>NC_092127.1:78706368-81106368 GCF_043159975.1 Macaca nemestrina | reverse complement strand
CGGAGTCTCACTCTGTCACTCAGGCTAGAGTGCAGAGGCATGATCTTGGCTCACCGCAGTGTCCACCTCCCAGGTTCAAGCGATTCTTCTGCCTCAGCCTCCCGAGGAGCTGGGATTACAGGCACACATCACCATGCCTGGCTAATTTTTGTATTTTTAATAGAGATAGGGTTTCACCATGTTGGTCAGGCTGGTCTCTAACTCTTGATCTCATAATCTGCCCGCCTTAGCCTCCAAAGTGCTGGCATTACAGGTGTGAGCCACCGCGCCTGGCTGATGCTTAGGCTTGGTTAATAGGTGAAGTTGGGGAGAAGGTGAGGCCAAGAGAAGGGCTGGAGTTGAGGGGCAGATGTAGGGAGCTACCAGCCTTGTGGTAGTGTTAAGACTGTCATGCATGAGGCAACAATGAGTGGTGTGTCTGGAGAGGAGGTGAATCGCAGTCCTTTAAGGGCCTTGCATGCCATTTGTAGAATTTAAGCTTTATTTGGTCATGGGGAGCCATGGAAGTTTGGTGGAGTAAGTGACACAGACAGAAGTACCTCACACAGAATTGCATTTCAGGTGGAACACTATTGCCTATATGTATGACACATTTTTTTTTTGTTTTTTTTTTTTTTTTTTTTTTTGAGACGGAGTCTCACTCTGTCACCCAGGCTGGAGTGCAGTGGCACAATCTCGGCTCACTGCAACCTCCGGGTTCAACCCTCCTGAGTTCAAGTGATTCTCCTGCCCCAGCTTCCCAAGTGGCTGCGATTACAGGCATGTGCCACCACGCCTGGATAATTTTAGATTTGTTTTTGTTTCAGTTGTGGTAAAGTACACATAACATAACCTTTACCCTCTTAACATTTTTTTTTTGTTTGTTTTTTGAGACAGAGTCTCATTCTGTCATCAGGTTGGAGTGCAGTGGCATGATTTTTGGCCCACTGCAACTTCTGCCTCCCGGGTTCAAGCAATTCTCATGCATCAGCCTCCTGAGTAGCTGGGATTACATGTGCCTGCCACCACACCTGGCTAATTTTACTGGTTTTTAGTAGAGACAAGATTCCGCCGTGTTGGACAGGCTGGTCTCCAACTCCTGACCTCAGGTGATCCACCTGCCTTGGCCTCCCAAAGTACTGGGATTACAGGTGTGAGCTACCATGCCCAGCCCCTCTTAACCATTTTTAAGGGTACAGTTCAGTGGCCTTATATATTCACATTGTTATGTAATCATCAGCACTATCCATCTCCAGAATTCCTTTTCATCTTGCAAAATTGAAACTCTGTACCCATTAAACAGCAACTCCCCATTCTCCCTGCTCCCATCCCTTGGCAACCACTGTTCTGCTTTTTTTCTATGAATTTAACTATTCTAGTTACTTCATATATGTGGAATCATATAATGTTTGTCCTTTTGTGACAGGCCTATTTCACTTAGCATAGTATCTTCATGGTTCATCCATGTTGTAGCATGTGCCAGAATCCCCTTCCTTTTTCAGCTGAGTAATATTCCACTGTATGCATAGACCACTCCATTCATCTATCAATGGACACTTGAGCTGCTTTGATTTTTTGGTTATTGTGAATAATGCTGCTTGAACATGATTGTACAAATATCTGTTCAAGGGGCTGTTTTCAATATTTTGGGGTATATGATTTTTGATGAATTGCTGTACTGTTTTCCCAGCAGCTGCACCATTTTACAGTGCATCAGCAATACACAAGGGGTTCCTGTTTCTCCATGTTCTTGCCAACACTTGTTTTGTCCTTTTTTTCTTTTTTTTTTTTTTTTTTTTTTTTTTTTTTTTTTAGTAATAGTCATCCTGATGGATATGAATAGATCAGAGGTTTTTAACATTATACTGTGATGGACATTAGAGATTTCATTAATCTCCTTAATGGCTCCCAGAAGGTTGGCGAAGATTCCTTCTCTGACCTTTGTTTTACATATTGGCCTTCAATATGCATTCTTAAGGAGAAAGGTGTTCATGGCTAAAATGTTTGAGAGTCCCACACTGAATGATCTCTGGGTTGCTTTCTCTCAAAACTGATGATCCTGATTAAACAACAAATGCTTTTGCCAGTCTCTTAAAGTAGTTGAGAAACTAGGTGTCTTAGTTTCCCTTCTGTGATAGAGAAGAAACCTGTACTGGAGAGCAGTGAGCTTGTGTGTCTGTGGCCATCTCTGACCTGATTCACACATGTGCCCCTCACAGACAGACGCAGACACAGGGTTGGCATGCCTCTGGCCTTACGTACAGCCTCTTTGGTGAAAGGTATAAGACACATTCACATGTTGGAGTGAATTAAGCTCACATCCATTGTGAAATCACAGGGCTGGGTACCGCTTAAAGAATATTGATCTTGCACTGGGCAACACATAGCAACTGCCCTCCATTTCCCCTTTTACCTAGCATCACAACCACCAGTACTAGAAAGCAGTTAATCTGCTCACCAAAATAACAGAGAGAGATTTTTGTAGCATTTTTTCCACTCGGGAATTGACTAAAGACTCTGGCTATTAGCTCCTTTTTTTTCTTACTATCCTTTTCAAACTAATAATGTGATTTCTCATAATTTTAAAGTAACTTGAAGCTTACACAAAGTTTGTCATAAAGGTTTCTAGCAACAAAACCAGTCATGACTTCTTGAGAACTTATTTCTAAAATAATTTACAAATTGAGGCTTATGAAAAAATAGCTCTGTCATTCAAGTGTTCATTTCATGAGTATGAAATATCTCCCTTGTGCTAGACATCTGGGCAGGTAAAAAGTAAGATGCGATTGCTGCTCTTGAGAAACCCACTGTCTAGTGGAAGAAGTACAGGTATGAACAACTAATTGTAATGTAGGCACAGACAGCCTACCTGTCATATCTGGGATTTGATCTGAAACAGATGAAAGTTTTAATAGTTTACATACCTTGCCTTAAAGTATGGTTTCTAAATACTTAAGATGTGATATGACATATAGTGTGTATATATATCTTATGCTAAGGAAAAAGGGACATTAAAAAAGCTTATGTTAAAAAAAGATATATGTATACATTGTACTGCCTTTATGTTTATGAAATTTGTATTTACTGGAAATACTAGTTGGCCTGCAGATAGGAGTGTGCCTAACCACCCTATATTGGGATTTGTGGTAACGGCAGCTTGAGAATCTGAAGTGGATGATGCAACAGCACTTTTGAAAAGGTCTCTCCATGCTATCTTGATTTCATCATCTAAAGTTGGTATTGGCAAAGAGAAGATAAGTGTTCAGATAAGATAACTGGATATCCCAGTTACCCTGATTTGATCATTACACATTTTAGGTAAGTATCAAAATGTCATATGTACCCCAAAAATATGTACAGCTATTACATATCAGTTTTTTAAAGAAAAAAAGGTTGGTATGGTTAGCTTTTCTATTTCAAGTGTATCATTCATCTTTCACTTCTGGGATTTCCTCTATGCTCTGGTTGGTTAATAACTTTTATTCCGAAATCAGTGAGATTCTTATGATATGAAATAGTCTATAACCAGTTAAGTTTGTATTTCTCTGTTCTGTTCACATCCTGGGGACTGGGCTGCCATTACATAACTGAGCACCCATTGGTGGTTCACACCAGCTGCACACCCAGTTATTTTCTTTCAGTATTCCTGTGCAAAAGATCTGCTATATCTGTAAATCACTAGAGGCACAAAGAAGAAGTGATTACCTCTACTAAGGGTTGGGAGAAGTTTCACTAAAGGAGATGTGGTGTCCATATTAGATTATGAAGAGTTGAAGTCCATGAATTAGCAATGAGGGAGCAGAACATGTCTGGCAGAGGAGACCACATGAGCAAGGGCACAGAGCCATGAGATAGCACAGAGGAGGGAGACGTGTGGTGTGGCTGGGGAAGACTACAAATCAGGTTACTACTGTCCTAAGCATTTGTTATTTAGCAGTTATTTATTGAACAGCTATCATGTTCAAGGCATGTGATGAGTACTAAGGGATACAAAGACCAAATCAATTTCAGCCATTAAGGGATTTTAAATCTAGGAAACAAAAAACCCCAAGCTATTGTGATGTGCCAGGCACCACTGCAGGTTTTTGACTTGTATTAACTCATTTAACCCTCCCAGCAACCCTATTGCCCCTGTTTTATAGATGAGGAGACAGCCTGCTGAGGTTAAGGAATGTTTTCCATCCCCCCACTTGGCACACAGGCTCTGGAGTCTGGCCCTTGCCTGTCTCGGTGCTGTTTCAGGCTATTGCCCTCAGACCCCCCATGTCTTCCAGGGTCAAGAAAGGTGTGTGCGCAGGCAGCTTGAGCTCCCTGTCACGTGTAGACAGAATAATGTGCCTTCCCCAAAGGCAGTTATGAGAATCAGAGGGGATAATTTATGAGAAGTGCAAGCTCTCTGAGAGTAGGGGATTTTGTTATGTTCACCTTACAGGGTAGGTGTTGAGTCAATAGACTGTAGTCAGTGAAGGAATGAATGCAGTAGCATGCCTAGTGTGGTGCTCTAAGTGGTAGTTTTGGTCCATCCCTAGGGGAGCACAAGTCTTGGGCAAAGGATCAAAAGCACATACCTCTGAGAAGCCAAGTGTTTTTGTCTGTAACCTTTGATCATTCAACGGGAAGCATTTTCTAACCTCTGCATTTTTTTACCCTACAAAGGCTTCCTTGCTGTCCAAGTTGTGGTATACTCCAGTGTATCTACCTGGCTTTCAAGAGAAACATAGCACTTCTTGTTCTGTTTGTAGCCTCAAACCAACATGTAACCAAAAGCTGTGAATGAATAATCACTTGAAGGACTCCAGATTTTATTCAGGAGGAATAACTGGAAACCATAATCATGAACTTCCATATCTGTCATAGGAAAAAGGTTGACCTCAGCAGCAATGAGGGATAATTCTTTCAAGAAAGGAATGAAGAAAGAAAGATAGAAAAGAGATTTTTAAGGTCAAAAAGAAGCAGCTGAAGAATGTGTGTAGGACAGCCTTAGGAGTTACTACACTTCAAGACCTGGGTGTCTGCTAGAGGAAGGAACATGACCCTGCGGGGATGATGTTTGAGTTTTACTTTAAGAAGATGAAACAAATATCTGTTAAGGGTTGGGAGAGCTGAGCTTGGAGGCTGAAAGCCCAGCTGGGAGGCTATTGTTAAAGAGGTAAGATGCCCCTAAACTAGTGTTCAGGGTGTTATGTGGTACTAAAAGGAATGTTAAACCAAGTGATAACACTATTCAGTTTAAATGTTTATTTGATACTGTAACTTACCATATACACCTTTCTTCCTTCCTTCCTTTCTTTCTTTCTTCTTTCTTTCTTTCTCTCTTTCTCTCTTTCTCTCTTTCTCTCTCTCTTTCTCTCTTTCTCTCCTTCTCTCTTTCTCTCTCTCTCTCTCTTTCTCTCTCTCTCTCTCTCTTTCTTTCTCTCTTTCTCTCTTTCTTTCTTTCTTTCTTTTTTTCTTTCTTTCTTGTCTGTATTGGATATTCCTAATCAAGATACTTCTTTCTTAATATTTGATCTTATGGTTGCCAAAAAGATTAGATGAAGCCATTGTTTTTCAAACTAGGGTCTTTAGGGATCTAAAACTTACATTAAAAAAGTCTTAAAATTTGCCTCTTTTTGGATGATCCTAGAATTAATATAAATGTATTCTGGATGATTTGAATGTACCAGGCATAATGAGATCTGAGATACCCATGCCCTTATGTGCATTTGTGTTCATATTATTTGTGCCAAGTGAAGCCACAGTGTCTCCTCCAAGGACATTTTGCCATGAGTTGAAGAAAGAAAAGTGGTGGGAGAATGGAGCAATTACAGGCACTTGATAATGTTGTTGTTAGGACTTTGAATGCTAAAGAATGGAGCCTCACAATGGTCAGTACGGTATTTATGTTGTAAATGTGTGTTGTCCAGATTCTTTCTTTGGAAGAATAATTAGTTATAGGCATAATGGTAACTGTGATGAATTTTCCTCTTCCAAATATCAAAAACAGTCATATGCTCATTTAATCCAGATTTTAATATCATAATTGTCTGTTTCAAAAGAACAGACTACATAACTGTGAAGTGACGCTTCATTAAAATTGACATTTGACCTTGGAGAACTGGTTAAATAAAATTAAATGAGATAGGATAGGCCTGGTGTCTGGCATTTGGAATGCACTCTCTATGGGAGCTGGTACTAGGGCTGGCAAACCTCAGTGGGCTCTGGTTTCAGTTGGTTGTGGAGTCTTTCAAGGAATTTCTTCTCTAGGAGATTCAGGATTTTCTCTCAGCATTGTGGCCTGGGGAGAAGAAAGGAGGATCAAAGCTCAAAGGTGGTGGCTAGTCAGCCAGGAGCAGGCAGGTGACCATCAAGGATCTGTACAGGGGATGGTAGATGCAAGTGTGGCCAGACGTCAAGGCTAGAAGAGCACTATTGCAGAGAAAGGGGCTGGAACAAACATAATCAGGGAAGCAAGTGCAGGGCTTGACCTTCAAGAAAGGAATTAAGAAGCAAGCTTTATGTAGGAGTGATGGAGCAAGACCCTGATGTGAAGAGTCCCAGGCAGGAGGCCTAGTGGGGCTTGACCTTTCCTTGGGGAATGTGTGGGGGAGGAGTCTTCCCAATAGTATCTTCAGGATAGCGTCTGGAACTTTCAGAGAGCAACAGGAAGACTTTGGAACTCAATTGGTTTAGAGCTTCTCAGTGGTTTGAGGAGATAGATGGCAACCCAGGAGTGGCTGGTGTAGGCAGGGATAGGGATCAGGGCCAACAGGTCATTTTAGGGCGGTGCTCAGCACCTGGGGGTGTTTTTAAAAGTAGGAATGACTAGGCACCACCCCAGGCTAGAGGAATTCAAATATCTGTAGGTGGGGCCTGGGTTTTGGGCTTTTAAAATATTCCCAGTTGTTTCTAATCTGTGCCAGATTGGAGCACAGATCTTAGAGCAGTGGTTCTGAAACCTTGGTGAGCATCAGAATCACTTGGAAGGCTTGCTAAACCGCAGCTCACTGGGCCCTACTCAGAGTTTGATGCATTGGGTCTGGAGTGGAGTCTGAGAATTTGCATTTCTAACAAGTCCCCGGGTGATTGTTGCTGCTGGTCCATGACCCACACTTTGAGAACCCCTGTCCTAAAACCACAAAAGGGTGAGGGTGTTCTGTGTTGCTTTTGAGTCTGTAATACTGACATGGAAACTGTCATTTGTCTGGGTAGGTGCTCTTGTTTATCGAGTAATTTTTGCTATTACTGTGACTTTGATTGAAGCTGAAGGATTCTTGTTGAGGGTGTGTATTAGTTTCACTTAGTAGCCCTGTGGCCTTAGACACGTTATTTAACCTCTCTAAGCATCAGTTTTCCTCATCTATAAAATGGATTAGGGTTGTTGGATTAATCAGAAATAGTTTTGGAAAATGCAGATTATGAACCTGGCACATAGTAGATGCTCAGTACGTGGCACCTCTTATTTTTGCTGCATTTGGCTTCTTTTCAAAAGCTTCTTTCTGAGAGTAGGTAGAAATTGACTTCTGTTGGCTGTCTCAGCTCTTAGAGATCTCATAGAAGAAATAAGACAAGTGCACTCATAATTCAGAAATAAATGATGTGGCCTTCAGGTGGCCTATGGCTGCTCACCCATGCTTAAGAGTGTCTTAGCCTTTCGAACCAGTCTGGGATAAAAGTTGTGCAGTTTTTATGGTCCAAATGAGAGAAAGGAATAGCCTATCTAATATCTTGAGTCCATCTCTGTGATGGCCCATTTAGACTAACGCACCAGCAGGAGATGAACACCAACTCCATGTGGATAGATTAGTCAAAGAACATTGTACCTATAATCCTGTGGATATTTTATTAAGCATCTAATATGTACCAGGCATCAGGTTTGTATGTTGTTCATGCATTGATTGCTCACTGTGGGTCATGGGTTGGGCACTGGGGTTTATAAAGATGATTAAGACTTGAGGTTGCCCTTAGAAGTTGCTGACCTTGTGTCTCTAGGGTATGACTGTAAGAAATGATGGCAAGGAACCTTGCACTTTTAGATTGGGTTGATCTCTGCACGTGGGTAAAATGAAAATGCTACTATAACTTGAAATCACTTGAAGTTATGCTATAGTGGTAGTTTATTGCAACACAATAAATTGTGACCTGCATCACAGAGATTTACCATAAAATGGAAAAATTTAAGGAGAATTAAAATTTCTCTTGTTTACCTGTATTTTCTCCTTTCAGACCTAACCATATGCACTTTACATTCAAGCAGGAGCGTCCTTTCTATCTATGTCTGTGAAATGTCTACACTATAAGATTTCTTTTGTATTTTCCTGAAGCTTTGTGAGATAATCAAGGAAAGAAAAGCTAAAGTAAAGAGAATTTTTTTTAAAAAGTCTGCCAGGAATAACCATTTACAGCATACAATTGTTGCCTTCTCACTAGACCAGGTATGCAAGTGTAGGCATTTTGGAGAGTCCGAAATTATAGAAAATGCTCCAGCCTTTAAACTGAAGTAGGGAGAAAAATTGAGCTTTCCAACCATGATGGGAAGGGAGGTCAGAGGCACCTCGTTCTAACTCTTGTTTGGAGTTTAGGCACAACTGATCAGCATTAACGGTGAAATAGAGACCAAAAGACTGACAGAACAGACTCTTTGTAGAAACAGGACCTAAGGCCATGCCAGGCAAGCATTAAGTCATGCCCTGCAAACCATACTCTTGTTAAACAGATTTTTAAAATTAACCTACTATAATGTGGCTTACTTTCCAACTTCTTGTATACCATCATGTGACAGCAGACTCCCTTTTCTTAATTTGAGCATTCTTTTGTACTGACTTCAGGTCTTGAGACAAAGCTTAATTCTTTCAGCCAATTGCTAATCTGAAAATCTTTGAATCCACCTATGACTTGTAAGCTCCAGCTTAAAGATATCCCACCTGTTTAGGCTGAACCAATGTTTACTTTCTATGCATTGATTTCTGATGACCTACCATTCCTGTCTCCCTAAAATGGACAAAACCAAACCAAACCAACCCTGACTGCCCACCAGCCCACCTCCGGCACTCTCTCTCAGGACGTCTTGAGACTGTTCTCTGGACCATCGTCACTCACTGGCTCAGAATAAATCTCTTTAAAATATTTTACAGAGTTTGTTTTTTTCTGTTAACACAGGAGAGCTCATTAGAGTGTCCAGGTTTTTTGTTGGGATTGGTCATGTAACACCCCTACCTGGCAAGTTTGAAAATTCCATACTCAGAAGGAAAGCAGGTATGCATCATAAACTGCATTGTTTGCACACACAGTCTAGGCACAGCAAGGCATACTTATCAGGGAATGCTGAGAACCCTCCTGAAAGATCTAAGTTCCAGATGGCAACCAAGGGCCAACCTTGCTAACAGGCCTTTTTCTAAGGATAGCAGTTTCAGGCCTGCCATGTTAAGTCTTTTCTGCACAAAATTTGCTCTTGCTTTTTTACATTGAATTTATTGAATTGGAGGTTCAAATTTGCATCAGATGATTTGAATCATTGACTAGATGGGCCTTGGTCCATTGCCACTTAGAGGAAAACCTTGGTTTGGATTGATGAGGGTTTTGCTTTGGGGACGTTGTTTTACTTTGCTGCCTGCCTGCAGCCTGTGGAATGTTTCTGCTGATGGACTGGTTTCCTGCTTGCCTCTGTCCTTGTATCAAGATAACTCATCCCCCGTTGTTCCGGTTGCCCAGTCCTGGTTGTCAGACTTTTCGGTCCTGGGAGCGTTTTCATGCCTTGGTTCCCAGACGGTGCTGATGCAGCCTATGGGTCCACAGGCTCAGACATGAACCCACCATGTGCCGCATTCTCAGGGAGCCATGAGTGCAGTTGAAATAACCTTGCATTTAAAACCTGTCTTACCAAACTGTTCTTTGGAAATCTTGCCTTGGGATTTGAACGTCTTTGCCTTTAGGTTTGGCTCTTTTGTTTCTGTTTCTTTTGCTCTTTGGTTTTCTGCTTTTGAGTTTTGGTTGCCTGGCTTCAAAAATCTTATATCACAACCATGGTTTGGGACTATTTCTGTCATCTCCTTGTTCTTCTCTGGGCAGGTTCATTCCAGATAACTTGCCCCTCTCCTGCACACTGTTGGTATCATCGAGGTTCCAAAGCAATGGTTTTGCAGGGGGCTTCTCGGATCCTGAGGGGCATCTCAGTTCTACTGTCCTCTTGCATCATTTATGATTGTATTAGGTCATGCCTGTCCTCTTGCTTCTATCCTGAACTGATTGACGTACACATGCCTGTAAGGTGATCAGGGTGACCCAATGGTTTGCTTTTAGCCACAATACCTATTCCATGATCCTTGCTGAAGCTATTGCCAGACAGTGATGAAACAGGGATTGATTTGTCACTCACTGTGACTGCGCTTAGCTGGCTGTGTGTGAGCTTGGGCAGTTTCACTAAACATACCCTGTACCCTAGGATTCCTCCCTCAGCCAGGGTGGCATGGTGAAGGCAGGGAATTGCCCATCCTAAATTAGCTGATCCCAAAGACTTCATTTTCATGGGAGTCTTGTCACCAAATAGCCCTTGGGGACAGGAGTCTTTTTGCCACCATTATTAGAGTTTGAAGTCTTACCTATTGCTGATTTAAGGGCTGCAGAAGAGAAGGGCCAAGAGGCCAAGCTGCACAAGGGGCTCCAGCTCCAAGGAGAAAAGGATGGTGGCTGGGGAGTGGGTGCTCTGGGAACAGGCTGCTGAGCACTTTGAAATATGGCTAGTGCCACTGAGGAACTGAATATTTAATTTTACTTAATTCCAATTAATTTAAATAGCCACATGTAGCTAGTAGCCCCTGAATGGAACAGTTGCAGTGTTAGAATCAGTACAGAGAAGTATCTAGAGCGTGGCCTTCAGGACTTTGATTCAGATTCCGGCTCTGCTGTCTACCCATTGAGTAACCATAGGGACGCTTCTTAACCTTTGACAGTTGTTTTGAGAATTTGTTGTATTCAATATAAAGGGTTTAGAACAGTGCCTCGCAAGAAGTGTGCGTTTAGTTAATGTTGACTTCTTATATGTTCACTCAGTAGTTTGAATGGAATGATAGTAGAATTCATGTGGAATATGAAATGCCACTGCTTTTTGGGGTGGGGTGGGGTGTGTGTGTGTGTGTGTGTGTGTGTGTGTGTGTGTGTGTATGTGTATGTGTGTGTTATGTTTTATTTCTTTTAAAAAGAAACTGTTCTTTTGTTGCTCTAGGTGGCTGCAGCAACTGGTCACACAGTAGTGTTGGTAGACCAGACAGAGGACATTCTGGCAAAATCCAAAAAGGGAATTGAGGAAAGCCTTAGGAAAGTGGCAAAGAAGAAGTTTGCAGAAAACCCTAAGGTAATTTCTTATAATTGATGTCTTTAAGACAAGTCCTCTGACTGCATTACATTTGCAGGGCAATGGGGGATTTCTGGCTTGCTTTCTTTTTCTCTTTTTTCAGTTTGTTCGTGTAAAACTCATTTTTCCATAACTTTAAACCAATATAATAACGTAATTATTAAACATTCAGGGGGTACTGATTACAAAACAGGAGAAGTAAATAACCATTTTGTTGGGTGGGATTTAAGGTTGAGAAGAAAGCTTGTACAGGTAGTGAACTCATTCTAGAAGAACACTGAGAATTTGGAATTGAAGAACACTTGTTTTGCTAAAAGGATGGAAGAAGAAACGGGAAGATAATTTTTATACTACAAGTTAAGAAGAGAATGATATAATAAATATGGTATTTATAGAAACTAAGAGTGAATAATTCTGCTTTCCAGGAGCAGAAGAGATAGAAGAATTTGAGGAACTCCATAGAAGTTGGGAAAAAACAGCATGGTGGGATGAGAAGGAGTCAGTGACTGAGGGCCATGCTGCTTTTTCGGTGCACTTTCACGTAGGAGTTTGCATTTAATTAGAAATACAGCACAAATCACCCAAACAAATTTTAATTT
Organism: Macaca nemestrina; assembly: GCF_043159975.1. NCBI lineage: Eukaryota > Metazoa > Chordata > Mammalia > Primates > Cercopithecidae > Macaca > Macaca nemestrina. The sequence continues at coordinate 81,094,464 of NC_092127.1, read as the reverse complement.
ACCTTTGTCATCTTGTTGAAGTTGCTTAAGATTGATTTCCTTGGGGCTTGGATAGAATTTCTCACTGTATGCAGACAGAGAAAAGTACGCATAGGGCATTTGTTGTTTCTCACTTCAGTTATCTAAGGTGGTATATCTAGATGCTTTTTAAAAAATTTTTTATTGTGGTAGAATATATATAACATAAAATTTGCCATTTTAAACTATACAATTCAGTAGCATTAATTACGCCTGCACATTCATACTTCATGTAAGTGGAATCATACAATATTTGTCCTGTGTCTGGCTTATTTCACTTAGCATAAAGTTTTCAAGGTTCATCCATGTTGTAACATGTGTCACAACTTCATTCTTTTTTTTTTTTTTTTTCTGAGGCAGAGTCTCACTCTGTCGCCAGGCTGGAGTGCAGTGGTACAATCTCGGCTCACTGTAGCCTCCAACTCCTGGGTTCAAGCAATTCTCCTGCTTCAGCCTCCCGAGTAGCTAGGATTACAGGCGTGCACCACCATGCCCAGCTAATTTTTGTATTTTTAGTAGAGACGAGGTTTCACCATGTTGGCCAGGATGGTTTCAATCTCTTGACCTTGTGATCCACCCACCTGGGCCTCCCAAAGTGCTGGGATTACAAGTGTGAGCCAGCACGCACCAGCCAACTTCATTCCTGTTTATGGCTTAATATTCCACTGGATTATTATCATATTCCAATTTAATATTCCATTGGATTTATACCACTTTTTTTTTAACCCATTGTATTAGTCTGTTCTGACATTGCTAATAAAGACATGTCTGAGACTGGATAATTTATAAAGGGAAGAGGTTTAATTGACTGATAGTTCCACATGACTGGGAAGGCCTCACAATCATGGTGGAAGGTGAAGGAAGAACAAAATCATGTCTTACATGGCAGCAGGCAAGAGAGAGAGCATGTGCAGGGGAACTGTCCTTTATAAATCACCCCCCCATGGAGCCTGTCCCATGACATGTGGGGATTATTACAATTCAGGGTGAGATCTGGGTGGGGACACAGAACCAAACCATATCACCCATTTATCTGTTAATGGAATTGGGTTGTTTTTACCTTTTGGCTATTTTGTATAATGCTGCAGTGAACATTGGTATACTATTGGTTTGGAGTCTCTGTTTTCAATTCTTTGGGTTATATACCTATAAATAGAATTGCTGGGTTGTATGGTAATCCTATATTTAGCTCTCTGAGGAACCACCAAATTGTTTTTTGTAGTGACTGTACTATTTTACATTCCCATTCCCACCAGCAGTGTACGAAGGTTCCAGTTTCCCCACATCCTGGCCAACACTTGCTATTTTCCATGTTTGTTTTGTTTCTTACTGTAGTCATCTTAGGTGTGAAGTAGTATCTCATTGTGTTTTTTTTTTTTTTTTGGAAATGTGGTCTTGCTCTGCTGCCTAGGCTGGAGAGCAGTAGTGTGATCATAGTTCACTGTAGCCTTGAATTCCTAGGCTCAAGCCATTCTCTCACCAGTCCCTTATATTCTTTTTTTTTGAGACGGAGCCTCACTCTGTAGCCCAGGCTGGAGTGCAGTTGCACAATCTCGGCTCACTGCAAGCTCTGCCTCCCAGGTTCACGCCATTCTCCTGCCTCACCCTTTTGAGTAACTGGGACTACAGGTGCCCGCTACCACGCCCGGCTAATTTTTTGTATTTTTAGTGGAGACGGGGTTTCACCATGTTATCCAGAATGGTCTGGATCTCCTCCCAAGTAGCTAGGACTATAGATGTGAGCCACCACACCCAGCTAATTAAAAAAAAATTTTTTTTTTAGAGATGGGGTTGTACTGTGTTGCCCAGGCTGCTCTCAAACTCCTGGCCTCAAGTGATCCTCCCACCTTGGCCTCTCAAAGTGCTAGGATTACAAGCATAAGCCACCGAGTCCTGCAATCATTGTGGTTTTGATATGCATTTTTTTTTTCCCAAAGTCTAGTGGCCTTTAAAAGCCAGAGAAGTGACGGTGGAGATAATTTACCTTCTCTTGGATGAAATTCAAAGAATAAATATCACAGGCAGATTAATGTTAGAAATGCTTGTTCTTTGGTGCTGTAAAGAAATAGCACTTGAACATAAATTTAATTTCCTCAGCAAGGCCACTTTTACTTTTTGCAGAAAGGGTACACTTGCCAGCAGTTTTGCCACAAGAGTACACCGAACAAAGGAGACAGGGTCATTTATCACATGACACGTCCACTTTACTGCTGTGTCAGGTTTCTGTTGGCTGGAACAGAACTTCACATTCAAATGTATTTGTCTTGATTGGCTAGCAACTTAGAACTTTTAAAAAGAGGCAAAGGCAGAGAAGAACAAAGCAAGGAGGAAGTAACTTGTGAAATGCTGAGAAAGGTAAAAACACCTCTAAATAAGGAAGAGGAAGAGGCTGTGACCTAATGCCCACTTGGACCAGTATAAGCATGCCAGGGCAAATGTTTAGGCTAAATTGTGGGAGCTAAGAACATAAAGTACATTGATTTCTTTATTACAGCTAGCAGATATTTAAGAATGTTAGCACAGGTCTTAGACTAAATTTCGCTTCTAAGAAAAGTTACTATTCTTAGACGGGAAAGACAGTCTTTTTGAAGAAGAACCTCTACTTTACTTTTTACATTAAGATCTTCTTCACCTGTCCCTTATATTCGTTTTTTTTGAGACGGAGCCTCACTCTGTAGCCCAGGCTGGAGTGCAGTTGCACAATCTCGGCTCACTGCAAGCTCTGCCTCCCAGGTTCACGCCATTCTCCTGCCTCACCCTTTCGAGTAACTGGGACTACAGGTGCCTGCTACCACACCTGGTTAATTTTTTGTATTTTTAGTGGAGACGGGGTTTCACCATGTTATCCAGGATGGTCTGGATCTCCTGACCTCGTGATCCGCCCTCCGCGGCCTCCCAAGGTGCTAGGATTACAGGAGTGAGCCACCGCGCCTGGCCCACCTGTCCCTGATATTCTTAATCGTAGTGGGACCCCACACAGGGGATGTGTTATGAGGAGGGTCCAGACAGATGAGATTATAAGAGCCTTGGCCTGAGGATTAGAGTCTAGGACAGAGTGAGCTTGACCCAGATAGCCTGCATTTTCCCCTTGTTTACAAACTTTCAGCTAATTATCTCCTTGGGCTGAGTTTTTGAGCGACACCCTAAAGATAAAAGGATAGCCCCTGTACTCAAGTTGCTCAGCTCTGGCTAGCTACTCCTCAGAAGTCTATACTCCTGAGATTTCTCTCCTCTGCCAGGGACACCACTGAGGAGGGAGGTGTCAGTTTCACTTTGCCTAGTTGACATACTATGTTTATCTAGCTCTATACTGACCACCAGTATAATAGCTACTCACAAGTGGCTACTGAGTGCTTGAAATGTGGCTAGTCTAGATGGAGATGTGCTCTCAGTGTAAAATATACACTAGATTTTAAAGCTGTAATAGGGGAAAAAAATACATAAAACATCTCAATGTTTTTAAATATTGATTACCTGTTGAAATGATGGCATCTTAGATATATTGGGTTAAATAACATTAATTTTACCTGTGAATGTCTTTTCCCTTTTTTTTTTTTTTTTTTTTTTGAGACGAAGTCTCGCTCTGTCGCCCAGGCTGGAGTGCAGTGGCGCAATCTCAGCTCACTGCAAGCTCCGCCTCCCGGGTTCACGCCATTCTCTTGCCTCAGCCTCCCAAGTAGCTAGGCAGGTAGATCTCAGCTGTTCTACAGAAATATTCTACTAGCCACCTTAAAAAAAGGGAAAAGAGGCTGGGCGCGGAGGCTCATGCCTGTAATGCCAGCACTTTGGGAGGCCGAGGCGGGCGGATGGAGACCAACCTGGCTAACATGGTGAAACCCCGTCGCTACTAAAAATACAAAAAAAATTAGCTGACCTTGTGATCTGCCTGCGCCCGGCCTCTTTTCCCTTTTTTTAATGTGGCTAGTAAAGTATTTCTGTAGAACAACTGAGATCTAGCTGCTTATTCCATGATGATTTTGGATGCCTTTGCTGATTATGACTATTTTGATGCCCTGGGGACAAATTACACCATGAAATAAAATGGCGGCTTATAGAGGCACCATCTCCGATTCTGTCCTTATTGAGGTCTGTGGAAACCTGGAGTCACAGGAGGAAAATGAGAAAACAATGAAAACTGCGAGCTCTTTGGCAGCGGAGGCTGTGTCTAGCTTGTTTCGGAAACAACGGTTTCAGGCACACGACTGGCAATAATTATTTGATAAATGCTAAGTCGGCTTTGTTACCCTGGCTCTTGCCCTTGCTCTAATAGGAGCTAGTCTCTGCTTTTATTAGAGATGGATAGCCAGCACCACCTCAAGACTAGTGGATGGTGCGGAGCTGTGGAAGGATAAATTACAGGCTTCGTGGACACTTTGAGAACAGATAGGGTGGGCCAGTACAGGTGCTCTGAACACCCAGTTTACTAACGGGAGCAGAGCTAAGAACTTGATTTCCAGTGAGCCCGGTGAATGTTCTCTTCTTCCTCCCACTACATTAGGCTGGCGGTGAATTTGTGGAGAAGACCTTGAGCAGCATAGCGACCAGCACGGATGCAGCCTCTGTTGTCCACAGCACAGACTTGGTGGTGGAAGCCATCGTGGAGAATCTGAAGGTGAAAAACGAGCTCTTCAAAAGGCTGGACAAGTTTGCTGCTGAGTATGTAACCTCTGGACAATTTTTTTTTTTTTACTTTGTTTTTCATTTTTATTTTTGGTTTTTATAGATTTGTGGGTACAAGTACAGTTTTGTTCCATGCATATGTTATGTAATGGTGAAGTCTGGGCTTTTAGTATACTCATCACCCACATAGTGAATACTGTACCCAAATAGGTAATTTTTCAGCCCTCACCACCCTTCTACCTTTTGGAGTCTCCAGTGTCTGTTATTTCCCTCTGTATGTCCATGGGTACCTGTTACGTAGCTATCACTTATATGTGAGAACATATGGTATTTGACTGAGTTGTTTCACTTAAGATAATGGCCTTCATTCCTGTTCATGTTGCTTCAAAAAACATGATTTTATTCTTTTTTATAGCTGAGTAGTATTCCATGGTGTATATATGCCCCATTTTCTTTAATCAGCCATTGATGGACACTTAGGTTGATTTCATGTCTTTGCTGTTGTGAATAGTGCTGCAGTAAACATATGAGTGTAGGGATCTTTTTGATAGAATAAGTTATTTTCCTTTGCATATATACCCAATAGTGGGGCTGCTGGATCGCATGGTAGTTCTATGTTTAGTTTTTGAGAAATCTCCATACTGTTTTCCTTAAAGGTTGTACTAATTTACATTGCCTTAGCAGCATGTATGGGTTCCCTTTTCTCCAGATCCTCACCAACATCTGTTGTTTTTGACTTTTTAATAAAAGCCATTCTAACTGGTATCAGGTGCTAAACTCATTGTGGTTTTAATTTCCATTTCTCTGTTGATTAGTGATACTGAGCATTTTTTCATATGTTTATTGACCACTTGTGTGTCTTTTTTTGAAAAATATCTGTTTATGACCCCTGGACATTCTTGACAGGGGTCGAGGGGTCCCTCCCTGGGCCTTGAACTTTCCTCGTTGTTTATTGTCTTCTCCCAGGAAGGGATCCTCTAACCAAGTTCATCCACCTCCCTCTCTCCTACCCCTCAGCTATTTCAAGAAGAGCCAGTATGGTTTCCTTTGTTCTTCATCCTCCCGCTCCCAGTTTGCTTCCGAGGCTTGGGCTGCCCTGATCTGATCCTTGTCCTACATGAGGGTAGAATTACCCATGGTAACCTAGAGGGGTCCATCCAGGGACAGGCCTATATGTTTCTTGAAGTGTGTGGGTCTTGAGTACTCCTATGCTAGAGAATGGAGGAGGCTTAGGTCCTCAAAACACAAAACTGCTCTTATGTTCCTTGGTTCATTTCACACTGGCATCTAGAGGCTGCAGAGACATCTGACAGCAGACAGTTAAGGACATGTAAGGTACTCCTGTACTCTATTCTCGGGCGTAGGAGTACCCTACGTGTCCTTAACTGTCTGCCAAGGACTCTCAGAGCAGTTCTGTGTTTCCTCCTTTTTTGGATGGAGCAAACAGAATGGTGTAATTGAAGGGATTGCCTGTAGGCAGAGAGGACTTTCCTGTTTTGAGCTTTATCTGGGTTCCATCGAAGTACTCTTGGGAGCGTTAAAGGAGCATTGACTTCTTAGCTGCCTGGCTTCCTGGGTGGAATTCTTCCTGGCAGAATGTACCTCGGGATCCAGAGCCTTCGAGTGTGTGGCACTTGACCCACTGATCAGTGCTCTTCTAGTGATTTGCTTGACTATACTTCATGCTTCTTGGTTGGAATTGAATGGCAGAATAAGATTATATGACAAAAACAATTCTCAGGGCACTTCCAGTGGGCAGTGGCTAAAGAGAGACACTTGCCTACCAGCTCGCCAGATTGTCAACCTTCAGAGATGGGTGGCCTTGTGGCCAGAGAGGCCCTGCCCCTGACAAAGAGACTTGCCTTTCTGTCATCTGTACATCACTGCCAGTCAGTGTCCTTGTGCGTTTCACACTGGCATCTAGAGGCTGCAGAGACATCTGACAAAAACAGAAGAACTTGTGGTACCAGGGCTGGCTTCCAGGCCAACAGGGAGCCCTTTAGAATAATAAACACCCATCCCAAAAAAGGGAGTTTTGTCAAGCAGTTTGATCTTTATTGAAAAGATTGGTCATTCTTGGTGACAGTGAAAGGCCTGACTGCCCTCCGTTGTCTGTGTCTGCTACAGAAGGATCATTGGGGAAAGTCATGGGCCTGGTGCCGACCCCCCACCACCTCCGACCTTGGAAAGGTCCTCAGTTTCATCATCTGTAATGTGAGTCGAAGGGTTTGGGGTAAATAATTTCCTAGACCTTTCTGACTCTAACTCTCCAACGCTAGCTTCCCTCATGGGTAAAATAGGAGCAGCAGCACTGGTACCTGTTGTATAGAGTTGTTTAGGAAATTCCTTTAATTTAGCTCACATTTCCTGAGTGCCTGTGTGTATCAGGCACTACTACTAGGCTCTTTCACCTGAAGTGATGCAAAACAGATATGACATGTGAAAGGAAGACCTGACCCATAGTCACACTGAAGATGTGGCTTTGCTTCTGACCTTCTCCAGATTTCTTGGCACTGTTTGTTTTTGTTTTAGATCACCACCATTACTGAATGCTTGCTACGTTTTTTAAACAGCTTTTTTGAGAGGTACTTTATTGGCAAGTTTTACAGTTCCATCCTATAATGGGAGAAGAAAATACAGTCAAGTGATACATTTCTCGTTGGAAGCCCTGATGAAACAGTTGCATCCTGGAGAGGAACATGACTTCTCTAGCAGCAGCCTAAGACCTAATGAAAAGTATGACCAGGCCCACAGGCAGCCTGAACGAAGTCCTGACTTTACCGTTTAGACAAAGTACAGACTGTTGGATCCTTTGCCGTCCCCACCACCCCTCCTGTCTTCTTGATGCTAGGGTCTGGGGGCATTGCTAATCATCATTGTGCTTGTGTTGTCGATTTTCTTTTAGAACATTTAAGAGAAAAGTAGTTTTTTTGGTACCTGAGTGTCAGAATGGGAAAAACAAAAGATGGTTCAAGACAGGTGTGTCCAGGAAAATATAAGATACTTTATTTTTTATTATTATTATTATTTTGAAACTGAATCTCGCTCTGTCACCCAGGCTGGAGTGGAGTGACGTGATCTCAGCTCACTGAAACCTCTGCCCCCGGGTTCAAGCGATTCTCCTGCCTCAGTCTCCCTAGTAGCTGGGATTACAGGCATGCACTACCATGCCCAGCTAATTTTTGTATTTTTAGTAGAGATGGGGTTTTGCCATGTTGGCCAGGCTCATCTTGAACTCCTGACTTAAAGTGATCCACCTGCCTCAGCCTCCCAAAGTGCTGGAATTACAAGTGTGAGCCACCGTGTCCAGCCCAGAGTACACTTTTTTTGTAGACGAAAAGACAGTCCTGTGTTTAATATGTAAACACAATGTCTTGAGAGAAGACAGTTTGAGACCTTTAGGAACAGAGTCAGCCTCACCCTCTTGGGAGAGGCAGAAACAGAGGTCTGCTGATCATTTCCTCCTTCTGATAAAATGCGCCGGAGTGCCTTGGACTGGTGAGACCTGGAACCGGGCTCTGATGTCACTTTGTTTTACCAAATGTGCCCGAGTTTCCCATTTTTGCAGGTGAATGGCCCTTCAAACGTTCTATGAAAAGGAGTATTACGATTGTAATACTAATATTTAAAATAACCCTTTCTTTTCTTAAGGGGAGTATGGAGCCACAGCTGGCTCAGCCTTGGGCCCAGGCTGTCTCTGCTCTGCTGTTGTGGTTCCAGGTGCTTGTGGTGCGGGTTGTGTGGTTGAAGAGTGCTTGTGTTGGCCACACACATTGTTATTGGAAGAGGATCTTTATTTCATTACCTTCTGTAATGGGGAATAGTTTTTATTCTTTTCCCCAATGACCAAAGTGAGAAACTTTGAAAACTGAAATATTAAGACCTTAAAAAATGTCATTTTTTTTTAAAAAAAAAGGAAAGCCTGGCCTTTAAATGGCCTACTTTGGAAGCTGTTGGAGAAGGCAGATGTGCTCCTACCTGGAAAGAGAAGTCTCTCCACTGCCTACCCACACTGGCCTCACCTTTTACCTCTCTTCCCTCCTTTCCAAATAACTGGTTTCTTCTCCCTTCTCTTCCTCCTCTCCTCCCACCGGACTTAAGCAGATTATAGTATTGCCTTTTAGGTAAGCAGGAACCCCCAAGTCTGGTCAGTAAGGGATCCTTGCCTTTCCTGCCGTGTCACAGGCCATCTTGGTTGGCATCAGCACCAGACCGGTTTGTATGTTTTTATCCACAAGGTGGCGCTGCAGGAAAGCCTGGAAGTTGGCCTTTTTAAAGCTTTTCCTCTCATGCCTTTGGCACCCCACTTTACTGTGACCTTAAAAAACTAAATTTGGCTTAAGTCAGTATGGATTTTTTTAAATTAATAAGTTAATGTTTTATATATGCATATGCCTATATCCTCTTTTCCCCAGATCTACCTGTGTAACCTTAAAATTTTTTTGAACCATGTTGGTTCCTTGTTTTAATTTTTATTTCCATCCAATGGAAAAATAAAGCTTTTCACTTGAGGGAAAGTATCTTAATTCATGTTTATTATCAGATGTTTCTGATTGAGGATTTATGTGTTCATTTAGACTTTTGTCTTTTAGGTCTCTTTCTTTCATTATTCTTTGATCACTGAGAGCTTCATTTGTGACTGGAATTGGTTAAATAGCTTGATTAATTAGCCACCTCCTGTTATCTCACATACCTTGGAAGTTAACTAATACAAGTAGGTAGGGGAAATTTTGTTCCGGAAAATCAAGGAAGGATTGGTGAAAGTTAAATATCCCTTTGGAACAGGAAATTCCAATTTTATTTACCTTCAAATTTCAAAATGTAAAAACTGAAGCATCACTTGATTTCAGCCTCTTGTATGAAGATGTGTCTTTTCCCTGATTCCTCCAATGGGTCAGGACAACAGATGGGGCAGTAACTAGTCACCTTGCGCATTGCACCCAAGAGTCATGCTATTTTGAAAGATGAGATTCACTCTGATACGCCACCATATTTTCTCTTCACAGACATACAATCTTTGCCAGCAACACTTCCTCCTTGCAGATTACAAGCATAGCCAATGCCACCACCAGACAAGACCGATTCGCTGGCCTCCATTTCTTCAATCCAGTGCCCCTGATGAAACTTGTGGAGGTCAGTGGGTATCAGCTTGTGTGTGTCTGCCCGCTCTGCCAGCTCTCTCAGTCCTGCTTTTCTGTGTTACATCAGCCCTGCCACCAGTTGTCTAGGATGGGTTTTAACCTGAGGGTAGAAGGTTGTCCCTGAGGCTCATATCTAGGAAGGCCCCTATGCTTTGTTTCTTCGCAGCCCTGTGTTTTGCTTAGTGATGTCCAGAAGGGCTGTTAACTTTGTGGAATGTCATTTACTTATTTGTGCCAGAGCTGATGGTCAGTGCTGAGAGGCATCAGAATGGGAAGGCAGCACTAGAAACCACAGGCTTGATGGGACCACGGAGAGGGCAGCTACACATGTTCATATTATCTCGTCGAGGTCAGCTTGCCCATGCTGTAAATGCAGTTCTCATTAGATCCGTTCTACTAGCTTGTCCACAGTTCCTGGGGTTAATTCTGACTCCGTGTAACGGTGCCTTAGCGTTGTCCCCAGATGAGGTACATCTCCTGTGTGTTGTGATCAGAGCTATTAAAACCAGCTCCCACTGGGTGCGGTGGCTCATGCCTGTAATCCCAGAATTTTGGACGTGGAAGTAAGTGGATTGCTTGAGACCCAGGGATTCAAGAACAGCCTCTCAACATGGCAAGACCCCATCTCTACAAAAAATAAAAAATCAGCCAGGTGTTTTGGTACACGCATGTAGTCTCAGGTACTTGGAAGGCTGAAGTGGGAGGATTGATTGAGCTGGGAGGTTGAGGCTGCAGTGAGCTGTGGTTGCACCACTGCACTCCAGCCTGGACGACATAGCAAGATCCTATATCAAATAAAAAAACCCTACAAGTAAAAATATAAAACCAGCTTCTGATAGCCTTGAGCCTCCTGACCACAAACCTGGAAGGTGGAGGCAGGAGGCAGGAGGCAGGGAGGGTTTCCCCAGCATCCTATTTGGAATGCTTGGAGACTCCAATATGTTGGAGTTGGAGTCACAGTAGGCAGTTTGCACCTGAAATGGGGCAACTTTCCTTTTACAGGGCCCTAATTACAGGGTCTGAGAAGCAGCCACTATTAAAGTATCATTTGTTCTGAGGTTGAGGAGTTATTGCCGTGCGAAGTGTGGGGGACGCTTATGCTGCCATGCGGGTGATGTAGGGCTAGGTAAACCTCCAGAGACTGACTGTGGCCTCTCTGGGATTGTGTATCATCTGTTTTCTTCCTTATTGCCTTTTCCAACTCCTTTTCCTTCCTTTATCCTCCTCATTCCCCCGCCACTAAGCATAAGCATTTTTAATAAATCATAACAATGGCCCTTTTTTTAGTTTTCTCTCAAGTGACAACTTCGACTATCTTGCAGTAGGACTTTTCTGTCTTGCTAACATTGTTTCTCAGCTTCTTCCTATTTTCTCCTATCCTCCAAGTCTGATTTTTTGAGGAAGTTGAAGAATGAGGGGAGGGGTTTGGGGAACAGAAGAAATAGTGTTTATCCTCATGCAGATAAGAGCACAGAAGTGGCATGCATTTCCAACATTTCAGTACTTAGGGACTAATTTCTTTAGTTATTATATTGTATATATAAGTGTTTTAGAGATAGACACATTCTGTAGATTTACTTTAATAATGTTTTCAACTGCATTTATCTGGTAATGTATGCTTTTGTCTTTGGAAGTGTAGTGTGTTGGCTGTTAATAGCTGATGTTTAGCAAATGCTGCTATTTTCTAGAAAGTATTTTGTAAAAGTATTCTTCTCTATTCAGCTTTTATTGTTTAACTTTAACTCTTCCTTGTGTTGCTGGTGGTGTACACCAAAATGACTTGTATAATAAGCTGAGTGGCTCCTTTACTTAGGACTGGGCTCATTTAAATGTATATGTATGTATTTTTTTTTCAGACTCTGTTGTAACTATGAGCAGCATATCTGTACAAATTACTGTTTGTTGAATGAATGAATGAGTGACTAAACATGCGTCTCTCCTGTTTAAAAAAAAAACAACAAACCTTCACTATTGTTAACTCCTTTAAACCAAAAACTTATTTTGAAAACTCCATAGTCAGCAACATTTGTCCCAGCTCAGTCTGTGGTTTTGATGCAGACTTTTTAGACCTCCTTTCAAACAGCTGTGGGATTCTGTTTGATTTGTGGTACCCACAGGGTAGCTTCTGGTCTTTCTCGTCCTCCTCATCTCCATCTTCACTGTGTCTTTTTCTGTTTCCATCCATTCACTTCTCTTGGTGTCACGACATGACACCATAGCCCAGGCTGTGATCACATGAAACAGGAGTGAGAACTCTTCTTCATTTATGTAGCACCTTTCATCCCTGCACAGACACTAGCTCATTAGTTCGCCAAGTCAGACGGCCCTCTTGCACAGTGAAGACATGCCCCAAAGGGTCAAAGTAGACTCTTTGACTCTGATTGAAGTTCTTTACTGGCCTTTACGTTTTACATATATATATATATAAAAACTTCATCTGGTTCTTTCCATTTACCAAAATATAATTCCCGACACATGAGTTCTGTAAATGCTTACTGAGGGCTGACTGTGTGAGGCATTGTGCTTGATGCTGTCTCCTACAGAAGCCAGTAGGACAGCCCTTGTGTCCTTGCCTGCACCTCACAGAGGTCAGGAGGGCTGCTGGAGCAGGTAGCAGGCCCTGCTTGCTGTAATAAAAGCCTTCCCCAGCAGGATGAATATGTTCTAAAGCCAAGGGGCCGCTGGCCTCTAGAGCATCTGTGTGGCAGAGGGTGGAGTCATGGGAGGAATACTCAGGTAGGAATCCAGGAGACCTGTCACTTTGGCAAATTACTTCACTTTCCTGGGGCTCCTCATCATCTATAATAGAAGGTCAGGTCCCATGCAGAGGACTTTAAGGGCAACCATCATATACTTCCAGACTTCAAATAATTAAATAACAGAAGTCAGCATTTATTGAGCATTTGTGCTTAGGCTTTGTGCTTTACTCCCAATCTAACTTCATTCTCCTTGAGGTGAACAGAGAGATTTCAGTGTCATTTCAGTTTCAAGAAACATACTCAGGGACACACAGCCAGTAAGTGGTGCAACTGAACCCAGGCTTGTCTCAACAACAAAGCCTGTAAAACTGTCCTATGCACACACATACACACACACACGTACACACACACACTTGTATTTTAAGCCTTGATTTTGTACATTCTACAGTACTCTGTTGTCTTTTTTTTTTTTTTTTTTTTTTGAGACAGTGTCTTGCTCTGTCACCCAGGCTGGAGTGCAGTGGCATGATCTCGGCTCAGTGCAACCTCCATCTCCCGGGTTCAAGCTATTCTCCTGCCTCAGCCTCCCAAGTAGCTGGGACTACAGACGCCCGCCACCACGCCCTACTAATTTTTGTATTTTTAGTAGAGACGGTGTTTCATCATGTTGGCCAGGATGGTCTTGATCTCTTGACTTCGTGATCTGCCCGCTTCAGCCTCCCAAAGTGCTGGGATTATAGGCATAAGCCAACACACCCGGCCTCTGTTGTCTTAAAATAGTCATTTTGGGAAATACATTGTTTCTGGCTTGAGATTCCTACTTCTATGCTGAAACTCAAACTATTTTTGTTGCCTATATGGAACCTTTTGATCAATCATTCCTTGAACCATTCTACTGAAGTTGCTTGCTGACTCTGGTCATAATTCTCTGCTTTGCATTTCCAGGTCATTAAAACACCAATGACCAGCCAGAAGACATTTGAATCTTTGGTAGACTTTAGCAAAGCCCTGGGAAAGCATCCTGTTGCTTGCAAGGTAAGAGTATGGGTAGCTTGGGAAGGAGGTGGTTCTTTTCTTCTTGGACCCTGACTTATTCCTGGTAGAATTCTTCTCATAGAATTATGTGAGAGGGAGCATTGTATACTGCAAGCTTGTCCACGTGCTGTAGTGAGCAGTCCGCGCCTCCTATTCTAGTTTGCAGACAGGGAAACTGGACTCCTAAGCCATGCCTAAGGCCATCAGGTGGATAGTCTGAGACCTGAATGGAGCTGAGGACTCCAGCTGAGTAGAAGACACAGTACTGCTCTCTAGGTCCTGGCTTTTGTCTCCTAATGAATGGCTGCATTTTCATAAATGGTTTTGGTTGCCCTATCAGCTTTAACTTCTGCTGGGCCACTGGGAGTCCGAACCCTGTGTGTCATGTACAGCCTGGTAAATACATACATCCCTCACAGAAAATGAGGGCTGTACTTTTGCAAAAAATACTACAGATGGTGAAATAAATGATAAGACAGTAAGTGACCAACCTGCCAAAGTAGCAGTAAGGAACCTGTTTCTCACTGGAAAGTTGCATTATGTTTTTGTTGTTTGTTGTTTTGTTTTTCAAGAAGCAGCATGGTTTAGTGAAAAGCCTGCTTGACTTCTGTCTTTTTTCCCCCTTTCTTAAGCTACCCAGTTATTGTATATAAAATAATCCCAGTTTTGAAATGATAACCTACCTGAAGGTAATTATTTTGATTACCTTAAGTTTCTCCATTTGCTTTAGTTCTTCTTTAGTTCCCCCAAAACTCAGGGACTATACTTATGCATGACTTGGCAGTTTTTGTTAAGGGGTAGTTTTGTCACAAAATGCTACACCATTACAAAGATTTACATATAAGTCATCTACTTTTTTTTTTTAAACCATAATCCTTTATATCATTATAGTTCTCATAGCAAACGTTTGCTTTCTAAAATATTCTCGAGTTTGAACTCACAGTACTGTACTAACTCATGAAAAATCATGTTGTTCATGAATCATCTGAAGAAGCCATCTGTTGAGGTGGACTCCAGCAGCCGAAGAAAGCAGGCTTGTGTGTTCTGCTCTTCCCTGTCCATAGGTAAAGTGTTGTTAGGGAGTCTCATGTTTTAATGCCCATTTTTTGTTTGTTTAGTTCCGTAGTCTTAAGTCATCTAGATTTCTAAAATCATGTTAATAATTGGATGTTATGATTGTACTTTCTTACCCAGTTATGCTTTGTTAGTGGAAGAAAGTAGTAATAGTATTGAAAAGAACATCTGTGCAAGACAAAAAGATATGGAAACAGAAGTATAGGGAAAAGCTAATGATTATCTTCAGCAGCATAATCATTAATTTACAAAGTAATGATTCAGTCTTCCATCAGAGTGGCCACGGCAGCTGCAGATATGGGAACTCTTTATTCTCATTAAGTTGTTCTCGTTAGGTCATTCCAGAACTCTTTCTGTGTGGTATTCTAAGGGCTTTCAGAGGGTCTTTCTGGGTCAGTTATTGAAGCTCTTGATGAGGCATCTGGACAGCATATGGCAACCACATAGGACAAGGGTCAGCAAACTTCTGTAAAGGACCAGATAGTGAATATTTTCAGCCATACAGTCTCTGTTGCAAATACTTAGTTCTGTTGTTGTAGCATGAAAACAGCCATAGACAGTATATGCAGTATGAGTATGGCTATGCTCCAGTAAAACTTGACTTACAAAAACAGACTGTGGGTTGGATTTGGCCTACAGTATTGTACTTTACCAATACCTGACATAGAAGAGGGACATTAATATGCCTGGAATGTGCCTTCCTAGTGAGATTTCATGAGGGGAGTGTGGTATAAAGGTTAAGGGTATGAACTAGCCCGACTGGGTTCAAATCCTGGCACCGGCACTTATTAGCTGTGTAACCTTAGGCAAGCTACTTAACCTCGCTGTGCCTCAGTGTCCTCATGCCTCACATAGGGATAATTATAGTACCTGTCTCACAGGGTTATTATGAGGAATGAATAAATTAATTTTTTAAAGTATTTAGAACAGTACCTGGCACACAGTAAGTATAGTAAATAAAATGTGTTTAATAAATAAGAATCTGAAAAATATGAATTTGATTACATAAAATAAAATTACTTTATTTAAAGACTATGTCTTCTGCCAGGGACGGTGCCTCACGCCTATAATCCCAGCACTTTGGCCAAGGCAGGTGGATCACTTGAGCCCAGGAGTTTGAGACCAGCCTGGGCAACATGGCAAAACCCCTCTCTACAAAAATATAGCTGGGCATGGTGGTATGCACCTGTGGTCCCAGCTACTTGGGAGACTGAGGTGGGAGGGTCGCTTGAGCCCAGGAGGTGGAGGCTGCGGTGAGCTGAGATCACGCCACTGCACTCTAGCCTGGGCAACAGAGCAAGACCCTCCCCCCCCAAAAAAAAGACTATATCTCTTCACATTGCACCACTATACTGAGAGCCTCTGTCTCTCTGCATTCTCAATAGCATCAAATGTTATTACCATGGGGGAAAAAACCTTTGATAATCTTATTGGCAGAAATGCATATTTTTTTTTAATTACTGGTGAGGTTTTTTTTTGTTTTGTTTTTTGTTTTTTGTTTTTTTTTTTGAGATGGACTCTCGCACTGTCGCCCAGGTTGGAGTTCAGTGGCACAATCTCAGCTCACTACAACCTCCACCTCCTGGGTTCAAGCGATTCTGCTGCCTCAGCTTTCTGAGTATCTGGGACTACAGGTGCGCGCCACCACACCCGGCTAATTTTTGTATTTTTAGTAGAGACGGGGTTTCACCATGTTGGCCAGGCTGGTCTTGAACTCCTGACTTCGTGATCCTCCCGCCTTGGCCTCCGAAAGTGCTGGGATTACAGGCGTGAGCCACTGCGTCTGGCCAGTGAGTCTAAATATTTAATGAGTCTTGGCACTTTTTCCTTATTGAGCTCTGTGAGCTTTTTCTCAAGAAGATATTAACTATTCTAATTGGAGCAAATGTTTTTCTCAGGCTGCTTTCTGACTTGTGACCTTACATATAGTGTGCTTCATGTTCTCAGGTACCCTATCTTGAGTTTCTATAGTGAACCTTTTGAAGTTGAAAAGAGTATTTTTGCCTCAATTATAAAATCTGTATTGTTTCATAATCTTAATTAAGCTGATAAAACTTGTTGGTGCATCTTTGTGCTCATGTGGCAGTAGATGGGATTAGGACTTGGTTTCAGTTTGCTCAGGGTTAAAGGAGGTTCATATCCTTTGTGTTACTGTCCAGTTTCCCAGCATGCAGTCAGGTTAGCTCTGTGAGGAGTGCCTGGTCATCTGTAATTTAGACATTAAGGAAGTACCTAGTGTGTGCTAGAAATGGAATGCAGAGTTTGGGCCAGGGTGAGGAGTTCTGCCCTCAGGAGGATCACAGCCTTTTGACCAAAGAGGAGGCACCATTTGCCTAGTGGAAATCAGCTTCAACAAAAAATCACCTGTTTTTCTCTACAAATCCCCAGAAGAGATCAGTAGATAAAATCCAGATCCCACACCTGTCCTCCGGAGAGATGATTAATGTTAGTTACTGAGAAGGGAAACAGATGAAAGGCGTGTGTGGCACAGGGTCCACCCCAGGATGCAGAGGTCTTAGGGGGTGTGCCGTGAAAGGCCAGCTCTCTGTAGGGGCTCTGCTCCTTTGTCGGAGCACCTGCCGCCAAGTCAGCTCCACTGCACTGTGCGCTGGAACCTGAGAAGATGCTGAGTAGCCTAGGATTGGCTCCAAGGAGCCTGGAAAGCAGTCCTCCTTTGAGGACTGTTCAAGGTGGAGTGTGATGTTTTGTCGATTCTTGAAAGGGAAGTGGGAGGAAAGAGGAGGAGTAAAGGGATGAGTATAGGGCTGTGTGTACAGCATTTTATGTGTTTTCTGATTTATCTTCACAACTTTGAGACAAACTGTCACCCCCAATCCAAAGATGATGAAACTGAGATTCAGAATGACAGAAGGACCAAGAGAGCATTCAAGATTGAACCCAAATCTGCCTGTCCCAAAGCCATGCTCTTCCAGGTCACCCATGTGCCTTCATCTGCCTTTATGTCAGGATCTATGCAGTGGGGCATCTGGGTTTGAATTTTTTTAAGGACTATGATTGTTGGATAAATTGTCATATGAGATAGATATAAAGCCATGCTGCAGATTTTGAAAATGTACAGCTTGATAAATGGGGGCAAACATGATCCAGGGTAAGAAGGGGCGATTTGGTGACTTCACAAAAGATGCCATTTAATGAAAGTTTACTAGTTTTTTGTTTTTCTCTCTCCCAAAACAGGACACTCCTGGGTTTATTGTGAACCGCCTCCTGGTTCCATACCTCATGGAAGCAATCAGGCTGTATGAACGAGGTATCCTTCCTGACCCAGGCCAGGAGCTGCAGGCCTCAGCTCCTGGCACCACTGTCTGGAATTCTCAGTGTCTCTAGCAGGGGTCGGGCCATGCACAATGGAGGAAGCAGTGTCTGTTTTCTAGCTGTGTGAGCTCAGCTGCACCATGGGCTCTGGTACCTTTTTCACTGTTTTCCCAGGGCCTCCTGGCTTCCCTGTGAGGCCTCTGAGAAAGGGTTCTGGAACTCCCAACTACAGTCCCAGCCAGAGCAATTGCATGGCCAGCCCAGATTGATATCCTGGATCTCTGCTTTTGATTAAAAGGTTTACTGCTTTTAAAAATTATCGTAATGTAAAAATCACTGGGCTAGGGGATCTTGAAAGTTCCTTAAGGTTCTAAAACTTGTGACTGACAGGTGATGAGAAATATGTGACAAGGCCGATATGTGGTAAGGACAGTTTTTAGTAGTCTTGTGTCTGTCCTTACTGAATGATGTCATGATACACTTTTTGTAACCTTAAGAATGGTCTAAACAGTTTTCTTCAATACTTGATTGACAAAGAGTGCTTTTCTCTGCTGTAGAAATATCGCTTGGGACAGGGTCCAGGCTTCTGAATTGATCTGCATCCTCCTGCTTGCTTCCCCTCCCTGGTTTCTGGAAAGGTAGCTATCATATCTGCTTCAAAGGCAAACAAGCCTTAATAGGACTGGATAAAAAGCAAGTGTAATTGTTTTCAATTACTTCATTCATAAATGCTCACTCCTGAGAGTGTCATTTTTGAAACAAAACATTTACACCAGCTCTTCCAGAGAGATGAAAGCACATTTGCTTCCTCAAAATCTGCTTTAAATATTAAAACTTTTCTCTCTGGTTTATGGAAGCAATTGCCTCACTTTTGCTCCAAGATCAAACCAACACTTCTATGTTTATCTATCAACAAATATGCCTAATTACACCTCAAAGAAAGCACGGAGCATTTTGCCCTATCTTGAAAGGCAGTTGTTTGTCTTTTTTTTTTTTTTAAACAAAATGTAATGTTTTAGAATGTAGCATGTGAGAGATCCACCTCTTGATGGTGTTTTCCTCACTGTCCCTTTGATACATTCTCCAGTGCACCAAGTATCAGATGGTAAGTTGAAAGCCCTCTTCTTGTCTGTGGTCCCTTTCTGCACAGGTGTGTGCCCTTTGGCCCTCACTATCCCTGGCCACCTGTGGGCTGAAGCTGGAGAAGCAGGACCTGGCTTCAGGACATGCTCTTAGCTTTCTGTGGGCATGGGCTTCAACAGCCTATCATTGCTGGTCCCCCTGCTTCTCTTTCCACCACCTTTTCAGAATCTGCTTCTGAAGGAGCTGGGTGCCCTGCCTGGGGTGGGTGGTGGTTCCCCACTGCACACTATAGTCACACCCCAGGCCTCTTACCATGTCCCCCCACCCACTGCCTGCTCCCTCCTGTTAGCCAACATAGAGGAGTGCTCAGAGCACACCCACCATGCCATCTCCGTCCCACAGTTCCACCTTGAAGCCTCAAGCATCTGGAGACTCCCTTTCTTGTCTGCCACATCTGTTCATCACTTTTGATTCCTTCCTGTCATGTCTGTTCCACCTCTTCATCCCAGCTTTTCCCCATCCCAGTCTGGCTGCCTTCATGAGGTTCCTCAGGTAGCAGAGAAATTCACGCTACTCATGTCTTTTCCTGACTGGTCCCCACTACCGCGCTTACTGAGAAAGTATCATGTTGTCCAGGAAGTTGAGACACTGCCTACTGCATCTGCCCACACACCCCCTGCACAGCCTCGGCAGATGCTCTGTGACTGTTTCTGAACTCATGCAAGGAGAACTTCCTGTCCCCCACTGTTGATCCACCTGGGGCTGCATGCCGTGGTGTCGCCAGTGCTGCCGTGAGTGGCGCAGGCTCCCTGGAAGGACGTGTGGGCTGTTATGGGTCGGGCCTCCTGGATGACTGGGCCCCCGCCACGAGCACTTCTCGCCAGTCCCCATAGGATCTCGTGGAGGCTCATGCCCTCTTGCTCTGATGTCTGTCCACTCATTGTGGCTTCCGTGTTGGGCCTTCTTTCCCAGTGTCCCAGCTCTGTCCTCACTCTTCTATTGCTCTTGTTCCTTCACACTATGACTGAGGCCTGATGCATGCCCCAGTCAACTGTCACACCTGTGGGTCAGAGGGACAGAGGCTGGATAGGCTGTGTCTGACAGTGGATCGCTGCCTTTGCCAGGCACCCACTCCTAATTGCCAGCGTGGGCAGGGCGGTGGGGCCGAATGGTCAGCTCTTCTCAGGAGGGCTCTGCTGGCAGCAGGCCTGGGAGGAACATGAGCCTGCCCCCCAGTCACCATGTGACATCTTGCTCACATTGTCGCCCCTGCTCAAGACAGGCTTAGGGGTTCTCTGGTGACCTGCCATCTACAGGCTCTGCCAGAGAGCCTTCCTTCTGGCCACTCTGTGCCCCTGCTGTCATCACTGCAGATTCTACTCCCGCCATTCCCACATGGCCCCACCTGAGTGTCTGCAGAGCTCCCAGCTGGATGTCATCTCTGTCATCACAACTCTTCATGCTTTGGCTCTCCCTTGGGTCACTTGTCACTGTCTTCCCTGGAATGGCAGGTGTTTTCTTTCCCTTACTGTACTCTCTTTTCTGGGGCACTCTGGCTCCTCTTCATCTTTATTTGCCCCAAAGTGCCTGTGTAGGGCGGGCACATAGGCGCTGCTGATGAGTAAAAATGCTGTTTCTGAGTTGTTGCTGGGTGCCTCTGTTCATGCTAAGAATGGTTGGCAGGTGGTGCTGCTGAGCCAGCCAAGGAAACAGAAGTCGGGCAAGTCCCAGGCCCTCAGCTGTGCTGATCTGGAGTTTACTGAGGAAGCTTTCCTTTGCTGTCTTGTCTGGAGTTAGAGGCTCTTAACTGGAGGGAGGAGGGAGAGGGTGTCCAATGAACCTCCTAAGGTTGATGCAGAATTTGGGGTATATGTGCACTTTTTATGGAGAGGGTGTCTGATTGTCAGACGTACTTGATTCTAAAGAAGTTTAGGAATTACTCGTTTAAAACATGATTCCACGTCTAACTCTCACTTGGCACAACAATTTTTATTTCTCTGTTTCTGAAAGTTTGCCTCTTTTTCTCTGCATTATTGAGAACAGGATTTTTTGAGTTGTGCTGACTTTGTAGGGTTATTTAGATATTTTTCTATCATGTGCTGTATCTTCATATTATTTGTTGAAATAAAACAGTCCTCAAGTGAGTCTCTGAATCTGCAATTACAGCCTTGCTTTTAGGGTTCATTGTCCTGTCCTTGAATATAGATTTCATTAAATGACTTTAGCTGAGTTGCAACCATTATGCTGTCAGATTTCTGTCCCAGGGAGACTGCCCATGATAAATGAACCAGTACGTAAGCATGTTAGGTTGTGATGAATAATTGTAGAGAAGAAGATAGTAAGAGATGGCAAAAGTCTTGTCCTGGCCTTTTCTTTAGTTCAGGGAGTTGCTTCTTTTATATATGCAGGGAGGAGAAGAGGCTCTCTGAAAGATGACACCTGAGCAGAGGCCTGGAGGAAGTAAGAGACTGAGCCCCAAAGATGTCCGAGGGCAGCACCCTAAGAACAGGGAGCTTATCCCAAGCCTGAGGAGCCTGTGAGGCCAGCACTTCCAGCATTCTGGGGCTCTATCAGCACAGAAGCTGCGAGGCTTCCTAATGAAATCCTCTGAGTAGAACCCACTTTTAAGCTTCAGAGCCACACCCCAAATATGCTGTGTTCCTTCCCATTCCTCCCGCTGCATGTGCTGTTCTCTCTACCTAGAATGCCCTTCCTGGTCTGCTCATCTCAGGATTACCTTCATCTTCCAGGACCCAGGCATGGGGGTGGTTTTGGTGAAGCCCTGGCAGTGTGAGTAAATCTGTCCATCTTTTCTCACACAGAGCTGTGTGAGTCATGAATCTTCAGGTCTTATTGTGTTGAAGCTTTTGGCTTACACATCTGAGTTCTCCCATTATATCATGAGTACCTTGAATGCTTGTCTTGTTTATCTTTGTCTCATTCTACATCTCTGGTGCCTGCTACATAATAAATAGAAGTTGAATGAATGAATGAGGCTGCCTATATGATTATTTTTGTTTCTTTGCTTTCTTATGGCCTAACACTCAAATCATGATTTCTCAGGCATCTCTAATCCTGATTAGTGTAGTTATTAGTAATGTCAACCATAATAAATAATTGAGGTGTATTTTAATCACCTTATAATGCCTTGAAATCCTTTGGCATTACTTTAGTACTTTATATGCTTTTAAAAAATGTCGTCTTTATCAATGTTTAAGTAGTTTCTCTGAGTGTCAACATTTTTCCCTGTTTTCTTTAGCTTTGATCTGATTGACTTCTTTATGCTTTGGAACAAAATTCTAGATAGCCACTTGTTGCAGACTATTCTACTTTTCTGATTTCAAAGAAAGGGAACAGGTTGTTCTCTATAAAGGCCTCTTGGGGCCAAAGGACATAGTAAGAGTAAATTTCCAAGGGAAAAGCACATTGATCCTTGTCTTAGTCTACTCAACAGACTTCCAAACGTGTGGCAATTCTAACTCAGGTTTGGGATTTTCTTTAAAAGGTATCTTGACTAAAAGATTTGTGTGAATGTGATGCCAGAGGAGTACTCCTTACTTGTAAAACCCAAAAAACTAGGGGAAAAAAATACATAAAATAACTATACATACAAAAGCAGAAAGCTTAGTTTTCTTTTTAAAGAAAGTTTATTTATAAATCAAAAATATGCTGTAGCATTAAATGATATTTTAATAAATGATTCCAGAGTTGGAAAATCCCAATTTATTTGAAAGTTGCTGAAGTTTCGAGGCATGGAGGCTTCTGTCTCAGTGAACAGGGTATTAGTACTCCAGAATTCACCTCAGTGGTGCAGTAGCTTTGAAAATCTTGGGCCACACACTGTGGCTTACACCTGTAATCTCAGCACTTTGGGAAGCTGAGGCGGGAGGATCACTTGAGTTCGGGAGTTTGAGACCAGCCTGGCCAAATGGTGAAACCCTGTCTCTACTAAAAATATAAATATTAGCTCTGTATGGGGGTGCACACCTGTAGTCTCAGCCACTTGGGAGGCTGAGGCAGGAGAATCACTTGAACCCAGGAGGCAGAGGTTGCAGCAAGCCAAGATTGTGCCATTGCACTCCAGTTTGGGTAACAGAGCAAGACTCTGTCTCAAAAAAACAAATAAAACCTTATGACCTCTTTGGCATGTACTTTAGAGAGGAAATCTTACCCAAGCCAGAAAGTCTCACTCTAAGACATTCTTTTTTTATTGTGCAAGCATATAAAATTCTAGTAATTCTGGGGCTAATCCTGTGATAAGGAGAATTCAAGGAAAGGTGGTGGTGACCCAGTGCTGCCCTTTTCTCCTTAGGTGATGCATCCAAAGAAGACATTGACACTGCTATGAAATTAGGAGCCGGTTACCCCATGGGCCCATTTGAGCTTCTAGATTATGTCGGACTAGATACTACAAAGTTCATCGTGGATGGTAGGAATTGGAATTTTTTGTTGTCTTTATTGAGTTGAGGTAGTTTTTCTGAACTGTAAATTATAATGCCTTTTAAAAACAAGTTAGCAGGGGTCTTAATTAAGACCTTCCAAAATCCTGCCTTAGCAGGTTGAGGATTCATGAACAGATGACAGGAGAAGGAAGAATGTGACTGCCTAGTATCTCTTTAACAGGGTAACCTTGAAGACAAAATAATAGCACAAAAAGGTCCTGTGTGACCTTCACCCAGTTTCCCCCAATGGTTATATAGCCATAGTACAATATTAAATCCCGGGAAATTGACATTGGTACAATGTATTATTTTATCACATAAATTGATTTGTGTAACCTCTATTGCAAGCAAGATACACATCCATTTAAAAAAATATATATCCATTGTAATGTAATAGCTCTGAAGACAGGGTAAAAATAATAATTAAAACTGGACTACTGAAGTTGAATGTAGCTATCTGTTCCCAAGTTTCACAGAATACTAGTTGAAGAATTAAATTTTGAATTTTATGTGGATGCAAAATACCAATGGCAGGAATGCAGACTTTTTATCGTGTATTCTGAAAGTTAACTGTGCCAGTGATAGTTAACTAACAGAAGCAAATTAATGGCTTCTGTCAGTGTACTTGGGCCTTTGGCCTTAGTGATTTCTGAGAAGACACTGGATAAGCAGGAGGGCCATAGCAGGGCCAGGCTTCAGGCAGCACAGGTGGGTGGCAGTGCAGCAGCTTTGGGGCTGATGTGACTGCACCAGCACAGCCTTCCTTGGTGCCTCTGCAGTGGTGGCCAGAGGGGTGCCATGCCGGGGGGGCTCTCCCACAGCAGAGGCAGGCCTCCAGACTTGCCCTTGGGAATGCCAAGGTGTAAAAATAAACCCAGCACTTCATCCTGAGTTCTTTTCCCTCCTCTCAATAGGGTGGCATGAAATAGATGTGAAGAACCCATTACATCAGCCCAGCCCATTCTTGAATAAGCTGGTAGCAGAGAACAAGTTTGGCAAGAAGACTGGAGAAGGATTTTACAAATACAAATGATGTGCAGCTTCTCCGGCTCTGAGAAGAACCCCTGAGAGCACTTTCCAGCCAGTGCCCCGAGTGCCTGTGGGAATGCTCTTTGTTCTGACATTCTCTCACACAGCACAGTCTAATCAATGTGCATTTTGATTGTAATCTATCTGAAGTGATTATTACACCAGTTACAGCAGTAATAGATTCTCCATTAAGAACTAATTCCCTTTTTTAGTCTGTTCACTTCTGTGTATTTTCTAAACAGCTTTATACCCTTGGTGCCTTGGAGCAAACTTTTTTTTTTGAACCTTGTCATTTTTATGAAGAATTGCCTGGATTCGTTCTCTCATCAAGGGAAAAGTACTTCCTCCGAGAGTGCGGGTGCACCATGCCCCCTGTTGCTGCATGCGAGAGTGACAAGCCACCGGCACGACGTGGTATGTCTGTGAAGCACTGCAGCGAGCAGCACCTGGATCTTGCCTTTATAAGAACATTTTACTGCCTGCAGCTTTGAGTCTTGCCCTACATTCTGGGCACGACATAAGATGTGTCTTTATTCAGTTCATCGTGAAGATGCTGCTGCTGGATGGGTCGGCATATCTCTGTGTGCATGGTTTGCAGGAGGTCAGTTTTCATGGTCAGTCAGTTCCACAGATCTGAATGATTACTGTCTGTCTGTGTCTTTTTTCCATGAGAAATCGCTGTTGCAAATTGCCTATAAATTGACTACTAAAATACAATGTTTTCGTCTGAAAATTTGAATTGAAAAAGAAATGTATAATATAAAATTGTAATACACTCAAACGTTTATAAAAGTAAAAAGTTGATAATTTAGCAGGCTATTTCCCCTCTTCTTTGGCCGGCTGTTAATTTTTAAAGTGGGAGTGATGGGAAGGAGGAGTGGCAGGAGAAGGCGTTTGTGTGAAACCTGCCTGTGGCCATCGCTGCCAGATTTCTTACCAGGAAAGCAGTAATAAGGGCACAGAGAACAATTTTTAAGGAACATCTGTTTCTTCTTTGCCAACAAAGTGAAATAGTGTAACGTAAGCTTCTTTTCATCATTGGCTTGAGAAAATGTCTTCCAAGATAGAATTTTGGAGTTGGAAAGACATCAGAAATCCTGAGGTCCAGTAGCCTCATTAGCAGAAAGCTTAAGGAATGTGTCCAAAGTCACTAGATATTTTGTCACAGAGCCTAGATTAGGACTAGGTTTTGATAAAATTAAGTACAAAATAGCCCATTTGAAAATCTCAGATCCAGACTTTCAGACAGGACTTTCCCTAAAATGGACATCCTTGTTTGGTATCCTGGGTCATATAGGTCTAATAGTCGAGAGACTTTTTTTCTTCATTTTATGACTGATAAAAGGGAGCTTATTAATTTTTAAAAATTTGAATATAAGCATAGTGGGAAAAAAAATACATCGGTGCATTTTTACTGCACATAGAACCTGGGTAGGACACTTTTAGGTTATTCTTATAAAACGCTGCCTAACGAACAAAAGGAAGCACCTGTGAGGCCACCCGCATTTCCATCGCTAAAGCTTACCCTTGTGGTCTGACAGCTCCCTGCTTTCTCTCAGGCTGGCTTTTGACCTTTGACATGAGCCCTGGACCTAAGTGGGGGCTTCACTTCCTTACCGTCTCACCAGAGTCCCCATAGGATGCAGGCCCTTGTCCTGGCAGCATTCATTCTTGACCACTGAATTCCAGGAAAGATGTAACTCAGCAATGTGACTGTCAGCCTGCCAGGATGAGAAGGTAGGGGCTGCAGCAGTCTTTCTGGCTGGCGTTTTAAAATAGTTTAAGTCTACCAAATAGTCAAAAGGCCTAGTCTCTCAGTATCCTTTTATTGTTTTCAAAAAATATTTTCCATGCACCATGTTTGGAACCAGGAAGGGATTTTGAACATCCTTCCCTTAGACATAGGAGGTGAGGGAGTAGCTTTTTCTTTCCCAACTCCACATCTCTGCGTTCTCAGGTGAATGAAGCTGCTTGCCATGGAGAGATCTTGGGGCCAGCGGGAGGGAAGGTCATGTCAGTCAGGTTCTCTGCTTCCAAATACAGGCCCGCTGCTGCTGTTTGCTCAGTCTGTGGTTAAGAACTGAGCCTCAGTGAGAGCCCCAGGTGCCTTGCATCATCCTCCACTGTGTTTTGGCAGCATTTGTTTAAGAGGGAGGGTGGGTCCTGGCAGTGCTGCTGGGCCTAGTGTCACTGCTCTTGGTTCTCCTCATCTCCCCAAACTTGCCTCCTAAACGTCATGAATCTTTTTTGACACTTGAAAGTAAAGACCAAGTTTTAGGTCAAGAGGATCCTTTTTTTTTTTTTTTGAGATGGAGTCTCGCTCTGTCACCCAGGCTGGAGTGCAATGGTGCAATCTTGGCTCACTGCAAACTCCACCTGCCAGGTTCAAGCAATTCTCCTGCCTCAGCCTCCCAAGTAGCTGGGACTACAGGTGTGTGCCACCATGCCTGGCTAATTTTTTGTAGTTTTAGTAGAGACGGGGTTTCACCATGCTGGCCAGGTTGGTCTCGAACTCCTGACCTCGTGATTTGCCTGCCTCAGCCTCCGAAAGTGCTGGGATTACAGGCGTGAGCCACCGTACCTGGCCACTTTTTTCCCTCTCTCCTATGCTTCCTCTTAGTGATATTTTTATTTATTTGTTTTTTGAGATGGAGTCTCACTGTTGCCTAGGTTGAAGTGCAGTGGCGCAATCTCAGCTCACTGCAACCTCCGCCTCCCAGGTTCAAGTGATTCTCCTGCCTCAGCCTCCTGAGTAGCTGGGATTACAGGCACACATCACCACACCCGGCTAATTTTTGCATTGTTAGTAGAGATGGGGTTTCACCATGTTGGTCAGGCTGATCTCGAACTCCTGACCTCGTGACCCACCCACCTCAGCCTCCTAAAGTGCTGGGATTACAGGCGTGCGCCGCCGCACCTGGCCAGTGATATTTTTATTTACCTATAATACAAATGAAAGTTTGAGATTAAAAAGAACCAGGCAACTTATGAGATGACTTGCTGAAAAAGATGGTGAACCTCTGATAGCCATCACCTAGACTTCAATTCTGTTTAGTAAAATGGAGAGAAGGATCGTTTTAATGCTTACTAAGATACCTTTCTAAAATAAAAATCATGGCCCTCTCACGTTCTTAAGATTCACTGTTAATAGTAGTTTTTCTGGGGGAAATGGTTAACTTTTTCTGACATCAATTGTAAAATGTGTTTCCTCTTTGGGAACTGTTGAATGATGCAGCGTGGGGGTAAGGTGGAACCACATCTTGGAACTGGGAAACTACCATGTACAAATCCAGTGTTAGAAAATGACTCTTGGCTGGGTGCGGTGGCTCATGCCTGTAATCCCAGCACTTTGGGAGGCCGAGGCAGGCAGATCATGAGGTCAGGAGTTTGAGACCAGCTTGGCCAACATAGTGAAACCCCGTCTCTACTAAAAATACAAAAAATTAGCCAGGCGTCGTGGCGGGCACCTGTAATCCCAGCTACTTGGAAGGCTGAGGCAGGAGAATCACTTGAACCCAGGAGGCGGAGGTTGCAGTGAGCCGAGATGGCGCCATGGCACTCCAGCCTGGGCGACAGAGCAAGACTCTGTCTCAAAAATAAAAAAAGAAAAAAAAAAAAGAAAATGATTCTCCACTGGGTTCTGTTAATGGTAGGTGTTTTGACTAACATATCAGCTTTCAGAAACTCATTTGAGATTCAACCAGTCATCATTGGAGAGGGTACAGCCACTGTTAGTCACTATGTTATACAACAATATACACTAATTATGCTTTCTCTTGGTGAGTTGTACGGCTCACATATTTAAAACAAGCTTTTGTGTTGTCCCACCTTGATTTTAATCCCTTTAACATTTCAACCTAAGTAACTCATTAAGTCTACCAAAAGTATAAGGTATGGCTATAATTTTATGAGACTAATTTTCTTGTAAACAGGCATTGATGCCACATAAATAGTAATCTGAAAAAATGCTTTGAACAATGAAATCATGGCTGTGCTTTCAGTACTATACTTTGAAAAAATCCATTTGGCTGTGTAAATTCTATTTTTTAAAGTGGTCTCACTGTTTCATCATCACAGTTTTAATGTCTATTTTAGCATTTTTTTTCTTGCTACTATTTGACATGGCATAACACACTTTAACTCCTGAAAGACAGAGAACCCTGTCATTGATACTGATGTTATTAAATGTTTTAGTGAAAATCACCAACTGTAGCTGCTGCAGGATTAACCAACACAACTAATTGACAGCATGGGCTTTGCAATTAAACCAACTTGGGTTCTAGTTCTCAGTTCCACTGTCTTTCCCTGTGTAACCTAGAGAAGCTATTTGTTTTCTGGATATATCGGAAGAATGGGCATAAGGATGGAACCTATGCCATAGGGTTGCTGGGGACTGAGCGAAGTAGGTTTCAGGTGTTGAGCACACTGCCTGTCATCTATAGGCCAATTGTGAAGGAAGCCCCCAGTAACCTGTGTTCATCGAGTTACAGATGACAGCCCTGAACATGTGACAGCAGCGGGGAATAGGCTGAAGATTCAGAACAGGACTGAGTGTTGGAAAAGTGAGTCTCAGAAATTAAGCGGTTGGGCTACCTGGCAAAAAGACCAGTGCTGGGGCTCTGCACTCCACCGCACAGCTCCTCTGGAAGGTCTTCCCGCGCTTTCAGAGAGGTACTGGTTGGGGCTAGTCAGAAAGGGGTTGCTGTCACTCAGGTAGGCTACATGTTACGTGTGAGCAGTAGACTAGATGATTTAAGACCCCAGACAAACAAGTGTATAGGAGAGAAGTTCCCAAGATTCTCCTAACACGTGGTAATTAGAGAAGTGGTGGCATATGAACAAGAGCAGAATGATGCTTCATTCTATCGTTATGTAGTTTTATGTATTTATTTTTATTTATTTTGTTGAGACAGAGTCTTGTTCTGTCACCCAGGCTGGAGTACAGTGGCGTGATCTTGGCTCACTGCAACCTCTGCCTCCCAGCTTCAAGCCATTCTCCTGCCTCAGCCTCCGTAGTAGCTGGGATTACAGGCACCCACCACCACACCTAGCTAATTTTTACATTTTTAGTAGAGACAGGGTTTCATCATGTTGGCCAAGCTGGTCTCGAACTCCTGACCTCAAGTGATCTACCTGCCTCGGCCTCCCAAAGTGCTAGGATTGTAGTGGCCAGTAGTTTTAAATGACATTAGGTGACTCCTAAAGATTTCTTCAGAACACAATTGTGGGAGTCCCTACTAGGTCTATTATTTAGCCAAGGGAGCAATAGGATGGCCCCTAGGGTTGAAAAATTCATCATCAAGGAGGGGAGAGGATACCATAGCTAACTTAAACATCAGTTTGTCAAGCTGGGTGGGGTGCGGCACACCCGTAATACCAACTTCTTGGGAGACTGAGGTGGAGGATTGTGTGAGCCCAGGAGATTGAGTCCAGCCTGGGCAACATAGCGAGACCCCATCTCTTAAAATAGTCTGTTGAGGTAGAATCCCTTTGGATGACAGAGTGGCAGTGGAGCCCTTCATGATGTCAATAAACCACCGAGACATCTCAGCCTCACTTCTATAGATGCAGTTACTGGAATATTCTACCAGAAAATGTAGTCTGTTCTCAGGCAAGCAGGTATTAGAAGAGAAAACCTCCTGGAATAAGAACTCTGCCCTTGCTACCTGCTCTTGAACAGCCACTTCACCATTTCACTCAGACTGCAGGTATAGAAGACAGGAAGTTGGGATGCCTACAAAACTAGTAGGGAGGGAGGATGGCATTTTTGAAACTGAATTTCCTACTTGAGGCAGTTTGAATGGTTCCCAACTGCCTCATTCTGTGTGGAGGTTTTGGTATATGCTGCTGGGAAGGTAGTTTTCTGGAGCCCTTTAGCCTCAATATTCAAGTTGTAGGGAAGGGTGGGAGTGGAGAGCAATCTATCCTTCCACCACACCAATTTGTAGTAGGACCAAGGGGGCTGAAATGGAAAAGCTCTGTCCAGCCTCAAAGTCTACATAGCTAGGCAGAGACTTTAGCTTGCACACACTCAGAGCAGTCAGAGTGAACAGTGCACATAGATTGCTTAGAACCAAATACCCTTTCTGCACTCAGTCTCGTGGTGGCTTCTGCTGCTAGCTGGTACAATGTTATCACAAATCACAGGACTCATGTAAGGGTATTAATACTTTTATCTTGATTTTTTTTCTGTTGTCCTCCCCTTCTTAAGTCTTGTGTGTGCATGTGTGTGCATGTGTGTGCACACACACACCCTTTATTAAATGCATGCCTTTTTTAAAATAATTAGTTAATCCCAAATGCCGGGAGAGAACAGCACCTCTCATCTCATTCACATGATTTGCAGTTTACAGTGCCTGCCCCTTCCCAATTAACCATGGCCTCCTTGAGACTCTGCACCTCCTTGACATCCTCATCCCTGCCAGCTAAAGATCTCATCACCCAGTCTGAGAGATGCTGTTCTAAGGAGCAAAGGCCTGGGGAAGAACAGAGACAATCTAAACAAATCTGAGAATAAAAGTTGCAGTGGCCACGATATTGTCTTTCGTTCAGATTGAAAGCACTTGAAAGCCGGGTGGTTTTCGTAAGGGCTGCCTGGATGAGTTTGCACTCTCTAGGACCAGGCACTGAGGAAAGATCAGCCCCAGCTAATTGGAACATGAGAAGCAAAGCAGGCACAGCCTATACCAGATGCCAGCATGTGGCGAGCAGATGAGATTGCTCACAAAGCACCTCTGAGCTTTGGTGAGCCCTGCAGTGAGCATTGCAGAGTCCTGGCTTTGTGCAGCGCTGAGGGCTGTCTCCAGAGCTGAGCCTGGAGGGCAGGTGAGACTCTAAAGCCATTGTTGCTGTCCTCCAGTTGAGC
This sequence comes from Macaca nemestrina, assembly GCF_043159975.1. NCBI lineage: Eukaryota > Metazoa > Chordata > Mammalia > Primates > Cercopithecidae > Macaca > Macaca nemestrina. The sequence goes on along the minus strand of NC_092127.1, from coordinate 81,063,185 downwards.
AGTGGGAGTCTGAACTAACTTTGATAGGACCTGTAATGACAACCAGGCCAACTTGTGGGCTCTGTTTTACTGTGGTTGCCTCATACATCTTCCTGTTGGGGGAAAAAAAAATCACTATGGTGTAGAATATAATTCAGTGATTCTACTGATTTCAGATTCCAAGGCAAGTTATAGATGGAGAAGAGAAAATGACTAGTATACAAATTCCACTGTGACTACAGAGAAAACCGTTAAGATGATGTATGATGACCTCTATTTGTATGCAGTATTCTCATTCCATCTGGCAAATACATTTTCTACCAATTTCTCCCACTTAGTGGGGATCAAAAATTTAATAATTTAGCTGGTAACATCCCAAGCTATTATACATTAAGAAAAATACTTATATGAACACATCAGTGTAGATGACCCAATAAAATCCAAACTCTGCCCCTTTTGTACAAGTACTTCCATGATCCTGACTCCAAAACAGAGTGCTTAGTCCTGTTACCAACTGCTTCCCTAGGCAGAAATATGCTCACATGTTCTGTGGCTACAAGGCAGTACATAAACAAGATACTTTTTGCACTGGACAAAACATGTTTTCTAACACATTATAAAACAATTCAAGGGGAAATTAATTTACTAGTCACTTCCTGTCAGGCTTCTCTCTCCTTTACCTCTCACATACCCTGGCAGAGGTCTGTGACACCTTAGCCCATGAGGAAGTGTGCCCAGAGGGGTTTAGTGTGCTGTTCCCAACAGTGGGATGAGTAGATTTTGTTCAGCTCTGTGGACTCTAAACCAGGGCTTTCTCCGCTGGGCCGCCTCCTTCCTAATATAACCTGTTTTAAGTCCAAATTACCATCCAGGGAAAAGGACCCTTGCACATTGTAACAAATACAGACAGTAGGCATTTCTTATATGCCTACAGTAGACAGACAATACAAAACATTTTTCTAGCGTCCAGTTATTTGAGCATAGCCCGTTAGAAAGTGCTCAGTAAAAATGTACTGAATGAAGGCAACTGTTATTTAACACCAGTTTACTGTGGATGAACAATGTTATAAACAAACATTAGCACTGCTGCTTCAATAAAGGCAAATAGACAGTTTTCACTTGTCTCAAGTTTTACTATAAATTATTTATTTTAACATGTATGTAGTTTACTTTGATTCATGCTAATGATTTTTATTTTAAATAGTTGCTGTTGGTACACCCTGCTTAGAGGTGAGTCACCTCGGTACACTCTGCCTGAGTCACGCCTGGCTGCAGAGTAAAGATAAAAGTTTTCCCAGAAAAGAGTTGAAGAAATTTAGAAAAGCCACTTCCAGAATGATATCCGCCGAATAATTGCCAAGAAAACCAATCTTATTTTTTCCCACAATACATAAGTATAAATGGTGTACAGAATGACATCCTTCTATTAGTATTAAGATACTTAATTGCCATCAATTTTTACAGTTTCTATTAAAAAGCAGTCCACATTTTCTTGTGTATCTTTAGAGGTTAGGTTTCACAGGGCAGCTCTTCAAGTTCTCATCTTCCACGTCTGGAAGATCACATTGTGTGGCAGAAGTGGTAAATGTGATTTTTCAACAACGACTACATCATGTGGATGTCAGGTGCCTCTTTTCTGTCAGAACTGTGTATTACTCGCTCGTGACTCTTCTACTTTAAAAGCACAGCCACACAGACATCTTGTTATTGTTCATAGGCCCTTTATTAGAGTTTCCATATTGTTGCAGCCCTGGACCAAACTAGAGGAAAAATGTATTGTATAATACTTAAGACAACTGTAGTCACACAGTTCAAAGTCACCTTCCAGCTAGACAGGTAGTTGCCAGCAGCCCTAGCAACCAAACTAGAACCAGAAGGAAAACACCCCTTCACACAGACCCGCATGCCAGCTGTGACCGCAGAGAAGGCTGAGCTCCCAGAAAGAAGGCTGACCTAGCCTCTTCTTGGCACACAGTTCAGCTGAGTTCGCTGCAGGGAAGGAGGCCAAATCCCTTCAAGATCAAACAGAAGAAGTGGCCAGAGGAGTGTCCCTCTCCCCGCAGACACCCGCTTTGATCCCTATCTCTAGGGGGACTATTGACTCTCCCCCAGAACTGCTGCCTACAGAAAGCAGGATTTGGGCAGAATGATCCCAGAATGAGCTCTGTGCAGTGACATCAAAGTTATTTGGGAAAAATTATTCTGGAAGAAATACAGGAAACTAGGAGGGGACCAAGTTTGTGGAAAGAACTGGCTGAGGGTCCAAGCAACCCATGTCTTTCAACTTCACTAATTTTTTGTAAGTTGAAAGACATGGATTATTAGATTCCATAGCAGGATATACACACCTGAGACTCGGAGCTTGGCCTCTGCATTTTTGAGAGGAGGAGGAACCGAGGGAGAGAAGAGTTGAGTGGGCTTTGGCCAAGTCCCAAGTCTCAGGTATAGATCCAGCTATGCCTGTTGCCTTGATGAACAGACTTTTTTTTTTTTTTTTTTTTGAGACGGAGTCTCGCTCTGTCGCCCTGGCTGGAGTGCAGTGGCGCGATCTCGGCTCACTGCAAGCTCCGCCTCCCGGGTTCATGCCATTCTCCTGCCTCAGCCTCCCGAGTAGCTGGGACTACAGGCGCCCACAACCGCGCCCGGCTAATTTTTTGTATTTTTAGTAGAGACGGGGTTTCACCGTGGTCTCGATCTCCTGACCTTGTGATCCGCCCGCCTCGGCCTCCCAAAGTGCTGGGATTACAGGCGTGAGCCACTGCGCCCGGCCAGACTTTTATTATTAATTGCTTTCTTTCTACATCCAGAAGAGCCCATCGATGTGTTGGCATAATGCTCCACTGTTACCTCCCTTACCATTTTGTTGGATGTTACCTCCCTTACCATTTTGTTGGATTTTCTAGTTAACTCTCAAAAAGATCATGGTGGCAGCTTTAGACTGTTTTTAACTAGTTGGTTCATGCATGCTAAAAAAAACTCAAGAGAGAGATAATTTTCAAATGAAGTTCTGGCCAGGGCTGAATATGAAACCTTTATAACAAGTAGGCCCCCTAAACATAACTTTTTTTTTTTTTTCCTGGTTCAAGTTTAGGACTAAATGAAGAGGAATTGGAAAGGTTCCAGAGGATAGTAATGAAAATGATTAAAGGACTGATGATGAAAGGTTCAAGGAATTGGGATTACTTAGCCTGGAGAAGAGAAATTTGAGGGGTGATTTAATGGCAATCTTCAAGTACAGTATGAGGAGGGTTATTGTAAGTATGGTAGCCAGCTGTTCCCCAGCTGCACTGAAGGTTACAAAGGGGAAATCGAGCTAAAATTTCAGCAGAGAGGTTTAAGTTGGACCAGTGATAGTGGTTCTCAAAGTAGCTCAAGGGATAGAAAACCATTGTGGAAGAACATGACATACTCACTTTTAAACTGAAAATACAGTTTCTCCTAATCAGATACCAACTTCTAACATGTACTAGTAAGGTAAAAATTACAAAATACAACTCAGGACTTAGAAAATGTTGACTGGGAAGATGGGTGGGGGTGTTGACATACCTTCACCACTGGGACCCCACGATGTAGAAGCCCAGTTTGAACACCAATGGGCTCTGAAGAGAGGCAGTACCTGTGGACTTTCAATGAGCACCACGACCAGATGGTGGGAGCCCATGATCTGTGCTCAGGAAAGGACTCACTCCCATCTGACAACCCTCTTTTTTTTGCTGTGACCCTGTTTCATACCTACACCTGGAAAAGGAGGGAGGCCCAAGCCATACAAGTACTTTTGAGGACTGCATGTCTAGGAGACAGGGCAAGGTGCCCGTATACAGCCAGTGCTGGCCTATCCCTGGAGAAGGCTGCACCAGCAGCACCCCTCTCACACAAACTGCTCCTCTCTACAAACCAGCTCTGCCCTGGCCTGTGGATTTAGTTCATTACCAATTTTAGGTTATCAGGAACTTCACTCTTAATAAAATGACACTTTTTAAAAATGTTTTATTACAAAGCTTCTTTTAAAAAATGCTCAGCACGTTAACTCAAACTGGAATGACAAACATTAGGATGACAGTTTTGGGCAAAGGCTGTGCCTTGCTATTTAAAAAAAATGGGTACATCAATGCTCATTTTAACAACTGGCATAAAATCCCACTAATTGGCTAATAAAAACAGATACAAATACAGAACATTTAAAGTAATAACAATTCAAGTGCTGGGCTTTTTACAACAAGGGGGTCATAAGGAAAGAAATGAAAATTCACTGCAAACCAGTCTGCTGAATGCATCTGTTAAGGTTTACTGTTTTAAAAAAAAGAAGAAAACCAAAGAAAAAATAAACTGAAATAGGGCTGCCAATTGCTACCAACAGAGTAGATTTGGCTATTACATTTATTTAGCTCTACTGAACACCTTACAAGGGCAGAGAAGCCACTATGTGTTACAGGCAATTCACAGAGAAGCCACTTACCAGAGAAGCTGTCTCAGAAAAAGAAGGCTTCTTTTTATTTCATTATTTCAAACTTTTCCAGAACTTTGAATTTTATTTAAAAGCTCATAGCTAGCAAAATATACAAGAAAATTAAAACTAAAAAGTGTAAATTAAAAAAATTCAAGTTTAAAAAAGCAAACAAAAAAAACTGATCCTTTTGCACTGTTAAATAAAAGCTTTAGGAGAAAAGAAGAGAAAGAAAAATGAAGACAGAAACAAAGAGGGAACTCTTCCACGAACTCCTCCACTGGGGTGCTGATGGATGTGCTGGCTGCTGGCTCCAGCTGCGCATGGCAGGCAAATGCAGCCAAGTTACTGTCCTTGCCGAAAGGTTACAGGTTTGGATGCAAGATGCTCTGGGAAGTGCACACAGAGATGAGGGGAGAAAAGCTGCTCAGCTGCCCCACAGCCTGCTAGCATTCTCACGTGCTTTAACATTTCCTTTTAAAAAACCTTTTTATGCTTTATTTTGGAACTTGGCCCTTGCAGTAGACGAAAGAGGAGTTGGCAGTGATTGTCTTTATGGATCAGGGTCTCTAGCAGTGACCTCAGGGTAAAATTGATGTCAGTGTTCCTTTGGGGTCGACTGGGCAGGCCGTGGAGACAGTCTGGATTTTCAACAAGCTTCCATCTCCAGAAGAGGTCCTGGGGTCGCTGCCTTGGCTTTGCACGTTGGGAATGAGCTTCGTTTTCCACCTCAAGAAGGAACAAATGAAATGCTATTAATATGAATTTGCTGTAGGCCTTAAGATTATAACCTCTATTCCATACCATATATGTCTTATAACCTCTGCATTTAATCAATCCATTTTGCTGATCTGGGGATGGCTAAAACGAATTGCCCTATGCAGTCAAAAATCCTGAGAGTACACTACAGAGTTAATATAGTGACATTTTTACTTTGGTTCCATGTATATGTATGCACAGAGTTATGATGTGAAATGTAGCTAACACTCTGGGTCATAGTAAAAAGAACACAAAAAAGTTTGAAAAACACAAGTAGGAAACAGCCAAACAAGAATAGGGAAGACAGGCAACAGCCAGATCAGGGAAAGACGTGTCATGCCGCAATGTTTGGTGTTTTTAGTCCACTGTGGGAAGCCATTCTATGATTCCACATAGGATAGACATATTCACATTACCCAACGCACTGCCAGCTCCCGTGACGCTGTGTGCTGTGTCCGCTCATATTCACAGTCCAGAGGATACAAACCTCTCCCTTTTTCCTTAAGATCTTACAATTTTCAAGATTTTTTTTTTCCTTCCTAACATCTAGGATCTTTAATGTTAACCTCGGAAAGGACACTCAGCAAATATGTTAAAGTAATGTTGCCAGATATTGGTGATAATGATTTTCAAAAAAGAGAACTCCCACATCCCCAAAACTTTAATGATCTGAGATTTTTAAAAAAGTGATTAATAGTAAAATGTAACAGTGTAACAAGATGAGACAAAGACAAAAGGAAAGTAAAAGCATGGCAAAGTTCCGTTCCTTCACTCCAGAGAGCACGTGCTTCCGCTGCTTTGAACTTGGGGAGGCTGCTTTCCCTTGGTGGCAGCGATGCTGGAAGCACCTTCTCAACCTGGGTCCCTCGACAGCCTCAGATGAATCCCAACACTTTGTGCTTGTGATTGTGCTATCCGTGTTACAAGCAGGAGTTTCCTTTTAGAAACTCAGTCTAAATAATGGTGGATTATCGTACACTTTCATTTCAATGGAAACAGAAAGTAAAAGAGAAATAAAAGGAAGCTTTGACATATTTAATAATGAATACAAAAGTCTAGATGGCAAGTTACAGTCCACGAAGTACTTTCCACAGAAGGATGGTGATCTATGGAATGGGAACTGCGAGAACACCTGCCCCTCAGGCTGTTGGAAAGAGAGGTTTGGCTCCTATATTTAAAGTGCTCACAAAGTGCACAGAGCAGAGCAAGCCCTGCAAGCAGGTTAGCTAGTATTATTATTCCAATTGCGCCCAATGAGGCCCCTAAAAATGATCGGGACTACAAAGAAGCTATTTGTATACCTGGGTAGCTACTGGAAAAGCAAAAACCAACCAACCAACAAAAAACAAAATAGGAGGAAATCAGCCACAGAATGATTTCAACTGAGGAGGTACTTCAAGGACAATTTCAATTCCTATCCTCCTGGAAAATCAACCATTCCTAGTTTAACAGGAAAACACTAGTGCGTTGTGACACTTTAACTGAACAGAGGTATGGATCCCTCACGCAGGAGGATCAAAGAGCTATGAAGGACCCTGCCTTTCTTGGAGAAAGAAACAGGGCTCTAGCAGAGCCTGGGGTGGGAGAGAGGGCACCCCACAGATTCCTATTTACATTATAATTTTACATCACAGATTTTCAAAGGTTTGGTCCAGGTTGCTCTTCCTGGGAAGGTTTTCCTCTCAGTCTGACGTGAAAACATTTAGTTTCCTGATGAGGCCTGGCCTTGCAGTCCTAGGCTAGCGCCTGAGACAAGCACTGGGGCTCAGAATAGACTGGCCATTGGCAGCCAGCAACGCCTGAAGGAGACAACCTGCCCTTCTGTTGGGCCATCCCTCCACTGCCTGACATAGCGAACCCGGAAGTACTGAGGTACAGACAACCTCCATGGCCCTGCTGTGGCCCCATTCTCAAGCAGGGCTAACACCTCCAACCTAGAGCACCTGCACTTCCGGCTCCCCCAGAGTCTTCCTGTCCCTTCACTGCCTTACCTAAGGGTGACTTCTCCTTTCTTCTTAAGCTGAGTACAAGTGATAATACAGTGGTTAACACAAACATGGGTGCCCAGAGATGGCCATTAACTAAAAGATAGTATGTCACTTACCCAGAAAGAGTCTACATCTCCTAATAAAGTCATCTCTTTCCACAGTCTCACATTTTCCCACCTGTTATTTCCTCATTTCATGGGGTCACCTTGCAAATTCTCCTGGAAGGTTGGCTTCAGAGAGCCTCTGTACAGTTGCTTACCAAAAAGCAACTAATCCCTTCCAGGGACTAGTGCTTTAAAAAAAAAAAGCAAATAAATTCCTTCACTATGAAATGAGGCAGTTTGTCCCTGGTGGCTCTTTTAAAATACAGGGACGTCAGGGGAGACCAAGTCTTACCTCCGAGTGGGAGAAATGGGGGCCTTGCAGTGTTGCTTTACAGATACAAAACAGGTCCAGTCCAGATTCTTTTCAAGAAACCACAGGCATGAGGCTCCAGAGGCTGGAGCGTTCCCACATCTAAGACTTCACTAGGGGGCTGCGGCTGAAGCTGGGCCAGGCCAGGCAAGCTCTGGCACAGCCCAACCCATCAGTGAAGTCTGCGCAATCAAAGCCAGCAATTACTGCTCTCCGGCTGCGGCTGGGCTTCAAAGGAAGTGAGGCAAGGCCCATCTTACATATGTTCAGACTTGGGCTCCCTCCACCAGGAGTCACCACGCATTTGTACTGGGGATGCAAAGGCAGCACGAGACCCCACCAACCCCATATAATAGAACCCCTTGCTCTCCTGGACCAAATTCCAATCTTGACAAAATATCCCATCAACCAAATGGAACCAGGAACCCAAATGGGCAGAGTTCCTTACTAAAAGCCCAAGCAATAAAGATGAATCTAAAGATTTCAAAAGTGGGCCTGTTCTGGGAGATCAACAGCACCGACCCTGGGCCAACAGGACTTTACAGAGCCTGACTCAGGAGTGAAGAAAGGGAAAGCGGGAAATTCCTTCTCTCTAAGCGCAAACAAATGTAAAATCCTACCAAAAGCAGAGCGCTTGGCCAGCTCATGTCCTGTGGGTTCCTTCCCAGGCTGTCCTCTGGAAGGGAGGGCCAAGGAGACAAGCCTATGGGTGAGCTCTGAGATGGCGGAGTGGAGGGTCAGGAGCAGGCAAGGGCCAGCCCTGTCACGGTGCCACTCAGGGCTCACTGGCCAGGCAGTTCAAGCTGTCCAGGCCAAGGCAAGGGCAGCAAAGCTGGTGTCTAGGAACAAAATGCACCCCCGCCCCATTATGTAATATCACTTCCTTGTTCAGAATTGGTGAGGTTACAAAAAAAGTGAGTTGGAATGTTGGAATAAAAGATCCTTCCTTCGTTGTCCTCTTCCTTTTACGCCACTCTCAAATGCTACTAACAAGAGGCAGGAGCCTTAAGCCATGTGCAGTTTGAGGGGAGAATATTAGAGACTGGTTTTATGAGAGGTGAACAGATTCACAGTTTTAACTGCAAAAACTGCATTCCAGCAGCACACCACACACCTCATGTCAACTGTCTCCATTTTTACGCCTTGGGAAAAACTGACAAAAGCCTGTGATTTGAGGGTGTGAACTCTTCTGCTGCACAATGTCATGTGTGTATGAAGGAAGAGAGGTACAGACTTCTAGAGCAGGAAGCAAGCATGAGAGAGCTCGTCTACTCCTGTTGTTTTAGCAGAGACTGAGGAATATGATCATAAAATGACTGGCCCATGGTGACCCCTAGAGAGTCCCAGTGCTGGGCTGTTCCCTAGGCCTCCTGGCACCACAAAAGTGACAGTCTCGTTGACTTGAAGGTGGTCTTGTCTATAAGAAGCTGGTGAGGGGAAAGGAACAAAAACACTGTCCACTGGGCACTGATTTGCCAGGCACTGGGACACGGACTTTAGAATTTCACATAATCATCATTACAGTTTGCATCTTCCCACCCACTTACAGGTAAGGATACTAAGGCTACGTGAGGTTCAGTAACTTGCCAAAGGTCACACAACTAATAGGCAGCAGGATAAGCTTCTGAACTCTCAACACGTGCTCTCTCCACCATACCTTGGAACTAAATTATCATTCACTTTCTTCTCTCCTTCCTACCTTCCATCATTCTGTCTGTCCGTCCCTAGGCAACAACCCCTGTATGCTGGTGGAGGCAGTCTACATCTGTAACAGTGCCCCCCAGGATATCACGCTCTGTTTGAAGAAGCATGATAAAGAGAATCAAACACATAAGTTAACTTTGAAATTTAAGTCCCTAAGACTGGAAATATAACCTACAAAAGCCAGCTTCAGCTTCTTGACAATAAACATTACCCAACATTTGAAAAAAAGAAAAATGAAAATATGTGGTTAGGAAGGTTAACACTGAGTTTTGTTTCTGCAGCTGAGTGACTCCTTAGTCTCAGCATTCAAGACTAGTTAGTTAGTCCCCTAACCACAAAGCTCTAAAACAAAAAGATTCCCAGAAGCTGGAGGTGGGAGGAAAGGGGTCACTGGCCACTCCTGGATTCATGTTCTACCAAGGCAAGGTTGAGTGACCTGTGCGGCTTCCTCCCCTGCGGCTATTCAGAGTGAACTACCATCGGCTCAACCAGACTTTGGCAATGTCAAGATGACTTTGAGACAAGCCTGTGACTGTTAATGAATTACTCCAGGGGAATTCTTCTGTAGCTGCTGGTTTCTCTTCCTGATCAGCCTAGCCCTCTGTGTCTGTCTCCTCTGTGAGGACGTGTGTCCTATTTGTAGGCTGGACCTCCTGGTGCAGGTCATGACCGCTAGATCCTTCCTATCACGGGAAACATGGGAGAAATGGTCTTGAGCAAGTTTTGAAGGAGAGCGCCTCAAAAGCCCACTGCAGTTCTGTCAGCTGAAGGGCTTCCAGAGGACAATAACTAGCTAGGTAGACCTCCCTCATCTACTCACCTCCAAACGCTATCCAACCCACATTTCTCTCAGACTAAAGATGCTAAGTTCACCTTCTACAAATGAGGTGACAGGATCAGGGCACACTTTTGTCTTCCCCCCCACCCCTAAACCAAGCCCTTCCACGGTTATGACAGTGTTTGTGTGTGCACCTGTGAATCTGGTTAAGCACAGGGAGATGATAACTTGTGTGGGTTAGAGTGTGGGCTCTGAGGACAGACAGTCCTGGGTTGGGTTTGGATCCTGGGTCCATTGGTTACCACCTGGAAATCTCGGGCATGCACTCTGAACGCACCAAACATGTTTCCTCATCTGTAAAGTGAAGATAAGAAGCTGCTCTACCTCATCAGGTGCGCTGCAGGATGTGGGAAATGTACGTGCAGAGCTGGGTGAGTGCGGGGCAGGCGCCCTGAAGCAGCCCACGTAGTGAGTGCAGTAAACAGCAGAGGATGGAGAACTTGGGCTCAGAGCTGACAGTAATTCACTCTGCGGACACAGCGCTGCTGCTCACCAGCTGTGTGGCCCTGGACAAGTGATGTTTTCTCATCCTTCAGACAGGACTGAAATCTGTCCCCTCCACAATGGGGCTGTTCCAGAATGAGAGGAGGCAACACATGCAGAGGCATCTGTTAAAGCCTCGGGAATGTGGCAGGTGGTCCATACAGGTTGGGACCATTTCTGCTGTTCCAACTTCACGTGACACATTCGGGGCAGCAAGCAAGATTCATACTATTACAGAACTTCTGGTAGAAAATTAAGACCAACAGAGTATTCTGCAAATTAATTAAAATATCTCTTATGAAATGCAATGTTTCGAAAAGCTGATGCTAGAGGAGAAAAAGTAATCCCAATAGAAAAAAAAGATTCACAAAAACAATATTTAGGCATTTAGAAAAATTTAGTCCAGAGACAGATGTAAACCTTAAGCCTAAAAGTGAGCAGTTTAATTTTTAATGCTTTTAATTTTTCTCTCATTCTGTCAAAAAAGAATAAAGTCACTTTGCTAAAGGTCATGGACAGCTATGAGCAGCAGGATTCCCCACTCATCGGCTTTCAGTAACATGGCAGCTTCATTTATGAAGAACACTGCTGAGGAAAAACACATTAAAACGATCTCAAGGTATCACAGTAATGTCACAAAATTTATGTGCAAAAATAGCACATTTTAGCCTTTCTTAAAAAAGCCCTACCCTCTATACCCCAACTCAGACCCCATTTACTTTTAATTTATATATTATTCAATTAAGCTTCATTTTTCTGGTTCCTAAATCCACACAAATCGTAAGAAACATTATTGTGGGCAGAGGGTATAGTCCCAAACAGCAAAGGAAGCCACAAAATAATTATTAAAAAGCAGTTTCTTAAAATTCCACATTATTTGGGGTCATTTAGAATAGTATTATACAAACCACCATACTCCTTGTGGCATATATAATATCCACTGTAAAACAACGGCATGATGTATTCGTATTCAAATCAATTTCAATGTACTCTGCTGAAGAAGACAGAGTTGCATCCAAAAGTGTTTTGAAAAATTACATGTTTTGACACTTAAAGATGTAAACATATAGGTTATCTGAAAAACTCCATTATCCAGAAGGGCTCATTTCCACACAGTTCCTCACAACTCAGTAACAAACAGTTCTATTAAACAAAATTTATCCGAAACCCTTCTTTTTCATTCTAATATTCTACTGCATTGATCTTAATTTCATTTTGTAAGTTTTGATGAACAATACTAAACATGAAGCATCTCAAGAGGGTTTTAATGAACCTCATATACTTCTCTCCCTCTGCTATTATTTTTTAATGGCACCCGATCAGTCTTGCTTACCTGAGGGTCTATTTCTCTATTTCTGATCCCCAAGGCAACTTAAACACAATTCTAGCTCCTCTGATCATTAAGGAGAGAAAAGAGAATTGATGGAAGGGATACTGCCCATTCTTAAAAGCTTTCACTGTACCTATGAACCTAACCCAATTTCTTTATTAACACAGAGCTGTCTAGATAAAACCACCCCAACTACCAGCTTACTAGCGAGCTATAGTGGACATCTGTCTGGCTGCTGCCCAGCTCTCCTCTCCATTATCCCAACTCCAACACTGTTAGAGCAGTGAGCTCCTGACAGCCATTTTGTACAATGTGACCTTCTCCTCTGACCACAGCTGATGATGGATTGGGGTGGAAGTTTGACCCAAGTTGGGCTAACCAGAGTCGCTTCTATAGAATTTGAAAGAATTATTGTCACTTTGGGAGATGATATCGTAACAACATATAGCTTGAGTGCTCTGAACATATGGCTCAAAGAACTGAGCGAGTCAATCTGGGAAGGGAAGGAGGAAGTGATTTTCAGGGCGGGGCAGATGGAAGAAGCAGGGAAAGTCTCTGGACAGCTTTCCAATTTCCAGCTTTCTTTTTGGCCCAACTGCACTACTGTCCTTGGATTCCACAAGATGCTCCTGTATCTTTAAAATACATTTCCCCTTTCTCCGTAAGTGAGCATGGTTTGTTTCCAGCACTTAACCATCAAAAGGCTCCCATGAACGTGCCTAGGGACCCTGGAGCAATAGCCAGGATGTGAAAACCTGCAGTCCACGCATAATCACCTAGGGACCCTGGAGCAATGGCCAGGATGTGAAAACCTGCCTTCTACGCATAATTGAGTCCAACCACACTGTCATTATGCTGTCATTGCTATTTAAGACAATGAGACCAAGCCTGAGCTTATCTGTAGTCAAGTGTCATCACCTTGTGAATCCTGTACACATTTCCTGTTAAGTCTGTGACAGATGTCACAGGGATTTGTGAACACAAGCATAAGAAGAAGGAAGACATGGGTGGGCCGTCACCTCAGACTGCAGCATTCCCAGAAACGACGCGTAAGGGAGCCTCTCCGGGCCACCATAACCTTCACCTCCTATGCAACGATCTGGCCATCCGCACGCCAGCAGTCGCTTCCATAGGACCTCACTACTGTGGTAAAACGGCGGCCCAAGGTTCCCCCAAGTGCGGGACAGTGCTGAGCTGGGTGCAGACATTTTCCCAGGAGCTACCAAACTGTGGCCAAGGGTAGCTGCGCTGCCACGTGTTGCTGTGGCTGCCACGCGAGGCTTTGTTCTCCCCAGTTTGCCACTCCCCTTCCCCTCCCCAGATGTAGGCTGCCTTCCCAAGAGTTCTGAACCCCCAGGGGTCTTTTGCTTGTTTGGTAACAATTCTAGCTGAGGTGCTTTCTAAGTATGTTACAAAAGATAAAGAATGGAAAACAGGATGTCATTTTTTCACTTTCTAGTTGTGGAAGCCTTAATTTTTACTCTGAGACTTGGACAAGACTTAAGAGTTCTTCAGCCACCAACTTCCTTTTAATTTTATTAATTTTTAAGAACCGGATTTTGTTTTCTAACTAGACATCACCAAGAAGCTTACTGATACTTAATGTTGGTGACGACATTGTGGAACAGAACTTGGAACAAAGATTAGGCAAAAGTGTCAAACTTACCAGAGTGAGCTTCAAAAATCATAGGAATTAAATATTTTTCTCAATGAGACCACTGAAAATATTTAGAACTCTCCCTGGCAGCTCTAAGAGGACAGGGCTAAATGTTGAACACCAGGCACAGTTCCTGGCAGACCCTCAGGGTTGCAGTCCTCTCACTGGTCCAGATGATGCTTCTGTTCCCACTCTGTAACTTGTCAGCTCTGTAGCACAGCTTCACAGGACCCAGGAGCCCCAAGTTCTCAAGCCTTAACCACCTCATCAGGCTCTCAAACATCACCATCAAAGAAAAGCCAGAAACAATCTTTTATAAAATGTAATTCCAAGTACTGAACATTAACTTAGCTTAGCAACTACCTCTCATGCTCATCTCCTGGCCCTAGGGAAATAAAGGCTGAAGTTTTTATTTAGCAAAATGTGTTTAACCAGAGGATTTTTAAATCTTTTTTCTCCCCCCCGAGACGGAGTCTCACATTGTCGCCCGGGATAGAGTGCGATGGTGCTCTCTCGGCTCACTGCAACCTCCGCCTCCCATGTGTAAGTGTTTCTCCCCCCTCAGCCTCCCGAGCAGCTGGGATTACAGGTGCCTGCCACCACACCCGGCTAATTTTTTTGTACTTTTAGTGGAGACGGGGTTTCACTATGCTGGCCAGGCTGGTCTCGAACTCCTGACCTTGTGATCTGCCCGCCTTGGCCTCCCAAAGTGCTGGGATTACAGGCGTGAGCCACTGCACCCAGTCTTTTTTATCTTTCAAAAGTAGACTGTTCCTTCTTTTAAATTAACTCTTACGTCATATAACTAAAGGAAATACATTAAAGTATCTAAAAATATCTTTTCAATCTATATAATTTAAAGATGGTAGACTTTTTGTATTTGTTTTGATAAATAATAAGCCAATTTTGAAAATTGTTTAATTAGTAAACTCAGAGTCATAATTCTCTCCAGCACTTTAAAAATTATAATTCTTTACTTCTTTAATTTCATATAAATCTTGATTAAGTCAGGAAGAAAGCAAAGTTCAGTATTTGATAATAATCTCTAACTTCTGACAAATTTAAAGGTGGTATTCCAAATCAAACATATACCCAAATACCGGAAATTCACATCAATTCTATTACTATGCTATCAAACCCCCAAATTCTGCAACCAACCTGACAGCTTGAGTGCTGTCTACTACAGGAAGCCTTCCTTGATTTCACTCCGATTTACATATTTCTTATTCTCTTTCTTATTCTATTTTTGTATCAGGCACAGCATGCCACTTCTTCACAGCATAAAACATACTCTTTTATAACTACCCATTTAATATGTCTGTATCTTCTTAAACTTGAAGCTCCTCCAGGAAGGGATAGGGTCTCATTTGCAAGCACCGCCACCGCCTAACAGGATTCGTGACTTACAGCAGTCCTCACTAAATGTTTGCGTGGTGAGGAAACAAGTGATTAGACGTCATGACACTGGTCTTCCAGCTGGACCCAGGACAGTGTGTGCAGCCTTACCCCTGAGGTCCTGGGCTCCCAGCATTCCCACAAATGACTAGTCCGAAAAGCTAGTCCAAAAGATCCTGCAGCTTGGGGACCACCATCTCCAACCTGGAGGAATGGTTTTTAGGGATCTCATTTCCAATTATCCTAAAAGTTTCTCCGCAGTGTCTGAGACCACATTAATGGCAATTTATTTGTTTCAATCTGATTTCACCAGAGTGAAATTTTTTTTAATGCTCAAAAGTAGAAACACACGGGGAGACAGGAACACAACCGGGTGAATAAAGCACCGCTTCAGGAGCCAGCCTCTCTGCTGGGCTGCATACGGCCACAGCGCTGGCACTGCCTATCAAAAAACAGGAAGTATTCCATGCAACCCACAGGCTCTTTAAAGAAATGAAAACACAAGTGTTTTTTTTTTTAATTTTTCTTTGAGAGATGGGGTCTTACTTCATCACCTAGGTTGGAGTGCAGTGGTGTAATCATAGCTCACTACAGCCTTGAACTCCTAGGTCCCAAGCTATTCTCAATCTCAGCCTCCTGAGTAGCTGGGACTACAGGTGTGTGTCATCACGCCCAGTTAGTGGTTTTTATTTTTCGTACAGACATAGTTTTGCCATGTTGCCCAGGCTGGTCTCAAACTCCTAGTCTCAAGTGATCCTCCCACCTCTGCCTCCAAAAGTGCTGGGATTACCAGCATGAGCCACTGTATCTGGCCTAGCTTTACCTTAACTCGTCAACTTCCCTTCAGAATTGAAAACCAGCTGTGTGAGATTCCACATCACACTCTTTGACAGACTGGTTTTTTTTTTTTTTTTGACAGTCCTATTCTGTTGCTTAGGCTGTAGTGTGGCGGTGTGATCTCAGCTCACTGCAGCCTTGACATCCTGGGCTCAACAGATCCAACCACTTCAGCCTCCCTAGTAGCTGGAACTATAGGCACATGCCACTGCACCCAGCTAATTTCTGTAGAGAAGGGATCTTGCCATGTTGCTCAGACTGGTCTCAAATTCCTGGGCTCAAGCAATTTACCCACCTCAACTTCCCAAAGTACTGGAATTACAGGAATGAGCCACCATGCCGGGCCTGTAGGATTGGTTCTAATCAAGTATTTGATTATTTCTAAGGTGAGGTCAGCACTAGTATGACTGTAGTCTGGCAAACAAGGAGCCATATTATTACATTAGTGGAAAATCAAATTCTCAAACTAGAGGCAATGCTTCTAATATCCCAGGACACAAGGTAGCCATCCTGGGGAGGAAAGAGGGACACGGGGGGTGATCTGTACAGGAACTGAAGAACAACCCCATCACGTATAAGCCATTTTCAAGGCCATGCAGAGGCTTTATAGTTATACAGAGCCACTCAGACATAAAATGATGACGATAAATTAGGAAATGAAAAAAGAGATCTGAGTCCCTATAATAACACTGGGAGGCAGTGCAGACCACACAAAAGCAAAGCAGACCAGAAAGTTGGACTTGAGGGAGAGACAGACAGGGATCTCAGAGGACGCTGGACACAATCCTTCACTTATACCGAGAAACCAGAGGCTTTAGGTGACCTGCCCCAGCCCACACAAATTTACACAAGAGCTAACCTGGGAGACTGGGTGGCCTCATTCCTGTGCTCTGCTGTTTCCATAACATGACGCTCTGTTCCCTTTGTCTTTCATTTCTTTGCCAGGGCTCTGCTCCAAAACAGAAGACCCCCTCCATTTTTCTGTGACAACAGGAGTTATTTCTGAGTGCCACCTCCTCGGAGGTGCCTTTCTTGACCATCCAACCTAAAAGCAGACCCTAATTTACTCCCTAATTTATTTTTATTATAGTACTTATACCTTCCTGTTTGTTTTTTTTTTAATCAACTACCCTCACAGCAACATAGCAAGCACTGTGAGAATAGGGACCTTCTTTGCTCCATCCAGCACTCCATTTCCAGGTCATACAAGTCTCCACAAGGCCTATCTTAGGTGCTCAATAAATGCTGAATCATGACTGAATAGGTCAGCTCTACACAAACAGAATGTCTCTGAATTCCTACAACAAAGGAAGGGGTGGGGGTACAACAGAAATATTATCATGGCTAATTTATGGAAATCTTTATGAAGGTGGATCTGAGCTCCTCTCTACAAGTCTTATCCAGTAACTGCCAGTTCTGGTCTCCCAACTCAGGTGCTGTGCAGGGCAGTGACTTCAAAGGCTGCATGACTGATCCGGGAATGAGAGGAAGGGCAGCACCAGAGACTCTGATTACAGGAAGCTCAACCAACTGGAGCCTCACCAGCGGCGGGACGGCCTGAGAATGCTTTTGGCGGGTAGGGTGGAGAGAGAGGGTTCTTTCTGTTTTTCTTGTGCAGGATAGAGAGAACATCTTAACCTTAAGAAAATATAAATAAGTGACAAGAAAGCACAATGACAGCTGTGACTTACTAGAAAAAGATGTTTGGGATACACTTTAGGACCAAAAAAGCCATCTTTTACATCTAAAATACCACAGGATGCTAATCGTGAAGAACACCAAATCGAGTACCAAACTCTGAAATACAGAAATACATTTTTGCATGCTTTTTAATAAAAACAGCTTCACAGATTTTGGTGCAAACAGAAGTGAAGTAAATCAAGTACCAGCCCTTAGCACACTGCAACTCTGAGGGCTTTCTGTTCAGAGGCAGAACATGAAAAAACTCTGGCCATTCCTAAGTGTTCAGTAATTAAAACAATTTGTTTTCAAAAAAAAAAAAAAAAAAAAAAACAAGGCTTATGATTTTGACTAGATTTACTTCTACTATGAAGCCATGAGCTACAGGGGTTGGTATCATCGGCCATGCTTACATCCTATCTGTGCTTCTAATAACCAAGCCAGGTGACTGGCTCAGAAGAGGTTCTTGATTAATAGCCACTAAGTTAAAACAATTATATTATTTTTTATCGTATATGAAGGGATGGTCCTCCTTTCACTTGGAGAAAAGTTTGCCACTCAGTATTAGTTTAGAAGAGTTTTGATATCATAAAACCACAGTGATGGGATTTGGAAAAACCTGGGGAATCTGAAGAAAGATGAAGAAAGTTTCACAGAGGAGAGGGCAATTGACTTAGGTCTCAGTAGGAGGAAGGAACGGGTCTGAGCTCCAGCTGTGTGCTGGCCGCGGGGCAGATCCTGCACATCAACCACCACAGGGGGTAGGCATCAATATTCCCTTTTTCCAGGTAAGGAAAATGAAGAGTAAAAAGCTGAAGTAGATTGCTCAGGCAGTCACCTGATTTAAAATTCAGATCTATTTGGTACCAAAATCTCTGCTGGTCCCTTTGGGCAAGTTGTTTGAAACCTCAGCACCAAAATTAAGTTCTAACAGTTTAGGTAAGGGCCACCAGGCTTAGTCAAGAGCCAAATGAGCTGCAGGATAACACTCTTTTCCTAAGAAACACGGCAGAGATCTGTCCATTCCTCTGTAGAGGAAATGGGCTTTTGAAGCCCAGGGACAGCATGTGCGGTGCCCTCCCGCCATGTGGGGAACTGCTAATAATTTTGTTTGGACTGAGCACAGGACTCAGAAGGGCTATGCTGAAAGAGAGGTGAGGCAGACAGCAAGAATGACTGGGGGCAAAGCTACAAGGGCAGGGCTGGGCAGACCCACACACTAAGTGGCGGGTGCTTTATGTTTCAGCCAATGGGAAGCACCGGCTGTTTCCATGTCGGGAAGTGACATACAATCTGAGTTGTGGGAAATCTCTCTGGGAGCAATGTGAAGGATGAACTTGTAAAAATAAAGCCTGGAGGCAGAAAAATTATTAACATGTATTACAGTACTCCAGATGGAAAGTCTGAGCACCTGAACTAGGGCTGTGGCAGTGGTAAGTGTGAGAGAAAAGGCTCAAGACAGACCCCAAAGACAGGGATGGGAAGACTTGGTGATTGACTGGACATGTGTTCCTGGAGAGAGAAAGGATAACCAAAGGCAGCTCCTTTGAGAACTGTTACCAGGAGAAGATGTACACATACTGCTAATTCAAAGCTTAATAAAGACCAAGCCTTAATTTACAAAGTCAAGTTCCTTGGGCTAGTGGTCATGTGGAAATAAATTTTAAAAATTATAGTAAAAAGAAATAAAATATTACTTATAAATACTAGAGTAAAATCTAGCAAGTTATCAATAAAGAGAAATACTTGATAGAAGAAACACAGTTAAATAAGTGCCCATGCCATATTAAATAACAGAAAAAAAATAAAGCATATATAGCTTTCTGACTAGAAACAAATATATTACTTTTGAGTGACTACATGTGATTTCAATCGAGAAAAAATCTCTACTGAGCAAAAGGTTGGGAGTCCTGGGCTAAAATGGTGCTCCTCAGACCCACCCTGGATTTGCTGAGTAAGATGGCATTTTGCTTACTGTTTGTTGTCATTTGTTCTTTTTTTAAGCAGGCTTATTTGCCACTGATCAGTAAGAAATGGTTTAGAAGAAAGAGTTAGGGGAAAGGAAATGGAGGAAGAATAAATGGGCCAAAAGGGAGAGAAAAGATAAAAGCATACTATATTGCAAATACATAGCCGGTATAAAAACCATCAGATTTTTTAAAGCACTAATTTGATTTTGCTGAGTTCTCCTCTTTAAGGAGCAATGTCGAATGAACTCGTTATGAGCAAGAAGATTCACAAGCAAGTGCCTCTTTTTATAACAACTAACGTCAGCAGTAGGACCAGAGAGTCGTTCTTACCATGTTTCAGATGTAGGCAGCTGTCATTCTTGGACCTGTACCTGCAGAAAATTGTGTCTTTAACAAATGTTTATTGAAGAGGTTTTTGTACATTCCAAATACGTAGTAGCTACAATATCATGTGAACTTGTTTGCTTTACTTTTCATGGTTCTTATACCAGCCATTTTTATTTGTGCAGTACAAGTAGTGGCCTTATTTTTAATGAAAGAAAAAAGGAAAATAAATGGGACCTCACTGATGTCTTGAATTAATGTACAAGAAAGACAAACCCTATCATGATGTTTTACATTTTTAAAAAACCCAAATCACAAAAGAGATTCTCAAGGGAATACCAGGTAACACATCATTTAATCATCATAAAATATTGTATCTTTAAGGAGTTATATAAAATAGTGAAAAGGCAAGAGTGTTAAAGCAAAGTAAACACAAACAGAAGCAAAAATAAAACAAATAAACAAAAATCCCACAGTTCACAACCAGGATTCCAGGTGACAGGGTTTGGGAACCAGTTTTTACATGTACCTTCCCACAGTCACATTTAAAAGAGGTCTTTTAAATTTTTTAAAAGAATTTCAGGAAGAAAAAGCAGAGTTAAAGAATCATGAGTTATAGTGACAGAAGAAAGAATGTGTAGAGAGATGCAGGCTGCTTTAAAAGGTGTTTGTCAGAAGCCTGAGGACTGACTGGAAAGTCTCATGGTGCCTACCTGATGTAGATTCCTGTAGTTTCTCTCTCTTCCTCTTCTTTTTCTTACCCTGGAAGAAGAGAGTATACTGTCATGTCACAGATTGTACCATGAACACACAGATGAATGTGATGTGGAAGTACAGGCAGGCGGTCAACAAAGAGGTAAAGATGACTCATTCTCCCTCTTCACTATCTCTATCTAGAAACAGTCAGAGAGCAAGAGAATGGGAGAAAATAGTGACCTGCTGACCTTCGTCTCTATAGCTTCATGTTTAACATCATCAATATTGACACCGTGGGTAGACTCTTTGTCTCTCTCTCTCTCTCTCTCTCTCTCTCTCTCTCTCTCTCTCACACACACACACACACACACACACACACACACACACACACACGGATGATGTCCTAGAGCTGTGGCCATAGGACCTTCTCTCTCTCTCTCTTACACACACACACACACGGATAATGATGTCTTAGAGCTGTGACCATAGGACCTCTCTCTCCCTCTCTCTCTCTCTCTCTCTCATACACACACACACATACACATGGATAATAATGTCCTAGAGCTGTGGCCATAGGACCCTCTCTCTCTCTCTCTCTCTCTCTCTCTCTCTCACACACACACACACACACACACAGATAATGATGTCCTAGAGCTGTGGCCATAGGACCTTCTCTCTCTCTCTCTCTCTCACACACACACACACACACACACACACACACACGGATGATGTCCTAGAGCTGTGGCCATAGGACCTTCTCTCTCTCTCTCTCTCACACACACACACACACACACACGGATGATGTCCTAGAGCTGTGGCCATAGGACCTTCTCTCTCTCTCTCACACACACACACACACACACGGATGATGTCCTAGAGCTGTGTCCATAGGACCTTTCTCTCTCTCTCTCTGTCTCACACACACACACACACACACACACACGGATGATGTCCTAGAGCTGTGGCCATAGGACCTTCTCTCTCTCTCTCACACACACACACACACGGATAATGATGTCTTAGAGCTGTGGCCATAGGACCTCTCTCTCCCTCTCCCTCTCTCTCTCTCTTTCTCTCTCTCTCTCTCTCTCTCTCACACACACACACACACACACACACACACACACACACACACACGGATAATAATGTCCTAGAGCTGTGGCCATAGGACCCTCTTCTTCAAGAAAAGCCAGCTTAATGAGCCATTCCTTTTCTTAGTAACCAGCACACTTAGAACCCACTTCTGGTAGTGCTTAAGATAAACCTTACTGTGAATTCCATTGTCTAACTGAAAGTTCCCCGGTGTTAATCGAGTACCCACAGGCCCTGTGGCACAGGCACGACAAAACCAAGGAGAAAGGGAGAAGAGATTGAGAGAACCTGAGAAAACTGGAGCTATCTCAAAGACTTATTTCTGGCAATTAAGGACCTTGCTTCCTAAAACAGACAAAATAACATGGATATGCACACCATTTTAAATACATTTCAAAACACCTCAATGCCAGATTTAAAAATTTAGATCCCACTTATAGTGATCTAATTTTCCCTTTTCCTTCATAACTACTTTGCCCTCAAAAATAATTTTATGCCGGGTGTGGTGGCTCACACATGTAATCCCAGCACTTTGGGAAGCTGAGGCGGGTAGACTACTTGAGGTCAGGAGTTTAAGGCCAGCCTGGCCAACATGGTGAAACTCCGTATTTACTAAAAATACAAAAATTAGCCAGGCGTGGTGGCATGCGCCTATAATCCCAGCTACTTGGGAGGCTGAGGCAGGAGCATCGCTTGAACCTGGGAGGCAGAGTTTGCAGTGAGCCAAGATCATGCCACTGCACTCAGCCTGGGCAACAGGGACTCTGTCTCAAATAATAATAATAATAATAATAATAATAATAATAATTGTTATTATTATTTGAGATAATTATTATTTATCAGAAATAATAATTATAAATAATCTCAAATAATAATTATTATTTGAGATAATTATTATTTATAATAAATAAATTATTTGAGATAATTATTATTTTGAGATAATTATTGAGATATTATTTGAGATAATTATTGATAATACATAAATTATTATTAATTATAACATAATTAATAATTATGTTATAAGAGCAAGACCCTGTCTCAAAATAATTATTGTTTTAATAGTGTACAGCCATAGTCCGCTTATAGTAAATGACCAACCTGCATCAGGTATTTTCAAATAACTAAAATGGAACACATATCACATCCAATGTCTCTAGCTTACATCTGCTATAATACTCACATGAACATTTAAAAGCTGTAAGACTGTACCATATATATTTTGTGGCTCTACAAAAGTGCATATTTCTGCACCTCAAGATAGTTCTTCATGTCACATGGCCATTGAGGCTTTACAGCTTCAGAAGGGTGACTGAAATCATCCTCCCTAACACTGAGGCGAAGAACAGGTATTAGTGACCCTGAGAAATGGCACATCAAAAAAAAAGGAGTCCTCTTTCAAGATTATTATTATTTTGTGAGACAGAGTCTCACTCTGTTGCCCAGGCTGGAGTGCAGTGGCACAATCCTGGCTCACTGCAATCTCCACCTCCAGGGTTCAAGCCTCAGCCTCCCCAGTAGCTGGGATTACAGGCGCATGACACCACGCCTGGCTAATTTTTGTATCTTTAGTAGAGACAGGGGTTTTACCATGTTGATCAGGCTAGTCTTGAACTCCTGACCTCATGATCTGCCCACCGTGGCTTCCTGAAGTGCTGGGATTCCAGGCGTGAGCCACTGCGCCCGGCTTCTTCCAAGATTATTAAAGGTGCTCTGGGGACAGAGAGTAGAGAGGGAGGGCACGCTTCTTTCGGGTATCCACAGCGGTCCTTTCAATGTAATTACTGCAAGGTTCGGAAGTTGCTACAAGGTTGTTTCATGTGTCTGGAACCTTATTTCACACTTTCTTCTTTCTCAGCTCCATTTACCCTTCTACCTGTGTCTCAAGTGTTATCTATTCCATGAACCTTCTCTACTCCACACCTTGTTCGTCCATCCCTCACCTCAGGCAGAGCTGGGGCTCCTCTTCTGCGCTCCCCATGACCCTGAGCTCACTGCATGACTGAATGCCTCACAGGTGCTATAACTGGCTCTGTCCCCAGAGCACCACCTGGGTCTCTTAGCACCATGCTCCCCCACTTACACATGCCTAGAACATAGCCGGCACACAGCGACCATGTGAAGCCTGCACCGTTACGCTTCTACTGCTAAATCAAATAACCTGTTACCTTCTAGGCATCAACCAGTTCTTCAAGAGAATCTACATTTATGATATGCAAAAAGAACTAAGTAGTTTGGATGTATTAATGTCAAGTTATACAAAAACCCAAATTCATGTATGGTAAAAACAAAAAATTTTGTTAAAATTATATGGACTATATAATATTGGGAAGCATTAAAAACTAAATTGAAAAGTTCTAACATTATAAATATTTGGCTAATCTCACCCTAGAAAATTTGTGCACTATTAATTAGCCTGTTATTAGCCAAAGTTATAAAAACAAATTGAAATTATAAATCTATGTCATGTAATAGGGTATTTTAATATTGAATAATTGAGACATATATTTCACACGATCTCACTGAGGATCAGGGTATCATTCTGGTGACACTAAATACCTTAATTTTACCTTTATTCTATCCCTGTACAGTACTGTTATTTAAAGAACAGTATCTTTAGATAAAGTACTATCACTGATCAGCTTCTGTTTGCCTCAGTAATTGAATGACTTATTCTGATTATGATGAAAACACTATGAATGAAGCTGGGCTTTCCCTTCATTCAAGGAACATGTAAAACAATTTCCTTTAAAAGTTGTGCAGAGGGAAATCTTTAAAGATAAATTCACATTACAGTAGCTTTCTTTAAAACTACTTTCTTCCCACCCATCGACATGGAGGAAAGGAGAGAGAGCAGAGAAACAGACAGAATATGTAGGTGTTTCTTTTGCGTCTTTTTAAAAGTTAAAACTCATTACTTAAAGAATTAGAAAAATAAATTTAAAGGCATTCAACAAGCAACGCTGAATAAAATTCACAGCACAATGAAGTTTACAAAGGTCAAATGAGGAAGATGAGCTCTCCTCCTTTAGACAAACTACATCCAAAAGCCACCCAGAGCAGGATTAGAAGAAGACACTTTATTTATTTATTTTTTTATTTTATTTATTTATTTTTTTCTTGAGACACAGTTTCACTCTTGTCACCCAGACTGGAGTGCAATGGCGCAATGTGGGCTCATTGCAACCTCTGCCTCTTGGGTTCAAGAGATTCTCCTGCCTCAGCCTCCTGAGTAGCTAGGATTACAGGCACACGCCACCATGCCCAGCTAATTTTTGTACTTTTAATAGATACAGGGTTTCACCATGTTGATCAGGCTGGTCTCGAATGCCTGACCTAAAGTTATCTGCCTGCCTCAGCTTTCCAAAGTGCTAGGATTACGGGCGTGAGCCACCATGGCCAGCCAGAAGACGACACTTTTGAAATCTTCTGGGTGAACACTGATCTTCCTACTTACAGGGCGTGCCAGGGGCTCTATACAGAGATGGTAATTGCTGCTCAGAAAACAGGAGCCTGGTTCAGGGGTGAAAATTCTTCAACTACAGCAGTCTTACGAAGGCACTGGGCCGGGCACGGTGGCTCACGCTTGTAATCCTAGCACTTTGAGAGGCTGAGGCTGGCAGATCACCTGAGGTCAGGAGTTCGAGACCAGCTTGACCAACATGGAGAAACCCCGTCTCTACCAAAAATACAAAATTAGCTGGGTGTGGTGGTGCATGTCTGTAATCCCAGTTACTCAGAAGGCTGAGGCTGGAGAATCGCTTGAACCCGGGAGACAGAGGTTGTGGTGAGCCGAGATCGTGCCACTGCATTCCAGCCTGGGCAACAAGAGCGTATCTCTGTCTCAAAAAAAAAAAAAAGAAGGTACTGGAAGACCGAGCTAATCCACTCAGGAGGAGGAAAACCATGTAGATTTTGAAGTCAGAATGACTTGGGTAAAAACTTCAGCTTAGCCACCTACTACAAGGCCTTGCATAAATTACCTAAACTCTTCAGCCCCTCAATTTCCTCACCTGAAAAATGGGGTGATAATATTCATGTAATAATATTCATTCCACCACTGGGTTGCTGTCAAGAATTTAAGACAGTTCCTAACCATCAGCATATGGTAGTTATTAAGGCAACCAAAATAACTCAGAAGAGCTGACTATGCTGTTTCCCATAAGTAACAGACTCTTACTTCCTGTGTCCAACTTGTATCCAATGTCTGAGCTCCAAACCTTGACCAGTAAAGTGACTTTTTGTATGGAGCACATTATAGGAAATAAATTGTGCAACCCATTTCCAGAAATAAGTTTCCATGTGTGTATGACCTCAGATATGCATCCTTGTCATCATCTCTGAGAACGTGAGCCCCACAGGAGCACCTAAAGCAATGGCTACATATTAAATTGTATGTTAATTAATGGCTTCGCTCCTGCTTTTTTAAAAAGAAATAATTCCACTTTTATTAAGACTGACCTTGCTGGCATTTCTAATGCTCGTCTCACACAGACCCTGAGAATTACTACAGACTGAATGTTGTGTTCTCCCAAATACATATGCTGAAATTCTAACCCCTAATTTGATGGTATAATGAGGCGAGCCTTTGGGAGGTGATCATGTCCTGAGCAAGGAGCTCTCATGAAGGGGATTAATGTCCTTATAGAAGAGATCCTGGAGCACTCTCTTCCCCCTTCTTCTACCTTGTAAAGATACAGCCAGAAGACTGGGACCAGGCCCTCACCAGACACCAAACCTGCCTGCACCTGGATCCTGGACTTCACAGGCTCCAGAAGTGTGAGAAATAAACCTGTTGTTTATAACCCACCACGTCTATGGTATTTTATTATAGCATGCTGCATGAACTCAGACATAATAACTGCAAAATATTAAATTATTTTAAGAGCTTAAATAGTGAAAATTATTCCCCTCTATAAAATAAAAGTCTTTGCCCTATCAAGACTACATAAGTAAGATGCTCAAATTCTACAGTAATAAAACAATTGGCACTACAAATGAGGTATTTCCTGCAGATAAAATTAGTATGACTTAAACATGATATACCTACACTGAATAGAATACATGATAGATGCTGGGGTACAGTAACATGAAAAAAGAATTTTTTACCCAGATCTAAGTAGCTTGTGGCAAAACAGTCACCTGAATACATTGTTTATAAGAAGTGTAAAATAATACAGTCCTTTGGAAAGCAATATGACAATATGTATCAAGAAATTTAAAATAGCAGGGGCACTGGCTCATGCCTGTAATCCCAGCATTTTGGGAGGCAGCAGCAGGCAGATCAACTGAGGTCAGGCATTCAAGACCAGCCCGGCCAACATGGTGAAATCCTGTCTCTACTAAAAATACAAAAAATTAGCCGGGCATGGTGGCGCACGCCTGTAATCCCAGCTACTTGGAAGGCTGAGGCAGAAGAATCACTTGAACCCAGGAGGCGGAGGTTTCAGTGAGCCGAGATCGCGCCACTGCACTCCAGCCTGGGCGACAGAGTGAGATTCCATCTCAAAAAAAGAAAAAACCAAAAAATAACTTTAAAATATTTATATCCTTTACCTCCACAATGAATCTCTTCAACATAAGTAATAGTCCTAAATACAGAAAAGAACTGTTATGTATAGACATGTTCATTGAAGGAGTATTTACATTTGTAAGAAAAACAAAAGGGAGCAACTTAAACGTCTAAAAGCAGGAAAAAATAAGACTAAATAAATTGTGAAATTCACTTAATGGAATATTGATATACATAAACACTGTGCCATGAGAAATGCTTTTTATATATAAGATTGAGAAGTATGCAACAAACATGTATATATATGCACACAAATATACAAGTAAAAAAATGCATAGAAAAAATATTAGAAAGTAATGTAAGTAGTTATTACTAACGTTGCCTTTACATAGTAAGATTATGGTCTTCTTTTTTTTTTAATCTTTCTTATACCAAATTTTAATAATAAGGTATTAGTTTATTAAAAAAATTTTATTTAAAAGCATTCATTAGCACCCATAGCAAAAAAAAAAAAAAAAAAAAAAAAAGATAGCTCAAGGCTTTCGTAATGCAATATATCCATGAAATCCTTATTACAAAGTTCATTAACTTCCAAAAAATAAGTAGTACCAGCATTATATACACCCTAAAACACATTTCCTTCTTGAAAGCAAAAGAGCGAATGAGAGTGGAGAGCCACGGGTATGGAGGAGGGGCTTACATAATTGTCTCTTGCAGACCAGCCTGGATAAAGTTGCATATGTAGCTGTCTTTCTTTCCGTGCTAATTCATAATATTTAGCCTGCTCTTCACGGGAGAGGGCATGCCACTAAAACAGAGAGGAAGGAAGAAAAATACAAAAATAAGCAAAATAGCAATAGTATATTTTATGTTTCAAAAATCAAAAAATGAAAATATTAAGCATTTAAACTTTGATTTATTTTTAAATTGCAGAAGACCAAGTGTCAAGTGCTATAGAAATCTACTTAGAGTCTAGTGGCTACAGTGAAACTCAAACTTTGGTTTCTCTATCCTGTTCTCCGATATCACATGAAACACATCAAAGTCAATCAAAGTATTCAAAGTAAAATGATCTCTGTCACCCACCCTTTCTCTTTTCCAATATAAATTAAAAAGAACTTTCAATGGTGAACCTCAACACCCAACTTAACTGTTTTTCACAGTTAGTAGCATATTCTGATATCTGAGCCCAAGTACTTTTTATTTATGCAAAATGTGATAATTTCCAGATGTCTTTTAAAACAGATACACCCTCTCCTCATATGAACACTTTCCCGTTTTGTTATAGGAAGAGTCTGAAACCTTAATCATATGCTTGTCTATAGAGAAGGACATGAAAAGTCAGCTTGTCTGTCTCCGTCTCTTCACTGTCTCCTCAAACTCATATAGACGCTATCTATAGGGACAACACTGACGACACTGTCCAGTCACACAAGCACATTTTATGGCTATGGCTTTTAGCTTCCTTTTGATGGACAGCAAGGGGCATTATTTAAGTTTATTTTGCCATCTAGAATTTGAGACTATAGTTTCTAATATGAAGAATATAGCTGCTAATATCCTACAAACTTTTTGTCTCCTTTTTACATAACTGATTATATAGCATATATAACAAAGTAGTTTATATAGGAAAGGTATCTGGGATTTTAAGGGGTTTACATTTGCACACTGCTTTGCATATATCTGCACATGACTCACCCCAGTCCCCAGCAGACAGTGTTCATGTATTTTCCCAACTTCCCCAATGCCAGGACCTGCCAGCAGAACTTTCCAAGGGAGAACCATCTAGGATTTGGGGGAACCACTGTCCATGAGAGTATGACACAGAGGCGATGGTAGCTACCCGAGGAGACCAACCAGAGCCCACACTACGCACACATACATGCTCACCTAAGCACATACACACACCACTCACATGCTCACCTGAGCACATATACCCACACCCACATGCATAACACACATGCTCCTCTGTGCACATAAACTACATGCACGCCACACATGCTCACTTTTGCACCTGCAATGCTCACCCGTGCGCACACACCATCTGTCAGCTGGGAGCCTCCCTGCTCCCGTTCTCCCCCAGCTCTCAGGTGTGGAGCTTCCCAGTTTGCTTCCTTCCCATTCCAGGCTATGAGATCCTTTCCCATTCACGGCTGCCCTGCATATTAATTTTTATCTCCCTGTTCATGTCTTTTAAAATGATTTTTAAATAAGAAGGATGTGGGTGGGTTGGAGGAAGGACCAAGTGAGAGAGGTTGATGAGAGAGAAAATCTTCTCCTAGAGGAGGCTATATGTCTAAGTCTTAATCAACTTGGACTCAGCCCCTAAAGTGTAGCTAAGACAACAAACACCTGCTGCTCTTGTTTGACAACAGAACATGAAGCTGATTTCAGGACACGACAGCACCTTCTGGCCACACCCCACCTCCAGTTCCAGCCTCCAGTGTGAGAAGCAGCAGTTCCCACTAGCAGGGCAACAGAGTCCATTTCCTTTGAAAGCCCCTTAACAGTCAGGCTGTGCTGAAGAGAATAGGTGATTTATTGTTTAATTGCTTTAGAAGTACAGAGTATGAGGTTAAAAAGCATGACACAAAGCAGGGCTTGCCCCGAGCCTAAAGGCAAATCAGGTGATGTGCTTTTGTTTTAAAAAAAAAATTACAGGGAGGTGCCAGAAAAACAAAACAAAACAAAACAACCCTGGAAACAGTTACCTGAAGCACAGTTCTTTTTACTAGAATAAACCTTAGACAAATTGAGCCTAAGAAGAAGCTATTTCTGGGGCAGCAGCAGTGGTTTAAATTGGGATGGAAAAGTCACACTGCTTCTAGCAACTGACAGCTTTTTAAACCTGGAACACTGGCCTGGTATTACAGACCTTCAGAGGGAGAAAAACCAAATTGGACACAAAAGGAAACATCATCAGTTTTTTGATGTTTTGTTCTTTTTGTTTTTGTTTTTTTTGAGACAGGGTTTTGCTGTGTTGCTGGAGTGCAGTGGTGTGATCATAGCTCACTGCAACCTCGAACTCCTGGGCTGCAGCAATCTTCCCACCGCAGCCCTGAGCTAGGATTACAGGAATACATTACCATGCCTGGCTAATCTTTGATTTCTAAAAAGAAAAGTGATATTTATGGTAGGGTGCAGTGGCTCATGCCTGTAATCCCAGCACTTTGGGAGGCTGAGGCACACAGATCACTGGGGGCCAGTGGTTCAGGACCAGCCTGGCAAACATGACGAAATCCTGTTTCTATTAAAATACAAAAATTAGCCAGGTGTGGCAGTGCCTGCCTGTAATCCCAGTTACTCAGGAGGCTGAGGCATGACAATTGCTTGAACCCAGGAGGTAGAGGTTGCAGTGAGCCAAGATTGTACCACTGCACTCCAGCCTGGGTGATAGAGCAAGATTCTATCTCACAAAGAAAAAACAAAACTGATATTTACACAGTGAGCTTTAGTGCTAAATAAAGATGACTGGCAAGAGGCAAAGCTTTACCAGTAAGGAAAAAAACAAGGTACAAAAAAAAAAGAAAAGAAGACAAGAAGTCTTCCATTTTAAATTTATTATTTGACAAGTATCATTCCCTTGTATACAACACCTTTTGTCAGTATAATTTTACATAACTTACAGCAGCTGAGAAAACCTGGATTCATAAATACAAATTAACTCCCAAAATAGATATCAAGGTTGGGTCTTCTACCCAAACAACCAGGGATTTTTCAGTTAAAACAAGAAACAGGCTGACAAAAAGATCCAAGCTAACGAAACTGAATAAAAGGCAAGGAGGCAAAGTAGGCATAAGCTAAACTATTTACATGTTCAACTGCTTTAAGTTTTCTGATCCCCCCCCCTTTTTTTTTGAGACAGAGTCTCGCTCTGTTGCCCAGGCTGGAGCGCAGTGGCGCGATCTCAGCTCACTGCAACCTCTGCCTCCCAGGTTCAAGTGATTCTCCTGCCTCAGCCTCCCGAGTAGCTGGGACAACAGGTGCCCGCCACCACGCCCGGCTAATTTTTTGTATTTTTAGTAGAGATGGGGTTTCACCATGTTAGCCAGGAAGTTCTCTGATATTTCTAATGTACAAAAATGACTCACAAATAGAAGATCACTTACCAAAATGAACAGTAGATAAAATGATGGAATTAAAGTTTTGCATTGAAAACAAAAACAAAGTCTAGTACAGACCTGAAAGATGGTCTTTCTTTACGGGAATTTCTGAAACACAATTGACTAAAAATGCTTCTCTATCTCTGTTTACTGCAAAATAGAGAGTCAAACTTTTTAAAAATCAAATCTCATTGTCAAGATTTCACCAAGTTGTGGGGAAAATACCCATTTAATTTGAATAAACTTGTACAGTTCCAAGATAAAACATTCTCATGACAAATTTGTGATAAATGGATTTCCTTTAATAGCCAGGAAGGTCTGAAGAGAAAAGCCTTATTTTACAATAAAATTTGTCCTATTATTATTTATAATGTGGATTAAAAATAAAACTTTGATTAATTCACATGAACACTTCTATTTTACAGATACAGTAAAGATGAATAAAAAATCAAAAGATAAAATGTTCTGGGATGGATTTAAGATCCATTTTTAAGAACTCAAATTGTCCCAGTGTAAAACGTCATGATTTTGATGCCAGAGACTTTAAAGAGCTAGCAAAGGCTGCCCTGCCAGAGGGGAGTTATGAAAGGACAGAAAACCTGATCTTAATCAAAGATTCAGAGGCCTATAAATAGAAACAGGTGTCTAAATCAGAGACAGACAGAGACCCCAAATAAGAACCATCCTTTAGGACACATGCTCAGATCTGGGGATTGTTAAGGGAGCTGAGAAAGTAGCAATTGTTGGAAATGTGCATTAAGAATAGGAAGCATACCTTCATATCATATCCTCACTTACTCTCTTGAGCAGGAAAGTACTTCCCACTGGAAGGCCAGGGGGCCCTTAACTCAAAAAAGAAAAAACTAAGAGTTGCATACAAGCTGAAATAAAAACATCAGCCCTTCTTTTCCTCTGATTTCTTCTTTTAAAGAGTCAGGGAAAATGATCATCAGCTTTTAAGGCAGAGTTCTTCCAAGATGATGGGAATCACTCATCTGCCATGATCTGGCTTGGGAAAGCATTGTAATTATTGTTATTAAGTGTCTAAGGATCCACAGGGAGATAGGGCATTGTACACAGGACACCAAAAAAAGCTATAATCTACCACCGCATCCTCCCCTGGAAACCCCGGTGACTTGCAGATTGGAAATAGCTGCATTTTGAGGCTATCCGACGGGAATCAATAATGTAAGAGGGCCTGCTTCCCTCCTGTTCACATGGACTGGAAATCTCCTGAATGTTTTCTCTTATAAATGTTCAAATTTATTAGGTTCAGAACAGACCTGGTAAAATTATCATCAACAATAGCTAACACATGATCCTCTATGTTTCACAAGGGTTGTTAGATCCTACACAACTGAATGTTCATTTGCCAATCATGAATTTGAGAGGTTGCAAAAACAAACGCAGGGTCACAAATTAAGAGGCTACCACACAGATATGAAGAGCATCAACAAATTAAAATGAAACATTTCTAAAATTATAATGATACTGTGATTATGGTGAAAATGTAATTTAAATTAGAGAAATTCAAACTCTCTCTACCACTCTTCAGCCATCTAACTAAAATCACTTCTATCCCATGCAAAGTACTTGGAAGGACTGACTATGTATGTCTTTTGGCTGACAGCTGGATAAACAATCTTAGAGTGTCTATCCTAGTTGTAGCCTGCTGCCTGGTACATAATAGGTGCTCA
This sequence comes from Macaca nemestrina, assembly GCF_043159975.1. Classification (NCBI taxonomy): domain Eukaryota; kingdom Metazoa; phylum Chordata; class Mammalia; order Primates; family Cercopithecidae; genus Macaca; species Macaca nemestrina. The sequence goes on along the minus strand of NC_092127.1, from coordinate 81,030,286 downwards.
GAAAAACATCATAGCATTGGTCAATGAATGAATGAAAAGAAAAGGGCAACCCAGAAACGGCAGGTGTACACTTTGAGATTTGGAGAACAGTCTTTCTAGAATCAAGACTCCTCAGGATCATATACATTCTTCCATATAAAACCTCATGGTAGAAGAGCTCTGCTTCTGTCCTGGAAGGAGTGGCCACCTCTGTTTGCCAGGCTGGTCCCCCAAAGACCTTGCTGTAGGCTCTCTGAAAGGGCTAAGTGCTTTCCTGTTTCAGAGGAGGCACACACATGCTACTCCATCTGCATGTGGGGGAATCTACCTCTCCCCATTCATCTCTACTTAGCTCTCACATCTCAGCTTAAATACAGTTTCCTCAGAGGGGCCTGCCCAAGCCCCTACTGTTCTTTCTCACTGAATCTGATTCCCTACATTCACAGTATTTATCATAATTTTTATTATATATTTATTGGCAATTATTTATCTAATGTCTGTATTCTGTCATAAAACTTGAAGCTCCAGAAAGGGCTGTATCTATTTTGGCTAATACAGGCCCTAACAGTGATTTATATATCTGTAAATTCTAGTTGAATATTTATTTATTTAATTTTTTGAGACAGAGTCTCTGTCTGTTGCCCAGGTTAGAGAGCAAGTGGCACAATCTCGGCTCACTGCAAACTCCGCCTCCCAGATTTAAGTGATTCTCCTGCCTCAGCCTCCTGAGTAGCTGAGATTACAGGCATCCACCACCACACACTCAGCTAATTTTTTTATTTTTGGTAGAGACGGGGTTTCACCATGTCAGCCAGGCTGGTCTCGAACTCCCGACCTCAGGTGATCTGCCTGCCTTGGCCTCCCAAAGTGCTGAGATTACAGGTGTGAGCCACCGTGCCCAGAGGCTGCATCTGTTTTATTCAGCAATTATTACCTAATCTCCAGGCATCATGCCTGGCCCAAAAGTATAATCAATATTTGTTTTAAGAATGATAATGGGGCTTTAGGAGGTCGAGGGAGATGGACGACTTGAGGTCTGCAGTTCAAGATCAACCTGGCCAACACAGTGAAACCCTGTCTCTACTAAAAAAAAATACAAAAATTAGCCAGGTGTGGTGGTAGGCAACTGTAATTCCAGCTACCGGGGAAGCGGAGGCAGGAGAATCACCTGAAGCTAGGAGGTAGAGGCTGCAGTAAGCCAGGATCATGCCACTGTACTCCAACCTGGGTGACAGAGTGAGACTCATCTCAAAAAAAATAAAAATAAAAATAAAAAAAAGAATGAATACAAGGCCAGGAACAGTGGCTCACACTTATTCACCCAGCACTTTGGGAGGCCAAAAGTGGGAAGTTTGCTTGAGCCCAGGAGTTTGAGACCAGCCTGGGAACATAACAATACCACATCTCTACAAAAAATTTTTTTTAGTTAGCCAGGCATTGGCCGCTGCCCCGTCTGACAAGTGAGGAGCCCCTCTGCCTGGCCACCCCGTCTGGGAAATGAGGGGCACCTCTGCCCGGCCGCCCCGTCCGGGAAGTGAGGAGCGCCTCTGCCCAGCCACCCAAATTGACTGGTAAGAGAGGAGTACCTCTGCCTCACCATCCAACCGACTGGGAAGAGAGGAGCGCCACTGCCCAGCCGCCGCCCTGTCTGGGAACTGAGGGGCGCCTCTGTCCGGCCGCCCGCCGCCCTGTCTGGGAACTGAGGGGCGCCTCTGTCCGGCCGCCGCCCTGTCTGGGAAGTGAGGGGCGCCTCTGCCCGGCCGCCGCCCTGTCTGGGAACTGAGGGGCGCCTCTGTCCGGCCGCCGCCCTGTCTGGGAACTGAGGGGCGCCTCTGTCCGGCCGGCCGCCGCCCTGTCTGGGAACTGAGGGGCGCCTCTGCCCGGCCGCCGCCCTGTCTGGGAACAGAGGGGCGCCTCTGCCCGGCCGCCGCCCTGTCTGGGAACTGAGGGGCGCCTCTGTCCGGCCGGCCGCCGCCCTGTCTGGGAAGTGAGGGGCACCTCTGCACAGCTGCCGCCCCATCTGGGAAGTGAGAGCGCCTCTGCCCGACCACTGTGCAACCCTCCAAGTGTGAAGTTGACAGCCTTGTGTGTGATCTTCCTGCCCTCCCCAAGTTGCATTTTCAACATTAAAGTTTACTTTTTAATGAAAAGTTTTAAATTGGAAAAAAAAAAAAAAATTAGCCAGGCATGGTGGCACAACGACTATAGTCCCAGCTATTCGGGAGGCTGAGGTGGAAGGATCACTTGAGCCCAGGAGGTCAAGGCTGCAGTGAACCATGATCATACCACTGTTTTAAAAAACAGTAACAGTAAAAACAGTTATCGAAATTGTTTAAAATGCATCATATCATATCTTGAAGTGCAAACACATTCTATGACCACCTGATATGTGATTAAATTGGGGCAGATTTTCATGAAGCAGTTCCATGGCTACCATAAACATTTATACATGATTCCACTACTTACCCTTCTGCCGAGAATCTGGTTGATAGCTGCACTTTCTTTTAGAGTACACTCAGCGACGACATTCGCTCTCATTTCTTTCATGTATAACATAAAAGCATTCAGAGGCTTCTTAATGTGAGGTCTTTTTGGCTCCTGCTCCTTTCTCTGTTCATGCTGAGGCTTCCTAAAAGGTGGTGGTGGTTAGGGGAAGGGGTGGAAGGAATGAGGAAGGGATGGAGGAGGAGAGAAGCAGAGCACCTGCTCACATGGCTGCACTCAGGATGGGGACAACCCTATCGCCTCAGAACACCACCAACTTGGAAGAGTAGCTCTTGACTCATCTGATGAAACACTGGGAGGCAAACCACCCATCCAATAGGGCTTCCTATCTACTCAGTGACTGAGAATAAAACGCTTTGGTTTGAGAAAGTGGACCTGTCATTAGAGAACTATGAACACCAAGTAGAAATGGACTTGGCATTGTGAAGATGCTCCAGGTGGGCTCTGAGGCTGAGTTCTCTGGTCCCCTCAGAAGAAGCTGAACACACAGCACAGGTGATCATTTCTCTTTCAGAATAGAGGCTCTTAACTTTTGCAGGGGGTTAAGGACCACTTCAAGAAGCTACTAAATCTTTGGACCTTTTCCCCCAAACAAATACATGTTGCCTTTGCATACATTTGCAAGGGCTTTATGGACAATCACATGCTGCCTCCCATCCCCACCCTCCCATTCACAAAACCTAGATTAAGAAGCTTAATTACTAATCTCTTCAGAGTAAATTAATTTAGCCCTGCACTCACAGTCTGAGACAACCCTGGCCCAACAGGGAATCGTGGGCTTTATTTGTTTCTTTCCCTTGAATTCTGTGCTATTGAAGCTTGGAGCCACTTCCAGAAGAAAGTGCATTAAACCCTCCAATCTACTTCACTCAGGTAGGAACAGGTTCTCCCCAATAATCTGAACCAAATGAAAATTCAGTGGTAAATGGCTAAACAGCTCAAGAGTCTTGAATGCCCATGTTCTGAAGATTCTTCCATTTTGTTGAGGTTCCCATGATCTTTTAAGGTCCACACTCCTTTGCAACCTCAGAATCAAAATCAGCACAGTAGGAATGAGGCTGCTTAATGTCCTCAGGGACAGAGCTTTCAAGGCAGAGGTGCACTGAGTTTCACAGTCACAGAAAGGGGTGAAGGATCACTGTTGCAAAGGAGCAACAGTGTAGAAATCTTCAGTATCCTCAGGCAACCACAGCAGAGCCCGGGTGGATACTTACACGTGCATTAGGTCACTGTCAGTGTGGGGATGTTCCTGTTTGACCTGAGGTGTTACAATAGCTGGATGAGGGATGCCAGTTGTGTGGGGACCAGGAGGACCGGGAATCATATGATGAGAAAACCTAAAAGAAGGAAAGAGAAGAAAACAATGTACTACTGGCTGCTGCAGCAAAAGCTAGATGGAATTTCAAAGCAATCCACTAACTGCTACTGGCTAAGAATAAAAACACATCTTTATGCACAGAAACATTAACTATAGAGTGGGCTGATAATTATTTTTTTTTCTTTCTATATTCGGGTGGAAGTATTTATAATTATTTCCTGTAGTTTTTTGAAACTAATAGTAGAATCTGACATTTTTCCTAGGAGGGCTGTAGGCCATGAGATTAAAAAAAAAGTGAATCATTTTTCTTGCAAAGCAATTTTGAAATAGGAATTTCACTAAAAGTAATTATTGGAAATATAACACTTTATTTAAGACTTAGCTTTTTAAATGCTTTTTAAATGAAGGCAAAAGACATCATGTTTTAAAATCTCTGCCTATATTCCTAAGCAAACCATCACAATGCGAATTTTCTCATATTATTGGCTTTCTCATCCATATTAGGAGGGAACAACTGAGAAAACGGATAGGAATCAATCTCCCATTTAATAAGGTTTCCATTAACATCATCCAAAATGATTTTCTGTGCAGAAATACACTAATGTTTCAGAGATCTCATCTTATGGAAAACTGGTAAGAGAAATAAGGAGAAGAATTTAAAGGGAGGATAAAGTTTTGCATCAAGGTTAAAAACTACACTTGCCAAAGGCTTTTTCCCCAAGTACGCTTGGACAGCATTAAAAAAATCTTAAAATATCCACCACCAGCCAACACAAAGGAGGGAAACTGCCATGCAAGAAAAATAAAATAAAGACAGTACTTTCAATAAGCTCTCTAGATAAATTTGGATATGTTTTAGAAATTTTTGCTTTTCAAACTGTTTTAAAGTAAACATTTAATTCAGCAAGAACAACATTCTCGGGTCTTTCATCACAGCCTATACAATTAATTTCCTCTTCTTGAAAGGAACTCTGCTAGAATATATATTTTTCAAAAACAAATTTTAAAATATGAAGAAAGCATGGTAAAAATACAAATATTTGACCAAATAATGAGGCTTTGCTAAATGTATTACTTGCAAAAATACATGATGCTAGTTATTTGCCTGTGACAATTCTATCATCAGATAGTTCTTACGATGTTATAAAGTATAAAAATATGTTTTAAGGGGAAGGATATTAATTCCACCTCCTCCCACAATCAGCTACATTTACAACTCACTGAAAAAAAAATTTTTTTAAAACTGTAATTCACCACAGAAACTTTGAAAACTATACCCATATAAAAAAGACATATTCACAACCAGTTAATAACCCACCAGTTTGACTTCCGGCACAATAATGCTAGCTCCCTTGACAAAGCCACATCGGACACACAGATGATGCACCCCAAATGTGTGTGTACATCAAGCACAGGGCACAGAGCCATCCTCTCCAGAAGCAAAAGCATCATACACAGCAGCTTCTCGGTGCGGCGCGGCAGGCCTCCCGAGCTCCGCTGGCACGACCATGTCCACACAGGGCCTGATTCACACACTAGGACGCACACCCTGTATGGCCTGCCAGCCTGTCCGCACTGTTCTGTCTCCTCTGACAGCCTCCGTCCAGGAAGACTCTAGACTATCTGGGCATTTTCAAACACTGCCGCATCAAACTGATACAACTTTCCACAAAGGAAGCAAATTATAGAGCTGAGACCAAACCAGTTTTATCCTCCTCCCTTACCCCACCCCCGGCATATTTTGAATCAAACAACTCTTCCTTCTAATGTCCGCTTTCCGGACAGTTTCCATCCCACAGTCAGGCGGCCATGAATTCATTTGGAGGCAACGCTTTCCAGGGAGGCTGAGTCCATCCCCCGATGGTGTGGCTGATCCAGCCAGGGCATAGCACAGAGCTCCTACCCGGGACTCTCTCTGACACCTAGTGTGGGAGCCAGGCACACTGCACAGACAGACACATGGCTGAGGTATGCACCCTCCTAGCCAACCAAAAGGCAAGCAGAGGCGCACAGGATGCAAGCACGAGAAGAGCAACTTGTCCTCGAGCGCCCCGGTTTCCACCTCCACCTACCTGGACATGGAAGTGTCGACTGACAGTGAGGATGGGTAGGGTTGCCTGAATCCACCCGTGATGGGATATACAGGCTGACCTTGCCTGAGGTCACAGAAGAAAGGAACCCATCAATGACAAAACACGAGTTACCAACCAGTAGTAAGAGTTGGATGAGGGGAGAAGAGGGAGATATTCAAACAGAATCTTGTGGAAGCATTACAGACCCCGGCATTGTTTCAGATATGTAACCGTTCCCCTTCCTCACCCTCCACCCAATCAAAGCGTCATTTGCCTTCAAAGAAATCTCCCACCCTCAATTTTGAAACAAACCGGCCACCAATTATGTCTCTTTTATCCCATCCCCTCTCCCAATCCCATTAATGCTTTGAACAAAGTAAGCACTTAAATGTTTACTGAATATAACAGAACCCTGAGAACAGTGAAATATTCCCTTCAGAGAAGGAGCTGAGTGACTTCTTTATCTGAATATTTGAGAATTTCAGGCAAGGGAAGAAAGAAAATAAAATTGTATATTTATATAAAAATAAACAGTTTTAAAACACTGTACCTTTTCCCCCATATTCATGTTAAAGTCAAGAAATAAAAGACTAATTCACTGGAATTATTTTCTCTCCACCCTGAGAAGTCCATTTTTCCCTGTGTTCTTTCTACATCTCTCATTTTTCATTTACATAGACTTTATTTCCAGCTGCCAGTGGTACAATTCAGCACAGGACTATTGCCCCTAAGTCGCTAAGTTCAGACAGAATAATTGATCTAGGTTTGAAAGTGTATGCATAATCAATTAAATTCAAGCAGTTACTGACTAAGAGATGTAATGCTAGGGAGAGAGAGAGAGAGAGAAAGACAGAAAGCTGGACTGTCCATGGCAGGATGACCCTTCCTAGCTGAAGAAGGCTAATGCAAGGATGTACAGGTAGGGAGATGGGGGAAAATGACATGGGGGCTGTGACATAGAGAGTCAAGTGGAAAAAAGAGAGAAACAATTGCTAGAGTTGAGCATTATTTCTATGGAGTGAGAATTGGGGAGGGAAGAGTGGAGAGAGTATGGGAGTGGGAGGAGGAAACGTTGTGGGCTAATCATAAAATAATAAAAATAGGCTATACTATGTTATTCTTCCTTCCCAAAATATATTTCCTTCACCTTCATAATTGATAAGATTTTGGAGGCAGCAGTAAGCATATTTTTAGAAATAAACAACAAAATAAAGAGCATTAGCATTTATATTCAGAAGAAAAGAAGGCCCCCAAATCAGTTTTTTACTACTCTGAACTCAAATTGGACACTTACTTCATTAACATCCCAAAAATGCTCTTATATTGTTGAATTTCTCTCTAGTTATTTTTGTCATTTACCTTACTTGCCCACTTACAAGCAAAGGTAGATATTAAATGTGTCTAAATTCATTTTTGAAAAATATAAGTTGTTCATTAAAAAAACCTAGAAAAGAAAAACCACACTGAGTACTAACTTTGTACAGGCATAGCAAATGCCCAAAGCCACAAATGGAATCCATAAAACTATAAGCTTCAAAGCAAATGCTACAGTCATTTTCTACCCATATTAGCAATCAGATCAATCCATTTCAAAGTCTTGTATGTTTTTTAATATTTTAAATTGAAATGAAAAATGAATAAAGTTAGCACCTGGCTTGTTGCTATGAAATTTTCTCAACTCCTCAAGTGTTACCATTCATAAATCTAATTTCCATGAATGCAAAGTGGAGGAACATGTGTTCAAATGCCTGGCTGAAGGGTACAGCAAGGTTCTTACCAGCCAAGAGGTGGGGTGATCTGTCCAACACCACCCGGAGACAGGGGATAAAAAGTAGGGATATCAGGAGCTGGAGGATGTCTGGACATGCCTGTTAAACAGAACAGAGAGGTATTATTTGCACATTCACAGGATATTTAACCAGAAACGCAACAACATGTTTTATACCATTCAAACTTAAGGTTCAGAATGAAACAATATTTATTCACCAGAGCCAAAGAACAGGAGTCAATTTGTTAGCTTTTCTCAAGATTTCAACATCGGGGAAAACTGGGCCTTCAGACAGTATTATCCTAAGGAACTCAAAAGGAGTAAAGATGCTGCTAGTAATACAATCATCAAAATAGACTTTTAAATTATTTATTTTGCCCTCAATATTTCACATTATTTAAGAAAATGGTAGACAATTGTTTTGTATAGAATGAGAATCATTTTTTTTGTAGAATGGAAAATGACAGCCCTTCATAAGTAGATGGCTTGCCATGGTGTTCAAGGATTAGGTAAATTGCCATTTTTGTATTTTTATTGGTTCCCTTATGGACACACAGATTTGAGAAATGTGACACCTCAGAGGATCAAAGATTAATTAGGAATCATCTTCAGCCCCATAATGGTCACACTTGATATGATTCATTTGGTCTCTGTCTAAGCTCTTCATCGAGTTGAGTCCTCTGGGCTGCAAGGTCAAGCTGTTCTGGATTAGCTGAATTCCACAGAAAATGAGAGTGCCACCAAATTGGTTCTTGAGCTCACACTCCCTGGAGTACACTGCCCTGAAACTGTGAAAACCACCTAAAGATTATATGTAATCCTAGTCCCAAGTGACATCCCTTTATACCTTAGCCTACGTACAGAAGAAAAAAAATGACAAGACAAATGCATAAAATGTAAAATATAAAAACTTAGATTCAATGTTTTTGGGGGAAAGTGATTCAGAACAGAAAAAAGCCACAGATGTGTCTTCACGTAGCTAATGATGGCTTTAAAAGACCATTTCCATATACAAGCACAAATTCCAAGGTTTAACACTCAGATTATATGTTTAGTGACTGTAAATATCACATACTGGCTAATCTGTGGAATCAGACGAGTACGTGGAAGATGTTTCTTAAATATTCTGCTTTTTACTATTTAAAGTGCCTAGGAATTTCATTTGTATCTTAAAGATATTAAAAGCCTTCAAATTGGGAATAACAAGAAGTGCTGTCTTGAAAGTTGGTGTTAATTCAACTTTGAAGTTAGAATGAACTATTTCTCAATTCTTACACAAAGTAGGTGGGAAGGAAAAAACGTTCTTTAATCTCTCAAGAGAGGGCTTACCTTAAATCATCTCATGTTTTGCTGTTTTTAAAATAATGGTCTCAAATCTCCTTTATTTAAAAAAATTGTTTTTGTTAGAAATACTGACTCTTTTGGTTATAGCGGAACATAAATTTTTTACCTTAGGATTTTTGGGGGGTGGGGGAGTTTGCAGTGGTGATTCTTGACATACCAGAATCACTGAGGTGGTTTTTCAATTTGCTGTCCCCTTAACTCTGAGATCCAGATACCACCCCAGATCTCAGGGTCTGTAAGGGGATTGCTCAGTCGCGGGGGAAACAAAATCAAAGCAATACGACTTGACCAACCCTGAAAAACATTAGAAACTTAGTAAAAATTTCAATGTTCTGTACTTGAAAATCGTAGCAGTCACAGACCACCTGAATTATTCACTTTATTTTATTTTATTTTATTTTTGAGACAGTCTCGCTCTGTCACCCAGGCTAGAGTACAGTGGCGCAATTTCAGCTCACCACAACCTTCACCTCCCAGGTTCAAGCAATTCTCCTGCCTCAGTCTCCCGAGTAGCCAGCACTATAGGTGTGTGCCATCACGCCTGACTAATTTTTATATTTTTAGTAGAGATGGGGCTTCGCCATGTTGGCCAGGCTGATCTTGAACTCCTGACCTCAGGTGATCCGCCTGCCTCGTCCTGCCAAAGTGCTGGGATTACAGGCATGAACCACTGTGCCCGGCCCTGAATTATCTACTTTAATTTCTCTATTTCACAGGCATGGAAATTGAGGTCTAGAGAGGCTAAGTGACTGTTAAGGAATCTGTTTTCTGTCCTGAACTTTTGTCACTGGGACAGAGAGCGGTAACTTGCTTGCAGTCATATGTCTTTAAGCTTAAACTCTTACTCTCCATGCTACTCCATGTTCTAAACATGCTTAGAACACAGCAGTAGTGATACTGTTCAGAAGTGATTCAACAGAACAAAAAAATGCCAACTAGTTGGGTTTCACTCTTCTGCTAGAAGGAAGAAGGAAGGAGCTAGAGGGCAGGTCCTATGCTAGGCGTTTGACTGTTATCTATAGAAATTCTACTCTTCTTTCAAATGTTCTTCTCATAGGCAATTTTCTCTAACTTACAGCTCTGAGAAATCTTTTCCTTTGAATCTACAAGTTTTTTATTTGTACTTTTAATGTGGTACTTGGGATGCTTTTCATTTTGTTTTATTAGTTAGTCTGTGCAAATGATTTCCTATATGAGCTTATATACTGCTTGGAGAAAAAGATCACATTTTACCAATTTATGTATCAAACCATGGTTTTCTGCAGAGAAGCCTCTCAGTTAGTATTTCTGACCAACTGAACAAACAAACAAGTGAAGTCAGAAGTGTTAAAACAGACCCATTCCATATGCTGGGTCAATATCCTCAATCATTTGGCACGTACATGCAAATACATGATGTAGCTTACGTCATGTGAGCAGAAAGTGGATCTGGGTTTTCTAAATAGGTCGTCGTCCTTTAAAAATCCTATTTCCAAAGAGTCTCAGAAGTGTGTGTCTCTCCACCAACTACTATGCCACTGAAGACACATTTCACATCATTTTTTTTAAGTTTGTTTTTTATTTATTTAATTTTTTTAGAGCTGAGGGGGGTCTCACTCTGTTGCCCAGGCTGGCCTCAAACTCCTGGCCTCAAGCGATCCTTGCTTCAGCCTCCTGAGTACCCGGGATTACAAGCATGAACCACATTGTGCCCAGCCCATTTCACATCATTTATTCAACTAGTATTTATTGAACACTTACTATGTGCTGGAGGATATACTCAGCATAGCCTTTAAGATTTTTAAACTTTTATAGGTAACTTCTATAGACATAGGTGAAATAATACTGAAGTCAGACTATATGGATATACTGCTCACTAGCTATGTATTTTTGAGGAAATTATTTAATTGCTACTGTTTTATAAAATCAAAATAGGACTGTTGTGAAGAATAAATGCATTAATATATGTACTACGGAAAAGTGCCTGGTGCAAAAGTATAAGGATTTGTTGTCAATTGTAAGGATAAAATGGGTAACACATAGATAAAAACAGACATATAAACCTAGGATTTCCTAAAAGTGCTTTACTTTTGATATTTTTACCAGACTCATAATAAGAAAATTGGCATTAACATACTTTCCCTTACACACACACACACACACACGTGAAAACTAATGTGCTCCCTAATAGAAAATTAACCTGGAGTTGTTTTTCCACCAGTGAGAACGAGTCCTGCTGGCAAACATTTTATATTTACGCGATAGTTCTACCTAGGGTTAAAATGTGAATATGATACTCTTTGGTTGCTTTTTTCTGGCTGAGGTGGAGGGGTTGGGGAAAGATACAGCTAACTAGTAGTCTATTACGATCTTTGAAACCAGCAGCTCTGGCCTCAGTACCATCATGCGCTAACCAGCTGAGCTCATGATATATCCCAAAAGGCAGGAGAGAAAAAGAATTAAAAGCAAGAGATCTAGAAAGCTTATTTTCTTCGCAACAAAAGTACCCAACTGGAATGATACAAACTCAGTATCATGAAAGTGAGTGCTTTTTTCAAAGTGGAGTTTATATATCTCCAGAAGTACATGATAATAAGGAACACAAAGCCCGGGATAAAACAGGATCTTTATATTAAAACAAGCATAAATAGTGCATAGACCAGAATACAAAAATCACACCAATCTTTAGAACAAAATAAAGACCGAAGAAACTGCAAACAGACAACTTCTGGTGATGACCAGTAGTCCCTTCTCTGTAGTTTTGGAGAGTTTGTTTAAAAAAAGTTTGAGAAGCAATGATACAACTTACAATTACTCAAAACAAGGTAGGGTGGCAGTAAGAGATGGAAACAGAAGAGAAACTATAACTGCAATTGAGAGCCAGTTATAAACTTAACTTTTTTAAAAAAATTGAACTGTCCTATTATTCTTGAAAGAAAAACTACTGAACTATGATTGATTTATTATTCTTTTTAAAAAGTTAATGTTTCAAAGAGTTTCAAACAGGACCTAGGACAGGGTAAGCACTATTTAATTGTTAAATAAAGAAATAATTAACAACTAAATAGGTTCCCAGACGTACACACCCTGCTCGGACGCTGGTCGGAGACCCACACGTTTCAGTGGCCTACCTCCTGTCTCCCCTTGGGTATCTCACAGACACTTCAAATTCACCATGACCACGACCAAGACGAGTCCTCCCTCTCAAACTCAGCCTACTTCCTGAGACCCCTATCTTAATTCCCTTTCTCACTATACAGCCATAGACCTGACTCTTGGACATTCCTAATTTTTTGGAGGCTCTTGATTAAAGGAAGCAGGGTGGAGGAAGGACTGAGGATAAAAAATAAAACAGAGGCAAACCTGGAAATGTATGTATAAGTGATTCTCACCTTTTCAAAGTACTCAGACTACTCAAGTCTAGTGCACTAGTAACTAAGTCCTCAAATAAGCATTCTGTTTTAACAATGAAGGGAAATGAAAGCGTTAAGTATTTAATCTAGAAGTGTTCACCAGTAGTGGAAAGAACACCCAGCCTCTATGCCACTCTTTTTCACACAGTCATTAAATTTTATTATCCATTGTAAGTCTTAGAAAGGGATGGACAAAAGGGTAAAATGTAGGCAGGGACAAATTTTACCCCTTTACATTCTCTGCCTTCACTTTTTTTAAAATCTTTTATTTTGAACTTTCAAAGACCCTGATGAAGTCCAAGTGTGCATGTGCATGCAAAGAGGAACGAGCTACCCTGAGAGCAAATCCACCCTTGAGGTTTGCCCTGCGTGATGGGACCAGAAGGCTTGGTGGACCAGAGCTCTCCATCCTATTCCCAACTCGTACTCGCACACATCAGGCAGAAACAGGATGTTTTAATTTTTCAGACCTCTTGTACCATATATTTTTTCTATAAACAAAGTAGAAGCAAATATTAATACAGAGGCATAAAATAAGATTCATGATTCTTGGACTTTAAATAGAGATTTTATACATCAATGATTATTTAGAATATGTAACCTAGTGCTGGTAAATAACAAAAGATGAAACACCATAGGGATATAATGGAATAACCAAAAGAGATTCAAAAGAATAACATCTGAAGTAAAAATCTCCTACTTTCCCCATTCCTATTTTAAAATTACCAGCATCAACATGTTGTACATGCTGCAATAAATGAATATTGTAGAGTACTGAATTTTTAGTATATTTGCACAATCTATTGGTTTACATAGTGAAAGATTTTCAAAGCTGTCACCTGTGGCCCTGCTATGCTTTTCTTCTGCTTTTTAATAATGAATAATACATGTAACAAATTCTTGTGTGTTTCTAAAGAATTGCTATCAAATGAATTACTCTTGTCTTGTAAAAACGTATTCTGATCCACCCAGTGATATGGAGCACCGGCGTCCGGAGGGTCACTCAGGCTGATGAGACTTGGCTCTTCATTTAGCAAAAAAGGCTGGGAAAGACAGGGACTCTCACCTTGTTTGGAGTTGACATCTGATGGGATGTGTGACGGGTGTGATCCTGGAGAAAAGTGCTCGTCACTGTAAGTGATGAGGGGGGTGAGAGGATGGACTGCATGGGATGGCTGCACCACGGGCACTTTATTTGACTGCAAAGTAACCACAAGGTCAACAGTTAATATGGATGCTCAGCTCCAGTCTTTTCTCCCAAAGAAAAAAAATCACATAGCAGCCGTAACCAGTCATCGACATAACCCAAGAATCACCTTCAGACCTGGACAAGTGGAACTGTCTCTTTTAGAATTTTTCTCAATTTTTCCATGGTAAATACTTCTCAAATATATGAATATGTCACTGATATTCATGAGTTATCAGTTATTTCACCAGTGCCTCTTCAGAGATTTAGGTTGATCACTACTCTTCCATATGGCATGAATTTCGGTACACATCTATTTACCCTCTCTTTTAGATTATTTTCTCAAGTTAAGTCAATAAAGAGCGAATCAGAGCAAAATTTATGAATGTTTTACAACATTTGTATTCATTACGTATGTCTAGCACAAAAAGTAAAAAACTGTTCAATGAGCAAATAAATGAATAAATATTGCCAATTTGAAGGACAAATTTTTAAACCCAATAAATATAAATTTCCTATACTGATATCCCCTCAGCTTATAGAATTCATAATTCTATCATTGTACATCTTTAAGAACCATGTTACACCATTCTTTCAAGTTTTACAGCTTTGTCAATCAAACACGACTAGCCATTATGCTTTAGCCCTCCTCAGTTCATCTTCTGTTTCTCTAGTTTCCATAAATATTAATTGATAAAAAGGAATTTCCAATCTTGAGTTGAACTGCATAACATGAAATACTGCCTTTTTTTTTTTTTTTTTTTTTTTTTTTTGAGATGGAGTTTCACTGTGTCGCCCAAGCTGGAGTGCAGTGGCGCAATCTCAGCTCACTGCAACCTCTGCCTTCCGGGTTCAAGTGATTCTCCTGCCTCAGGCTCCAAAGTAGCTGGGACTACAGGCATCCGCCACCACACTCAGCTAATTTCTTTTTGTATTTTTAGTAGAGACAGGGTTTCACTATGTTGGCCAGGCTGGTTTTGAACTCCTGACTTCGTGATCCATCCACTTTGGCCTCCCAAAGTGCTGGGATTACAGGCATGAGCCACCATGTCCAACTGAAATACTGCTTTAATAATATTTTTAATTGTTAAAATTGTATATTTTAACACATTTTATATGTCTTATACTTGTTTGCAAACATTTTATTGTTAATTTGGAAGTCAACAGTCACACATTTTAATTCAAGTTATCTAAATGGACTTCATCAATTTGAAATCTGTGATCACTTTGGTTACAAAGTTAAGGTTGTTCCTCCCCAACCCAAAAGTGCTTACTAAGTAATTAAAAAATATAAAGAAGACTTAAGTAGGTTTAACCTAATTAGTAAAATCACTTATTTATTTATTATTTATTTTTATTGATATGGCATAGCTATAGAAATTCTGTGGTATATGTAACATTCTGATATCCGTATAAAAGGTAGAATGATCAAATTAGGATAACTGGGATATCCATCACCTCAAACATTATCTTTTGTTCTGTGAACATTAAAATTCTTCCCTTCTAGCTATTAATAATCTATTGTTAGCTACAATTTCTCTACTGTACATACTACAACTTATTCCTTCTATCTAACTGTATTTTTATACCCATTAACAACTTCTCTAGGGGGATCATTTTAAAGAGACCCAATAACCCTTCCACCAAATAAAAAGGGACTCCAAGCAATTATATACCTGTTAAAGGTGTTTGTTTCTGATTTTAAACTAATCTAATAATTAAAGCAGTTGCAGGAAAATCTCTACTTGAAAACACTGTACTAACGGGTAACATGAATTTAAGAGAAACTGAGCAGATCATTATGCTCAATTCACTAGTTCAGACATGTCTTCATCATAATTAGTTTGAATTAGTAAGATCTTACAATATTATTGACTAAAATGCATGTGGAATCAGTTTTCTCCTGAAGCAAATATTCATATTTTTTTAAAATTTGAGGAAGTGCCTAAAACTGCACAATGTGAACTGCTTAAAATGTAAGTCCATATCTGAATGGTTAAGAGGGCCCCCACAAAACACTTGTGTATGGTGGCTCTACCCATGATGTACACTAATTTTGAACTTAATATTTTTTACAAATTAGGCATAAAAAATATGTGGCTCCAATGGGAAGGACTCCCCTCAGGAAAATTAGAAATAATTACCCTAGTAATTCTCCTTATACCCTATCATTACAACCTCCATCCAAAAAAAACTTACAGGGGGGAAAAAAAAAGCAAAGGAAAAAAAATCACACTTTTTTTGGAAAATGATACAATTTCCATACTAGATTTTCCCTATTTTATAATTATCAGCTCTTCATTAATGGCAAAACTTGCATAGCTCATATAGCTCTTGGCATATATTAAATAGAGCGCCATTATCAAAGCCACACGATTTTTCTCTAAACACCTCAGCACGAACATCTATGCATATAAATGTGTAAAAGGTTAAACAAATCTTTTAATGCTTTTCAAGTGTTAATGATGCAGTTTTCCAAATAACAGAATAAGCTTCTTAAATACATGGAATTTAGAATGCTAGAAGTGGGGGTGGGTAGACATGGGGATAGGAGGAGGTTATTATAAACTCTTTTTAAAATGGAAATATAAATCTCAACACCCAAATGTTAAAATGAATAGATTTCAAATATACTTTAGAATAATAGCTTTTAGTTTCATTTTGAAATTCTCATAAATAAGCATAATTGCCGAACAATCTATAAAGGTATTTTCTTAGGGTACTTATAAAGAGTAAACACTGCAGAAATCTTCTGGATATATTCTTTTTTCCAGAGCACCACCTTAAGGAACTTGCATTAGCAGGCAGCATCTTCTTAATGTCTGACCTATCCCTCCAGTCATACAGCTCAGAATCTGGTGCCATGAATTTTTGCTAAATTATGCTATCCTTGCTCTCCTCTTAATTTTACGGTTTTCAACACAGATTTGCTTTCCTGTGGGAAGGAGATAAGAAGCCGAGGATTTTAATTTAAGCCTGGCCTTGTCTTATATTTTGCAAGATGGATAGCAAAAGCAGTACTAGTAGGTGTGTTAAAGCCAACAAGGATTATGTCCATTTTTGTGGCCAAATAATGAAAGTAATATGAAATTTCAATAGCATGTGTGAGCAGAATTCCAAGGGTTATGGTTTGCTTCCCACCACCCATCTCCACTACATATATAAACAGAACAAAGTGGATTCCAACTTACACTGCAGATATGTGGCACATTGTCATCACGGTCAAGAGTCCTCAGCCCACAAATCTGCGGGTTTCCTCTGATTTCAGGAGTTATTGCCCCTTGACACTATGTGCACACACAAAGTGAAAACCCTGGCACTGCTACTTTGGTTAAGTTTTGAGACAGCCAGTATAACCATTCTTAATTCCATTCATTTATGTGGTATGTATTTTCCTGTGGGGAGTAGGTAAGGGGAAGAATAATCAACCAACTATCTAAGTGTTTGTAGACAAATTAAGTGGCTACATTATATGCAGAGTTATACATGCCCGTGTGCATTTGTATTTATTAAGCACCTAAAATGTTCCAAGCACTGTTCTAGCACCAATGACCAACACACAGATAAGGTCTCTAACTCATGCAGTTTACTTTCTGGGGCTCTGGAAGTGGGATCAAGCAGCAGAGGGTGGGTATTGGAAACAATGAATATGTAAAGGACAAAAAAAGACAAGCAAAATCTGAAAAGGCAGCATCAAGTATTATGAAGAAAATGAACCTGGTGATAGGAGAAAGTATGTATCTAAGAATATGCCTTTGTATTATGTTTAAGCTCTAAGAAACCTAAAGTACATTTAGTAGCTTATTTTAGCTCCATATTTTAATTTTACAGACTGGAAGCTGAGAAACAGAGGTCATCAGGGAATGGATGGCTCAAGTCAGGACTACTGTACAAAATGGTACAGCCCTGCTCACTACACAACTCCAGTAACACAGGGACACTTTGAGTACAATAGGAATGAACCCCCTGGGTTGCCCAATACAGTGGAATCAAGCAGCAGAGAAATTCCATCCTTTTGGCTCTTACTCTGTGCTGGGTACTGTACACATAGTAAGTACCTCACTTAATAGAACCCAAGTCTCCCTATTCCTACTCAGGTGCTTTCCCTACTACACATCTTGCTGTAAGGGAGGGAAGGAGGGAAAAAGGATAAAAATCACCTTGTTTTTTCATTCACAGATACAATCAGGTAAGTCTTAGCTTCCAGCTAAGAATCACCAGGTAGTCCTAATGTGTGCTCTGTTTCATTATCCCAGGGTAACAGGATGCACGGGTACTCCAGCTTTACAAGATACCTGGCAGCCCTAAGTCACCCCAAATTCTCCACTTCTGCTCAGAGGTTCAGTGACTTGTTTAAGCTCACAAGGCAGTAGGAGGCCAAAACCCTTTGGTTTCTGATTCCAACTGCACATTATTTAATCTCAGGCAGGTGATTGGTGGGTGAGCCAAAGAAAAGATGAAAACAGTAGATACTTAAAAAAAAAAAAAAAAAAAAAGAAAAAGAAAACGGAGAAAATATCAAGGATGGCTGTTCAGGGAGAAGCTTGAAACCCTTTCTTAAATTTGCAAATCACCATCAGGCCAACCTACCCACATAATACATAGTAATTATAGCAATTAATACTTATCAACTGCTTACTGTGTGCTAAGCACTTTATCCTCACAACAGCTTTGAGGCAGGTACTATTATTATCCCCTTTTAAAGATGAGGAAACAGGCACAGAGAAGAAAATATTCTTGAAGGGTATGTGCCTTAGCAAACAGCCAAGCCAGGATTCAAATGCAGAAGTCTGGCTCTAGAGGTCAAGCTCATTACCCGTACATCATGTGGCCTTCCTGAAAGCCAAGTTCATAAAATCTTGGACACTGAGGTGACCATCTGGGCCACACCTGACAGCATGTGACATCTATGAAATGGGTGTGTGGTCTCTGTCCCAGGCACAGGAATCACTTCAGACAAAGAAGCACCTCAGCAGAAGTGGTTAGAGCTATGGAGACTCAACTGTAGCCTTTCTCTCCAGGACTGGAAAACATTCCAAGGAAGCTTGGTTGGCTGCCACCCAGGCTGGTCCCTGCAGGTAAGGACCTCTTTGGCATCACAGCCAATAAAACCCACACCTCCTGTGGACACGAAGTGGGTGCCACTTAGGGATCCTGAGAGCCACCCCCAAAGCAGCATTCCCAGAAATGAACCACTCACCGCTGGCAGGAATTGAAGGTGTCATGAAAGCTGTTAGCCTCAGAGGATGTGGTTCTGGGAAGAACTAAAAAGGTGGTTCAACTCCCTACTGGCTAAGGCCTGGGGCCTCCTGGTAAGAGGAGTAACTGGGGGAGAAACCTGCTGGCCGGGTAGCTAGTCCTCATTTTCCACATCTCCAGGTTCTAACTAAACTAAACCCAAAGTGCAGGATCTGGCTGTGCATAAAGGTCTTGAGTTTCAACTGGCTGTGCATTTAATCAATAATCCTCTGGTAATAACTGAATCCAGGGGAATTTTAACACTTCAGGAATTTTCATCTGGCCTTGATTGTCATGAGGTGGCATTTTTGCTTTTCATAAACACTTCAGAAGTCTGGTACTCGTGAGATAAAGCCATGTAACTTCATGTTGCGCCTTTCCCTCCTTTTCTGAGAATCTGAGCTTCTCAAGCCTTCTCAGAAAGAGAGGCAGATTTACTCCAAAAGGATACATTGATTCTCGCATCTAGACCTCAGAAATAAAGTACTGGAAATATTTTCTAAGATGCACCAAAGCCAAACACTTGCTTCAGGTCTGATGTGGCTTTCAAATCTAAGACCCCCTACTGGTGGTGATGCAGCTGGCATTTTTCAGGTAAGAATGAGGCTCCAGGCTCTTAAGATTCAAATGGTCCATGAGTCCACCTCTGGAGGGAAAGGGACGGTCTAGAGACCTGCACTATCATCAGACAACTGAAATGTTTTCTTAAGAGGGGAAGGAACATATCACAGGGAAAGGAATTAACACATGGGTTGCACAGTTAGTAAGTACCAGTCATTACAGTAGTGCTTTTATATACTCTGGCACTCACCCATGTAAGTGGGTATTATTACCCCCATAGTTACAGATGAGAAGGCTGAGTCTTTTTGAACACAGAGCTAAGTAATAATTAGTGGAGAGAGGATTTGTGCCGGCATTTGTTTGATATCGAAGTCCCTGCTCTTCCTGCCCCATACTGTTTGGTGCTCAGCTCCTCTCTCCATCTCTGTTCCAAACTACCCCCCAACCAAGTGAATGTGGCTAGCTGTGGGCTCAACTGCAACGAAGCATCTGGACAGGAACAGTGGACCACCGGGAGAAGACTGATGTCCCCAGAGTCAATGAGACTACAAACAGAATGCTGGAAGGGCTCCCTTTTAAAAAACATGGAAAACCCACTATTCTCCACATTCTCTGTAAGGTGATGAATTCCAAACACTACGTCGTTTAATCCTAAAGCCACTCCTAAGTTAGGTGTTAAGATTTCTGTTTTATTGAGAAGGAAACAAGGCTCTGAAAATAATTCATTCTGGGAGCCAAAAGGAGACCCACTGTTTTCAGTAACTGGAGCCTGTAAATAGAGGGAGTGGGGTTAAGGTTAGACGCTGAGAAAAGATCAGGGTAAAGGGAAAATGACATCTAATTATGTAAAGTTGCAACATCCTATTATTTGATTGATTTCACAACATCCTCACCACACCCCTAATCATCTAAGTACTCCATTCATTTTTCATGTTGAAGAAAATACTTTGAAAATTAAGAGAAGGAACTGGAGTCATTCAAGATAAATGAGCCAAAAAACAAACTAAAACTACAATTTGCAATTTACTTACTTGTGCTATTTAGTGGTAAAATAATACAAGTACGGCATTACAGTGGTTAATTCAGAGGTCAAATAAAGGGATGGGGCATAAGTAAAAGAAAGGACCGTCAGATTCTCACCAGATTCTAAGGAGGCAAGAGGAAGACGAGGAGAAAGAGAAACAGGATGAGGAGGAGGAGGAAGAGAAAGAGGAGGTGCAGGAGGAGGAGGAGGAGGAGGAGCAGCAGCAGCAGCTGCCTGCCTGGACCACTAGCTGTAGTGGTGCAGGGATTCTATGGGGTATGGAAAACTTCGCAGTGGAAGGACATGGGCAGAGCAAGAGTCCAATGGTTCATCTTTTCTGGATCACAGACATGAAAAATAAGATGAAAGTTGTGTATAAATGTTTTTATACACAAATATAATCACATATCAATGGGTTGGGGCAGAGGAGTTACAGTATGCACAGGGGAGGACAGGGAAAGAAGTGGCCCATGATCCCTAGATTTAAAGCTGCTACCTTACCAAAGCAAATGGACAAATGGGATGGAGAGCAAAGGAAATAGTCAACAATGTGAAGAGACAACCCACAGCATGGGCAAAATTTCTGCAAACTACCCATCTGACAAGGGATTAATAACTAGAATATATAAAGAGCTCAAACAACTCAATAGGAAAAAGTGAAATAATCCCATTGTAAAATGGGCAAATGGTCTGAATAGACATTTCTCAAAAGAAGACACATGAATGGCAAACAGGTATATGAAAAGGTGCTCAACATCAATAATCATCACAGAAATGCAAATCAAAACTACCATGTGACATCATCTCACTCCAGTTAAAATGGTTTTTATCCAAAAGACAGGTAAAACTAACGGTGGCATGGGTGTAAAGAAAAGGGAACCCTTGTACACTGCTGGTGGAAATGTAAATTAATATGATGACTATGGAGAACAGTGTGGAGTTGCCTCAAAAAACTAAAAATAGTACCACCTTATTATCCAGCAATCCCACTGCCAGGTACACTCAAAAGAAAGGAAATCAGTATATCAAAGAGCTATCTGCATTCCCATATTTGCTGAGTACTATTCACAATAGCAAAGATTTGGAATCAACCTTAGTGTCCATTAATGGATGAATGGATAGAGAAAATGTGGTATATACCCAATGAAATAATATTCAGCCACAAAACAGAGTGACATCTTTGCATATGCAACAACATGGATGGAACTGGATGACATTATGTTATGTGAAATAAGCCAGGCACAGAAAAACAAATATCACATTCTCGCTCATTTGTGGGAGCTAAAAATTAAAACAATTGAACTCATGGAGACAGAGTAGAATGATGATTACCAGCAGCTTGGGATGGGGGGTGGGGGAGTGGGAATGGTTAATAAGTGCAAAAATACAGTTAGGATAAGATCTAGTTTTGATAGCTAGCACGACAGGGTGACTATAGTCAACAACAATTTATTGTAAGTTTTAAAATAAGTAAAAGAGTGTAATTGGAATGTTCCTCACAATGAAATGATAGATGCTGGAGGCGACGGATACCACAATGACCCCAATGTGATTACTACACCTTGTATGCCTACATCAAAACATCACATGTACCCCATAAATATCCACACCGATTTATGTACCCATAATAATTAAAACCTAGAAATTTTTAAATATCTGCTGCCTTATTCTGAGAGAAGTATTTTACCAATCCAATCACTGCATAATAACTTATTATGATTAATAAGCTGAAGTGTAGTCAGCTTGATGAAAGTAGTATTTGTGCAAGTCACTGGAAAATAATGCAAGGTAAACAAATCAATTAAGGTGAGTGAGAAGTCAGGAGCAAAAGCTTTCTCTGTCTACCATGCAGAGAGCTCAGACCGGAAGCAGCATGAGGCAACCCCAGGGACTCCAGAACCAGAGAGGGGGGGCACTTTTGGGGCGGGTTGGTTCAGCGGGGGACAAATTCCAGAAAGATTTCCTCAGAACCTCATCAGCCACCAATCCTGAATAGACTCAACAAGGTTTTCTGGTGCTGGTCTGGGGACATGTTGGTTGAAAAGGCTCTTTGCCTCCACTGCCCAGGGATGGCATATTAAGAGGGAGGGACTTCCCACAGCCACCATAGCCACACCTCTCTATTACCCAGTTTAGAGGGTGGAAGAGCTCTCCTTGGCATGCAGAATGTCCAGCAGGAAATGACGAATGGTCGCGCCTGAGATATGGACTCTAGATCTCCTGTGGCGGGGTTGCGGGGATCGGCAAGCTACAGCCTGCCCAAGGTCAAGGTCAGAGAAGTCCCACAGCTACCCAGACGCGAAGTGCAGATGATCTGTTTATATGTTCAGACTGCAAATGGAGGGTGTAAAATTCCATAGGCGAAGCCAACAGACTTAAATCTAATTATTTCCTATTCAAAGGGGGTGCCTTTCACGCTTAAGTTTCTATGAAAAGCATTTGCCTGATTTTAGTTTAAGTAAAACTGATTCTTATTTTAAGATCAGGTGTGAAGGATTTACAGAACAGTAACATAAATGCTTATGTGTACGATTTTGTCCCACCAAGCCTTCTCTGATTTTAATAAGTGCCATATGTATACAGTATTCTTTGCTTAAAATTGGGTGTTTTAATAAGTGCAAAGATAACATTTATGTCTACAGGGGTCCCCATCTTTCTACAGAACTTCTGAAGAGCCTTTCAGAAGTCAAATGGGGAAAATACAACAAATTAATTGGGTTCAGCTACTAACAGTAAGATTGGGACTAAAAGTATGAATAATTGAGAGCTAAAGTTATTGGAAAACTCAAATCATTTTCTATGAACATGTAAATTTGATATTTACACTGTAAGATCAGCATTAAAGATATTCTATAGTGTTGTAGAGTTGTGCTGTCCAATATGGTAGCCATTAGGCATTAGGTCGAGCCCTTGAAAGGTGGCTAGTCCAAGTCGAGACATGCCATAAGTGTAGAATACATACTAGAATTCAAATATTTTGTGTGAAAAGAATGTAAATGATCTCAGTATGTTTATATTGATTACATGCTCAAATAACATTTTCGGCATATTATGTTCAATAAATGTATTACTAAAATTAATTTTACCTGTCTTTACCTTTGGATGTAGCTTAAGAAAACATAATACTACAAATATTACTTGCAGTTGTGATCTGCATTATATTTCCATCAGGCAGTTCTGCTTATAGTTTAAAAATTTGTAGGTGGGATTGCCCCCTTTTCATCTTGTACTCCAATTTGACTTAAACAAAAAAAAATTGGCGTTTTAAAAACAAAGGTTCCTTTTATGGAAAAGAAAACTTATGGGTAAAAATACTGAAAATCAGAGAAGGTAAGTGGTAGAGCTGGTAATTTAACATTGCATTTCAATATCCCATACTGAGAGTCAAGTCTATATATATGTGTGTGTATATATATGTGTATATGTGTGTGTGTATATATGTATGTTTTTATATATGTATGTGTACATATATATAATACTTTAAATTCTGGGGTACATATGCAGAACGTGCAGGTTTGTTACATAGGTATACACGTGCCATGGTGGTTTGCTGCACCCATCAACCCATCATCTACAATAGATATTTCTCCTAATGCTAAAGTCAATATATTTAAAACCAAAAAATATTTATATGACAACTAGTACAGAACTATAACCTTTCATTTTATGGTGTAAAAAAAATTACTAAAAGCAGGGTAGAATGATCCTTATGATTAAATGGTGTGTCTTGAGGCAGTTGTATGTAACTTCTTCAACTTGTCAGTCAGCTCAGATAACTTTTACAAATACCTAATACACATTTTCAGATTCGTTACAAGTTACTGATGAACTCATTTCTTGACAGGTAACTATCTTTTCCATTTCACATCATAGCACATTATCTAGAAAGAAAAAACAGAGCTTATCTTGAGTGAAAAATGATGCTGCAGACAACACTATTCACAGGATATATTTATATGAGTCAAGAAAAAAAAATAACCTTTTGTTGTAGACTTAAAAACAAAAGCTGAAATGAGTTGGAAATTGAGTCTGAAAACTTAAATGAGAAAGAAAGCAGATTACATAAACTGGGTTCTATGTAACTTTGCATCATCTTAAAGCTCTCAAATAAGTCAAGCCAGAAGAGAACATTTTCCCTGAAAACATTTGTTTCAAAGAAGAGGAAGCAAAATTTAAAGACCTTTTAAAAGACATTCAATTCTATTAATAAATTATAAAAAGGAAATATTCTATAGACCATGGAAAACTGTAGTAGCAAAGACAACAACAGCTATTCTCTGCTAGTGAAAAAGGGCACTTCTGTGGATATGAAATCAAAGATAAACTCCATTTTGTTCCATGTATTAAAAATAGAAAATTTTCCTCCTGAAGTTTATTTTTATTTCCATCTCTTTTAGGGGAACATGCTGAAGAACTCAAGACAGATACTGAATGCCTAATCTATATACCTTTCCCAAGAGCAATCTACATTATCCTGAATTTACAGTAGTGTCCAGGAGCGGCTTGTTCTAGCTCAGAGAGCTGATGGCTAAATTTTCAGGAATTTTGAGAGCCTGTTATTATCATGTTGGTAGCCTGAAATTGGTCATGGTAGGATTATTTATACCATGGAAATATGCAGAACGTATGCAGAACATGCAATGTGAAAAGCAATGGCACATGTGAAAAGTCCCCTCTCCCTTGAGCTAATTGTTTCACATGTAACAGCACCCCACTGGCAAACGTTGAATCCCTTACTAAATTACTAGGTGAAAAATTCTTTTCTTTATTTCTCTTTGAAAAACAACAGGATCATAATCTTGATCTTTGTCTGAAACTATTTCAGATGAAAAATTTCAAAGATCATCATTTAACATTGCCTGGGGTGACCTGCTTCATGACCCACTTCCTGCTAACACTGGAGGGATGTGCAGGCATTCGTCCCTAATTACTCTGCCTGGTTCCTTGCCTCGGGCCTAGACAGCATTGGGTTTGAGTCACTGGATACAAGGAGGAGCTTTACTGCACAGCAGTGAGAAGAGATCTGTAGAAGATTCACAGGTGTTTTCTTCCTTTTACTTCTCAAGGAAATAGTTAATGTAAGGCATAATGTAAAACGCTTGAAATGATTATTTTAGAAAGTTATCCATAAGACACAAATTTTACACAAAAAAAGCAAATAATTGAGACTATTTCACAAGTGCATTAAATAATAATTAATGCAGCTTTTGACATGAGGCAGTATATCAGAGAGCAGTTTTCCAGGCCAAATGCACACAAGCTGACATTGGGCTAAATACAGCATTAAAATAGAGAAAGATGAGACACTTTTGTCTTTGCAGCAGATTCACTCAAGAAACAAATTCTTTCTAGACAATATGAAAATCAGTTTAGGGATTTCTGAAAACCACTGTGAATCTCAGGAAGAGGGGTAAATAAGTAAAAATAATTTAAGGGCTTACTGAAGAATGTTCTCAAGACAGTCTACTCTTGTATGTAGCAAGAATGGTAAACACAAGTGAGAGGAGTGGGTAGGCAAGATCCTGTGTACGACAATTTGGAGTTTGTGACCCATGAGCCTTGGATTCCTGCTATCAAGAAATGATAAAGTGTGAGCACTGGATTCCTGCTATCAACAAATGATAAAGTATGGGAATGATTATCTCCAATGCCCTTTCCAGCTCCAGTGATCCCGTGATCCCATGGGTTCTAAAGCTTTGAATTTCAACACTCTAATATTTTGTAGTTCTGACACTGTGGCTAAAAGCAGCTATGGAAAAAAGTCAGGAAAGCAAAAGAAAGAACTGCATATGGAAGCCCAGGTAGGCGGATCACCTGAGGTCAGGAGTTTGAGACCAGCCTGATAAACATGGAGAAACCCCATCTCTGCTAAAAATACAAAATTAGCCGGGCGTGGTGGAGTGCGCCTGTAGTCCCAGCTACTTGGAGGGATGAGGCAGGAGAATCACTTAAACCCGTGAGGCAGAGGTTGCAAGTGAGCCACGATAGCACACCATTATACTCCAGCCTGGGCAACAAGAGTGAAACCCCGTCTCAAAAAAACAAAAAATGAAAGGACTTATTTACATCTTAAGAATCAGTTTTAAGATGGATCAGTGCCACACTGCTGATGGTGGACACTGGTTTAATGGCAATGTGCACTGGGAATCTGAAAGAACATAAATGGTAATTTGAAGGAACATCAATAAAGCTTACAGAACAGATTTAAGACACAGAGCAGGAGCATTCTGTCATTACATTACTTCAATTATCATTAAAATTACTACTAACCTGATTTCTTCCAGTGTAGGGACCTGTAAGGTTGTGCTAATCACTACAACCTACAGATGAGATGTGGTCATCCTGCCAAAATTTCACAAAGGGCTATGCCCTTTCTTCAGCAAAGGCACCACTCTGTACTCCTACGCCTTCGACCTGCCTCGAATCTCTATCACTAAATTAACCTTCACAGAAAAACTCAGTTGGACAAGTCTGTGATGAGAAAAGTGGCATTCCTCAGTCTCAGAAGAAGGGAAGGAGATGGCAGGCACCTAGAGTCAGTTGCATAGACATAAAGTCAGTCCAAAGACTCCAGCAGATACAGGGATATGATGTTCAGTGGTTCTAAGTTCTATGCCTTGTATGATTACAGAGCTAGGGTCTTACATACAGCAAACATGGAATAAGAGTCCTGTCTTATTCCAGTGGTCTGGATTCTGGGTCTCCAGTAAGTACTTTATTTCAAAGCGGACACATCCTTGGCAGTGTGGTATAGCTATGAATGAGCTCCTCCAACGAAAGGGTGATGTCTTGAGGGAGACAGCTAGAATTAAACAATAATGAAAACCATCAAATTTACATTAGTTTACAAAGTGCTTCCATGACCCTTATCTCATTTGGATCTCACTATCACCCTGCAAGTCTGCAAGAAAGGTATTAATAAATATCCCATGTTTCAGAGAAGGACAAGAAAGCTCAGCAAAGTCCAAAAGCACACAGTAAGTAACAAAGTAGAACTCAATCCTGTTTTCTTTTGCCAAACCATGATGCAGTCCATTTTCTGGTTCTCTTTTTTTTTTTTTAATTTATTTATTTGTTATTATTATACTTTAAGTTGTAGGGTACATGTGCATAACGTGCAGGTTTGTTACATATGTATACTTGTGCCATGTTGGTGTGCTGCACCCATCAACTCGTCATTTACATCAGGTATAACTCCCAATGCAATCCCTCCCCGCTCCCCCCTCCCCATGATAGGCCCCGGTGTGTGATGTTCCCCTTCCTGAGTCCAAGTGATCTCATTGTTCAGTTCCCACCTATGAGTGAGAACATGCGGTGTTTGGTTTTCTGTTCTTGTGATAGTTTGCTAAGAATGATGGTTTCCAGCTGCATCCATGTCCCTACAAAGGACACAAACTCATCCTTTTTTATGGCTGCATAGTATTCCATGGTGTATATGTGCCACATTTTCTTAATCCAATCTGTCATTTTCTGGTTCTCTAAGAGCACGCAGCTCCTGTCACTACATGGGTCTCAAAAGTTGACCTAGAGTGGGCGACTATAGGCCTCAGAGGCAAGAGTGAGAATTGTCAAGCTGCAAACACGCAGCCAAACAACAAAGAATCACCATGTAACCTTCACCTTCCTCCTAAAATGCTGTCATCATCTGTGTTTATGTTTTAGAAATGGTTATGCAATATCATGTGAATGTGCTAACAAACAGTACAATCAATCAATATATTATTCACAAGCCTTGTGAGTCCCAGGACAAGCTGATAAATGAGATGTCAAGAAAGAATGTAAGCTATTCTTGCATATTCAGAAAAATCCCATCCATAGAACAAAGAAGCATCCATTTTAAGGAATGAATTTATGTGCCTATGTTTTTCACCTTCCCCTTAATTTTCCAGTTTGCGCTAATAATGGTAATTTCTTCATGCTCTCAATTCTTCCAGCTAACTAGAAATGCTCAGGATATCTTCTCTACCTTGTTACATCTAATTCTTGACAATAATTACAACTTATTTCACCAGAATTTGGATATGTCTATTAAAAGATCTGTGGGAATTCAATTTCTCCACCCACCCTATTTAATCATTTCTATGTGTAAACAGGGAGATACTGTAAGTCAATGTAAATAATGTTTCCTTCTGCTTAACATAACCTGAATTTTTCCTTCTCCTCTACTAATCCAGTTGTTTTCTCTAACCAAATGTGTTAATTTAACTCCCTCTCCCTCTTAAAAAATTCTAAGTAGTTGATATTTCGAGGTTTAAAGATATTCAAAAGAAATAGAAAACAGTTTTGCAGTTCCTAAGAAGGTAAACACAGAACTACCACATGACCCAGTGATTCCACTCCTTCTGAGAGAATTGAAATCATATATTCACACAAATACATATATACAAAATGTTCTTAACAATGTTAAAAACTAAAAACAATTCAAAATGTCCATCAACTGATGAATGGATAAACAAACTGTGGTATATAAAATGCAATGGAATATTATTCGTCTATGAAAAAGAACAAAGTACTGACATTCAATGGATGAACTTTGAAAACATTCTGTTAAGTGAATAAACCATAAACAGAAAGGCCACATATTATATGATATGTATATGTATATGAAATGTCCGGACCAGGCAAAGTCATAGTAACAAAGTAGATGAGGGGTTGCCGGGGGCTAAATGGAGGAAGTAATTGAGAATGGCTGCTAACAGATACTGGGTTTCTATTTGGAGTGATGGAATTAGACAGTGGTGATAGTTGTACAACATAGTGAATGTACTATAAAAACCACAGAACTGCACACATTTCATGATGAATTATAAGTTATGTGAATTATATCCAATTAAACAACAAACCAAAGGCACAAAAACTGATTCGGACTAATTGAAGGCTAATTTTACTTTAAACAGAAGGCAAATCCAAGTGAAATTTTACCATGTATACATATTATATCTCTGAATATTGTAATTTCACATGTAGTCATGACAGGGGAATCCTAGCAAGCTAAAATTGTAATGCTATATAACCAGTGTCCAACCCACAGCAAAAGTATGACATATTGTGTATGTTTAGGCAGACAGATGACACCCAAACTATTGTATGAAGGACATACCTAGGAATGCTCCTTCCCACTCCCCGCCCCCAATTCCTGAGCCTATCTCCCCATGATGGCAAAAGGGCTGTTATTAGTCTTCCTTGCCCCTCCCCTTCCAGGGCTCTCTCTGGAGTTCCATAAATGGCATCAATCTGACTCTCTGTAGGCATGCCGGTGAACTGACAGCTGGGAGTTGGAGGTGTGCCTTTTCAGGTCTCCTCCAAACTGCCAGAGGACAATTAGGGAATGTGCAAGCCTCCTGGGAATCCATGCTGTCTTCTAGGCTTGTTCTCAGCTGCCAGGTGAGAGACAGGCATGTGACATGGGAACTGAAGAGAACGTTCAGACTCTAAAATCACAGGCATGAGCAAAGGTCTCTATTACCATGCCCAGTTAGTCTTCATCAATAACCTGGAAGCTATACATATTTAACCCTCAGAGCTTAAGACTATGGGTTTATGTTTTTCCTACATTTAAAAACACTGTTTTTTTAAACTTAGAATTGCATGAAGAATCCACTCTTTTTTTTTTTTTTTGAGACGCAGTGGCGCAATCTTGGCTCACCACAACTTCTGCCTCCCGGGTTTAAGCAACTCTCCTGCCTCAGCCTCCTGAGTAGCTGGGACTACAAGTGTGTGCCACCACACCTGGCTAATTTTTGTATTTTTAGTAGAGACGGGGTTTCCCTATGTTGGCCCGGCTGGTCTCGAACTCCTGACCGCAGGTGATCTGCCCGCTTCAGCCTCTCAAAGTGATGGGATTACAGGTGTGAGCCTCCGCGCCCAGCCTGAATCCACTCAAAATATCCACTCCTTAAGAAGACTACTAGGGTTCTAATGAAAAGGTTAAAAGCCACTCTTAGAATTTCAAAAATTGTTTTTATGTCAAACATCTCCATTTTCCCAAGTGTTTTCAAAATTAATTTTAATAATGTTTCAAATCATGATTTGTACAGCTATGAATGAAATTTTTAAGTCTTCTATCTCGTTTCTCTATAGATATGGCAAAATTCTTATGACAGAGCAATGGATATGATCCCATCTCTCCCAATTTAAGGTCTCTATCAAAGCTTTCATTAGCCTCCCATCATAGGATATGTGCAAAGTGACTCCTGGGCCAAATGAAAAATTCATTTACCTTATAAAGAAAGGCGGGAAACTTCCACTTCAAAGTAATTAAGTGCAAAGCAGTTTATGAATGTAGAATTCCAGAGCTGAAGGAGCCTGAGGGTTCAATAAATTCTAACTACCCTCAGTCAGTCAACGACGAAAGTGATATTCAGAGAAGTCAGGCAGCTGGGTCTGCAGTCGGGCTCCAAATTTTGCCACTCCGAATCCAGTGCCCCACCTGGGATACAAAGCTACTACCAGACTCAGTCACAAATGCTCAGAGGTGAGCCCAGATATGGCTCAGGGAGATCAACGGTTCCATCAATTAAGTTAATCTATCCAACTCAAAAAGCACTTAAGTGAACGCCTACCATGTTAAGGTGCCATCCCAAGGAAGCATGACAAGGAGACAACGATAAGTAAAATCTCATCACTATTCCCAAGGAACTTAGTATCTACTCAAGGAGGTAAGATATATATGCAAACACCTATAATATGGAATGTTAAGAACAAAGCCAGTTATTAGGAGATGAAAGTCCAGGCAGGAGGTAATAAGGATGGGAAGAAGACAGTGACAGCCTGGGTGTGCTGGGTGAAGGGGAAAGGCCAGGAGAAAGAGGCTTCTAGGTTTTCAAGATTGAGGCTGTCTTTATGGACTAGGATGGGGCAGGCAGGCAGGATAAGGAGAGATGATGGGCTTCATTTTCAGTGTCCAGTGGAAGCAAGTCAGTGACGATATGGTACACTGATGTACACATTAGGGTACTTTTGTTGTTGTCATTTCATGCAACAAAAGTTACAAAGTGACTTGCATGAGGTCATCGGGCTGCAAAGTAGTAGAGCCAGCACTAGACTCTAAGGCTCAACTTCTGGTTCCGAGCCATCCCATAGCTCCAGAAGACTATCTATCATGGATGAGTTGCAAAGATCAGTGGAAGAAATACAAATTATTTTTCCAAAAGTGAGTCAAGTTGGTCAAAAATATGCAAGAAAACTTGACATGACATGGTCATCCAAAAACACTCAACAATGAAGGGGAGTTTACACATATTTACATTCCTTTTCTATTTCTGTGAGTGCATAGAGGAAACCCATCTGCATGGAGGCGGTACACAGGCTGAAAAATGGGTAGTGACAGAAGAATGAGAAGAAATCAGACAGCAGGTCAGACACAAGCATTGTCACCCAGAGTCCAACAGCTGGCTGGTCACTTGTGCATGATTGGAAAACACAAAAAAAACCCCACACCTCACATGCCTCTTAAGATAAAAAGACTCATTAAGCTGGCTCGAAAGGACTGAGCCTTTAAACAGTCCACTCTCTCTGCCTCTCATTATGACTCTTATTGGTTTTATTCTGCACAAATGTATGGCCTCATGCCTCGGAAGAAATGCTGAGGTCAATGACCTTTGCAGGCAAACATGATAGAATTAATAAGCACAGAGAGAGAAAGGTGTTTTTTTGTGTTTTTTTTGTTTTGTTTTTTGTTTTTCGGTAAAGATCACACAGATCTAGTAGCCTGACTTCTGGGAAAAATATAAAATTTCGTAGAAAGTCTACAAAGAGAAAAAAAGACCAGAAGTATATGCACTGAAATGTAAACCACAATGTTAACTTGTGAGACTACAGGTAATTTTCGTCTCTCATGCTTTCCAAATTTTTTATCTAGAATATTGTGTATTATCCTTACAATCAGAGAAAATGCTTATTTTATTTTTTTTAAAAAAGGGAAATGATAGTGCTACTTGAGCTGTCTTGTAAAAAAAAAAAACAGTTGTATACTTTGAAATTTATTTTGGATAGTCACTAAAGTCAGACGCATATAAGATTTTTTACTTTTCATAAAGTTTCACCCTATGTTGATGTCAAGGAAGTAAATACCATCTTTTTGTCACTCTCTGAGAACACTTTAGCTCTTCTGAAGGACAGTAAAATAGGATGTTATGTCCTTTGACTATCATGGAGTCTAACAGTCCAATTTCACTCTTCACCCCCTCCCAACATGCTGCTTCTCACTGCCATTTTCCCTGTTATTGATAAGAGAAAGAACAATAGACAGAAAACCTACTACAGGCACATAATTCAAAAGGACAATTACCACATGAAGATGCTTATACTGATCTTCTAGACGCTTACACCCAGGAGATCCCCAGAAAGCACAGCTCCCACCATTCAATTCAGAGTCAGACATCCACAGTGCAAAAGCAGGCTAGAAAGGGACAGGTCTCCTGGGCAGGGATAGGGAAAAGCAAAGCAAGCTATAAAGTGAGGCTGGTCTTCACTTTAATTCAAGAGAGAGATGCAAGTTTCGAAGAGACCCAACCATCTATTCAATCACTCTGGAAAGTGTATAGTTGCAAAGGACCTCAACCTTGATACATAGCTTTTAATAGTGTGCTTCGACTTTGAGGTTTCCTTTCCAATTGCTCAGATTTTCCACATCAACCTTCAGGTGCTTTGCAAGAGATGACTGTTTTGTAACAAGTCCTAATATTGTGCTGGTAATAAAAAAAGGTCTTAGATTATCATCATCTTATCTGCAATCAGTTTGTCACAGCGCCTCTTTCTTACTTTCAGCTTCTTCTAGATTTGACTCACTCGTAGTATATACCCTTTCTCCTTGCAAGCTGACCTGGTTAAGAGGTGCAGCACCAATAATATTTTTCTGGACTTGATTTTTCCTATCCAAATTAAAGTATGACATGGATAAAGATTGCTGTTCTCCTTCTGTATGTGTAAAATAAATTATATTAAAATGTAGGAGATGTCCAGTGGTCTTGGAACTGGGGATATTTCTATCAAAATAAGAGCAGCCACACTGTAAGGAGAAACACTCAAGTAGCTGGAGTCCCACTTGTTGATCTTACCAGAATTTTCCATGTGGTAAACAGGATCACTCATAAAATTGACACAAATCACTAACTTCTCAGTTTCTTTATTTATAAGACATACAGGCACTGAGTTAGGATTAGCAGTTAAATATTAGGTTAAAAAATAAACAGAAAACAAGCAAACAAGCTCTTCCTGTTGAACTGCAAGTTTCTCTCTCCTCCTTCATACTCTTACCCTCTTAATTACATTAAAAAGATCTGGAGTGAAGATCGTACAAATAATTAGAGTTGACTTATGTGTGTATTTCATTTTGTATCTGTAACCGGGAATGCAGGACTGAATCAAATTCAATAGGTCTCTCCAGTGTCCCCAGCTCAGCCTGCAAACTTTGATGTGTAAAAACTTAACATTTCTACCTAGGGATGTACTTTTGATAAAAAAAGGAGCTTGGCAGACAAAGGGTAATTTGTTAAATCTGCTAGAAGCTACTTATCTGCTGTGGGCATGCAATCTTTAGGCATATTTCAGTTAGCCCCTGTGCAGAACTAATTAAATTGGAGGAAAGAAGAGAAATCCACTCCTTGTAGGGCCATCAACTATTACGTCTCAGTGTTTTAGCCTGAGCACTTCCTCGGAGCTCAATTTGTTTCAATTATTAACAGACAGAAGCTAAACGCTGTTGACTTGCTGGAGGCTGTAATCATCTAGAAAGGCCTCTAAAAATGAAAAAGGACAAGTTGTTTTCCAGTATGGAAGGTGATTAAGCATGAACTCCAGAGACAGGCTGCCTGGGTTTGAATATCACTTCTGTCACTTACCAACTGGGTGACCTTTGGCAAGTCTTTCCATCTCCATGTGCCTAGTTTCCTCATTTGTAAAATGGTATTAAGAACAGAACAGCCGGGCGCGGTGGCTCATGCCTGTAATCCCAGCACTTTAGGAGGCCGAGAAGGGTGGATTACGAGCTCAGGAGATCGAGACCATCCTGGCTAACACGGTGAAACCCCATCTCTACTAAAAATACAAAAAAAAAAAAAAAAAAAAAAAAAAATTAGCCGGGCATGGTGGCGACGCCTGTAGTCCCAGCTACTTGGGAGGCTGAGGCAGGAGAATGGCGGGAACCCGGGAGGCCGTGCTTGCAGTGAGCCGAGATCACACCACTGCACTCCAGCCTGGGCGACAGAGCGAGACTCCGCCTCAATAAAAACAAAAAAACAAAAACAAAAAAAACCCAGAATAACCCTTGAAGGACTGTATGAGCGGGACATGCATTAATATTTGCAAACCACTTAGAACAGCATCTGGCACATAACAAGTACTATGTAAGTGTTAAAACATGTAAAGTGTTTAGAATGATGACCAACAGGCACTAGATATTACCATTCCTATCTAATGTAAGTTTTAATCTAGAAAACAGAAGGCAAAATATTCAGGGTCCTGAATACTAAGACATTCCGTCAAGTTCTAAGCTACGGCCTCTTACTGTATACATACAGTTTTTTTTTTAATCCAGAGAAGTTATTTTCCATCATCAAGTGTCCCAGGCTGAGATGGGAGGCTCTTGGGGTAGGAGGGCAGATGCGGCAGGTCCACAAAATACACACCTGCCCAGCCCCATAATTAAAAAGAAGTCACCATTAGAGAACACAGATTTGTTTGAAGTTCACGGGAGCTTTACCAATACAAATTACTTTCTCCCAGTATTTCAAGCAATTATCACTTCTAAAGTCTAGTGGGGGAAAGGTGTGAAAGGGAAAGTAATGAGGATTTGTATTAGAACTGTTCTCTTCAGCAAGAGCACACAGCCTCCACTAGGAGGGGAGATGCGGAAGAAAGGCAGGTGGCATTGTTGGCTAAACAGTTTTCCGGGTAGAAAACTAACATTCTCCAAACAATACTTAATTGTTAAATGTTTCTGTCTCTCCTATTTTAAGTAGAGCAGCAGGGGTCACCAAGTATTATAAATCATTTCCTTATGGAGCATGTTTTCACTTTCTAAAATTAACAAATTTCACTATTCTTGTTTCTCTGAAGTCAGAATTTTTCTCAAACATCCAACATTGCAAGCATTTACTATCTCTACAACTTAGTAGCCTTAATATGCCCCTAGTGAAACTACTGTTTGTCTGTTGCCTAGAAGGTTGCTAATAAGATGATTGCAATTTTCTTTGAGATTGAATTTGTATGGATATTTTAAAGCAAAAACAAACAAACAAACAAACAAAAAAACCACACACACACAATGGAGTTTTTTTCCCCACTAAAGAGACAGACATATCAATGTTCTTTATCTCTTTACTATCCTAAAAATTCTATCACCGCTTCTCTCAGGAAATCACTGCAGCTGATCTGTGCCCCACCCCCTGCATGGGCACATCATGCGGGTCTCCTAGGGTATGCGACAAGACCGACAGACCTGGGCTTAAACCTTGACCCTGCTCCCTTCCCTCATCCTCGTTGAGTGACTTAACCTCCGCTTCCTCCACTGTAAAATGAAGATAATATCCACCTTACAGTGTTGTAGTAAGAATTACAGAAAATATGCAGAATTCACAGCCCTTCATAAGCTGCTTAGTAAGCACATTGCAATCTTTCATATTATTTCAAACTTTGAGTAGGTCCTAGAACCACAGTACCTCTGAAATCTGTCCAGACTCTAGGTTACAATTCATTTTATGGCATTTCAATGAAAATGAGCACTTACTAAATTGGATGAAAGATAGGTAATCTAGCATATAGAAAGATGACCTAACAATTGGGTAAAACTGGATCAATAATTTTCTCTAAGTTCTTCCAAGGCAAAATATAGTGCTAATCAATAACTACCCCCAATATTTCCATAGGATACACCAAATGAAAGAACACATAATGAAAAAGAAGACAGAATTATTCGTGTTAATGATGCAAACAGAACCTCTGTAAGAACAAATGAAGAAATGTAAGATGTGGCCAGGTGCTTGTGACAGTCTCTGCCTTCCTTCCATTCCCACTGGCTTTTTTCCTGAATGTATCTAAAGCTGTGATGACTGCAGAAGAGCTGTATTATTATCCTGACTCTCAGCACATTGGCCTGTAGCTAATCTTTGAAAGCACCACCTGCTGAGTGCACCTGGGGACCCAGTCAATGCACTGCATTATTGGCTAAGTCACCTTCCAGCAACCAGGCCATCTTGCAGGCCACACAACTCCTGCCTGAAGGGAGAAAGGAGGGAAAAACAGGAGCGGCCTGCAAAAAGTGATTCTTTACCTTTTGTAGCCACCATATATATTTCTAGCCCTAACTGTCATGTATCCCTATTTACCTCATTTAATCAGAGGAGGAAGAGTGAAGAATGAGGTAGAGGGAGGCAAGAAAGGTATTGGCATACAGGCCAGGTGTGATGGCTCATGCCTGTAATCCCAGCACTTTGGGAGGCCAAGGCAGGTGAATTGCTTGAGGTCAGGAGTTCTAAACCAGCCTGGGCAACATGGCAAAACTCTGTCTCTACAAAAAAATACAAAAAAATTAGCTGGGCGTGGTGGTGCACCCTTCTATTCTAGCTACCCGGAAGGTTGAGGTGGGAGGATCACCTAAGCTTGGGAGCGCAAGTGAGCTGTGAATGCGCCACTGTACTCTAGTCTGGGTGACAGAGTGAGACCCTGTCTCAGGTTATAAAGTAAAAGTACTGACATACAAAAAAAGTGGCAGCAGGATTTAGGTCCTAGTCTTAAGGTGGACTACTGACACTGTATCTTCTCATCTGTGAAATCAACCCTGCCCTAATTCCCCTCCAAGGCTCAGTAGCTAGTGATCTGAGTATGCAAAGACCTGGGCTGTTGAAGACAGGCAAAAAACAGTGGTAATGACCTGTCAGGAGTTCAATGGTGCTAGGATGTTGGGAGGTCAGGCATTGATACACACTGTGTGGGTGCTGGGGCTTTAGAAGCTTCCATCTCTAGAACTCTGTCCTATGAGCTTATGATGGCTTTCATGTGGTCAGACGAGGGCTGTGAAGTACCTGCTTCTGTAAGCAGAGGTCCAAGAAGGGCCAAAGTCAGTACAAATAGCTCCTAGGCTTGAGAGTCAGTTTTTCGCTATGTGCCCCCATCCCTGGGGTAGAGTGTTCTGATCCTGGTTTCTCCAGGCAACGAGAAAATGTCCCTTGCAATGCCATTCAGGACTGTGTGATGGCCACCTCCACCCACCCATGGGCACACGGCCATGGGGCAGTAAGAGGATGATGCCTGAAGTCAGACTGCCGGGGGCTGAATCTCAACTCTGCCACTTGTTGTACAACCTTGGGCAAGTTACTTATTCTTTCCGTGCCTTGATTTTTCCTCATTGGAAAATAAGGATCATGATGACAGTACCTATTTCATAGGGTTGTTAAGGATTAAGTGAGCTGGTATTAGTTAAGTTTTTAGAATGATTCCTGGCTCATAATGATATATAAGTATGTTTGTTAACTAGATAAAATGTAAAGATAAATCAACATCAGCTGCACAGTAAACAAATGTCATTGCCTGCAAGTGGGACTAATACAAATAGTTTCACATAAACATAATTAGTATATGCTCCTGATTTTAATCCTACACTCTTGTACAGAAACAGCCTTCTCAGAAAAGGCAGAGTCAAACCAGAGTCTAACTCTACAAAGTAAAATATTATCTGTCTCTAAGACGTCCCCCAGCTACCCATAAGGTACCCCATTAGACAACGTCATCAAAGCACTGTCAGAAACCAACCTGTTGAAGGAAAAACAACATTAGAACAGCAGAAGCCCAGGCATGGAAGCCTGATGCTGCCACATCTCTGAGCTGTGGAATGCTATCCGAGGTGAGACATTCTTAAAGTGAAATGGACATGGTGCGTTTTTAAATTAATACAATGATGGAAACCATTCTCTTTGTTTACTGCCATACTGTTCACTAAAGAGGAAGAAACACATTTTGCTAGTAAACCTATTCAGATTTTTCAATCTGGAAATCAGAAAGAAAGCTACATGGAACCAGACAGCATTTTGAGGATGGCAGAAAAAAGGTAGAAGAGCCCCAGAGCACCAGTTGCTGCCAGGGGCATGGGTCAGGGAGGAGAGCCGGCTGAGTTTGGGTGGGGGAAGTGAAGATCTCCGCAGCTGCGTTACAGGGGAGAAGGGAACACCTACTGAACGACTGTCTTTTGACAAGTCCTGAAACAAACCCACACACAAAGAAATTGTTGTGGGGGTGGGAGGGAAACGGGGACCAAAGTTAGGGAGTACCCACCCTGCCACAAGCCCACTGCATGTACAGTCAGGCTCACCTAAAACATCCTGTTTTTGCCACAGATCACAGCACCCTAAACCCAAGTCTGCATCTAGTGCTGTCAAAATACCAAAACATACAACACCTACAAATCTGTTCTTCGAAGAATTCGACAGGACTTCCCTGGCACTCTTTCAAATGGGAGGATGGGCAAATGCAAAACAGCCGTAATGTGTTGGGAGGGTGGGACCATGGATAAACTGCAGGTATGCATGTTAAGAGAAAAGTAAGAGAGGCAGGGAGGATGAAGCACTATGTGGCTATTTCTACTACTCAGCTACCCACTGTCACAACTGCTTAGAATAATCATTTTGAATAAAAGAAAAAATGGATCCAATTGAAAGTTGCTTTGTTCTGCTTTCAGCTGTAAAAGATTTAGTTCTAGACCCTAAACTCATTTAAAAAACCACTATATGAAGACAAAGAATAAAAAATAAACACACATAAGTTTAAAGCAATATAGAGTTTTTTTAAGGCAAGTATGTTAGTGAAAAATCAGGAAGTTACAATTACTCAAAAATTTTCAGCTATTTATTAGCATTTACCAAAAGTTATTCTTTTCATTGCAGAAAATCAGCATATTTAAGTCAGTAGTTACAGTCATACTCTGTGACTCTGTAATAGGCCAGTTATTTAGCATTTAGGCAAACAAACACAAAGGAAAAGTGTCCTTCAGAGATTTCTCTCTTATTTATTATTAACCCACTTGGTAAGCAAACTAATTTAAAAAGTATTATCAGAGTCAAGTAAAGGAATCTGTAACAATAAGCCAGGGAGGAGGACCAAGCTTGGCCTAAACGATAAAGAGTTTGTAAAAGCACTTTGTATGCAAAGAATCATTTATATGATGATGATGATCATCATCATCATAGTCAAAACAGCAGGATGATAAGAAATGTCAACTAGGCCCTTCCAGAAAGTGGTTATTGCAGAAACAACACAGAAGCATCTTCTGTTAACAAGAAAAGGTCAAAATGAGGAAAACAGCAAAGCCTCAGTGGTGAAAAGGTAAGTAGTTTGGGGAACTAGCCCAAAGTGATGTGAAAACAAGAGTGTTTTCTAGATGTCGACATAAGTATGGTGCATATGAGCAGACAAACTCCGCAAGCTAAAGATATGGGACTTAATGTCTGAGGAGATAACATGAAATACTGTGAGCAGCAGCCAAAGAGGAAGGAAAACACCTTGCCTTTTGGAAAAGGGTTTAAAGAGAGAGCCTTCGGACTTCCGTCAGGGGCTGTCAGGTCACATCACATCAAAGCACACGTGCAATGTCTGAGAGAACTACCCTTCCTTGTTCTAAATGGAACAGCCGGCTTCCTCTGAGAACAGAAACTCCAGAGACCACTGCCCTGCATTTGCCCAGGACGGAATTATCCCAAGCAGCACTTCTGGGGGTCGGGGAGGGCAGGGAGCTGCTGCCTAAAAGGAAGGGAATGGGATGGGACGGGATGGGACAGGAGAAGACGAGCATCCGAATTGTGCTCCCACTGGTCTGCTGTGGACAACCTAAATCCAGGAGGCTAAATTTAAAGAAGCAATTTATAATCCATTTTAGGTTGTAAGGCTTCAAATACAGATCTATGTCCACATATAATTCCATATGCACACCTATACTATCTCTTGGAGAAAGTATCTACTGACAATGCAACTATCCAAATTTATATATTGGAAATGAGCTATCCAAATAGATCAGATCAATAGACACAACTGAATGAATCTGAGGGCAAGAACAGTAGTAGTAAGTAGGAACAGTGGTGAGACTTGATCAAGGAAAGTTACTCAGATATAATTCAGTTTAATACTGGGAAGCTACCCCCTCTCTTGGTGGCTATGGTGAATCCATGTCATTATTCTGCTATGTAACCTTGAGAAAATTTCTATTTAAGTGTTAATTTTAAGATGGTTCACATTATTGGTCTTTCTAAATATAAGTGTGCTAATAACCCAAGAATTGGTAACTCTGAGCTCTACCTCAAAAATAAATAGTAGCTGATGCCACAGAATAGATAATTGCTATCAAAACAGTAGGATGAAGCTGAGTCCTAATCAGACTGGAAGAGGTTAAAGAGAGAAAGAATAAGATAGTTGTGTAGCTGCTGCTGTAGAAATAGATAAGACTAACCTCTCTCTGCTTCTGGCATTTACAGCATGAGAAAAAAGAATCTGTAATGGAAAATGTTGAAAGATACACTGAAGCTTTTCAAAACATCAGAGCAGTGAGACCTTGAAATTCATTTACTTCAATCCTTGCATTTTACCAATAAGGAAACTGAGGTGCAGGGAGGTTAACGTAACATACACACACACACACACACACACACGGCTGTAAGACAGGCCTGCAGTCTGAAGGCTGCAGTGCCCCTTCCTCTTTACTGCTTTCTTACCTCTACTGAGGAGCAGTTATGGAAAGCTATTTTTGTACAGACAATTGAGGTCCCTGACAATGACAGAAGGAAAATAGATGGTGGTTTCAATTCCAAGTTAAGCTATAGGCTCACTGCTGTGCTCCCGCCCAGGCAAGATTTTGACTGCCAAATCTGGTCAAGGTAGCTGTGTAGGAGTTGGCTTGGAACTCAAACAGTGAAAAGGGCAGGGGGACATGAGCTGGATTCAGCTGACAGGAAAGAGAAACAGTAAGCAAGAAAAAAGGCTCCAGGCCAGGCACAGTGGCTCACACCTGTAATCCCAGCACTTTGGGAGGCCAAAGTGAGAGGACTGCTTAAACCCAGGAGTTCAAGACCAGCCTGGGCAACATGGTGAAACTCCATCTCTACAAAAAAAAAAATAAATAAATAAAAGTTAGCTGGGCATGGTGGCACATGCCTATGGTCCCAGCTACTTGAGAGGCTGGGGTGGGAGGACTGCTTGAGCCCAGGAGGTAGAAGCTGCAGCAAGCTGTGACTGCGCCACTGCACTCCAGCCTAGGTGACCGAGCAAGACTGTCTCAAAAAAAGAGAAGGGTCCAAAGAGCCCTCTGAGTCCACTTCTGAACCACACTAGAGTACAGTACACCCCAGTTAACCCTCATCATGGCCACACACATAAAATCCAACTTGAGAGTTGTGTGCCCTGAGGGCTGTCAGGACAAAGTGGAACAGTATGTGGTGGGAGCCTGGATTCTGGGGCCCAATGAACCTGGGTGTGAATCTTGGCTTTGCTTCTCACTGGCTGTATGCCCTGCTTTCACATCCCTGTGTCTCAGTTTCCTGTAAGGTAAGGATAACAGGATCTACTTCAGGAAGTTGTGGAGAGGATTCAATAAGTTAGTATTAAGAGTGCCAAGAACAGTGCTGGGCACATCATAAGCACTGTGTAAGTGCTCACAAGTAAAGGGACTGGTCACATTCTATAGCTTCAAGCCCACAAGACACCAAAGGTGGCAACATGTGACACAGGGTGCCCTCACTCTGAGACATCACTGTACAC
Source organism: Macaca nemestrina (assembly GCF_043159975.1). NCBI lineage: Eukaryota > Metazoa > Chordata > Mammalia > Primates > Cercopithecidae > Macaca > Macaca nemestrina. The sequence goes on along the minus strand of NC_092127.1, from coordinate 80,988,164 downwards.
AATTCACATTCACACATCCTCTTTTCTGTGAAGAGGTTAGCCTTTTCATCTGAAATGCAATTAGGGTAATTTCTTTGATTTTATTTCTTTTGTTTCTTCCCATTAGAATCAACCCATGTAAAACATTTAGAAAATCTAAACAAAAACAAAACAAAAATTACCTAATACTGCCACCCAGAAAAAAACTTAGAGATAAATTTCTTTCTAACCTTTTTTCTCCATTATACCTTCACGTATAAACATTTTTTTAAAACCTTGATATTATTTTATAATCTAATTTACTCAACATGTTGTAAATATTTTCCCTTGATTAAATATTTTAACAGAATTTTTAATGGTTGCACAGTTTAACTACAGTGTAATTTACCACGTGTTAGCATCTTTATGACAAGATTTAACCTCCACCTTTCTATTCCCACCGCTTGCACATCCCAAAAGAAAATGAAAGCATAACAAAGCTTTTGATAGCCACCCCCAAATAGGTGTTCTTCAATAACTTTCTTCCCAGCTGGGCTAAGCCCCAGTGTTCAGAAAATGGCTCCTAGAAAACGCCTCTCCATCTGAGCTAGAGCTTCTGCAGTACAAGGTTCTGTAAGGGCAGCTCTTGCAGTCGGCTGAGTGTCACCACTCCAGGAATGTCTGACCTTTCCCAGGACTTTGATCAAACGACCTCCTGCTGAGCAGAACTGGCCAGAGAGAAGCTTCGAGGGAAGGGGGAGGAAGAGCAGGGAGGGGATCAGGGTGGGCGTGAAGGATCCCAGCAATGGGCAGTTAGCCAACCTCTGCAGGGTGACTGGAAAGGTCTGACTGGAAGAATCTTAGAGATCACCTCCCAAGTCCCCATTTTAGAGATAAGAAAACCAAGGTTCAGGAAGATAACAGGACTTAATTAGCACTTGTGAAATACAACTTAATATTAGCAGTGATAACAGCCACAATTACTATTACTAGCATTTGGGGCAGTCATTATGAGCCAAGTATTATGCTAAATAAATGTTCCGTCCCAGTGACAACCCTGTGAGATTGCTATCATTATTTCCATTTTAGGGAGTGGGGAGTGATGAAGCTTCGACTAAATGCGTTGCATAAGATCCCACAGCTAACAAGTAGTAGAGGTAGGAGTCAAATCCAGATCTTTCACCAAAGTCCACAATACTTTCAAGCATACCACAAGAACGAATAATTACTTTTATTTCCATTGTATTGTTTTCTAAAAGATGAGCTTATTAATACTGCTAACTTGGAAGGTGGCAAAGAATTCATGCTTTCATCCCTAGTCATCTTTTTACAAATCTGCATCACTGCATTTGCTAAACAGTGACATAAAAATACTCAACAGATGGATTTGTCAACAGTCAAGTTCCATACATTTTATAGAAAAATGATTTTGAGTGCAAAACTTAGGCTTAATGTGAACTGTCAATTGTCATGCTATAGTTAAACTAACATGGAGGTAAAAGACTGCATAAAACACTACACATCCAATGAATGACATGTGAAAAGACATTACTTCTAAATATCTATGTAAGGCCATCTCAGGTTTAGAAAGGCCTTAGGCCAGGGACTCTTCCAAGTACATAATTACAATGCTTCTCTTAGATGATTATCAGGTAGAAGACAGAGATTTCAAATAGTTTGTTTACTTATTTTTTTTTAAAGGCTCTTTCTCAGTATGACTCATGTGAACAATTTAAACAAACAGCTGTGGCAGGAGATGGCCACTGCAGCCTGCTCCAGTAGGTAAAATGTACTGAACCTGTGTGGTTAATTAGATCAATCTTGTCTAATTTTCTTTAATGAGACATTATAACACACAAACTCCATCAGACCTGTTTTCTGGGTTTTGTTTTACATAATTTGTTGTTATGGTCTAATCTATTCTTGAGCTTCTTTTTGGTTAAAGCAAAAACTTTCTGAGTATTTTTTTTAAACAAAATTTTTTTGTGTATATTCAATAGCATGCATCCTTGTGAGGGAACTACACTGCACAGCACATGGTTTGTGATCAAATACAGTCAAGCAACTTACACAAAAGAAAAACACATAAAAATAAGAATTTTTTTTAAAACTTTTTTTTTTTCAATTTCCCTGCCTTTCAAGCAGGTCAGCTATACAGATTGTAACTGTAGAACTGAAAGCTAACTCCCACATACACGATAAAAGTTCAACATCAGGTGATGGAAAATCACATATTGAGGAGAAAAGCAAGTCCTTGCCTTCTAAATCATTTGTCTTTGTTTTCTGTTAAAACGGGGAAATTTTCTATCTTTTTTCCTTTCATTTAGAATAGATAATTTCTATTCCTGATCACCTTTGAAAGCACACACTGAGGTTTTGTTTTCACTGACTAAACCCTAGGGACACGACTAATTCTCATCATAAATTTTCATTCAAGAAATTTCTGAGTCCATATTATATATAGAACCTAATAACAGAGTTCAAAATATCATGTAAAAGTATTATGGTAATGTACCAAATGAAATACTGAGAATCACCACACTTTTCAAGAAGTCCCACTGTAATGCAAAAAATTAAAATAAAAAACCCTCAATAAAAGGTGTGAAGGTCTTTGCGGATTTCAGGATGTGCCCTGTTTGGGAATATGTTGAATGATCTGGCCCATCACGATAGCCTTCATTACAAAAAGAAACACACACGTATCTGTGCATTTGGTAGCCTCAAGTCTTTCCTAAGAAACAGCCTACAAGTTTGACTTAATTTTGAGTGGTTCTCAAACTTTTGGTTTCAGCATCCATTCATAATTACTTAAAAATTACTGAGGACACCCAAGGAGTTTCTGTTTATGTGGACTGTATCTATCAATGTTTACCATATTGGAAACTGAGAAAATTAAAAAATATTTATTAATTTGTTTAAAAAAATATATTTAAATTGTTACATGTGAACATAAATATTTTTATGGGAAGTTGTACCATTATATGTATATATTTTATATATACGCGTGTGTGTATATGTATATATGTATGTATATTTTTAAGGAAGGGTCTCACTCTGACACCCAGGCTGGTGTGCAGTGGTATGATCACAGCTCACTGCAGCCTTGAACTCCTGGGCTCAAGGAATCCTCCTGCTTTAACCTCCCAAGAAGCTGAGACTACAGGCATGTGCCACCGGGCCCAGATAATTCTTTTTATTTTGTAGAGATGTGGTCTCGCTTTGTTGCCCAGGCTGGTCTCAAACTCCTGGGCTCAAGCAGTCCTCCTGCCTCAGCCTCCCAAAGTACTAGGATTACAGGCATGAGCTACTGTGTCCAGCCACCATTTTATATTTTTGAAAACCTCTTTAACATCTGGCTTAATAGAAGACAACTAACTTTTCATACCTGCTTCTGCATAAAATCTGCTGTGAAGTACATGTAGAAATTCTAGCCTCACACAGATAGATAACTGGAAGGGAAAGAATTATTTTAATAGCTTTTTAAGATAATTATGAATATTCTTCTTTGATACTACAATGGACAAAGCAGTAACTTTTTAAAGGTCAGCTGCAATGTGGAATCTGAAACTATCAGTGAACTTTTCCTACTCTATTATATTGAAATCCATTAATCTATCAAAGTCCTACACTTTGAATGAATCTCTCATCCATGTATGATTTTGCAACAAACACTGATCATTTGAAAAATGTTGGTTTACTGAGTCATGCAGATTTTCCCACTGTTTGTTTACCTGTTTCATTATATAATATCACTATCACATTTGTCAATATCACCACTGAACTCATCAGAAGAGACATTAAAGGATAAGAAAGCTGTCAAGCTTATGTTGCGGAATACAAGATTTCCAAAATTCTAATTTGTATTTGAAAGCTTGAATTTTATACTTGACAATTGTTTTCCTTAAAACAATAGGCTAATTTCACTTTTCTACCAAATAACCAAGTCTGAAGAGCCATAGCTGACCTGTCAATCATTCTGCAAAGTAAAAACTCAATCACACTGGTATTTGAGACAACCATAGCACTTTGCCACATTGTAAAAGTGCTTTATATGTACTTCCCATCTCATCACTAGAATATTAAAAAGACACATGTGCTTAAGGGCCTATGTTTAAGAAATTAATAACTTCTATTGCTTTATTAAGTGACACTAGCATTTTTTTAACTGAGAGTCCACGGTGATGAATATAGTAACTAAAGAACTTCTACTACAGTTGGTGCCACTGTCAAGATTTGTGCCAAGTGACCAGCAGCTTTCCCACTATTGTTTTCATACAAGTGCAGATGTCTACACAGTGAAAATGGCAAAAAGTGATAGTATTATTGTGAAAAGAGTTTTGATCTCATGGACCCCCTAAAAAGGTCTCAGGGACCCCAGAGGTACAGAGACTACACTCTGAGAATCTACCTGCTAAACCAAAGCTGCTGCTACTGATATACTGAACAAAAGGAGCTGAATTTTTTTAACTCTTGAGGAAAAATATAGATACCAATGCACAAGCCAATTACACTCCACTATTTCGGGCATTACAGAGCTGTCACTTTAATATTCTTACTTGCTAGACCAGGTATTGCCAATAACTTGGATAACATTTTCTGGCCAAGATTATAAAAAACTCACACCTAACATCATCATGAGCACTCCCAAAAATACAGGGGCGAAAGGACTGCTAGCAGCAAAGGCCACTAGTCCCTGCCTGCACTATGCTACAATCATTCTTCGTGCCCCATTCATTCTCTTTGATCACATTTTTACTGCACCTTTTAGTCTTTATTTGCTGGTATAACTACTTAATGCCGTAACTTTCCTCTAAGTACCTGTTGGCTGTACATCACTGGTTTTGATATGTAAACTTTTTATTACCATTCAGTCCTGAAATCTTTTCTTTGACCTTTGAAGAGTTTTCCTTATTGATAAAAGAGGGTTTTTCTAGTTGTTTCCTTCTAAATGGTTTTCTGAGCAGAGAATATGGTCTGTGTCACAACTAATCCTTTGAAGTTTTTTAACACTCTACTCGTGGCCCAATATTTTATATTCTAGAGTTGTTGGATATGGCAGCTCATATAACCCATTTGATCAAGCTTAACGGTTGTTCAAATCTTTTATAGCCTATTTACTTTTTGAAGGTGGTAGGGGGCTCCTGTTGATTTACTAACTACTGATAGAGATAAGTTGAAATCTCTTACTGGAAGGTAGATTTGTCTTTGTGGTTCTGGTCCATTTTTCCTTTATAGATCTTAAAGTTACATTATTATATGCATAATGATTCAGAATTATATCTTCCTTTATCTGTTGTTACCATAGTTCCATCAGCTTATTCTGGGATGATCATAGCATATTTTTTTCATACCTTTCATAATTTTCCTTTTGGTCTCTACAATTCTGCATCACTTCTTCAGATCTCTCGTTTCATTAATCTAGTCAGATCTAATCTGCTGTTACCACCCATTCATTTTTGTTTTTGAGACAGAGTCTCATTTTGTCACCCAGTCTAGAATGCAGTGATTCACTGCAGCCTCGACCTCCTGGGCTCAAGTGATCCTTCTACCTCAACCTCTTGAGTAGCTGGGAGTACAAGCGTGCACCACCATGCCCAGCTAATTTATTTTTATTTTTTGTAGAGATGGGGTCTCACTATGTTACCCATGCTGGTCTCAAACTCCTGGACTCAAGCAATCCTCCGACCTTGGACTCCTAAAGTGCTGAGAATAAAGGTGTGAGCCACCATGCCCAGCCAATAATTCTGTTTTCTAAAGTTGCACTGCCCAGTGGAATAGTCATCAGCTATGTAGCTATTTAACTTAAGTAAAAGTAAAAATTCAGTTTCTCAGTTACACTAATGAAGTGTTCCATAGTCACATGCATGCAGTAACTACTAGGTTGGATAATACTTATGACAACACAGATTTAAAGATTTTTGTCTGACTCAACTGCATATGTTGACTTTGGCTCATGGGGCCATGTTTCCTGTGTGCTGTGATTTTCTATTCTTTTTTATTTTTCTTTACTGTAAGTGTCCACTTCTTACAAGTTTAGCTGCAGAAATTACCTGAGGCCTATATAGTATCTGCTTCCAGAATGAATCTGTCTTCACTTCTACCATATTATGCAGAGCATTACCAAACCAGGTCTCTGTTGAGGAAATTCTCAGCTGGGGGTCCTTTGGTCTCCCTTGATAATATGAACTAAGACTGCAAACCTGCATCAAAACCACCTGCCGTTAGAATTCTCAGGACAGCGTTTTTCCTCTTCTAGTCAGTGACAGTACTTGAGACAAGAAATTTTCACTGCAGTTCCCTGGGAAGGTAGGTTTATTTCTAGTTTGCCTTTACACTAAAGATATAGCGTGTGGGACCCCAGCTTTCTGCTAGTGTTGGTTTTTTGTTTTTTGTTTTTACCTATTAGTCTACTTTTTGTCCTGTGTACCCTACAAGATAGAATCTGAAGCTTGGTTCACCACATTCTACAACAGCCAGCTTTAGTGGTCCATTTACTGCTTTCTGAGTACCCTCAACTTTCATTCAGCTCATGGATGCATTCAAAATGTATATTCTGGGGGGAAAACTTTACAGATTGGATATGTGTAAGTATGTCTGTGAGTATATATTATGTATATGTGATATTTGTGTGTGTGTGCATGTGTATGTAAGTAAAATATGTCTCCATATTTTTAGTGTACTTCAGCAGATGTTGGTCAGGGTATCACATCTACCATAATGCCAGAACATCAATTTTTAAGATGCCTAATATCAGCTTTAAATCTAAAATTAACAATCTATAATCTGATATCAAAAACTTTTCTGGGCCAGGTACAGTGGCTCATGCCTATAAATTCCAGCAATTTGGGAGGCTGAGACAGGAGGATCACTTGAGGCCAAGAGTTCAAGACCAGCTTAGACAACATAGAGAAACCCCCATCTCTACAAAAAAATAAAAACTAAAAATAGCCATGTGGGATGGCATGCCCCTGTAGCCCTTGCTACTCCAGAGGCTGATGTGGGAGGATCGCTTGAGCCCGGGAGGTTGAGGCTTCAGTGAGCTATGATTACATTCCGGCCTGTGGAACAGAGAGAGACTCTACCTTAAAAAATTAAAAACAAAAATATTTTCTCTTAGCAAGACTGTATGGTATTATTATTCTAATTTACATGAGATAACTGATATTTTGGTTCATATGTGTTAGATGAAACTCACAAAGCCAGATATTTTTTCAGTTTCCAAAATATTCACATATACAAAAATACAGAATGCACACTGTTCATTATGTAACACCCCCAGCAAAGTGTGGTGAGTATATACTCCTTAAACAGATACATGAAATGTTTTTTGTTTGTTTGTTTGTTTTTTGAGATGGAATCTTGCTCCGTACCCCAGGCTGGAGCGCAATGGTGCAGTCTAGGCTCACTGCAACCTTAACCTCCCGGGTTCAAGTGATTCTCCTGCCTCAGCCTCCCAAGTAGCTGGAACTACAGGTGCACACCACTACACCCGGCTAATTGTTGTATTTTTAATAGAGACAGGGTTTCACCATGTTGGCCAGGCTGGTCTCAAAACCCTGACCTTGTGATCCACCCGCCTTGGCCTCCCAAAGTGCTGGGATTACAGGTGTGAGTCACCACGCCCGGCACATGAACACTGCTTTAGCGAAACATCCAAGTAGGAAAGACAAGGCTATAAAAAGTCTTAATATCGGTCAGTTTGGGCCACCACATAAAAGTTATGAAAACACTAAGATTTCAGAGCTTTGCAGATTTCCACATTCTTTTGTCGTCAATTTGTCCAAAGGTCAACTTGGACCTAGAAATAAAACAGATTTTCTAACACTCCTTTCTAGGTATCACTAGGTTTGTTCCATACACTTGAATGGGGCAGAGCTGGTACCAACCTGTGGGAGTCATTATTCTTGACTGGTTATATCTGAAATGACTTCTCTACTAAAAGGCTAATCATATAGAATTTAGCTCCTCCTGACTTAGAATTCTAACATACCAACATATTTTCCCATGATAGGTCAGTAATTACGTCTCTGAACTAATGCACTGTACTGGTATTCACTACATTCATCAATTCAATATAATTTAGTCATCGGTGTACCTTTATTTATTTATTTATTCATTTATTTATTTTTGAGGCAGAGTCTCACTCTATCACCCAGGCTGGAGTGCAGTGGCATAATCTCAGCTCACTGCAACCTCTGCCTCCCAGGTTCAAGCAATTTTCCTGCCTCAGCATCCTGAGTAGCTGGGATTATAGGCACCCACCACCACGCCTGGTTAATTTTGTATTTTTAGTAGAGATGGGGTTTTGCCATGTTGACCAGGCTCGTCTCGAACCCCCGACCTCAGGTGATCCGCCTACCTCAGCCTCCCAAAGAGCTGGGACTACAGGCATGAGCCACCATGCCCGGCCATACCAATATTATTTACAGTGGTATGACTCGAACTCTTTTAAATATATCCTTCCACATGCTATCATTTTCCAGTTTCCCACTATTACACATAAAATATTTAGTGTTTGAGAATTTACTGAATAAATTAATGAAAATTTATGAAAGTTCAGCAGATATGTACATATTACTGATAGTTTTTATGATATTACAGAAATTTTTACAACTTTAAGTTCTTCCAGAAAAATCACTTGCTTGGTACATAACACACCTTGGGTTTTTTTTTTTTTTTTTTTTTAGCTCATTTTTAACATCTTTGGCACATTTTTTTTAACATATTTGGAAAACAGTTTAGTAGTCAAATTTTGGAAATAATTGACCCACAACAGTTTAAGTACAGCAGTGTGACTGTGCAGTGATTCATCTATAAGGTAATCCTAGGTGTATTATGGATCCTAAAAAGGTTGTTTTACTTAAAACTCTAAGTTCAAAAAGTTACTAATCATAACAGCGTTAACACCAATCAGATTTTTCTGATTTACCAAAATTCACAACACTAACTGTAACCTGCCAATTACAATGTTTAAGTACTTAGAGGTACATGAAACAACTTTACTGGAATAGGGAATTTTTTACTGTTGTTGTTTATTTCAGGAAATAGTCCTATTCCTGAATCTAGTGGTCATAAAATGTTCTGAAACTCTCTTCCATTTTCCACTAAGGACTTAAAGTTCCAGTTATAAGTTTCTTCAATTGCAAAACACACATGAATAAGAAGCCATTTCTAGATTTTTGACAGTAATAAATAAACAGAGATATCATGGATATTTTTGTAAGTCTTTGGAAGTTATTTTAGTCAGTTTTACCAATCTCTCCACTGAAAATTTTTCATCTAAGTCCCCGACCAGGACTTAAACTGATTATAGAATTTGATCTTCCTGTGTCTTTGGTATGTACATTAGGGTGTGATAGGAATGAAGAAAAAGTGGTTAAAAGAACCAGGAGAGGCCGGGCGCGGTGGCTCAAGTCTGTAATCCCAGCACTTTAGGAGGCCGAGACGGGCGGATCACGCGGATCACGAGGTCACAAGATCAAGATCATCCTGGCTAACACGGTGAAACCCCGTCTCTACTAAAAAATACAAAAAACTAGCCGGGCGAGGTGGCGGGCGCCTGTAGTCCCAGCTACTTGGGAGGCTGAGGCAGGAGAATGGCGTGAACCCGGGAGGCGGAACTTGCAGTGAGCTGAGATCCGGCCACTGCACTCCAGCCTGGGCAACAGAGCGAGACTCCGTCTCAAAAAAAAAAAAAAAAAAAAAAAAAGAACCAGGACAAAATGTAGTTGGAATAATCATGAATTAGGATAAATTATAACAGTTTCTCAAAATACTCATTTCCTGATTTTTTATTCTTTTTTAATAAAAATTAGGTAGAAAATGCAGCCGGGTATGGTGGCTCAGGCCTGTAATCCCGGCACTTTGGGAGGCCAAGGAGGGCAAATCACTCGAGGCCAGGAGTTCAAGACCAGCCTGGCCAACATGGTGAAACCCTATCTCTACTAAAAATACAAAAATTAGCCGGGCATGATGGTGCATGCCTGTAGTTTCAGTCACTCAGGAGGCTGAGGCGTGAGATTTGTTTGAATCCGGGAAGCAGAGTTTGCAGCCAGCCAAGATCATGCCACTACAGTCCACCCTGGGTGACAAAGGGAGACTTTCTCTTAGAAAAAAAAAAAAGAATAGGTGGAAAATGTCATTCATTTACTCTATTATTTACTGATACGTGTGTGTGTGTGTAGCTCTATTTCAGGGGCTAGTCATACAAATACGGTCTCTGTCCCTAAGAACCTGTATGTAGTCTAATGAGGGGGATGAGATGTAAATGAACAACTTTCGATACAATGTGAAAAATGCTGTATGTGAGACATGGATAAAATACTACAGGGGTAATTATATGGCCAATGAGGGGCTAGAAGAATCCTTCTCAGGAGACATAGGACATAGGAGACATAGGAGCTAGGCTGGAAATAGGAGTTTTTCATGTGTGCTGGGGGCTCATTTTGGCAGAAAGAACAGGGTAGGTGAAGGCCCAGAGGCCAAGAACAGTATGCTAAAACTAGGGAGAGGCTCGGTGATCAGACGTGGGACTTCTCATTTGACGAGTTAATTCTTTGGGTTATTTTTCGGGAAGTCTCCTCATGTCATGTCAAAACCCTTTAATCTAGGGGACTGTTAAAGGAATAAAAATATCCACAAATTACTTATGTCATTTATAAAGTTGTGTATCTACGGAAATGTTTACCGCCTGAATGCTGCTATATATATCACTGAAGCTGAATCTCATGTGACTCTCCAGGGATAGGCTAAAGAGAGAACTGGAGAAAGAAGTGGCAAGAAAGAAGCAAACCCAGGGATTCACTGCTGACAAATTATGTACAATGACTATCATGTTGTCATAAATGTATGTTCTCTCTCCTTCTCCCCTTCTACTTGAAAACCACCTCAATGGGACTCCTGGTAGTATCCTGAACAGGTTTTACAGCTCATCTCACTTACTTTGGCAAAGTATCTAGCCATTTCTCACTTATTTAAGCAGAAAATAAATTATCGTGACTGTAGGAAACCAAAGATTTTAGGAATATAAATAGTAGGAAAATTGCAGTCAACAGAACTTAGAGATGCAATAGTGGGATATGTAACTTGTACAAGACAAAAAGTCTGGATTATGGGAAACAGAAATTTAAGATCTGAAGTGTCTGGGACTAGGCAAAAAGAACGAGGTCATGGACTGGGTGTTTGTCCTTGCGTCCCTTTTTCTGGAGTTTCCACATAATCCTGAATCTTCTCTGTAGGGTCTGTCCTGACCATTTCAGCCCTACGGGCTCTACTTCCTTAACTCTTCAACCACTGGAGGTTTGCTTAGGTGTTATATTTTATTTGTGTTTATAAATGTGTGTATATGTAATTATGATTATTGGAAAAAATTAGCAAATGAATTATGTACCATTCTCAGGAGAGAATGGCAGACTCTCAAAATAAATACACATGCAAACTCTATTATAAAACTGAGAGTATTCACCTATTTGGGAGGGAGCAGAGTTCTCACCAAGGAAATTTTACCAGTGGTAGCAGAGTCCAGCAATCAAGTCAGAACCTTCACAAGAATCTTCAGTCCTGCCCTCTAAACACCAGTTATGGATTCAAGAAAAACAACAAAAAGATGAACAAAGTGGAACAAGAACTCCTAAATGTCAATTATTACAATATAAACAAAATTATTTATCATTAGAAAAACTTCATAAAAGCTTGGCAAGATATCAGTAAGTCATTGGCAGAAAAACAAGGTGGAATTAAAATTCTCCAGGGAAAAAAACAGACTGAGAAAGGACTTTTTTTTTTTTTCCTATGATAAACTGGACTTTCTTTTGCCCTTTGGAAATACATTACTTATTTTAAGGCTGATTCTAAAGGAGTTCTTTTCTAAAATGTAAAATATGTTCATTTGAGCTAGCAAATAAATAAAGATACAGAAGCCATACTTATTGAAAAGATAATCAGTATGAACCTATTCTTATATCTTGATCGGGTAAGACTAAGAAATGTACACAATATCTATGTATATGGGCAGGACTAGAAAAAATTGTAAATCATGACAAGAGTTCTCTATCAGGGCAGTACAGTTAAATATATTTCCTTTGTTGTTGGTTTAATAGAGATTAAAAGACAAAGAAGAGAGAAGAAACCCATAAAAGTGTCCATACAAGTGGTTGTCAGTAGCAATCAAATAAATATTATTACAGATGAAAGAATATTTCCCAAATTATAGGCTAACATTTTTACTTTAAAAAATAAGGCCAGGAAAAATCCTGGAGAGGGTCCACTGGGCACCAGCTTCATCACTCCCTCCTTTCCCACCACTCAAAGCCGAATCAGGACATCCCTTCTGCGTCTGTTCTTCCTCAAAGTCCTCACATTACTGAATCTGCTGCTTCTACGGGAATACAGAGCAGAACGTTCCTTTGAACACCTCTGCAGGATTGGGGCCACTTCGAAGTCCTTCTGAGTATATGGCGCTCTAGTCAACTCCACATTGTTTCTACTATAAAATGTAGATTAGTCAACCAAATCACTAGAAGGAGGTCAAAAAACACAAACCCTTTCCATTCCCAAGAACCAGCGTCCAATTAGAATGCTTCTTTACCTCTAGCATTCCAAGAGTACTGGAATTCCAAAGCAAATTATAATTTTAGGAAGAAAAAATATCACTGAATCATAGTTTCTCTAAGCCTCAGGGTCATAATTTTTCCTGTAATAGTTAGAAACTCAAACCATGTATGGATTGCATAAATTTTGAATGCTTTGTTCTATAAAAACATGGTCCTTCATGAATAATGGAGAAGCAAAGGAGAGAGGGAACCATCCAAGTAAAACAACACTTTTCTGGATTCTGAGAAAATTCCAGATAGAGAACAAAAACCTTGCCAGGATGTTCCACTTCATAAACAACAAAACTAAGGTTGTTCTACTCGTTCTCTATAAGTCTTTTCAACAACAAAATATTCCCCATTAATAACAAGGTCATACCTTGGCATTCTAATTGTTGAATAAAGTTAGAAATATGCTTAGTTTATGTTAGTAAAAGCTGGCTGCAAATCCTAGGCACAAAAAATGTGATACAAATTTGGGTACTTAGTAGGGTATAATCACATTGTGATTACACACAGGAATCACACTGTGTACGCTTTGAACAATTTTCTTAGTGTTTCTCAAGTACCAATAACAAATGGTATCTATTTAGGAAAGAAACACGGTCCTCTTAAGCTGTGTTATGAGTAAAGATACTATTTACAGGGTGAATGACAACCAAGGTATTCAATAGTGATCCCATTTTTCATTTCTTTTCTTCCATAAGATCAATTCCAATAATCACCTAGAGGAAAATACTAGTTCATATACTTCCCTTTGAGTCTTAGGGTGAGCTAAAATAGCCCTTCAAATCGCTCCCTTCATACAAGGACATTCAGAGCAGCAACTGGAATTAAGGTTAAAAAAAGAGGAGGACCGATGATAACATTAGTGACCAGAACCAGTTATTAAGACTGCTTATATGATTCTCCTTAAATGAGACCATTAAGAGTTTGACAGATAACTATCTACCTGGATAATTTTGATGAGATCCTTAAAGGCACAAGAATGCTCTCTTATGTTACTTGCCAGTCCTGTGATGCTGCATTATCAGTCTAAGATCATATTATTAACTATTTATGGCTCATCAAAAGACTTTCCAGGCCGGGTGCGGTGGCTCATGCCTGTAATCCTAGCACTTTGTGAGGCTGAGGCAGGCAAATAACTTGAGGTCAGGAGTTCAAGACCAGCCTGGTCAATATGGTGAAACCCTGTCTCTACTAAAAATACAAAAAAAAAAAAAAAATTGGCAAGGTGTGGTGGTGTGCACCTGTAATCCCAGGTGCTAGGGAGGCTGAAGTGGGAGAATCCTTTGAACCCAGGAGGCAGAGGTTGCAGTGAGCAAAGATCATGCCACTGCACTCCAGCCTGGGCAACAAAGTGAGACTCCGACTCAAAAAAAAAAACAAAAACACTTTCCAGTTAATTTGCTAAAATGTAAAGTAACATATTCCCTTCCTTGCCCTTCCCAAGTTGCTTCTTAGAACTTAGACACTCCACTAACAAGCAAAGAAAGAAAATTAATGAGACATATAATTTTTTTTTCTTTAACAATATTAAACAACTGTATTTTGGTGGTAGTGGTAGTAAGGTGCTAAAGAGAAACGTTTTCTTTAATTTAAATCACCTAGGAAACTTTTTGCCAAACTACTGTATCTTTCCTCCCAAGTTATTTTTTATTTATTTATTTATTTTGTTTTTTGAGAAGGAGTCTCAGTGTATTTTCCAGGCTGAATTCAAACTCCTGGACTCAAGTGATCCTCCGCCTCAGCCACCCGAGCAGCTGAGACTACAGATGGCACCACTACATCCAGCTTATTTTAAACTACTCAAGCAGTGGCTCATGCCTGTAATCCCAGTGATCTGGAAGGCCAAGGCAGGAGGATCACTTCAGGCCAGGAGTTCGAGACCAGCCTGAGCAACACAGCAAGGACCCATCTCTATTTAAAAATGTTTTAAAAATTAGCTAGTCATTTAATGTGGAGGTCCAAGCTGCAGTGAGCTATCATGGTGCCACTGCACTCCAGCCTGGGTGAGGTGACAGAGTAAGACCCCATCTCTTAAAAAAAAAAAAAAGTTTTAAATAAAAATCTATTCAAGATTATCTACATAATGCCTACACAGCTATGCAAGAGACAAAACCACACTTCCATATATCACTGGACATAATTTTGGCTGAAAGACATTTGGAAACACTGGAAACTCAAGCAACAGCATCAAAGCCAGTCTCCACAAATTGCCTACATGGTGTGAAAAACAAGGTTGTTGAATACCCGCCAAATGCCTGTGTTTTGAGTAGTATACAAGCTGATATAAGGTACTAGGCACAATTATGGCTTCTATGAGACATTGGCTCTTTGGAAACAAATTTTTTTTTTTAGTTTTTGACATGCTAAGAGTCCTAGATAAAACCCTGCCTTTATGCAGCTTATTGTATCAAATATATCTCATAAAAAACTTAAAACATAAAAACTCCCAGTAAAAAACTTAGGTGCATTGCATAGGGTATGATGATATAATAGTGAGTTCAATGAAATACTGGTTGTATAAAACCACACATGAAATCAGGGTCATTTCTTTCTAGTGCAACAAAATGCACTGAAGCAGTATTAGGATTTAGGTCGATCTGGAATGAAATTTCGAATTCAAGGTAAAGGTTTTTATTGACAATTAGGATGACGATCTAATTAGGCAATAGGGCTAGAGATTCAGGAATCCAAAATGTATCACAGGACTAGACTGATGTGCCTAACCTTAATAAGGATAAAGGCAGGTACTTGGGTCCAAAAAGAATTTATTTCATATTCACATTATGTAAAAAATGTAATTAACTAGTCTGGCTGATAGGAGCTCTCCCTTGTTAGTATCGTATCCCCACGGACATTCTAGAGATGATTCTGTTCCCCAGCCAATGAAGAGGTTTTACTGTTCTCTTCCTTCAGCGAGGAATACTATCCCATTCTGTATCCCCTCAAAATCCTACCCATGTCTTAAAGCACATACTTCCCAAAAAGCTTTGTCTTGGCATCCCAATTAGAATCCCTTTTTCCTCTTCTATTCTGTTTTTGCATCTAGAGTCTCATTTAGAGTCCTTTCAGGATAGCACCTTGGCATAGGATAACCTAGATCAAGTATACTTTGAGACCTGGAGTGCAGGGTACTATGGACCCTCCAGAGATTTTCCTTATGAAAAGTAGTTGATATTGTTTACTGAACTAGCCTGCATCAGAATCATCTGGAGGGATTAATAAAATGCAGGTTTCCAGCCCTCAACTACAGCATTCTCAATAGATACGGGATGAGAGCGAAAATCTGGTGGTGTTTTTTT
Organism: Macaca nemestrina; assembly: GCF_043159975.1. Classification (NCBI taxonomy): domain Eukaryota; kingdom Metazoa; phylum Chordata; class Mammalia; order Primates; family Cercopithecidae; genus Macaca; species Macaca nemestrina. The sequence continues at coordinate 80,972,308 of NC_092127.1, read as the reverse complement.
TTTTTTTTTGAGGCAGAGTCTTGCTCTGTCACCCAGGCTAGAGTGCAGCGGCGCGATCTCGGCTCACCGCAACCTCCGCTTTCCAGGCTCCAACCATCCTCCCCACTCAGCCTCCTGAGTAGCTGGAACTATAGGCATGTACCACAACACCCAGCTAATTTTTTGTATTTTTTAGTAGAGATGGGGTTTCGCCATGTTGCCCAGGCTGGTCTCCAACCCCTGGGTTCAAGCAATCTGCCTGCCCCTACCTCCCAAAGTGTTGGGATTACAGATGCACCCAGCCGGAAATATGGTTTTGTTTTGTTTTGTTTGAGACGGAGTCTCACTCTGTCGCCCAGGCTGGAGTGCAGTGGCGCAATCTTGGCTCACTGCAACCTCCACCTCCCAGGTTCAAGCACTTCTCCTGCCTGAGCCTCCTGAGTAGCTGGGATTACAGGCACACACCATCATGCCTAATTTTTGGATTTTTAGTAGATACGGGGTTTCACCATGTTGGTCGGGCTGGTCTCAAACTCCTGACCTCGTGATCCGCCCACCTCGGTGTCTGCAACAAGTTCCCAGGTGATGCCGATGTGGCTGATCTGGAGACCACACTTTGAAAACCACTGGGTTAGATGAACCTTATTAAATAAGAGTTTATCATGTAACTTTTATTTAAATGTGACAGTGACTATGTAATCATAGAATACAAGTAATAAATGTTAAGCAATTACAGACTCGTCCTTCATTACGTGCCTGTACTCTCCAGCACAGTGTCCCGTGTTCAGTTTATGCCCTAATTCTCAGAATGGGCCTGGGCTGTAAGCTCATTCCATCAGAGAAACCTCTGTTGAGCTCATCCACCTAGGGCTAAACAAACTATGTCCTTTAAAAGAAAAATGTATTTAAGGAAACTGGGTCTTGCTGTGTTGCCCAAACTGGACTTGAACTCCTGGGCTCAAGCAATTCTCCTGCCTCTGAGACTACAGGCATGTGCCCACTGCACTGGCAAAACTGTGTCTTTTAAATCAATAAATGCAGGGTTAGGAAGGACTTTAGAGGTCCAGTTTCCTACTCAATAAACTCCTGTGATAATATCCTTAATAGATGGTTTCATGGCAACCCTCACCTCCACCATGAATGATCTGTGTCTGAGATGTCATTACATCAGAAAATAATCTCATTTTATTGTCAAATATGTGAGGATGTCTTCCTTAAACTTGGTTGTATTTGTCAAGACTTCTATCTACTCATTGGTTCAGGCCCCTAATCTCTTAACCGAAATCCTTGGAGCTACATGTCTTACAACTTAATTTTTCAGGTTTTAGATAGGGCACACATACTGCGTATTTTATACTCTCCACAGTGGGGTCCAGGGAAGCACTCTATCATCAAACGCATTTGTATTTTTGCAGTGAAGCATATAAATATTCACAATTAGTGGGCTAACAAGTATATAGAAATAACTCCACATTAATTAAAGTTGGATTTTGCCACCAAATTTACCAAAAAAATAAATAAAAATCAACTTTCACATATCTTTCAATTCCAAATTTACAAATAAAGAACTGTGGACATATATTATTTTGTCCTCAGTGAATACACAAGCAAGTCCACTTCTCTTCCATGCTAGCGGTCATTCCACTATTGGAAGACAGCTCTTACACTTCTCCCTTATCCACTGTGCCTCCACACGTTATACTTCTAAATTATCAACTGACAAATTAACCTAGTGTAATCGAAGAGGGCGAGGGAAGGGCTCCACTACTCATCCAGAGCAGCTTAATTTCTTTATTTAAAGTTCAAATGTGGAATAATACAGGGCACTGGAGGAGCAGGCTACAACAATGGCACTCCATCCTAGAAAAGAGGAGACTGGAGAAGCTGATGGGCCACACAGAGTTATTCCAAATATATCAAGACATACAGATGAAGGATTAAACTCTATCAATGTGATTCCAAAACAGGATAAAAAAGAACTAACATGTATTGCCCACTACAATGTGCGAGGCACATCTGATGGTTTGCATGCATACTCTCCAGTCCTTACTCTGCTCTATGAAGTAGGAGGTAACATCATTTTATATACGAGGAAATTAAAACACTGAGAAGTTAAAGTAAATGGCTCAAGGTCATATAGCAAGCCAAAGGGATATCCAGGATTCTTATCTGATTCCCAAGTTGAAGCAGAACCCTTTCATATACTCAAAGGGTAATGATAACCCACCCAGCATCCCTGCTTCTTCATACATTTTAATCAATGACTTTAAAGGGGATACAGATGCCTGCCTTTCAAATTCCCATATGACAAGAAAATGGAAGGAATAAAAAACACTACATCACTGGATCCAACTAAAGACCCCAAATGATTAAAATGACCAAGTAAATTGAGAAGGGGGGTGCTAATATAGATTACAGTAAAACATTGCAAGTTGATGGGTCCATAAACCAAACTTGTTAGAGGAAGACAGGAGTTTTAGCTGCCTAAAATCTACTTTGAGCCCAGGTGTCAAGAGGCTATTAAGACTCTAAAACCTGCAGCTGCATTAATGGAACTCAAACGTCCAGAATGAGGGAAGTTACAGACCACTCCTATCCTGTAGGGGCCAGCTCAATCTGAAGCACTGAGTGCACTTCAAAACCCAAACTTTTATTGGGCCAAAACAAAGAATGTAACTAGGAGGGGGGCCAGAACAGCAAATGTTCTGAAACCAGCAGGCTTGGCGACCTAAGACTGTTTAGCCTGGAAGAGTGATAAAGGGTGGCAGGAGGTAAATGAAAGCAGGCTCAAATACAGATGGAGATGCACTTCCATCTATTTCTGGTGATGGCCCTGAAATGCAAGCATCCCTTCCAGTGGAGGTTCAGGATGGCAAGAGTGAAGGTCGAGGGAGTTATTCCCACTGGGGGGCTGGCATGCCCCAGGAAAGGTACAATGCTGTGTCTGCTAGCCAGCAAGAACAGGGGCCTCTGGGCAACAACGCCCCGCTTTGTCTGTGGAGAGCCTCTAGCAGTGGGAACTGGGGGCAAGGAAGCTGGCTGAGTGACACTTCAATGGCCTGCCAGCGGGGGAGATGTTTTTAGGCAAGTGGAGACTTGTAGCCCTCCTCCAGCCATATAGTGTAGGTAATTATCCACTGTGAGTCCTTCAAGCTAACCCGCTTGGAGCCTGCAATTCCTTCTGCTCTCCTCCCACGCACCCCATGGGCTGGCTCCAAGGAACTTTTTCTTTTTGGCTTCATCCCCCTTTTCCCCAATCCTGCCCAAATGTGAACTGTACAAACAGTATGACTTCTTCCTTGCCCATCCATGAAGAAAATCAGTCACAAAATTACTACACAAACAGGCTGAATGAGCAAAATCTGGTCTTAGCTGCTCAGGGGAAGGTGATGATGTGATGTGAAAATAATGAAATCCTTCAAGGGTTAAAATTCAGGTAGAAAAAAACAAAACAAGTTATGGTAGACAAGAGAAGAAAACAGGAAATAACTCTGAACTTAAATGTAAAATAACTTTCAGAAGCATAGTTAATCTTTTCTAAAACAAATGTGCAAGCATTAGAAGTGCCATGAAGAATCTGCACCTATAAAATTTCATGTGGTATTGGTTTAGCATTTTATAAAATTCATATCTTTCTTAACCATTTCTGCTTTGTCCTTCTACTACATGTATATTCCCCCAAACCTTCAAAACTTAAATTCTGCTGGCTATTTGACCAAGTATTCTAAAATCAAAGAATTAATCTTTATAAAAACATGTACAGTTATATAGCATATTGCCAGTTCAAATACTTCTCATCTCCTTAAATTTCCTTTTTTTAAAAACTTTAGATGCTTATGCTGCATAGTATTATAACAATTCCAGGTTTGGATTCCAGATCTGGAAAGTTCAGCCAGAAGTTTGTCTTTCAGGGGTCTTATAACTGCAGACCTAGAGTTACAATTCACACATTGTATAAAACATGCTATGTAATTCCTGCAGTGACTGAATAGTCAAATCTAATAATTTAGGGTCATTTGCCCTCCAATAAGGTGTCTTTTTCTTTAAAAAACATAAATGTTTGTGATTATTTACCCTACTGTGCTTATAAGATTTTAAAAATAATGTTCTAACTCAAAATATCCAAGGGTAAAAAGGGAAATAACTTCCACTAATTTTTATGAAATTATGTAAGTATGTAGTCTCTGTAAACTAAATAGCTGCCAAAAAGAGCTCTAAGTCTTCCTTTAAAATTTTGATAGGTTGTCTGGTCATTTTTGCTAAAGATAAAGCTATTTAATTAACTCAGACTAAGTTTCTTTTGGCCTATTAAAAAGTCAATTTTTTCTTTATTGTTAGTACTTTAAAATTGGCTTTAATGTTAGTTAAAATATGTATTTGGTGCCTCTCCCTAAATAAGTATTGTAATTATTCTTCAAACAGTACAGAATTTTGAAGCCACAAAGAATAGTTTTTTAAATAGTTATTTTCAACATTTTTTACAAAACATCACAAATCATCAAAGCTAGCAATTTCCTATTAAAATAAAAAGTTCATTGCAAAGGCATAAGAATGACACAATGGACTTGGGGACTCAGGGGAAAGGGTGGGAGTGGGGCGAGGGATAAAAGACTCCACACTGGGTACAGTGTACACTGCTCAGGTAATAGATACAACAAAATCTCAGAAATCACCACTAAAAAAACTGATTCATGCATCCAAAAAAAAAAATTAAAGCAGAAAGTCCAAGTAATATTTTAAACATCATAAAGCTATCTTCATACTGCAACTTAGATTTTTCAATGTGGAGCTTGTGTGTGATAAAAATGCCCTCAAAGATAGGAAAAGAGGAAAGTGGCACTGATTTGTTGGCATGAGGATTAGAGACTGTGGGGGAAGAAGAGCAAAGTCTGAATGTAGGAAGGAACGGTATTGGTTACTTTGCTGTCCAGAGTCTGGTTTTATTCAGAAGACTATAATAATTTATTAACTTGAATCTTGCTCGTCTCACCCATCATATCCCTGAATATTACAAATTGTAGATACTAACTCATATTTTGTGACTCAAAATATTTGAATATGGTTTTCCTGCTACCATTCCAAATGCTAATGAATTACATACTCATAGACTCTATAATAAAAACTTAATACTATCTTATAGAATATATCAACCCAATATAACATGCCAAAATATAACATTTGCCTAATTTTAAAACATTTTTCCTTTGAAAGAGATATCTAATTTCCTTTAGTATGTTAACACTAAAAAGACTAGGGAAAAATGTGAACTATGATTTTGCTTTCCTAAATTCCAAATTACTGAAACCTAAGAGGTTAACAAATTATTAACCACATAACTTTCTCTCGGAATTATGCAGCCTTTAGGATAACCCCAACAAAATCTCCTATTTTTGCTTCTTCAACAGAAATACAGGTTTAGATGAGACTTGTTGGACTCAGTTCTTTCCTCCACCCCTGGCCTCTACTCTGGGAGCTGGTCAAACGTGGAATTTCAAATATCAAATATGTATAAAATAAATAGATGAAAGAGTACATCTCAAAAGGTCAGTAATGAAATCCAAATAATGTTTTCATGATGTATGGAATGGAATTGTTCTTTTCCAACAACAAGAGGTATCAAGTATGCTCTGTATCTGCATTGCCTTTACACAAGCCCATGGGTCGCTACTATGATTACTCCCATTATACAGATAAGGAAAGTGAGCATTACAATACTTTAGGAACTCACCTGGCAGTGAAATTCCAGCACAGGCCATCGGACTCATGAGCTTTAAACACTGCATTATATGCACAAGTGTGTACACACACACACATGAATATGCCTGACAGCTTACCTAGCATATACATTTCTACATAAAGGGGGCTTAGGAACAGCAATCTGGTTGCAAGATTGAAGTAAATGTTGTATCTGAAGAATATTTTTCCTTAGCATAGGTGTTTATTTGGGATGGCGAAGGGTATTACTGGAGATGGTGGGGGCTCCAAACTTCTTGAAGTTGCCACTGCCTATATGAGAATAGAAGAGTTGAGAATTTAGGGCTGAGAACATCAGGAATTCAAAGGTGCTTCCATGGAGGACAGAACGGAGCTTGCTGACGCATGATGCCTATGGGACCTACATGTGCCACCATGTCCCATTTTCCTCCTCTGCCTTCCCTTCCTTGCATGTAAACATGAAGCCACTTGTAGCAACATCCTCTAAGTAGCCTGGAAGGATAACAAGAAGGGATTAAGGTTAGGAAATGGTAAAGAGAGACTGCAGTGGAAATGCTAGCTGAACCAAGCCTGAAGGAGAGTTGGAGGACAAAGACCTAAAAATACAGACTGAGATGCCCTGCCATGGTATAATTGTAAGAAACTAGAAAGAATCTTCATTTCCCTCCTCTCAGGGCCTATAGAACATACTGCTAAGCTTCAATGTTTACAGTAAAGTACATTCATTAATAGTTCCAAAAAATGTTCAGCCTTAGATGTGTGGAAGTGGCTCTGCCATTTTTCTGCTCATTAACTCTATACTGGGAAATATAAGTTGCAACCATCAGTGCGTGGTTGTTTTCCATTTGAGTTCACATAGTTTTCAAAACAGTGAGTCATCCGAACTATGCAAAGGAAAGTTATGATGGTTTTACTCAAATGATTAACTAGAGTTTATATATAGAACACGCATCTTTAAATAGCAGGGCATCTACATCTACAATGCCAAGCTAACTATCCTTTTCTCCCTGAAAACCTGGAAACTTGAAGGGCTGTTAAATGTGACTATGTCCAGCACAGATCACAGGGCAAGGTGCAGGCTGGGCTCCACAGTGGTTAGGGAGGTGGATGCAGAGCCTGGACCTCCACCCTGGCCCTGCTCGCCCCGCTGGCCCTGCTAGCATTAGCTCAAAAACATGACTCTCTCAGTAAGGAAAACAAAGAGGAAGCAAAGGGAAGGACAAGAATGAAATATGTGCTGCCATTTTGTGAGAGACCTTTAGGGACGTTAATAGAAGAACTGTATCTTGGATCATCTCACAAACGTTTACAGCTGTAAAACAATTGAGTAAACTGGTTTATTATTTTCTAAAAATATGTAAAAATGTAAGGCTTTTTTTTTTCAAACTATAACTCAGATTCATAAAAATATATACTGGCTCATATGTTAAAATACCATCGAAAATGGTTCAGACAGTTATAATTAATATCCAAAAATATCTGACATTACCCACAAGAAACAGAGGAAGAACACAGATTTCTTACCTCAAAAAGAATTCATGGGGACTTTCCAGCTCTCCTTAGAAATTCGTCTTGAAGAAAAAACACACTATAGAGATTTGCCTTACTTTTCATGTAAATCTCAGCTTTCAATAAACATAAAAATACACACACACACTCTCTCTCCCCTCAATTTATATTCAAAATATCAAGGGATTATCAAAACCCCTAATTTGCTGTTGAAGTCTGTGGCAAGTTTTATATCTTGAGTGAAATGCAATCTAATTCCTATGTGGTTATATTTTAGAGGGAGGGGGGGAAAAGCAACTTCATTGAAGCCAACGCTCCAGGCAGCCCTGGAGCAGACTGGATCCAGTTTGAAAAGAACTGGCAACCCTAAAACTTTTTGATAAGATAAAAATTCATTGATGTTGGCTCATATGAGGCCCACTTCAACTCTGCACTTGTCCTCCGTGTTTCCTTGGCATATCTGCTCCTTTCCTCTATCTGCTTTAGCATAACTTTATTTTTCTCTTTTATCTTTCGATAACTGCACCCGGGGACCGGAGGGGATTGATTTTTTGTTTTGACTTATTGTTTGAAGATCTGTAACTCAAAGCAGCTCTCACGCCTCTGATGTCTAAGCTGGAGCAGCATAAAAGGTAAACCCAGGCCTGGGTATCAAACTGAGCAGAAGCAATACCATTTTATAATCAGCCATCTAGGTTTTCATCTTATTTTGCCTTTCCCCTCACCCGGAGTCGGGTTAGCTAGCAAAGTGTGAGGTTACTCCTACGCCTTTGTTAGGTGACAAGAAGAAAGTTAAAATAAAAATAAATACCTCGATAGCTTTGCATGCCAGGGCTTCAAGATTAAGCATACTTGTACTTAAAGCAAAAAGTTATTTCCTACCTAGAAAAATGCCTTGCTTTTCTTCTCAGTGAAAGGAAACTTCAATACATTTGAGAAAGTTGCTTTTCAAAAATTAAATCTGAAAACAAGGGAAGATGGTACAACTGACAAAAATCATTTCCCCAAAAAGCCTCAATCAAGATGAAAAAACATGCTTTTTTGAGATAAGTTTACAGATTCAAAATAAAAATGTTATTCTTGAAACAGAAGAGGTTTAAAGACAGATCCATATATATTAGGTTAGAAAGTTAGTTGTGTTTTCAGAGTTTGGTGTCAGCAGTAGTATATACTCCAAATTAGCAACTGTAATAAACCAAAGTTAAATTCACTTTCCTTCTCTCTTTCAGTATAATCCTCAAATTATTAGGATTATTTTTGTCCTAATTCAGCCAATATCAAATTCATATGCTAGTCTCTGTACATACAAATATTCACAAGAGTTTTGAGGTTCTGTTCCCTGAAGTTGTTCAGCTTGCTGAAATATGGTTACATATGCAAACATTATCTCCCAATTGTAACCTCATTTTCTGCTCTGCTGGACAGCGTGACCAGTATTTGTCATCGTGCCTCCCCCGCCCGCCACATCATTCATATGTCTATAATTGTCATCGAGATGTGGCATGTCAGCGGGACTCCAGTGTTCTCTGCTCCCCGTCTTCACACAGTCACTCAGGTAACAAACCCGTAATCTCGTCCTGTTTTCATGATGGTTGAATTACACATAATTGTTTCTGCACAGTGATTGATTTCTGCCTGAATAGAGACCTCTGCCTTTTTTCAATGCAAGCGAGTGGCAGCCAAGTCTCTCCATCTAGGAGGAGGCAGCAGCCTTTGAAGAGATCAAAGCCAAGGCCGCAAGCAGTTGTGCGCCCTGGGAATATGGAAAGCCTTTATGCTCTCAACCCCATTTCCAGCATCATGTTGGATTGCAGCTGCATTACATTCTGCCAGCATTCTTAATGCTTTTAGTATTGACTCTGACATCACCGATAGCTGTTTTAAAGTAACAAAAGCTGAAAGATGACTTATTTTCACAACTCTGTAATTGGAACATGCAAAGATGGGGGTGGGGAAGTAAGAATGAAGGGGAGGGAAATACATTTGCTTTTAATTTAAAGCAGCACAAAAGGCCCAGAAAAAAAAAATTATATAAGTTTCCACAAATGAAAACCATGTTTTTCATATGGAAAAACCAGCAGGGGCATTTTATAACTCAGACCACACAAAATGAACTGATAGCTAAATACACACTTTTTCAAGCCTAAAGAGTAAAATGAAAATTATGGGGTAAGTGATTCCAATTGGGAAAGGGACTCTAACATGTATTTGGTCTGCAGACTTTGCAGACACCTGATGCAAGGTGAACGGGTGCAGCTGCTCAAGCCTGTCCCCCCGCCTTACCTGCTCCTCCTTAGCCCTTTTTAATCGACTATGCAGAGCAGATACTTGCATTTGTAAGAATCACAGGTTTATTTGGGAAGTTGTAAATGTATGATTCCTTTAACAAAAGAGGAAGAACAGGAAAGTCAAAGGTGGTTTTCAATTCTGGTTCCAGACACACAGACACAGATCAGTCTGACAGGATCACGTCTTGACAACTGAATCAAAATCTAACGCCACCAAAAGAGGCAGAAAAATTCCTAAGAACATAATAACCAAAATACATCAACACTAGTATCCTAGTTCTTAAAATGGAAATTAAGAGTAAAGTTATTTCTAATTATTTTAAAATAATTAAGGCATTTTGGACTTATGATTAAATACATTGTCTAATCCATCCATTATTACATTTAAAATCAACATAAACAGCAAGCAGGGCGACCATAAATCACTATACTATGTCTCTGGTGTTACATTTAGTGTTATGTATGTCCAGTAATCACTCCCTAGTAAGAAAACCTTCTGTTATTCCAATTCTAATTTTTAATTACTGCCTTTGAAAATGTCTGCCCTAATCAATATACATAGCTCTACAGAGAAACTCTGAATTTACACTCACATTGAAAGGACAAGATTATGGACGGAGAGAGCAGGAAAGTGGAATCTTAAGAGAGTTTATAAAACAAAATGCATCTCGTTTAATAAAGTCCCCTTTTCACAAAGATTTAATATTGTTTATGTAGACAGTAGTCAATGAACCATCACTCTTCAACTTTTCCAAGTCTACAAAGTTCTAAAACTTATTGACATAGGAGAAATGACTATGAAATAACTGCTTCCTTTCATTCTACACAAAACTTCTTAGTTCTGAAACACCAAGTAATTGGCAAACAAAAGCCACCTTTGTTTGAAAGGATTTTGAATCAACAGACCTGGCTGTAAGGTACCCAACTGTAAATTTTCTTTGAAAATTTGTCTGTAACTGTGCAGAACTGGAAAACTCTTTCTTTTAACAGCCTGCCTACTTCAGTTTACTGGGCTACAGTTTTTATGTTTGTTTCATTCAGGGTTTGTTTTGCTTTAGAGGAAAGGGTACAAACTACATGAATTCAGAACTGCAAAACCAAAATCGGCAAGAAAACCTGAATAATAACATCTCAAAATCTATATCTTTTTCTCTTGGAAAAGTGCTATCTTTCCTTAATTTTACCATTTTTGGAAAATGCCAGAAATAAGTTCCAGTGTTATTATTTTTCTGTAGGTTGCATTCTTAATAAGCTTATTGCATTTTCCATATCCCAAGGCCCCCTTCTAATTTCAGATTATCAGGCAAAAAAAAAAAAAATTTCTTTTATGATTCTATCATTAGCCTTCTCTTGCAAAGTAACAAGCAAAATAGTCACTGGAAGCATCCCAGGCTTCTCATTCAAACCAAAGGAAAAGTCAATATATGGCAGCCCCTCAACACCCCCACCCCCGCCTTCTTCAAGGCGCTCCTCAGAGAAACCTGTACTTAGAATTTTAGTCACCTGAACAGCATGTGAGAGAACACAGCACCACTTGCTCAGCCACCAACCTTGAGAGAGGCACTCCAGTGGCTAAGCAGAGACAAACTAAAAGCATATGGAATCTCAGTAGCCCCCCGAGCTGTGGGCTCCACACATTCCTCAGACTGCCCTCAGCAAAAATTGCCATAATTGAGAATGGAGGTGACAACACCGTAATGATACACAGGAGACTCGTTATATAGCATAATCTATGTGCTGGCCTATTTATTTTTCCCTTCAGGAAGGAATATAATCTCTTGAAGAACCTGGAGGGTCCGTATGCTCCTTACTGAAAAGAAAAGAAAACTGCCTCAGAGGTGAGAAGTGGGGGAGGCAAGCCGGGTGGGAAGCAGGAGTTAATAGGCACTGCCCAAAGTCTGGGACCCCTCCAGGTGAGGCCTTCCAATCGCTTCACACAAATACAAATTTATTCTTAAAACCTTTAAATAACCAGATTCGATGCTTTCCTTTGATAAACCATTCCAATGTTTATTAATCCCTCCCTCTGAAGTAATTCTCCCAACCTAAATTCTTCCAACAATTTAAGTCCATTTCCTTTGGTTATTCCTTCAGTGAAGAACAAAGCTGGTCTCAGGCACATGTTGAAGAAACAGTCCTCATATTTGGAGTTGAGTTTAAACTGCTCTCCCGTCTTCCCCAAGTCAAATGAACAGCTTATCAAGCAGATCCCCCTGGGAACTGGCAGAGTTCTGCCATCAAGATCTACAATCATATGGCAAAAACTGGATGGTGCCCAAGTTTCAACATGCTCATGAAAGACTGAGAACCGTCTCATATAGCACAGAGCCTTCTTTTCAAGCGGTTTCATCACTTGCACACACAGTACATCTTTGGTTTAAAATAGCAAGCGCCCTAGTGCAGACATCTAATCTAGAGGGAAGGAAGGGAGCATAATTCCCACACAGCTGCTGGAGGGCAAGGCCACAGGAGGGGTGAACAGGAGATGTCACAAGGTCACCATGAAGCATGACCTCAAATGATGTCATTTAGCTGGGCCACCTGAGGGTGAAACACAGTCTCAGCCCACAGCTCAGTGTGCAGCAAACCCAGGTGATTCTGACCAATCTGCAAGTAATCTGTACAGCAAAGAATTGACCCAACCAGCCAAAAAAAAAAAAAAAAGTATTCTCATGAATACTGCATAATCTGCAGGTCTCATAAAAATCCTTCATATGAAACACTCAACAGCCACACTTTCCAAAGTATCTTATTGGAGCAAACAGGAATAGAGTTCCCATTGACTTTTCCCAGCCATCAATCTAGAATAGTTGGTTATCACACATCATACAAAGAGTAGCATTATCCACTGGGGTGCAGCAGGAAGAAAATACTACAACTTCAATATATATTTTTACATGAAAAATTTTAAGTTTTACCAAAAATATTTAACATACAAATTGCCACTGGGGCCCCCATTTGCTCTGTATGCCAGATGGTCAAGAATGCCAAGTGGATTGAAGATAACAGTAATAATGTAAGCACAAGAAACATCAAGAAAACGGCAAAGCCAACACTTCTACCACTAATATCAACACTTTAAGAGCTTGCATTAAAGCTAAAATATATAATGACACTGGACAAGACTTGTCAAGAAGCTGACCAAAATAATGAGAAATTATCAATTTTATTTGAAATAACAGCCATTAGATAATTATATAGTTCAGGTATATAATTCATAATTATACAGTGGCCAAAATTTTTAATTGATGAGGGCTTGCAATAAAATAATTCTCACCACGGATTTCGATATCTGAAATATCAATTGATTTCACTTTCCTTCCTCTCAATACAGATTAAATCAACTCCTTTTCTCACTGTACTGATCTAACCTTCAGGAAGCAAGATGGAGCCATGGAAGCCAGACTGTGATACTCACTGTGACACGAATAAACCCTGAATACATTACGCTAAGTGAAAGAGGCCAGTCACAAAGGACTACACACTATATGTGCCTATGATTCTATTCTTATGAAATGTCCCAAATAGGGAAATGTGTTGAGACAAACTAGGTTAGCAGTTGCTTAGGCCTGGGGTGAGCACTGAGGGAATGAGAGATAAGGGGATAATAGCTAAAGGCTATGGGGTTACTTTCTGAGGTGATGAAAATGTCCTAAAACTGACTGTGATGATGGCTGCATTAACTATGGGAATATACTAAAAACCACTACACTGTACACTCAAAATGGGTAAAATGTATGCTATATGAATTATATCTCAATAAAAATGAAACTATTTTAAAAATAAGTAACCACTGAAAAAACATTTGCTGAATGAATAAGTGAATGAATTCCTCCTATCCCAATTAAACAAAAGCCAGAGGAAAAGCTCTCCTGGACATGTTCTCCATGAGTAAAAACAACTGTGTTGCTTAGTCTTTGTCCACGTAGCGACCCTGTGACTTTAAAACACCAAATGTTTGCTCATGGAAAGGAGTATCCGGATGATGACTGGGGTCAAGGAATTCCAGGATTCTATGAGAGAGTGAGCAGAGGATGAGCAGAAAGTAGGTACGGGTTGGTGCTCCGAAGGCAGACCTTCGGAGCAACCCAACCCGGTGGAATTATTCCCATTAGATGTCCAGATCTGATTTGCTGTAACAGGTATGCACTTGCGGTGCCCCTAGTAAGTTATTAATGTATGAGATGCCCTCCCAGAACCAGGCAAAAAGAAGTATTGAGTCAATCTTCTACCTTTCTCATGCCATCAGACCTTGCTTCACCTCTAGAGCAGAAAAACACTCCTTTCTTAAAGCACTGAGGTAAATTTGATGCTTTCGGTACAGGTTGAGTATCCTTTATCCAAAATTCTTAGGTCCAGAGGCATTTCAGATTTCATTTCAGATTTTGGAATATTTGCATTATATACCTATTAATTCAGTATCTCTGATGGGAAAATCAATATCCTAAATGCTCTGACAAGTTTTTTGTTTTTTGATCTTCATGTTAGTGTTCAAAGAGTTTCAGATTTTGAAGCACTTCAGATTTTGGATTAGGGTTACTCAACCTGTATTGATAAAACAACTCAAGAGAAATGCAAGTGTGTCTTCTTTGAGTGAGCTCTAAAGTCTGGTACCATAAGAAGTCCAGGAGCTTTTAAGCAAGGGAAGCACAGTGATACGACTATGTTTCCCTCAGTCTATACAACAGTCCTTCGTTAGAACTTCAGATAAGAAAACAGGCTCAGTGGGGTGCGGTGGCTCATACCTGATTCTTTGGGAAGTGCAGGAGGAGCACTTGAGCCCAGGAGGTTGAGGGTGCAGTAGCTATGATTACACCATTGCACTCCAGCCTGGATTACAGAGAGAGGTCCAGGAGGGAGGGAGAAAAGGAAACAGGCTTGAAGAAGTTAGGGACTAGTTTGTTCAGGGATACATGGCTAGTCAATGACTTGCCTAACTCCATGTCAGTATTTTTTCCTCTACCACGAGATTGGCAACAATAGAAGTCTAAAAAAAAAGTCTTTAAAAGGTTTTTCTCAGGTAGCCAAAATATTTTCAAATTCGCATAGACATTATTGAATTAACTCAAGAACTATTAAAATAACAAATAAGAACAAAAACAAACATCTCAGATATCCCTGAATTATGAACCATTTTTTCATTTGTAGCTTAAATGTCACATTTCTCTCACCACTACACAGAGGCCTCTGTTTTTTTCCTGATACCCAGCCATCTTAGGAGGAAATATTTCTTTTTGAAAAATGTAATCTGCATTTTCCTCTATAGATACATAAGAAGCCCTCATAAAATCTAGTACATATAATCCTGTATTACATAACTTTTTGTTGACTTCACATTATTCACTAAATGGGATCTAATATCCTCAAGCCTGCAATTCACAGTCCTATGTTGGCACCTTATTCCTAGCAGTATAGTGATTCTCTGCAATGAATTCTGACCAAGTATTTCCTATATGTGGGAACTAAGTAATATTTTTGAAACACTCATTTCCTACTCTTTCCAACTTACTTTTAGGATGCCAGAAATTTTTTCAAAGTA
Organism: Macaca nemestrina; assembly: GCF_043159975.1. Classification (NCBI taxonomy): domain Eukaryota; kingdom Metazoa; phylum Chordata; class Mammalia; order Primates; family Cercopithecidae; genus Macaca; species Macaca nemestrina. The sequence goes on along the minus strand of NC_092127.1, from coordinate 80,957,278 downwards.
CTTATGAGTAAAGAAACAGAAACAAAAAAGTAAAACAACTTTCCCACCTGTAGTAAGTGGCTAATCCTGGATTTGGGCTCAGGCACTTAAGATGCAGAGCATGTGTTCTCAGCCACTACATGACATACGTAACTATGAAAACTTATCTACCTTCATAATATTCTGTTTGCCCAATTCAAATTGTAGTCAAATTTAACAACAACAATTTAAAATGTGGTTAAATAGTACACAAAGCAAGTGCCTTACACAAGGTAAAGGTTTCTGGTGGTGGTACTAATGAAACAGTGACACAGTACCAACAGCATAAAACAGAAGAGGGTCTAAGTCCCGGCCTCCACTCTTACCAACCATCAGTTAACTTGGCAGCAATGTCTATAAACTTGTTCATTTCAAATGCTCTATAAATAGTTCTGAGTTTCTGAGTTCTATTCTTAAATAGTTTTAGGTTACTTAACATGAATGCTCTTTTAATAATAATAAAAAAAAAAATTTATCAAGCAACTTTCCTGGCCCAGCCCAGAGTTGTCTACACAGCCCTTTTTAAACAAGTAAACCAAATATTCCCCCATCATGCTTCAAATGGGCCACATGGAACTGAAAGCAGGTAAAGAATGAATCGCACATATAAAGACAGTCTTCTGGAACTGCTCTACTAGGCTGCAACACTCCAGGGTGAGCGGGCTAGGCTCTTCCCACACCTGTATCCCTGGGTTGTAGTACTGATGTCATGCCTGCCTCACTCTGTTCAGCTGTGGATGTTTGCACAAGTGTCTCTCCCTCACTAATCTGTAAGCTTCTTGAGGGTGGTGATTTTGCTTTTATCATCATGTATTCACAATGGGGCTCAGCACACTGACTGTCAAAATAAGTATCTTCAATGAATATTTATGGAACGAATGACAAATCATTCCTGAAAACATTCTTCAGTATTTATCTTCATTCTACCAGGAAACTTGTTTATCCTTAAACTTTAGGATTAGTTCAGAAACTCCTAAAACAACATATATCTTCTAATTAGTGAACTGGAATAAGATATGCTTTCTGGTCATTGCACCATCCTATGACGGTCAAAAGAGCTGTATTAGCATCTTCACTCCTGAAATTAAGTATAAATTATGAACCAAACTAATGCTGCAGGGATATCAGAGATAGCACTGGGTTGCTATGAATTTTCTTATATTAAGCAGCGAGTTCTTGACATATTAACTTGCAAGCAGATCTTAATTGTGCAGGAGTAAAGAAACAGATACATGATGTTGGTGTAAAATAGTTTTGAACCATTATTTCATGAATAGTTTGTCAAAACTGTTTACATGCTTAATATGTAAAAAGTTATCTTAAATCAAGAAAGCTATGAACCAGCAAGTAACATAAACAAATAGATTATAAATATATTTTTAACATGGTTTCATTGTAGTAGTATTTAAAATAACAACGAAAAAACTTTAACATCCATAACTGAGAATAAATCCAATAAATTAAAGTGTGTATATATATATGTGTATATATAGATACATGTGTATATATACACATATATATACATATATATAAAATGGCTGGATACTATCCAGCCATTACAACCGATGACACAGACCTACATTCACATAAAAAGATGAGCACGCGTAATACATTTTTAATGACAAAAGATTACAATAGAATAATAATCTTATAAGCTCATTTATAAAAACGTTTGTATTACAGGTATAGATACAAAAAGAATGTCTGAAATGAAACAATTCATCAAAATGAAACCATTATATCAGAATGACAGAAATATAGGTACTTTTTGTTTATTTTTTCTGTTCTTTCATGGGTTTTCCCCCGTTTTTATATATTACTGTTAAACAAACAACCAAAAAACAGACATTTCCTTTTGAGAAAAAGAAAAGACTGTTCCTAATGTCTCCTTAGTAAGAAAAGTTTCTTCACTTTTTAAAGGAAACTCACTGTTGCAACTTCTCAGGAATGATCACAGTTCCAGTTAATCCTAAACTAATTTCTCTTATTTAAACTAACATCTTGATACCACAAAAATCACCACTAACTGCTCCTAAAAATGAAGCACATACCACATTTTAATTGCTTGTTGTGCAAAGAATGCTCTTTGGCAGATTTTTGCCTGTAAATGCTCAGTTCTTATGTAATAAGGAGGCAACATCATTTGCCAAAAAGATCATAAGAATCATGAAACCTCTGGTCATACAGCTATTTGATTAATCTATTTAGTCCTTAAGACTTGGGGACACTGGGCCTCTAGAAGTGAGCAACAGAGATTCCCATAAAAATCAGACACTTATCAAAATATGTCTGATATACCCCAGGAGGCAGTATTTTTCTGGGAATTTTCAAGAATACATTGAGCAATCACATGGTTATGTGTTGAATGAACCAGAAGACAATTTCCAAGTATTCTTAGAACCTTTTATTTAAGCCATTTACATTATTTAATAAAAGTATAACAGATACCTTTAATCCTCAAAGTAGTTTATTGACTAAGGATTACTCTCAACTCTTCGAGAGATGAACTAATTTATGAATTGGGCCCCAGCTCCTGAATCAAAATACCTGACTTTGAATCCAAATTCTCTACCACTTATTAAACTCTGGTTGGGACTATGGACATTCAAGTAACTTCTCTGTGCCTCAGTTTCTTCACTGGAAACATAGACATATTAGTAGCGTTCACTTCATAGTGTTATAGTAAAGATTTAATAAGAAAAATGCATGTAAAGTACATCATTAAATATTACATGTTAGTATATTATTAATACAAGTACTCTCTTCACCCTTGGACAAAATACCTATTTCTCATAATCACATGGAGGTTTCTGGTCAAGGTCCAGGAAGCTTCACAGGTAAGTGAAGTGATTTTGTGAGGCATTGTTGACTTACATCAAATAAAGTATGGACCAAAAAGATGCCCATAATGTAAAATGGTTTGGTTCCAGATCTTGGTCAATTTTGTTTTCTTAGCATAAAACCGAAAAAATGCTTCCTAAGCTAAACTCATGAATGCCTGTCTGGAAACTGGCTTCTCTTTCCAAATTCATTATTTCCATTAATACTGTCCTCTCACCATCAGGCTATAACACTCATCATCTTTTACACAACTCCTTCCCTCCTCCACATCTAACCGGTCACCTTTGAACTCTTGTGTTCTCCACTAGCACCATAATAGCTATTACTACCCAAACTATGTTAAAGAAATGTACAATTTCTAATTTTATTCTCACAAAACCCAAATAAGAATCATTTCCATCTTACCTATGGGAAACTCACTGATTCAATAATCATCTAGCATCTTCTGCACGCTAGTGGCAGAAATGGTAATAAGAAACTGAAGTTACAGAAAGTGCCCTACTGTGAGAGTGAAGACTTGAGCCTCTATCTGGTACCACTACTTACCAGTCATGCAATCAGAGTAAATTATCTGATCTTCTACTTCTTGACCTGTTTATAGTCGTCCTTACCCTTCTCTATGCCCTGCATGCCATTTCTCAACCTTCTCTATACTTCAGTTCCCTCAACTATAACACAGGGATATTAGACATAGCACTGAGTTACTCTGAGGATTAAATGGGCTAATGCATAGAAGGGGTTTAGAACAGTTCCTGGCATGTACTAAGTACTCAAAACTAATAACTAACGTCTAGTCCATGGATTCTATACGAAATGGTCAAGTAATTTCTAAGCTCCATTTTGGCTTTGCAATTCCATACAAATGTATATATGTTTAAGAGATTCCATTGAAATATGGATTGATACCTGGTGTTGCTGCCTTACATTCTTGAAGTTTTAAAATTTCTGTTCTGTTTGTTCCACAAACATCTGGTGAGTAACCTGCTCTGTGGCAAGTAACATAACAGGTTCTGGGCAACAAAGATGAATAAGACATGCTCCCTATCCTAAGGAAACTAATAATCAATGAGAAATACAAACACAAAGACAAAAAGCTATTGGAAAACATGGCTACAGAGCTCTGAGGGAGGACTTATGAGGACCCCAAAGAGATAGTAGTCAGTCTTGACTGATGGTGGGATCTGGAAGAACTTCACTGAGGAGGCAGCACTTACCCCAGACCTTTAAGGATTGACAAGACCCTGCTGGCAGGGAATAGAGAACAGGGCATTTCAGTGAGAGCAAGCTATAAGAATCCAAAGACAGCGTTTTGGAAAAGGGTTTAGGACGCAGGTCTGGGAGTGTAGCTGAATCGTAAGCTGCAAGGTAGAGTGGGGAGGAGGTAAGACTTGAAAGGGAGATGGTTCCACGGTGTGGAAAGCTTTCAAAAATAATGCCCCAGAATGTGGTTTAGCCAGTGGGGCAAGGCACTCAGGGAGAAAACCTCACGAGGTCTGACTAGAAGTGAAGAGTGCCAGTGGTCTCAATTAGGGCCTGATATGGTTGAGTGAAGAGAAAGTGAGCTTGGGGCCAAAGGGCCACACTTAGAGTCCCAGCTCCACTGCTGTCTGGGTGTGAGACCTCTGGAAAGTAATTTACATTATCTGAACCTCAGTTAAATTACTGAGCATCTACTGTGCCAGTGTTTTTCCAAAACTTATTTTATGGAACAATCAATGGAGTTTGTTAAAAGTGCATCTACATGACCTGCCTGTAGTGTGTGATTCAGGACATTTGCAGAGGGGGCCAGTAATCTGCCTTTCTAACAGAAACACCTGTAATTCAGAGGCCACTGGCCACCTTCCAGCCATACCACCACCAATGCCAGATGAGGAGACCAAGGGTCAAAGCGTGTGAACACACATCTAGTCAGTAGCAGAGTGGTGGCATCTAGGTATATGGACTCCAACAGCAGTGCTTTGCTGCTGCTCTCATTTATTTACTCATTTATTTTACCATTATCTTGGTTGGACCCTAGTCTCACTGACTGCAAGTCATGACTATAGAGACCATCACCTCACCCTTTTCCCTTCCTCCCTAGCTTGGCCACTAAAGTAGGAACTGCTGCCCTTTCAGCAGTGGCTGTAGCCCTTTTCCCTCCCCAGCACCTCATGCACTCTCTACAAGGAAGGACACTCATCTCTTTGGCAGCCTAGAAGAAGGAACTGAGCAAGGACAGACTGACCCTTTGTTCTCTCTGTCGGGCCAGCTTGCCCAAACATGGGTTTGGTCTGGTCTCCAGTTCTACAGGATGTGAGCACCCTGTCTCTGCGGAAGAGGCATGTGGCTTGGTGTTGGGTTCAATTTAGGAAAACCAAAGGAAGTCCACGGTTTGTATCACAGTTCAAGTCACATTCTCTAATCTAGCCTTATTGATAATAGAGTTCGTATTATACTGCCTGATATTGTCTGGCCTTATTAATAATAAAGCTGATATTATACTTTCCCTCTGTGTGATTTTGCTGGACTAATTCTTGATTTGAAGAGGAATGAAAATTAGCCTCAAAACACCACAACCAAAGTTGAATGTAAACAAGTACATATTTTTATATATTGACTTAAAAAACATGTTTTTAAGGTTAAATTGCAATGCAGGTAACTCCTACCTAAAAAGGTACATTGCCTTTGACTGCAATTCTGGCAATTTGTTCCAAAGAAACAATTCAGAATTTGTGCAACGTTTTAGTTAGAATATATGCATTTAATCACAGTACTGCATAAGGTGGGGAAAAAGGTGATACAATCTGAATGCCTACCAATAAAATACTGGTTAAACAAATTAGGCAATCTATTAAAAATGATGTTACAGAAGAGTATTTATTAATAGAAAAAGATATACATAATATGTTGGTGGGGAAAAAGTTGCAAAATGATATATTATGTTCCTTTCACCATGAATATATAACAAGTATTTGCGTTTGTTTACCTACATTTATATGTGTGCATAGAAAGAAGTCTAAAAGGCCACACAGAAAAAGTGATCATCTTTAACAATGGGATCCTGGGAATTTAATATTTGGTATTATTTTTGCTTATTTGAGTTTTCTAATTTTTCTAGTGAACATGTATTGCTTTTTAAATTTCTTTTTATTTTAATAAAAATGGTTAAGCATTTTCGAAATTTCCAAGAAAAGTATTAACAATTGCTCCTCTTTCAATTTCAATCAATATCATGATGAATTTAATAAGTACTTTGTATTCTTAAAGGTAAATATGGCTATTTTTAATGAAAACAAACAAGTCTTTAGACCTTAAGGAAGTGTATTAAATTGGGGCAGGTTACTGCTGTTCCTGAGGATAGATTCCTTGTCTTTAACACCAGAAGTGTAACACTCACCCCAGTTTTCACATTAGGATTAAATTAAATATGACAACCCTGTAAGGTGCCTTGGAGAGTACGTAGCACAAGGTAGTAGCAAAAAAAAAAAAAAGGAAAAAAAATCAGTCCTTCTCTCTTTCAAGGAAAAAAAAACAAACAAACTTGAGTGTTAACTTAAAATTCTAATGTATGAATACAAATAAGAAAAAAAAAATTCAAGCAATGATTATTTTCCTAACACTGCCAGATAGCTGACTGGTCAGCCCAACTGTAATAAACAGTAAATATTATTTACTTCAGTACTTTTGGTTTTGTTACAGACTTTAAGATGCCAAAACAAAGTCTAACATATTTGAGATAAGACTTCAGCACCTTTTTCCCTTGATCCAGGTCATTTTAACTAGTATACCAAGATGATACGACCATAATTATTTTCAGGTACCATTTATAGTGTTCAAAATTGAGGAATCCCATACAAAGAAAGCTGCATCCAATATATAAATATTTAACATTCATGGGATTTTACTGAAAGAAAAAGAAAAGTCCTGAAAGGAAAGAAGCTGGAATTTCCCAGGAGGCTAGAAAAACACTGATTTCTCCTTGCTGGCCAGCCAACATATCCCTTTGGACCTGATCCTTTCTGGTGACAAGAAAGCTAGAAAACTTTAAGCCAGAAGGAAATTCGAAGGGCAAAAAAAAAAAAAAAAATTACTTGCCTGTTGTCCTTCATATGGCTCCTGGATATCCTCTCTCTATAATTTTTGCAGTGGAGAGAAAAAACCCAGCTCCTACAGGATTAAGGGGAAAAAAATCTCCTAACCAAAAACATATTCTTACCTCAATTCAACTCCATTCAAGTAGTTAAGAGTTATCTGGCAATTTCATATCAAATATTAGAAGGCTATGAGACTTTCGGCTAACCTGAAATTTAGAAATCTGTTCCCTCATACGTCTCATTCCCTTTCATGGTGGATTACGGTGCTAAAGAGGAAAATCTGCTGCTCTCCTAACAATCACAAGGAAAGTGAGCCCAAGACAGGAAAACCAGATCTGGAAAAATACAATGACATTCCCCTGAATTTTTATTTATGCAAACATTTTCTAAAGGTTTGTCACCCAGTATCCAAACTCTGAGTCAGCATGATGGCACAAGAGGAACTGAAAGTTTCTTCCCTTTCTCTGGAGTTTCCCGGGTAGAGTCAAGCACTTCTTATGGCTGCAGAAATCCCACCAGGTGGGGCCCAAGGCACTGACTTACACCATCTTAGACTCCTGCTCTGCGGCCACAGCTAGAAAACAGCGCTTTTGCAGGCTTTGTGCCATCTGAACTTCTTGTCAACCAGATCAGGTAGACAAGCCAGATATTAATATGCCATTTTACCTTCCCAAAGTTTTCAGATGATGGAGACCTGACATTAGATCTCAGGTCTTTTAACATCTAGCCTAGTCCTTCCCTCCTCTATGTTTAGCCTTCATAGGGCACTGCCTACCTCTCTCTCTCTCTAATTAAGGCTCAAAAATTTTGTTCACCACATTGCAAAACGATAGAATCAATTTACAACACACAATGGCCTAGAATAGTCAGCACTGAGGTTGCCATGTGTATTTGAAAAGGACAGAACTTTTTAATACCTGAAAATACCTCGTGTTACTGAAAAAAAAAGTCCCTTCTATCAATAAAAATGAATTGAAAAGCATTAACCACATGATTCTGAAACATACTTGAAGATGGTTTTCCTTTTACTAGTACTGTGTTTCCATCTCAAGAATCCTTCTGAAAAAAGCATTTCTGTCATCTCCATTTCTTCAATTAGGTTTCTAGGATCTAACTGAGAGATAAGTACTTCCTAAGATAAATCCTCATATGAGGGTCTAGTCCCTTCTTTCTTTATTCCAGTAGTGCACTCACCCAGCTGTTTTCAGGAGTTACCTGGAAACTCAATATTCCATATGGAGTAGTTTTGACTTCCTCATTAAAAACACTGGTCTAATGCTATTTTATTCACTGACGCAAAAAATAAGAGAAAAAGTAAAATAATCAAATACTAAGGATTACTTAGTAAACACTTTCAAGTTTTACTTTTCACATAGCATTTGGTTTCATAAAGACAGATCATTTGGAAATATCCAGAAAACACACACGCAAAATTTCTTCTACATTCTTCGTTAACTCAGCAAATTTACTGAGGTTTCTACTCTGTGCTAGGCTGACTGTAACTGTCATAATTCATCAGCAGTCCCTGAGTTTAAACTGGAGGACTGCTGATGATTAGCCCCCAGTTACTTTATGATGGCAACTGATCACTAGGTCATTAACTATCATCAATATTTTTTATAATTTTTATTGTAAGGTTTTCCAGGATTCAAAAAATTTATAAAAATATCTAAGTAAAAACGCAAATATCACGTTATTGCTTATAAGTGTGAGCCAAATAATGTGGACATAGAGTGTCAAACGATAGACAGTAGAGACTGGGAAGGGTGAGGGGGTAGGAGGGGGGTGGATGATGAGAAATTTCTTAATGGATACAATGTATGCTACTTGGATGATGGATTCTATAAAAGCTCTGACTTCACCACTATGCAATCTATGTATGTAACAAAATTACACTTGTACTCCATAAACTTATACAAATAAAAGAAATATATCTTAGTAGGTCAAATTTTAAAATTTTGCTCTGGTTACTGTTTCATTCAGAAGCTGACAATAATAATAAAAGAAAATTAAATATACCCTAGAACCACTCTCATTTTTAGAGAGCCTACCTTCTATCTACCTCTTCATTCTCTCTCTCTCGGCCTCCTGGGTTCAAGAGATTATCCTGCCTCAGCCTCCTGAGTAGCTTGGCGCCCGCCACCAAGTCCAGCTAATTTTTGTATTTTTTAGTAGAGATGGCGTTTCACCATGTTGGTCAGGCTGGTCTCAAACTCCTGACCTCAGGTGATCCACCTGCCTCTAGCAATAGGCAACTTTTTACAAGCGAACATAACAATGACTATAAATTACTACGATGAAGATCAAAATTTCACCTGCAAAACTGTCATCAAGTTCCACATAGGATTCCGTGTGGGCATAGGTAGATAACAACAGTCAAGAAATCCAGCTTTTTAAAGATTCTACTTGTCCCTAGTTAGCTGCAAAAATAAACTATATTTCTAGACATTCTGTGATGCAACCTGTCTGCTAGTCCTATTTCTCCTATAAATGGAAAAATGGGGTTGGCAACAAAACTCTTGTTTGCTCTGCACTGCCCTTACAATTTTTCCCTATACAGATTGATGGCATGTGAGTACCATCGCTCAGTGAACTTTGTAAGTGATCTTACAAGTGGATAATTTCAGCAGGTTTACAGGTTTAGCTAGAGTGGGTATTGTATACAAATGCACTCTTTTACAGAGACTTTATAATCCTCTACACAGCCACTGCTAACAGTCTGCAAATAGTCCCAGCTAGATTATCAGAATTTCTGAGTTAGCAATGCTTCCTGCTCCCTGTCCAGTCCTCTGCTCAACTCCCCACTCTTCACTTGGGTACAGTTTAACTCCCAATTCCCCCCACCTCCACCCTCAGTCTTTGTTGTTGTACTCTAGGACATTTTAAGGCTTTCGGCTTCTCTTGAGAGACTGGATCATTTATATCCCTAAAAGAGTTTATAGCAGAGTCTACAGTTCCTAGGCAGGGACTTCAAGATCATAATATGTAAAAAGTAATGATGAACCTAAAGTATAATTTTTAAAATTATCTGAATAAAATCCAATAGCTGCCTTTTCTAAATAAGTAAGGACATGAGAGGATAGCACAGAGCAGTATTAAGTCTCTTGATTACTACAGTATTAGCTTCCTACAGACTGGCTCAGCTCAGCACAATCACTTAAGCAACAGCTTTAAAGAAGACAAGTTTTAAATGAACATTCCCTTAAAAAAAAAAAAAAAAAAAAAAGAGAGAGAGAGAGAGAGACCTTTAGTCCCAGGACAGCAGCACCTACATCATGCTGAGCTCTACTTTTACCTGGGAATAAAACATACATGTTTTTCTGCTTGCCACAGACAGTGCTAGCATGTTTTCTCTTTAAATTCCAAGTCTTTTACCAAAATCAAAAGGAAATAAGCTTTATAAAATTCCAATCATGTCTATGATACATAAATGAGGAACAAAAGGAGTCAAAAATGAAGTGATTTGATTGTTCAAAAAAAATTCAGTCACATAAACCCAAAATGGTTCTGCCTAAAGAACGAAAGAACGTTTAAAAAAAAAAAAAAAAAAAAAAAACCTCATCCGCTACAAAATTGGTATTATAGCAAGTACTTGTGAGTCCACAAATTCAAGTCCGGAGGGTGCCATTTGTGAGACCCTATCTCTGTTCTGTTAAATCACCTAAGAGTCTCGGACCACAGGAAAGACTCGATCAAAACAATGAGGTTGATGAGAGCAAATTTAAGACCTGCATGGGGGTGGAAAAAACACTTCAAAAGCAAGATTTTTGCACATTGGCCCAATGGTCTCTTTTTCAGTGTGTGGTCTTTTTTTTTTTTCCAGACTATCTTTTGAGTTGTTCTCATGTCTTTATGAATGAAGAAGAAACTACTAGGGTCATTTCAAAAACACTATCTGAGTAAGGACCAAGTATGTAAATGCAATATTAGCTCTGCAAGGGTTACATGTAGTATGGCTCCCTGGGACACTTAAATAAGCAAACTGGCCATAAGGTATTTGATGGGGGAATGGCAAGAGCTCCCAATTATTCTGACTATGATCCTGTCCCAAACTGTAGCAATGCAGTTAAGGAGGGATCAAACAGGAAACTTTGGGGGTTCTGAGGAATTTTCCCACACATTCTCCTGACATCTATATATACATTTGAGTTAGAATAATATACTTTCTAAAACTTATTCTACACTTGAAGGGGAAAACTCAAAAAGTGTACAACTTAAAATAGAAAAGTGAAAATTATAGGTAAGTCAAACGCAATAGCTTCTTGCAATAAAGTGAAAAGATACTCTACCTTAAAAATCTTGCATGAGATATAAGCCTTAGTCTCCGTCTATCCTTGAATATTATTTACGTGATTATTTTCAAAGGTATCCAACAATGTCACATACAGTAGTATATTCAGAAGCTTACTGATTAGACAAGCCCAACTTAGTTCCTTAATTCCAGATGTGAACAATGACAAAATCAGATTTTACCTGTTTATAAGCAAGTACAAATATGGAGGGTAAGACAAGTTATAATAGGTATAATTCTGTTTAATAGAAACCAAAGTGTTGATTCGCTTAAGGTAAAAGTCACAACAGAACTAAGTTATACAAGGTAATTAGAAAAGAACTCATGGAACATTTTCATAGCAATTTCTACTTAAAAAAAATAAACAAATAAACATTTTAAAAGATAGCTGAAATGAGAACACCCCTATCTTTCCTTTCTCACCTAAAAATTGACTCTTAGAAAGATCACAAAGAACCAAAAACAATGAAGTTCGCAGTGCTACACTGACCAGGTGTTATTGTGGTTTGGTGTGACTGAGCTGCAATGTTTGCTGCAGCTTCCTGCACTGTGTTGCTTTTCCCGCCCCAAGCATCTGAAGAGAAATGAGATGTTTCTTTTCTGAGGTGTTAAACATTTGGGTTGCATGCGGGACAAATGGAAGATTGACACCTAAGATGAATAACCACAGTGCATTAGGCGAGCGGGAACTTTCACTACATTAAAGCTAGCCAAGCTCACCATTCACCCGGTGTTCAGGCACACAACTGCCAGAGCCAAACTAGGGATGTAAAGAACGATTTTCTTCTTTTAATACTTTACCATTGGCCTACAGGGATTTTCATAAATAAAGTTCAGAGAAAGGAAGGTTTGGGAGTATGCTTTTAATAAACTCTCCAGGGTCCTGGCTCTAAAATATTTAACAGGCTTCTGCATCTTCTCTTCACTCTCTGTGAAGATCAACTCAAGCCAAGGTTTACTATGCCCGAAGAACTCACGCTGACACCAAATATGTCATGATAGGTGCTTTCTTCTTAGACTCAATTTATCTGAACGAAGAATTCTTATTTAAAACTCTGTGAGAGACCCATTCATAAGACTTCTGGTATAGACACATTCATACCCCTAAGGATTCCAGTTCTAGAAGGATGTAATTTGCCAATTAAAATTCCCCTTGAGAAGAAAAAAAGCTGAGTAGGTTAAAGTGGTTCTCCTGAACAGATAATACTGTATATTAGTCACAGCTAAAATCTGTTCGAGCATACATAAATTAGCGTTTGTCTAAAAAATAAGCAAAAGCATATGCACTTTTTATCATTAGATTCCAGCAGAAACATTTCTCTGCATGCCAGGTGGCCATAGCTGGTATCCTCTGGATTATCTGCAGTTACATACAAGCAGAAGACTATTTAGGGAAGGAGTGGTCAGGTCCCTCCCCCACCCCAGGTGTTTTTCCAGTCCTAACACTTTTGGGAAGCAGATGCAGTAAACAAGCAATTGTTTGTAATGCAAATTCAAGTAGCAGGATGCCAAGGGGATGCTCCCATCCTAAGCCCAAACACAAATGGTCACCATGCTCCTGACACCCTAGATGTAAATCTATCATTGTGGATGTTAGTGACAGAAACACTCAGCTCTGCTAAGGACAGAGTTAAAGAGCAAGAAGGCAGAAGTGTGGTTAGGGGTGAAGAAGAGCGGCTGTCTTCCGGTTAGTGTTTTTGATCTCAGAAACATTAAAAACAGCTGTTAGGTATTAAAAACCAAAGATTGTAACTCACTTCGGTTGCACCCTAAAAAAAAAAAAATTTACATAGTCTTGTGGTTACAGCTGAAAAGCTTCTGGAATTGTGCAAACTGCAGAGTATCTCAAGAAAACATGCCTAAAATAAATACATCCTAATATGCAACAGAATAAAGCTAAGCAACAGATAACAGGGTAACTGTTTCCTGACCACACCCCTTTCTTACACTCTACCCAGACCAACATTTATTCTGGCCACAAATCTTTCCTAAACAATGAATGACTGTTTGATTCACTGACCTCAAAATTTTAATACATATACTAACAATAAATACCTTCCATCAAAAGATATTTTCTATCAAAATTTCAAAATGACTAGTATACTGGTAGATTGGGAGAAAAGACTGTGGAAACAGAAGACAGAATGCTGGCATAAAGAGGAAGACCAGCTTAATTTTCAACATTCTTAGGGATTATTTATAAATACCAATACATTTTCATTATACTGATTTTTAAAAATTACCATTTTGAAAGGAGAAGTGGAGAAGTAGCTGATCTTTTTAAGAAATAAATTCCACAAATGCTGTATACGCACAGCTGAAAAACATAAGGCTGTTTTGGTGGCTATTTTCTATTGTCACCAACACTGTACTTTGATTTGGCAAGATTATTTGTTATTCTCAAAATGATTTAACAGGCATCTTCAATTATTCCTTATCTAAAACATATTCTCCTTCCCTTCTCCACCCCCTCCAAAAAATAACAAAAAACCTTCCCAAATATTAAAGAGATATCTATATATTTGCATGTTTTGTTCAAAAATTTAAAGTCTCCTACAACTTTTAAAACTCAAGCATTTATTTGAGGGTCTCTAAATATTAAACTATTTTCACTTTTTAAAATTCCTTTTAAGGTAGGAGATTCATCCTCATTACACAGATATCTTTATCATTAAATACTTGAAAAGCCTTAAAATATGAAATACCTATTTCTTATAGCAACCATCACAAGATCTCCCTCAAGATTAGAACTCCAAGATCTCCACTTTAACTACTATATAAAAATTAGAAAAATCTTATTCCCTAGCTGAGAGATCAAATATCCTTTTGAACTTTATTGGAAAATAATTACAGTACATCTAAATCACAGTGCTCAAAGTGATCATATTTGATATAAGTATCATTTCAACAACTGAAGATTACATGTAATGATAACCACAAATACTCTTGTTGATAACTGTTGATTTTGAACCACTATTCTCTGCTACTTTGGTGAATCTTCTCACTCCCAGATTTTGTTCACTAAGGTATTAACAACGTTACTCTTCCCAGATGTTTGTGACTGATTTTTTTCAGTTGGTAGAAACACTGGGCAAATAAGTCAAACACTATAGGTTCCATTTTACAATCCTAGATTTGACCTCCAGGGCTGTCAGTGAGACTGGAACCCTAATCCCTGAGACCCACACACATGTGTTTTTCATTGGGTATTACGTGGTAAAGGGAGAGTGGGGCTGGAGAGAAGGTAAATATATTGATGGGTCAGTAAAAAATCCATCACCACCGCCGGTGGGCTAATTCTAAGAGAGAACTCCATCACCAGCACATTTTACATCTACATACTACACAAGTTACCAGTTAGGTGTTTTCTCACTTAAATGAGGTTTCCACTTCCTAAGAGAAATGTCATCAAATAAACCCGAAATTCTTTATAATGTTATGCATTTGCATAATGCAGTTATAATACCACTGCATTTTTAGAATTTTAAAAGTTAACTAAACCACAAGATTAAAAGAAAGGAACAACTTTCATTAGGGTTATCTTTGAGTGATGCTTTCTCTACAATTGACAATAAAGCAAAAATAACTCATCCTCACCAAACCGATCCTAAGGAAACATTGACTGATACAACAAAATAAGACACTGTTTTAAAAGCCAAAGTAACATAACAAACATTCAGCTCCAAATGAGCTAAAGTAGTTCAGGTTCTAGAAAGCTTGTGGGCATTAAAAGCTATACAGTCCTTATTTAGGTGAAAAAATAAATCAGTTTCTTTTTCCTCTTATCACCATAGAGAGTACAACACTCACAAAATCATGGATTTGTTGATGTAACTTCACTTGATTTTATAACTTATGATCTGTTACATATTTATTTTAATCGATAAGCCAAAAGCTAAAATTCCAAAGGCAAGACATCAAAGGTAGCACTATTTTAAGGTGGCCATTCCTCACAACAGCTCTTATTTAGCAATGACTAGTTATATATAATGAAAGCATTTCCAATGAGTTTGGAAAAATAAACATTCTGCCAAAATACGAATCAATTTGCACTTCTGAACATAATTTGCAACATCAGCATGTTACTTACTGTTCTCGGGATGGGTGGAGAAAGAGATCCATTTGACATGTATGGGTCGTTATTCATATTTGGCATCATTATGTACCCGGAATAACTCGAGTAGGAGGGTCCCTTGTTGTAGAGGCCTCCATCTGGATGCTTTCCTGGGAGGATCCAAAGAACAATCAATGATGACTTTCCTTTTATATTACTGTATTTTTCATCTCAAAATCTAATCGTTCTAAGATAAATCAGACCTTATATAAAAGATTTGTTTACAAAATACTGTAACTGGATTATTATGCTCTATTTTAGATTGACAGTATTTATTCTCTTAAATAGCTTAGCAGCAAACCAGATGTTTTAAAAACATGTGGTTCAAACAGTTCTTCCACTATTAACTGATGTTTTTACAAAACTAAGTGTTATCCATCTAACTTAATTTGTTCTAACACTAACAAACTGGACTAAAAAATACAGAACACACACAAATCTAAAACTGTAATATAAATATATTAAGCCATCTAGCTACACACACATACAGATTTATACACGTGAAGTTATGTTTTGCCTTGCAGACAAACTCAAAAATTCTACCTGTGCTTGTAGATTTCCAGAAAAAATTCTAGATTCTACTGCAAGAGTTGTTATCTAGTATATAGGCAACTATCCAAATTTATAAAGGATTAACTCTGGGAGGTTTAATTTCACGTGCTACACTTAGATCATTTTGCCAAAAAATTTCTGTTCAATATGTATATTTCTTCTTGTTAATCTGTGTAACTATTTTGTAGCTGAGGAAGAAGCCTAATATATAACTCTCTTCCCTGCTCCTGGTTAACATATTGTATGTAAAAACACTTCATTTCAGTTAGGCCAATTGTTAAGTAATTAATGGAGAACAGACAGGCTGACAAGGAAACCCTAAGGTGACTTCATTCTTTTAAAGTCACAAGGAATTCTCCTTAAGTCTAAATACATATGTATGTAATTTTAAAGTTTTTAGTAAGAATCAGAAATACGGAGAAAGTGTATCATCTCTGATATGCACATTCCTAATTATAAGTTTTATGTTTTTACAAGTTAGATTCTGCTCTGCTCATTTACTGACCGCCTTTTCACTGTAATAAGGAACAAGAAACAGCAATTTTGCAAGTGAAAATCCACTCAAAACTATTCTGGTTGGAAAACAAATCAATATATACTGTCATTCTTCTTAACAATATATTAAAAATACTAAAGATCTAAGCTAATTAGAACTTAAAGTAAGATGAGGAAGAGAAAAACTCATTATAGACATTCCCTCTTCCCCAAAGAATCTGGAACCCACTTGAAATCCAAAGGTCCCTAACTCATTCAAAAACACTTTTTAAATTACGTAACATACATTAGAGGAAAGCCATAAGTTTCCTGCGTTTTCTTTACCATTTTATTAAAATAGTGGGCATAGTCTGACCTAGTCCCAGTTTCTTGAATTCAAAAATAACAAAACACACCTATTTATACAAATTGCACACCTTATCTGCTAAAGTCAGAAGAAGTAGAATGGGTGTCTTACCGTCATCGGGGTGTTCTCTGGCCTTGTCGTGGTAGGGCTCCTGAGAGGTCTGTGCTTGTCTGGCCACCTAACATCATGAATCCCCACACCCAAAAGAAAGAAAATCACCTTAGAGTTTGTGACAATAATGATACAATTGTGTGTGCACTGGTAATTCAAAGGAAGAGGTTTAGGGGCAACTCTGTTTTATTACTCTGAGAAACAGACATAAGTTAGTGTTTAGTACTGCAAAATCTTTTTCTTGTCAACATGTATTTTTGAGTGATTATTATCCACCCGAGACCAAAAACATATAAATAATAACACCAATAAAAATACAGTTAAATTTGGGAATGATCCACATGCTGTTCTGACTGCTGTTTATTAAGCCATATCAAGGCTCCCTGGATGCCTACTATTAAAGGAGTAGGAGTTAATGGGGTTGATGGTTTTGATAGCCTCTTCAACCACTGTTCACTTCAATCAGATCTGATAAAAAAGAAGGCTGAAATATCATTTTGCAACTGAAAATGACATTTAAACATAAACAAGCCAACCACTCAGATGAGTCCTTAAGGCAAGTGCCCTGAGCGCAGTTTCAGTAGAAGCTCCACTCGAGCTTATAACCTACTATGGCTGGCTGAGCGCAGGCTTACAAAAGTAGAACGATTCTGTGGTTAAAGGGAGGAAAATTAGAGAGTCAGGTTATAGACATCTAAAAAGTAGCCTAGTTGATATCAGTTTTGGTAATCACCATCCACCCAGACAGACTCAACCACGTGCAAATCAGTGGTATTACTCCTTCACCCTCAGGCCTCATGCCCACTTAACACCCAGCGAAGAGTAACGCTTTAACACCCGAGTGCTCGGATTCGAACGCAGGGTCCTTCACCCAGACCAGAAAAGTGGGGAGAATATGAAGTGGGTGGCAAAATTATCTACGGACTAAGGCAGGACTAGCAAAATGGGTAGAAAAAGAGGCTGCTCTACAAATAGGAGAGTTTGGCAAAAAGCCTGTGTTTTGGATGTTGTTTGGTTCTCGGAACGTGTGTCCTCCCTTTGACCTCCTTTTCCTAGCACACACAATAGTCACAAATCTTTTACGCGGGGTTAGGTGCACCCTACTCCCGCCCCCATCCCGCTCAAACTGGATTCAACGGGTAAAGAACACCCTTCTGTTCTCTGAACGCAGGCCCCCAGCCTTTCAAAATGCGTACTCACCTCTGCCATTGGGATAGAGAAGGCAGATCTGAGATGTTCTTAAACGCGCTGTTTAAAACCCAAAATGTCCCCGCCCTCAAAACCACACACTTTCTTTTTGGGGGTAGAAAGATGCCATTTAAGGGAAAAAAAAAAAAAGGTATATCCTTCAAGTTTCTTTGGAGGGAAAAGGCGTTGGTTAAATCATTCGGGTGTCAGGACTTTTCTACCGGATTTCCTCCAGAGAAAGGTTTCCCAGTTGTGGAACAAGAGTGACCAGTGGAGTGTCGGGTATCAGGGTCCATCCGCCCCCTACCAGCTCTGGACTAGGCTTCAAACAGCCCTCCAGCGCGGCCCCGCTCCGCGCTTTCTCCAGCCAGCACCCACGTGTCTCTATTTACTCTACTCAGGTTACCAGCTCTATTGCCCGCAGCGGACCAGAAGACCCGATAAAGCGCCTTCCGCCCTGCCGGACTAGTGCCCGGCTTCCGCCACTTCTCCGCCTTTCTTTCACATAGATTTAAGGCCTGATCCGGTCCCAAACCCCAAATAAAAGTTGTGGGTTTGTTTCCAAGTGATGGCGGTTGGAGAAAACTAGAGTTGGGGGCGGTACAGCTTGGGGTGGCTCGGCTCGGCGCACCCACAGCTCCCAGCTGCCAGCCCAGGCTCTGGGGCCGCAGGGACTGAACCCCGCACCGCCCCCGCAGCCCGGGCGCGCGCCCCCTAGGCCGGCCGGCTCCCTGCGGCCGGTCTCGGCGGTGGTAGGGACGGCCCCGCCTGCCCCAGCCCACGCCCGCCTCCCCTTCCTCCTGCCTGTGGCTCTGCTCGTCTCCACCTAAGCCTCTGGTGGTTTAACGCACTTTTGCAGAGACATCTACCAAAAGATAGCGGGTGCACTTTGTTTTCCGTCCCACGGAAGAATTTCTCAGTAGCGTTATTCAGCCATACTCGCTTTAAAGCCTGGCACTCCTCAGCCCAACAAAAAGACCGAAGACGAAACATTGTGGGTTAAGGGCACGTTTTCCTGCCCACGAACCAACCGTTCAGCCACCGAACCCCCTAAACTGATCCAGTTGGAATAAGTTTCCCTGCCCCTCTACCTCCCATTCTACACACACACACACACACACACACACACATGCATTGCGGACCGGGGCCCCAGCTACGCACACACCCCAAAACAAACGAGGGATCTACTCGGGACCCTCGGCCGGGCGCCTTCCCTCCCTTCCTCCCTCTCTGCGTTTCCCAGGGACCCGCCACGCCTCTCGGAACTGGGGCAGCGGCCCGCTCACCTCGTGTCCGTTGCTGGCTGGGATGATTTCAGACTCGTTCACCAAGGAGGACTTGATGTCAGCTAAATCGCCTTCCTCTTCAGGGTGACTGATCTCGGCGAAGATCTTTTCCTTCTGAGGATCGCCCTCGTCCTTGAAGGGGATCATCTCGTCAGTGGCGCAGAGTTCCGGGTCCCCCCCGCCGCCGCCACCTCCTCCGGAGAGTTGGGGCATCCCGGCGGCTCTGTAATCTCCGCTCCGCTGTGGGAGCACCCGCGGCAACAGCAGGAAAGACAGAGGGGTAACTCAAGGGTGGGGGAGGAAAGGAGAGTTGGAAGGGTTCGTACAGGAGGACAGCAGGCGGAAGCGGGGCGGGTGAGCGCGGGGCCGCCGGCCGGCAGCCGGAGCAGCTGCCGCGGCGCCCGAATCCCGGCGGCCGCCGCGCTTTCCCGCTTCGCGGAGACCGACGCCGGCGCCCGCCCCCGAGGCCGAAGGGCACTGGGCGGCGAGGGCCGCTGTAGCTGGCGCCTCCGGGGGCGTCTGCGCGGCGCGCGCTAGGCTAGGCTGCCCCGGCGGCCACCCCACGCCCCCCGCGTCGCCGGGATTTGCGCGCGGAGGACGCCGGTTCTGGAGGGAGCACCACTCTCCAAAGTGCAGAGGAGGGTCCGGCGGCGCGTCTCCGCGGACACCCTCTCCACTGTAGTTACCCCGGATGCCGACTTAGTAGTTTGTTTGCCGAGAAAAGAGAGGGGGTCTGGGCAAAAAGCCCCCGTTTGCCCCAGCAAAGAAGGTGCAAGGATCAGAAGATAACGAAACGTCCACTTCCTGAAGGGTGGGAAAAAAGAAAAAGAAAAAAGAGCCACCCACGCTGGAGATGTCCGTTTTAGAGCTTCTTATTTTCTTCCCTTTCGCTTCGGTTTTCCTTCTCGAGGCTCATTTAATCTGCTAGAGAAGGAGGAGGAGGAGAAGGTGGGGGCCGAGGAGGCGGGGAAGAGAAAGAGAAGTTTGCCAAGAATAAAGTTTTTGCCGGCAAGCGCGGGGACTCCGCAGTGGAGGGCACGGCGGAGTCTCGGGTAGTCACAGCGGGGACCTCGGGCCCAAATGCTTCTGCCCGGAGCTCGAGCCGACACACACACTCAGCCCGACCCCTCTTTGTTCCCGGCTCGAATTTCTCAGCTTGGCTAGCCGGCTCGCGGATCTGCACGCCTCCGTCGGCCAGCTCTGTCAAAGCAAAGAGCTGCGCCCCTTGGGTTCGCCCAGCCGAGGGGAGGGGACACCCCGAGCTTGGCCGCGTGCGAGGCTCCGGGCGCGTCCTGGTTCTTCGGCCCGAGAGCGCGCAGCCCGGGTCCCTCCTCCGCGCCCTGCCCCGCAGGTGAGCTGCTGCGCCTCCCCACTGCTTCTCCTCCTCCCGCGCCTAGCCGGCGCTGAAAAGCTACCCACTTGCGTCGCTTCTCCTCCCTCTCCCCTCCCCCGCCTCCAGCTCTCCTTGGCTGCCCGCTGGAGGGGAGGCGGGGGGTGAGGGGGAGTCGGCGAGAAGGAGGTGGTGATTGAGGGCTTTTTTTTCTTTTTCTTTTCCCAGATCCTGTAGGACGAGTATTGGTTTTGGGGTGTGTGAGTGTGTGTGTGCGCGCGCGCCTGGAGGGAAGGATCAGGCAACTTGGCGAGAGAAGGAATGACCCGGCGCTGCTTATAACCCACCGAGAGGCACGCTTTGCCCGCGTGAAATTGACAAGAAACATTGCCGCAATGGCTTGACTTCATCATCTAAGTATCTATTTTCTTGGCCCCCACCCACCCACTCCTTTTCCTCTGCCAGTCTCTCCCCTACCTCCTTGACGCCTCCCACTCTCCCTCCCTCGCTCTGGCCGGGGGAGGAAGATGAAAGAGAAAGCCGCCGCCGCTGTGATCGACACCACATTGATAGATGCTCTGACAGTGGGGAGAGGCGGGAATCTGGGACTGAGAAAAGAAGGAAAAGGGAAAAATATAACAGACATTGCTCAACTATTAAGAGAGAACAGAAGGACAAGGGAAAGAGAGTTGTGGCTTTCCCGAATATAATATCATACACACGCTCTTTGGAAACAAGGGAACACGCTAGTGAAAATAAAATCTCCAGGCTTACCGAGAAAAAATATGACGAGGAAGAAGGAACTGAAGACTAGATTTTAATTATTGCTTTTTAAACAATATCTCTTTCATTCTGTCCTCACCACGGGATGTACGGAGAGTTGTGCTAGGTCTCTCGTGGGTTTTCAAAGACACACACCGCAGTGTGTGGGAACCTCATCGAGAATGAAAAGATAATCCAAGAAGGGGGAAGAGAAGGCAAAAGGACTCGGGAGAGCAAAGCCAAAAGAGGGAGGGAGGACGGGGTAGTCCCTGGCACCTTGGACTGCGAGCTGAAAGGAACCCTTGAAGATGCAAATCCGAATACAACCTCAAAAATTCCCCAGTCTCCACTATGTCTTTGATGCATTTTGTACAAAGACAGGAGTTTTCAGGAGATACTTTGTGAAAGTTACAGCAGAAGGGAAGCTGAAGTTTGAAAACACATTACATTTTGTCCCTTGGTTCTCAAACCCCCTCTGTTAAAAATCTAGGCAAAATTATTATATCCAATACAGTAGCCATCTGTAAAACTTCAAAACAGTAAACAAAGGACATAAAGAAATGTATCTTCATCTCCCTTAAATTGAAAATAAGGAAAACACTACAGAATCAGATTTTGCTCTGTTATATAGGAATGGTCTAGCAAAGATTCCTCTTATTTTCCTAAAGGTGAAATTTCAGGCTGCTGAACATTGAATGGGTAAAGATTTTAACAATGCTGTATCTAAGTGAGCACTTAAAACTTCACCTACTAATAACTACTACTTCTTGGGAATGAGAATTTACTAGGAAGCAATTTTTAAAACTTTACGAAGGATCCAGTTGGTCCCTAGAATATGGCCAGTAGTCACATGTAAATTCTATCTGGGAGATTGGATTAAAATTAAGGGGTTGGTGAAGGAATCCACGAAAATTAAATCCACTTTTAATAGCTGACAATGCTATGCCTCAAGAGAAGAAAAGGAGTATATTCTGCTACAGTGTGTGAGAAACCCAATTTTTGTTTTTGGATGATAGTGGTATGTCACTTCCCTTAAAGTTATGCACCAGTGTGAGTGAGTGTCCCAGAGAGGTGAATATATAGCTGTGTCAGACATTTATAGCCCCATTCTTAAAAGACATATGGGAAAATAAAGTCAAAAGTCCTCCCATAACTGCACCAATTTGACCAATAGGAAAACAACTAGAAAATGCAGTTTCACCAAAGCAGAGTAGAGGTTCCTTTTCATCAAACCCTCAGGAGGGGGAGGGAGGAATACAGAAATGGCTAGGGGGTAGTTTCTGGAAGCCAAAGAGAGATTAAATGATGACTCTTACATTCCCCCCGCTGTTTAAGTGCTGAAACTAATTCAGATGCCACTTTCTCCTTCATGTTAACTCTCTGGATTCCCCGAGCCATTTGGAGCCTATGCTCCAGGTTTCCTGAAGGGTAGAAGCTCAAGAAGATGCGAATTTTTAGAACAATAGTGGAAACTGTTTACTTGAAGGGCCAAGGGTAGGTGGCTGCGTTTGGTATTTTACTGTGACCCTGTCCATTGAAAACATTGTTTCTAACGAAATAACCCAGCACCTTGCTCTATTTGCGTGGCTGTTTTCCTTACAGTGGTGTAACTGGTGTTAGCTGATTGTCTTTAGGATTGTTGTAAATCTTCTGATGAGCAGCACTTAGAAGGGGCTTTAGTAAAATCCATGCGCCCCAAATTTGTGAAGCTTCGTTTGGAAGAGAGGTTGACACTTCCACGTGAAGTCTTTCTTTTGGAAAAAGCAGGAGGACGCAGGACGGGCGAAGTAACCCGGGGAAGACGTTCTTCCCCCTCCCTTACGGATTCAGTGTAGTTTCTGGCATAGGCAATTCTGTCACCGGGCGGTCTTGTCTAATTCGTGTGGGGGCTGGTATTAACATAAGCAGCCGCCTCTTCGGGTGCGAGTGGGATCCCAGGTCCGGGATGTGGTGGGTGCGGTGCGGGAGAGGCACCCGCCGCCGGCCGCCCCCTTCACTCGGATGTTAGAGGCAAGTTGTTGGTGTGAACTCGAGCGAACGACTGGAGGTTGGCTGTTGTAGGTTCACTCCTTCAGGATGTGGGTTTCAGGGGGCGTTTTGATGTGATTTAATTCCGACCGTGAAAACAATTGCTAGGGGCTGGCTGGATTGCTGCTGGTTTTTCCCCTCCTGGTGGCTTTGCTTGGTTTGGGTTTAGTTTGGGAGCAAACTTGTTTTATATCAACACTTCCTTCTACATCGGGCGCCGTCGCCTCAACTGTGCGTGGGGGGCGAGGCGTCCACCCCGCACAAGAACAGAGGAGCCGGGGAGAAGAGACGGCCTCGCTGCCCACCGGGTAAGCGGAGCCCAGTCAAGCTCGGGAGCAGGCAGCAGAGCCAGAGGAGTGACCCCCACTCACACCAGAAAACCCCTCCCCCCCGGCGATTTTGTTGCCAACTCGAGTCGGCTACAGACAGTCCAGTGAGTCCTTAATTACAAGGACGAGAGAAAAGCACGGTGCCCCTCGAGTCCTCTCCGCCCCCTCGGTCCTAACCCCCGCCCAGGCTCCAGGTCTTCCCTTTTGTGTGGCCTGGACTCTCTCCCAGCTACAACTTTGGTGGGATCCCAAAGGAAGGAGGTGGCGGGGCCTACGGAAGAGGATACTCAGGAGCCGAGGAGAAGGGCTAGAAAACGAATAATGTGACTCCAGAGGCGGAACTCCGACCCCCTCGAATTCCCACCCCGTCTTCGCCTGGAGACGAAAGCTGTGGGGCATCTTCAGTTTAACGGACCTCGCAGAAAAGGAGAGAAGGGGGGCGAGGGAAATGGCAGTTTGTGTCCCAAGGGTTCTTCCGCTTGTTCTTGCCGCCTCCTAAAGACAAACAAACTCAACCCCCCACCCTCCGCGGTATCAGGGAACTCGTGGGACCGTGAAAAAGTCGTTCCCAAATCCGGCCGCCTGCGGACGTCGGGCTTCCGCGGGGCCGGCGCCCGTTGGCGTCTGCAGCTCGGCGCAGCCTCGCGGGGCTCGAGCGAGCGGGGTCCGCCACCCCTCCCGCCCTCCTGCGGCTTTCCCCGCGCTGGGCCAGTGCAGGCCGAGCCCCGCGTCCCTGCCTCGCTGGGTGGGGGTCCCGGGCGCGGCTGTCCAGAGGGCCGCCTCCTCCCGCGGCCCGCGGGCAAGGGGCGCAACCCACCCCGCTCTGCAGGCCGCCCCTCTGCCAGCTGGGAGGCGAGGGTACACGTCCTAAGGCTGCCCAAGAGGGCGAGGAATCGCGCCGGTAGGAGAGCGCACGGGAACCAGCAACGCAAGGCAGGCACAGGGGAGCCGAACGAGCCAGACAGGGCCCGGCCACGCGCCCTCGTCGCTGGGCTGCTCTCCGCGACGGGAACCCGGGCTCCCACGCATGGGGAATGCCTAGAATGGAGCAGGAATGGAGGTGGGAGCTGGAGTCATTTTGCGGGCCACAGGACTGCTCATTTCGTGGGCAGGACGTGACATTCTTGTCCCTCCTTTCTGAAAAACTTTTCTCAGGCGCCTGAACTTGGCACGGGGACCGGCCTCGGAAGGCCGGCGGGTAGCACGGCCGCGGCGTCCAGCCCTGGGCCCTCCTCGCCCAGTCCCTCCTTGTCCCTCGGCCCGCCCCCCGGGTCGGGGACGCGCGCGGAAAGGCCGCCCGCGCGCGCGAGTCGCGCCTTATATCGGCTGAGGGCGGCGCCTGCGCAGGGCCCGGCGCGGCGGCGCGGCCTTTGAAGTCGCGGCGGCTGCCGCTTTCATCCTTTCTTTTTTCCCTCGCAGGCCCCTTTGTGTGACTAAATTTGGCAAGAATATGGATCCGAGCCAGTCTTTCCACGTGTGCTCCCAGCTCCCAGCTGAGAAGGCCAAGGGTTCTCTTCCGGGTAAGGAGACAGGGAGAAAGATCAAAGAGTTTGGGGAGCTGGATCTGAAATGTGAATTGAAAATAAAAATCAAGCCTGGACACATTCCAGTTTCTAAAGCAAAACCAACCCTCAGCAGAGGCCGGCTCTCTATATAGCTCTCTTTCTTTCTCTCTCTGCTCCCTTTGCCTCTTTCTGTGACCATTCTTGAGCACATGGAATAAAATAAAGAGAACATAGGGAAACAGTTTCTCTATATTTCGTTTTGGAGTACTTTTATTAGGGAAAATGTCTTGTTCATAATTACTGGTATGTGAAGCCGAATTTCTTCAGTCGTAAATATTGTCTTATTTCAGCACGCTTCGCACTTTCTTCTGCGGCCACATTTGGGAAGAGAACGTTGACGCAACACGTGTGGATATGTTCGTTGTGTATAGTGGTCCTTTTTTTCTACACATGATATGGTGCACCGTATAGTTTTCTTTCACAGAAGTTAGATTCTGGAAAACCAATGTTAATATTTTTATCAAAGTACTCACTATCACAGTTGATCCCTATAATTTGAAACCCTCTCGTCGATAGACTGCAGAGATCTTTTCTTATAGGCCACTCAATGAGACTCCTTTGTGTTTTTAAGGTTAAAAAACTATAGGTCCCTTCACTTCTGTTGTTATGGAAGTAACTAAAATAAAGAGACAGCTTTGAAATACTGTGATGCGAAAAGTCAGAAATCCTGGGCTGGAGATGGGCCCTGCCACTCCCTCTCATGCCATTGGTGACCTCAGGCAAGCCATTTAACCTCTCCCAAAGTCTGTTTCCTCTCTGAAAAATGGATATAATACCGTACTATTAAGTGAGATAATGCATGTGAAAGTATGTACAAATGTAAGGTATTATTAGTCCATGAAGCAAAGACGATCCTTTTAAGGGGACCTGTTAAGTTGCAAAA
Organism: Macaca nemestrina; assembly: GCF_043159975.1. NCBI lineage: Eukaryota > Metazoa > Chordata > Mammalia > Primates > Cercopithecidae > Macaca > Macaca nemestrina. Next base: position 80,931,066 of record NC_092127.1, on the reverse strand, counting down.
TCAAAAACTTCTGAAGCCCTAGGAACCCTTACCACAGGAGCAAATGGGGACAGTGTTACACTCTCGTGTCCACGCTATGACCATCTCCACGCCTCCATCAGTTGTGTTACAAAGGCCATTGAAGCGGTTGTTACCCCCCAAGTGAGTGTAATGAAAGAACATTTTAAGAACAGGGTGAATATGCTTTAACTCGTGTTTATGTTGGGCTCTCAATGAATTTATAAATGAATGAAGAAAATAACACCAAAAACAGTACCTTTTTGTGAGACATTTAACACACATTACAGCAGCTCTAAAAACAGTCTTAGTATAATGGCCTGAGAAAGTAGTAATATTTATGTGGATAAAATACCCCCAACAACAGTTGTAAGGACTCAGAAGTGGGGAGAGTGACTAGAAAGGTATATAAGAGTTGTTTCTTGGGACTGTGTAAGTGCCACCAAAATCTATGTTTTAAAATAGAAAGTGATTATGTATCCCAGGCAGAGGTATCTCAAGTTTACAATGCAGTGAAGATTATTGATAGGGCTGACTGTGAAGTGACAGGAGTACCACAGGTGTGGTACATAGGGCATTTAGCCGAATGCACTTCAGTGTGATCCTTTCTAACCTAAGGTAACCCCACCAAGGGAGCCATTTCCTGGGCTCATTGGGAGCCATTTTCCAATATAAGCTTTTCAGTGTGACCTGTGTACAAAGTGATGAAAGCAGCAGGGCTGGGAGGTGGATGGGGTTCCAGGGTTCCTAGGTCCCTTTGGCATGGCCCAACGCTGCTCAGGGTGCAGACTCCTCCTGAGATGCTCCATCTCCTTCAGTTGCCTCCTGCTAGCAGCAACCCTCAGCCTTTGCCAGTTGTGTAGAAGGGACTCTATAGCAATTTTTATTGGCACTTAGAAAGCACCTTCTATTTTCAATGTACCTTTCCTCCAAATGTCCCAAATTAAAAGTGGATGCTGATCAAGTTCACTGGTCAACTTCAATTCTTCCTTTCCCTTTTCTTTACAGATGCAGCCTTTTTGAAATTTATTCTTGGTCAAAAGAGGAACATAGATCAAGGATTCTATCTTGCTTTTGCGGGGCAATGGAGAGACCCTGAAAACAAGGAAAACCTGGGGCCTTCTATAAGAAAATAAACTCCCTGAAAGGGGAGGCATGGCCAAGGAATTTACTTATTTTTATAAATCTCTTTCCTGGATGGATATGGTAATGGATGTGTTTCTTGAATTGTGGTAAATGCACCTCATAAAATGGATGGACTGGGGCTGTATTCTCAGGCTTCCTGGGCTCCGTTGACATTGGGCAAGCATATAATCCCTGGTTTGAGGCTAGAAGCCAAAGCCACAACCTTCTTGCAGTACCAACTGAGCCATTGGGAGATTAATGCAGAACAAGGTCATTAGTCTCATTGTTTATCCGGTTACTAGCCGCACAGATTTGTGTAAATTTCAGCTACAGTGGTTGCAGCCTGCCTTTGATGTGTGTAATCTGTACATTTTAGTGCTCCAGGAAAGTGCCTGATTGACAAGATCTACATCCAATGCCCAGAAAACACATCCTGCACAGGCACAGTGAAGCGTAGAGTTGAACCATTTTCCAGTGAGTTCCGTCAAAGTAAATAAACCAACCTAGAGGGTCAGGATTGAGCCTCCTTTTTTCATGACATGGCTTTTGAGTGTCCTTGGGAATGGTCTGTATTTGTTTTCATTTGAAACTGGGTGACTGCTTTAAATCCTTATTTACCTCTCAGAGGAAGAACTTGGCCTGTATGACATTTGACCTTGAGGATGCTTTCTGTTTTAAAGCACTTCTGTCCTTAAAAACAGACTCCTTGAGTGAGGTTACCCATAGTCATATATACATTTATCCAAGACATGGCCAATTTCTAGTTCCTTCCTTAACTCTGTCTTGCTTGTATGGCTATGCTTAAACTCAGAATTAACAATAACGGGAGTGAATTCAGATGGTAGAGAGAGCCAGTGCAAATAGTTTAGGCTACAAAATTGTCATCTGGCTCCACCAAACACTTTTCTTTGGCAGAAATAAAGCTGATTTGCCTTATCTGAATTTGACTTAAAGGTCCTGCAATCCCGCTCTGCCAATTAACGGATCTCAAGTCTACTTCCCTTAGGTTAAATTGGCAGAAAGCAAGGGACAGAGATAAACTACTATCCTATGAGGTTAGATGGTAATTTTTGACTGCCAGTTCTGATAACCACAGACTCCCAAATATATTTTGAAATGTATTTGAATTACCCAGATATTTGATTTTTGCAGTTCAAATTACTGGGATAATTTTTACATTGTTTTACTTTGTATCTTACAGTGGCTGAGTTAGACAGACCTTGTTGAAGCTCTAGCTCTCTCACTGTTAGCCCTCCCTGTCCTGCACCTTTGCAGTTGCCTCCTAATGAGTCTCTGGCTTCCATTTTTTTTTTTTTTTTTTTTTTGAGACAGTCTCCCATTGTTGCCCAGGCTGGACTGCGGTGGTGTGAACTCAGCTCACTGCAACCTCTGCCTCCCAGGTTCAAGTGATTCTTGTGCCTCAGCCTCCTGAGTCGTTGGGACTACAGGTGTGCACCATGACACTCGGCTTTTTGTATTTTTAGTAGAGACCGGGTTTTGCCATGTTGGCCAGGCTGGTGAACTCCTGACCTTAAGCAATCCACCCGCCTTGACCTCTCAAAGTGCTCTGGCGTCTATTCTTGCTGGGTTCCATGCATGCCCCACAATAGTCCATGCCTCATAGAGCAGCCAAAGTCATCCTTCAACATTTCCTACTCGTGGTTTCCAAGTCCCTACGTAAACTGTTTCCTGGCTTCCTCTTGCTTACTGCTCTCTAGCACCACGGACTCTCCAGCTGTTCCTTCAGAGTGCAAAACACATGCACGCACGCGTACACACACCACCACCGCCCCCCCTCCCCCCCCACACACAATACACCTCAGTCCTTGTTCCCTCTTCCCAGAAGCTCCTGGCCAGGTAGATGTTCACAGGGCTCACTGCCTGACTTCATTCAGGTTCTGCTTAGATAGCCCCTTCTTAGAGCTTGTTATCTTAAAAAATAGCCATCCCCCCAAACCTTCTGCCTTCACTCCAATTCCGGTCACCCTCCATTTTTTTAATGGACTTCATCTTCTTTTACTGTCACTGCCTGGCCTATTTTTTATACCTACGTACTATACTTATTAGCTTTTTCTCCCACTGGTTCGTAAGTTCCATGAGGGTAGGGACTTTGCTTTGTTTTATCCTCACTGCCTGTGGCAGCTCTTGGTGCATAGAAAATACAAGGTGTGTAGAAGAATAAATTAATATGCCTTTGACAACCTCAGGTTTCTTATCTGGAATACCTTCCTTATGGAAGATTACAAATAATTGATATAAAACTACCTGGCATACAGTAGATACACTCAGTAGGTGATACTATAATTATGTAGATCAACACTGCCAAATGAAATATAATGCAAGTCACATATGTAATTTTATTTAACCCAGATGTTGAAATTATTACCATTTTAATATATAATCATTATTAAAACTTCCTAATGAAAGATTTTACGTTCTTTTTTCACATTAAGTCTTTGAAATCCAGTGCAGTTTTCTTACAGCACCATTCAGTTCTTTTTTTTTTTTTTTTTTTTTTTTGAGACAGAGTCTCACTCTGTGCCCAGGCTGGAGGGCAGTGGCGCGATCTCAGCTCACTGCAAGCTCTGCCTCCCGGATTCATGCCATTCTCCTGCCTCAGCCTCCCAAGTAGCTGGGACTACAGGCACCCGCCACTGTGCCCGGCTAATTTTTTTTGTATTTTTAGTAGAGACGGGGTTTCACTGTGTTAGCCAGGATGGCCTCGATCTCCTGACCTCGTGATCCACCCACCTCGGCCTCCCAAAGTGCTGGTATTACAGGCGTGAGCCACCGCCCAGCAACTTACAGCATGATTCAGTTCTAACTGGCCACATTTTGAGTGCTTGAGTATAGCTAGAGGCTACTGTATGCAGTTAGTCAACTCTTTAATGACAAGTCTTTGTCAGATTCATCTTTGTAACCCCCATACTGCCTTACACATTTTTCTCAAAACAGTAGGTGATCAAAAATGTATCAATATCATAACAATATATTGTTATATACTATTTTTCATGGCAAATTCAGCCTTTCAACTTATTGGAGGGTGAAATAAGTCTTGGTGAAGTAGCTTGAGATTATAATCATTTTAAGTATATTTTAACAGTGCGTTGCTCATAACAGAGGTGTGCAATGAATAGTTGTCGTTCTCATGTGTTGCTGAGTTAAGTACTTTTCTACGCTGTAAATAATAGATTTATCATTGAGCTTCAGGAAATACATAAGTTGAAGGTTTTCTGTATCATATTCTCTAGAATAACTTTCTCCTCCCTGTAAAACTGCCAAACCTGCAGTTCTGTAAGAGTCATCCAGGATCAAAGGTTTCTCCAGAGATGTATACCATGGAGAGTGCCTACTCCCACTGCAGATTTCATTTTCAAGTACAATTCCTGAACTACTTCTTGATACACATGCGCTGGATATAATGGTAAGTCTATTCTGTCCTGTGCCTTGAGTTTTCACTAAAATACTTTAATAAGGCATTAGCCTTAGGCCTAGCAAATGCTTTTAGTTGCAAAAGTCATCCCTCTCCATTTCAGAGATTTAAACCTGATGTAATAAGAGGAGAAAGATGAACAAAAGAGCAAGGTCATTTTCTGGAAGAAATGGGTAAAGACTCTTTTGTTGAGAGATATACCTCTAAAGCCTTGATGTGCTTTTATGGAAGAGAAGTATTACATAAACATACTATCCTTTACTGTGACTTTAAAAATGACCCATAGGCCAGGCACAGTGGCTCACACCTGTAATGCCAGCATTTTGGGAGGCCAAGGCAGGAGGATAACCTGAGGTCAGGAGTTCAAGACCAGCCTGGCCCACATGATGAAACCCTGTCTCTACTGAAAATACAAAAATTAACTGGTCGTGGTGGCGGGCGCCTGTAATCTCAGCTACTCAGGAGGCTGAGGCAGGAGAATTGCTTGAACTCAGGAGGAGGAGGTTGCAGTGAGCTGAGATCGTGCCCTTGCACTGCACAGCCTGGGTGACAAGAGCAAAACTCCATCTCAAGAAAAAAAAATAAAAATAAAAATGAACCATAGATTTTCATCGAAGTACAGAGAGTAGGCTGGGCACAATGGCTCACACCTGTCATCCCAGCACTTTGGAATCAAGGCAGGAGGATTGCTTGAAGCCAGAAATTCAAGACCAGCCTGGCCAACATAGCAAGACCCCATCTCTACAAATAAAATAAATTAGCTGAATGTGGTGGTGTGTGCCAGTAGTTCCAGCTAGTCAGGAGGCTTAAGGCAAGAAGAGCACTTGAGCCCAGGAGTTTGAGACTTCAGTGAGCTGTAATCATGCCACTGCACTCTTGCCTGGGCATCAGAGTGAGATCCTACCTCAAGAAAAAGAAGAAAGAAGAAGGAGAAGAAAAGAAGGAGGAAGAGAAAAGGAAGAGAAGAGGAAGAAGAAGAAAGAGTTGGAGGAGGAGGAGGGAAGAGAAGGAAGAAGAAGGAGAAAAAAGAGGAAGAGGAGAAGAGGAAGAAAAAGGAGGAGGAGGGAAGAGAAGGAAGAAGGAGAAAAAGAGGAAGAAAAGAGGGAAAAAGGAGGGAAGAGAAGGAAGAAGAAAAAGGAAAGAAAGAAGAAAGGAAGAGGAGGAAAGGAAGCACAAGGAAGAGGAGAAGAGGACGGAAAATAAGAAGAAAAGGAGGAGGAGGAGGAAGGATGAGAAGGAAGGAGAAAGAGAAAGAAAGGAAGAGGAGAAGAGGAAGAAGAGGAAGAAGAAGGAGAAGAAAACGGAGGGAGGAAGAGAAGGAAGAAGGAGGGAAAGAAGAAAGAGGAAGAGGAGGAGAGGAAGAAGAAAAAGGAAGAGGAAAAGAGAAAAAGAAGAAGAAAAGGGGGAGGAGGAGGGAAGAGAAGGAAGAAGAAGGAGAAAAAGAAGTTGAGAAAGAAGAAAAAGGAAGAGGAAGAAAAGAGGAGGGAAGAGAAGGAAGAAGGAGAAAAAGGAGCAAAAGGAAGAGAAGAAGAAGAGGAAGAGGAGGAGTAAGAGGAGAAGAGGAAGAAGAAGGAGAAGAAAACAAGGAGGAGGGAAGAGAAGGAAGAAGGAGAAAAAGAAGAAAAAAGAGAAAGAAGAAGAGGAGGAAGAAGAAGACAAAGAGGAAGAAAAGGAAGCTTTTATAACTTTGAAAAACTTGGAAAGGTCTAGCTGTGGATTTCTGAAATTCTAATATAGCTTGATGGTGAAATATCACACACCTTTGATAATGATGCTCAATTATTTTTATTCCCATAAAGATATTAGTGATACATTACTAAGTTAAAAAAGAGAGTTATAAGAGAATAAGTGCAATCATGCCTCATTTAAAAAAATTTGTCTACAGATCATTTATTAGAATGTAAACTCTATGAGCAGGGGCACTATCTTGTTTAGCACAGTATATCTGATGTCTAGAACAATTCCTGGCACAAAGTAGGCACTTAGTCAATATCTGTTGACTATATCTGGAAGGATAGACAGTAAGATACTAATAGTGGTTTTCTCTGAATAGTGGAGATTTTTATTGTGATTTTTATTTTTTGTACTTTTAGAAATTTCTTTTTTTTTTGTTTTCTTTGAGACAGTCTCACTCGGTCACCCAGGCTGGAGTGTGGTGGCACAATCTCGGCTCACTGCAACTTCTGCCTCCCAGGTTCAAGCAATTGTCCTGCCTCAGCCTCCTGATTAAGTGGGATTACAGACATGTGCCACCATGCCTGGCTAATTTTTGTATTTTTAGTAGAGACGGGGTTTCACCATGTTGACGACGCTGGTATCGAACTCCTGACTTCAGGTGATCCACCCGCCTTGGCCTCCCAAAATGCTGGGATTACAGGCATGAGACACCGCACCTGGCCGCATTTGGAAAATTTTATATGCAATGAACCAACATTATTAAAGTAATAAAATATAATTTTAAATGTTATGTGATAAAAATATCTTAAAAAGTGAAAGAGCTGTCCTGGGTAATTTTGACAACAACAAAAATTAGTAAATCACAAAGGAAGAGTATCAGGAACTGGGGGCAGTGTTGGAGCCACTGCATCATAGCAGACACAATTTCAGGGCCACCTGCTGGTCACTCAGAGGTCAATACAAAAGGGCTTTGACAGTTTATAGCAAGCTTGTCCAACCCATGGCCCACAGCCCACATATGGCCCAGGACAACTTTGAATGCAGTCGAATATGAATTTGTAAACTGTCTTAAAACATTATGATTTATTTTATTTTTTAGCTCATCGGCTATTAGTATATTTTATGTGTGGTCCAAGACAATTATTCTTCCACTGTGGCCCAGGGAAGCCGAAAGATTGGACACCCCTGGTTTATAACGATCAGAAAGATGGGCTGTTTTTTTTGGGTTTTTTTAAGGTAAAATTTGAACACAATGAGATGCGTAGGTCTTACGTGTACAAATCAACACGTGTGTGTGTGTGTGTTTTTTTTTAATCAGGCAGCCCTCAGAGTCACAGGTGATTCTGAAAGACTCCCCAGTGTGTTTTGGTTAATATATACACCTGTGAAACTATCATTCCATCACGATATAGAACATTTCAGTCGTCCCGGAAATTTCCCCTATGGGATGAACTTATTTCCAAGCTTAAGCTACATTTTTGGTGAAATGTCATTTGTTGGTAGTTTGTGGTTTTCTTACTGGTTGCTTTGGATATATTCCTTAACTCTGTAATTTATTTCCTCTATCTGAACAACCTGTCACCTTAAGAGTATGCCTTTCTAGAAAACATGCTAATAATGTAATGTACTTAACAGGAAGGAGAGAAATGGCACTCAGGTTATTGGATTGGCTATCGAAGTGCTGAATTGAAACAATGACCAAGTAAATTGCATGAAATAATTTGTATTCTAAACTGTTTTTCATTGTAGTAAATGAAATGTCTGTGGTCTAAACAGACTGACAGTCAGAAGAGGTCTTGGTTTGCTCCAGACATGGGTGTTTGGGAAAGGGTATTAGGGGAGCAAGTAACTAAGGACCTGATGGGGTGATTTCCAGAGGCAGCTGTTTGCCAGAAACTTGGGAACATGAGGCTCTTTGGTGGGTGCAGAAGCACAGGAGAGCAACACAGTGGATTTGTGCCTGCCCCCTGCACATGACTTCTAGGCTTAGCATTCCTCTGGCCTCTGTCGGCTCTAGTCCACTGCATACGTGCAGTTGAACACAGCAAACAGAAACATCTTTTGGCTGTGGCATAATATTGTACTTACTGTAAAAAAGATAGCATTTCCTGAATTTCTTTTATGGGAAGTGTTAAAAAATGCAGATAGGATGTAGTCTGACGTTTTCCCCCCTTATTGTGAAATAGCTGAAGTTCATTTCTCTTTTTCTCTCTTTCTCTCTCTCTGTCTCTCTCTCTTGTTCTCTTTCTCTTTCCTCTGTTTCTGAGGTGAAGATAAACCTCAACTTCCAGGAAGGGAAAAATTTAACTTAAATATGGGTTCAAAGGTCCATGCCAAAACAATGTGATCAATACATAGGTTAAAATTGTCCTAAAGAGGACTATGGAATGGATTGCAACATGGTTCAGGTCAGATGATTTCTGGGATTACTAGCCTGGTAGTCCAAAAAGACATTGCATGCTGTGAGGGAAATAAAAACAATAATGCGAAAACAACATTAAGGATCTACTCCAAGTACGGCCCACAAGACACTCCTGAGCTGCTTGCTGGTGCGCCACTGTGCATTTCATCCCTCCCCCTCTCTTCATCGATCCTGCAGCATGTGGGGTGTGAAATCACTTGAGAAACTGTTTCCGCTGGTTTGCTATGAGAATTTCATAGTTTGACCCCTGAAAATGAAGGGAATTAGAATTGATAGGAATGATGATTTGGTGCCCAAAGTGGTGAATTGGTGCCAGAAGGTCACCTTAGTAAGAAATGCCTTTGCTTGGTGGCTGTGTAAGTTAGAAATAAGTGAGCTGAAAATTAAAGTAAAAAAGGTTAATTTCTATGAGAATATCAGTTGGACAGAAAGCAATTAGATAAGGTGTAATCTAAGAAGTAAAGCAGGAGAGAGAGTTTACTTAATAACTAAATATTTACTTTTATCTCTTTCCCTCACTTGTAAACCAAGATAGGCCTGTTTGTTTTCTATACAAGAGTTAATGCTCTATGATTAATTATATTCATTATTCCAATAATAGCAACAATGAACTTTAAATGAAAATCATTTTCATTATATCTATTTATTTCTTGGTTGCTAAAATTGAAAAAATATTGAAAATCAAATGGACATTGTACATTACTTACTATTTTGCTTACTGTGGATGATTAAAAAAAAAACCCTATTCTGTTTCACTTATTGCTTCAAGTAAATTACATTTTCTGCCTCTCACATTTGAATACAAGGCTGTTATCTTAGGGCTCCCAGCACTGTGGAAGAAACATTTCATGGAAGTAACTCTATTTCAGCTGTAATGTCTCTTTCTGCTCCTTTTTTATTGAAGAAAAAAAAGAAGAAAAAGAAAAGAAAAAGAAATAAAGCAATAATAATTATATTTCTAGCCCAGAAATATGATCCTTTGAATAAAATTCTGCCCTGACTTTCAGTTAATCAGAAGATGAGTGATACCCTATTTCTTTATAGTTTCTTCTAGTCTGAGTGAGATGAAAGAGGAATTTGCAATCAAATAAGAGCGGTATTGCAGACATTACAACTAATTTATATAGTTAAGAACTCAGAATTGTATCCAGATCTGACCAGGAACATGACACAAGATTTAATTTAAAAGGAAAAAGGGGGCAATTTCTTTTTTTATTTTGGTAACTCAATTTACATTGTGCCATGACTCAGTAATTATGCTGCAAGCCTCACTGTGAACACTGATGAATTGACTTTGTGTCCATCTATTATGTTGACACTGGATTAAAATAGAACTAACTCCATCATTCAGGTTGGAGATAGTTCAGAAGTATTGCTTGCTCCTCTTTTTCCTTCTACTGTCTCCTTTTTCTCATCTTCCGGATTATTGGTGCCTCACCAGAAGAGAACAGAGGAGAGACTTACTGACTTACATAAAACATTCATTAACTTACCATAGAGACTACATATGCAGAATATCCATCATATATAACCCACATACTGTAGTATGTAGCCAATATTTTGTTCATGTGAAAAGTAGAGAATTGCACCAATCATTTAAATAACTTAGGTAAAACACTGTTGAAGAAAAACTTTATTTAGACCCAAATTAGTCAATCAATTAATTCAAACAGAGCTAATATTCAATCATGCTTTATTTTGTCAAGGAAATAATTAGATATTTCTTTAGGTTCCAAGCAGCACTGAAATCATAGGCAAAAAGGAGGTAGCAAATGAACATACATTCCTCCTCTGCCTTCTCTTTGGAACACATTCCAGACATGGTTTTTGCCCCAGCTCTCCACCGAAACTGCTAAATCTGATGGTCAGCTCTCGTCCCCCTTATTTGACCCATCATCAGCATTTGACACAGTTGATTACAGTTTCTTCAGACACTTTCTTCCCTTACTTCCAGGATGCCACCAGCTTTGGTTCTTTCCAGATCTCCTGGGCTATTCATTAGTCTCCTCTGCTTGTTTTGTCTTCCTGACCTCTGTGTAGTTGGTGGAGCACCCCTACAGCTCAGTCTCTCACCCCCTTCTCTTTTCTATCTAATTCATTTCCTGATGGGCTCGTCAAGTCTCATGCCTCTCAATATATTATACATGCTAACAACTTTGAGTTATATCTTTGGCCTAGACCTAGCCCCAAATTTACAGACTTACATATCCAGCTGCCTACAAACCTCTATTTGATGTCTAATTGGTATGTGAAACTCAACATGTTCAAAACCCAACTTATGATCTTTCCCCAAATCTGTTCCTTCATAGTCTTCTCCGTCTCAGGAAATTGCAGATCTATTATTTCAGTTGCTCATGCCAAAAGCCATAGAGCCATCCTCACCCTTCTCTTTCTCTCACTCCCCACATCCAATCTATCTACAAATTCTTTTGTTGTTGTTGTTGTTGTTGTTGTTGTTGTTTCTGAGACAGAATCTTGCTCTGTCATCCAGGCTGGAGTGCAGTGGCACAATCTCTTCTCACTGCAATCTTTGCCTCCCAGGTTCAAGCGATTCTCCTGCCTCAGCCTCCCGAGTAGCTGAGATTACAGGCACCACGCCCAGCTAATTTTTTATTTTGTATTTTTAGTAGAGATAGGGTTTTATCATGTTGACCAGGCTGGTTTTGAACTCCTGACCGCAGGTGATCCACCTGCCTTGGCCTGCCAAAGTACTGAGATTATAGGACTGAGCCACTACACCCAGCCTTATCTACAAATTATTTACCTGTGAAATATAACCAGAACCAGCTACTTCTCACCAGCCTGGTTCAAGCTGCAATCATTTTTCATCTAGATATTTATAATAAGGGCTATTATAAAAAAACAGGTCTCCCTGTTTTTACCATGCTGTACCTGCTATTGTCTGCAAAGCTCACAGAGTAATCTTAAAACTATTGATGACAAGCCAAATTCTGTAAAATACTTAAAGAGGTTTATTCTTAGCCAATATGAGTGACCCACGCCTGGGGAACAGTATTAAGAGGTCCTGAGAAAGTATGCCCACGTGGTTGGGTTACAATTTTTTGGAGTGCAGTGGCACAATCATAACTTACTAAATCCTCTACCTTGTGGGCTCAAGTGATCTGCCCACCTCAGTTTCCTGAGTAGCTGGGACTACAGGCACACACCACCATGCCTGGCTAATTTTTGTATTTTTTGTAGAGACAGGGTCTCACCATGTTGCCCAGCCTGGCCTCAAACTCCTGGGCTCAAGTGATCTGTTTGCCTTGGCCTCCCAAAGTTTTGGAATTACAGACGTGAGCTGCCATGCCTGGCAGCAGTTTGGTTTTATACATTTTAGGGAGACAGAAGATACCAGCAAAAACATAGATCAATACATGTAAGGGATACACTGGTTTGGCCCCAAAAGGCAGGACATGTCAGAGTATGAGGGGGTTACTTATAGGTCACAGGTGGATTCACAGATTTTCAGATTGACAATTGGTTTAAAGAGTTAAGCTTTGTCTAGACTTGAAGTCAGTACAAAGACACACTAGAGTCAAGATGTGGGGAGGATTGTGAAATCCAAGGTTCTTGTTATTTAGATTAAACCTCTAGGTAACAGCCTTAGAATAAATGGTAAATGTCTCTTTTCAAAACTTAGAAGTGTCAGACTCTCATTTAGTCCCTTTTAGATCCAGGAAAAACTAGAAAGGGAAGGAGATTTCCTAGAGATGCTTATTTCCCCAAGAGAGGGCTTTCTAGGACCATTTCAAAATATGTCAAAGAAATATCTTTTAGGGTAAAATCACTTTATTTCCTTCAGAGTCTTCTATCTCATGTGATGCTATATCAGAATCAGGTTGGAATTCGGTGTCTTATTGCCACAAAGAGTCTGTTTCTGTCAGTCTTGTGATCTCTATTTCAGTGTTAATGCTGGTCACTTGTGCCTAAACTCTAGAAGGGAGGGGTATAACCAGGCATGCCTGACGTCCCTTCCTCTTATGGCTGGGAATTCAGTTTTTTGGGTTTCTCTGGGATCCCCTTGGCACAGAGGGGGTCCATACAGTCAAATGGGGGCCTTAGCATTTTTTGGTTTACAAACTTAGGTCAGTTTATGTCCCTCCTCTGCTCAGAATGCCCCAGCAGTTTACCATTTCCCAATGTTCTGCAGGATCCTATGTGATCTACGCCCACCTCTTACTTGTCTGATCTCATCTCTCACTGTTCCCCTTGCTTTCTGTGCATTGGCCAGTTGGGTTTCTTTGCTTTCTCAAATCTTGGGCATGTTCTTACCCCAGGATCTTTGCACAGGCTATTTCCTTTCTCCATAGTAATGTTTCCCCAGATCTTCACATGGCTCACTCCCTCACCTCCTTTGGGTCTTTCCAAATACTTGTTAGTAAGGTCTTCCCTGATCATCCTATTTAAAATTATAACTCCTCCCCCAACGGTTGGTACTCTTTATCCTCTTCTCTCACTATATTTGTAGTACTTATTACCAGCTGACATCCTGTATATTTTATTCATTTATTTTTTGACTATCTTCCCTAGTAGAATGTAATTCCCTGGAGGGAAGGGATTTTTGTCTGCTTCCTTCATTGCTATAAATCTAGGCACCTACAGTAGTTCCTGACTTGTAGATAGAATCGAGTAAATGTTTGTTGAATGAAAGAATATCTACAAAAATACATACACACAAGTATTGTAGCAAAAATACATGTACACAAGTATTGTATACTTTACCTCTTGTTATTGTTGTGATCTCCTCAATGGATATAGCTTAATATACATATAAACAATAAATCATTTTAAACAAATCAGGGAAGCTGTTATTAGAAGGCATTTGACGGTCCTTTTACAAAGGTGAAAGCTCCATTTAAAAGTAAACAGTCATACTCTCATTTGTCTATGTTGTCAATGTGGATTTTCATCTTAATGACCTGCGTCTCTAGAGATGACTCTTTTGGAATGCTCTATTGAACAGGCAGGTATTATGAGGCTATTTCTAATTGATAGGGAGAAGAGTAAACAAAATATCTGAAAAGTTCTGTTTTTCAGTGGCCTGGATGGAATTCCGCCAGGCCCCTCAGGACAGTTGCTGTGTCCTTGCTGAGCTGTTCCAGGCCTTACAAGAGTATTTGAAGGTTTCCAGAGGTTGGGGAGCCTTGGCTTGGTGGTATGGGAGATGATTTTGAGTGATTTACAGGACTAGCAATAAATTCCTTTCACTCAAATAATGAGAAAACTATTTCCTTTTCTATTCTCTATCAGTCTAGTACCTGTAGCAGCCTCTGTTGGAACCTGGCCCTTACCTTTTCACCTTTATCAAGTGGGTGTATGCCTGCCAGAGTTCCATCTGCAGCCCTTATATTCTTTGTCCAAGGCCGCCTTTTGACTCTGAGACCTGCTTTCCTGCCCAGAAGGCAGCCCAGGAATGCTGGGGAATTAATGTCCTAGGGACTGACCTTCAACAAGTGACTAACAGCAGTTGGTGTATAAATACCCCGTCTCTCTCATTCTTTGTGTAGGCGAATTCTGAGCTGTGTTCTACACTGGCTCCCTGAGTTTCCCCAGCGGGATGAAGCTCTAGTTGTCCAGAGTGAGAGCTCACTTCCCACCTCCCTCATTGTGTTTCCACATTTCCTTCACCTCTCAAGTAAACTAATTGCAACTGAATTCTAGTCACAGGTTTGCTTCTGGGAAAGCTCAGACTACAGTAGCTGCAAATCTTTAACCATTTCTAGTGCCTGTTTATTTACCTTTTTACCAGAGAGCTAGCTCAGGCCTCAGGCTAGAAACCTCAAGTTGTTGAGAGAATCTTGCTAGAATTAGTACTAAGAGGATTTTATTTTTCTTCATTATATTTATTTTTTAGTTACCTACTATTTATTGTGATATTAGATTTTCCATTTGCTCTTGTGATATAACTGAATCCATATAAGAACTACTTTATTTAAACCAACTGGTTTAAATAAAATGCTTGTAGTAAGACTGGTGGTAAAGAGATTTGGCAAAAATCATAGACACAAATGGCTGAAGCTTGGGGAAAAACCTGCTGTGAGTTCCTGAGCTAGCTCTGAAGGATCTTTGGAAGAACCAGAAAGTTTCACACTGTGCTTCATGTGGGGCCTGTACAAAATGGCAAGCAGTAATATGGAACTACTGTATTGTTTTATGCCATATTCCTTATAAAGCTGGTATCTTCTCTTAAAACTTTAAATGCTTAAGCAGGTTGAATAAACTTGCTTCTTCTGTGTAATTTTAAAGGGTTTCCTTTTGGAATGTTGTGCTTTCATCTTCCTCCCTCACCCTTTTTCTGGGGACAAAAGAAAATAGCAAACACCGTCATCTGAACACCTAGAAGTAACACTTGTGGACATTGTGTCATATTTCCTCCCTGCCTTTTTCTAATAATATAAACAAAGCACTGAACCTGCTCTACTGTCAGCCCTTTCCTTGATGACTGCTAAGAGCAAACTGGCCCTCACTTCTGTCGGACTCCTTGTTCCCTGCACAGCATTTGATGCCCCGATCCTTCCTGAAGTTCTCTCCTATTCGCCATCACACTGCTCTCTTCTTTTTCCTCCTCTGTCTGCTCCTTCTCCACCTCCCTCTAAAGGTCTCCTGTTTCTGCTTGCTTCTTAAATATAGGCCTTCCCCTGGTTCTCCCTCAGTGATCTCCCCCTCATGAAAAGTATTCCACATCTGCTTCTTTAAGTCACATTTCTCTCCTAAGTCCCAGACCTTGGACATCCTTTTCTGCTTGTCTGGTGGCCACATCAAACTCATCATGCCCAAAACTATCCTCATAATTTCCCCCTGCAAACCTCTGGTTCTTCTATACATCTAATTTCATTCACATAAGCCAAAACCAGGGTGTCATTTGTAATTCCTCTCGCTCCCTCACCTGCATGATGGGTGAGGAACTAAGCACCCCCAGCACTGCCTTAGTACATACAGACTCTCACTGTCTCTGAAAGAACTGCCTCATCACTTGGGGAGTCTCCCTGGCTTCAGTCACCCCATCTACTACCTTCTACCCAAAGTGATTTTTTTTTTCTTTTTTTGAGACAGAGTCTTGCTCTGCCGCCCTGGTGGGAGTGCAATGGCATGATCTCGGCTCACTGCAACCTCCACCTCCCGGGTTCAAGCGATTCTTGTGCCTCAGCCTCCTGAGTAGCTGCGATTATAGGCACGCAACACCACGCCTGGCTAATTTTTCCTATTTTTAGTAGAGACGGGGTTTCTCCATGTTGCCCAGGCTGGTCTTGAACTTCTGAGCTCAGGCAATCCACCCACCTCGGCCTCCCAAAGTGCTAGGATTACAGGCGAGAGCCACTGTGCCTGGCCCAAAGTGATTTTTTTTAAAAAAATACAAATCTGATCATTGCATATTCCTGCTTTAAATACTCTCTAATGAAAGATCCAGAAAGGTAAGCATTAAACTCTTACCTGTAGGGAATGGGGCAGGATCATTTGCTTTTTATTCCCTGTACTTCTTTACTGTGTGATTTTTCTTTAACAATGAATATATGTTGTTTTTACAATTAAAATGAATAAAGATTATCAAAAGAAAAACACGCTCAATAGCAACTGCCTGCCTCAGTTGCTTACAAGAAATCACTTTGTGCTCTGCCTCTGATTCTCCCTCAGTCCTCTCCCACACAGCAGTCATACCACAGGGCCCAGGCTTTCACCATAGGCTCCAGGTGTTCAACTCCATGCAGTTTTCCAGACCTTTTCTCAGGCTTTCACTGCATCTGAAATGCCGTTCCAGTCTTCACCACCTGTGCTATGCTTAGACATCCTTCATGGTCTAGCTTGTGTCATCTCTTCTATGAAGGACTTCCCCACTCCAGGGAGACATGACTGCAGCTTCCTTTGGCGCTACCCTAGAGCTTTACCCTGTGAAGAAGTCTACTCTAGTACTAGATAATTTATTTGCCTCCTCTTCCTTCCCGTGTCCATAGGTCTCCTGAGAGCATGGACTGCACCTCTCAGCAAGCATTGAGAAAACAATGAAACAAAGCAGAAACAAACACCTGTCATTTACACCCTATTCACTGCTTGCCCTGCATATCACACATGTGATTTCTAGTCCTGGAAACAATCTGTAGAGTATCTCCATTTCACATGAAAACTGACACTCAGAGCTGGGCTAAGGGTCATGCAGATGGTTTGTGGCAGAGCTGGGATTTGGAACCAGTGCCCTATGCTGCCTCTAATAAAGCTGCTGAAGGCAGGGGCTGTGTCTTGTAATTATCTCCCTTGTAGCAACTAGCACAACTGGTTGCTCAATAGTGCTGCAATCAGTATGCGTTCCTGAATAATTTAGGAGGAGAGTAGTCCACCTCACCAAAAACCACTTACCCAGACTGTGAAAGAGCTCAGTCATTTCTCCTCATACTCTCTGAAAGATGAGCCCAAGGGCAATTATAGGACCACAAAGGAGTTTGCAGCGGGTGGGCAGTGTGTATCTACGCTCGAATAATCTGCCCTGGAGTGGATTGTTGGTAGTCATTTTAAAGTTGTTTGTCAAGTTGGTTACTCAAGAGCATGTCCCCAGGGACAACTTTGTCACTGAACAAGGCACACACAAAAGCTCTGGGGTAGGGCTTCCACCTCAGGGAAACATAGAGCTGTTCTCAACCTCTGGGCAGAGGGAATCAGGCCAGCAGAAAAGCGTGAGTGGTGAGTGCTGTGGAAGAGCCTGGGTGGAAAGCTATGGATTGCCTGGCATTCTACTCCTGGGAGTGGTGGGCATGTGTGCATGTGGGGGTGGGACTGGGGCTGAAGCGCAGTGAATGAAGGACAGTGAGGCACTGGGCAGTTTGGGGCTGGCACAGGTGGGGATAGTTTTGTGCCAACCTAGCTTGGTTCAGGGCTAGAGGTTGAGGGAGCCAGAGGTTCTCACAGTTCCTGTAAATGTTCAGCCTGAGTAGGCCTCCAGAAGTAGGAATGTGGCAGGGGAAATAGAGGCTCTAGTGCCCTTTTGCTGGGGAGCAGTGGGATGGGGTATAGTAATTTTTGTGAGCCCAAGAAAAGAATTTAAAAATCAGTATGCTTAAATCAGTTTTTAAGACTGTACATGGAAGTTACTCTGAGGCTACAGAAGGAGGTGGAGAGGGGGTCCTAGTTCCTTCCCAGAGGAGTAGACATTCTAGTGGTGGGATGCTAATATACAAACATAGAAAAACAACATGGTATGGCATGTGCAACAATGGGCAGGCCCACTGTGGGGCAGCAGCCATGGGTGTGTTATTTCACCCAATCATCACAGCGTCCCAGAGAAGTAGGCATACATACCCTCTTGTTCTTACCCATGACAAAACTGAATTGTAGCTGCATATGAGCGTCAAGTGACAGCAAATCCAGGTCTTTCTTGACACCAAAATACATCCCATTGTAGCACATCATGCACTTAAGGGGTAAATGAAACTCCAGATGCAAAGTATATTATGCAAATGTGGAGTGAATCATATTATTATGTCTACACCTAGCACTGCAGTGCTTAGAGAAAATTGGAAACCAAATTTAGTCAGGTTGCTGTTGGGAAGTTGAAGGCTTCCTGCTGAACAAACATTACTTTTTACAATTCAGGATTTGGACCACACAGTACTTTGATCTAAAATTTTTAGTAGACAAAGAATGAGTATTTATTGTTTTTATGACCATTGTTTTGTATAAAACAAATTGGGGGAGTGGGAAGGAATAAATATTTGGGACAGCAAACATTTAAATGCCAGTAGTTAATTTACTTTGCTACCTTGATTTACAATGGTAACATTTGGGTGGAGAGTTGAAAAGAAGGAACCCTCTTTTGTTCTTGTTTTATTTAGAATTTCTAAAGTCTAAAGGAATGTTTTTATTGCAAGTACATAAAGTAATGAAAAAAAAAAAAAAGGAAAAACCCGAGGATTTAAATGCCATTATAGAAGCTTAACTCTTGGGTGTTAAATGAGCAATGGACATTCTAGCAGATTTCTTTTAAATATTTTTCTAACTTTCTTGTCTTCTTAAAGTAACTTCCAACTCCAAATTTGTTGTTACAAAAAAAAAAAAAAAAAAAAAAAAAAAAAAAAGGGTGGAGCAAAGGAGTGTCAAAAAGAGGAAAACAGGAAAAAGAAGCTGAAGCTCCAAGTGAGTAGACCCAGGACATCCCACAGTGAGAATGAAGTGACGGTGGGGTGGTTTGGGACAGTGGAGACAGTAGGTAGCCCACAGGTCAGAGGATTTTATTTGACTAACTCAGATAATTCATCTAATGCAGCATGAATCACTCAGTCCTTTGCCTGCATAGATCCGGCCTGGATGACTAAACAGCTACCAGCTTCGGAGTCTTAAGAACCTAAAATCCTAAAATCACATTTAGAGCTGATGTGATGTTTAACAAGGGTCATCTAGAGGGAAATCATCTGATAGGCTTAAGAGGTACAAACACTGGCTCTTAATGTTTCAAACATACCATTGGCCTTGATCAGATGTTATTTTCAGGAAAGAAAATAGTCATGCCTGTGGGGCTTTAGCTCACTAAAAATTGTTCTGAAATTTTAAAATACTCCAAAGTTTCACAATCTGCATAAGTGTTCAAAGGGAAGAAAAAAACACACACAGCTTATGTTTTTTAGGGCCTATTGTTTTATTTCAAATTTGATTTTACTTATGTTTTATTTGTTTTACATCATTATCCCAAGCAGAATGGTGTAGCTATGGCAATGCTTAGAGAATCTGTGTGTAATGCTCTGGGCAGCAGGCAGCCATCATACACTCCAGAGCAAGGAGGAAGATGACATCAAAGAACCTGAAGACAGAGCACATTTACTTTTCTGATTCAAATTACTTTGTTTGGAAAAGAGTAAACACAATTACCTTAACAACTGAGCTGGGAGGCTTTGAGGGTTTAACACTGCATTGTTTTCCCAGGGAGAGGATGGGGACTGCTTAGGATCAGGGAGAGAGACCTAAAGAACCAGGTGGTTTTATTTGTTTTCACTTTCTTCTCTTTCCAGAAACGAGTTTGGGTAATTACAGGGCATTGAGTTCCTTAAAAAATTAACTTTGTTTATTTTTCTGATTTAAAATGAAATTAATGTTCATTATTTTAAAAATTAGGACAAAAGAGAAAACGTGTGAAGTTCCATCACCAAAACTCAGATTTTATATCCATTTCTAAATATATATACACCACCCCCCCACTACTCCCACAAATGATAGCATACCATTCATTGTTTCATTATTTGCCTTTTTAACTTAACATATTCTGGAAGCCTTTTACTCTCAGTCTCTCTAGAGTTGCTTCATTCTTTTTATTTATAATATAGTATTCTGTTATATGGACGTTTTCTGGTTTATTTTACCTGTCCTCTATCGATGGATATTTAGGTAGTATCTAATCTTTTGCTAGCACTAACAATGTGGTAATTAATATTCTTTTGTTTGTGTGATTTTGCAATTGTGAGAATGTGCATGAAGTGCAAATGATTAGAACTGAAATTCCTAGGTCAGAAGGTATGAGCATTTGTGGCTTTGATTGAAATTGTGTTGCCATATTGCTTTCCATAAAGATCATACCAATTTATACATCCACTACCCATATATGACAGTGCCTGTTTCCTCACACTGATCAAATTTCTCTATCTTTGCCAGTCCATAAGGTGAAAATATTGCCTCAATGTATTTTAATGTGTACTTTTTATACAAGTAAGGATGAACATCTCTGCGTAAGTTTAAAGAGCTCTTTATATTTCCTTTTTCCTTTTTTTTTTTTTTTCTTTGAGATAGGGGTCATGCTCTGTTGCCCAGGCTGGACTGCAACCATTGTTCACTGCAACCTCAAACCCTGGGCCTCAAGTGTTCCTCCTGCCTTAGCCTCCTGAGTATGTATTTCCTATTCTGCTGAACTGTATGTTCATACCCTTTGCTCACTTCTCTATTGGTTTGTTATTCTTTTCTTATTGATTTTTTATTGCTCTTTATGTATTGATAATGTTAGTCCTTTTTTCTGGGATATGAGTTACAAACATATTTACCAGTTTGCTGTTTGTATTTTTCTCTGTTTAGTAAAGTAAAATATAAACAGCAAAATGGTAAATATGTTTGTAATATTACTTTTTGTAGTAAAGTAAAATACAAAAAGTTTTTATTTTTATTCAGAAAGTTTTTATTTTTACGTAGTCAGCTATCCATTTCTTCTCTTCTCTGACTTAAGATTTTTATGTTTTACTTAAAGAGACTTTTCCCAAAATAGATTTTTAAAAACATCTTTCTATGTTTTTACCTACTTTGTATATGAATGTATATTTAATACATCTGGAATTTATTTTAGTGGAACATATAATGTAAAAAAACAGTTTTAGGGCTGGGTGCGGTGGCTTATGCCTGTAATCTCTGCACCTTGGGAGGCTGAAATGGGTGGATCACTTGAGCTCAGGAGTTCGAGACCAGCCTGGCCAACATGTTGTAACCCTGTCTCTACTAAAAATACAAAAATTAGCTGGATGTGGTGGCATGCATTTGTAATCCCAGCTACTCGGGAGGCTGAGACAGGAGAATTGCTTGAACCCGGGAGTTGGAGTTTGCAGTGAGCTGAGATCATGCCATTGCACTACAGCCTGGGTGACAAAGTGAGACTCTGTCTCAAACAAACAAACAAAACAGCTTAGTGATATTTTCCATATCACTGCCCGTTTGCCTCAAGACTATTTCTGGACATTCTATTTTATTCTATTGATCAGTTTGCCTAGTTAGACACCAGTACCACTTTGTTTTAAAAATTTTACTTTTATTATGTGTTTTGAAGTCAGACAGAGCTTATTCCCTTTTATACTGTTCCTTTTCTGAATTTTCATGGCTGTTCTTGCATGTTTATGAATATTAAAATCAGCTTGCTGAGTTTCCCTAAAAAATTCTTTCAGCCTTTCTGTTGGAAACATGTTATTAATACATTTACAGATTGATTTAGGGAAAATTGGCATGTAAGGATGTTGAGTCTTTTTCTAAGAATATGGTATTTTTGGCTATTTTTTTTTTTCAATTCTTCTTTTGTGTCTGGCAGCAGATTCTTCTCATTCCCATCCCCAGCAAAGGAAATCCCTGCTAATGAAGTGCTCACAAGAGGATGAGCTTCCTGGAGAGCCGTTTTGATAAAGCAAGATTTTGGTCTAACTCATGTATGATTCTAATCTTTGAGAATTGTTTTTCTGCTCATTTAAATATACATAGGTAATGCTTTTACACCTGTGTACCATATCAGTAACACACAAAAGCATTTACAAAATTATCCTGCATGATTTTGTTGTATGGATTTAAGAAGCTAGCAAGATGATTTTCTGGCCTCTAGGACTATGTTCTTGCTCTCCCCCTCCCTCTCTCTTATATTTATATTTATATTTTACTTAATGTTTAAAACAAAATGTTTTTATATTGGAATAATTTTAGATTTACAGAAAAGTTCTAAAGATAGTACAGGCTGGGCACTGTGGCTCATGCCTGTAATCCCAACATTTTAGGAAGCCAAGGCAGGAGAATCGTTTGAGCTCAGGAGCTCAAGACCAGCCTGGACAATATAGTGAGACCTCGTCTCCACAAAAATTAAAAAATTAGCCGAGTGTATCAGTGCATGCTTGTAGTTCCATCTACTTAGGAGGCTGAGGCAGGAGGATTGTTTAAGCCAGGAAGATTGAGGCTGCAGTGAGCTATGATCATACCACTGCACTCCAGCCTGGGCAACAGAACGAGACCCTGTCTCAAAAATAAAAAATGTAGTACAATATTCCTGTGTTCCCCACCCAGTTTGCCCTACTGTTTATATTTTACATAACTATGGTGTATCTGTCAAAACTGAGAAATTAATGTTGGTACATTACTATTAACTAAACTCTTAACTTTTTTCAGGTTTCATTAATTGTTCCATTCACGTTAGTTTTCTGTTTCAGGATCCAACCAGGATACCACATTGCTTTTAATAGTATTCTATTTGATTAGTCCGAAGAGGGAGGCAGCGACCTAATACTCTGCAGTCTCTGGGGTTATCCATAGAGGCCTTTATTGATAAGGCCGGAGGAAACCCCTTATGGCCACAGAATCAGATCATCTGATCACATGATACAGCCTTTCTGTCGTACATATGCCTTCCTGTGTTTGCACTATTCCATTAGTTTAGCCTAAGAGTGTGTGTGTGTGTGTGTGTATATACGTGTATGACAAATCAACACTTTTAATGCCTTGTAATGTGCCTCATTCAAATACTATGGATAAAGTTGACATGCATATTTTGATGAAACCATTACTTGTTTTCATACTCTCCTCATTTGCCTGATCTACAAAGATAAATAGTATGATTTGGTTCAGTGGTTAAAAAAGAGCATGCAGTCTTAAAAATCTGGGTTCAAATCCTAGCTCATGTACTGACCAGCTATGTAATCGTGGGCAAATTCCTTCATGTCTCTGAGCTTCAGTTTTGTCTCCTGAAGAATGGAATGATAATAGAAACTTCCAGAGATGATTTATGCAGATTTCTTATACAATAGAAATTCTGAATAAAAGTAGTTTTTATACACTGGCATCACTCATTATTCCTCTTCTTGAATAAGGTTTATATCCAGCATATTACCCAGGCCCACCGCTTGGGAATTATCAGTGTGATTTTTATGCTGCGAAAGAACAGGTCTGGGAAGAAGTTTGGATAACATGGTCAAGTACAGAGACCACACACTACTTCAGCTTCTCCTTTTTCCGTGTGTTGCTCTTTCCCTCAGTACTGAATGCTTTCCCTGGTGTGCTGGTGGGAAGGATGGAATTGGCTCAGATATGTATGATTTATGCATAATCCTTATACAATAGAAATTCCTGATAAAACCCAGTGGGGTGGAGGAGTGTGGAGCAGGAAGAATCATTTCCCTTCTCTCAGGTGGCCCTGAGTGTGGTTGCAGCCCTTGAGTGTCTGCCCAGGTGGGCCTTGCCAAGAGGCCGGGTGGCCTGGGCTGGGCAGAGTTCACAGGCCTGATTCTGGGAGAATCTCCTGCTGTCTGTTCTGTGGCTGCAGCTGTGGGGGCTCTTAAAGAACTTTCACTAAGGGTAACTTTGGGTCCTTCTGTGTGCCGCTTCCGGGTTCTGTTGCTAGAGGGAAATTTTCTAGTTTACCTGGAAACATGGAAAATGCCACAGAATAGGAGAGGGGGGCAAAGGTGAGCTGCTTGGTCTGTTCCACAGACCATCCTGAGTTCGACTGAGAGATTCCAGTTCTGGGTATTTCTGAGAGATTTATTGTCATTAACATTCTTTAGTCAATGCTGTTACCTCTACAAAACTTGACACATTTTACAATATGGAAGTAAGTGTTTCCTGGCTTTACATATACAGGCCTTCCATCTCAGCTCACATATTTCTTTACCTAGGGGTGATGCTAATGATTTCTTCTTTCCTTAATCTTATTTTTCTCTATCATAGGGATGAAATCCTATACAATATATATCTATGTAGAGAGAAATATAGATATATAGAAAAGTTTCAAGCTATAGAATTATTTCAGGTGCTGAATAGAGAATTATTTACGGGACAAACAGAACCGTATGTTCTGGAGTTGCTCTCATCTCTAAGGATGTTGTTTTTTAAAAAGGTTTGGAAAATATCTCATAGATAATACATACCCTCCCTCAAGCCCATCCAACAATAAAATAATCCCTAAACTCAGTAATAAATAATCCACATGCCTACAGCATTCTTGCAGACATACACACTGTTCTGTTTCAGGGTCAGGGACATGAGAATAGAAAAGGTTGATTTTTAGTATATTGTATTTTTGAAGAATAGACTGACAATTTTTTTTTGCTTGCCATGGTATATTTAATATAGGATGCTGTTTTACATTTTTTACCACTTCCCTTCAAAGCTGGTGTATGGATCCTTACATCTTTGAATATGAATAAAAATTATCATGACAGTATTATGGAAAAGAAAGAAGTCTAATACATACATTTCTTGCACTGTTTTCTTTTTCTTCTTCCAGGAAAGCCAGTTTGGCTATTAAGGGAACCTGTCGACACAGAGCAGAGCAAGATAAGGCCAGGTTTCAGAAAGAATAGCTGTTTACCATCAAAGCAACTGGGTTCCACACAGACATGGTATATTATACACAAAGACGAAGGTAAATGCTCCATGGTTTTTATGAATAATTTACTGTGCTTATATAAATGCACTAGAGCCTCTAGAATTCTTACTGATCATATTACTTTCCTTTCTATTGTTAAAAAAATAGCTAACTCATCAAATGTAATTTTAAAAGTCAGTTTTCTGGATTCCCCCTCTCTCTCTGCCCCACAACCTGATACTTCTGGTGTGTTAACACCTGTATATTAGACAGGAATGATTTTTTTCCACGTGATAAATGCCATTTTGGTGCCATATAATGAAAATTTACTAGATTTTCATTTATCAAAGTGTCTTTCTCTGCTCAGTTTCAAAAAACAGGAGTTTTACTTGGAGTGATATATTTCTTGGGTTAATTTATATTTTATAAATATGTGAAATTATTAATTCATTCTATCTGTAGCATGTGTGGACCCTGAAGCTTATGGCAGTGCCGTTATCTGTTGTAGGGATGCAAGCATGCTCTTTGATGTGTTATTCTTGGGGACTTGGGAGGATAAAGATGGAATACTCATTTGGCCCAGCTCTCCAGATGGGATGAAAATGCAGCAGTGGTTTATGTGCATTTCCACAGAGCAAGGTTGTAACTTTCTATTCTGTACCATGTTGTAGATAACAGAAAACTTCAGGAAGTAGCAGTCTCAGCTGATTTTGCTCCGGCCTCTCTAGGATGGGGCAATGGGCATCACCAGTGCACAAACGTGCCTTCCGGCACATGCTTGCCTCAGTAAACTCCCTGCACGTTCACTGTGTCATATGGAATATCCTACCCTGGAAAGATGTCAAAAGTAAATCATCATCCTCATATACAATACCAACATATCCTAAATCTTGTTCTAAGTGCTTTATTTATATTAACTATCTTGTTCTGGTTTTGTTTTTGTTCTTTTTTTTGAGACCGGGTCTCATTCTGTTGCCCAGGCTGGAGTGCAGTGGTACAGTCGTGGCTCAGTGCAGCCTCAAACTCCTGGGCTCAAGCATACTACCATCTCAGCCTCCTGAGTAGCTGAGACCACAGGCACATGACACTACACTGGCTAATTTTTAAAGTTATTGTAGAGATGGCATTCCACTATGTTGTTCAGGTTAGTCTTGAACTCCTGGCCTCAAGCTATTCTCCCGCCTCGGCTTCCCAAAGTGTTGGGATTACAGGCATGAACCACTGTGCCTGGCCTTAACTACCGTTTTTAAAATTTAATTATTATTATTATTATCTTTTTTATGAGGCCAGGTCTCACTCTGTTGTCCAGTCTGGAGTGCAGTGGCACGGTCTTGGCTCATTGCAGCCTAAAACTCCTGAGCTCAAGTGATCCTCCCACCTCAGCCTCCTGAGTAGCTGGAACCACAAGTGTATACCACCATGCCTGGCTAACTTTTGTATTTTTTGTAGACACAGAGTCTCACTTTGTTACCCAGGCTGCTCTTCAACCCCTGGGCTCAAGTGATCCTCCCACCTTGGCCTCCCAAAATGCTGGGATTACAGGCATGAGGCCACCATGCTTGGCCTATTTAACTACCTTAATACAATAACCCAGTAGGTGGGCTTTTTAAATAGACCTGACTAACAGATGAGTAAAGTGAGGCACAGAGTGGTTACCCATATATCTCTCTTATTCTCTGGCCCCACACCTGTGTTCTTTTAGTGGATGTAAACTGATTCTTGGCATTGAGACTTATTTTTGGTTTTATCTTTTTGGGACTTTTCTTC
Organism: Macaca nemestrina; assembly: GCF_043159975.1. Lineage (NCBI taxonomy): Eukaryota > Metazoa > Chordata > Mammalia > Primates > Cercopithecidae > Macaca > Macaca nemestrina. Next base: position 80,904,576 of record NC_092127.1, on the reverse strand, counting down.
TTTAATGTATTAATTCATTCTTTCAGTCAGTAAATATGTTGAGGGACAGTATGGGACAAGCACTATGGTAGGTGCTGAGGATGTAGACACAAACAAGACAGACATAATGGTGGCCCCACAAAGCTTATAGTCTATTGGGAAGACTGATGTTAAACAGATAAGAACAGTAGACTGCATTGGTGGTTGAGGAAATTCTAGGTGCTGTTGAGGAAGCAAAGCTGGGGAATCTAATCCAGTTTTGGGGTCAGAGTCACTTCCCAGCAGAGGACTGAAAAGTAGCCAAGTGAAGAGAAAAGAGAAAATTGACCTCCACGGAGGAAAGCCCAGGGGAAGGCAGGTAGGAGGTCTGTGAAATAAAGAGAAGTTGTTGCTTGGGGAACTGAACGCTCAGGTTAGGTCTGGAGTGTGGAGCTGGGAGTGGGAGACGGTGGGAAAGAGACACTGGAGAAGCTGGCAGGGGTGGAGGGTGGAGGACCCAGTAGGCCACTGTGAGTTTGTACTTTACCTCCAAAGAGAAACCTTTAAAGGGATAATCAGGGAAGTGATGCCATCTGGTACACACTGTCAAAAAGATCTCCCACTGCTTAGTGGACAATGTTGTGAAGTGGAGGCAAAACTGGATTTGGAAAGCCATTAGTTGACTGTTGTAGTAATCCCCCAACCATTGGAGATGCTTCTTTTATCACTCCACGCATGGGGATGCTGACAGATTCTCTCCTCAATCTGCAGACATTCAGCATGGTAAGGCACAAAGTGCTATGTTGCACCAAAGACCTGTGAGTAAGAATATGTAGGATTCGTGTAGCCAGGTTGGACTGATCCAAGGCCAAGCAGCCTGTGTGCTCAACTGAGGAGTGCTAGGGAGAAATGGAGCTCTGGGCAACATAGGTAGACCCTGTCTCTACAAAAAATAAAAAAAATTAGCCGGGTGCGGTGGCTCACACCTGTAATCCCAGCACTTTGGAAGGCCGAGGCGGGCGGATCACGAGGTCAGGAGATCAAGACCATCCTGGCAGAACCCGTCTCTACTGAAAATACAAAAAGGTAGCCAGGCATGGTGGCGGGTGCCTGTAGTCCCAGCTACTCGGGAGGCTGAGGCAAGAAAATAGCATGAACCAGGGAGGCAGAGCTTGCAGTGAGCCAAGATCGCGCCACTGCACTCCAGCCTGGGTGACAGAGGGAGACTCAGTCTCAAAAAAAAAAAAAAAAATGAAAAAAAAATTTAGTGGAGCATGGTGGCTCTCACTTGTAGCTCCAGTTACTTTGGGAGGCTAAGGTGGGTAGATGGCTTGAGCCTGGGAGGTTGAAGCTGCAGTAAGCCATGATTGCACAACTGTACTCCAGCCTGGGCAGTGTTTATAGTATGAAGTTGAAGCGTACATACAGCTACAAAAGGTGACAATATATTAAGAGACAACCAAGATTATATTATTATTTTTGTTTGCCTTAGGCACTTTTGCTTTTGTGGGCCCTTTTCTTTATCAAAGAAAAATTTAAAAATATATCCTATATATGTATTCAAAAAAGAATATAATCCAGGCTGGATTTGTTATTCTTATTTTCTGTTTTTTAATTCTCATTTTAAAACAAATTAAACATTTTTGTGGACCTCTAGGCACTACACTACTACTGCCTAATGGATAAGATGGTCCTGCTTCCAAATAAAAGACACAGAGAGAAAAAAAAACTCTGAAGAGGAGGAGATTTGATGTAAACTATAGCTCTGTGGCATTCAAATTTAGCCAAAAGATGATGCTAAGTGGTTAGCGTCCAGGGCGAGGTGGAGATAGAATGGGCAGCTGGGTCGAGTCTTGAGTGCAGTGAGAAGGAAGCGGGGACAGCTGCATAGTGAGAGAGGCTGGAGATCCCTTTTTATCTGATGCCAGCTGTGGAGTGTGGGAGGAGATTACTAAAAGACACTATGCAGGGTGGGGCAGAGACCAACATGGGCCATTGTGGGCAGGGAAGGGCCCATGGGAAAGACGAGATCTTCTGTGGGTCCTGGGACCCTGGCCAGGACTCTGAGATCCAGAGAGTAGAGTAGGTGGATCCTGGGGATAATGGCAGGGACAGGGGCAAGACTATGCAAGGCAATCCAGACAGGCACATTGAAGTAGGAGAGAGGTGGTGGTTACTATGACTTGGATCATTCCCCATTCATGGCAACTTTATTCTAGTGCTCCTTCTTGTGTTGCAGAGCCCATGGTTTATAGACACCCTTGCAGCTGGAGTTCTGGATGTGAATTAGGCTGGACCAATCAGATGCATCTCATGAGACTTGAATTCACACCTAAAGTGGGAGAAGCATAGTGTATGACACAATTTTGCAAAAGATAAAGCCATATTGCCTGAATCCTGTTCAAGCTTCTGCTTGCATTGTGTCTACTACTAAGCCATCACATGGCTGAACCTAGAGTCAAAGAGGCAGGGCAGATTACTGCAAAGTTACATGGCAAAGGGCACCAATACAGGGAGAGGTGAAGAACTACAGCCATTATGGCAATTCACTACAGGGAGTAGCATGATACAATTCCCATGTTAAAAGGACCACTCCAGCAACTGTGTGGAGAACGGATTGAAGGGGAGCAAGATTAAAAAGAAAGGGAGAACACACAGGAGGTTATGGCAAGAGTCCAAGTTAGAAATGAGTTTGGAGTAGGGTAGTAGCAGTAGGGATGGTGAGAACAGGTCGAATTCTGTACATATTTTGAGGATAGAGCTGACAGCACTTGCTGATGGCTGAGATGTATGATATGAGAGGTAGAAAGGAATGAAAGGTGACATTCTGGTTTCTGGCCTTAGCAAGCGGTTGTCATTTCTTTTGAGGCTCCAGTAGTCCAAGAAGTGATTGGATGCATAGGGAATACATGAATGTGTTCACTTGTGATAATTCATTGAGCTGTAAATACTGTGCATTATTTGCATGGCTTTCTGCAATGTTATATATGTTGCCTCTCACTTAAAAACCTAAGAAAAATTTGGTAGAAAGATGTTTAATAAATACTGAGAGTCAGGCTCACCACTTCCTCTAACTCATCCCCTTGACTCATAGACTCTTCTTTTCAACTATCTGTTGAATTTATTCTTTCTTTCCATCTCCCTTGTTCATGCTTCAGTTCAGACCTCTTGCCTGGACAATTGCAGTAAAGCTAATTTATCTCACTGACTCTGGTCCCCTGTCTATCCTCACACTATGACAGGAACATCTTTATAAAATACAAATCTGATCACGGCTCTTTCCTGAAAAAAGTTACTTCTTTATGGTATAAAGGTCAAACTCTTTCAGGTCTGTCCTCTACCTCACCATAACCAATCTTCCACTGCCCTCTCTTTCCCACTCTATATTACAGCCATCATGGACTGTTCACAGACCATGCAACACCCTGGAGCTTGTGCACGGGCGTGTCTCTACCTGGAATGCCCTCCTTCCTTTGTTGGCCTGGATAAAACCCCACCCAATTGCCTGCACCTCTGTGAAGTCCTCCTGGTTCCTAGGCAAAGTCTCTCCCTCCTTTGTGCAAGCACATGGCTTTACCTTCCATGTATTATTATAAATATCATACTGTATTGTAATTGTTTTTTAAGGCAAAGCTTATTTTCTATTTCCTATTAAAGAGGTCTGAATAAAGTGAGGGAATTAGCCATTTAGATATGACCTATACAAAAAAGTAATAGAGGGAAAAAGCACCCCAAATCTCACCATGTAAAATCTCCCTTTTCAGTCTTTTTTTAATGCTATTTTCTTATAACATAATTGGAAACATACAATATAAATTTTGCCTTACTTCTTCGTGTAGTAACAGTGATTTTTTTTCTCTTGGTATTTAAAAATGCTTTATGTATTTTTGTGAAAAACCTATTTCCATGTTGCTTCTCAGCACCTTCTTTATTTGTTTTTACATGTGCTATTTGACCATCAATTTATTGGACTTAGTGCTTTTTATTGATTTGCATAAGCTTTTTATATATAAAAATAATCCATTTTTTTAGTTTAAAAATATCATTTAGAGCTGTATTAGGCTGCAAGTAACAGAAAACTAGGCGCATTATTTTTCCATTGCTGTGTAACAAATGATCACACATTTGATGGCTTAAACCAAACAAATTTATCATCTTACAGTACTGGAGGTCAAGGGGCCAAAATGCATCTCATTGGGCCTAAATGGAAGTGTCTTCAAGGCTGTGCTTCCTTCCGGGGACTCCAAGGGAGCATCTGTTTCCCTGCCTTGTCCAATCTCTAGAGGCTGCCTGTATTCCCTGGCTCACAATCCCCTTCTCCGTTTTCAAAACCAGCAATGACAGGCTGAGTCGTTTGCACATTTGCACTCCCACCTTTCCTTTTGTTATCACATCTCCTTCTCTGATCTCTCTCCTGCCTCCCTCTTCCCCCCCTTTTTTTTAAAGCCAGTGTCTCACTTTGTTGCCCAGGCAGGAGTGCAGTGGCACAATCATAGGTCACTGCAGCCTCAACCTTCTGGGCTCAAACAATCCTTATGTCTCAGCTTCCCAAGCAGCAAGACTACAGGTGCACACCACCACACTTGGCTAATTGTTTTTATTTTTTTGTAGCGACAAGGGTCTCACTATGTTGCCCAGGCTGGTCTGGAACTACTGGCCTCAAGTGATCCTTGCACCTTGGCCTCCCAAAGCACTGTGATTACGGGCATGGGCCACTGAACCCAGTCTACTTTTATAGACATTTTTTAATTACATTGAGCCTACCTGGATAATCCAGAATAATCTTCCTATTTTAAAATTAGCTGAGTAGCAACCCTAATTCCATCTGCAACCTTAGTTCCTCTTTGCCATGTAACATAACATAGACACGGGTTCAGGGGATTAGGATGTAGATATCCCTGGTAGGGAAGGGGTGGGGACATTATTTTGCCTCCTATACCAGGCATATAAACAAGTGAAGTGTTTACTTGTCTTACATAAAAAGAAGTCTGGGGGAGTGGTGGAGAGGATCACAAAGAGAAAAATAAACAAAAAAGAAGGATAGGGTTAGCGTGACAACTTAATTATATCATCAAGTATCCAGTCTCTTTCCATCTTTCTGCTATACCATCCTTAGCGTATGAGGCTTTGACTCTGTGCTTATTGCCTCATGGTTGCCAGATGGCTGTTGAGTATCTAGGCATTTCATCCATGCTCCAGGAAAGAAAAAAAGTGGCCGTGTGAAGGGTAGAGGAATGAAAGATGGAAGAGCATGTCAGCTGAGTATACGTTCTAGGTCAGATTCTCTAGAAGCAGCCCCTCACCCATTCATATGCTAGTGATTTACTAAGGAAGTGTTTCCAGGAGATCTGTAAATGGAATAAAGAAGGCAGCACAGAGAAGAGAAAGCCAAGCAAGAGTGATTTTGGGTCAAGGACCAGCTTCAGCCCGGTCTCAAGAGGAATCCTGAGCATAAATTACACTAGAGTTTGTGTCAGTTTGAGGCAAAGTAGCTCAGTGTACAGACTCCTGCTCCAGTTGATGGGAGAGGAGTAGTGGTGGTTGCAGTGGTGGGGATTGACCATCCAGGCCCTTCAGACATCCAGGCAAAGAAGCTGTAACAGCCCAAAGTAGTGATCTGAAGAAAGTGACAGGTGCCTGTTGTTAGGGATACAACTCAGAGAAATAAGAGAGTGAGCTCACTGAGCAGGTAGAGAGTTGGAGGCGGTCTGGGCGGAGTACCATGACTTTGCTGCAGTTTCTTTCTTTTATCATATAAAGCTTCTCTGGATGCCCTACTTAGCAAGCTCCAATATAGTTTTTTGATCCAGACTTATCATATAGCCACCTCTTCTAGCTGCAAAGGTGTCTAAAACGGGATTTCTGATTGGATACATTGCCACTTTTACAAAACTGTGGGTCTGGCCAGGTGCTGTGGTTTATGCCTGTAATCCCAGCGCTCTGGGAGGCTGAGGTGGGTGGACCACTTGAGGTCATGAGTTCACAATCAGCCTGGCCAACATGGTGAAACCCCATCTTTACTAAAACTACAAAAATCAGCTGGGTGTGGTGGCGTGTGCCTGTAATCTCAGCTACTTGGGAGGCTGAGACAGGAGACTCACTTGAATCTGGGAGGCGGAGGTTGCAGTGAGCTGAGATAGCACCACTGCACTCCAACCTGGGTGATAGAGTAAGACTCTGTCTAAAAAAAAAAAAAAAGATTTGGGGCGGGTTCTGTTAGTAAAGTAAAAAGGAGAGAACCATGCTAGGTAGACAACTATCAGACTCTGCCAAAATATATTTCTCATTTTGTTTACTTTAACTTTTGGTCATTTTTTAAAACAAAAGATTAGAACTTTTACATAGTAGATATTTTCTTTTGTAATTCCTTCCAATATATCAAAGTTACAATTCCCTTCTTAAACAGAGGTCTAATAAATGTCAACCTATATTTTATTTGTTTTTTCTAGTTCATAAAAATATTTAACTCTATTCTGTCTATAACTTATTTTGGTGAATAATGTCAAGTGATGCTATAGGTGATTTTTTTCACTAATTCCTAACCAATTTTCTCAATATTATGTGTGTGTGTATACCCATATGTACATGCAAACACTATATTCTATTTGTTGGCTATGTGTGCCACTCCAGTGGTCTGTTGATCCTTTTGTCACGTTTTAAAAGTAATGTGGTTTTATAATATATTTTTATTGTGATAGGGCAAGCACCCATCCTCATTTCTTTTTAATTTTTCTTGCTTTGTCACCCAGGCTGAAGTGTAGTGGCACCATCTCTGCTCACTGCAACCTCCGCCTCTTGGGTTCAAGCGATTCTCCAGCCTCAGCCTCCCGAGTAGCGGGGATTACAGGCACCCACCACCATGCCCGGCTAATTTTGCAGTTTTAGTAGAGACGGGGTTTCACCATGTTGGTCAGGCTTGTCTTGAACTCCTGACCTCAAGTGATCCTCCTGCCTTGGCAGATCTCCCAAAATACTGGGGTTACAGGAGTGAGCCACCATGCCCAGCCTTTTTTCTTTCAAATTAGTATGGGTTTCATAAAATTACTTTCAACATTTATTGATAAGATCATGTAATTTTTCTAACTGATCAGTTTATATGCATGTTATTACTTAGCTCTGTTACATAACATCTTGAGCTTCAATTTTCTTCCCCCAAAAGAAGGTGTTCAATTAGGTGACTTTCAGGCTCCCATCCAGGTCTAACATTTTATCATCCTAAGAATTGTCTGTCTTTGAAGAAGATTCCACATGGTGACCATGTTGAACTCAGTAGTTGTTGCTTTCTGCATGAACCAGTAAGTGCCCGTATGTAAGGTGTGAGGTGACGGCACTTCTAGAAACTCAGTAGTCTCTAGTCTTCCTGCCAGTACACTTCACTTTTCCTGACCAGCCTAATAGCTTCCTTCCTCAGGCTCCAAAACTGACATTTCTAAAGAAAAAGTAGATGGAAACAACAACTCAGATCATAATAGTAAAAATAGTAAGTTACTATATTGATCTATATTTAATCAATAAGTTAAACTTAGAACTGTGCCTGGTATTTACAAGCATAACATAATTACTAGCTGTCATATTTTGTTATTTTTTAATTGACTATTTCATAATACATGTTGAGATGGGAGATCTGAATTTATTCATCCTTCAGTTGGTCTCAGTTTACTCTTGCTTCTTATAGAGTTAGGATCTTCTCATTCTGAGACTCTCTAAAATTTTGTTCTAGTGTTTAGTTTTGTTCTCATGTTTTTTGCACAATGTGGTTCCTAAATGCTAGTCAACTACTTCATCTGGTGCTTATCTAAGGAAACTGTTTTCCTTAAAATACTGAAGAAAAGACTTGCTATGTTGGACTTAGTGAGAGGTGATATGTCAGTTTTCAGTACATCCTGATTATTTGCAGATTACACCTTTGTGAATCCACCTACTCACTGAAATTAATTTGTAACCCCCAAATCAATATTTGCTGTGCTTTCACACTCATTCACAGACCTGCAACAAACAGTGAAAAACTGAGCTGCGCAGTGCACAAGTTTCCCAGCTGAGGCTGAACCAGGCAATGTTCTGCTGTCTTGTTTCAGTTCTCATATTGTCAACTGTCCTTTCTGAGATCAATTTAATGCCATGGTTTTTTTTGTTTGTTTTTTTGCATTTTTGTGCTCTTGTTGGTGATTTTGCTGTTTAAGATGCCCTTCAAGCACAGTGCTGAAGTGTTGTTTAGTGTTCCTATGCTCAAAAAGTCTTTGATGTGCCTTACAGAGAAAAAAAATGTGTGTTTGATAAGCTTTGTTCAGGCATGAGTTATAGTGCTGTTGGCTCTAAGTTCAATGTTAACGTATCAACAACGTATATTAAAGAAGGTTTCTTTGAACAGAAACACATATAAAACAAGGTTACATCTCGATTATGAAAATGTTGTGACCAGAGGCTTGAAGGACCCTAACCTGGTATATCCTCTAGGACAATGGCTCGGGATTTGCTAATTTAGTGTTTGCAGTAACTTTATAGAACATGCCTACCACAAATACTGAGAATCAAGTGTCCTTTTCTATGGAATATTCCAGGATTATTTGGGCGACTTGTGAATTTCAACCTTGAGTGTTTCATGCCACTCCCCACTCCCCAAAAATGGGACTTCCTTGTATCTTACCTGAGCATGAAACAAGAAGCATTTACTATGCTTTCTTTCTTGAGGTCATTTAGACCTTGTTATTAAAAAGTCTAGTGAGGGTGGTTCATTGTTTAATTTCACAATGTCATATATTCAGTTTTATCCTTAAAAAACAATGACTTGTATTAGGAGTACTGAATATAGTTTTTAGGGAGGAAGGTAAAATTGCACTCTGATTAATGACGTTATGGATTTCTCAGTTACTTAGGGAAAGTATTTTCTTTTTCTTTTTTTTTTTTTTTTTTTTTTTTTTGAGTCAGAGTCTCTCGTTCTGTCACCCAGGCTGGAGTGCAGTGGCACGATCTTGGCTCACTACAATCTCCGCCTCTTGGATTCAAGCGTCTCTCCTGAGTCAGCCTCCCGAATAGCTGGGATTACAGGTGCACAGCACCATGCCCAGCGAATTTTTGTATTTTTAATAGAGACGGGGTTTCACTATGTTGGCCAGGCTGGTCTCAAACTCCAGACCTCAAGTGATCCATCTGCGCTGGCCTCCCAAAGTGCTAGGACTACAAGCATGAGGAAATGGTTAGGAAAGCATTTTCTTAATGATAAAAATAGTTGCCATTAAGTTCTACCATGTTCCAAGCACTGTACTAAACACTTTAGATACATTATTTTATTGTATCTTCACAACAACTCTGCAAAATAGTACTTGTATTTATTTCACAAATGAGCATGTGAAGATCAGGGAGCTAGATTTAAATCCACATCTATTTGACCTTAAAGTCCAGGTCGTTCTACTAAAACATTTGCAATAGGCACTAAAAGTCCATGTTAGCTGTTCTTCCTTTTGTATACTGAACAAAGCACATTAGGAGAACATGAATCAAGTTTACTCATCTGAATTGAATGTTTCACATCAGCATCATCTTGACCCAAGGATGGCAAGCAATATAATGAGCATAAGACAGAATCTACAAATTTGACTCATGGTTTGTTACTTTAACCAAGAAAGAGAACTGTATAGGAGAGAAAGGGAAAGCCACCCACCAGACCATCTATTTTTCTATTTTAATTAATAATTAACTATAATACACAAATACTTGTCTAATATCTAAATTTCATAACCTGAAAAAGTCACATAATTCCAGAAATAGCACCTTTAGCTCCAGCATGCACTGACAAGGCAACTGCACTTGCTATGTCAAACACATAAAACAGATTCTTTCTGCCAAAACTCTCCGGGTAATGGTAATTAAATAGATGTTTGGTTACTCCTATCCTATATTCTGCACTAAGTTGATTAACCTGTTTAATGAGTATATGAGAATGACCAAAGCTGACCTCACATCAAAGAGTGCCATTGTTGCTGTGTGCTGACCTGAATTTTAATTGTGCACTAGGTTCTTTAATTGCACCAGGGATGTGCTAGAGAATAGAGTAGATATTTTAAGCAGCAGTGGGTTTCTTGTCCCAGATGTGTTCAGTTACTTGTAACATGCGGTATTAGATGCTGATTTGCACATCCAGGCTCTGAACACTCTCCATCTTTGCAAAGATTCGCAGTTCAACAGTTATGTTTGATGCAGTTGGCAGTGGTGATTAGTTTATATGGTAAAACTTACCTTCATGTATTATTAAACATCACAAACGAGTTGAGAAAAAAAGAGTCTAAACGAGTCAACAGTGAATAAATTCAGATCCAAACAGCGTTTGAGTCTCCATTAAGGTCTCTCACCTTGGTCTTCAGCCTCCATGAGAATCCTTAAAGGCTGATGTGTTTTCTTTATTGAGCACTGTCACCAAGGACCAATTGTTACTTCAATCTACGAGTACCAGGTGGTAGACAATAGGAAGCCAGTTCTTAAGTGATAACATTGATTTTTTAAAGAACCCCGGAACTCAATAATATTGACTGCAGTCTTCTTGCCAATTCGACTTTAGTTTATTTTTGTAAGCAACTTGAAGAGGGTATTTTAGCTAACCACTTGTGAGAAGATGAAGATGTTCTGAACTCATTTTTCATAGCTGTACTTTAAAAAAAAAAAAAACTTTGAAGGTCATATACTTCTGCTGCTTAAACCTTAAAAAATAAGTGTCTTAAATTTTTTTGCAACGAGTTTTTTTTGGGGGGAGGTGCATATATAAATACAGATAAATAAAGTACTGCTGGAGGTGCAAGGTGAGCCCAGTAAGGATAGGAAGGGGCTCAAATGACTTCTGTCCTCCACTGTTTTTTATCATCTGTGACATCACTGTCCTCTGCTGTAAAATGGCATCTACTCCAGGATGGATAGCAGCGGTGTGGGCAGTGGGCATTGCAGTAGGGCTTAAAGGAATCATGTGGGGTCAGTCGTGATCAGAGGGTGTATGTCTCCGATTTGCCTAATCCCCGTAGTCTTGGATTCTCAAAGCTGTTTTCTTTTGCTGTTTTTCTTCTCCTGCTGCCTGTGTTGCTCATATAGTTTCTTGTCCTAACACTAACTTGTACTATGGCCTTAGGACACTCATTTAACTTCTTTGGGCTTCAATTTCTTTATTTGTAAAATGAAGATTAGGACATTTTCTCCAAAGCTTGTTCCAGTAAATGCATTGTCTGCTATTTTGTGGTAGTTTTGTCAAAGTATTTTTCTAAGATAGTTAAACTATTTCCTAAAATCCCTTTTATTTTTTGAGGTATCTTTGGATTTTATTTCATGTACCTCCACAAACATTTAAAGAACAAAGCCAGTCTGTTGATTATGGATGGTTTTATGGATAAAGTAACTGGAGTCCAGATAGTCTCACAATGATATTGGGGTTTTCTCCCCCAGAATTGTGGTTAATTTTCTGAAGAGAAGTATTTATGTTGTGCATGCTGGTACATTAGCACAGCCAGAAACAGGCCACGTTAGGAGAATCAGGAAAGATGGGGCAGTAAAGGTGTTTGTGTCGTTGGCAGAATCCCATTAGTGGTAATTCTATCTCTAAATGGAAAGCACTATATGATTTTATTGTTCAGGGAAGATTGCTAGCACATCAGCTGGGCCTCTCCTTCACACAATAAGTCAGCAGGTGGTTAAGGAATTTTCGTTCCTCAGTGTGTCTGGCTAGCACTAATCCCATGTCTAAGTGGATAGTACTGTGTGTTCACTGTGTTGACTGGAATGCCCCGCAGTGGGGCCTATATAAATACAGATAAATAAAGGACTGCTGGAGGTGCGAGGTGAGCCCAGTAAGGATAGGAAGGTAGATGCTGTAGATGTTGACAACAGCGGCAGAAGCACAGACACATTCTGGGCAGACGGTGTCTGCATCACCTTTCTTAGGACTGCTCAGCTGAGGAATGGTCCTTAGGCAGATGGTGGCAGTGGGGGATGGGAGGGAGTGCTGAGGATGGAGGGGACAGAAAGAGAGGAGACTCAGAGTTCACTGAGGCCGGTGAGATACAGGCCCCTCTTAGGAAACAACTGTCCCATAAATTACCTGGCCCATAAACTACGGTGAGTAGTCTTTCTTCATCATTATCAAACTTTTCTTTTGCTGGCTTTTTACATTTTTTCAGCATCTATGTCTGCATTCCTTCTGGTTCATATTTTGGTTCCAACCTAACTAGAAGTAGGGAGGCAGCATCAGGGTTCTGGATGTCTGGCCACTGGTCTGCATGTTTCCTCACGCCCTGTGCAGAGTGAGCAGCAGTCTGCCTGGGACCATGCCCCTCCACAGCAGCCCTCCCCAGGATGGCTCAGGAAGCCCCAAGGGACTTATAGTAAAGGGAGTGGAGGTTTTGATCTTAACTCAGATCTTAAGTTTCTGCTTTTAACCCAGAAAGCTGGTTGAGGAAAATCGTCTATGCCTAAGCTGAGAGGAGGGTAGGCAGAAAATGTGACGTATATCAACAGGAATGCAGGAAGAGGCACCATTAGGCTCCACAAAACACTAGTTCTGGAATCAGACTTAGATTTCATACAGCTGCAGTGCTTATTATTACACGGTAATAATTGTAGGTTCAAGGAACAAATAAATATTTTACTGAAATTATGTTTGGTTGTTTTCTCCCATTTGGAAAAGATGGGTTTGGCACAGCTGAGTTGTGAGACCTCTCAGGCAGCAGGTTTTAGAATTAGTTCCTTACCTCTGAGGAGTTCAGTCTCGGTTCCAGTCACACTTATTAGTGGGTGAACTCAACCAAGTTTCTTGATCTCTTTGAGCCTCAAGCTCCTCATCTGCAACCTGGACCTAAGGACATTAGCTATAGGAAATGGCCACTTAGAAGATACAAGAAGAATTTTTGTGAATATGTGATTAAGTACTATATATATAATTTCAATCTTTTGCCCCAACCACAGTAACTATATAATGTTTCTATCATGCACATGTTTTTGTATTAGTTTCATTCTAGGCTTCATTTTTGGTCTCTATTTTTGCTTTATAGTTTCCCACTTCCAGTTTATAAATCTGCTGAGTATATATATAGTTATATATATATATATATAGTTTTTGGGAAAAGACAGAGTATATATAAATAATTGAATAAGGTTCAACCATTTTTCTAGTGGAGCACTAAAAGAATTAGAAAAATAGGCTAATTCCAAACTTCACCACGTTACCACAACCCAAGATAAGCCCTGCTAGCTTATACCAACCTCAATCACTGAATTATGTTATGTCAGGCATCATCTGTGGCCCCTTACTTACTGTCACTTTCTAGGAGAGATGATACTTGATCAGTGTTTACTTGACTGCAATGGTCAGCTATGTTGGTCACCTTGTATAGTCCAGCATGGACAGATCTTAGCTTCAGGCCATGTACACTCCAGGGCCACCAGGTTGGTGTGCTCTTTCCCCGATGCCATCACAGGCTGTCTTTCTGTGACAATGTCTTTCAGTTCACACTGGAAAGGCCAGGAAAGCCATTCATTCATTCCATAAACAGTTAATGATTTACCAGTTACTGTGGTGGGCACTCTGGGTGATGTAAGAATAAATAAGAGATGGGCCTGCTGTCTGGGAATGTGTAGTCCAGTGGAGAGACAACTATGTAGGTAACTAAGCAGTTTAATGATAGGGTGCTTGTGTGCATAGCCCCTGTTGGCCTGCTCTGTCACTTACCAGCTGAAAGACCTTCAGCACTAATTTCTCTGTGCCTCAGTGTCCGTATCTATAAAATGGGAATAATTATGGCACTTAACAAATAAGGTTGTGGTGAGGATTACTTGAATTAATACACATAAAACAGTGCCTGGCATCACAGCAAGCCCTAGATAGAGGATGATGATGGTGGTGGTGGTAGTGATAGTGCTCCAAGTGGGAGCCCGAGGAAGGCATATCACTTTTATCCAGGAGGCTAGGGAGGGCACTGAAACATGATCTTACTGGGCAGGGGAGAGGGAGTGCCCTTCAGGTGGAGGATGCAGCACATGGACACAGTGAGAATGTATTCTGAGAATTTTTTATTCAGGCAGGAACTTTCTCAGCTCCTGAATTCTGAGCTTGGTGGCAAAGTGGAAACAAGCATGACGTTTCTATCTCAAGGACATTTTGTTTGTTACTACGAGAGAAAATTGACTGACTGAAAAAATATGGTTTTTAAATAATTGCATTTGTTCAATAGACATAATCCATGCTGACAGTGGCAGGGAGGTTGATAACAAAAAGCATTTATCTAGTTAAATTCCGATTGGGAAAAACTTGTTAAAAAAAATAAAGATCTAAACAAATCTGAATGAATTATACAGGTTGGTACTATGGTCTGAGTTTAGTAAATTATTTTTTTTAGCCCTCTCCCTCTCTCTGTTTTTTTAACTATTTTTTTTTTTTTTGAGACGGAGTCTTGCTCTGTTGCCCAGGCTGGAGTGCAGTGGCACGATTATGGCTCACTGTAAGCTCCACCTCCCGGGTTCATGTCATTCTGCTGCCTCAGCCTCCCAAGTAGCTGGGACTACAGGCGTCTGCCACCGCACGTGGCTAATTTTTTGTATTTTTAGTAGAGACGGGGTTTTACTGTGTTAACCAGGATGGTCTCGATCTCCTGACCTCGTGATCCTCCCACCTCATCCTCCCGACGTGCTGGGATTACAGGTATGAGCCACTGCTCCCAGCCTTTTTAACTTTTATTTTAGGTTTGGGGGTACATGTGAAGGTTTGTTACATAGGTAAAGTCATGCCACGGGGGTTTGTTGTACAGATTATTTCATCACCCAGGAATTTAGCCCAGTACCCAATAGTTACTTTTCTGCTCCTCTCCCTCCTCCCACTCTCCACCCTCAAGTAGACCCCAGTGTCTGTTGTTTCCTTCTCTTTGTTTGTAAGTTTTCAACATTTAGCTCCCACTTATAAGTAAGAACATGTATTTGATTTTCTGTTTTTTTGTTAGTTTGCAGTTCCATCCGTGTTCCTGCAAAAGACATGATCTTGTTCTTTTTTGTGGCTGCATAGTATTCCATGGTGTACATGTACCATATTTTCTTTATCCATCTGTCATTGATGGGCATTTAGATTGATTCCAGGTCTTTGCTGTTGTGAACAGTGTTGCAATGAACATTTGTGTCATTTGACTTTATGGTAGAATGCTCTATATTCCTCTGGGTATATATCTAGTAATGAGATTGCTGGGTTGAATGGCAGTTCTATTTTTAGCTCTTTAAGGAATCACCATACTGCTTTCCACATGGTTGAACTAATTTATAGTCCCACCAACAGTGTATAAGTGTTGCCTTTTCTCCACAACCTTGCCAGCCTCTGTTATATTTTGACTTTTTTTTTTTTTTGATTTTGATTTTTTTAGTAGAGATGGGGTTTCACCATGTTGGCCAGGCTTGTCTCAAACTCCTGACCTCAGATGATCTGCCCACCTCAGCCTCCCAAAGTGCTAGGATTACAGGCGTGCACCACCATGCCTGGCTAATTTTTAGATTTTTAGTAGAGACAGGTTTCACCATGTTGGCCAGGCTGGTCTCGAACTCCTGACCTCAAGTGATCTGCCCGCCTCAGCCTCCCAAAGAACTGGGATTACAGGCATGAGCCACCGCTCCCAGCCAATTTTTTTGACTTTTTAATAGTAGCCTTTCTGACTGGTATGAGATGCTGTCTCATACTTTTGATTTGCATTTCTCTAATGATCAATGATATTGAGCTTTCTTCATATGCTTGTTGGCCACATGTATGTCATCTTTTGAAAAGCGTCTGTTCATGTCTTCTGCCCACTTTTTAATGGGGTTGTTTGTTTTTCTCTTGTAAATTTGTTTAAGTTCCTTATAGATGCTGGATATTAGACCTTTGTCAGGTGCATGCTTTGCAAATATTTTCTCCCATTCTGTAGGTTGTCTGTTTACTCTGTCGATAGTTTCTTTTGCTGTGTAGAAGCTCTTAATTAGATCCCACTTGTCAGTTTTTGCTTTCGTTGAAATTGCTTTTAGTGTCTTTGTCATGAAATCTTTGTGCATTCCTACGTCCAGGATGGTATTGCCTAGATTTTCTTCCAGCGCTTTTAGAGTTTTGGGTTTTACATTTAAGTCATTAATCCATCTTGAGTTGCTTTTTGTATATAGTCTAAGGAAAAGGGGTTTAGCTTCAGTCTTCTGCATATGGCTGACCAGTTATCCCAGAACCATTTATTGAATAGGGAGTCCTCTCCCATTGCTTGTGTTGGTCATCTTTGTTGAATATCAGGTGGTTGTAGGTGTGTGGCCTTATTTCTGGGCTCTCTATTTCTACTTATCTTAAGAGAAAAAAAGTCCCAGGAAGACTCACAACTCACAATTAAATGATACCAGTGTTGGGCACAAACGTGGATAAAATCTCTGGCATTTTAAATTCAGAGATAAAAATAGTTTCCAGAAAACTGTTCCTTTAAAAAACAAGAGACATGAAATGTTGTGAGTCTCCAAAATGACAGAAATTACTAAAAATAAAACCAATGACAGGTAGCGAGAAAAAGCTCCACTTAACTTTAGCTTATGTAAACAAGTGTATTTAGGAAGTGTACATAAACAAGTTGATTTATATATAATTCAGTGTATTCTCTTCAAAAACATTGAATTCCCAAACAGAATAATCAGTTTAAAATTAATGTGGTTTATTAACAATTAAAAATGATAACACAAGCTGAAGAAGATTGGAGGTGAAATGTTGAGTTTCCTTTGATAGGTAGAGTAATTACAAAGTGTGCTTTTGAAGTTCAAGAAGACAGCCTTAGGACACAACATTTTTAAAGTAAAAATTGGCTTGCACTCTGTTCAAGTGATTTATTTTGCACTAAGAAATGGGTGTGAGACATGATGTGATTTAAAATTTCATCCCTTGATGGAACTGCTTGAGGGTGACATTTTTTTTTTCTTTTTTCTTTTCTCAGCCTGCTCAGCCTATGAAGTTTCCTATCTAAAAGTTAATCTTCTGAAATTGCTTAGGAATGTAAGGAAACCTAATCTTTTGGTGTGTAAACAAAAGGGACTAAGTATATCACTCCCCCTCTGACACCCAGGAGCCCAGAAGTGGTGAAGTAGCAGCTAGCAGGATCTAGTGCTTACTGCGGCAAAGCAAATCCAGCCATTCTTGTTTGGTTGCCTGCTAATTAATTACCTTCAAAAAACTGCACCTTTACCATCTTTCCCTCTCTAAGAAGGTTTGAAAGGTGTGGGGAATTGAAGAGGGGAGGTAGAATGTACTCAAAGAAGAAAGTTCAAAGGAACTGGGATTTAGTTAAAATAGAAGGCTAGATTATCAAGGGAACAGGGAGGGCATTGAGGGAGAGAAGACAAATGCAGTCATGCATCACTTAACAATGGGGGATACATTTTGAGAAATGATGGGTAGGTGATTTCGTTGTTGTGCCAACATACAGTGTACTCACACAAACCTAGATGGCATAACCTACTACACACCTAGGATACATGGGCTAGTCCTCCTAGGCTACAAACCTGTACATCAGGTTATGTACTGACTACTGTAGGCAACAGCAAACAATGATAAGTATCTGTTTATTTAAACGTGTCTAAACATAAAAAAGGCACAATAAAAATACAATATTACAATCTTACGGGACCGCTTTGTTTATGTGGCCTGTCTTGACCAAAATGTCATGTGGTGCATGACTGTAGTAGTTTAAAAAACTGGCTGATGGCAAAGATATTTCACTTGTTTTAGCAAGTGCTTTTTCTTTATTTCTACAAATGAAAAGAAATGCATTTAACCAACTTTAAATAAAGTTTTCAATAGTCTATTGATGTAAGGAAAAAAGGTACTTGAAAAAAATGTGTCTGTTGGCCAGGCACGGTGGCTCATGCCTGTAATCCCAGCACTTTGGGAGGCTGAGGTGGGCGGATCATGAGGTCAGGAGTTCAAGACCAGTTTGACCAACATGGTGAAACTCTGTCTCTACTAAAAAAATACAAAAATTATTTGGGCATGGTGGCACACACCTGTAATCCCAGCTACTCAGGAGGCTGAGGCAGGAGAATCGCTTGAACCTGGGAGACGGAGGTGGTAGTGAGCTAAGATTGTGCCATTGCACTCCAGCCTGGGTGACAGAGCAAGGCTGCATCTCAAAAAAAAAAAAAAAAAGTCTATCATGATATGCTAGTAAATGCTGAAACACTGGCTGGCTGGGGTGAAGGGAGGGAAGGACTTGCTGTGCAGTGTTTGTCAATTTCTGTGGTGTAAATACTCCCCATGTGGTGGATTCTACCACCATGAGTCACTGACTGTGAAGCTGGGAACACACCACTGGGCTTTCCACCAGAGAGATGCAGTAGACGTAAGTGACCCTAAGAACACAGATAAAGGTAAAATGTAATTAAAAGCAGTGGGGACGTGATGCTTTTCGAGTACTTCTTATCTTTGTTTTTAATATAGTTTGATTATAAGTTTATGCAATTTAATATTTAATAATGGCTTTCTTTTTAATAGCCAGCTCATAGCTTTCCTGAAAATTTAAGTTGTCTCTTAAGAACCTGTACAAGCTGGTTCTAGCACACCGCTAAATACATATATAATGGCAAGTTATTGACTGTGGTAATCACTGCCCCCCACCTGGGGAGAGGGAGGGAGTTGTAGTTTGTGGCTAGGGACCTTCACCATTTACTCTGTATGCTTCTCTTTTGTATATATTGCTAGTGTAATAGAAGTGAATAGAAAATGACTTTCATAAAATATCGATTGCTCTCATAACCGATACTTCCTTCCCTGTTTTCAACGGAGCCCAAGCCCCTGCAGTAGCATGGCTCAATGTAGAGAGTATTGAACTAGGAACTAAAACTTGTCTTTTCATCCTAGTTTGATCTTTAAAAGACTGAATACCCAAGAGCAAGTTATTTAATTTCTCTGAGTGTTAGCATCTTTGTATGTCAAAGGAAGATACGTAGATTTTATCTCTAAGAGTCCAGACGGTTCTAACCTTTGCATTTCTAATTATTTCTTATATCATTCAATACATTTACCATCTGCAGGAGATCAGAGCAGTCACACAATGTATTCTGTGAAGTCTCAAATTATCCCATTTATTACTCATTTTATTTCCTGAGTTTTTGAAATGTTATAGATCTGAAATTTATGGTCAGTGTTGATAATTATAAAACTTGGGTGGGTTGAAAAAAATCAAGTTTTGGAAGCTGGCTAAAAAAGGGTCCAGAAGATGTTGTCTGACTAGCTCTGTTCCCTGCAGGGTGCATTGATTTGCTGGCTCATGGATGGTATGTATGACAAGAGGCCTGGGACCTGGGCCCTTTGGGAGCCCTTCCACGCCACCTAGGTTTATATTCTTCTAGAATGTATTGGCTTGAGAGCTACCCCGAATATCAGTCTGCACTAGTCTGATTCTAGTCTCTGACCAGGAAAATTAGGAGTTTGGTTCCTAATTTAAAAAAAAAAAAATTTCAATATTTTTATTTTTAAACTTCAAAATAGTAGATGTTTATTATAGAAAATTTAGCAAACACAGATGAGCAAAAAAGGAAACAGAAAGATCACTGATGTTATAGAATTTTCCGCTTTTTGTTGTTCTGTTTTATATATATGTAAATGAACATATGGATGTTTTAAACGATATATGTTGGCTCTTGAGACTGGGGCACAGCATAGACTCAGAGTGTAGACTCTGGAGCCAAAATGTTCACATTGGAATCCTGGCTCCATCCCTCACTAACTGTGTGACCTCGGGCAATTCACCCTGCTACTTTGTGCTTGGTGAAAAAAGGATGATACAGTCTACCTTGTAAGGTTATTGTGACAATTCAGTGAGTTAATATGTATGAAATTCTTATAGAACTCATACATAGAATTGCTTGGCATGCAATTCAATGAATGATAGCTATTTTTATTGTATTCCATTGTGTATTGATGCACTGTAGTTTACTAATATCTTACTGTTGGACATTCAAGTGGCTTCTAATTTTTCACAACTGAGATGAAATCTCATATAGGTTATAACTTTATATACATTATCTGGATATATCCTAGACATGGAATCATTTAGCATTCACATATTACGGTTCTAAACACATATTATGAAAATTAAAGTCTTCCTTACATATAGCCAAATGAGCATCCACTAAGTGCGCAAGCACGTCCCATCTCTCCCTCGTGTCAATGCTGGTAAATGGGTTGGGCTTTCACATTTTCTTATCAAAATGAGAATTCCACTTATTTCCATAATATATACAAATCTATGCTCTTTATCTTAAATGCAGAAAAAGTGCCCTGAGATATTATTAAACTGTGAAAATTAATTAAATCTTAAGGCAAACATTTTTTTTTTCTGGAAATTAATGCACCAGGCTGTGCCTAGGCATGGATATACATCCATGGTAAGCAATTCACCCCCAGCCCCACTACTGGGCAAAAGCAGTAAAAGAGACACAAACTGCAGCTCCTCCAAGGTGGAGGGCAAGAGTGCCTCCCGCCTCCGCTCCTCAGCCTTATTGGACCTACAGATTCTGATCCTTCCTCATGGCTCTGAGGCAGACCCTTTCCCCAGCCTTGGAAGAAGATGCTATCGTCATCCCTGCTGGCTCCTGACTCCATTTGAGAGGTGTGTTCACTCAAATCATGGCCAGCCTGGCAGGGACGCTGATGAGGGAACTCTACAATGGGCAGTGTGTCAGCCAGGTTCTCCCACAGACCAGAACCGGCAGGGGACTGGAGACTCTCCACAGGCACCGAAGTTGCTGTCCCCAAGTGGGATTTCTTCTTCTGCAGGGAAACCTGAGTTTTGCCCTTGAGGTCTTCCAGCCGAACTGATTGATGAGAATCTCACAGTAACAACTAGATTCGTGTTAAATTTTTTTTTTTATTTTAGAAACAGGGTCTCACTATGTTGCCCAGGCTGGATTCAAATTCCTGGGCTCAAGCGATTCTTCCACTTTGGCTTCCTAAATAGCTGGGACTACAGTGTGGGCCACTATGCCCAGCTTAGTGTTTAATTTAATGACTGGGTGCATTAGCCTGGCCAATTGACACATATGACTGGCCATCACAGGCAGTCACAAGAAGAAGCAGTGTTCATGAAGGATGGCCTGAGTCCTGCTCCCACCGGGTCCCTAAGCCCCCTTTGAGTGCCATACCAGGCAATGTGCATGATTTCTGGGTGATGTAGAGATGCCCTTAGCCAGCTCTTCTTCTGCGAGAAGATAGTGCTAAACTCTCTGCATAGAAAGGCATATGGGAGCTTATTATTCTTATTTTCATGTAGGGCGATTTGGAAATCACAGATCATCAGAGTTATGTAATAAATGATTTCAGAAGGAGGTCTGAAATATCCACTTTAAAGACTATGGTGGAGGGGGCCAGAGGATTAATCCTGGTATAACTCAGTGATTCCAAGTATAATTCCAAGGTGAGTTCAGAGGAACACTAGTTCCTTGGGATAGCAAATAATAGGTGAAAGGTAAAGATTCTGAGGTAAAAAAAATGTTTAAGAAATTCTGGTTTAACATCAACAGTAGACTGGATACAGAAAATATCATACATATACACTGGAAAACTATGCAGCCATAAAAACAAATAAGATCATTTCCTTTGCAGCATCATGGATGGAGCTGGAGGCCATTATCCTAAACAAACTAACACAGAAACAGAAAACCAAATACTTCATGTTCTCACTTACAAGTAGTAGCTAAAACAAGAATACACATGGCTACTAAGAGCAGAACAACAGACACTGGGGCCTACTTGAGGGTGGAAGGTGGGAGGAGGGAGAAGAGCCTCCTTAATAGGTTAATGTACTAAAGACAGGAGTCTCTTTAGTTTAATAGGCTAATGTACTAAAGAGGAGCCTCTTTAATAGGTTAATGTACTAAAGAGAGGAGTCTTTTTAATAGGTTAATGTACATGGGAACTCTTGAATGGGTATTCTGGTATGCAGTGTTTACAAGCTTACTTGATCACAAAAACAATTTTTTGCTGAGCACTTTTTGAGTCTAGTGTCCCATGAAATACCTTAAG
This sequence comes from Macaca nemestrina, assembly GCF_043159975.1. Classification (NCBI taxonomy): domain Eukaryota; kingdom Metazoa; phylum Chordata; class Mammalia; order Primates; family Cercopithecidae; genus Macaca; species Macaca nemestrina. Next base: position 80,882,594 of record NC_092127.1, on the reverse strand, counting down.
AAAAGATGTTATAACCTACAGTGTTAGCCACCCAGAATAAAGAATAAAGATGGGATACACTTTCTTCCACGTTATCCCACTTATTGCCATTTAGCACCACTAGATTCTATGCAAAAGTAAATTTACTGAGAAATTCACTTCAAAGACACCATTGAACCCCTGCATTTATTGCATGCCCATTATGTGTTACTGCCAGGAATAAGGGCTGCATGAGAACAACACAGACCCTAACTTCATGGAGCTTATGCCTTTCTCTAGACATATATCGCATGAGGAAGTGACCTGCTGACTACACCTTCATTCCAGATAGGGCCCAACAGACCTGACATCAACCCTGGTGCACAAGTTTCCTGGAGTTAAAGGATTGTAGAAATGAGACCATGTGTCCAAACAGCCTGTTCCTTGGCAGAAGGAAGAGAAATGCTAAGAAAAATCACATCCCTCTTACCAGGGAACTAGTTCAAAACCAGAAGAAAGAGGATCTTTTCCTCTGGGGTGGGCAGTTTGGCAGAAAGCAGTGCCTTAGAGTTTGATGGAAATAAAAGGTGGCCAGTCTCCCCTTCTTGCTGCCAATGTCTTCCTTTGACATCCAGAGAAATCTTTGACTGAAAACCTTGAATGTGGAGGAAAAAGCAAATAACTAAAAAGCCCCCATCTTTCACAGCCATGTAAGTTAAAAAAGCCAACCAGGGATGCCCATACCCAAGGTTCTTATCTCTGGATTCCTGGTCCATCTCACTTTGACAAAGAGGAATTTTAATCAATGTGAGACTTTTTTTTGTGACTCTAAAACAGTAAAAATGCCTCATTAGCTGTTTTATGCAGGGCTGCTGCTTCTTGGGCTTGCCACACACTGTATCCTACTGGTCGAGCTCAGCTGGGCCAGCTGGAACATAGCCAGCTAGCTCCTGGTGGCGAGTTCATCTGCAGTTTTCTAGATTAAAGCTCCGATCTTGGGGAGGTGCTTCTGAGCAAAATGGAGGAAGTGGTTCTCCCAGAGGATCACTGGGGAGCCAGGGAGACATGACATGCAATCAATCCTTCCTTCTGTCTTACACATGATATCAATCAACAAACTTGTATTGACATTGCGTTAAGGAGACATTAAGGTAGATCAGGTATCTTGAGAGTAGAACTTTAATTCAAATTGGGAAATTATAAGTAGATGTTTTCCTAAGTTGGAATTGGACGTGGACCTGAAAAGTTTTCCTTTTATATTTATTCTAGTTTCTAGCCTCTGTCCTCTCAGTCCATAAGTCCTTCCATTTGCAGGTTCAGTTTTATCCAATTTTTATTATAACTCAGTTCTGATTAGGACAGCAAGCAGGTTCAGTACCCTTGGCATACCAGGTAGTGGGGCATGACTTAATCTTGTTGCCACAGACCGTGTTTCGGGGATGAGTACTGACCTGCCCAATTAGTTGTAGCTTTCTCCTAATATTGTCCCCCGACTTGTTTTCACCCTATCCAATCTTGATGTTTGAATTTCCCTGACATTCCTTCTTTTAGATCCCTTTGGGGTCTGCAAGGGATACTGCTTCACCTTGTAGGAGTTAGTACCAAAGTAAGTCAATTTCTTCAACCAAATTTGCCCTTAGTCCAAGCAAGACTGATCTAACTGATCAAGGAAATTACCTATAAAGGTCAGTTATGACCACAGGCAAACTTGTGAATGGCGATGGTTGATAAAGAATGCTCAGGGACCTGTCCATGTGAATTCAAATCCTAGGTCTACCACTTACAAGCTGTACAGTCTTTGGCAAATCACTTTATCTCTATTTTTCTTATCTATAAAATAGATATACAAGCTTGTAGAGTTGTTGGGAGGATTAAGTAAATTGTAACACCTTTAGAATAGTGTGTGTCACATAGTAAATGACCAATAAAATTAGTAATTGTTGTTACTATTATTATTTTCCTGGTTGATCTAAGGGAACTCTCAGTTTAGTAGAAGCAGAATCCACCTACTTGGGTTCTGGTGTCAGAGTGGTAGAGGTGTGGGAAATGCTCATTTGGACTGTGAAACTCATATTGGTAGTTCACATTTGCAGAGAGTTCAGGTTTGACCCTGTAAGTGTTCATCTCCCAAATCTGCTAAAACAATTTGACAATTAGAAGTTAAAATATGGTCCATTATAAGTTTGAGTGCAAGGTAAAAATTGTCACCACTCACATCGAACTACCAGCGGATCCATTAAGCAGGAGCATAGGGCAGGAAAACAGGCTGCCTCTAGCCTCATTTGCCATTGGAGCACTGCCTGCTTGGGTATCCCTCTCCACCTTTGAACACTGAGCTTTGAACTGTTGCCTAAGACTCTAACACCTTCTCTTTAAGAAGACTTCTTAATTTGACTATTACCCCCAGGGAAATCCACTTGCCAAAAATTCCAACAGTAACTATGGACTGAGATCCTGGGGGTAAATTAGTATTGGATTTCTGGGCAATTTGCCCTAAATGCTAATGTATAAAAATGCACCTGGGTAAGGACATTTTTTCTTCTGAATCACAGATTCACTGCCTAATTAATTTTTACTATCAAGAAGAAAAATGCTAGGTTTTTTTTTTTTTTTAACTAAGTACAATTGTCCCTCCATACCATGGGGGATTGGTTTCAGGATCCCCACAGATACGAAAATTCAAGAATGCTCAAGTCGCTTATATAAAATGGCCTAGTACTTGCATATAACCTACACACATCCTCCTATATATTTCAAATCACCTATAGATTACTTATGATACCTAATACCATTTAAATCCTATGTAAATAGTTGTTATACTGTATTGTTTAGGGAATAGTGACACGAACAAAAGTCTGTACATGTTCAGTACAGATTCCACCCCCATTCCCCGCCAGCAATATTTTTGATCTGTGGTTGGTTGACTTGACCAATGTGGAACTCATGGATGTGGAGGGCTGACTGTAAATTAAATAGGTTCTACCCAGGTAACAATTTAAGGTAGGAACTCTGTGGCATTCTTTTCATTGTTCACAGCTTCCAAACTAATGCCTTGAACATGGAGGTGATCCTCTGTATTGCGTATTACAAAGAGGATGTGTAGTGGGGTCATAGAATCCTGGGTTCAAATTTTAGTTCTGCCACATATTTACTAGTGGTGGGGTCGTGAGTAAGTGTTTACCTTCTCTGAGAACCAATTTCCCCTCCCAGAAGTTGGAGATAGGTAATAACACCGACCTTTCAAGCTTTTTGTGAGCCATTAAGAAAATAAAGTAGGAAAAGTACCTGACACATTCTCTGCCATTGTTGATTGTTGTGTGATGGAATCTGGGGATCAGGGGTTCTCTCCCAATTCCACAGACCCTCCTTGAGAAACATTTTAGCAGTGCTTAATTTTACAGACTTAAAAAAAATCATTGCCATTAGAAAATAACTTCCTAACTTTCCTTTTCTTACCATGGAGATAAACCACATTTGCTTTTTTGCTACCCAGTTTTTTAAAAAACAAGCTATTATGCCTTTATAAATATTAATCACTTTTATGAAATAATTATATTTGTATTACAAATGTTAATATTTCTTTTTTAAAAATGTTATTGTGTCTATTTAAGGTATATAACATGATATTATGGGATATATGCAGAAAGTAAAATGGTTACTATAGTAAAGAAAATTAACATATCCATCATTTCACATACTGACTCCCCCTTTTTTTGGTAGCAAAAACAGCTAAAATCTAATTTAGCAAAAATCTCGAATACAATACAGCATTATTAAATATAGTGCTCAGGTTGTACATTAGATGTCTAGACTTATTTATCCTAAATTTCTGCTACTTTGTATCCTTTGACCTGCATCACCCAGTGTTTTATTCTCTATCTCTGTATATTTGAGGTTTTTATTTTAAGATTCCACATTTAAGTGAGGTCATGCATTATTTTTCTTTCTGTATCTGAATTACTTCACTCAGCCTAATGTACTCCAGGCTCATCTATGTTGTCGCATTTGGCAGTGTGTTAGTCTGTTTTCACACTGCTATAAAGAACTAGCTGAGACTGGGTAATTTATGAAGAAAAGAGACTTAATCGACTCACAGTTCTGCATGCTTAACACGAAGCATGACTAGGAGGCCTCAGGAAACTTACAATCACGGCAGAAGGCGAAAGGAAGCAAGAACCTTCTTCACATTGCGGCAGAATGGAGAGAGTGAAGGAGGAAGTGCCACACACTTTTAAACCATCAGATCTGGTGAAAACTTACTGAGCAGCAAAGGGGGAATCGACCCCCATGATTTAATCACATCCTACCAGGCCTCTCTTCCAATTCGGCATTAAATTTGGGCAGAGACACAAATCCAAACCACATTAGGCAGTATCTCCTTTTTTAAAAGGCTGAATACTACTTCATTTTATATATATACATATATACACACACACACACATATATATATATATATGTATTACAGTTTCTTTATCCATTAGTATATCAACAGACACTTGAATTGTTTCCATGTCATGGGTGTTGTGAATAATGCTGCAGTAAACATGGAATGCAGTTATCTTTATGAGGTGGTGATTTCATTTTCTTTGCTGGGCCATATGGTAGTTCTTTTAGTTTTAATTTCTTTTTCTTTTCTTCTAAGATGGAATCTCGCTCTGTTGCCAGGCTGGAGTGCAGTGGCGCGATCTCAGCTCACTGCAACCTCTGACTCTCTGATTCAAGTGATTCTCCTGCCTCAGGCTCCCAAGTAACTAGGATTACAGGCACGCACCACCATGCCTGGCTGTTTTGTATTTTTAGTAGATACAGGGTTTCACCATGTTGGCCAGGATGGTCTCGATCTCCTGACCTCATGATCTGCCTGCCTTGGCCTCCCAAAGTGCTGGGATTACAGGTGGGAGCCACCGCGCCTGGCCTTTTGTTGTTGTTGTTGTTGTGGTTGTTGTTGTTATGGAGTGACACTCTGTCATCTAGGCTGGAGTGCAGTGGTGTGATCTCAGCTCACTGCAACCTCTGTCTTCCCAGTTCAAGCAATTCTCCTGCCTCAGCCTCCAAAGGAGCTGGAATTACAGATGCCCACCATCACTACTGGCTAATTTTTGTATCTTTATTAGAGACAGGCCATGCTGGTCAGGCTGGTCTTGAACTCCTGACCCCAAGTGATCCACCAACCTTGGCTTCCCAAAGTGTTGGGATTAAAGTGTGAGCCACCATGCCCAGCCTTAGTTTTAATTTTGTAAGTAACCTCCATACTGTTTTCCATAATGGCTATACCAATCTACATTCCCACCAACAGTGTACAAGGGGTCCTTTTCTCTTGTTATCACTTACATTTTTATCACTTTTGTTTTTGATAATAGCCATCCTGAAGGGTGTGAGGTGCTATCTCAGTGTGATTTTGATTTTGACAATTTCCCTATGATTATGGATGTTGAGCAACTTTATATATATATATCTGTTGATATGGTTTGGATTTGTGTCCTTGCCCAAATCTCATGTCGAATTGTAATCTCCCATGTTGGAGGAGGGGCCTGGTGGGAGGTAATTGGCTTATAGGGGGTGGATTTCCCCTTGCTGTTCTTGTGATAGTGAGTGAGTTCTCAAGAGATCTGGTTGTTTAAAAGTGTGTAGTACCTCCTTCCTCTCCATCTTCCTTCTGCTCTGGGCATGTAAGATGTGCCTGTTTCCCCTTCTACCATGATTGTAAGTTTCCTGAGGCCTCCCCAGCCATGCTTCCTATAGAGCCTGCAGAACCATGAGCCAATTAAACCTCTTCTCTTTATAAATTAACCAGTCACAGGTAGTTCTTTATAGCAGTGTGAGAATGGACTAATACACCTGTTGACCATTTTTATGTCTTCTCTTTAGAAATATCCATTCAGGTTCTTTGACCATTTTTTTAAATGGGTTATTTGTTTTTCTGCTATTAAGTTGTCTGAGTATTTTTTTTCATAAATTTTGAGTATTAACCATATACGTATATACACATATATATACACATATATATATAGTTTGAAAATATTGTTTCAAATTTGTAGTTTGCCTTTTTATTTTGTTGATTCTTTTGCTGTGTAATTAGTGTTTCTCGTTATGTAACCTTTGACTTTATATCATTTGAAAATTCTTAGTCTAAGCTTCTCAGCAGAAAAAACAGATTATTTACCAAGAAAGATAATTAGATTGGAACCTGACCTTTAATCAGCAAACCATATATGCTGAGATTATGGATTTTAAGGATAAAAGACCAGATGCCTTAGAATTGTACACACAGTCAAGCTATTGTGAAGATGTGAAAACACACAGAAAATATGCTCCTACGTACTATTTATTTAAAAAGCTACTCAAAGAAGTACTCCAGCCAAATTAAAAGTAAATCATAATAAAGAAATCAAGAAGGGAAATCAAGTATATAGGATAGAATCACTTTAAAATTCATAGTAGCTCACTAATGATGTAGTTATAAAGTCTAATGCAGATTGTATTAAACTTTACAATGGGGAGAGGAATTCAAATCTGCTGAATATCAATTTTGATAGTTGTGTGGAGCTTGGTTAGAGATTCTGAATAATTCTTGATTTTCTAGAGAAATACAACTTCAGTTATGTTTGTTAAAGTTAAAATAAACAAAAGCTGATAAAAAAGAAAGGGTGCAAAAAGCAAGTATAATAAATATAAATTAAAAGCACAAGATAAGATGGCAGGAAAAAGGTTAAACTGGCCTTATTTAATATATTGCCCTTTTCTTTTTGAGACAGGGTCTCCGTCTGTTACACTGCTGGAGTGCAGTGGCACGATCATAGGTCACTGCAGCCTCGACCTCCCAGGCTGAATCAATCCTCCCACCTCAGCCTCCTGAGTAGCTGGAACTACAGGTGCATGCCACCACGCTTGCCTAATTTTTGTATTTTTTTGTAAAGACAGGGTTTTGCCATGTTGCCCAGGCTGGCCTCAAACTCCTGGGCTCAAGCAATCCTCCTGCCTCAGGTTCCCAAAGTGCTGGGATTACAGGCATGAGCTACTGTGCCTTGCCTAATATATCCTCATAGTAAGAGTATATTGATGGTTAAATAAATATGAACAGTTAATTCTTCTCTCACACCACTTAACAATACCTAAACTAAAAAGCAAATTCTTTGTGAGTGAAAGAGCAAAATCACTATTTTCTATTTATAAGAGATATACTTAAAAGTAAATAACAAAATTAAAATAACAACGGATTATTTTAAAAACAAGCCATGGAAAGATGTGTCAGGTAAATATATGAAAAAGGAAATTCGAGATAGAAATATTTATAAAAGAAGAATATGATAAAAGATATATTGAAGAAAACACGGAGAACTATTTTAATATTAATGAAAGATACAATTCACCAAGGATATATAGCCTTTATACACTGAAAAATGCTTCATTGAACTGAAAACTATTTGCAAGTAATATGGCAGACAAAAGGTTAACAGCCTTACAAAACAAAAACTCTTACAAATTAATCAGAAAGATATCAACACTCCAAAAGATGAACAAGCAAAGAATACTAACAGGTAGTTCATTGAATGATAAAAAAAAAAAAAAGTTCATTAAACATGTTGAAAAGTCCTTGACTTCTTCATAGTAAAAAAAAAATACAGATTAAAACCACAGTAAAATATTTTTCCCATGTCTAATTGGCAACCATTTTTAAAAAGTTAATATTTTAGTGTTTGTAAAGATGTGAGGAAACCAGTCCTCTTGAGTGCTCTTGATAGAAATATGGATTGATAAAATATTTATTTCTGGAGAGCAATTTGTCAATATTTATGAACATTTTAAAATGGGCCCATTTTATTTATTTATTTTCTTTCCAACTTTTAAGGTTTGGGGGTACATGGGTAAATTGTGTGTTGCAGGGGTTTGGTGTACAGATAATTTTGTCACCCAGGTCATCAGCATAGTACCTAATAGGTAGTTTTTGTTTGTTTGTTTTTGTTTTGTTTTGTTTTGAGACGGAATTTCGCTTTTGCCCATGCTGGAATGCAGTGGCACAATCTCAGCCTCACTGTGACCTCCGCCTCCTGGGTTCCAAGGTTCCAGCGATTCTCATGCCTCAGCCTCCTGAGTAGCTGAGAATATAGGCATGCACCACCGCACCTGGCTAATTTTTGTATTTTTAGTAGAGTTGGGGTTTCACCATGTTGGCTAGGCTGGTCTCAAGCTTCTGACCTCAGGTGATCCACCTGCCTTGGCCTCATAAAGTGCTAGGATTACAGGCGTGAGCCACCACACCTGGCCCTAGGTAGTTTTTTAATGCTCACTATCCTCACCCTCTACCCTCAAGTAGGCCCCTGTGTTTTTCCCTTCTTTGTGTCTGTGTGTACTCAATGTTTAGCTCCACTTATAAGTGAGAACAGCAGTATTTGGTTTTCTGTTCCTGTGTTAATTTGCTTGGAATAATGGCTTCCAGCTCTTTCCATGCTGTTTCAAAGGACATGATCTTATTATATTTTTATGGCACTGTAGTATTCCATGGTGTATATGTACCACATTTTCATTATCCAGTCCACTGTTGATGTGCATCTGGGTTGATTCCATGTCTTTGCTATTGTGAATAGTGTTGTGATAAACATATATGTGCGTGTGTCTTTATGGTAGAATGATTTATATTCTTTTGGGTACATAACCAGTAATGAGACTGCTGGATGAAATGGTAGTTCTATTTTAAGTTCTCTGAGAAATCTCCAGACTGCTTTCCACAGTGGATGAATGAACTTACATTCCCACCAGCAGTGTGTAAGCGTTCTGTTTTCTCTGTGACCTCACCAGCATCTGTTATGTTTTGTCTATTTTTGTCTTTTCTTTCTCCTTTTTGTGAAGAGTGTGGTGTTTCTATGTTGCCCAGGCAGGTCTTGAATTCCGGGCTCAAGCTATTCTCCTGCCTCTGCCTTCCTAAGTGTTCGGATTACAGGTGTGAGCTACGGCGCCCCACTGACTTTTTAATAATAGCCATTCTGATTGGTGTGAGATAGTATCTCATTGTGGTTTTGATTTACATTTCTTTAATGATTAGTGTTACTGAACATTTTTTCATGTGCTTGTTGGCCGTGTATATGTCTTCTTTAGAGAAGTGTCCACGTCCTTTGCCCATTTTTCAATGGCATTTTGTTTTTTGCTTGTTGTTTGCTTTTGTTTTGCTTGTTGTTTTGTTTGTTTTTTGCTTGTTGCTTTAAGTTCCTTATAGATTCTGGAAATTAGATTTTGTTGGATGCATAGTTTGCAAATATTTTCTCCCATTCTGTAGGTTGGCACTTTACTCTGTTGATACTTTCTTTTGCTGTGCAGAAGCTCTTTACTTTAATTAGATCTCACTTACCAATTTTTTTTTTTTTTTTTTTTTTTTGCAATTGCTTTTGGGGTCTTCATCGTGAAACCTTTGCTGGGGCCATGTCCAGAATGGTATTTCCTTGGTTTTCTTCTGGGTTTTTATAGTTTTAGATTTTACTTTTAATTTTTCAATTCATCTTGAGTTGATTTTTGTATATGGTGAAAGGAAGGAGCTAAGTTTCAATCTTCTGCATATGGTTAGCCAGTTATCCCAGCACTGTTTATTGAATGGGGAGTCCTTTCCCCATTGTTTGTTATTGTTGGTTTTGTCGAAGATCAGGTATTGTAGATGTGTGGCTTTATTTCTGCATTTTCTAACCTGTTGCATTGGTCTATGTGTTTGTTGTTATACTTGTATCATGCTGTTTTAGTTACTGTAGCCTTGTAGTACAGTTTAAAATTGAATAGTGGGATGCTTCAAGCTTTGTTCTTTTTGCTTAGGATTGCTTTTGCTATTCGGGCTCTTTTGTTGTTCCAAATTAGTTTTAGAATAGTTCTTCTAATTCTGTGAAGAGTGTCATTGGTAGTTTGATAGGGATAACATTGAGTCTGTAAATTGCTTTGGGTGGTATGGCCATTTTACCAATATCGATTTTCCTATCCAAGAATACAAAATGTTTTCCCATTTGTTCATGTTATCTCTGACTTTTTTCAGCAGTGTTTTGTAATTCTCCTTGTAGAGATCTTTTGCCTGCCGGGTTAGCTGTATTCCTAGGTATTTCATTCTTTTTGTGGCTACGATGAATAGGATTATGTTATTGATTTGTCTCTCAGCTTGGGTGTTATTGGTGTATACAAATGCTATTGATTTTTGTACATTGATTTTTGTATCCTGAAACTTTGCTGAAGTTGTTTATCAGCTCAAGGAGCTTTTGGGCAGAGACTATGGGGTTTTGTAGATATAGAATCATGTCATCTGCAAACAGGGATAGTTTGACTTCCTCTATTCCTATTTGGATGCTTTTATTTCTTTCTCTTGTCTGATTGCTCTGTCTAGGACTTCTAGTACTCTGTTGAATAGGAGTGGTGAGAGTAGGCATCCTTGTCTTGTTCTGATTCTCAGGTGAAGTGCTTCCAGCTTTTGCCCTTTCAGTATGATGTTGGGTGTAGGTTTGGTTCTTATTATTTTGAGATATGTTCCTTTGGTGCCTAGTTTGTTGAGGTTTTTTTTTTTTTTTTAAACATAAAGAGATGTGAAATTTTTTGGAAAGCCTTTTCTGCATCTATTGAGATGATTATGTGGTTTTTGCTTTTAGTTCTGTTTATGTGATGAATAATACTTACTAATTTGCCTATGTTGAACCAACCTTGGATCCCAGGAATAAAGGCTACTTGCTTGTGGTAGATTAGTTTTGTGATGTGCTGCCGGATTCAGTTTGCTAGTGTTTTGTTGAGGATTTTTGTTTCTATGTTCATCAGGGAGAGTGGCCCGAAGTTTTCTTTTTTTGTTGTGATTCTGCCAAGTTTTGGTATCAGAGTGATACTGGCTTCATAGAATGAGTTGGGAAGGAGTCCCTTCTCAATTTTTGCAGTAGTTTCAGTAATGATTAGTACCAGCTTTTCTTAGTACATCTGGTAGAATTCAGTTGTGAATCTGTCTGGTACAGGGAATTTTTCTGGTTGGTAGACTTTTTGTTACTTATTCAATTTTAGGACTCATTATTGGTCTGTTTAGGGTTTTGATTTCTTCCTAATTCAATCTTGGGAGGTTGTAGGTTTCCAGAAATTTATCTATTTCTTCTAGGTTTTCTAGTTTGTGTATATAGAGGTGTTTGTAATAGTTTCTGAGGGTTTTTTGTATTATATTTCTGTGGAGTCTGTGGTAATGTCCCCCTTGTCATTTCTGATTGTGTTTATTTGGATCATCCCTCTTTTATTTTTATTAGTCTAGCTAGTGTTCTATCAATCTTACTGATTCTTTCAAAAATTGAACTTCTGGTTTCATTGATCTTTTGTATTGTTTTTTACATCTCAATTTCATTTAGTTTAGCTCTGATTTTTATTACTTATTTTCTTCTCCTAGCTTTGAGGTTGGTTTGCTCTTTCCTAGTTTCTCTAGGTATGATGTTAGGTTGTTAATTTGAGATCTTTCTAACTTTTTGGTATGGGCATTTAGCACTATAAAGTTTCCTCTTAACGCTGCTTTACCTGTATCCCAGAGATTCTGGTATGTTATGTCTTTGTTTTCATTTGTTTCAAAGAATTTCTTGATTTGTCTTAATTTTATTGTTTACCCAAAAGTCATTCAGAAGAAGATTGTTTAATTTCCATGTAATTGTATGGTTTTGAGAGATCTTCTTGGTATTGATTTCTGTTTTATTGTGCTGTAGTCTGAGAGTGGCTGATGTGATTTTTAATTTTTTGGAATTATTGAGGATTGCTTTATGGTCAAGCATGTGATTGAGTGGTTGAGCATGCGCCTTGTACAGATGAGAAGAATATAGATTCTGTTGTTGTTGGGTGCAGTATTCTGTAAGTGTCTGTTAGGTCCATTTGGTCAAGTGTTGAGTTTAGGTTCCAAATATCTTTGTCAGTATTCTGCCTTGATGATCTGTCTAATACTGTCAGTGGAGTACTGAAGCCTCCCATTATTATTATTGTGTGTGTGGTTTTTTTTTTTTCCAGACTATTGTGTGGTTTTCTAAGTGTGTTAATACGTCTCCAAGAACTTGTTTTATGAATCTTAGTGCTCCAGTGTTGGATGCATATTTATTTAGAACAGTTAAGTTTTCTTGTTGAATTAATACCTTTACCATTATGTAATACCCTTCTTTGTCCTTTTTGATCATTGTTGGTTTAAAGTCTGTTTTGTCTGAAATAAGAATAGTAACCCCTGTTCTTTTTCATTTTCTATTTGATTGATAGATCTTTCTTCATCTAAATATGCTCATTTTAAAATAGGAATTTACCCTACAGAAACACTCTCACACATGTACAAACACATATTTATAAAGATATTTAGGCTGGGTGCACTGGCTCACAACTGTAATCTCAATACTTTGGGATACCAAGGAGGAGGATTGCTTGAGGCCAGGCCTGGGCAACAGAATGAGACCCTGTCTCTCAATACATAGATATATAGTATAGCACTATTTGTAATAAAGAAAAATATGGTCATCAACAGAAGTTAATTAAATTTTAGCACATCTCTACCCTGGAATACTAAGTATCTAGTAATAAGAATGAGATATGCAATGATACAGAATGATTTCCATGACATATTAATGGAAAAAAAAAGCGAACTTCATAGCAATGCATATAGTATGAACCTTGGTTTGTTTGCTTGCTTAAACACTGGAAAGAAACTGGTAACAGTGCTTATCTCTGGAGAGGAATTCAAATAATGGAATTGAATGATATTGCTCAAGGCAAGCTAGAGTGGAAAAACACACACACAAAAAACCCAAGAAACATTTGAGTCATGAACATTTAAGGACAGGAAATCTGACCTGCATCTATCCATCCAACCATCCATTCATACATCCACTCACAAACAACCATCAAGTGCCTACTCTGTGTTCAGAGCAGTGCTTCATGCTGGGTACACAGAGATGAATATTAGGTACAATTTCTTTAAGGCACAGATTAAGATATTGAGAGGCCTTAGCAAGGAAAAGATCAGAATGTACCCTCTTTAGGTAATTCAAAAGAACAATAGTGCTAAACTGTAAAGAAGTAGAAAGTTCAATGAAAAAGATTGTCAACAGCATGAAATGCACAAGTCCAAGTGCTTGAGGACTGAAAAATAATTTTACATCTAGGATTTGAGTTTTTAGCAACTTTTGCCAGAGGAATTTTTGTAGAGTTAAGAATAAAGCATGAATCTACTGATTTGGAAATTGAGTGGAAAGTGAGGGAGTAGAAGCAACTTATGTCTCTTTCAAAAAGTTAGAAGTAGAAGCAATTGATGTCTTTTTCAAAAAGTTGATACTAAAGGAAACTGGAAGTTTGAAGGGTGTTATTCAAGGGTAACATTTTTGTGGGATGTTAGAGACTTAAGCTTGTTTGTAGATAGACAGGAAGGAACACCGTAGAGAAGACTAAAGATCCCTGGAGGGGACAGATGACTGATATGACAGGGCTTGGAGAAGATATGAGTCGGTGGGATCAAGGGTTTGGGGTGAGCTTAGTTCTTTGTCCCTAGTATATCTGTTCCTCAACCTCTTCGAAACTCTTGTTCCTTGGCTCTCTGTTTTCTTAATTGCCCCTTTCTACTGTGTAGTCCATCCCTATCTGGCCTGAACAGCATGATCCTCTGTCACTTTCTTGCCTCAACTTATTATTCCTTATCTTTCTATTGAATCCTCCTGGAAAATGTCCACCCTACTTCAGTGTCACAAGTCTTAAAATGTGCTCTTTTATACATGCTGCTTGAGAAAAATTAGTGTGCATTATAAATTCATAGTCTCAAAACTCGATTGGGTCCCCAACCACTGTATTATAATTTTATTTATTTATTTATTTATTTATTTTTATTTTTGTTTTTATTTTTTGGAGACGGAATCTCACTCAGTCGCCCAGGCTGGAGTGAAGTGGCGCGACCTCAGCACACTGCAAGCTCTGCCTCCCGGGTTCACGCCATTCTCCTGCCTCAGCCTCCCGAGTATCTGGGACTACAGGGGTCCACCACTACGCCCTGCTAATTTTTTTGTATTTTTAGTAGAGACAGGGTTTCACTGTGTTAGCCAGGATGGTCTCGATCTCCTGACCTCGTGATCCACTCATCTCAGCCTCCTGAAGTGCTGGGATTACAGGGATGAGCCACTGTGCCCGGCCCACTCTATTGTTTTTTTAGGCTCCTACCCAGCCTTTTATTTAAAAAAAAAAAAAAAAGAAAAGAAAAAAGGGAAATGAGGGCCAGGCACGGTGGCTCACACTTGTAATCCCAGAACTTTGCAAAGCCGATGCAGGCGGATCTCGAGGTCAGGAGTTCTAGACCATCCTGGCCAACATGGTGAAACCTCATCTCTACTAAAAATACAAAAATTAGCCGGGTGTAGTGGCATGCACCTGAAATCTCAGGTACTTGGGAGGCTGAGGCAGGAGAATCGCTTGAACCTGGGAGGCGGAGGTTGCAGTGAGCCAAGATCATGCCACTGCACTCCAGCCTGGGCAACAAAGCGAGATTCCATCTCAAAATAAACAAACAAACAAACAAATAAATAAATAAGGCTGGATATGGTGGCTCACACCTGTAATCCCAGAACTTTGGGAGGCCGAGGCAGGCAGATCACTTGAGGTCAGGAGTTCGAGACCAGCCTGGCCAACATGGTGAAACCCCATCTCTACTTAAAACACAAAAATTTGCTGGGTGTGGTGGCACATGCCTGTAATCCCAGCTACTTGAGAGGCTGAGGTGGGAGAATAGCTGGAACCTGGGAGGTAGAGGTTGCAGTGAGCCAAGGTCGTGCCACTGCACTCCAGTCTAGGCGACAGAGCAAGATTCCATCTCAAAAAAAAAAAGAAAAAGAAAAAGAAATAGAAAAAAACAATAACAACAAACAATGCCATATGTATGAAGCTGACAGAGACTGTGGTTAGAAGAGTAAGTAGAGCAAAGTGAAGGCAAAAAGAGAGCTTAGAGGGGAGGCTTGCAATTTTAAATATGGTGGTCCCAAGGGGCCTCACTGAGAAGGTGAAGGAGATGAGGAAGGTAGCCATGCGGAAATGGTTGTCTGGGTAGAGGAAATAGTGCAAAGACTCTAAGGGAGAGTCCTTGACATGCCTAAGGAACAGTAAGGATGCCAGTGTGGATGGAAGGGGTGAAGCTGGGAGTGGTGACTCATGCCTTGTAGTCCAGGCACTTTGGGAGGCCGAGGCAGGTACCTCGCTTGAACTCAGGAGTTCAAGATCAGCCGGTGCAACATGGCAAAAACCCGTCCCTACGAAAAAATGCAAAAATTAGCTGGGCATGGTGTTGTATGCCTGTAGTTCCAGCTACTTGGGAGGTTGAGGCACGAGAATCGCTTGAGTCTGGGAAACGGAGGGTGTAGTGAGCAGAGATTGCACCACTGCACTCCAGCCTGGGCAACAGAACGAGACTCCAACTCAAAGGAAAAAAAAAAAAAAAGAGTGAGAAAGGAAGAGAGTAGTTACAGCAGGAAGGTAAATGAGGACTGTGTTAGTTATCTGTGGCTGCAAAATGAAATTACCTCAAAATTTAGCAGCTTAAAACAATATACATTGATTATCTCATGGTTTCTGTGGGTCTCAGGAGGAGAGGTACTCAGGAACAGGGTAGCTGAGTACTGCTGGCTCAGGTTCTCTTGTGAAGCTTCAAAGATGTTGGCCTGCACCATAGTTATTTCAAGGCTCAGCTCAGGAAGGATCTGCTTGCAAGCTCACTCACATGGCCATTCACAGGTTGCAGGTCGTTTCTGATCTCAGATCTCTGCCACAGAGGCCATTCCATACACCGCTTACAAAGTAGCAGCTTGCTGCTCTCAGAGGTAAGTCACAGAGAATTCAGAATGGAAGCCATCGTCTTTTTAAATCTAATCTCAGAAGTAACATTCCATCACTTCTGCTGTGTTCTGCTAATTAGAAGCAAGTCAATAAGGGGAGGGTATTATGCAGGGTCATGACCACCTGAGGACTGGCTCATTGGGTACTGTTTTAGAAGCCACTCACTGCAAGCCTGATGATGTGGGGCCCTTGTAGCCAGTGTAAAATTTTTGATGTTTACACTGAGTGAAAAGAAGAGCCACTGGGGAGCATCCAGCAGAGAATGGGGTGATCTGACTTACATTGTAGTAGAGGTTCCTTGGCCTCTGTGTTGATAGGGCCAGGGTGAAAGTAGGAAGACTAGTTAGGAGGCTCTAATAATAATTTATCAGGCGGGGGGTTGGGTGGCTCACGCCTGTAATCCTAGCACTTTGGGAGGCTTAGGCAGACAGATCACTTGAGGTCAGGAGTTCAAGACCAGCCTGACTAAAATGATGAAACCTCATCTCCACTAAAAATACAAAAAAAAAATTAGTTGGGCATGGTCGCAGGCTACTTGGGAGGCTGAAGCAGGAGAATTGCTTGAACCCGGAGGCAGAGGTTGCAGTAAGATGAGATCATGCCACTGCACTTTCGCCTGGGTGACAGAGCCAGACTCCATCTCAATAGTAGTAGTAGTAATAATAATAATAATAATTTATCAGCACTCAGGAGACAGGTATGCTTTGAAGGTACAAATTTCAGAGACACTGTAATATCGATATTGTTAAAGCCATGAAACCATTACCAAAAGAGAGTGACTTCACTTCTTTTCAGTGTAATGAGACAAAATTCTGTACATAACAGGATAGAAACAAGTCAAATGATTTTGTATGCCTTTCGGAAATAATATCTAAACAGCATTCAGGTATGATCCACATGGTGTTGAACCCTCTGCTTAGAGATGAGAAACTGCAGCTGTCTGGAAGGTCCCAGATTTCAGAGCAAGTACTGGTGCCCCAGCACCTGGAGGTGAATGGCAGAAATCACCATGGCCCATAGCAGGGTCACCACAGCTTGTCTTTCTAGTAAAGGGTGAAGGTTTTCAACTTTTTTTGTACTCTTAGAGAAGAAACTGTGAGCCCATAATTTGAAGGTTATTTATAACTTCCTTTTGCCTTATTTGGGATACAATAGAACAAGTTCCTCTCAAATCTATTTATGGAGGTACACATAGCAAAAAAGGAAGCAAATGGGATTTCTAAACAAAAATAGTTTTAACTACAATTTCCTTCAGTGCAGACAGAAAATGCTGCAGGGACATTGGCCTATCTTTCTTAAAGTTCATGGTCAAAATCTATTTGTCCCACCTGAGTCATGTGTAGGAAAGCCATAATGTCCAGCACAAGGCATTATGCCCCAGTTAGGGATTTTCCTGATCATCCTCTATAACATGAGATGCCTTGGATTGGAGCAGGGCAGGAGGGCCTGTCTGGCTTCTCCATGCCACTCACCCTTGGTGCCATGAACAGAGGGAGCATTGAGCCTCGCTGTTACATCCAATTGCTGTGCTGCTCCTTCTTTCCTACATCTGTAATGAAATCCAGGGCCACCACCTGGTTCTTCCACATCCCTATAATTTTGTACACCACACTTTCCTTAACTTAAAGCTTCCTCCCCTTCCCCACAACCTGGCTGCTATTATTCCTTCAGCTTTTAGCTCAGATGCAGTCTCCCATGGGAAGCTGTCGTGGTCAACCTTCTAAGTTTTGGCTAGTACCTGTTTTTACATCAATTGGAGCATGAGTCCCACTGTTTAGTTCCTTTTTGTTTACTGATCTGTCTCATCCTTTACAGTATAGTTGTTTGAATGTAGGCTTGCACCCAGCTGTGGCCTGATATACAGTCAGCACTCAATAAATACTTCCTGAATCATTTAGGTAATGATCAAATGAGCAGGGATACCTCTTGTCTGAGAGAAGCATGAAGTGGAAGAAGAGGTGTGAAGATAGAGCTGACTGGAGAAGTCAGGACAGAAGTGGAAGTTGTGCTTGCTCACAGACACCTGTTATCTCAGGGAAGGGGGAGGTTAGGCCACCTGCTGAGAGTGAGGGAAGCAGGGAACTGGTAGGACCCTTGAGGAAAGTAGTAAAGGTTTGGAACAGCTTGTATGGAGAACGGAAATGGAGCAGATGAGAAACCCTTGAGGGCCCAGCTGAGATTGGAGCTCATAAATTTATAATGGAGCCCAGCAACATGAATATGCAATTTTTCTCCAGAAAGCAGTCCTGAACAAGACATAGGAGAAATAATGCTAATTGCTATTTATTCATGCCTGCTATATGCAAGGATCTATGCTATATGCTTCCGTTGCTGTTCTGTATTCCTTGTAAGAAGCCTGTGATGCAGGTATCATTATCTCCATCATTTGGCTGAAGAAACTGAGGCTTATGGCGGTTAATCACTTAATATAAGTCACATAGCTGGCAAGTGACAAGCAGCTACAAACCACAGACTGACTCCAAGGGCCAGGACTTTGGGGCCGTGTCATTCCACTACAGCTTCTGTGGGTCCAGGTTGGTTGACCTGAGCTAGGGATGGTTATGGTGAAGGCAGTGAAATGACAAAGGAGAGCAGAAAGAGGCATATTGGCTACAGTGTTGATAGAGTGATTAACTATTAATAACTTTGGGCTCTAGGTGAGCTGATGTCTGAACCCCGGTATATTTGGGGACATCCAAGTGATAAGGAGCTAAAGGTGTCAGTGCTATGAAAGGATAGGTTTATAAAGAGTAAAGGAAAAGAAGAGAGGCACAAATAGGAAGATGTAGTTTGCATTTACAAGTTCAGAATGGCCCAATTCCAGGTGGCAATAAAGCTAAGATGTGCTCATGAGAATGGACGTGAACGAACCACGATAAAGGAGGGCATGGAACTCCGAGGTCCTTCTGTATTGTTTCTTGAAATGTTAGTGCCTGGCGTATTTTAGATGCTCAATATTTACTGGATGAATAAATAAATTAAAGGGTAACCACAAATAGAAACTATATAGTGAGAATTCTTTAGTCATGTGATTTGTGAACATTTAGCACTATTTTATAATCTCATCTAACCCACTGTCTAATAAAATAGATGAAGAGAGATAAAAGAAGGTGGCCATCTAAATTGAAAACAAAGTGCTCCCTTGAAGTAATTATCTGATTGTGGAAGCTTGAGTTACAGAGACGTGAACATTTGGAAGCCTTTTTAATTGGAAGAGAAAACAAAGTTCAGTGAAAACAGTTATTGTTGTTATGGCCAAGCAGTGATAAAATTCAGGATGGCAGTCTTCTGTATACTGTTTTTGTTCATATGCCGTATATCAGCTAAAAGCTTTAGGATCCTTCAGCAAAGATAATATGAATGTTCTGTGTTTTCTGTGTGTTATATCAGGGACCCAGGCTCAGTCAACACGTTCATAGTTTGAAACTGTAATCACGGCATGGAGTATCATTTAAGCTAAGTCATGATTATCCCTCACAAGTGAACTATAAAACAGAATCTTGATTCATGAATTAGTTCATTGTTTTGCCCTCTGATGTTTGTTAGATATAACATATATGCATGCCAAGTGAAGAGAGATGAAACAGCATGATGTAATTTAGTTGTGTTTCAAAGAGTAAAACCTCCAGGGTATTGGTAAACATACAGCTAAATAGAAGCTCACAATACACTTCTGTGTTTTATGGTTTTGTCAAAATCAAAGGAAATGTATTTGCTTTGGAAAAAATAATTGTGGGAAATTTCTGTAGTGTCCCTGTGGCTTGTATTTCATTGTAACTAGAATTCCTTTTGGTATGTGAATGACATTGCATAAGTAAGCTGTGTTGGACAAAGGATAAGATGTATTCCAGCTTTAATTATGGTGTAGAGGAGTTTTACCTTAGGCTTCTGACTTTACTTGTCAGAAAATAGACATGGAAAAGTGCATTATTGTTCCATAGTTAACTGGTTCTTAACTGAATATACTCTTGGTGAGACATAAAAGTAAGCAGAATTTCTCAACCGTGTATTCTTAGATTATTGAAATTAAGAGATAGTTCTGGCTATCTGTACTTTTCTACTTTCATGATCTTACAATGGAGGGGATAGCCTCCATGTAACTTGGCTGTCTTTTTCTTGTGTTTTTTAGGTACTTGCAAACAACATTCAGCCCTATTTCCCTGCTTAATTATATGATGGTGAATAGTCAGTGTAATAAGCTCCTTCTACTTTTTTTTTTTTTTTTTTTTTTTTTGATGGAGTCTCACTCTGTCACCCAGGCTGGAGTGCAGTGGCGTGATCTCAGCTCACTGCAACCTCCACCTCCTGGGTTCAGGTGATTCTCCTGCCTCAGCCTCTCAAGTAGCTGGGACTACAGGCACCCACCACCACACTCAGCTAATTTTTTTTGTCTTTTTAGTATTTTTAGTAGAGACTGGGTTTCACTATGTTGGCCAGGCTAGTCTTGAACTCCTGACCGTGTGATCTGCCCATCTTGGCCTTCCAAAGTGCTGGGATTACAGACGTGAGCCACTGCACCCTGCCAATGAGCTCCTTCTACTTAAAAATGTACCCATAGGCTGGGTTGTGGCTCATGCCTGTAATCCCAGCACCTTGGGGGGCTGAGGCAGGTGGATCACCTGAGGTCAGGAGTTCAAAACCAGTCTGACCAACATGGTGAAACCCTGTCTCTAAAATTAGCTGGGCATGGTGATGCGTGCCTGTAATCCCAGCTACTTGGGAGGCTGAGGCAGAAGACTCACTTGAACCTGGTAGGCAGAGGTTGCAGCGAGCTGAGGTGGCGCCATTGTACTCCAACCTGGGCAACAAGAGCAAAATTCCATCTCAAAAATAAATAAATAAATAAAAGGAAAAAAAAAAAGTACCCATAAAAGGAGCACTCTAAGATATAAAATCTACGAACCAAGGATTATGAGTATTAACACTCTCCAAATCATACTTTCTTCTCACCTTTTTTCTAAAATAATTATACATCAATGCTCTTGAAATTTGTTTAAAATGACAGAAAGACTCACTCTGGAGATGCTTTCAGATATCACCCTACATAGCATGAGGCACAAAGCAGAAGGCAAAAACAGAAAAGTCCTTAGTTGTCTAAAACATGGGGATACCAGGCAAACAGCCCACACCCTCAGTGTTCTGAAGGTTCAGTTGATCCTTATATTATGATTGAATGTCATTATAATAATTATAAAGCATGCTATACTGTGAAACTGGAAAGCATGGGGTTAATTGATGATGGCACTGAGATAGATATGTCAAGGCAGGAGTAATGATACACTTTGCAAGACAAGAATGCATTAGAAGTAATTGTCAGCAGAATCCTAGTGAAAGTGAGTCACAGTAAAGGCTTGGATGGAACCAGCTACATGTACAAACCTCCCCAAACTCACTAAAACGGAAAATTAATATTGAATTTTATTCTTAGTTAGAAGGGTGTGTATCTTGGTCCTTGGTTGCAAGAGCTAGAGATGATCAACATATCTTCACATTAGATATGTTTTTCCAAATTTTAATTATTTATTTTCCTGGCTTAGTGGAAGAATTTGTTAAATTAACTCATTACCATTTGTATTAGTCTGTTTTCATGCTGCTGATAACGACATACCTGAGACTGGGCAATTTACAAAAGAAGGAGGTTTATTGGAGTTACAATTCCATATGGCTGAGGAGGCCTCACAATCATAGTGGAAGGCAAGAAGCAGCAAGTCACATCTTACGTGGATGGCAGCAGGCAAAGAGAGAGGAGAGAATCTCCTGTTTTTAAAACCATCCGATCTCGTGAGACCCATTCACTATCACAAGAACAGCACGGGAAAGACCCACCCCCATGATTCAATCATCTCCCACTGAGTCCTTCCCACAACACATGGGAATAATGAGAGTTACAAGATGAGATTTGGGTGGGGACACAGAGCCAAACCATGTCACCATTCCTGGGAACTACTTCAGCAAGTAAAAGAATACTGTGTTACTCATTATAAATCAAGATAGTTATATAAATCACCATATATTGTCGTTATGCTCTAAAGTTAGAGTATTGGAGGGAAGAGGAAAAAGAGCCATATGATTTGTAATTTACATCCTGGAGTTTCTTCCTCTTTCAGAAAAATAATTAAGAACACTTTTTTTTTCCTTTTAAAATCAACAACACAGCACTGTGAGAATTGGGTGGTGGGTAATTCTTGTAAGAATTCCACTGACAAGGCCTAACTCTGTTCTATTTCAACCTTGGTTTCAAGTGGTCCTTCTAGTATCCTGTATTTTCCTCGGTGGTCATGCTAAAGCACTGTTATTAGACCACAGGGCTGGAAGCCAGATTGCAAAGCCACAAGGCAGGAGTGGGTGGTCAGGAAGTAGAAGTCAGCAGAGTAGATTTCTTTTAAGAAGTTGGCAGTGAAGAGAAGAAGAGAGAATGCATGACAGATTAAGGAGTAGTGTGATGAAGAGAGTGCTCTTCTAGGATAGGAAGAGAGGTTTGAGCTTGCTTATTGGCTAAGAGGGAAGACTCAGTGGAGAAGGAGAAAGGGAACAGTCCTGTGGACTGACAGCTGATAGGGATGCTCAAGGGGAATGGGATGGATAAGGTATGGAAAGTGGGACCCGTTCTCTGTGCTGGGAAGGAAAGAAGAGAAATGGACAAAAATTTAAAGATATTTTGAGGAGAAACTGGGGAAGTTGAAAGAGCTATCTCTTGACCTGAGGCAAGATGGTAGGAGGATTTGAAGAAAGGGAATTATGTAGAATTGGCTTTGTAGGGAATGTGATTGAGAATTACAGAATTAAAAAAACTGTTGAGTAGGAAAAGAGGAAGGATGAAATTGGATATATAAATTTTAGTGGAGCTATTAAGCTTTTAAAGATTAAAAAAAATTTAGTTTCTGCAGTAATGGTTAGTACCTTAGGAGGAAACTTGAGTATAGATGAAGACCCAGGTTTAAGAATTGTTAAGATGAGTAACGCTAGAGAGCTTGGGCTAGTAGAATTAATGCAATAAATAGAGATTATGAAAAGGTCTCAAAAGGACGAATGAATACTGAGAATGGGGAGTGTTTTAGGAATAGAAGGAAAATGAGAGCAGAGAGCAAGTTTAATAGGGATTGGAGGTTATCAACAAAGAGAGGGAATTTGAGTTTTAGATCTTGGAAGTGTGCAGTTCTAAATTATAGATCGCCTGATCTAAATTGAGAGTCTCTTTACAGGAAGCGCAAGTAGAATAGTTAAGATGATCGAGAAAATGTGAGGAAGAATTGACATATGGATATTGAGGTACCCATAGGGTTTGAGCTTCCACTATTGCAGTACTTATCTCCTTGATTAAGCTAACTATACAGTTATCTTCCTTTTATGTGTCTGCCTTGTTCTTGCTCACCTGGTATTTCCTCTATAACCTAAATAAAGTCTTATTTCCCTTTATTTCCAAAGTGCCTGGTGTGGAATTTCAGGCACCCACTAATGCTATATAATTATTAAATACATACATAAGAACAAAATTTGAACCAAGTATAATTTATGAAATAGCTAAGATACATGGCAGCAATGAAAATGGAAAAAGGTGCTATATATGGATGGCCTTGATTTCAGGGGTAAGCAGATGTGGGGAGAAGCCTGATTGTGACTGGAGCATGCTCACCTCACAAGACAATGGATTGTAAGATGAGTGGTTACCATGAGGAAGGATTATGAGGGAAATGGTATCCTCAGGGATAAGCCAATATTAAGAAGAATGGACAAAGAGGGTGTGATTAGAACAGAGGTTCCCAGGACATGGCAAAACAGCCCAATAGGGGTTCAGGGATTCATCTTGTGGAGAAGGTTTGAGTTGAGCCAGATCAGAATGAGAGTTTAGAAAGTGAAGACAGATGGTGACTATTTCCATCTGGGGCAGTATTTCAGGATTAGGAGGAGGAAGGAGATTGGGAGATGGGCTGAAGATGCAATGGTGATGCTGACTGAGGTTGCAGAAATAATCATAGCTAACATGTATTGAGGCCTTATTATGTGCTAGGCATTGTGCGAAGCACTTTCCATGAATTCTCTCTCTGAGTCCCACAGCAGTAATATGAAATGGATTAATACCATTTCTATCTTCTAGAAAGTGAAGTAACCTCTCCACTGTTGGCCAGTGGCAGGTTTAGGATTAAAATGTCTGGAGCCTGTCCTCTTAATCATCACACATCCAGACCCCAAAAATAAATCCCCACCTAGTGTTGCTTTTTCACAGACACTTCCCAGGTGCCACCCAGGGGTAAAAGTTCTAAGAATTCAGAACATTTCAGTCCTGTGTTCTTTTAGGTAGTTATCAGGAGAATGACGTTCATTTTTGGTTAGCCTGGAGTGAGCAACCTTCAAAGTCACACACTGAATCCCAGCCTTGAGAAGCACCTCACAGACTGAGGCAATTGCAGCATGCATTGATTATTTGGTTTGTTTTTTTCTTTCTTTCTTAAGAAAGACCTAGGTAATTATGGAACCTATTCAACTTCAACAGAAGAAAAATGTCTTGTTTAATAACAGACTGAAAAGGACAAGAACATTGGTTATATTCCACGAAGAGAGGGTTGCATGGTGTGTATGTGTTAATGTGTGTGTACACACATGCGTGTGTATGTGTGGAAGTATGGGGAAATTAACAGTTGTGTGTAGAGGGACATTGTTTTGATAGCATACAAGGCAGACCAAGTGTTTTCCTAATGTGTCAAAACCTTAGGAAGCACAGACTAAATACTTTTTTAAATTGTCAATCGGCTGGGTGCAGTGGCTCACTCCTGTAATCCCAGCACCTTGGGAGGCCAAGGCAGGTGGATCACTTGAGTCCAGGAGTTTGAGACCGCCCTGGGCAACATAGTGAGACCTTGTCTCTACGAAAAATAAAACAATTAGCTGGGCATGGTGGCATGTGCCTGTAGTACCAGCTACTCAGGATGCTGAGGTGGGAGGATCACTTGAGCCTGGGAGGAGGGGGTTGCAGTGAGCTGAGATTACATCACTGCACCCCAACCTGAGAGATAGAATGAGATCCTTTCTTCAAAAAAAAATTGGCAATTATGCCCCATATATATGTTAGGATGGGTTGTATTTTGCCGGGTGAAAGGACTGAGCAAAGACAGTAGGGCTTACGAGGTCATTGTGTAGTGTGCACTGGAGAGAGACAAACTCATCCAATGCCTGGGGTCAGAGTGAGTGAGGGATAAATGGTGAAGGTGGGAATAGGGACTCTAACAAGGCACAGAGAGCTTCATCAAGGAGCTTGAAAGGCTACAATTGGCCGGGCACGGTGGCTCAAGCCTGTAATCCCAGCACTTTGGGAGGCCGAGACGGGCGGATCACGAGGTCAGGAGATCAAGACCATCCTGGCTAACACGGTGAAACCCCGTCTCTACTAAAATACAAAAAACTAGCCGGGCAAGGTGGCGGGCGTCTGTAGTCCCAGCTACTCGGGAGGCTGAGGCAGGAGAATGGCGTGAACCCGGGAGGCGGAGCTTGCAGTGAGCTGAGATGGAGCCACTGCACTGCACTCCAGCCTGGGCGACAGAGCGAGACTCCGTCTCAGGAAAAAAAAAAAAAAAAAAAAAAAAAAAAAAAGGAAAGTCTACAATCTAGGGGCAAGACAAAATTTAGAACTGGGAGAATACTATGAGGAAATAGAATGCATGAATATGGACTCAGATATGCTTTCCTTGAACCCTGGGCTATTTCAACCACAAATGCTCCTCAGTCTTGAGCAGGTTGAAGATACTGTTCACCCTCTGGCACCTGAGATAGGTGAAGGAAATTTGGTTTGAAAAGTTATTCAAACTAAAGTATGAGACATTTTTAGTTTGTGTTTTGAGGACTTGCTGAGGAATTTGTAGTGCCTGTCATTTTGGCTTTCTCTGAGCCTCAATATATTCACATTCTGATCAAGCAATTTGTTTCAGGCTGATCTGCTACAATTCATGATTCTTGGTCATCTCAAAGATATTTATTTCACAATGATATGATACAGTGCTAGGTATTACATATGAAAACTTAGATTTAGACTTTGCCACTTGGCCAGTGAGTGTGATTTTAGGTTGCCTCTTTGAGTCTCACTTACTTATCTACAAAATGGGAATCATTAAGCCGGCCTCACAATATTGTTGTGATTAAATGAGATTACATAGGCAGAGTACATAGCACAGTGCTTGTCATACAGGAGGTCTCCAGTAAATAGTAATTTCCTTCCCTTTTCCCTCCTCTCCTACTTTGGTGTTGGTGTGATTCTCATCATGTCTGTTTGAGTCAGCTGCTGCATACCTTGTCAGTTACACTGACTAGATTTGTAATATATTTCTGCACAATTTGGATAAAAGATTGATATTTTTATGCTCAAGGAAATTTGCTTATGATCAATTAAGAAATGGCTATGTTGAAATCATTTGATCATTAAAGGAGTAACAGGGGTCCCCGACAAAAGAAAAACAATCCATAGTTTTGTTTGAGAACCCAAGAAGACACATGGGTAACGGTGTTGAAATAGTCTCCAAAGCCACTGTGAAACCTCTAGACCAAAACACTTTGCAGTAACCACTTGGAAAAATATTTTTCAGTACAACTAACGCTAAACATACACATACCTCATGATCCAATAATTTCACTCCTGGGTATATACCCAATAAAAATGAGTGCCTGTGTCCACCAAAAGACATGAACAGGAATATCCACAGCAGCCTTATATAGAATAGCCTCAGACTGAAAACAACCCAAATGTCCACCACCAGTGGAACAGATAAATGGTTTGTGGTGTTTTCATATAATAGGATACTACACAGCAATACAAAAGAATGAACTACGAATACACACAATCTGGTGTATGAATCTTACAGACAGGAAGTTGGCTGAAAGAAGTTAAGCAAAAATAGTGCATGTTGTATGTGGTGAATTAAAAATGTCTTCATATATTTGCAATTACTCTTCTCAGGAGACCACGTCTGTTTACTGGCCCCTTGAATGCAGGTTGTTTTGTGACTTACTTTGATCAACACGATGTGAAGGAAGTGACATTGTGTGACTTCTCAGCTTAGGCCTTCGAGGCTTGCAGCTGTCACTCTGTTGGAACATGGATGCCATGTGATAAAGCCCAGGCCACCCTGCTAAAGATATAGAGCACAATTGACAGCCCACAAAAACATCATTTGGGTTGTTTTCAGTTTGAGGCTGATTGGAAGATATTTATTTGGGTCCCATCAGATCATAAAGCACCAAATTGGGTTGCCAGATGCTGCAGCCATGTGAGTGACCCAAAGTGAGACAAACAGAAGAACTGGCTAGCTGAGCCCAAGCCAAATTGCTAAACCAAGGAAGTGTGAGGAAATGAAATGGTGGTTGTTTTAAGTGACTAAGTTTCAGGGTGGTTTGTTATGCAGCAAAGGTAACTGATAGACTGTATGATTTTATTATCTGAAGTTCAAAACCAGGCTTATCTACAGTGATAGAAGTTGGAATAATAGTTATCTGACTACTGTTATCTGACTACTAGTATTGGCTGGAAGGGAGCGTAAGGAAGCTTTCTAGGAAATGTTTGAGCTTGTTGATGGTCACACAAGTCTATTCACCTGGTAGAAATTCATCAAGCTGTACACTTGAGATTGGTGCCCTTTACTATATGTAAGTTATACCTTAATTTACACACACACTCACACACACACACACACACTGCATGTGATCCATATGTGTTGGATGAGTCAGCAAGCAGGCATACAGGGACTGGCAAAGTCAGCAAATGGCAGGGGCTGAAAGTCAGACTGTTGAAGACGCAGGCCATTCATTTAAAATATATGTATTGTTCACCTACTTCTGACCAAGCACTCTCCTGGAGAAAAATACGTGAATAAACAAAATCTGACCTTGCAAATTATGCATGGTAAACCAGGCCAATGCAGAGACAAGAGCAAGAACCAAATGATATTATTTTACCATGACAAATGGAAAACTGAGGATATAAAGTGTAATTAAAAACTGGATTATAGCCTGGGTACAGTGGCTGAGGCCCGTAAGCCCAACACTTTGGGAGGCTGAGGTCGGAAAATCACTTGAGCCCAGGAGGTTGAGGCTGCAGTAAGCTATGATGGTGCCACAGCACTCCAGCCTGGGTGACACAGCGAGACCCTGTCTACAAACAAACAAACAAACAAACTCCAAAACACACACACACACACAAACTGGATTATAAACGTATCATGAACTTCGAGAGATAAACTGTGAAAGTATTGCGTATTAAGGTTCAGATCCATAAACAGACTTACAGAACTGTGTATCCATCATTTTGTATAATGTAGTATGCATTTATAAGACTTGACCACCACTGAGTTCAGGGAGTGCCAAAATAGAAGGTGCCAGCCCTCTCTTGGTTAGATCCTGTTTTAATTCTTTTAGTTGTCAATGAGATTGACATTGCAGCCTACTAAAGCAAAGAGTGGTTAAACAATTTCATTTATCCTTTATTCATTACCAAATGCCATGTAAATAAGTTTTTGGAAAATATGCATTCAGCTTCTACCAAAGGGAGAATTGTTTAATGAGCTGAATGCAGGCTGAGAATGAAACTGGCATGGAGGAGAGTAGAACCACATGATGGAGAGACAGGGTTCTGATGACACTTTTTGAGCCCCCTGAGTCTGGCTGTGCCTGAAGCATGAACATTTTCCATTTATTATTTATTTACTGCTCTAGCAGCTTGAGTCTGGTTTTTTGTCACTTGGAAGAGTCCTAACCAGAGGTGGCCTGACTCCCCCCGCCCCCAACTCCTGCCTCTTCTTGACTGCTAGCTAAAGCCTTACTACCGCTGCCTAGGCACAAAACTATCTGGAGTTATCCTCTCTCCTCCAGGCAAGGATAGAGGTATGGTAGCTGAAGTCATGGCCAAAGAACCAGAAAATAGTAACAGTGGCAGGATCTAGGATTTTTCTTGTTTGAAAATATGAATTCTAGTTGCCATCTTGTCAGTCACCCAAATGTGTGGTGCTGGAAGTGCTAGAGTTGCTTATATGTGGGATGTAACCTGGTCACACACATATATTAAAGATGCAACTTGCCAGAAGGTGAACAATGAACACCTTTAATGCATTTACTGTGTTAGCCTTTATAGCACTTTCCATTGTGAACTATAACAATCTGCATTTCCTTAAGTTAGGATCATTACTATTTATCAAGAAGTGTGCTTTGGTTTTCTATGTGTTGCTTGTATGATGAGTTTATTACTTTCTAGTAGACCCTTATATATGCATATCATATATTTCAATTCAAGGAAAATTTATATTGGTCACTGGGAGTGACAAGAGAGGAATAAGACATGACCCATGTTCCTCGGGAATTTACAATTTAGTTAGAAACACAGACCTATAAACTGTCGGTAGACGTCAGTCTGGGCACGGTGTCAGTGTCATCAAGTAGTAATATAGTCTGTTGTACAAACATGTATATATATATATAAATGTAGTGAATTAGAAACTAGAAAGGCACACAGAAGATGTGGTCCCCTCAGTGGTATATTACAATCTGTTTTCTTGCCTGTCTCCCACACAAGAGGGTGAGGCCCCATCTTCGAGGCTAATGTAATATCTTATTCAACTTGTCTTATAGACCTCTGCATAGTGCTTGGCTTAAGAAATGTTCCATTGAATTGCATTAATATTGTAGCTGTGTCACTGGTTCATTTAACTTTATAAATATGTACCATATTCATCTCTCTTGACTGCTGGCTGACTTTGTGTGGTTCAGAGGAAACAAGTAGATTCCTATATCCTGCCTTTTGCTTTTAGTATATGCTGGGCATCAAGCCAAGCAATGGCCAGGTGGACAGGCAGACAGGAGCCTAGAAAGTTTATACCAAAAGTCAAGGAAAGGCGAATGGCCTTGGGTTCAGTCAGGCATGAGAAACAAGGTGGGCTCAAACTTGAGCAGCTGTCAAGGGTCTGGGCAGGCAGCCAAGGCAGCTCTAGGAACAGAGTCAAAGGAAGGGGGCAGGTCAGTGGGCCACTGATTTTCATGCAAGGCTCTAGTCCAGCTAGGAGCTAATGCCTTTGAGAGTAACACGTAATCTTAGGATATGGGTAGTGCAGAGGGCTCTTGAAAGAGACTGGCTGGCTGTACAGTGAAGCTCCCAGGTGGTTCTTTAGCAGGACAACACTCCATATTTTTTCCCTGCTGACAGCAGGACCTCACTCATGCAAACAAAGGATTATCCTTTACGATACTTGCATAAACAGGATTCTAATTAATGAATTCACAAGTAGTTATTTCCTGTTTATGGGCATTAAACAAAGTGTACTTATAAGTTTTCTTTTAAGCCTAAATCCAGGAACATAGCTGGATACAAAATATATATGCTGTGTGTTTACAGGAACACCTCCCAAACACACACACACGCACACAGTTAGAGAGGAAATAGCAATAGATCATTGGGCTTGGATCTGAAAATATGACGTAAAACACAAGAACCATAATTTATGGGAATGAAAATAGGGCTTATATAAGGAACACTGAATTCACTTAGTCCACATATGTAGCTCTGGATTGGACTGAGAAATTTGTAGCAACTGTTCAACACTAACCCTTAGAAATGATAATTTAGATTTCTGAACCTGGCATTAAATCCCCTGAATCAGCTATTTGCATTGAGCTATGATAGAATAACAAGGGCTGGGTTTACCCTTCTGCCTTAAACAACTTTCACAAAAGGACAAAAATATGTGGAACAATCATGTTATTTAAAAATAGATAGTACAGGACAGTGATCTGTAAGAGAGGGGAAACAAATGAGGTGAGCTCTATGATTGGCCCAGCTTGCTGCCTGGTGAATGTTTTCAGGTTGCAGTGCAATCCTCCCTGCGACGAGGAGAAAGAGTCTGTAGCTTGAGGAGACCAAGGTGGCTAGAATTCACAGGGCAGAATACAAACAGGAGACACCCACAGAGAAAATGCTCTGGAGATATGCAGAGGGTACTCCAAGTCTTTACCTAATTACTGATCAGTGCATGTATGTGAGGAAAGTTCTGTGCCCGGGGAAGGAATCACTGGGAAGAAGCAGGTGAACAATCCCTGGAGCTCACTTAAAGTCAGGCATAGTTCATTTTCCCACCATTCAAAGTGGAAAGACCTCTTAACACATAGGGCATTGAGTATAGGTCTCAGAAAGGCGTTTCCTTAGTAGTGCAGTCAAGCTCTACACTAAATGCTGTTCTAGATCTGCCTAACAAACCTGTTTCTAAGTAACTTATCTGTCTCAGAAGAATGTTCAAGAATAATTAAAGAAACATAATAATAAAAGAAATGTATTACCCCACAACCCAAAATTCACAACCGGTATCTAATAAAATATTACCAGATAAGCAAAGAAGTAGGAAAATACATAATATAGTGAGGAGAAGAATCAGTCGAGAGAAACAGACACAGAAATGACATGAATCATAAATGTAGTAGATAAGGATGTTAAAACAGCTATTATAAACATACTTCTTATGTTCAAGAAAAAATAGGAAAGCATGAGCCTGATAAGGAAAGACATGAAAGATATTTAAAAAGACCAAAATCATACTTCTAGAGATGAAAAATCAATGCTTCAGATGAAAAATATACCAGATGGGATGAATAGGAGATTAGACACTGCAGAAGAAAAGGTTAGTGATTTTGAAGGCATAGCAATAGAAACTATCTCAAATGAAGCACAGAAAGAAAAAAGACTGAAAAAACAATAAGGAAAACAAAATAAAGAAAAAAGTAAAAGAAAAAACCCAGGCAAAACAGTATTAATGAGCCTTGGGACAACATTAAATAATCTTATATTTTTAAAGATATTACATTTGTAGTTAAAATTTTTCTAGTAAAGAAAACCCCAGGCCCAGATGACTTTACCTGTAAATCTTACCAAACATTTAAGGAAGAAATAATACCAGTTCTAACAAACAATGTGGCAATTTCTTAAAATGTCACATATCTACCTACTATATAATCTAGACATTCTACTCACAGGTATTTGCCCAGGAGAAAAAATTATATTTCCACACAAATATATGTGTGTGTGTGTATATATATATATATGTAAATGTTCATAGTAGCTTTATTTGTAGAACTGGGCTCATTAATAGGTGAATAGTTAAGCCAATTATGGTATATCCAGACACTAGGATACTACTATAAAAGGAATCAAGTGTTGATACACAGAATAACATGGATGAATCTCAAAATCGGTAGGCTGAAGGAAGCTAGACAAAAAGCAGTGGATACGGCATGATTCCATTTATATAAAATTCTAGAAAATATAAACAAATCTATAGTGGCAGAAAGCAGATCAGTGGTTGTCTGCAGATAGAGGGAGGGGGAGGAATGGATTACAAAAGGCCACAAAGAAACAATTTGGGGTGATGGAAGTGTCTGTTACCTTGATTGTGATGATGGATTTACACCTATATACATATGTCAAAGCTTGTCAAATTATATACTTTAAATATGGGCAGTTTATTGTCTGTCTGTCCCTTAATAAAGTTGAGGAGGGGGAAGAGAGAGAAAGACAAACACATAGAGAGAAGGAGGAAGGAAGACGGGAAGGAGGTAAAGAGGGAGGGAGGAAGGAGCAAAAGAGAGCATTGAACAGCTCCGCCTTGGATGTGCCTCTCCTTTGCCATTGACCAGCTTAAGTGATGCACTTTCCCATTTACTGGGAGCAGTTTGGGAACCAGGTTGAATTGTGTGGAGTGTCCTACTTGTCTGTTGTGACTCCTAGGACACTGGCAACCAGAAGCAGCTCTATTTGGTCATCATAGCCACGTGAACTGCTTTAGATTTGTTCAGGCTTCTCCTACAGAAGCTGTATGAGATTGTGGCAGCTGAAAGCCTGAATCCAGGGACCTCATTACTGCAAATTTCTTTGGGAAATGATGGCATGGTCAGCAATCCTTAGATTTTGGGTAATTTTTTTTGGAGCAAAAGTTTTCACTCAATTAGAAGTTAGCTGTGAGAAAGGGGAAACACCTTGCTATGGAACTTTCTACAGTATTTGAAAGAAAATGTAAAATTCTTGAGATGTTTAAACTTAGATAAACATTTAGTGACTTCAAGTCACCCTCAAAAGATGTCAGCCTTAATAATGAGTGATCAGGAACAGCTTGAAGAGAAGTGACTGGTAAAAGTTAATTCCATTTAACCAATTCTTGTACTTCAGACTGAAACAGATTTTATAGTTAAAAAAAAACCTAAACAAATAAATCTAAATAGTTAGCTCTAGGTAGATTGAAGGCTGACATTTCTGGAGATGTAGAGTCACTAGGACAAAAATCAAGCCCATGAAATCACTGGTACCTTCTTGCCAGTATATGTATATCTATCTATCTATCTATCTATCTATCTATCTATCTATCTATCTATCTATCTATCTATCTATCTATCTATCGAGAGAGACTCACTTTGTTGCCCAGGCTGGAATGCAGTGTTATGATCTCAGCTCACTGCAACCTCGACCTCCCGGGCTCAAGCAATCCTCCCACCTCAGCCTCCCAAGTAGCTGGTACCACAGGTGCACACTACCACGCCGGGTAAATTTTTAAATTTTTTTGTAGAAACGGGTTTCTTTATGTTGCCCAGGCCAGTCTCAAACTCCTAAGCTCAAGTGATCCAACTGCTTTGGCCTCCCAAAGTGATGGAATTATAGGCATGAGCCACTGAACCCAGCCTAAAATATTTCTAAAAATAGAAAAATACCTAAAAGTGAAAGGCTAAAAATATAAAAAGTTCACCTGAATCCCGAATGTTACTTTCTGTTGGAAACAAAGAGTAATTTGGGGAGAGAAAAACTAGAAAAATAATATTAGATAGAGAAGTTGGGATTTAAGAAATATAAATGATAATTCTTACTGTACCAGATTTCTATAATATCTAGTTTTACAACTAGTGTGTTAATTGGCCCTAGTCCTGGAGGTAAAAAAAAACCTCTCATAAGTATCTATATATGCAATGTGATTTTGTTAAAGTTGCGAGCTTTTGGTTAAAGTCAAATGGGCAGATTGAGCTTTTAGTGGGCAAATGTTCTTCATCTTCCTTTTTTCTTGCTCTTTCTGCAACCTGTTAGGTGGGGACCACACCTTTCTTCTTAAAGTCCTCTATTCTTTCACTCCAATGACTCTGGATTCTTTTGGTTTTGAACTCCACTTTTTGAATTGCGTTTGGATCTTTTCTCACGTAATTTTATATACCTGTCGACATTTTCTCCCTGGGAAATCTAATGGTTTCTGAATCTCCAGCTCTAACCTTCTTTCTGACTTGACATCTTCATTTCCAGTTGCCTTCTAACATCTCTCACACCGTGTCACAGCACCTCAAACTCAAAAAGTACAAAATGTGCCTTCATTTCCAAACATGTACCTCTACTTGAGTTTTCTACTTCAATAATGCTATTACCAACTTCCCAGTCACGCTATCAAAAAATATTGGTGCCTCTCTTTATTTCCCACATCTAATTACTTATCAAGCAATATTTGTATTCTATATACAGAAGTCTCTAAAGTATCTTCCTTCATTTTCACGCTCACTGGCTCTTCCATAATTCAGGTTCTAACATTTCCTTGCCCAGATAAATCATAGCAGCTCCCTCCTTCTTTTCTCTGCCAACATACTTTCTCTTACTCAAGAAATTCTTCACACTGATACTTGAGTTTTATTCCTAAATTTTGTCTTGGTTTTTACAGCTCATTCATTTAAAAACCTGTAGTAACTCCTCATTGCCTATGGAATGAAGTCCAACTTCTTAGCTAGGTGTTCAAAGCCCTCCCCAATCTGACAAAACCTTCATTCATAGTTTATTCTCCAACTCTACCTTTTTGTGGTTCCCTTATGCATGTTCACAACTCAGTACCTTGCCATATATTTTCCCTTTCTTTCCCTAGTGAGGCCTCTTTCATAGCACCTATTAAAAACCATACTATTCTTGAAATTCTGCTGAAATGCCCTTTTTGATGAAGGCTAACTAGCTTGAACCACTTTTTGTGTGCCGCTGAGATAGTCCTCTGCATGCCCATCAGGGCTAGCACTCATGCTGTGCTTGGTATGAGATACATCACATATCTCATGCTGTGCTTAGTATGAGATATACCACAGCTGACCTGTATGTTCCTAGAAATTAGAGACTGTCCTACACACACCTTTGTAACTAATAGT
Organism: Macaca nemestrina; assembly: GCF_043159975.1. NCBI lineage: Eukaryota > Metazoa > Chordata > Mammalia > Primates > Cercopithecidae > Macaca > Macaca nemestrina. The sequence continues at coordinate 80,847,650 of NC_092127.1, read as the reverse complement.
GCTTAGCATCCTGCCTGCACAGAAAAGCAAGGTTAACTATGCCAAGTCAAAGTTAAGCACAGTTCAAAAGCAGAGGAGCACCCATGCTGTTTATCCTCTTATTACAGGGTACTTAGCCTGGTGTAAGTCTGTCTCAGGTATACAAACAGAAGACTCGTGGATAAAATCTCATTTATACTAACTACTCACCTTACCAGAGCTTCTTTTAAGTATGCGAACTCTGTCAATAAGCATAACAATATTAATAATACATTGATGAAAATGTAGTTGATGCACATTTATAAGCTCTAGCGTACTTAAAGTAACTACCTCCATTTATTCTCATGAGGAAAAAAGTATGGTCCCCATTTTCCAGATGGAGAGCCCAACAATAACACATTGGGTCACAGAGATGGTAAGATCAGAAGTGGGCATCACACCAAAATCAGGGCTCCTTCTACAATGTTTTGATTTCATAAGACCACATTTGGGATGGTAAAAAATTGTTTCGGAATCATTAAAGTTCCTAGTTCCCTTCTGAAGACAAGAGTTTTGTGAGGCATTTCATGCATTCTAGAAGAAGAGCACCCTGTTTCTCGTTTTGTGTACTTCTTGTCACCCTAATGGCTTACTTACTTGTGGGTACCTTGGATCCCTTATCCCTTGGCAGGGATGGGTATGATTAAGCCAGCACACAAGGTCCTATATAGTGTCTCAACATTTGAGTTGTTTTCTGAAAGCAAGGTACTGTCTTAGCTTCTGTAAGCAATCAAAATACGCAGAAATTTTTTTTTCCTAGAAAAAAAGAATTAAAAAGTCAGTTCTTGGCTTAAATTATATGGTAAGTTCTCAATTACTGAAGTCTGTAATTTAAATGTTTGGAATGGTTAGCAGAATTTAAAATTTTGTGTTTTGTCAGCAGAAGAAACCTATGTACTTTTATTGGGTCTTAAAATATAACTAAGGAGAATATGCTATGAAAATATGCATAGAACAAACTTACGGAATAGACTCATTTGGTTATTAATGACAGAAACCCCGCTAAATTACATGCTTCTGCAGTGGAAAACTCCAAGGGTAGAGCAGCCTTTTGTTACTGTGAAGATATGCAGATAGTGTCATCCATCTGGAGTCTGTCTTTCCTTATCTCTCAGCTCTGCATTCTCCTGCACTGGCCTCAGTCCTGGTCCTGCTTTTTCCCTAAGCTTAAATGTGACAGCCATCAACATCAGGCCTACATCCTACCAGATTAGCATACTAGCAGAGAGAGAGCATCTCTCATAATAGTTCCAGCAAAGTTCTTGGGAGTTTATTTTATTGATCCGTAATAGGTCATATGCTCATCTCCAAATCTGTCGCTGTGGACAGTTCTGCTGGCCAGGCTTAGATCATATGCCCACTCTGGACAGGGGTTGCAGTCAACTTCAAAGTATTTTCATGGACTGCGAGAAGTGGAGACATGGTTTCCCAAGGGAAAATAAGAGTGCTACTAGTGGTAGAAAGGGAAATGGACCGTGGGCAGGAAAAAACAACAGAAGAGTACTATAACTTCTTAATTACTGACTCCCATAATTCCAAGTGTGATAATTTAGGTAAAGGCCTAAATTTTAATGGTATTAATAGAGAAAATATTTATTTAAAGAAATTAGTGTCACAGATGGCATTACTAATTATGTTTAGTCTATAGAACAGAAGAGGCTTTTAAAATAATGAGAGTAAATTTTCTTGAATCATTAAGGCATTTAGTAATTAATTTATTCCAGTAACTCCTTTTGAGTGTTTACTACATGTCAGGCATTGTGCTAAGTGCTACAGGTACAAACTCTTTAAGACGTCATCACAGATTCCCTTTTTCACATAATCTCCCGTGCATTCAAGCTGCCTAAGCAAGAGCTCTATTTGATAATGTGGATAGCAACTTCAATTACATCTTGTACTACAAGGTAATGCAACTTAGTTTCTTTTAAAAGTGTTTTATAACTTAACATTTTTAAATTGATACATCCTGGCTTTGCTTTGAACTAAGCCAAATTAGTAATTTGACCAAATGGCACATTCTCTAGTGTCTTATGTCTGGGGAGTTCACAGTAGCCATATAAAAAGGCACAAATTCTTATGTTGTTTATTCTTCTTTCATTATGATTAAACTGTGATACACATGTGATCATACCATCCAATGTAACTGATATTTTTGAAGATCAATTTCTAGTCATGATGAGTCCTTTTATTTTTGAATCAGTTATGCCGAAACAAAGGCAGTCTTTCTTATTTCAATTATATTGAGTATTCACATTATTTATTAAAGGAGGATTATGCAACATTTAAATGAAACCTCCAATCCATAAAATACCTGTCACAGATGAAAAACAAGAACGCGGATAAGCATAATGCATTCATTTACAGGATATGGGTCCACTCTCCCTCAAGGAATGTTATAAATCCACGTGGTGTACCTGGGCGTCAGGCTTGGCCACAACATCTGTGGCTGGAGAAGCCAATGTGGCCCAGGAGCTCCCTGCTGGCTGCACATCTGAACAGCTTCAAGAGTACAAGTTTCCCCATCAAAGGTTTGGAATAAATTACACTAAAAAATTGGCTCCAGAAAGAGTTATTTTGGATAGGACAAGGTGAAGCTCTCATGAAGTGTGTTAAATGCATCCCTCTGTGCAGTGGGAGGCTGCGGGAGAGCTGGAGCGGGTGGTCAAAGACTGTGGGGAAAGTGGAGAAACTCTAACCCTGCACACACTTGGACAGAAATGCCAAATCTACTGACTAGACAAGATTTTGGAAATTCATTTCTTAAACAAATGGCTTTACAAAGCTTTATAACTTAATTTGAATATATATCTTATAAACTAGTCATCCTTTTCCTGATACTTCATTTTCAAAGGATGTCCTTTCCCCGCTCGTAGAGTGCTGGAGCCAGCTCACACAAGCTTATGAGAGCTGATTGTTAAGTTTTCAGGAATTTTGTGAGCCAGTTGTCAAACACAGCTGCTATTAAAAATTAAATTACATAAACTTTCAGTTATATGTTATCTTAAAAACAAGGGTAAGAAATGTCCCAAACTCATCATCATTTCCTAGTTATTTTGCTACATTTTATTATGATCTGTGTTCTTGAGGTTAGTTACATCTCTTGTACCTGTTTGATGGACGTACTGTATAATTGTGGGCCACTGTGTATCTCATTTCATCTCCATGTTCAGTGACATCACATAGGTAGTTTGAAGTCAACATGTTGGGGGTATTTGCATCACAGAAACTGACTACAAATCAGGGTGTTGACTTATCATTTCATTGATGATCCAGACAAGAAAGTGGAGGAAATGTTAATAATGCATACTAAATTTAAACATGTGTTGTGCCTGCAGTTGTTACATATGAATAGCCTAAAAATTGAGAAAAGATTCTTTCAGTATTTAACAACTATTAAAATATTATCTAATTCAGCAAAGAAGTTGCCCATGTCATCAACGAACAAGTGTTGTACTGACATAAGTCATTGTTGTTTATTATTCATTAATATAAGTGAAAATATTAAACAACAATTTATGCAGGAATTACACTTGTTTGTTAACTGCCATCGTAGGTTGGCTAAGGACATGAGTTAGATAAAAATCAAGGAGAGCATCCCATGAGAAATCAACTTACTACATAGAATTTACAATATAGAGTTTTGTATATTTTATTATACTTATAAATTATATCCTTAGATCCTTTGTGTTAGTCACATTGATAGTAAATCAATGCACATATTTATGGATACATTTCTTTCCTGGAGAGTTGATTGTTAGACTTTTACTAGCACATCACTGCCCATAAATCAATTTGAGTTTCTTCCTCCTGCTTGGAATTTGCCTTTGTTTTCCCAGAGCCAAAGTCCCTCCTGTATTAGATACTGGAGGAGCAATGGCACATGTGAGGGAGAAAACTGCTTGGCCTGCTTAAGATGACTCTTGGGATTCCCCACAAAAGGAACTGCAGCTTTGCCAGAAGAGAAGAGGCAACAGAAAGTCTTTCTGTTCATGCCTCCCCAGGCCCTAAATATGGATCCTATTCATCAGAAAAATACATGTGAAAAGATTTTTCAGTTACTTACCCAGGCTGCCTTCCCATGGCATTTTTTGTTCTAGTACTCTGAGCCCATGGAGCCATATTCCATTTCCCAATACATGCTTCAGACCCATTTTAGTTTGATAATGTGTTACACCTCCTTCTCTTTAATGCAACTCCACCCAAGCTTAATGGTCTGAAATCTGTTAATGCCACCAGCTTTGGCTCATAGCCTGTGAGTCAGATGGTACCTCCCAGCACCCACATCCCCACACCATCAAGAGAGGGCAGGCTGGCAGCCTAATAGTGTCTAGCAAAAGGCAGGGGCTCTTTGGATGCTATTTAACCGCTGACTTTGGCAGGGACAGTAGCAGGGAAAGGAGGAACATGGTGGTGGCCACATGGTGGCTTGCTTGTGACGCATTTGGCGTACCCCTTGAGTTAGTCTAAGTATCAGATAGAATATGGTATTTGAAAGAAAATTAAATTTACCGTTTTGTACTTTCTGGGCATGTTCAAGCATTCAGAGACTTTAGAAAATGTTCTCACCCTCATAGCAGTATCCTTCTAATGACTCCTGCACAGAGGGAGGACTGTGTGGCCCAGTGGGGAAAGATTTGAACTCAGGGGACTTGGTTCTACTCTCATTTCTGTTACTAATGAGCCCTTTGGCTTTGTACAGGTCATTTTACTTCCTTGGAACTAAGTTTATTATAAAGTTATCTGCAGTTTCCAGTAGTAAAGGTTCCTTATAACCCTGTCATTCTATGACACTTCGTCTTTTGTTTCACAGAGTAAATGACACACACGTCTTTGGTCAGAAAGTCAAGGGCAGAGTCTAGCATGTTGGTCATATCAATTCTTTGTATCCCAGGCCTCAAATCCTTTAGGGCAGTAGGCATAAATCATAAATAATTCCAGGCTACTACTCCCAGATTTCTTAGAAGGATCAGAGCACCGACATTCTTTGGCAGATGAAAAAAGAAATTCAGTTATCTGGAATGCAAATAAAAAAAGAGAATAGTCTCTCCTGTTGAAAATCTTTTTGAAGGGCAGTAGCAGTTTTTTTTTGCTTTGGTAAAAACAGAGAACATAACAGCATTTCTCATGTTATCATGGCTCTGTTCTGCTGCAGAATTGAGATTTGGAGTATGAATGATCATTATGCATTCAGCATCATTTGCTTTGCCTATAGAAGATTTAAGAGATTGGCTTGAACATACACTGTTTTAGAAAACCCTTTTATTAAGTGTATTTTTACTTCATGCATAGATATTTTTATTAATTAAATAATATGTCTTATTAATTATGTCTGTGGTCTCCATGCCAGAAGAGAAGAGGCAACAGGAAGTCTTTCTGTTCATGCCTCCCTGGGCCCTAAATATGGATCCTATACATCAGAAAAATATATGTTTAAATCTCTCTCATAAAAGTGGAATGTCAAAAAAGTTTCAAATAGTTTTTAGGGGGTGGCTGTGGTGGTAGTGTTCCATTTTGCTGGGTTCTGGTTAATTAAAGTGCTAAGATGTTTAAAGAATCCAGAAACATAAAACATTTGTACTGTGTTCTGAGTATCAAAGACTGCAGTTGTTATTTAAAAGGACACTTGCTCATAAGCAAATGTTTTCAGCCTGACCCACCCTGTCGCAGGAGCTGCTTTTCCTCAGATGCAGCTAATTCCTCAGTACTGGATTTTGGGGTGGTCATGGTTTTACTCTTTAATTAAAAGTGCTTTTTGGAGCACCATCTCTGTGTCCTCATGCTTCTAAGGAGCTTGCATTCCGGTGTTCAGGTACAAGATATATTCCCTGAAACGACCAAGACCAATTTCCAAGGCAATGGAAGAGAAAGGGAATGTGAGAAAGATGACCAAGAAGGAAAGAGATAGAAGAGCAAAAGAGCAGGGTTAGTCACATAGAGCTTGTGCTGCTTAATTTTTAAGTAGGAGAACAGAATTCAAACTCTAAGAACAAGAACATGAATCACATCCACGTGCGGAGGGCCTGAGGTGGAGCGTGTCTTCTTATGGGAATCTCAGGTTCTAGGTATCAAAACTGTGGCATGTAGTTCATCCACTGGGCTGTTTTGACTCAAGACTTTCCTGCTCCTTGTCAACAGGATATCATAAAACCCTCTTCCTATCATAACACGATTTCAATCATGCAAAGATTTCAAAAAATAAAATAAATGTTAAGCCTGAGCTGTTTGTATTAAAGAATTCAGAGCTAAACAAGTTTCTTGATGACGCTGGTGTTGGAGACTTTTTGTGTATCCTTGGGTAAGAAAGGGAACCGATAGTGTTCGTTCCCATACAACCAACGAACCAACCAACCAATCAACAAAACCAACCTCTCTTCACTCACTTCCACTGCTGTACCCTTGCCAAATGAAAAACATTGTCTCTGGTGTTGAGCTCTTGATATAGCCATAAGCTGATTATTTCTCTGTGGCTTACTCACTTTGTCAGTTATTCAGATCATTCACTACTTTTCTTGCCTACCTGTTAGCATCTTTACCAATAATGAGAGAAGATGATCTCAAACTAGTTCATTTGGTTACATATTAGCAGTTTTTGAATTACTTTTAGTAGAAATAAAGTTGAAATTAATGGATAAAACTAGGGTTTTGCATTATTCTGGTGTTTCATTTGTTTATGTCAGTCCTGACCCTTGTTTCTATCCGTATTTGAGAAGTTATTCTCACTTCTATTTTAAAAAATTTCAAAATCAGTTTTGTCAAATGGCTGAGACCGAGCCCCTACAACATAGTGGTGGTAATGTTGATGTGCTATGCCTCCTGACTTTATTCTAGGTAAATAAATCAGTAACAACTCTTTTGAGCCTTTCACCTTTCTTTTACTTCCACTGTGGAAAAGTTTAGGTAGAAATATATCTGTGTATCTATATCATGCATGTTTTTTTGTGAAAAGGGTAATGGAATACAGAATGCCATACATGGGTTATTCCCGCTATGAATTAGTCTCTTTTATCTGACTCTGACCAAAACAGATGTTGGCAGCCTTTCTATTCCAGCTCCCTAAGTCAGACTAAGACTATCAGTTCCGCTTAGGGAAGCTGTAGGGAAATGATTTAACTCTTTCCATAGACCCTTACTGATTTTTCCCTTGGTTCCTTTTTATTATAAACTACAGACAAACAAAATTGGAATGCATCTCTATGCAACAATGAAAGAAAAATAGCAATATTAAAAATACATCAAATACAACTCTAGAGGGAAGTGAATTTTTATTCAAGGACTTTTAAGAATTTTGACATTGAAAAGACATCTTTGCTTGAGGAGGCAGCTGAATGTGTTTCCAACTTACAGTCAAAGATCATTTGCATAGAATACCAAAAGAGCCATTTTTTTCTTTTTTTTTTTTTTTAAATTCAGAGAAAGAATGTCTATCAGAGTGTGGCAGGATGCATCCTGCCAGGATTCTTCTGTTTTCTACAGAAACTGACCATTTAAAAAAGTCTTTCTATGATTGGTGCCACAATAAAGGTCTCGTACCGGATTCTGCAACAAAATGTAAATTAATGGAATGTGAAAAATGGAAGGACTGCAAGGGAAAGGATCAAAAGGTGAGAAGGGAAAGGGAGATTATTAGAAAAAAAAAAGTTTAATAAACACGTAGCATTCCAAGAATTTGCCATGGAAAGAAACAATCTCTTTTTAGATTTCAGGTAAAAAAAAATTACGTAAATTATTATGTAAAGACTTTAAGCATTTTCCAAACCATGCCAAGGAAAGAGAAAAAAAATTACTTCTTAGTCTCCAGCTACTTTTACATAATTTATATCACTTAATTGTCATAATTATCCTATAAAGTGAGCATTTCTATTGTTTTTTCATATACTACCCATGCCAGGGTACCTGTGTATTAGACTCCCAGGTAATCAGTTCTGTGGACTAATGCCTCTGCTGGCACATTCTCTGTATCCTGTAGCCCTTGCAGAAATGTTGGAAATACATGGCAGGAAGGGCCTGCTGCCTTCCTTGCCCAAACCCTTCCAACAAAGTCATCAAACAATAAATGTAATTGAAGATGCATTTTAACCACTAAACTCAAATTCTCTACACTGCCAAAGTAAAAGCTACTGTTTGTTGACACATTTACCATATGCCGGGAACTATGCTAAATCCTTCATATGTATTACCTAATTCAGTCCTTCCAGCAGCCTGCAATGTAGGTGCTATAGTTTTTTTTTCATTTTCAGAAATTGAAATTAAAGAGGTTATTAGTCACCTGGTATCACAAACCAATAAATGGTAAAATATGGCATTTTTAATTCCAGAGCTTGAATTCCTAACTGCCTCATTCAAAACCCAGTTCTGTTGCATGTCCTTGATTTCACTCACAGCCACAGAAGAAATGGGGCATGCCCCCTGTTCTGTTTCTCCAATAACCTCATCCCAGAACCCGGAGGTCTTTCTCTTCCCATCGCTGCCCTGTCACTAGCAGGTATGCTGTGTCAAACATCCCAGAGAGATATTTCTTGAGATATATAGCATTTCTGCTTAGGTGATAGGTGATGGCCACACCGTTACTTGCTGATCACAGAAGGGCTTAAAACAGGGACATTAAATATTGGAGGAAATCATGGATCACAGAAGTTCACTAACTTGTCTGTCACATGAGTGTACTAGGATTGGGGGCTAATTAGTCACCCTGATCTGGATTTGAGACAGGGTAGGATTGAGATTTGTGACTTATAACATTGATCGATTCTTCAGCCTCTTTCCATTGTACTGAAGGACTGGGCTATTTGGCTCAGTATATTTTGGATCTGCTACCGTGTTTTCAGTCATGAGAACCTATTCTATGAGGTGAGAGTCCTGCCCATTATCTTTTGAGCAGGCCACGTGTCTAACATAGCTGTGTTGGCCATACAGGCAATTTGGATAACATCTATTCTGCCAGCACACTGACAAACTTCCGTGTTAGGGAGGTCACAAAGCAAACTGTTGCACATTTGTCACTAGACTGTTCTTTGTGTGTAGTTCTCACTTAATCCTACAGCTGACAACAAGGAGAGCATCATGTGTCTATAGGACAGCCGCTTCCTAGCATTTGTATTACAATTCAATTTCTCATGGCAGTGTTTTTGGTTTGTTTTCAAGATTCCTCCCTCTTCTTTCCACAAGTGAACACCTCTCCTATTCTAGGAGCTGGGAATTCAGTAGTGAATGAGACAGGCAAGGTCCCTGCTGTCATGGAGTCTGCATCCTAGTGTAGGTAATAAGACAATGAACAAAGTAATTTTCAAAGCAAACAAAATAAGGGGTGCTCTGGAGAGCACGTGGAGATCTGTTGTAGAGGGTTGGTTGAGGAGGGTTTCTCTAAGAGTCAATGCTCGGCTGAAACTGGAATGACCAGATGGAGTCAGCCAGGAGAACACCTGGCAGTGCATTCCAGGGAGGGAAGACCAAACGCAATGTCCTAAGAGGCGAAAAGCCTGGCAGGTTCCTGGAATAGAAAGAAGGTATGTGGGCCCAATGTATATGGTGGAGCGAGGTAGGAAATGAGCTCAGAGAGGTTGTCAACACACAGACTGTATTCAACATTGGAGGCCCTTAAAGAGTTTGGACGTTGTCCTCAGTATAGTCATGGGGTGCATAGCGATGTTTTGGTCTATGACAGACTTCACACGCAGCACTGGTCCCACAAGATTATAATGGAGCTGAAAATTCCTGTCACTGGGATTGTCTTTATGATCTTGACCCTGTGTTTCCCTAGGCCAATGTGTGTGTTTGTGTCTTAGTTTTTAACAAAAAAGTTTAAAAAGTAAAAAAAAAAAAAAAAGTTTTTAAAAATAGAAAAAACTTATAGAATAAGGAAATAAAGACAACATTTTATACAGCTGTACAATCTGTTTGTGTTTTAAGCTAAGTGTAACAAGAGTCAAAAAGCTTAAAAATATTAAAATTCATAAAGCAAAAAAGTTGTAGTAAGCTAAGGTTAATTTATTATTATTAATTTTTTTTTTTTGAGATGGAGTGTCACTCTGTCACACAGGCTGGAGTGCAATGGTGCAACCCCGGCTCACGGCAGCCTCCGCCTTTTGGGCTCAAGCGATTCTCCTGCCTCAGCCTCCCGAGTAGCTGGGATTACAGGCACACGCCACCATGCCCAGCTAATTTTTGTACTTTTAGTAGAGATGGGGTTTCACCACGTTGCCCAGGCTGGTCTTGAACTCCTAATCTCAGCTGATCCACCCGCCTCAGCCTCCCAAAGTGCCAGGCTTAAAATTCCATGAGCCATGGCATGAGCCACCACATCCAGCCTAATTTGTTATTGAAGAAGGAAAATTAAGTGTAGCCTAGGTGTACAGTGTTTATGAAATCTATAGTAGTGTATAGCAATGTCCTAGGCCTTCACATTCACTCACTGACTCACCCAGAACAACTTCCAGTCCTGCAAGCTCCATTCATGGTGCATGCCCTAGACAGGTGTACCATTTCTTACTTTTATACCATATTTTTATTACATCTTTTGTATGTTTAGACATACAAATACTTGCCATTGTGTTACAATTGCCTGCAGTATTCAGTACAGTAACGTCCTGTACAGGCTTGTAGTCTAGGAGCAACAGGCTATCCCATATAGCCTAGGTGAGTAGTAGGCTATACCATCTAGGTTTGTGTAAAGTACTCTCCATGACGTTTGCACAACAAGGAAATCATCCAAGGACAAATTTTTCAGAATGTACCTGTTGTGAAGTGACGCATAATTTATCTTAAAAAAAATTGGAGACTTTTGAGTTCAAGAATAACATGACATTAATTATTTAAGAACACTAAAGCTATTCCTGTGTGTAAGGGAACAACAATGGCAACGAGGAGATGGAAGTCATTCAGGTGAGATGCTGATGGCTGGGACCAAGGTGATAGCAGTGGTTAGATTTGAGACTGAAGCTACTGAGATGGGAAGAGTGGGGGAAGATCACTTTCAGGGATTGGGTGAGGGTAAACTCCATAGTTCTTGTTTGGCCATGATAAACTTGAAATGCCTATTAGATTTACAAGTAGAGAGTCAGGTCAGAAGTTGCATATGTGTATCTGGATCTCAGGGATGGAGATAGAAGTTTGAATTCCTTTGCAAATTTGAGGCTACCTCAGTTACAGTCAAAAAAGGGTTTTCAAATTGAGATAAATCCTAGCAAATAAAAATTGGGGAAATGGCATTTCTAGAAATGGAGAAGGGTTACATGATTTACTTTGCAGTTTATTGTATGAGCATACATTTACACATAAGGCATGTGTACTCTACACTACATATGCACAGATTATAAAAAGTCAGTAAGACCTAATTACTTGAGCTCTAGGAACTCATATCTAGTAGAGAACACACATATGAACAGCAGACACTTGTGACCTACTTCCTTGCCCTGTACTGAACAAAAGCCTTCCACCAGGTGTGCACATCATTTTCTTGGATATTGAATGAGGAAAAATTCCTGTGTCTAATCCTTCAGGTCACTAGAATCAGCCCTGGAGGTCAGTGGGCCGACGTGCTGGAGGCAGACCATTCTCAGGCACTAACACCACGTGCAGTGAGCCGTGGGAAAGGTATTTCTGTACAAGAAGCTAAAGGAGCCTGCCAAGAGATTACAAATCTTTGCCTTGAGGTTCACGGGAGGCTTCATAGCAGAGGTGACATTTGAGATGCATCTCGAACTATGAGCAGGAGTTTACCCCGGGGCACGGGAGGAGTGGGAAGGCTGTTTCTACCAAGGGAGTTTTCTAGAGCAAAGGGGTGTCCTGGAGAAAGTCAGCCAAAAATGATTTTACATCTTTGAACACATTTCCCAGCTGGATACACAGGTCCAGGTGATCTGTGCTAGGTTACTCAAATTTTTATTTTACTTTTGAAATCTGCCAGTGCCAGGCTTTTGACGTTTCATATATGCATTAAAAATCCTGGGTCATTTTATTTGCTCAACTTGTGGTGACATTTTCATATAAAGCTTTGACTAGAGAGTGTTCTTCCCTGTACCCTCCCATCTTCTGTCATAGGCAGAATTGACAAAAACTGTACATAAGTAGATGATTACAGCATAACTATAACCGATTTCCTTTTATGTAAAAAACATTCCAAAATGATAATTACAGGTAATTACTGTAGCATAGACCTCAGTCTGTTCACCTTCTAACCTGAAGTGAGTTCAACGGGAGGTCACATATTGTAGATGGTGGCTAGTTTTTGAACACACTGGTGCTCTCTACACTTCTTTATCATTGCATTTGTAAGAAAATGCTTTTCAGCCACCTCTTGGCTTCAGTTTGAAGTTACTGTGTCTTCCCATTACACCCTGTAATGCCAATTTGTTCCTCTTCATTTTAATGACTCTTCAATACAGATGTTTAATTGAAGATTAGGAAAGAGATTACTCAAAACAGGGCTTTCTGACTGTTGATAGTAAAATATTTGCAAACCACTGCCCTGTTTATGTCGCTTAGGCTCCAGAATTCCTCTAAATCTCCTGGGAATTGCACAGAACAAAAAAGTCACCGCCAACAGATAGACAGGCTAGTCTGTAGGAAAGCACCGATTAGCCAAATTACTTTCTAGAAGTTTGTTCATACGTGATAGACTGAACAGTAGTGTTTTTTTGGGGGGGGCGGGGAGCAGCAAAGAACTAATATCTCTTCACCTTCCAAGATGAACAGAAGATGAAAGTTGCTTTTCTGCTGTCAACTTTAAGCATGCTTCTTGCCATGATTGTGTAAAAACATTTAGGAAAAATATAAATGACTTTCCTTGAGCAAGTTACACAAACTTTCTGATTTCTCAAGCTGATAAATGAGGATAATATCTCCTTCATAGAGTGGTAAGATTAAATTAGAGCATTCATATAAATAGTCTAGCCCAGAGCCTGGCAATTCTGAGTGTATGGCACATGTTAATTATTTCCTCTTACCTGGAGCCTTCATAGGGCTGCTAATTCCAAAATCTGATGTTCCCGATTCCAAAATTTTCCAAGTTAAATAATTAGTTTCAGCTGCCAAATAATGCCTTACAAGAAATCAATAAATATCACCAGTGACCCACTTGATCATTTATTTTAGTTGTCAGAATAATAACAAACCCAGGTGCTGGTGTTTGGAGTTGAGCTCAGGTGGTCTTCTTGTTATTTAAGTGCTCTGGCTCAATTTGATAGAAATAGGACTAGGACATACAAATCTTCAGATTTATTCTCTGTGTGACAATTCAGTAAACTCTTCAGAGTCTCATGATGGTTCTAGGGCAAGATGTTGATAAATATCCAAAATGGAAATGTTTATATAGCTCCCTTGTTTTCCCAGTATTATCCATTTTGTCTGTAAACCTTCACACAAGTTAGTCGAACAATTAAAATTTTATATCTCATTTTACTGCTATTTTAAATAAAGAAATTATTTTTTAAAAAGTAACTAATAGGCCGGGCGCGGTGGCTCAAGCCTGTAATCCCAGCACTTTGGGAGGCCGAGACGGGCGGATCACAAGGTCAGGAGATCGAGACCAGCCTGGCTAATACGGTGAAACCCCGTCTCTACTAAAAAATACAAAAAAAACTAGCCGGGTGAGGTGGCGGGCGCCTGTAGTCCCAGCTACTCGGGAGGCTGAGGCAGGAGAATGGCGTAGACCCGGGAGGCGGAGCTTGCAGTGAGCTGAGATGCGGCCACTGCACTCCAGCCTGGGCGACAGAGCGACACTCCGTCTCAAAAAAAAAAAAAAAAAAAAAGTAACTAATCAGCCATACGGCTTACACTAATAGAGGATCCTAAAGTTGGATGTTGGGTAGTGTGATAATTTGAATGTTCCCCTGAAGTCCACATTTTGGAAACTTAATTCCCAGTGCAACAGCATTGACAGGTGGGACATTTAAGAGGTGATTAGGTTATAAGGGCTCTGCCCTCAGGAGTGGATTAATGCCACTATCTCGGGAGTGGCATCGTTATAAAGGATAGGTTCTGCCCCCTTCCCTCTCTTTCTTGCACACTTTCTTGTCATGTGATGCCTTCCACATGTTATGACACAGCAAGAAGGCCCTCACCGGATGTGGCCTCTCCATCTTGAACTTCTCAGCCTCCAGAACTGTGAACTGAGTAAACTTCTATTGTTTATAAACTACCCAGTCTGTGGTATTCTGTTATAGCAACACAAAATGGACTAAGAAAGATAGGCTTACCGTATGTTTCTATTTGCCCAGAACAGGCTCATATTATGCTTGTCATCCTCTTGTAATTATTAATAACACCCCCTTTACTGTCAAAAGTTGTCCCAATATGTGCAATAAATAAGTTGTCCCAATTTTGGCACTATGTTGGACTGCCTTAGGGAGTCCACTGTATTCCATCATTAGCTATCTGGTCTCTCATGAACTCCAGTCTTGCAGTAGAAGTACAAATGATTACATGGGATAGACTGTTGAGGTTTCTCTCCAGTGATCTACTGTGAATAGCTGAATCTGCAAATGTTGAGGCTCTACAGAATTTAAACACCCACTGAGCCACATCTGTCGACTACTAAGTGGCTCCCCTCAGATCGAATCCTGCAGTCTTTCAGCAAGCAGACTCCCACTTCATTCAGAAGATTTCACCAGGGTTTGAGGTTGCTTCTTATCACCAAGTTTTTTAATGGCATCAGCACCCAGCCTGAATGTTCTTTTTTTCTGCCCACAAGCTGTATTGTTACTCAAGTGTGCTTCTTAAAACAATGAATATGTAACTTATTAAATGCCTTCAAGAAAAGGGAGATGTAAGGAACTAATTTTATTGACTGACATGGACTGCAGAGACACACAGAGCCTGCTCACATCTCTTGTAAAGTTTGGATCCAGAGACACTCTCTAACCCCCACTCCTAATGTAGAAAGAGACACTATCACACATGTTTATTGACTGGTGGATGCAAGGATCTGTCGGCCATATGCACACAAGTGAAACAACATTGACCTTGACAGGAGACATTTCTTGTGAGTTGATTTAAGAAAAATTTTTCTATCACAGGCTGGTGTCACATTGTTAATACCAAATGAGCCGGTTTTGAAGAACTCAGTGGGTCACCTTGTATCCACCTTACCTTCTAGGAAGAACTACATTCATACCAGCCCAGCTTAAACAGGAAAAACAAATAAGTCAAAACAATCCTGAAGAATAAAACTCCCAATCTCCCTCAGTAAGAAATTTCATTCTATTCAACATCTCACCTCAATTTCATGCACTTTAATTCTCAAACTTCTTACTCTTAATGGAAATATAGCAAATGCTTATAATTAGTGTAATCCTAATAAAACAACAACAGCAGTATCAAACACATAGCAATTACTATGCACCAGGCACTGGTTCAGGCATTTTACATATAGTAACAAGTCTAATTTTCACAAAAACCTTAATAAGGTAGGCACTATTATTGTTGCACTATTATTGTTGTTATTTTACAGGCCAGGAAACTGAGGCTCAGAGAGCCCATAGTCATGCAGTCAGGAGTGCTGCAATTTAGCTCCAGAGTCTCTGTACCTAAATTGTTTGCTATCCTGCCTCTCACCTACAGGGAATTACAGCTCACATAACACATCTGTTAAGGTCAATATTGCTTCACTTGCATGTATATGCCTGCAGATCCTTGTCTTCTGCCTGTCAAGAACCGCCCCCATCCCTTGGGAATATAGTCACGTCTGCCCTTAGCCTTATTCTCTTAAGGCACAATATACCTAAATTCCTTTATTTCTTTTGTTGTGAAACTTATTTCCCAAACATTTAATCGTTTTGGTTGTTCTCTCCAAGTGTCCCAGAACATGCTTCAGCTGGTACTTTCTGCCCTGTTCCACTTCAGCAAACACATATGGCTACTTGAAGAAGAGGGGTTTTGTATGGTTTAGGGGTAAACAAGGGAATAGAAACAGACCTTGCTCAAATTCCCAAAGCCATAGGCCATTTAACTAGGAAAGTAAGAAACAATTCCTTCATTTCTTTCTGTGACCCATGGAAGATGAGTCGTTTAGTTTTCCATGAAGAGAGGTGTATGTTAACACAGTTAGAATCCTAGTTAAAAATCTGCCTTAGTCACCCGGGAAACTATGCTGGTGGGAGACATAAATGCATGTACCTTGAGCAAATAAACAGATAAAGAGAAACCACACCATGACTCCAACCAGCTGCCACACTATTATGAAACCTCTCCTGTCTTTAGTAAATGTTGTAGGATAATTGATGGTTGTATCTTTTTTCTTGTTTCTTGTGGTATTGTGGTCTTCCCCCTTAAAGGATAGTCATCCTTTTAAGTGGGATACAACCACCTTCCTCAAAGGTTGGAAGTCAAAACTGAGCCAAAATGACTTTGAAATGATATTTAATGTCAGGTTGTCAGGGTTTTAGAATATGAAGGTGTTTGCATTAGGAGCTTACTTGCTTGGTTACGTTATTTGATTTTGTATCAACTCCGTGTCCATTCATAAGCTATTTTATATAAGTAGTACACAGGCTGCACATAACAGTTGTTCAAAAAATGTTAATCATTCGACTGTAGTAAGTTAACTTATGCCTCAGCACACTTTTACAGTGCCATCTCGTATCCCCAGTTTCACACTCCATGTTTGGTCTAAGTTGTCATATGTGGTATAAACATGAACAAATACAGCTTTCTTGGTGCTCAGTTTAAAGTGACTATCTCTAAAGAGCAACATTCCTCACAATGGGATATGGTGATATACCATGAACTTTTAAAAACATCTGATTGACTATATATTTATTTAACATGTATTGGAATACTATTTCTGGCATACCAAACCTGCTATTTCATGGATATTATTTCCTAAAATGAGGCTGAAGAAAAAAGAAGTCAACTTAAAGAAAAAATGTAGAGTAAATATGCCTATAGGCCAATATGGCAAGACTTTTGAGGAAAATTCATGAATGTATGAAGGTTGAGACACCATTATAGGGCATCTTGTGATACAGGGACTCTGTTTTCCTTTGTCCGTTGATGGCTATGGATGAGTGCCAAGAATTTTATGGCTCCTCTTCCAATAGCTTCTAGATTTGTCTTTAAGTCTTGAATTTTCCTGCCCATTTCTGACTCTTGGCCTTGCTCTTCTCTAACCTTGGAATGCTCTTCTAGTCCTCTGCAGCTCTCCAATTTCTTCCTGCTGTTCAAGGTCCATTTCATGTAGTATTCTTCTGTGAAGCTGTTTCCATCCATGCATTCACATAGCCTTTGGTTTCTCTGTTACTTGGCCTCTTGCCTTCTCTCTCTCCTCCCAGGTCCCTGGCACAGTGCAACACATGTTTGCTAATCTGGGTTGTAATATGCTGAGTATTGAACAGCCTTGGTTTCTCTGGGTTTCTTGAATCTGGGGGAGGGCAAAGGCAAAACCAATTCAAGCAAGTCACAGGTCAAATTAAGCCCAGAAATTTGTTATTAGCTTTGCTGATAAATATTCCACTAAGTTGACTTGTATCCATTAGGACAGTCCAGGAAAACTCAGATTCTCCCATATTACAAGTCACATCATCAATCAACTAGAAACAATAGTGTTCATTTTTAGGTAGCTTGCTTGTTTGTTAGTCAAAATCCTGATTTCATTTATTTTCTGGATTCTGATCAAATTTCCAAGTCAAGGAATATATGTATTTTAAATGTTGGTGTTTTGCCAAATTTGTCCCCGAGAGAAGTTGTGTAATTTATCTCTCACCACACACTTGCTTACATGCGTGCTTTGATTTTGGATGTGTGGGTTAAAACGGGGTACATCATTGTGGTGTTAATTTGACTTTTTAAAATTATGAGGGATGTTAATATTTTTAAATTATGAATGATGTATATAAAATTATGAGATGCTTTTTGTGTTTGTTTTTTGCTTTTTTTTTTGCCTTTCATTCTTAATTCTACCTTTTCCTTTCCTTCTCTGTCTTTCTCTGTTTCTCTCCCTCCACTGATTTTTATAAGAGATCTTTTTGTATGAAACAATACGTATTGCAAAAGTTGTATTCAAGTTTGTTGTTTGTCTTTTGAATTTATTTACAGCATATTTTTCCTATAGAAGTTTTAAATTTTGAGACAAATTCAGTAGATTGATCTTTTTTTATGGTTTCTGTTTTCCTTAAAAATACTTTCCTTACAGAATTTTAAAAAATTCTCTCATTGTAAATTCAGATTTCTAATTTTTAAAAAGATGTTTTATATTTATTTTATCTATGGTGTAAGTGGAACAAGCACTCTGAGAGGCTTCAGAGAGCAAAGAAAGAACCTGTTTCTGGCCTTCCTGGCTGTTCTCAGGTCTCCCTCACTCTTGTCATTCTATGCAACCTCTGTACTTGGGCTTCTGCTGCTAACCCCTGATTTAGCACTTACATGTTTGAATGACCTCTTGGGACCCATTTATTGGGCCTATAGATCACAGTCTGGTGCAATATGGTTTGTTGAATGAATGCATCAAAGGGCCCATATAAGTAGAACAGTGCCTGAGACAAAGTAAGGGTTGTATAAATGTTAACCGTCACCATTCCCAGTTCTGAGTTGAAATTGTCTTTATCACAGTTCAAAAATAGTTAAATAGTTGAAGCTGCTGATGGTGAGGACAAAAACTAATTTCTAAAATTCATACAGGATATTATGAACAAACTAAGAAATATATTTAGCTATATTCTATTTTACAGTGTTTGAAGAAGTTGCAGTGATAAGTAATTCCTTTTAAATCATTGCCACTGTCTATCTGGGATACAAGCTGCTTGAAGTTGGGACTGAGGCATTTGGGAGTGAAACATAATAAGAAGCTTGGCTAAAGGCACCTTTAATGTGTTCTCACACTATAAGGAATGACTCTTCTGTTGAGTTTCTGCGTCACTTCCCCCGTATTTTCTTCCCTAGCTGACTGCCTGCTATGTGACATTGATACATAGTTGTATTTGTTTTTGTGATATTTTTGTATTGATTACAAAATAAGTCAAGTCACTGATAAACTATCATAAACTTATATGTTGTTTTCCCAATTAGGTTTGGTTCTTTTCGACAAAATTTATACCAGTTTTTGTTAGGTGGAGAGGGGTTTTACATTAGGCTTTTCAAAGAGGGCTGGGGGTATCATCATTAGCTATCAATAATTAACAGTGCCTCTGTTTCCTTTCAAGACCATTCCAATTCTCAAACTTTGAGAATGAGAGCTATTAAAATAGCTCATAAATGACAACCTCAGTAAGAATTCCATATCGTGTTAAAAAAACCCACTGATGTAGTTAATAGAATCTGCTGTAGGGAAATTGATACACTTAAATTATTATGCACACTCTCTCTATATATATATTTATATGCGTATATATAAAAATACATACATACACATTTTATTTATTTATTTATTTGTTTATTTTTGAGATAAAGTCTCACTCTGTCACCCAGGCTGGAGTGCAGTGGCGCAATCTTGGCTCACTGCAACCTCCGCCTCCTGGGTTCTCCTGCCTCAGCCTCCAGTGTAGCTGAGACCACAGTCACCTGCCACCATGCCTGGCTAATTTTTGTATTTTTAGTAGAGGTGGGGTTTCGCCATGTTGGCCAGGCTGGTTTTGAACTCCTGACCTCAGGTGATCTCCCCTCCTTGGCCTCCCAATGTGCTGGAATTACAGGCGTGAGCCACCACGATCCACAATCTTTTATTATGTCCTTAAATGAAATGGGATCAAGCTGGACACCATCATCCAAGATCATTTTTCACAGACTTGTAACATTTAATAGGTCTTGTTAAGTGATGTGTTAGAGCCAAATGGCACCAGCTCAGGGAGATGAAGGTACATGAGCATTGCATCTCTTCCCAACTCTGTGTTTTGTGACCTCATGTTGATAGCTTGAAATTGGCAATTATGGGAGAATTAACACCATGGAAATTGGCAAATGCTATAAATCAGGGGTTCATTTTTCAGATAGTCATCATACCAGCATACTACTTGTTTCTGTCTATACACATCCTACAAAGGGAGGTAGCAAGCTACTACTTGAATAATCCATTTTCTATGTTGATTTTGCAGACTATCTAAAGGGATTAAGTACCTAAAATGTCAAAAATGTGGCTTTAAATTATAGAATGAGTACCCAGTTCTTGACACAACATGTGTACTTAGAAATAAATATAATATTAACTGGAAGAGGCTGTAAAAGTTTTGTTTTTTATGAAGAACTATTTTATGAAGAACTCGTGTTACAGGATAGCTGTTATTTTTGTTTGTGGTGAATCTCTTCCCTCTTCTGATAATAACATCTTGAGTTTTCTCTTGCCAGCTCTCAGTCCACATGATCTAGGAAGGAGGAATTTTTGGCCTCTATCCCTCTTTTCTGCTCTGGTGTTTACACATGACCCAGATTTGGCCATAGAAAGTGCTCTATGCCCATGGCCACCAAGATGTGTGCAGAAGTAAGCATATGCCTTCTGGCTGATGGGATCATGGCTTTCCCATGGCCACAGCAATAGGCTGAGATGAGGCACTTGACCTAAGCTGGAGTGAATTCTAGCAGCTGCTGGTGCTATCAAGA
Organism: Macaca nemestrina; assembly: GCF_043159975.1. Classification (NCBI taxonomy): domain Eukaryota; kingdom Metazoa; phylum Chordata; class Mammalia; order Primates; family Cercopithecidae; genus Macaca; species Macaca nemestrina. The sequence goes on along the minus strand of NC_092127.1, from coordinate 80,827,112 downwards.
AAAAGCCATTGCTTATGTAATGTAAGACTGGAGCTGTAGGTTACCATCTTTGCCACTAACTCAGGGGTGACATTCCTGTGTATGAAGCCAACACAAAAGCAGGCAGAACTGAGCAATGGAGAGAGTCCTGGTGATATCATTTGAGTCTTTGGGCCCATTTGTGCCTGAATCTAGAATTATATTGAACCAAATTCATTTCCTTTTTGCTCAAGCCATTTGAATTAGTATTTTGTCACTTGCAATTGAGAGCTCTGACAAATATAATTTCTTTCTATGATAACTCTAATGAGTACTCAGCAGCCAACTCTTGAATGCATCTAGTGATAGGGGCCCCCACCATTTTGTGAAGCAGTTCATTTCCTTTTTGGTGATTCTGAATATAACAAAGTTCTACACTGATTCCAAATTTGTCTGAGCTCATTGACCCTATATCTGCTATCAATGGCAACACTTGTGTTGTGACTGTACATCTTTTTTGTTTTTTTAGACAGGGTCTCACTTTGTCACCCAGGGTGGAGTGCAGGGGTGCAATCATGGCTCACTACAGCTTCGACCTCCTGGGCTCAAGCGATCCTCCTGCCTCAGCCTCCTGAGTAGCTGGAACTACAGGCACATGCCACCATGCCCAGCAAAATTTTAAATTTTTTGTAGAGACAAGGTCTCCCTATGTTGCCCAGGCTTGTCATAAGTGTACATGTACCTGCCTTGTGCCCTTTGTAAACTCTGAGTTAATTATCATGCCTCTGCTAAATCTTCCCTAGCTAAACATATTTAGCCTCCTAAAAGATTCTACATAATTCTCATCTTTCTAGTCATACTGTGCTGGACATACAACAGTTAGTCAATGTCTTTTTAAAAAAATGTGACATACTCATAGACCTACTATTTGTCATAAATTTGAATAGTTTAGAGTAGAGAGGAATTATTGTCTAGTTCTGCCTACAGGACTGACTATAAGTGAAGTGCCTAAGGGGGGAAATACATGATTAAGACTTGGCTTCCTTTTCTGTTTTTACTCCTTCTATTTCTATTACTTCACTCCTTCAGAGTTTATTTTCTCTTTTCACCGCAGGGGTCATCTCACTTTTTTTCCCCTTCTGTCTGCCCCACCACTCCTACCTTCAACTCTACTCTGCAACCACAAACCCTCCCTACCAAGCTGGTCCTTATTACAACAAACAGTAAGGAGTAGATCTGAGTTGAAATGCAAAATAAGTGATAAGTTTAATATGCCCCCTCTCTTCAGGAGTATATATTTTTATTTCCATACACCAAAACTTGATTAGTTTCAATCAAAGCAAATGTTCCAGTTGTAGAGGTGTAGCTGTTGTTGATGAACCACATAGGCAGGGTGCTTTACCGAAATTATGTCATGTATTTTGTTCCCTGCTTCATTTGTAGACTCTTTGCCAGCCTGCAATCTCTAGCCCTGTTCCAGCAACCTGTCCCATGGCCCAGCATGGTTAGGGCCTACTCTTCTAAGCTTGTTGACGTCTAGCTATGTGTTTTGCTGTCTTATTGTTAAACAATAAAAATACTTGTTCTCAATGGAAGACAGATTAGGCAAAAATAAAACAAAACAAAAACAAAAACTTGGAAGTCAGCTCCCCTTCTCCTGTGACATGCACAAAGGTCCTCCTGTCACTAGTACAGAGATGATGTCAATGTCCTGGATGGAATCTAAGATAAAAATGAAAGTTACGTATTTTACACATTGAAATCCTTTAGAGATCACATACTTTGACCCTCTTAACTACTAAGTCCAATTCCATGGGTTCAACTGGTCAATCAATCCATCTGTTATTATCATTAAATTAGCTAAAGAAAATCATGTCTTTTTTTCATTTCAGAAAATAGATTTTTATTGATTTTAGCATTCTTTTGATATTGCTGATAAAGTTTTTTGTTGTTGTCGGTCCTGTGAGGTGGTTGTATTGCAGAGACTAGCGCAATTCCTGGCTCTCAATAATTTTTTTTTGCAGTTTTTCATAAAAAAAATCAGCATGTGAGTATAACTATTCAAAGCAATATCACAAAGCTGTTTAAAGTTTGTGCTTCGAAATTTCAGTTCTTGAAGAAGTTTAATGGAGCTTTTCCGTAAGACCTATTTATGGAGGAAAATTTATGATAATGTGGGTTCCTCTCGTCCTAAATCCTTGGGTATTCACTTCTGAGAAGCAGCAGAAAGACCTCTTTCTAATCCGGCTTTTCTCTACATCAGTGTGCTCTGGAGTGGCCCACCGGCCAGCATGATAGTGACATCCTGTGTGTTCCCACAGTGATTTCCTCATGCCGTGGACGAGTCTCACCAAGCTGGCTGCTCCACAAAAATCGAAACTTCATTTTTCTGTCAGTTAGTTTTCGTGTTAAAAATCTTTTCCAAATCACTTCCCAGTCTCTCTCCATGAAACCACCACTGGTTAATGGAAACCTTGGGTACTTGATGGAGTGGGATACAACCATAAGTTCTCAGTCGATTTTCATCTTTGAATAAACGGGTCTTTTCTAAGGGCACTGCTGGTGGTTTGATTCTTGGCAGTTCCTTCCCTCAAAAACGTGTCTTAGGAGAGCAAGCGGTCCTTCCTGGTAGAATGAGCACCTTTCAGAAAGCTTTCTGTTTGTTTAATTTCTTGATTATATGAAGTACATTAAAACCAGTCCAGGGCCCATCAACATAATTTTCATGCATGTTAGTTCTGGCAAAACACACTAGACAGGAACTGTATGATAAATGAGATAAATAATTTTGATGGAGCAGTGAAATAAAATAAACTTTTGCTGTTTAAGAAAACAAATCAAGACTAGTGGGGTGTGCATGAGAATCAGTTTGTGTTAGGGTGGCATTCTGAGGGTGGCCTCTATCCTTAGACTGTTCCGGGGAGAAGGAGCTGCTGTTTTGTACCTACAAGGTCTAGGGGCAACTATAAAATAAAATATTATGAAGCCTTGTGTCCATTTCTTAGGAACTGATTACCCATGCTGTGGATTACGTGAGGGTGCCCTACTTCTTCTCCTTGGCTGCCTTTTAACACATTGCCTAAAAAATGGGCAAGGGCAGACAGAAGAGATGAGATTTGTATACATTTATATTGAGACTTATTAACACCTGTGGGAAGAAATTGTTGGAGGCTGAGTAGATTCTTTCCAACAAGTTTAATTTTGCTTAGTTAGCAGTTTACAGACTGTTGTATGATCAGGCTCTGCTAGAAATGTCTGTCAGAGTTAGTAGTAGAATCAGAAGTTCATAGGCCTGGGTAAAAAATATAGCCTTCTTGTCAGTAGGCCTGGAAAACACTTTTCAAAATGGTATTACAGGCTTCTGCGTCCTCCAAATCACAAAAGCTAGGAAGAGCCCCAGATGAGACCTTGAGTGTTCTGTTTTTGTGTTTAGAAGTTTTCAGAAATGAGCCCCTGGAAATAAGCTATTATGTTGGTGCAAAAGTAATCGCGGCTTTTGCCATTAAAAGCAGTGGGAAAAACCGTGATTACTTTTGCGCCAACCCAGTATGTTGTTTCGCAGTGTGTTGATTGTTCCAATGTGACCTGGGTTTTGAATCATTGAGACCTTCTTCAGTGCAGAGCTGTGCTTCTTGGGTGAGAAGGGGAGAATTCCACACAGATGTGGAGGCCCTGGCAGAAGGTGGAAAAATTACACTTGTGTAATTTATTTATTTATGTATTTATTGATTGATTGTAGTAAGGACATTTAACATTAGCACTGCCCTTTTAATGAATTTTAGGTGTTTAATACAGTATTATTAACTACAGGCATGAGGCTGTACAGAAGATCTCCAGAACTTATTTCATCTTGCATAGCTGAAACTTTATACCCAATGAATAGCCACCTCCAACCCTCATTACTTTTTACTTCTCACACTGATCAACTAGAAGAAATTCAGGCAATAGATAACAAAGATAAAATTAATGAATTTCGGGGATAATTGGTGGACTTCAACTGTCCTTGCCAATGTGTATTAGTCCATTTTCACATTGCTATTAAGAACTACCTGAATTATCAGACACGATGGCGGGTGCGTGTAATCCCAGCTACTCGGGAGGTTGAGGTGGGAGAATTACTTGAACCTGGGAGGCGAGGTTGCAGTGAGCCAAGATCGTGCCATTGAACTCCAGTCTGGGTGACAGAGTGAGACTCTGTCTCAATAACAATAAAAAAAAAAGAACTACCTGTGACTGGGTAAATTATGAACAAAAAAGTGGTTTAATTGACTCATGGTTTTGCAGACTTAAGAGGAAGCATAACTGGAAGGCCTTGGGAAACTTACAATCATGGTGGAAAGCAAAGAGGAAGCACGCATGTCTTACCATGGCAAAGCAGGAGAGAGAGAGAGAGAGGGAGAGTGGGAAGGGAGAAGTGCCCACACGTTTAAATCATCAGATCTCATGAGAACTCACTCATTATCATGAGAACAGCAAGAGGGAAGTCCGCCCACATGATCCAATCACTTCTCATCAGACCCCTCCTCCAACACATGAGGATTATAATTCGAGGTGAGATTTGGGTGGGGACACAGAGCCAAACCATATCACAATGTCACCATCATAGCACTGCCAATAATTATGAACTGCTCGTGTACCACATGTGACAAGAAGCCCTTGGAGTTCCTGCTTTTAAATACATGGAAAATTACAGCAGCATGTCTCTGCCACCCACTACACATTCCCAATCTGTCTCTCATTACACTAGCCATTGGATCTGCTACCATAATAAAATCTTCATTATCTCAAAAGTCTAATGTTGATGATTGTCTTAAAGTACGGTCTTGGAATGCTGAGAAAGTGGTGGTACTGTGATTTTTGGATTTTTCTGAATTCCCCACAAAAAAACCAGAAGGTGAATGTTATGGCATATGAATTACTTCTCAATAAAGCTGTTGGAAAAAAATAAAAAAATACATTTTTACATGGCTGGGCACAGTGGCTCACGCCTTTGATCTCAGTGCTTTGGGAGGAAGAACAGCCTGGGCAACATAGCGATACCTTGTCTCTACAAAAAAAAATTTTTTTTAAGTAGCTAAGTATGGCGGCTCACATTTGTAGTCTCAGCTAGCTAAGAGGCTGAGACTGGAGGATTGCTTGAGCCAAGAAATTTGAGGCGACTGCAGCCTGGGCAAAAGAGTGAGACCCTCTATTAAAAATACATATATATTTCACATATATGTATATATATGAATATATGTATATTTGTGAATATGTGTATATATGTGTGAAATATATATGTGTATATATATGTGAAAGCTCAGGATCCTAAACTATAAGGAAAAAAACGAGACCAACTAGATCATAAAACCAAAAACTTATGGACAACATGTATGAGAAAGCCAGAGGATAAAGTGAACCTAGTAACCCTAAAATATTAGCCACAAGACTGTGCCTTTCTGGCATCTGTGTAAGAGAAAACAGGGAAGCAATGAGGTTGAATTGGATGGGTTTGAGAATAGAAGAACCCCAAAATAGATGAAAGTAGAAATTACACTATCAATTTGATAACAACTGCTGAAACTGTCAAGTGTTTGCCTGCCCGGCTGCTGGTGATGCAGGAGGCCCATGGTGAGGCTTAAATGACTGGAGCAGCATATCCCTTGTGAGCTCTTTAAACTGATGTCCCAGGCTCTCTTCCAAGGTAGGGACCCACAACAGAGAGATGAGAAAAAAAGATTCAGGCAAAAGTGGGTGGGTTGAGAGTACAGAGCCAGGATGGAGCAAGTTGCTATGTGTGTGTATATAACAAGGACCAATTCATTGCTTCGAAAACTGGGTTGATAAAAGAGAAAAATCAAGCATTTATCTGCTTTTCCTCTGTGAACTATACTACTAAACAAATATCTCCTTATAAAATTATTATAGCTAACAAATAGAAACAAAATGATACAATTAGAATGTCATTTTTACAGCTCCTAATGAATTAACAGATCCAGACAATGAATATCAATGGTTGCTTACATCAAAAAGGAGGGAAACCAGACATTTTGTACCTCTTGATGAAAGAACACAATACCATCTAGAGTTTTAACAAACTGAATCTGATCTGGTTTCTGGAACCAGTTGCCAATTTGCAGGAAATACCAAGGTTGGAGGAACATATTGAACCACACCAAGGGTATGCGGTCAACAAAATCCAGCTTGTGGGAAACTCTACAGATCAAATAGCTGGAAATTTTTTTCAACAGATAAATTACAGGGGAAATAAAAATGGCCTCCAGATTGGAAGAAAGTATTTGTGCACCATATCTCTGATAAGGGGTTAATATCCAAAGGATGTAAGAAACTCACGCAACTCAATAGCAAAAAAACCAAATCACCCAGTTATAAAATAGGCAAAGGACTTGACTAGACATTTTCTAAAAAGAAGACATAACAAATGGCCAACATGCATATGAAAAGATGTTTAACATCACTAATCATTGGGGAAATGCAAATCAAAACCACAGAGATACCATCTTACACCTGTTAGGATGGCTAATATCAAAAAGACAAGAAATAAGAGTTGGGGAAGATATGGAGAAAAGGAAACTCTTGTATACTGTTGGTGAGAATGCAGATTGGTGCAACCATTATGGAAACACTATGGAGGCTCCTAAAGAAATTAAAAATAGAACTACCATATGACCCAGCAATCCTTCTCCGTATATACCCAAAGGAAAGAAATCACCACCTTGTAAAAATATCTGCACTCCCATGTTTATTACAGCATTATTCACAATAGCCAAGATATGGAACAAAGCACCCATCAATGCACACGTGGATAAAGAAATTATATTTATATATACAATGGAATATTTTTCAGCCTTAAAAATTAAGAAAATCCTGCCATTTACAACAATATGGATGAACCTATGAGAACATTATGCTAAGTGAAACAAGCCAAACACAGAAAGATAAATACTACATGATCTTATATGTGAAACAGACAAAAGTGGATCGAATACATAGAAACAGGGAGTAGAAAGGTGGTTAGCAGGGCAGGGAGGAGAGAAGAGGGGAGCAATGGGGAGGTGTTGGTCAAAAGGTATAAAGTTGCAATTATGAAGGATGAAGAAGTCTAGAGATAATGTACAACATGAGAACTACAGTCAAGAATATTATATACTAGTAATTTGCCAAGAGCATAGATTTTAGCTTCACTTACCACAAAAAAAAGATAAAAGGGGAAAGGTAACTATATGAGGTGCTTGGTATGTTAACTTCCTTGACTGTTGTGATCACGATGTATATGTATATTAAGATAAATATGTCAAAACATCATATTCTACACCTTAAATATACACAGTAAAAATAATAATCAAAACAAGGGTTGGAAGATAACATGTAGATTAAAAGAAATGGAAAATGTATCTCAAATGTTAAAGAATGGGCAGGAATTAACCACAGTGTCTCAGGATGCACACTTGGGTGATAAAACCATAAAGAATTGCAAGGACATGATTACTTTTATTATTATTATTGAATCACAAAGTTTTAATATAAGATATTAAAATAATAAAGCCTATTTGGTAACATAGCATTTGCGATTCAAGCAAAATATTATTAGGACATGATTACTTTTAGTCTTAGGATAGCAGTTACTTCTGGAAAGAGGGAGGAGCCTGTGATTGGAATGAGGCACAGAGAAGAGCTGCTGGTGGCTGGCAAAGTTCTGTTTCTTGACTTTGGTGGTTACAGGATGTCACCCCGATAATGTTACCAGTGGAGGGTGCTCAAGTTCTTGGCACTTTGAACACAGAATTGGGCAAAATGCACGAGCAAAGCAAGGAAAAAATGAAACAACAAAAACAGAGATGTATTGAAAACGAAAGCACACTCCATAGGGTGGGAGTGGGCTGGGCCAGTTACAGAATTTTCTGGGATTTAAATGCCCTCTAGATGTTTCCCATTAGTTATGTGGTATACATCCTATGTAAATAAAGTAGTGGCCTGTTATCAGTCTGATTGGCTGTGGGAGGGGACCAATCAGAGGCTGAAGTTACAAAGTTACACCCTAGGCAAATGTCTGATTGGTTGCAGAAGGTGACCTATCAGAGGCTGAAGTGAAGTTACATAGTTATACTCCTATGCAAATGAAGACTTGGCCGGTGACCAGCCCGATTGGTTGCAGAAGGGGACAATCAAAGGTATTTTTAATTTTTCATCTGCCATGCAGAAAAAAGCAGGGGGTGTTGGCAAAGGGAGTAGCCGCTGGTCCTTTTGTTACTTGGGCATGGAAAGTTGGGGTTTTCCTTTTGATTGAGAGGAAGTCAGTGTGAATTGACCTTAGGTTCCCTCCTTCCAGACCCTATTCTCCTGCCTCAATAATAATTCACTAAGCCAGACTTTGGTTTAGTGGGGGGTTTTCTGTTTTCTGCATTTTACTGTAGGTTTCTAAAAATTTTTTTAAAGGTTTTTAAAAAGATGTATTTTAAAAACTGGGTTTTAGTGGTAAGCTTCTCTGACATTTTGATCACAGTGCTTACCAGAAAACTGTACCAACATCTGATTATTTCTTGTGGTGTTGAGGGATCCATGGACCCCTCCAACCTCTGCCTCCCCAGTTCCACCCCAGTGGGAACTATGAACTCCAGATGAAGAATTCCTGTTTAAAAGATATTTTACTCAGGGGGGGATAAGGTGAATTCAAACAAAATTCAATATTAATCAGTAGCGAATGAAATTAATAGAACTTGCCATGAGCTGAAATGTTCTGTTTTCACATAAAGAAGAGATTTTTAAATTGGAGTCTGAGATTGAATTTCAAGGAGCCTGAGAATCCCCTGAAATGTTATGGGACTTGTTTTCTGTGTATAAGCACATTTTTCTAGGGAAAGGGTACAAAGCTTTCATTAATTATCAAAGGGGTCTGTGACCCCAAAGTTCAGGAACCCTCAAAACCCACGAGGAGCTGAACAAGCTGTGATGTTCCTCTGTGCAACTGAACCACCGTGGTGTAGGGGGTGCTTCTTTGTGCCTTTGGCTAAGTGAGAAGAAGGTCTGGCTGTCTGGACTCCAGTGATCTTTCTTGTGCCCTCATCTCCATCATGTCCCCAGCGCCAGAATCAGGCTATGAAACATCAGAGAGTCCCTGAGATTCCAGACAGGTCTTTGCTCACCAGCTTATGCCTATATCTGGACAGAGGTATGTTTCTTTCCTTTCAATCTCAGAACAGTGAGTTACTGTGTTTCCCGAATGTCAGTTATCATAGACCACCTCCCCAGACTGGCAGATCTGCCATCACTGCTACTGTTATTTCCTTACTGTTTGCCTCTTTAAATAAAGTTAAATTTAAAAAATAGTGTTAATGTGTGTGGGTTTAACCCACCCACTTTTTCACTCAAGTTTATTTAAAAACTTTAAAATTTATTTTATATATTCAGGGGCCACAAGTGCAGATTTCTTACATGTATATATTCCATACATGTCAAGGGGTCAAGTCTGGGCTTTTAGTATACCCATTACCCAAGTCTTAAGTTTATTTAAAGAGGAAAATGCCTGTGAATTGGGCTCATAGTGCTAATTAAATTTTCATCCCTAGCGTGAGACCATCAGAACTTGCTCCAGAATCACCTGGGCAGCACTGACTCAGAAGCTCCTGGGGAGGAAAGCGCTTTAATAAGCTTCACAGTTGATTCTCACTCAAAGTAGTTTGAGTCTGAGCCTTGTGGCTCATACCTGTAATCCCAGCATTTTGGGAGACCGAGGTGGGTGGATTGCTTGAGCCCAGGAGTTCTAGACTAGCCTAAGCAACATGATGAAATCTCATCTCTGCAAAAAATACAAAATTAACCAAGTATGGTGGTGTGTGCTTGTGGTCCCAGCTACTCAGAAGGCTGAGGTGGAAAGATCGCTTGAACCTGAGAGTTCAAGGCTGCGGTGAGCTGAGATTGTGCCACTGCACTTCAGCTTGGGTGGCAGAGTGAGACTCTGTCCTAAAAAAAAAAAAAATTAATAAAGTTTGAGAACTACTGCACAACTGAAGAAGTTTTCTTCCACATGTCAGCTAGTGATGTGCTGTGCTCATTACACTTTGGGAAGATTTAGAGGTTAACATGCATGAGCTTTTAATAAGGAGGCTTGTGTTTAATTCCTGGCTCTTACATTTTCCAATGCTGTAAAGATAGCCAAATTACCTAAACCAAATCTCTGTTTCTTCACCTGTAAAATGGATATAAGAAAACCTACCTCATAGGATTCTTGTTAGATTGTTATGTTAGATAAGGTATGGGCCCAGAGAACACACTTCCCAGGCCTCTTTATATTCTGAGTTTTAATCTAGCTTCAGCATGTAATTATTACATAACTTGAGTCAAATCACTCAACTTATTTCAAAAGTACTGTATTTTCGATCTATTAAATAATGATAATCTTTGATGATATTTCCTACTAATCTTGGAAATTAAGGGCAAACAAGCTCTTAGTAATTTCGTAAACTGATGATCAATGAGAACTGCACACCTCTGCTGGGAGCAATATGAACTTTGGAATAAGGGTGCCTCTTGTCTCCACAGGGCTTCATGAATGCTCAAGCAGCAACTTCTTCACTTCTACCTGACCATGAAAGCATGCTTCACGAAACTCACATTGAAAACAGCCATTTTTTCCCCTACCTCTGACTTGCTGTCATACACGATTTGCCTTTTTGTCACTTGAACACACAAAGCTTTGTTAAAACATTCAAAATAAATTGGCCAAGTGTATGGACACTTCAGATCAACAAACACCAAACACTAAATAGGTAGTTCATTGGGCTAATAATTTTTTGAGTCATCTGAATAAATATCTGCTTTACATATCAATGACATTTGAAGAACAAAGGGTTAAAAATGTAAGCGAGAGTGGCTACACGTCACTCAAAGTTCAGGTATACTCACTTCCTGTCATCCAAAGGCCAAGCTTACTTCATTCTGAGTTTTGTTAGTTGTAAGTCATTTATAGGGTCATTTTAGGGAAAAGGAATTGATGACCACATATGAGGAATCTGAATCAATCCCTGGTCATACACCTATGGCTGTCTGCTTTTCACGAGGATGGAAATCATTTAGATCTTGGGCCAAGCATAACATTTCTTTTATTGCTCCTTTGAAGTGAAACTTAATTCTTTGTGTATTTTTTTTTAAATACAGGACCTCAAAGAGGAAATCTCACATTAAGTGAAACATGAGACTGTTGGCTATTAATCATAATATGTAGGTGTCCAGACGATGGCTTATGAATCTGGGCTGGAGTATATGGGTTGGTGGGAAAACCCTGCCAAAAATCTGTTATGTCATTGCTGATTTCAGTGGAAGACTGAATTTATGTCGATAAGAAACAGATAATTGAAGGAAAACTCTTTTGCTATACATGTTGCTTAAAGCGTGTACTGGATAATTCACTTGTCTTTGAAACTTAAATTAAAATGTGCATCAGTACTTATAAATACTGATTATTGTGATGGTTCTCTTTCTGGACCACCTTCTTATTGTACTGTTCGTATGAATGTTCCCTTTCTACCAGGGAAAGATAAAAACAAAAAACAAAAACAAAAAACAACCCAACACCTATAATGTGACAAAAACACAGTGAATTTAGAGGTTGGTGAATAGGCACACTCAACCACAGCTTCTACTACTTACCCGGATGGAAAATTTTAACTTAACCATTTATTAGTGTACAAACCAAGAATTGGGAGCATAATTTTGGTGGCATTACAAATTCTAAAACAACACAAGATGTAATCAATCAGCTGCAAGGTAAGTTCAAACATGGACTAATCAGATACCTACTGGGAAAGCTATATGTTCCAAGGTGGTCTACTAGGGTGAAACTTGAGGAGTCTCTACAATTATCTAGCTGGAATACCACTTCTTATCCTGCAGTGATTGTTCCATTCTCACAGTTTGGAGATAGCTGGTATAAAAACATCTTTTAACTGGGCAGAGAGGATCTGGATTAGAGATCCACCAAGCTACAATTTAAGTCACCAGGGGAGCATTTCAATTTACCAAAGTGTCTACTGGTACACTTTGTTCCTTCCCCTAATGCACTTATATGCAGAAACAACCTGGGCTGGGTTTGAATTTTCTAGGACAGTAAGACACCTCAGGCTTACTCATACCCCTAGCTAAATGTTGGAGGTAGTAGTAGCCTATGCAGGCTGGAGCACTCTCATAGTCCAAAATTCAACTGATTTTAAACTGGAAGCAGGAATTCACACATGCAAAAATCACCCAGGAGGCCGGGCGCGGTGGCTCAAGCCTGTAATCCCAGCACTTTGGGAGGCCGAGGCGGGCGGAACACAAGGTCAGGAGATCGAGACCACAGTGAAACCCCGTCTCTACTAAAAATACAAAAAATTAGCCGGGCGCGGTGGCGGGCGCCTGTAGTCCCAGCTACTCAGGAGGCTGAGGCAGGAGAATGGCGGGAACCCGGGAGGCGGAGCTTGCAGTGAGCCGAGATCGCGCCACTGCACTCCAGCCTGGGCAACAGCGTGAGACTCCGTCTCAAAAAAAAAAAAAAAAAAAAAAAAAAAAAAAAAAAAAAAAAAAAAAAAAATCACCCAGGAGCTTGCTAAAAAGGGAGATTCTAAAATGCAACTCCTATGTATTCTAGTTTAGTAGATTTGGAGTGAAACCCACATTTCTTTATTTTAACAAGCATTCCAGGTGATTCTGGTACAGATGACTTCTGGTCCAGATTTTAAGAAACACTACGGTAAGGAATCATTTACAGTGCTTGTCTTACAGACTATCCTCTGAAGATACTGCCACACATATGGTAGGCTGAAAAAACAAAAAAGGGAAAACATAACAACCCATTTATAAATGATTCCTTAAAATGCCTGAAAATATCTAAGTACTTTCTAGAGAAGGATACGTTGCCGAACCAGCAAGAATGACCACCAATTTCTGTTTCGTCCCCAATGAAAATGATCTAGAATTGTGAGAAATAATTTCCCATATCCTTTGAAACCAAACTTTGGAAATCTACCCTTCCTCCATCAGAACCCATGCCTCCACTCCTAAAATCCTCACCCAGGGAAGTTTTGCTAAGTGCTTGACATCATGGAAGACTAAACCACAGGCTTGTTTGGACGTCTTTGCAAAAGAAAAGCAATTCACCTCAAGTTAGATCCCCACAATTCCATTCCTGCGTTAATTTGAACAGATGAGAAAAGATTCCAAGAACTTTTGGTAATAGAATATTCCCCCCTCCTTTATCTTTCTTAAATGTGTTTATTATTTTTATTTATTTCAGACAGAGTCTCGCTAGGTTGCCCAGGCTGGAGTGCAGTGGCGCAATCTCTGCTCACTGCAACCTCCTGCCTCAGCCTCCCTAATAGCTGGGACTACAGGCACGTGCTACCACGCCCGGCTAATTTTCTGTATTTTTTAGTACAGAAGGGGTTTCACCGTGTTTGCCAGGATGGTCTCGATGTCCTGATCTCGTGATCCACCCGCCTCAGCCTCCCAAAGTGCTGCGATTACAGGCATGAGCCACTGCACCCAGCCCAGCCCTCCCCTATCTTTTAAGGTTCATTTTTTTATGAGTTGCAGGACAGAATGATCTTTGGTGAGTCCACCAATAGTTTGCTCACTCTCCCGGTTGTGTTCAAAATCTCCTTAGGATGACTATGGAATTAAATAATCTATTTCAGTAAATTAATTATAATAAAGAATAGCTGTTAATCTTAGAGCACGTGGTTCTCCTTTGAAATTTTAAAAAATTCTAAGTAGCAGGAAAGCATATGAAATTAAAAAAAAAAAGCTGCTTCTAGAGAGATCCTTCACCAGACAAGGTAAGACACTGAAGGCACTCCTTTAACTATTTGTTCTTCCCTTGCCTTAGTGCTTGGGTGAAACGGTGGAATAGGCCACGCTATGAATCTAAAGACAGAAAGAAGGCTTTGCTGATGGCTGTCCAACGGAGTTGCAGCTGCCCTATATTTTTTGTTAAATTAGTGTTTTTAGCTAATTTAAAACCTCGTCTGAGATGGGACTAGAGATTCTGCATTTCTATCAAGCCCCCAGGTTGTGCCTATGCTGCTGATTTGGAGACCACACTTTGAGCAACAAAGTGCTGAACAACATGGGCCAAAAACAGAGATAGGGGTTTATGAATGTTGTATTTATGGCACTTCTTTTAGGTCTGAAGTGTAGTCCCTCTGGTTAAGCAAAATAAAGTCTCTGTTTTAGTTTGACTACCAAGCACTTTACAGTTGGTGTATATTTATTTCATCACTTTTGAGGGATTTCACTGATGTAACCATTGTGGCACTAGTAAATAGCATTAAAACATTCCTTCAGTTTGTGCCATGGCACAATCTGCTATCCTACAACAAAATGCTAGTCCAGACAGATTTCAAATGGTCACATATACAGTTTTTCGCAGATTTCCATGACATGTGAAATGTGCCTAACAATGACAGAAATAAGTGTGCCAGGACTCACATTTCACAGAACTTTTGGTGAAGGATAGTATGGTTACTACTCTTCAAACAATTTCCCTTAACTGAATTCTCTTTGATATCTGGGGTCTCAGAAAGAGTTGGACTCATTCAGCATTCTCACAATTAATGTAATGCACCAAAACCAAGCAGATTTAAGTGTTCTAATCACAATGTTTTGCTTTCCTTCCCTTCTATATTGTGTATTACACTGTAAGCTCTTTGGCCAAAACCTAAGAGGAGCAGAGAGCCTGACTCATGGTAAAGCTGCTGGTTCACAGGTAAACAGCATGTTTGCTAGGATGAGCTCATGTGGTTTGCAGACCCTCCATACACTTAATGGAGAACTTGGTATTATTATGATGTTGGAGGATGAGTTGTCATCTTTGATTTGTGTTCAAATCTGTTCTCTCAGGAATTTAAAATTGTCTAATTTTATTTTGTTATGAAACTGCCCACGCCAAAGAAAAGTACACTAGGGGAAGAAGTGGAAATGCTTCTGGGTGAGGCTTGAAAGAGTTTTAGTGAAACTTAACTACTTTTCTTATTTTAAGAGAAAAGTGGGAGCAGGGAGGAGATCCAGAGAAAAGTAACCAAATGACCATGGAGATGGAAATGGGTTCTTCAAGAAAAAGCTGATGGGGATGGAATTGTTTTACCTGTAAAGGTAGAGATGAAGGAGTCACTTAATTCTCATTTTTAGAAATATGGAAGGTCATTACAAGGCAAAGAGATCCAGTTATTCTCTTTCTTCACAAGGAAAATCTTTACAAGTGAAGATTTGACAGATAACCTCTCTTAAGTGCTTTCAAGAGCTGCCATTTCACTTCTTTTAAAAGTTAAATAGTGCAGTGATAACAGGGTCTTTTTTTATGGCAAAACTCATTGTGTGAAATCTGTATTCATGTATAGAATGGTTGGGCTATTTATATGTGCTAATAGTGATATTTTCTAATCTTTCCAAGTAGAATTTAGTTTCACCATAGTTGAAATTGTGAACTACTCACACTAAGCTTCATCATTTGTTCTCTCTTCTTTTGAAGTTCTTTATTAGCTGTGCCCTCCACCATAGGCTCACCATCTAAGACTAATAAGTATAAATTATAGTGGTGCCAGCTTGTCTTACCTTTGTTAAATATGTGCCAACTGTTTCACAATGAACCTTTACTTTCCCTTTTATGACTGGCTGTAAAAAAAAAAACTGTGCTCAGAGCCAATGAATGGACATGGCTTACATTTTTTTGTCCACAATCTTGAAAGTCCCAACCAAAGCCAATTTTTTACTCTCCAGGGCATTTACTCTTCATGGCGTTTTCCCATTTTTTTGATGTTCATCCTTTAGTCTCTCTCTCTCTTTAAAAACAAAAACAACAGAAAGGCATTCTCTCACAGTTCTGGAAGCTAAAGTCCAAAATTAACGTGTCAGCAGAGCCACGTTCCTTCCGCTTTACTCTCTTTTTTTCTTTGTTTTTCTTCTGAAAGAAGATGGGAAGAAAAACAAGAGAGTAAGCATTCATCGATCAGTTTTACTCTCCAGTGTTACCTTTGTGTACACATTTGGTGATGGAGGAAACTGATGTTATAAAAATAGCAATCTACAGCCAGACATGGTGGCGTGTGCCTGCAGTCCCAGCTACTCAGGAGGCTGAAGCAGGAGGATCGCTTGAGCCCAGGAATTCAAGGCCATCATGCACTACAGTCATGACACTGCACTCCAGCCTGAGTGACAAAGTAAGACTCTGTCTCTAAAAATAATATTTTTTTAAAAAGCAATTTATAATTTAATGTAATATAGACTGCTCTTCCTATCCATTGTTACTAGGGAGTAACTGAGAGTTGTTCATCTTTTAATCAGATGGCATAAAATTAGAATCAACCAAGTGAAGACCTAATAGTTTTACAGTTCATTATCTTGGAGGGAAGATTGATTTAATTCCTTGTTTACAACTTTATGAAAAGTGTAAAGCATGATTTCGTGGTGGGGTTTAGAATTAGATAACTCCAGAACATATATGTACTTTTTCATGACCAGAAAGAAAAGTAAAATAAGATCTTAAAAACAGTATATTTGATACTTAAAAAAAAAAGTAATTAAAAACCAGAAATATTTAGACAGGAAAGCCAATAAATGGAGATCCAAAGAGCACCTAAAAACAATCAAATGACGAGTGAGTATTGTGAACGTTTTTGGATTTCAATAAAGAGGCAAAATATGAGGAAAGGGAAATAAAATAACATTTTTGGAAAAAATGATTTCTAGATGTCTTGAGCAAATCAGGATAAATACAATCTCCATTTACTCTCAGTAGAGTTAATGAAGAATCTCCTAGGAATGTTGCATATTGGATCTTCTTGAAGGAAATTGGTTAGGAAACAAAAGTTTTGACCTTCAGACTTAGAGATCCAGGGTCCTTGTTATTTCTTAAATCATGGAACAGGTTTTCTGCATCATACATTCCAAGTTACGACTCTAGCTGACCATATGATCCAGATTGAGCTGATAAAACTTCCCTACAGCTATGAGTGTAACGGATCCTAAATAGGGATTTATGATTTTCTTATAGGAGAGGCATGTAAGCAAATAAGGAGTTATCTAGAAATGTCATATGCACCCTTTTAATTGTAAAGCAAATGGAGAACAAGCCCAACAGTGGATTCTTGACTACATTGCCCACTTTGTCTTCTCTTGTGTTCTCTTGCATAAAGCTTGCAGTGTGACTCTTCTTTACGTTTATTCTGAGAGGGTGGTTTACATGGAGGTGGAAGGTAAAGGACCATTTATTCACATTTATGTAACACAAGCCAAATAGCAAAGGAGAAAGCATATGCTCTCTCATTCAGAAATACAAATCCTGCTGCTTCATGCTTAGGAGCAAGCCAGGTGTCTCAAAGCCAGTGGAAGAAAGCATTAGGGCTGGGCACTTGGACCTCAGCCCAAACACCACAGAGATTATCTTCCATGCTAATGTATTTGACATCAGGAAACCACTGTTCACTGACTCCGAACTTTGCCAGGCCATTCCCAGTGGCTCTTGAAGTCATTGGTAAGTACAAAGGGAAAAGAGAAAGGGAATATTGATAGCCTCAGGCAGAGGTGAGGGGACTGATTTTGTAATCCAAGAAATGCTGAGAAAAAGCCTCCCATATCCCAAAGGAAAAGGAAGGCTGAACTATCCAAGGGATGCAAATGAAAGACCTTTATCTTGGTACTACCTTCTTTCTTGGGTATGACTGTTCATCACAGCACTCTTTCCTGCCCAGCCAGGATATCTTCTGAGAATCCCTCTCAAAGTAATGTTCCAAGGAGGCCTTACCAACTGGCTGAAATTAACCTCAGACCGATTTGACATCTTTGATTTATGCTGTAGGATAGCAGCATTTCTTTATCGGGGAAACCATTTTGCTGGACCCAGGAAGAGTAGGAACAGTAATGGCTTGTTTTTTTCTGGAAGGTCTGCCTAATACCATGGAAACATGAGTATAGTACAAGTGGACTGTTACTTTCTGTGGATAGATCCTATGATAGATCTATGGACAGGTAATATCTTCCCCCTGCTTGTCTTGTTTGCACCAACATTCCAAGTGCTTAGCTGTCTTTGACATGTAGTCAATACTTAGTACATGTGTGCTGAATTAATAAATGAATGAAAAAAAAAATGGCCAGGATTAGTAGCTCACGCCTTTACTTCCAGCACTTTGGAAGGCTGAGGTGGGCAGATTACTTGAGCCCAGGAGTTCAAGACCAGCCTGGGCAACATGGTGAAACCCCATTTCTCATAAAAAAAAAAAAATTAGTTGGGCTTGGTGACATGAACCTGTAGTACCAGCTACTCAGGAAGCTGAGGTGGGAGGATTCCTTGAGAATGGGAGGTGGAAATTGCAGTGAGCCGATATTGGATCACTGTACTCCAGCCTGGGTGACAGAGTGAGACACTGTCTCAAAAAATAATAAAATTTAAAAGAAAAGAAAAGAAAAAAATGGCTAAAGTTAAGTCATGGTGTTCTAATCCCATTTTGTAATTTAGAATGAGTTTACCAGAATATTTTGTTTTGAATTTTTCTCCTTTCTACCTTTAAATAAAATATTGAGACCTGCTGATATTTAATTTAGCAGTGCTACTGAACTCATAGCAAACAAATGTTAAGAGAAAACTTTAGAAATGTGATTTAAGAGAAAACAATTTCATATGTATATTTTGAGATGCAGAGAACAGCATACATATAATATGGGGATATTTTTCTACTAGTGAAATGCAAGGAATTCTATGGCACCAATTCATGGTGACATGATTTTCAGGTGTTCCATGATCTGAATATGTTTAAAAACCACTTTCCCTGCCAATCCTTATATTTTAGAGCAATAATTCTTAAACTATAGTGTGCAACAGAATGACCTAGAAGGTTTGTTAAAACATAGATTGCTAAGTCCTGCCCTCAGAGTTTCTGATTTGGTAGGTTTGCAGTTCTCACAAGTTCTCAGGGGATACTGTTGGTCCATGACCACACTTGGAATATTTAGGGCATAATTTCTTGAGATTAAGATGCCTTTTATTTGCTTTGGTGGATCCTCCTAACCGAATAGCATCCAAAAGATGAAGGATGTCATAATAACTCATATTACGGTGCACATAATAACTCACTAAGTCATGTGAAACCTGGCGAGGGGTGCACTGTGATTATCCCCACTCTGAGGCAGAGAAAATCTGAATAGTAAGTGGGAAGAACCAGCTCTTGGACCCAGGTAGTCTAGCTTCAGAGTCTTAAACACAACATGATAATGACTTTTAAGAAAAAGACTGAGGTACATCCCTCCAATCATGTAGTTCTGAGTGAGGCTGAGAAAAATAACTGAGGAGATTCCAAAAGCCTGTCTCATGGATCAGAAGAGAAGCAAGCAATGGGATCTCTCAGAGGGATTGCACTGGAGAGACGCTCCCTTCCTGCCTAGTTGTCACTGCTTAGGGCAAAATGAAACTTCCTTCCTCAGAGGGCATAGCAAATGACTGGAAACAGCCTAGATGTTCCTTTATTCGAAGAGGACTGATAAAATGCACTAAATAAAGGTACATTCATTCAATGAATGGAACACAGCTTCAAAAAAAAAAAAAAAAAAAAAAGAAAGAATAGGGAAGTGGTTTACATACTAGTAGGTACATAGCACCAAGATGTGTTGTTAATTTTTTTAACAGGAAAAAGTAACGCATTTATGTTTGTCTACATGTGCATAAAGAATGACACCTAGAAGGACACCTAATAAATCCTAGGAGGACACATATAGGACAAATAATAGTAGCCATCTGGGAGAAAGGGCACTAGGTGATTAGGGACAAGAATGGGAGGGTAGTTTTTTCTCTTTTTCCTTTTATATATTTTTTGAGTTTTGAAATAATAAAATAATTAACATTTGAAAGCCGGTGATACGGTTTGACTGTGTCCTCACCCAAATCTCATCTCAAATTGTAGTTCCCAGTTCCCATAATCCCCACACGTCATAGGAGGGACATGGTGAAAGGTAATTAAATCATGAGGGATGGTTACCCCCACGCTGCTCTTCCTGCGAGATAGTGAGTTCCCGTGAGCTCTGATGGTTTTATAAGGGGCTTTTCCCTCTTTGCTTGGCACTTCTCCATCCTGCCATCACATGAAGGAGGATGTGTTTGCTTCCCCTTCTCCCATGATTGTAAGTTTCCTGAGGGAACTTTTCTTTATAAATTACCCAGCCTCAGGCAGTTCTTTATAGCAGTGTGAGAACGGACTAATACAGTTGGTGATAGATTTTCTGTGACTTAATTACCCAGGGAAACCTTTTCACTTTGGGTGCATTTGCCATTCATTCCCAGAATCTCTTAGATCCTTTTTGTTACCCAGTTAGAAGTCCACTGCTGGCTGGTGGGCTGTGTTTAGGGCTTGTTTAGTATCAGCTTGTGAAACGCAGTTTTCATGGTGTGTGTTTCAATGACTTCAAAATTATTTTTGCATTGTATGTAAATTACTAAACGTAAACAATTTAGAAGAAATAAAAAGCTTATTTTTCTTAGGAAACAGTGGTTACTATTGCTTCTCAGCCTTTTGGCTGAGATCAAGTTGTGAAAACAGTGGCTACTTTAATAATGGCGTCTTACATTTATATAGCACTTTATTGCTTATAAAATCCTTTCACATGCATTAGGTCACTTATACCTCACAACAGCTCTGAGAGGTAGCTATTATAGTTCCCATTTAATAGATGAAGAAACTGAGGCTCACAGAGTTCCAGTAATTTGTCCAAGGTCACAAAACTATTAAATAGTAGAGCCAGGACTGATACTCAACTATTCTGACTCTAAAGCCAGTGAGTATTTTCCTCTGCCTTTTTTTATAATTGTAAAAAGAGAAAAATTAATATGCTTTAAAAAAAAGAAAAAGAAAAAGTCTGAAACATCCATAATGTCATGATTCCAACAAAAACATTATTAAATTTACATATTATCTTCCAGGGTTTGTCCATGTGCCGACAACTGCTATCTAGTTACAATCATAATATATGTACAATTATGTATTCTGTTTTTCCCCCACTTTGCTCTACTACCCTGAAGCCTTTTCCAAGTTGCAACATGATTTTCATAATTAGCAAATTAATAGGTTCATATTTCATCAAGAACCATACTATGGCAATCTGATACTGTTTAAGATGGATTCGTTTGATTCATTCATTCATTCAACAAATAATTATTAAGGACCTACCATGTGGCAGGTCCTGTGCCAGCAGTCGAGGACATGCCAGTGATAGGCATGCACAGGGAAGTAACACTGACATGGCCTCAAGGTAAGGAAGCAGCAGGTCAGGGGGTTGTTACTGAAAAATACAACACTACTGTAAACACCTTTGTGCTTCTAGTTTTTCTTCCTTTTTTTTTTTGAACTATTTTTTTTAACACAAAGTGAATTACACTTTTATGGCTTAAAGTGTCTATATTCCTTTACACTGCTATCAGAAATACATGCCTGTACAACTTCATTATAACCTCACCAATACTGAGTATTTTTAGTGGAAAAGAATGTTTGTTAATTTGTTAATTTTACAGCTGGAAAATGGTGCTCCATTGTTGCTTTAATTTGCATGTCTTTGATTAATAGTGATGTTAATATTTTTCCATATACTTGTTTATTAATTGTATTTCTTCTTATTTGAATTATCTGTGTTTTGTCCTTTGCCTAATTATCCACTAAGGTCTTATTATGTTCTTGTCTATGTGTCAGAGTTCTTTATATAATTTATTTCGGTAATATATCAATATCATTTAAAAATTGACTTGACCTGGTGTTTTATATTGTAAAGATAATTTAAACATGACAATTTGTCACGTTTACTGATTTTTTTCTTAGTCTATTTGCCTTCTCATTTTAATATTTATAATTAAAAAAAATTAAGAGAACCTCTTTCTTCCTTTCTTTCTTTCTTTTCTTTCTTTCTTTCTTTCTTTCTTTCTTTCTTTCTTTCTTTCTTTCTTTCTTTCTTTTTCTTTCTTTCTTTCTTTCTTTCTTTCTCTCTTTCTTTCCTTTTTGTTTCCTTTTTTTTTTTTTTCCCCCAAAACAGGGTCTTGCTCCATCACCCAGGCTGGAGTGCAGTGGTGTAATCAAGGCTCACTGCAGCCTTGACCTCCCAGGCTCAAGTGATCCTCCCACCTCAGCTTCCCAAGTAGCTGAGACACTAGGCACAGCCACGACATCTGGCTAATTTATTTTTATTTTTTTGCAGAGATGGATCTTGCTATGTTGCCCAGGCTGGTCTCAAATTTCTGACCTCAAATAATCTTCCCATCTCAGCCTCCAGGCTGGTCTGGAACTCCTGGGCTCAAGTGATCCTCCTGACTCCACCTCCCAAAGTGCTGGGGCTACAGGCATAAGCCACCATGCCTGGCCCCTTTAATTCTTTATTATTATTATTATTATTATTATTATTATTATTTATTCCCACAGGTTTTTGAGGAACACGTGATATTTGGCTACACGAGTAAGTTCTTTAGTGGTGATTTGTGAGATTTTGGTGCACCCATCACCTGAGCAGTATACACTGAATACAATTTGTAGCCTTTTATCCTTCACCCCCTTCCCACCCCTTCCCCCTGAGTCCTCTGAGTCCATTATACCATTCTTATGCCTTTGCATCCTCATAGCTTAGCTCCCACTTACTTATGAGTGAGAACATACGATGTTTGGTTTTCCATCCCTGAGTTACTTCACTTAGAATAATAGTCTCCAATCCCATCCAGGTTGCTGCGAATGCCATTAATTCGTTCCTTTTTATGGCTGAATAGTATTCCATTGTATACATGTATACCATAGGGTCTTTATCAACTTTTTGATTCATGGGCATTTGGGTTGGTTCCACATTTTTGCAATTGCAAATTATGCTGCTGTAAATATGCATGTGCAAGTATCTCTTCCGTATAGTGACTTCTTTTCCTCTGGGCAGATAACCTAGTAGTGGGATTACTGGATCAAAGAGTAGTTCTACTCTTAGTTCTTTAAGGAATCTTCACACTGTTTTCCATAGTGGTTGTACTAACTTACATTCCCACCAGCAGTGTAGAAGTGTTCCCTTTTTGCCACATCCACGCCAACATCTACTAGTTTTTGATTTTTTAATTATGGCCATTCTTGCAGGAGTGTGGTGGTATCGCATTGTAGTTTGAATTTGCATTTCCCTGATCATTAGTGATGGTGAGCATTTTTTCATATGTTTTTTGGCCATTTGTATAGCTTCTTTTAAGAATTGCCTATTCATGACCTTAGCTCACTTTTTGATGGGATTGTTTTTTCCTTACTAATTTGTTTGAGTGCGTTGTAGATTCTAGATATTAGTCTCTTGTCAGATGTATAGATTATGAAGATTTTCTCCCACTCTGTGGGTTGTCTGTTTATTCTGCTGACTGTTCCTTTTGCCATGCAAAAGCTCTTTAGTTTAATTAAGTCCCAGCTATTTATCTTTGTTTTTATTGCATTTGCTTTTGGGTGTTGGGTCATGAAATCCTTGTATAAGCCAATGTCTAGAAGGGTTTTTCTGATGTTATCTTCTAGAATTTTTATAGTTTCAGCTCTTAGATTTAAGTCCTTGATCCATCTTGAGTTGATTTTTGTATACGGTGAGAGATGAGGATCCAGTTTCATTCTCCTTCATGTGGCTTGCCAACCATCCCAGCACTATTTGTTGAATAGGGTGTCCTTTCCCTTCTTTATGTTTTTGCTTGCTTTGTTGAAGGTCAGTTGGCTCTAAGTATTTGGATTTATTTCTGTGTTCTCTGTTCTGTTCCATTAGTCTATGTGACAGAACTAGAAAAAAAAAATCCTAAAATTCATGTGGAACCAAAAAAGAGCCAAAGTAAGACTAAGCAGAAAGAACAAATCTGGAGGTATCACACTACCTGATTTCAAACTATACTATAAGACCATAGTCACCAAAACAGCATGGTACTGTTATAAAAACTGGCCCCTTTAATTCTTAACAGCATTTGGAACTCATTTGGGTTTTTGTGTAAGTAAAGCATGGACTTAGGTTTATCTCCCCCATTTTCTAACCAGATAGTACACCACCATTTATAAAATAGTTTAAGTTTCCATATCATATTACATTCTTGCATAACAAACTTTCTCGACTGGGCATGGTGGCTCACGCCTGTAATCCCAGCACTTTGGGAGGCCGAGGTGGGCATATCACTCAGGTCAGGAGTTCAAGACAAGCCTGGCCAACGTAGTGAAACCCCATCTCTACTAAAAATACAAAAATTATCCAGGCGTGGTGGCATGTGCCTGTAATCCCAGCTACTTAAAAGGCCGAGGCAGGAGAATCTTTGAATCCGGGAGGCACAGTTGCAGTGAGCCAAGACTGTGCCACTGCACTCCAGCCTGGGTGACAGAGCGAGATTCTGTCTCAAAAAACAACAACAACAACAAAAACCCAAACCATAGAAACTTTCTATATAGCTCTATTAGTGCATCTCTACTTTGTACTAGGATTAACACTGTTCTGATTTTGCTTTATATCATATTTTACTATCCACCAAAAATAGTCCTTTATCCTTGTGCACTTCTTTCAAAATACTGCTTATAGTTTTACTCATTTGTTTTTCCAGATGAATTTTATTTTAATTTTGTAGGATATTGTTATTAATCTTGTTGAGATTTTTATTGGGATCGCATTTAAGACATACATTATTTTGGTAAAAAATCATGCATAATCTATACATCTAATTTTTCCATTTAGGAGAAGAAACATTTCTCCTCCTACCAAGTCAATTGACTTCTTTCTCAGCATATAAGTAATGTATCCCTCTTGCTGAATTTGTAAGTATTTTGTATTTTGGGTAGCCATTCAGGAAGAAATTAATTAAACATTTTAACTGGTTATTATTGGTACATGAGAATGTGATGAATTTTTGTATGTTTATTGTGTATCTGGAGAGATAAAATATTATCTATCAAAGTAAATAGCCTTTTAGTGAATTTTTTGGGGTTTTCTAAGTGTGCAATCATGCACCCTTTGCAAATAATTGTATTTGAATCTCTTTCTGATAGTAATGTCTGCTTAATTTCTTAAGATGCCATATCTAGGAAATGGTGAAACTGGGCCTGGCGCTGGAATCTGTTGGAGAGATGAGACCGTGCTTAGATGTCCTGTTCATTCAGGAATGTTTCAGGCAATCTCAGGGCAGGTCTGGCAGGCACAGCCTGGCCTGCTGCGATAGGCATTGACTCGTTGCTTCAGGTTGAGCAAATCTCACTTCTCAGGGCCTCATGGGATCAAGGTAGTTGATTTCTGAGAATTTGACCAACTTTAAAATACTTTGAAATGGAATTACATTGAAAAAGTTATCTAGAAGGCATCAATTTGGGGCAGAGTTTTTAGATAAGAGGAATTGAGTGAGACTTGCTAGAGGAAGGAAGTGTGTGAGGTTGTTGAGAGCAGCAGTTATCACTGAGAACAAAGAATTGATATAAATACACTGTTCCTTTTGATATGCTATGTACCAAGGCAAAATACTTGCTTCTTGTTTGGGGGTTATTTGACACAAGTCTGTTTAATTAACATTCTTGTTTAGATGGTTTTATTTGAGAAGATTGCAAAGTTCATGTATCATTGCAGTAGTATTTTGTTTTGTTGTATTAATAACTTATTGTAACACTCACTGACCTACTAGTACTGGAATTCTGTGTAAGAAGTGTGAGCCAGGGATAATGGTAAAAAACAGAGAAGAGGGTTAAACAGAGCAAGTTAATGGAAAAAGAGGAAGAGATTTTTAAAATCACTTATCAATAGACACATCCTGCCTGTTATCCCGGCACTTTGGGATGCCAAGGTGGGCAGACCACTTGAGGTCAGGAGTTTGAGACCAGCCTGGCCAACATGGTGAAACCCCATCTCTACTAAAAATACAAAAACTAGCCAGGTGTGGTGGTGCACACCTGTAGTACCAGCTACTCAGGAGGCTGAGGCAGGAGAATCGCTTGAACCCAGCAGGCAGAGGCTGCAGTGAGCCGATACCGCACCACTGCACTCCAGTCTGAGCAACAGAGACTCTGTCTCAAAAAAAAAAAAAAAAAAGGTGCATCCTAGTACATTACATTAGGCTTAAGACTGTATACTCTAGGCCGGGCGCAGTGGCTCACACCTGTAATCCCAGCACTTTGGGAGGCCGAGGCGGGCAGATCACAAGGTCAGGAGTTCGAGACCATCCTGGCAAACATGGTGAAACCCCGTCTCTACTAAAAATACAAAAAAAAAAAAAAAACTAGCCAGACATGGTAGCAGGCGCCTGTAGTCCCAGCTACTTGGGAGACTGAGGCAGGAGAATGGCGTGAACCCGGGAGACGGAGCTTGCAGTCAGCCGAGATCACACCACTGCACGCCAGCCTGGGCAACACAGCAAGACTCTGTCTCAAAAAAAAAAAAGAAAAAAGACTGTATATTATAGAGCCAGACTACCTAGGTTCTTATTCTAGCTTGCCACTTGACAGTTATGTGAAGTCAGTTTCTCAATGTTCCCATCTTCAAAATAAGGGATAATGTGATTTACTTCATAGAATTGTTGTGAAAATAAATGAGTTAAACAATGTAAAGGGCTTAGACACCATCTCAGGCACCTAGTAACCGGTCAAGTTTTATTACTATAATATTTCCTAAAAACATTAAACATATACACCACATTAGCCACCTTTTCAAAAATGTTCCTTAGCCAGGCGTGGTGAGTCATGCCTGTAATCCCAGCACTTTGGGAGGCAGAGGTGGGTGAATCACCTGAGGTCAGGAGTTCAAGACCAGCCTGACCAACATGGTGAAACCCCATCTCTACTAAAAATACAAAAATTAGCCGGGCATGGTAGTGCATGCCTGTAATCCCAGCTACTTGGGAGGCTGAGGCAGGAGAATCACTTGAACCTGGAAGGCGGAGGTTAGAGTGAGCCAAGATTGTTCCATTGCACTCCAGCCTGGGCAACAGAGCAAAACTCTAAAAAAAAAAAAAGTTCCTTGTTATTTTCCTACCCCAGTGTTCTCAGAGGGTGCCTTTCTGAGGTGGCTCCTTGGGTGCCTCTGTAACTTAAAATTTAGGTAAAACATTTTACTGTCAGAATTCAAAGAACCACATGCTTTGGGTTATTTTATATTTATGAGACTTAATTCCAGTTTATGTTCCAACTTGTACATCACATTCTTTACCTGATTTATTGCTACTTGTAATAATACTATTTATAACACTTTTCATCCTTAGTTCTCTCAAGTTTTACATACCTCAATTCATTCCAGGTAAGTAAGTGGGTGGTAAGTAGTAGAATCTCTCATTTCTCAAGCAAAAAAAAAAAAAAAAAAACCCTAAAGGCACAATAGTGAAGTGACGCCCAACAAATTAGGGGTAGAGTTGGTAATATGATCATGGGGCTGACTCATTACTCAGGCCTCTGAGCTCTGAGGCACTTTCACAAAATAGCTCATTTCTTTAATGGAGGTGATTGTGGTGGGCACAGGCTCTGTGGTCAGGTCAGACAGATTTGCTATCAAATCCACTCTACCATATACAAACTGTAGAGTCTTGGGAAAGTTCCTTGAATGCTTTCAGGTTCTATATCTTCCTCTGTAAATTGGAAATGATAATTTTGCCTTCTTTATAGGTTTGGGGTAGGGAAATAGGTAAGGAAGTGGTGGATCGAATAACACATGGAAGATGATCAATAATTGTGGTCTTTTCTTTTCTTTGAATTTGTGTCTTTCAGGCCATCTTCTCTTGAGCTCCTATCATTTTAAACAACCTCTTGCATAAATATTTGAGTCTAACTTTTACAAAGGGAACTGTTAGCTTGGACCTTCAGTAAGGTGGCTTCTGTTTGAATTCTGTTCTTCATCTATCTGCCATTGCAGTTTGGATTATGTAGAGTTACATGATCTGGTCCTGTGTTATACGAGGTGGAAGAGAGGGAAATGTGGAGCATTGTAAAGAATATTGTGGTTGGAATTTTCTAAACTTCAGCATACCAGAATCACCTGACATACTACATGGATTCCTGGGCCCCACCCCAGAGTTTCTGGCTCAGTATGTCTGAGGTGGGACCTGAAGATTTTTGTTTCTAACAATATTTAGGTGATGCTGATGAGGCTGGCCTGGGTCCCATACTGCGAGAATCACTGGGTTAGGGTGATGGAGACCTGCAAAATCTCAATGACTTACAACAACAGAGGTTTAGTACTCACAAAATATAACCCGCATGAGTCAGCTTTTTACATGAACTATTATGTTTTTGTATAGTCAGCCTCTCCAAGGTGCTAAGCTCCTAAGCAGCATGGTCACCATTTTGGTTTTATGTTTTTCACAGCATTTAATTCAGAGCTCAACACAAATTCGATTCCCAGTGAAGACTTCTTGAGCTATACCTAGAGAAGATCAACAGAAGATTTCTGGCTTTTTATTTCATGCTACTTTAAAAAATTGCTCCTTCCATATAGAGGTCTGAGGTCACATGGGCTTTTAGCAAGGCTAGGACAGATCCATTATTATTATAAATGGAAAATGTAAAAGTCAAGACATATGCAATATGTATATATTTAGCTACACCTCATATTATTCAAACAAAACAAAACAAAAACCCTAAACCCTCTAAAGGGAGGGGAGAGCAAATAGTCTAGTGATGAGAGCCAATATAGTTACTATTTTTATATCATAAGTTTCACTCTGAGCTTCTGGTAACAATAAGAGAAGTGTGATGGATTGCATAATTATTTCCTCATCCCTCACCTATCCACTGCCTTGATCTGTTCCACCGCCATCTGGTCTCCTTCGCTTTCCAGTTTCCTTTCTCTGTGCTGGTCCTCAATTGCTGCTTACAGTCTTCCTCAAATTCCTTTCCTGGCTTTAAGAAGTTAACACCTCTTCTTTTTATTCTTCTTATACTGTGTCCTTGAAGTCTAAGTGAGATGTATGTGTTCTTATGGCTTTAACCCAATGACCTCTACTAAATCACTCCTTCAGGGAGGCAGGGAGGCAGGGAGACAGGGAGGACATTCTGTCTTCTCCAGCGATCCCAGGTGTGCAGGCTGTGCTCGGCATCAGAAAGGTCACTTGGCAGGCAGCAAGGCCCATGGTAGAACTCTGGTTCTTCAGGAGAAGAAAATCAGAATGATGCAAGTTCCAGACTCTAAGGGAATACAGCTGTGGCAAATCGGTTTCCTCTTGAGTGTAGTGGCTTCCTAGAGAAAGATCCTGAAGTCACTTCTAGAGTCTGCAGGAAAGAATGCTGTGATCAATTGTTGACCTCTGCTGAGATGTTTTCTATTCCTGCATTTTGTAGTAAGCCAACTACTAAGATTGTATCTTAGGCCCAATAAAGAAAAAGATATGGTCCAGAATTGGGTTATACATGAGAGCTTGTTCTCAAAAACAAGAAAGAAGCCCAGTTCCTAGAACTAGGTTAGCAAAGGACTAGACATACATTGATTTAATACTCCAGTCACCTGAATACTGAATTGGGACTCCTTAATTATAATATGTTCTGATTGTTGTGGGGCCTGGAATAGGGCTGAGGCTATACTTTGTGGTCTCCTGGCTCAAGCTTGAGGGAGGAAAAGGCTTGGGAGAACCAGGCAATTTGGTAGGAATAATGTTGGCTAGTAGACACTTTGTGGCTTGCCAACTGGTGCCCCTTAAGGGTATTTTGGATACAAAGGGACCTCCCGTGGAGTGTACCTCTTGAGTCTGCTCCAGCTCTCCTGTGACCAGGACAATTTTCCCACTCCCCTAATCATCAACATCCCATGACCAGAAAAAGAACAGCTTCAAGATAGAAGAGATGTAAACATTTATTAAACTAATTCCTTTATAATATTGATTATTTAGTATCTACTAATCAGGAGACCTAGGTTCTAGTTCTAGTCCTGCTAATAACTTACTGGTTTTGGGCAAATCACTTACCTTTGCAGGGCTTCAGTTGTCCTCATCTTTAAAATAAGGGGCTTCGGTTAATCTTCATGATCGATTCATGCCCATAAAGTTTAATGAGCTTTGATTTAGCCTCCCAGAAAAGTGTCCAATAAATTTCATTTATTCTACAAATATTCACTGTATATCTATTCTGAACTGTACACTAGGCTGGGCACTAGGAATACAAAGTCACACATTCCCATCCTTTCCCTAGGGGCTTGCAGTTTAATGGGGATCAATGTGTAATCACATTGAGCAGAGAATAGTATAACTGCTAAGAGGACAGGTTCTAGAGCCAGCCTGCTCAGACGTGAATCTCAGCTCACACATTTCCTATGTATGACACTGGGCAACTTTCTTAACCTCTCTATGCCTCCGTTTCCTTATTTTCAAATGGGGTCCATCTCTTTTGGATGATATGAGAATTAAATGAGTTAATAGAAAACTATATACCATTAAAAGATTTGCTGGTGGTATTAGACAAGTGAGTTTTTAAAGAGTGATATTTTGGGGGATTCTCATCTCTCATTCAAACCAGGGCAACTATCTTCAAAGGTTTTATAAATTAGGCATCTGTGTAATATTTAATTTGAAGAAAAGATTCTACTGCATACGCAAACAAACACAAGAAGTTTAAATACCAAGGCTGCTGGCATCATATAAGGGAATATTTTCTTGATTAAAATTATGTCTAAACTCAGGCAAATTGGATCATACCTGGCTACAATCTATACTCTATTAAAGAACCATCGTGGATGATGGAACTGTTCACAAGACAGAGGTAAGTAACCATTATCCTGCTTGAGAATCACCAACTCAACAGTGCATGGAAAGCCGCATGCCCAGCTCCTTCATGGAAGGAAGGGGTGAAGGGACTCATCTTGGATAACAAAAGCTTATTAGGAAAGACCCTGCTCTGGCCTCTGGGTTTGGCCCTTTCTAGACCACTGTGATCCTGGGGGTTTGTATGGATGGAATACTTAGAGTCTGATCTGATTGATTGACTTGAGTTTTATTTTTTTCATCATTAATGTTTCTGAGTGTACCTCTAAAAGGTAAGGACTTCAAAAACACCCATAATACCATTATCACAAGAACAGTTAACAATAATTCCTTAATGTTGTAAAACATCAAGTTAATGTTCCAATTTTAGATTTTGACACAAGGTTTAAAGTCAAGTTGACCAGGTTTGTGTGACCTTGGAAATATTGTGTAACCTCCTTGGATCTCAGATTCCTTATCTGTGACCTGGGGAAGAGTCTAATATCATTAGAATTGTTGTGAATATTGGATAAAATTTACGATGTCCTAGTAAGATGCAGCATATGTTAAGAATTTAATAAACCACTGTTGAGATGATGGAAAAAAGTGCCTGGCACATGGCAGATACTTATAAATCTTAGCCAGTATTACTAAACAAACAATTATGATATAATAAGTGCTAGGTCCATAGACAGGAGACCATGCCTGAAGGGCTAGGAAACAAAAACCTTCTAGAAGAGTGTTAGTGAAGAGGCAGATGGACAAGACCATCTGTGGGGTGGGGAAAGGGAACTCCAGATGGAGGGAGAACTGAACTCAAGGATGGGCAAGCCACTGGCTCCCAGGTGCCTCTCTAGAAAAGGTACAAAAATACCCCTGGAGAAAGTTAGGAAGGAATATGGTGCCATTTAGCTGTAGTTTTCCCACATTATCCCTTATGTAATTGGTGAAATGCAAAGTGGTCTGGCTTCTGTTCTTTTTTTTTTTTTTTTCTTGAGACAGAGTTTCGCTCTTGTTGCCCAGGCTGGATTGCAGTGGCACGATCTAGGCCCACTACAGCCTCTGCCTCCTGGGTTCAAGTGATTCTCCTGCCTCATTCTCCTGAGTAGCTGGGATTACAGGCACCCGCCGCCATGCCTGGCTAATTCTGCATTTTTAGTAGAGATGATGTTTCATCATGTTGGCCAGGCTGGTTTCAAACTCCTGACCTCAGGTGATCCACCAGCCTCGGCCTCCCAAAGAGCTAGGATTACAGGCTTGAGTCACCATACCCCGCCTAATCTCTGGTTCTTAATTTGAACATGTCACAGGGGAAAAATTACTGTGTATAATCCCCACTGTCTTCAAGAAGGGTGGATCTTGGTAACTAGATAATCTTTTGTTTGCAAATCACAAATTCCTCAATCTCAGTATAAAGTATTAAGTATGCAAGTTTAGAAAGAGAAACTGGGAAAAGTTAAATAGCTTTACATAAAAAAGGGAGAGATGGGAGATGTACCAAGAAGATGAAGGAAAAAAGGTAGTATGCTGGAAGGGAAAGAGAGAGGAGACCCCACCCCTGAGGATGTGGGAACTGGGGGAAGGAACACAGTGTCTTTAAACTTATTTCTGCCTTGGACTCTTTTGGAGTCCAGCGAAGCCAATGGACTCCTTTTCAAAATTTTTAAACACAAATGAGATAAGGATTTTTGTTATAGTAAAGTAGTAATCAAACAATTTTTTTAAGCCACATTGTTTAGGGGGAAGAAGTGATGAATAGGTAGAGCACTGGAGATTTTTAGGGCAGTGAAACTATTCTGTATGATACTATAATGGTGTAACCACCCAATGGGTTCACCTTGCCCACTGCCTAGACAGCTGATTTATCAAGACCGGAATTGCAATAAAGAGTAATTTGCACACAGCTGGCTGTGTGGGAGACAGGAGTTTTATTATTACTCACATCAGTCTCCCAGAGCATTTAGGGACCAGAGTTTTTAAGGATAATTTGGTGGGTGGGGGGCCAGTGAGTCAGGAGTGCTGATTGGTTAGGTCAGAGATGAAATCATGGGGAGGTGAGGCCATCCTCTCGCACTGGGTTAGTTCCTGGATGGGGACCACAAGACCAGATGAGCCAGTTCATTGATCTGGGTGGTGCCAGCTGATCCATCAAGTCCAGGGTCTGCACAATATCTCAAGAGCTGATCTTGCGTTTTACAATAGTGATGTTATCCCCTGGAGAGATCTGGGGAGGGTTGGAATCTTGTAGCCTCCAGCTGCCTGACTCCTTCACCGTAATTTCTAATCCTGTGGCTAATTTGTTAGCCCTATGAAGGCAGTCAAGTCCCCAGACAGGAAGGAGGCTTGTTTTGAAAAAGGGCTGTTATCATCTTTGTTTCAAAATTAAACTGTAAACTAAGTTTCTCCCAAAAGTTAGTTTGGCCTATGCCCAGGAATGAGCAAGGACAGCATGGAGGTTAGAAGCAAGATGGAGTTAGTTAAGTCAGGTCTCTTTCACTGTAGTAATTTTCTCAGTTGTGATTTTGCAATGGTGGTGGTTTCAGTGGTGAATAGGTGACATTGTACATGCCAAAACGCATAAAATATACATCACCAAAAGTGAACCCTAGTGTACACTATGGACTTTGGGTGACAATGGTTTGTCAATGTTGGTTCATCAATGGTAACAAATGGTACCATTCTGGTGCAGGATATCCATAGTGGAGGAGGCTCCGCATGCATGTGGGGGGAAGGGACATGGGAACTCTGTATCTTCTACTTCATTTTGGTGTGAATCTAACAGTACTTTAAAAAATAGTCTATATGTTTTAAAAATCTTACATTTGTGCTAAACTAATATATACATTTCTTTATTAACACTTAAGAAGATCTAGCACTGAGTCTAACTACCATAATTCAAATTAGTGATGACTATAAACAATATTCCAAGATATCCAAAACTACTGTAATGAGACATGAAAGTGACTCTGATTTCTATGGGTGAAAAAAAATCACAAGTACTGCTAATACTATTGTGGTTTATTACGTTCATAATTAAAGGAAATGCTAAATTTCAATTACAGGTAATTGAAAATAAAGATGAAAATTATTTTCCATCCATCCTCAGTGACCACCTCCTCAAATTTCATCCACAACACCCTTTGGGGAGGAGGGTATCCTATAGATCCCTGATTACAGATGCTTTGTCTAGACCTAGAATACAATTTTTCCAATTTCCCCATCTCAAAGACTCTATTGCTGTGTTCCATTGTTGTCTTCTAAGGTTCCTAACAATTCATCTGTTTTTCTCTTTGTTGTTTTGGCAAGTAATGCTAGTGATTTCTAGAGCCAGGTGACCCTGCGTATTCCCAATGTCCTCTGATATTCAGGAAAAGCAGAGCTGCCTGTGACATGAACTGAAGCAATGTCCTGAGACATTGTAGTAACTGAGAAGGAGGGAGTACCACTTATGGGATCTTCAAACTTTTTTTTTTTTTTTTGAGACAGAGTCTTGCTCTGTCATCTAGGCTGGAGTGCAATGGTGCAATCTCGGCTTACTGCAACCTTCTAGGTTCAAGCCATTCTCCTGCCTCAGCCTCCCAAGTAGCTGAGACTACAGGCATGCGCCACCATGCCTGGCTAATTTTTGTATTTTTAGCAGAGACAAGATTTCACAATGTTAGCCAGGCTGGTCTCGAACTCCTGACCTCAAGTGATCCTCCCACCTTGGCCTCCCAAAGTGCTGGGATTACAGGCATGAGCCACGGTTCCCAACCTGGGATCTTCAGACTTTCTAGTTGGCCTTTTATGTTGGATGCTAGAAGGATGTCTCTCTTTCATTGGTTACTAATAACAATTTGTAGCATGTTTATGGTACTTTTGAACTTCAAAAGATTTGGCCAGTATTAATAGCTCAGTTCTGATGTTGAGTTGATGAGGGTAGAATTGCTTTCTCTTATGAGTGTTGCTCCACTAGTCCTGAGATCTTATTGAGGTGAATAAAAGGGAAATATGCACAAGGACAATTAAACCATTGTTGTCCCAGATGCTGTCTACTACTCACGTAGAAGACGTGCCCTTCAGGCTAGTGATGACACATAACCATGTGGATAAATGAATTCATTTCTTCCTCACTGAACCCCAAATCCTCCTCAAGACAATATTCCTGGTGATATGGACAGGAGGTAGGGAAATACTGGGTAGAAGAGGACAGTCCCTGGCAAGGGCCACACCCTCAAGCCTGGGACCATGGCCCAAAGTGAAAACATGCATTCCTGTTTTCCCACCCGAATGTTGCCTTTTACAAAATCACCCTGGCCCACCCCACCCCTGATTCTATACCCACAAAAACCCCAGGCTTCAGTGGCAGAGGCACAGTAGAGTGGCTGAGAGGCAGAGTGGAGCAGCAGCGAAGGCGAGAGAGAAGTAGCAGCCAAACATCAGAGAGAAACAGCTTGACTTCAGAAGGATAGCTTGATGGTGGGACTTAGGAGAAGAGTTCAATAGAGGATGGCTGAACTCCGGGGTAAGACCACCTTCCTGCTTCATCCCCTTCCCAGCTCCCCATCCTGCTGAGAGCCACTTCCATCGCTCAATAAAACCCTCGACATTCACTGCCTTTCAATTTGTTCATGCAGCCTGATTCTTCCTGAACGCTGGACAAGAACTCGAGTACCAAGAAGGTGGGTGCAAAAGGCTGTCACCCTGATCCTCCACTGAGCTGTTAAACACTTAAGCCATCAGTGGATGGCCAAGCTAAAAGAACACACTGTAACACGCACCCTCTGGGGCTTTGGGGGTTGCAGGTACCCCCCTAGATGCTGCTGTGGGGCCTCATGGAGTTCTACTCCTGCCAGTGCCCAGAAGTACTCATCCCGGCCCCTGCCCCTGCTCACCTGCTTGCTTCCCCTCCTGTGAGGGGTTGAGAGCTGTGGGCTGAGTAAACAAGCCAATCCTTTATGAGTCCTGCAAAAGAGTCAAGGGAAGTATCCAGTTTCACTGGCAATAATGGCTATTAATAAATCAAAATAAGTACTTTCTAAGGATGAAATATATTTGCCTTGACTATGTGCTTGAAAAAATGTCACTGTTACGTAGTCTTTTATTAATCTCCATTTTCTCCTGGATAAAGCCTAGGCTTCTTGTTATGGCACTCAAGGCCTACTGTCAGCTCTTCCCAGCCCATCTTTCCACCACCATTTTCTACCTCAAAGCCAAACTTCTGTGCTCCACCTTTTTCTAACCACAAACGGATCTCTTACATCCTGTTTATTTTGCTCAGGACATTCCTTTGGCCTAGCATGCTCTTGCCTTGTTTTATACCATTGTTTTCCCCCTAGACACGTATTTCCCCCCAGCCAACCTTTCCTGAAGCTGTTCCTTCTGGCATTCACTGCTCCCTCCTGTATGCTTGCTTTATAGGCTTCCTACTACCCTGTGTCTCACATTGCCTTGAGTTGTTGTTAGTTATGGAGCTCTCTATTCCTAGGTAGATTGTAAGCCCCCAGTGGGCAGGGACCACATTTTTTCTATTCCACCCTAACACCTACTTGCATGTAGAAGACACTCAAAAAATGTTTATATGAAAGAATGGATCATCCTACATTGTTCACCTTTGAATTCCCTTTGAACTGTGTTTATGATTTGTAAACACTAGAGGAGATCACCTCTGTGTAACTGATCAACTTATTACTCTATAAACGTAAGATTCTTCACACACCACCCATCCCTCATCTCCATTTTCATCTTCCACTCCAGTCACACCTTCCTAGAATCCCTGTAACCCAATCATACCAGGATGTAGCAGGCTTCTCCAATCCCTGGTGTACTTTTGTATTTCCAGATTTTTATTATCCTGGACCTTCTGTGTGGCATGTCCTTTCTCCTTATCTATCTAGCAAACTTCTACTCATCTTTCAAAGCCCACTAAAATATTCTGTGAATCTCATAGGCTGTCTCATCCTACCAAGACAGAATTAATTGCTCTCTTATTTGTTTTTTGTCAGTGCTTAAAACAATACCAGCTGCATATTGGTTGCTTAATAACTAGTTGTTGAAACTGAACCGATTGCTCCAAGTTATTTGTTTATAGTACAGTTTCAGTTAGAAGGAAACCCACTGGTCAGCAACTCAGGCTCTCAGATCAGTTTTGCTAAAGCAGAGATCCATAAGTGAGTAAACAAAATGTGAGTAGGATTCAGGGAGATGATGCCCCTGAAGTCTTAATTCTCTGTGCATAATTCTCCAATTGTGTGCAAATGCTTGAAACAGGAAGAAAGGAAGGAGGAAGGAGAACTTGTGAGTGTAAGAAGAGGGAAGGAAGGAAGGAAGGAAGGAAGGAAGGAAGGAAGGAAGGAAGGAAGGAAGGAAGGAAGGAGGGAGGGAGGGAGGGAGGGAGGGAGGGAGGAAGGAAGGAAGGAAGGAAAACTTCTGAAGGTAAGAAGAGGGAAGGAAGGAAGGAGGGAAGGAAGGAAGAGAGGGAAGCGGGAGGGAAGGAAGGAAGGGAGGGAGGGAGGGAGGGATGAAGGAAGAAGGGAAGGAAGAAAGGAAGGAAGGAAAGGAGGGAGGGAGGAAGGAAAAGGGAAGGAAGAAAGGAAGGAAGGGAGGGAGGAAGGAAGGAGGGGGAACTTGTGAGGGTAAGAAGAGGGAGGGAAAGAAGGAAGGAAGGAAGGAGGGAAGGAAGGAAGAAGGGAGAGAGGGAGGGAAGGAGGAGAGAGGGAAGGAAGGAGAGAGGGAAGGAGGAAGGAAGGAAGAAAGCAAGAAAGGAAGGAAGGAAGGGGAACTTGTAAGGGTAAGAAGAGTGAAGGAAGGAAGGAGGGAGGGAGGGAGGGAAGGAAAAAAGGAAGGAAGGAAAGAAGGAAGGAAGGGAGGGAAGAAGGAAGGAAGGAAGGAAGGAAGGAAGGAAAGAAAGAGAACTTGTGAAGGTAAGAAGAACCAAATTGTTCAAGACTATAATCTGAGTACAGTTTAAGATATAAGCCCTTACTGTTAGAGCTTAAAGCCAGAATTTCATAGACCAAGCTCATAATTTAGTTTATGGCTGATCTTCATGGTAATAAAAAAAAATCTAGAAAGAAACTGCCTGGCACCATTTGCTGAAAATGTTTTTTAATACTGTCAAATGATTCATAATTATAAAGGGTGAATGGACCATGTTTGCTCTGTAGTGGTTATGCTGAGACTCATTAAGTACTTTCTGCATCCAGGAGTCCTGTTTTATGTAAACAAGACCTCTGAGGAATATATAGATGGGTAATAAAGATGAAAGGAAATGAAGCATATTAATGTGAGGACAAATTAATAACGGCCTTTCCATCTTCTAACAGGAAAATCGGTTGCTGTGGAATAATTGCACTTTTCAATGCAAAGGGGAGCAAAAGTCCAGACAAAGCAATAGACAGAAGACAGACAAAATCAGACGGGATTCTGGGGTCAAACTACTTTATGGAGATAGTCTGCACTTTGGAAAACTTATCTGCTTTCCTGGCCAGGCTTCTGATGGGACTTGCAGAGAGCTTTTACTTGACCACAAATGAAATCATCTTTCATGTTTTGTAATGGACAGTGGGACATGAAGAAGTTCTCTTCTTCATAAAGGGACAGGGAGAGGAGGGTAGGAGAATACAAGTGTTGAGATGGCAGGAAAGGTAAGATCAACCAAATCACCATCTTATTTCTCTTCACATTAAAGAGTCAGAGACTGTGTGTTGAGATTTGGTTGAAATAAATAACAGTATTGATAAGACAAGGCTGAGCTAACATGGGTAGATCTGTTTTCCTATCAGCAATGTACTGTCTGAATTCCTAGACAAGTAAGTCAGCTAAACTGAGTTTCCAACTGACCAGACCCTATATAGGTCACCATAATATACAAAGTATAACACAGCAAAGATGCCCATTGGGTCACCCAGATCTTTACATGGCTCAAGCCTGCTTGTCCAGAGTTGCAAGTAGATAGCTCCAAAGGGCCTGCCCTGTGTCACTGAATTTCAGAAGGTATTTCCACCCCAAAGATGGCCTGCTTTCTCAACCTTCAGGCGTTTCTCTACCCCTGGCGTAGAGCTGACTTGCTGTCTGCTGGGCTTCCAAAACTCCAGATTTATCTCTCTGGTGCTTTGCTTGGACCAAGGCTGGAACTAGGATGAGAGGCAAGCCAGATGTGGGGTGGGAGGGATAAATTTAAGGAGGCACTCCATCTCAGGTCCCGAACCTACACTTGTACTTCCTTGAGAGTAAGTGCTTCCTTAAATTTTGCACCTAGGAGCTTCCCTTGCCTCACCCTACTCTGGGCCTTTGACTCCAGAGTCTCTAGTGAGAGATCTGTGGATTGTGTTAGTGTGGGAAGCCTCGCAGGAAGCCAGATCACTCTCACTCTGCTTGATAGCTCTTCTGTTTACCTCAACTAACTCTTCTTTATATTAGTCAGTTTAAAGAATTTGAAGACTAGAAACCTTGCATAGCATCTTGAAATGCAGAGCAAGGGGCCCATGTTGCTTTCTTGTTGAGCTCAGAGGGGGCCTGACTATGCAAAGGCTGAGAGCAGTCCTGGAGCCATCCCTACTAACCCAAGACCAAGACATCCCAGGGACTCAGGGATGCTCCTTCCAGGACTGGCTTAGAAGGGGCCTGCTTGGTGATAATGCTCTGCTGTTATAGCCTTGACATTTTAAATAATTTTTAAACAAAGGGCCCTGTATCTTTATTTTGCTTTGAATCATGAAAATTATGTATTATAGTTAGTCTTGGCTCCACTTACATCAAATTAAAAATATCTGGTATGTCAAATGCTCCCTGCCCCTTTAATACCCATCTTGATTGTTATTGGAGTACACACAAGTCTTTACGATGGTCCACAAAACCCTCCTTTGTTGGGCCTCAATTCACTCTCCAGCCCTGGGTTGTCCCTTCCTTCTTGTTATCTGCACTCTGGCCTTCTTGCAGTCCTCAAGAGCACCACATTCCCTCTCACCTCAGGGCCTTTGCACAGGTTGTTTCCTCTGCCTGGAATACTCTTCCCCAGCCCCACTCCCCAAATCTGGCTGCTACTGCTTGTCTTTCAGTTCTGAGCTCTGACATTAATTTCTCAGGAAAGCGCTGACCCACCAGGCTAGACTGAACCCCACATCGTATATTCTCACGGTGCTTCTTCAGCGCCTGCCACAATGTATAATTAAATCTTTGTCTGATCATCTGATTAGTGTCTCTATTGCCACGTGATTCCACATGAGACAAGGACTGTGTGTCTTTTGTGCACTTCTGTAGGTTCAAGGTCTAGCACAGTGCCAGACACTTATTATAGCAAGCACTCAGTAAATAGTTGTGAAAGGGAAGGATAAGGGAGAAGCCCAGGTAATCCTGTCCGGGGATGTTGTGCGGGGGAGGCAGGGTGGGGAGAGGTTGGAGGTGGGAGGTGGGTTGAGGGGAGGTAACCTCTGGAAGGATCTGAAGCAAAGCTGAATGCCCTTTGGCTGTTGACTTCCAGGCTCCAATACCCGATACTCTCAATCTGAAGTCATCCTCAGAAGCCAGTTCAGCTCCACACTAGCCTCTGGTGAGGGG
This sequence comes from Macaca nemestrina, assembly GCF_043159975.1. NCBI lineage: Eukaryota > Metazoa > Chordata > Mammalia > Primates > Cercopithecidae > Macaca > Macaca nemestrina. The sequence continues at coordinate 80,786,956 of NC_092127.1, read as the reverse complement.
AGATGATGAATGAGCAAAGTTTAATCACATTGAATTCAATTTGCTGATGGTCAACCTAGATATCTCAATAATTACGGGAAAATATACTGTGTGTTAGTAATTTCTAATGAGCATGCAAGGTTTCAGTTTGTAGTGTGGTCTGTTAAGCATTTTAATAGTTTGAGTTTTCATCTCATCTTTGCCTTCCTTATTTAGTGATACACTTCCCTTTGCGGATTTTATTCCCTTTGATAGGCTTGTGAAAGCATTATTTTTTCTAACTCTGTGGTGTATGTAGCTTATTTTGTCTCTTTGCTTCCTTTATTTTTTCTTTTGCAAGTCACTGAAAGTCATGTGCTAGTCTTTGATTTCCTTCTATGGTCCCACATACCTTGATTGTAGATTTTTTCCTTGTGATCTTTGAAATATCCCCCACAAGGTCAAAGAGACTGCTACTTGTTGTAGGGAAAAAGAAAGTCAAGACTCCTTGGTTGTAGGACACTTGACTTTCTTTCAATATCCCCCTGCCCCACCCCTTACACTGTATTCACCCAGATCCTAAATGCTCCTTGTTTTGGTTCCAAAAACTAGTATAAATACTTCTAGTGCTTCTCTCTGTGGCAGAGACACAGATCGTTTAATTTTTTTGTTGTTCTTACAAGAGAAAAAAGAGACAAATGGTAACTTTTCTAAGCAGCTATTCGGTTGTCTAAAGATGGAGTTTTATACTTGAAATGTGGAGGCTTCTCTAAGGAACCATTTTCCATAACTTTGTCACCCATCAGCTGTTGGTGTCACTGAAATTCTCAGGAGCTGTGACAGGGGAAGGTTCTCCTTTTTTGTTCCCACCATGCCCTCACCACTTTGGAACAGCCAGGAATACCAGTAGTGACATAACACATCTGATTATGCATTATGATCCAAATCTTAGTTTAAATGAGGCTCCCAGTAACTGATGGTTTAGGAAAAAAATAAGAATTCAGTGGAAATACTTAATTTCAGATGGCTTGGGATCTAAATAAAGGGATAGATTAGGAAATGATTGATCTTTCTTAGAGTCCAGAGTATTTAGCCATTCACCCGGGTGGTGAAATGCTTCTTTTTGCTTTCTTGACTTTTTAAAAAGTAAGCTTCACACCCTGGTACTTCCCAAGTTTTGATGCAGAAACCATGATTTGTCTCATTTCTCTCTTACCTCTCTCTCCCATCAGTGTGTCCCTTTATCTGGTTTGATTCAAGTTCCACTAGCACATTATGTGCAGGTCTTCCTGTCTACATTCTATTGAAACATTCCTTATAAATATTTCTATCCCCCTCACTGATCATTAGCTGTGTGACCTTGGGCGAGTTACTTAATCTTTCTGAGTCTTGTTTTTCTCAACCGTAAAATGCCAACACCAATAACTTCCTAGTGGTGTTTGTTAATTCATTTGCACACCTATTGATTCAACAAGTGTTCCCTGAGCTCCGCCTCCATGCCAGGTGCTACCCTAGGTCCCCTAGGTCCGCTAGGGATACAAACAAAACAAAACAAGTCCTTGACTCCATGGAGTTCACCTACAGAGGGTTAGAGAGACAATAAGCAAATAAATATGTAATATATCCAGATGTGCTAAGTTATTTGAAAAACAATAGGCAGAGTAGGAAAGAAAGAGAATGATGGGTTGTCCTGCAGGTTGGATTCCCTGGGAAACAGGTTCTGTGATGGAGACACAGGATCATACCTGGTGGGAACAGAAAGGCAGGAGGAGGGGAAAGGCCTCAGCTGACTCCATGGGGAGTTCTGAAGCTGGGATGGCTTTTCTGAATTGGCCCAAGTTGGGACAAAGGGTTTGGGTCTTTATATTCCTGCTTTGATCAGCCACTGGACATGGGCTGCCCTTAGAAAAATCGCTCTCTCCAGCAGACAGCAAGTTTTAGAGAAGGCTGAGAATTTAGGGTTGTCAACTGACATTACTACTAGCACCTAGAAGAACAAGCCTTTCAGTTCTGAAGGGGATGGAGGTGGTATATAACCATCTCCACTATAGATGGGGTACATAGTGCTATTTACAACATGTTTATAACACAGTTTTATAACACAATTTTATATTTTAAAACACAAATTTATAAGGGATGTGCTATTTATGTGGTGGTAAAAGAAGCTTTCTCTGATATGGTGACATCTGAGGCGAGGTTTGAAGGAAGAGAAGATTAAGCCTTGCAGATATCTTGGGAGAGAGCACACCAGGCAGAGGGAGCAGGCAGTGTTAAGACCCTGAGAATGGAACATTCTTGATATGTTCAGGGGATCCAAGGAGACTGGCATGGTTGAAGAAGAATGACCAACCAATGGGAAAAATGCTAGGAAATGAAGTCAGCCTGGAGCCAGATCATGGAGGGCTTCATAGGCTACTGCACAGACTGCTGTGATAATTACTTTCACTGATTCACATAAACTGCTTAGGAATGTGCCTGCGATATAGTTCTCAATGAAATTGCTATCATCATCATCATCATCATCATCTCTCTCTGTATGAGGGTGGCTTTGTGTATATCTCACCACGATTGAAATAAATAAATAAAAATGCAGTGAATTAGAACATTAAAGATGGGCCAACTCCTCCGGAATAATTATTAAATCTGTGTTAATTTGGTGTGGTTTTTTTTTTGAAGTTTTAAATGATTTTTCTGGGTAACCATCAAAAACATCCAAAGTACGTATTGAGCAAAGTCAGTTCAGGCTAATGTGTTTTCCCCCAAAATATTTTGTAGTTCAAAATAAAGTAATTATAGAGCTCCCTATAATACTAGAGAATTTGCAAGGACTTGAATAAACTCTTTTCAGAAGGATTTTTTTGAATAAATAAAAGCACCTTATATTATATTGGATCTTTATAGTAAATAGAAAAATATATAGTTGAACTATATGAAATTACCTCTACTCAACTCTTTTTGGCCTATAAAAATGTCAAGTTCATATATTCAACCAAATTTACATATTTTTCTGTGACATCATTAACTAGAAAAAATGCATTTTTATAGTAATAGTCTCAGAGCTTTATAATTCAAAATTTAAATTTCTGTAGCCAGATCATAAGTTGCTTTTGATTATATTTTATGTATTTCCAAAGTCTTCTTGCATAGTCCTAAAGGAAGAAACCGAAGTTCAAATTTCTTCAAAATAAAAATTATTATAGGAGAGTGTATCTGACAGGTAACATTTCATATAGATCAAAAAGTAGTTTTAAAATATATTTCCTTTGACCAAATAGTAAAAATTAAAAGACTGGATTTGTTGCTTTGAACATCAATTCTTTGAAAAGGGCTCCAACCTGAGAATTAAGAGCCAGCACCTTTTCCTTTGGCCTGCCATTCAAGGATGTAAAGCTCAGAGAACAGGATATATACTTCCTTTGTTGTGTAGATCGCTTCCATGGACAAATAATTGACTCCATTTTGAGTTCATTCTTTTTTTTTTCTTTAACATTTTATTTTCAAAAAAAGTCAAACCTATAGAAAAGTTGAAAAAACAGTACATCATCTAGATTTACTAATTAACATTTATCATATTGTCATCTTCTCTCTATATACACACATAAACATTTCTATATATGTACATATATATTTATAAACATGCAGATATGTATATATATACACGTATAAACATTTCTCTTTATATGTATGAACATTCAGTTATTTCCTGACTTTTTTTTTTTTTTTTTTTTTTTGAAATGGAGTCTCCCTCACTCTGTTGCCCAGGCTACAGTGCAGTGGCACGATCTTGGCTCACTGCAGCCTCTGTCTCCTGGGTTCAAGCAGTGCTCCTGCCTCAGGCTCCTAAGTAGCTGGGATTACAGGCATGCACCACCACACCTGGCTAAGTTTTGTATTTTTAGTAGAGACAGGGTTTCACCATGTTGACTAAGCTGGTCCTGAACTCCTGATCTCAAATAATCCACCAACCTTGGTCTCCCAAAGTGCTGGAATTACAGAGTTGAGCCACTATGCTCAGTCATTTCCTGACCATTTTTAACGTAAGTTGCAGATATCACGACATTTCACCCCTAAAAATGTCAGCACCTATCCCCTAAGAACAAAGACATTCTCCTATATAACTAAAATGCCACTATCACAGACAAGTAATAAACTATATTACAATAATATCATCTAATATATAGTCCATATTCAAGTTTACCCTCTTAAAAATATTCTTTATAGCTCTTTTTTTAAAAGAAATAAACCTAGAATTTTCTCAAATATTGTTCATTACGTTTAGTTGTCATGCCTCTTTAGTCAGTTTTAAAACAGAACCGCCAACTCCCACCTGTGAATTTTTCTCCTTTCATGGCAATGACATTGTGAGGGTGCTGGCCAGTGTTCTGGGCTGGTCTTGCTAATGGGTCCAGGTAAATCCTTCTAATAAGAAGACTGCCCCAGTGAGAGTGTCTCCCTTTGCATTGTCCCTTCAGGAGACTTTAGTGTCAGTTGCACATTAAGCTTGGTCACTTATTTAAGATTCTTTGTGTTGATTCTTGTCAACTTTAGTTAAAGTGTTTTTTGTCCTCATCTACAAAATCTCTGGAATTTGTAGTGTCTATATAGAGAACGTTATAAGTCTTGAACATCGATGTAGCTCATATGCCGAACTATTATTAGCTTATATCGAACAGGTTGTTTTTTTTAACTGATGACTATAGTAATGTGTGACTCTCAGAAATATTGATGACTCCTTGAAGAGTATGACAGAAACTGAAATGCTTGTCCAAACTGCCTGGCAAACTGAAAGAATGCTTAGAGATCGCCCTGTCTCTCTCTTTCAGTCTCTCTCTCTCTCTCTCTCTTTTACCAAGATCATCTCATTCTATTTCCCTATAGGTTGCTTTTGTTTAAACTTATCCTATGCAGAACAGATATATAGAAGAAAGGACTTGTAGGGAAATATTTAAACTCAAATCTCTCTTTAAAAAAAAAAAAAAAAACATGGTTTTTATCTGGTGAATATTTGCTGTCGTTGACAGAATTTTCTGTCCACTTCGTAAGAACTTTGTCAAAATAACTTTCTTGCCAATATAAGCCCCTGGAGCAATCCACCATCCATTGCTTTGTGCTCTGGGGAACAGCTGACCTTGGTTAGAGATTAATTTATTACTTCCTGTTTCCTTTATATCTCCCACTTCCCTCCCCACCTCCTTGTGCTAATAATGACACATAAAGTTAATGAGCACTGGTAATTAAGAGGGCCATTTTAGAACTAGTGAGTTGGGTATTGAATGCCCTTGACCTAAACTTTACTTGGAGAAAGGATAGCTGAGTAATTAGAAAATGGAGTTCAAAATCAGAAGCTGAGAAGTCTTTTCTGCCAGTAATTTGTGTAGCTTGGGCTGGATCCCTTTACCTGTCTACGTTTTATTTTGTCCATCAGCTAAATAGGAGTTACCATTCTCATTAAAAGTTTTTGGGTGCACGGATGAAAATCATAATATGGTAGCAATATAATTTTAATCTTAGAAGAACTGGCAATGTGAATATTTTTACTAGTTATACAATCCAACATATTTTCCTTAACTCACGTTTGTACTTTTACCTGCTTAAATCAATAAAGGTCACAACTTAATCTTCTAAGTTAAGGCCAAGTGCAGTGGCTCACACCTGTAATCCCAGCACTTTGGGAGGCCGAGGCAGGCAGATCATCTGAGGTCAGGTGTTCGAGATCAGCCTGGCCAACATGGTGAAACCCCGTCTCTACTAAAATAAAAAAAATTAGTCGGGCGTAGTGGTGGGTGCCTGTAATTTCAGCTACTCCTGAGGCTGAGGCAGGATAATTTCTTGAACCTGGTGGAAGGAGGTTGCAGTGAGCCGAGATCACACCACTGCACTTCAGTCTGGGCGACAGAGCAAGACTCCATCTCAAAAAAAAAAAAAAAGTTTTAAGTTACATAGCTTAAAATATGAAGGGAAATAAAAAACACTTTATTTCTAATTTCTTATATAATGACCAATTTTATCCTTAGAAAATTTGAAAATTAAAAATTTTAATTTTATTAGAGAAGTAATCAATTGAAGGAATATCAGAAAATGTAGACATGTAGGAGGAAAAACAAATCAGAAAATCATGTGTCACAACAGGTTCATGATTTGTAACAAATGTACCCCTCTGCTGAGGGATGTTGATACAGTGGAGACTCTGCATGTGTGGGGACAGGAGGTAGATAGGAAATCTTGGTATGTATGTAGCTCGTATGCCAAACTATTATTAGCTTATATCAATAGTAGATATATATCCCTTCTGCCATTCCAGAAGGGATCATCTACTCATATCCTTTTATAACCTGATTTTTTTTCATTTATTAGTCTATTTTCAGTATCTTTCTGGTTCATTCAAAGTACTGGTAAGCTAATGCTATAATGTCCCACCCAGATCTCCCTTCAGAACTAGAAGACTTAATTACCCATCTGTGTGGTGCTGGCAGGCACCCCTTAGCCCTCTGCTCCATTTAGAACTGTTGGATGAAGGTATTTGCCTTGCCCAAGGGAAAACCCATATCCATCAGCTGCAGGCTTCCAGTGGCTGCAAGATGCAAGGATATAAAGGCCAGGCTCTCTTGCCCTGACTTGGGATAATTCTTAAGGCTTATTCCAGCTTCAGAACTCCCTGTGGGGTAGACTGAGGCCTTCGTTGGGACAGCACTATAGCCCCTCTTCTCCCTCTGCTCAGTCCTGCCAACCCATGACTTCCTTTCCAGAGACATGGCCCTAGGAGTACTCTTTTATCAACGTCCTATATGTTATTCTTGGTCTCCGAATTTTTTCTCTTGGGGGCCCAATCTATAACAGCTACATTGGGAGTGGTCTGAGAAAGCAGACTCTATGATACAAGTTTCTAGCTGGTTCACTTTCTCCTGAAGACCCCCTGAGTGGTGGTGGATGGAGTATAGACAACCCCTTGCCCAAGGAAGCAGAGCATTGTTAAAGCTTTCACTGAATGGGGAACTGGAATGGGATATTGGTAGAAGAAAAATGCACTACCTAGTGGTATGGCTTCATCAGTAGCAATGGGGGTCAGAGAAGCGGCATTTGACCATCAGAAGCCAAGTCAGTGCAATTAATGTATTGAGTAAGGTCAGAATGAAATGCAGGGAGACCTGCCTCACAGAAAGTTATGTAGTTGGTTCAATGAGATATCATCGCACTCCAGTTAAAATGGCTTGTATCTAAAAGACAGGCAATAACAAATGCTGGTGAGGATGTAGAGAAAAGGGAGCCCTCCTACACTATTGGTGGGAATGCAAATTAGTGCAACCACTATGGAGAACAGTTTGGTGTTTTCTTAAAATCTAAACGTAGAGCTACCATATGATTCAGCAATCCCACTGCTGGGTATATGCCCGAAAGAAAGGAAATCAGCATATCGAAGAGATATCTGCTCTTCCATGTTTGTTGCAGCACTGTTCACAATAGCTAGAAATTTGAAGCAACCTAAGTGTCCATGAACAGATGAGTGGATAAAGAAAATGTGGTATGTGTATGCAATGGAATACTATTCAGCCATAAAAAACAATGAGGTCCTGTCATTTGCAACAACAGGATGGACCTAGAGATCATTCTGTTAAGTGAAATAAGCCAGGCACAGGAAGACAAACATCACATGTTCTCACTTATTTGTGGATGCTAAAAGTCACAACAATAAAACTCATGGAGATAGAGAGTAGAGGAATGGTTATCAGAGGCTGAGAAGGATAGTAGGGGGTGGGGAGGAGAAGGGGATGATTAATATGTACAAAAAAAATTAGAAAGAATGAATAAGACCTACTATTTGATAGTATAATAGAGTGACTATAGTCAATAATAACTTAATTGTACATTTAAAAATAAGTAAAAATTGTACATTTAAAAGAGTATAATTGGATTGTTTTTAATACAAAGGAAAATGCTTGAGGAGATGGATACCCCATTCTTCATGATGTGATTATTACATATTGCATGCCTGTATCAAAACAGCTCACATACCCCATAAATATATACACTTACTATGTACCCCAAATTAAAAATAATAAAACTTTTAAAATAAAATGAAAAAAGAGAAAATTATATTATCATTATATAGTTGGCTAATAGAATATACTACCCTGGGGAAAATAGATAGGCAGCCAACAGGGTGCTACTCAAGCTGTTCGATCAAAAGAAATCACGGTTGAATGATCAGGAGACTGAGGGTCATCACACTTATAAAAAACAAAAAATCAGTCTCTTGCTTACTTTCTAACCCTGAGACAGTTTTTATTCTCAGAAACCCCTACCTGAAGGAGGTGCCATCCTCAGGATAAAGGATCCTGCAATATCATGCATGACAAGAAGATGTGGTAATGGATCCCCAGTCCCCCTTCAAAGGGACCTATGGCCATTTACTTGGGTGACCATACACTAGGGAAAGGGGAATACCTAACTAAACACAGGCTCGAAGTTAACATGGATATCCTGAGACCTGAAGCATCATGATGTGGTCATATACAAGTCAAGTAATAAGTAGAATCCTGCCCCAGGCCTGGCTCACAGTGGCTCCACTGGGTCCACGGATCCATCTGGTGGTCAGTTCTCTGTTCCCAAATGTGTAATGGGAGAAGGTACACAGATGGTCCCCAACTTACAGTGGTGTGACAGGATTTTTCAGCCATAAGGTTATGAAAGTGATAAGCATTAAGTAGAAACTGTACTTCAAGTCCCATACATTCTATTTTTCACTTTCAGTACAGTATTTAATAAATTACATGAGATAATCAACACTTTATTATAAAGTAGACTTTGTGTTAGATAATTTTGCCCAATTGTGGGTTAAGGTAAGTGTTTTGAGCAAATTTAAGGTAGGCTAGGCTAAACTGTGATGTGCAGTAGGTTAGGTGTATTAAACGCATTTTTGACTTGACAATATTTTCAACTTATGGTGGGTTAATCAGGATGCAACCCCCTTGGAAAATGAAGAGCATGTGTACTTTGTATTTGGCACAATCCTGTATTTGTTCCCTCAACTTTTGAATGAGATCTATCATAGTGGGAAGGCCAAGTGGAGCTCTGAATCCTGCAACTCGCTCCCCACTCCCAGCCAAAATAATCAATCAAAAATAATATCACACATCAGCCACCTTTAAAGATGGAAAGATGCTGAGGTGGTGGCCCCATCATATCTCTGTTTAATTCATTGGTCTGGTGCCTGCAAAAACCAGATACTGGAGGATGACAGTAGACTACCGCAAACTCAGACATGTAGTACTCGCAATCGCAGCTGCTATGTCAGGTGTGGTCTCTTTGCTACAGCAGATTAACTAGGTCTTAGGTCCATGATAGGTGGTCATTGATCTGGAAAGAGGATCAAAAACCATTCACATTCATTTGGAATGGACAAGAGATTACATTTACAATTTTGCCCTGGGACGGACTATATTAACTCTCCTGTCCTCTATCATAATACTGTCTGAAGAGTCTTGAATGGTTGAACAGCTTGCTAGACATCACACTGGTCCACTGTAGTGATGACATCCTGTTGACTTGCCTGTTGGTGAGACAACATCCCCTCCAGAGTGAGAGAGAAACTTGACAAAGATCCAGAGGCATTTTCATGTTAGTGAAAATTTTGAGGATCCAGTGGTGTGGGCGTGGGGAAAATCCCCAAACCCGCTACAAAATAAAAACTAAACTATTTCATCTTGTATCTCCCATCGTAAAAAAAAAAGAAGGCATAACACCTCATGGGGTTCTGGAAATAGCATATTTCACACTTGCGAATACTGCTCTGATCCATGTGTCAGATGACACAAAAGGCTACTGGATTTCAGTAGAAATCAGGATGTTTCCTATAGCAGGTCCAGGCTGTGGTACAAGCAGCCCTTCCATTCGGGCCATGTGATCCAGCAGAACCTATGGTATTAGAGATGTCACGGTGGGAAAAGACCATGTGGTGTTTGTGACAGGCCCCAGTGGAAGATTCACATGACAGAGCCCTGGGTTTTTGGAGCAGAAGTATGCCATCAGCTAAGGAGAGTTATACACCTTTTGAAAACAGCTCCCAGTCTTGCACCCTAGTAGAGATGAAATGCTGGATCATAGAACACCAAGTGATCAGGCCACCAGAACAATTCATCTTGAGCTGGGTCCTGTCAGACCACCAAGTCGTAAAGGTAGATGAGCCCAGCTCAAATCATCGTAGGATGCAAGTGGCATATCCAGGATCCAGCACAGCTGGAAAGCACAGGGAAGCTATAAAAGGTAGCCCAGGACCCTATGCCACCCACCACTGTTGAGCTGGCCCTTCTCTCTCAGCTGGTATCTGTGGCCTCCTGTGAATCCTTCATGACAAACTGATAGAGGAGTAACAAGCTCTCTTTGGTTCATGGGTGTGTCTGCCCGAGTGTGGTCTGTGTGTGCAAACTGAAAAGGGTTGGCAGGTGCACTGCTGCCGTACTCAAGGATAGTGGGAAATCCTCCCAATAGCGGAGGTTTGGGTGGTGCACCTAGTCACCCACTTTGTGTGGAAAGAGAATGGCCTGAGGGTAAAATATACACAGACTCTTACTTGGGCTGTGGCAAATAGCCACCTTATGAGCGTCCTGGGAGGAGGATTGGAAGATAGGAGACCAGGGGTAGAGGCCTGTAGATCAACATGGGAATGGCCATGCAGTGTGAAGGTCTCTGCATTGCTTGTTAATGCCCACAGGAAAGCATCCACCATGGGAGAGTAAGTACTTCTTTAGTAGGCACAATAATTTAGCCTGCTTGACACCAGCCAGCCTCTGTCATCACCCTGGTCCTGGCACATTGAATGCTTGAACAGATTAGTTGTGAAGGCTAAGAATGGAAAAGAGGAGTGAGCAAGCCAGAATGAAGATCTATGGAGAGAGGGCTGGATGAGAAAAGATTCTCTGGCCAGAAGAGTAGCTTTAGAGGCTGGAAGAACTGAAATGTTGGGAAGAACTGTAATGTCTACTGAAATAAATACAAGTGAATGGAAATTTATGAAGTGTTTGCTGTGTGGCTGAGTTAGGGTTAGGAATCCTTATACAATCTGACTAACCAAAGACAATACAGTTGCCGTTGTCAAACATCAAAGCTGTGTATAACAGAGATCAATTGTGAGTCCCAGACACAGTGCCAGCTACCTGTGGCAAGTCAACTACATTGGGCTCCTTTTACCTGAAAAAAAGCAGTATTCACCTCAACTGGAAGAGATACATATTTTGAACCTATGTTTGCCTTTCCTGTCTTCAAGATCTCAGCCAGCATCACGTCCCAAAAGCTCATGAAGTGTTTGATCCACCTGCATGGGATTACACATAACATTACATCAGACCAAGACCCTTCTTTCCATACCCATGGGATCCACTGGTCATACTACATGTTACACATCCAGATATTGCCAGCCTGCTAGAATGACAGAACGGGAATATAAAGGCATAGCTGCAGTGTCAGGTTGCAGGATGGGGAACAATCCTTGCGAATGCAATGGTCACTTTAAATCAAAAAACTTAAATGAAGATGTGTCCCAGTAAGTGGAATATGTGGATCTAGGAACCAATGGAAGTAGGAGTGGTCCTGCTTACCATCTCTCCTGGTAATCCACTGGGATTGTGTACCTCCTGTCTTCTCAATGCTGAGCTATTCAACCATAGAGATCACGTTTCCCAAAGAGGAAACACCTCTGGCCAGGAGACACATTGCTTTGTGTGTAGCGGACCCTAGGTTCAATGAGACTTTCCTTGAGCACCCTTATAAAATAGCCGTTTCTTCTACATTTGAATTAATCTCTATCTCCCTTTCTTCTTTCTTCCGCCTGGCACTTATCACTATCTGAATTATATTGCTTAATTTATTTGTTTACTTGCGTATTGTTTTTCTCTCTCCTCCACTAAGGTGTAATTTCCAGCAGAGCAGAGACATTTACTTGTTCTCAGCTGTGTCACTTGTGCCTAGAATAACACTGGCCACATTGCAGGTAATTGATAAACACTTGCCACATGAATGAATGACTCTATAATATAATTTTTGCAGGCAGATAGTCCTCAATTGTAAGGATTTATCACAATTTATTTAACCAATCACTTTAGGCAGTTTATGTGCCTCACATGCTTTCTCCATTGAAATAATGGCAGGCAAAATCATCACCTATTACTTCCATAAGATGAGGTCCAACTAGTACAATTGCTGGCACAAAAGGTATGACTCAGGTTTTTCAGGTTTTCCATATGTGATGCTTCATGGTTTACTCTAAAAGTATTCATGTATTATATATGTAATCCAGATTTAGCTGTCCTCTTGTCAAACAGGCTGTTGACCAAATGTAAAACCAGCATTCTGACCTAGCGTCCTTCAACATTTTATATAAGAAACACAGCCATATTCAGAATGTTAAATTTTGTTTTTCATTGCCTTTGCTGAAGATCATACAGGAGTCCCTATCCCTAACTCTAACTCAACCCACAACAAAACACTTCGTAAATCCCAGTTAGACATTTCAGTTTTCTGTATCATCTCTCTAGGGATGCTCTCTTGGCTGGGGGAATGTTTTCCTCCAGCCCTCTCTTTATAGAGCCACATTCTTGCCTACTTCCTTCTTCTTCTCCTTATTGCATTTTCTCCCCCCAAAACTTAAATTACTCCCTCTATTTTATCTTGTAGAGTACCTGCTCACTTTCTTATGAAACTAGGGCCCCATGTAGAGATGCAGGTGTTTGCTTCTAGCTTGTACTCTTTTCTTTAGGTCTCAATATGTTTGTGTCTCTTCCTACAAAGAAATTCTCTGACCTCAACCACAGAGAGGAAAACATTTGTTCTTCTCTTTTTTTCCCTTAAGTTACTTCCTTAGAGCATTGAAAGCCAAATTCTGCCATTCTCATGCTATCTATATCATGGGACTCTACTGGGAGTCATGCATTACCTATATTTGATAGATGTACTTGCTACACTCAGGCTTCCTCCATAAGTCATTCCTTCTTCCCCTCCCCTCAGTGCCTATTTGTCTCAGGTCCTGAGCTTCAAATACTGAAAGATTTGAACTGGAGTCTTATCTCCACAAGTTACTGACTTTGTGAATTTAAACGTATTTGACTACTCTGGGTCATTGTGTCTACATCTGTAAAATAGCACCTACCTATGAAGAGTAAGTGTGTTAACACACACATGTTAGCACAGTGGCCTGAGAAAATGCCCAACAAATGTTGACTGTTATTATGCCACTCTTCTTTTTGGCATTTCTGCCCTTTCTGTACCTTCTTAGTATAGGCATTGATTGGTTAATTTCCCTAATTTCTTCATCATTCAACTTTCCTCTGTAGAAACCTCAGATGAGGTTAAGTGAAACCCGCTACCCTGTCTTTACTTCTCAGAGGGTACTTTGTTCCTCCTGTCTTCTTCTTATACTTTCTTACTTATCCTTAGCTTCTAGAAATACCTTTCTTTGCCTGTAGTGCCCTTGAACTCTGTCTTCTTTATTTCCTGTGATTTATTTAAGTTCCTGCTTACCCACCTCTTCCGTCTCCTCTAGTCTCTGATGACTTTCCTTTGTGCTTTTGGACACTCTTGTTTCTTTTCCTTTTTCATACTTGTCCTTCACGCTTGGCTCAGTGACACTATTCTCTTATACATACATATTCTTTTCATCTTTGTAGAGATTACATGTAATTCTCTTTTACAGAGAGAAATAGCATTCATTTATTCATTCATTGAGTGAATATTATTGAGAGCCTGCTATCTTCAAGGGACTGGATCAAGTCTTTGGGAGACAGAAATTAAAGGCATAGTTCCTGCTCTTAAAGATCTCACAGTCCAGTGGAGAAGCAGATGAATAAACAAATTCTACTTGGGTAACATGGTTATGAAAGGGCCAGTGCAAGGTGAATTGAGAAGGGGCAATTAGTAGAAATTGAGGTGGAAGGAAGAGGTATGAAGGAAAGCATTCCAGAACTGTTGACTTCAGAGCTGAGTTTCAAAGCATGAAAAGAAATAAGCCAGGAGGAGTGGGGTGTGAATATGTTGGGAGTGCAGATTCTAGTTAGGGGGGGCAATATTTGCCTCTGCATTAAGTCAAATCCTTCATAGTTGTGGAATAAAAAGAGTTCAGCCACTGTGGAAAACCGTTTGGAGGTTTCTCAAGGAACTAAAAGCAGAAGTACCATTTGACTCAGGAATCTCATGACTGAGTATATACCCAAAGGAAAACAAATCATTCTACCAAAAAGACATATGCACCTATATGTTCATCACAACACTATTCATAGTAACAAAGACATGGAATCAACCTAGGTGGCCATCAACAAGGGATTAGATAAAGAAAATGTGGTACACATACAACATGGAATACTCTAGAGCCATAAAAAGAATGAAATCATGTCCTTTGCAGCAACATGGATGCAGCCGGAGGCCAATATCCTGAGTGAACTAATGTGGAAACAGAAAACCAAACACTGTTGTGTTTTCATTTGTAAATGAGAGCTAAACATTGGATACACATAGTCAGAAAGATGGGAACAATAATACTGGAGACTACTAGAGGCAGGAGGGAGGGAGGGGGACAAGGGCTGAAAAACTACCTATCGGGTACTATGCTCAGTACCTGGGTGATGGGTTCATCTGGACCCTAAACCTCATCATCACACGATATACTCTTGTAACAAACCTGGACACGTACCCCTAAATCTAAAATAAAAGATGGAGGAAAAATCTTTCATAGCTGAATCACTTGACTACTCATTATATCAGATGATTTATTGAAACCTAGCTACAGGACGTCCTGTAGTTGCGTTCCTTATCAATGATAACCTTTCTGGCATCTTTTCTTCTGATGTATTTTCTAAACTTTGCATAAAAGTTCTCACTTCTAATAGTTTTAATTAATGCAAATAATATGCCCCATGGGTTTATTCAAATGAATTGATAACCAGGTTCCCTCCCATCTTGTGGTCTCTTGATTTCATAATAAAACTGTTTTCAAAGGGGTCCAATCTTTACAGGATCCTTATTTGTTATTACTATTTTTGTGGTGCCCTCCTCCTTCCTGCTCTTCCCACTCCTCCTCCTTCCTCCTCCTTGCCCTTCCTTCATTGTTTGCCCTTTCTTATCATCACGCAACTCACAACAGAAGCTTGTAGCTCAGTGAATAACAAGGTGAGCCCAAGCACATAGGGTGGAGGCTTGGAAAAGAAATGTGGACACTGAGGCAAGATAGGCCCTTGATATTGACCCAGCCAAAGGCAACCTGAGGAACTCTAATGATAAAGGCACAGCATAGTATTTGAATGTATTTAAAAGTATTCAGTATTTGTAGAACACAGTGATAGGCAATAATAAGCCACCCAGGCAGGTGGGAAACCTGGCTGGAATTTTTATTGTCTTTGTGTTGAAATTACACATTGAGAAAGCATTAAAATATTTTAAATATCAAGTCAGTAACCATGACTGTGGTATATGTTTTCATTTATTCAGTCTTCTTTTCTGTCTCTCAGTAGAATTTTAATTTTTTTCCATAAATGTACATTTATTGTAAAGTTGACTCTCAGATGCATTACAGTTCTCTTCTTATTGTGAATGGTACTTCATTTTCTACTTGGTTATTGCTGGGACGGAGGAACACTATTGACTTTCGTAAGTTGATCTTGCCTTAAGGCAAATTTGCCAAACTCTTACTACTTTTAATAGTCTGTTGGCTGTGTTGATTTTCTATGTAGATGATCATATTGTCAGCAATGAATGACAATTTAATATCTTTTATTCCAGTGCTGGTGTACCAGTTATCAACTGCTGCAAACAAATTATCCCAAAACTTAGCAGTGTAAAACAATAGACATATATGATCATACACACAGTCTCTGAGGTCAAGAATCCTAGAATCTGACCTAGTGTCAGAAATGGCATAGCATTACTTCACCTTATTCTATTTGTTAGAAGCAATCCACTAAATTCAGTCTAAACCAGGGGGAGCAAAATTAGTCTCTACTTTTTCAAAGAACTTTCAAAGACTCTGTGAATATATTTCAAGCCACCACATCCTGTAATCATTTATCCTTCTTGTTTTCTATTTTTTAATTCTTGTGGGCAAGAACATCCCATGACAGGTTATATAGTATCAGACACAAAGGGGAATTTGTTTTGTTCCAGATATTAAAGGAATAGAGCCTGAGGTTTGTCTGCCAGCTATCATGTTGACCTTAGTTTTTTGGTATAGCGTCTATAGCAAATGAAAGTTCTCTTCTATTCCTGGCTACTGAGATTGTTATTGTTTTACCACAAGGAAATATAAATTTCATGAAACACTTTTGCATTCATAGATGTTTTTTCTTTCTTTTCTCCTTTAACATTGGGGTTTCTGATATCAAACCGTTGTTGCATTTTTGGGAAAAACCACACTTGGCTTGTTTTTAAATACATTATTGGGTAATTACTTAGATCACATGTTATACAGGATTTTTCCACTTATATTCATAAGTTAAATAGACCTGCAATTTTTTTCTTGTGCTGTCCATATTGATTTTAGAAATCAATGTTTTATTAGCCTCCTAAAATGAATTAGGCTGCTTTCCTCCTTTTCTGTATTCTTTGACTTGGAGGTTTTGTGGCATGTCTTTGTTACAGGGTGGCCTTCTTTTCCTTTCCACACTTCCATCTTCTCATGCCTGGTTTGGTTTGCATGCACTCCTTCATGGTCTGTGCCTTCTCTTCTGACTCTGTGTTGCTTATGTATAGCAGGGGATGAAAATTTATACTGTTGGGCTCAGATGTGCATTTAATGGTAATAATTTTCTATGACTGACTCAAACTTCCTTATGATCCCTTCATGAGGTCAATGATAGAGGCAGGGAAGGACAACATAAGGGTATGTGGTGGTACTGAAATTTGCAAAATATAAAGAAAGTAGCTCAGTAACATGGTTTAACACAATTGCATTTTGAATAAATATTCTCTCCCCTCCCTCTCTCTCTTAGGTTCTAAGATGATTTCTTTGGTTTGAGGGACATTTTCTTGCATTTGTGTTGATGAGGGGAAGGGAAGCTGACTATCTGCATATGCATTTACTTGACAACAGACAAGCTGAAGAGGCATCAGAAGACCAAAGGGCAGCCCAAGCACTGGAACCAGGCAGTCCCTCTAGTCACAACACAGGCACATAACATACGCAGATGCCGTCTTGGGAAAGTAGTCATGGGGACCGGGGAAGTTTTGAGACATGACAAATGGCCACTGAACTTGAATGAAAATAAACCAACCTGAATGAAACTTTTAATACTGAGAGACACTGAACTTAGTTTAATTAGGAAGTTTAAGTATTTTTTTCCTTACTACTCAGTTATAGAAACATAAAGAATGCTCCAATGTTTACATATTTCAGTGTGGTGGATAAAAATCTGACCCTACTACAATGAGACTGACTAACAATTTTGGCTTCCTTAGTTTGGAACCTTACCCATTGGAGACCTTGTTTCCTGGTCTCCCCAGATCCTATCCCCTTCCTGGTTCTGTGCCAGAGGAGTGGGTATTGGGTAGAAAGCTGCAGTCCATGCTGGCTATATGGCTAGTGAGCTATATGAGCACTCTGCCTCTTAATTTTCTAACCCGTAAAATGAGAAAACTAAAATAAATGAACCTTGAAATCTTTCCAGCGTATGGATTTTTTTTTCACAATCTTCCCCTATCCCAGCACTTTCTTCTCTTTCTCTTCAGGTGTATTTCAAGTGAGAGGATAGTCAGACTTTCCTGATCAATGATTCAATTTTATTTGCTCCCTTCATTGGTGTCTCTGTGGATTTGACTTAGCACAGGTCATGCTGTGTCTATATAATGGATAACACTAGTTCAAGTCCAGTTAGATTCCATAGCTACTCTATATGGCATATTGCCCCTCTCACCTCCCTCCTTCCCCACTTTCTTCTTGAGAATAGTTCATTGTGAAGAATTCCACTGGCATTTCATACCCTTCAAGTTCTACATCATACAGACTGTGTGGCTCTAAACGCAGGTTTTAAAAATCAAAAGCACCAAAGCAGAGAGGCTGGTTGCATCAGGAAAGCAATAGTGCACTTTTCTGATAACACTATTTCCCCAACAAAACATAAATGTGAACAAATGAATCTTACAGAATCACTGGTGCTGGGGAGAATTCTTTTTTTTTTTTTTTTTTTTTTTTTTTTGGTGCCTAGTAGGGTTATTTCCCATCTTCCAAAGCCTAAGCCCTAATGAGCTCCAGGGGGACAGAAGTCTGTCAATCACAAGGTACTTTTCAAGTATAGTCATCTCTGCCCCATCAGAGAACCACGAGGCATGAAATAATTAGAAAGCCCAGAGTAACTGCTCTGTTTTACAAGAGCAAAATCCGTATGTGGATCATTTACATAAACTTGTCACTTCCCATTACAGTTCTAATGTCGGCTGGGTAGTAATCGCAGGCATGCTGGGGGAGGGGAGGTCAAGGTAGGCTGTGCCTCCATATTGGAAGCCCAAGGTACGCAGGTGCTGTGCCTGTCACCACCCCCACCTGCACTGACTACTGAATTAATGGAAAGTGTCTTTTCTTTTCCATTAAATAAGAACTATTCACGCTGCTATGGCAGCAGACCCTGTGCTTAAGACAGAGAAAAAAGCGCTTCTGCATCAAGCTATTGTTAGGGGAGAATTCAGTTTGAGGAGCATTTCAAAGCTGATCCGATTGGGGAAAGAATCATGTTAAATATTTGCTATGAAATATTTATAAGAAGAGCACAGGAGCAATTGACAAAGTTGCCTGGGAAAATAAGCATTTCTCCTCATTTGGACATTTTAGGTTGGACGGTTTAAATGCCCTACGGAGAACTTATAGAAGTGCAAATACATGTGTGATGTGTGTTCACAAACGCGCGTGTACACACACATACAAGCACACTCACACACATGGTTGAATGGATTGATAGGATTTAAGCCAATCTGCATCTGAATGCTATTTCCCAAATACAGCCGCAATAAGAGGTCACTGAGGACTGTCTTGATAATTGTATTTGAAGAAGCCCTGTGCTGATGCCGGCAGAGCAAGGCGCCTTAGCTGTACCCAGGCAGCCACGGCCATGTGGCAGGCAGCCATCTTACAGGTGCTTTTTACGTATCCGTACCCTAAGAAAGGGACTCTTGGAGGGGACAGACTCCCCGCAACCCTATCCTTTATTCCATCAGCTTGATACCCAAATGTATGCATTGAGAAAGGAAAAGGATGATTTGTTTGAAGCCAGAATAAATGTTTTCAGAGTACAGCGTTGCCATCTATGTGGCTTATAGGTTAAAAAAAAAAAAAAAAAAAAAAATTCACACCGAAACCCTGCCCACCTGAATATACAATGATGTAATAAAATGTGGCAAACGATTTATTGATTTATATGGTTAAAAGAAGCTCTGTATCAACTGTGTATAATTTCAATATCTGTGGGGCTCTTCTCTCTATCGGTAAGAGAGAAATGAAAATATCCTGTTTTAATGCAATGTCTCCAATAAATAAATCACATATTTAACTCAGCATTTGCCACATACGCCTTGCAATCATTTTATGTAGTATGTTATACTACTGTGAAACTAGTGTACTGTAGTGTGATTAGCATAAGCAACCAAATAGCTAACTAGGTAGTGTATACCCTGTTACTGATGCTTATTTTAGCCTATAAATTCTATAGAGAATTTTGCTCTATGCCAGTTTTATTAATCAACAAACACATAGGCTTCTGGCCAAAAGGGTGAGTGCTCTGAAATGACCAGTTGCAGTCATCTCTATAGTATCTGACTTGGTCTGAGAGGGCCACGATTACCTAGTGGCGAGGCAGGCGGAAGGAAGACGCACGGCGGTGGTGGGGGACTGAATCACAGCCAGGCTGTTTCTTATCTAAGAGTTCACCAAGTGGGAAAGCATTGTGGATGGATTTAAATCAGCTTTTTTCTCCATCCCCCCCTCCCTTGCACACAACAAAAGTCTAAATCCCTTTTCAGGCCAGATTGCCCCATTTCCCTGCATGGGCCAGGCAGATTGGAAACATGTTTGTCATTCAGCTTTTCTCCGGGCTAATCAGGAGACACTGGGGTGGTGGGATTTCTGCCTTTCATCTACGGAGCCTGCCTCTAAAAGCAGCCGTGCAGAGGCCTCTAGGCCTGCTCGAGAGCTGGGCTGCCTGTCATCTCTGCAGACAGATATAAAAATATTGTTAACCACGAGCCTAAGCAGAGGGTTTAACAGGGATTTGAATCTAAAATGTGATACTCCACATAGACCAACTTGATTTGGTCCAACAGAGCCGAACCCCTTATTCTGTTCTAACAAAGTGTGTCACATAATGGAGGAGATTTTGATGGGATTTACGACGTCTCTGTTTCAGGACTGCTGCTGAATAGATCTAAACTGTGAATGAACATAGCTGCCTCCGGAGGTATCCTGACAAGAGGCCTCGGTCCATCTGACTCACGCATCAAGGTCTTATTGGAGGACAGCTTTCAAGTTCACAGGGGTGC
This sequence comes from Macaca nemestrina, assembly GCF_043159975.1. Taxonomy (NCBI): domain Eukaryota; kingdom Metazoa; phylum Chordata; class Mammalia; order Primates; family Cercopithecidae; genus Macaca; species Macaca nemestrina. Next base: position 80,766,502 of record NC_092127.1, on the reverse strand, counting down.
TGTCCCGAGCATGCAGTGGCAGCTGTGCCAGGCAGGTGTGAAGCAGTGAGGTGCCTTATGGAGCCACAGCCAGTGTCAGAGGGTTGCTACACAGTGATTCCCATACCTCCTATATTGGAAACTTAAGTGACCTTTTGAACCTGACAATTCTGGACAATAATTACTTGTAAAGACAATGGACACCAGTCATGAGGAGGGAGTATAAAGTGGTGGCTAGAGTCTAAGAGGGCACAATTTGACTCTTGGCTTCTCCACTCACCAGAAAACCTTGGCCAGATCACTCTCAACAACTTGGTTTCTTCATCTATAAAATGGGAATAATAATTGTATTTTCTCCCTGAAATTGTTTTGAAGAATATGGGAGGCAGTGCATGTCAGCACTAAGTCTAGACCATAAATCCTTGATATGCAATATTGCTAGCTACTGCTTGCACCTCCATCAGCAGTTAAGAATGGCTTGCGACCTTACCTGAACCACAGGCTGACTCACTTATAGCTGCGCTGTCTGAAAAAGCAATGGCCAACATTCCAGAAGCAAAAATGAGGCAATGACATACATTCATATCCATCTGCCAAGAGACTCTTTTGGAAAGTCCTATATTTCAGGCATAAACAAAATCCAGAAAATAATATAATGAACACTCATAGATGTTTCATGGAACTTTGACAAATTTTAATGTTTTGCAGGGTTTATTCAGATGGTAGGAAATAAACCACTCAGAATTTTGTTGAGTTACTCAGTGCCTCTCCTTGAGCCCGTTCTTCTTCTTACCTTCCCCCTTCTGTCCCAAGATGATTACTGTCCTGAATGTGAGTTTGAACAATCCTCAACATGTTTTTATGAAATTCATATGTTGTATAGCTATGATAATAGCTGTAAATGTTCATAAACAACACTGAGTTTTGTTTTATACAATTTGGTTTTTGTATTTAACATATAAGTCCACCACCGGCTTTTTCTCTTAATATTATGTTTTTATATTTAGTCATATTTATACATTTTTATAAACAAAGAGACATAGATTTGTACTGCAGTTTAAATGTCCATTTCATGAATTAATTTTTCCATTATCTCATTGGTAGACATTTAGACTGTTTCTACTTTTTTCTACTTAAATAATACCCCAGTAAACACATAACCTGCATGTGTTCTTCTGTGTATAGGTAAGTGCTTGTCTACATTTATACTGTTTGGCTCAGATCCTATTCCCTTAGAGATAATTCGGTATAAATATATGTGAGGAGAATTGCTGGTCCTTAGGGACGTATATCTTCACCGTTATTAGATATTACCAATTGCTTTTAACACCAGCAGAATATGAGAATTTAAGGGAAACATTTAAAGGGAAGGAAATATATTAAATGATGTTTACTCACCCAACTTTCTTTGGATTTCCAGGAACTGATTTAGGGGGTAATGCTGCTGCTTTCTTATCAGTAGTTATGGAGTACAGGTTACTTTTTTCCTCCCAATGTTAATTATCCCCTCTGTACCCTTTTGTAGTCTTGCATATCCTGCTGTTGATAATAGAATGTTCCTGGAGAAAACCAGACCCTCGACTTGGGTCAAAAGGTTAGGAAACAAATCGTCTCCTGTAGTCTTTAAATACCCTTCTTCCTGAAGAGCCCCACTAAAAGTGAAGCTCCTTAGAAATGAAACAACCAAACTGAAAATGGTTCATTAAAAAATTTCAGGTCTCTACATTGACTCTCCTTTTATAACAGGGCACATACACAGAAGGGAGTGGGTAGAGAGATGTAGCTGGACAACAGCATCCTGGACACGATCTTTCAGCCCCAACTGGAACGGAGTTTGTGATTGTGCTGGAGGAAATACAGTTTACGTTTTCAAGAAACCTGATGAGTCAAGTTAAGATTTAAAAGATGCTTGAATGTCTTTTAATAAAATACCAGTCCAGAAATGATTTCACATAATTACACTAGTAAAAAAGCAAATAATTTTATTTTAGTCCTGTGTAAAATTAATCACAGGAATAGAAAATTAGCAACAGAAAAAGAGAGATAAACAATTGTTTTCAATTCTTTTGGGAGGGGGCATTTCCCTGTGTATATGATAAAGAATAAATGTACGTGTCCATGCTACATGCCCACAATTCCAAAGCCAAATAAAATTATTTTTGTATTACTTGCTATTTTGAATCATGAGTGCCATTACTTCCCTTCATTATTATGTCTAATTGTAAGTTGACTGTACCAGGAAATGAACTACAGTTAATTTAACAGTCAACTAGTGACCAAACTGGAGCTATAAAGGGCAGATTGTTGGCATTAATTAGAGGCTTCTGTTTGGCTTTTAGATTCTTATCTGTTTGACCTTGTGTCTTCTATAATCTGGCTGAAGGTTTTCTGGGTCAGCTGAGGGCTTCTGAGTCACAGCACTTGGAACTCTGCAGTAGCTGGTTTCACTGCAGAAATGAACTAACATCAGGATGATAATGCAAAGAATCCCTAGCTCTGCCCACAGGTTTTCTCAGCCAGATCCTGAATAAGAAGGAAACTTCTTGTTTCTTTCTTTCCCTACAACAAAACATCTGTCAGTTTAAACAGGTTTTTAGGAAACAGCCAGAATTTGAACACAGATTCTAGGTGCAAAGCTCCCCTGTTACCCTCTACACTGTCTCTCACATGAATAGCTGATGCTTAGCTATATGAAGTGCCAGACACTGTGCTAAGAGCTCATGCATTCCCTTTCTCTTTTTTTTTTTTTTTTTTTTTTTTTTTTTTTTTTTTTTTTTTTTGAGACGGAGTCTCGCTCTGTCGCCCAGGCTGGAGTGCAGTGGCGCGATCTCGGCTCACTGCAAGCTCCGCCTCCCGGGTTCACGCCATTCTCCTGCCTCAGCCTCCCGAGTAGCTGGGACTACAGGCGCCCACAACCGCGCCCGGCTAATTTTTTGTATTTTTAGTAGAGACGGGGTTTCACCGTGGTCTCGATCTCCTGACCTTGTGATCCGCCCGCCTCGGCCTCCCAAAGTGCTGGGATTACAGGCGTGAGCCACCGCGCCCGGCGCATTCCCTTTCTCAACCCTTACAAGTATTTTATGATTTAGGTACTATTATTATGTAAATACACCAAAATGTAATGACTTGAACAGGATAGAAGTCTACTTTTCTTATAAGTCTAGTAAATATATGCCTCTGTTCCATCCAGGGACCCAGGAAGCTGGGGTGGTTCCTCAGCATGTGGCTTCCATAATTGTTGCAGTTGTTACCTTCTACAGGCAGGAGAAAGCGGAAAGAGAGCGTGAGGAGTGCACCTCCAGGATCCCTGTGTCCTGACCTAATTCCCATTCCTGTTCCCTTAGACATAATTCAGTCATGGCTACACCTGGCTATAAGAGAGACAAGGAAATACAGTCTGGTAGAGCAGGCATGTACTCAGCCATTATTCTACTACTGTGAGAGAAAGGATTTCAGTGCTGACACTGGTCGTTTATTTATGGACATTCAGGCTTCTTTGAAATCTTAACTAAACCCGTTAGGTCTCTGGGCAACTTTCGGTCTCCACCAGTTATCATCTATATTTTACTAATGAGGCAAATTCAATTTAGCAATTTGAAAAACTAGCCCAACGTCACATACTTAGTAGAGGCAATGGGATTCAAACCCAGGCAATGTGAGGCTAAAAACTGAGCATTTAAATGCCATCTACACCGATGCCCTGAGTAATTAATTCTTTGGCGAGTCACTTTTCTCTAAATGGATATTTGTTGTGGGATTCTACTTAACACTGCTGGAAGATTGCGGTAATCAGAAATTTTCCATTATAGAAACAGTGGAGATGAGTCCTGGCGTTCCACATTGTCTGAGTTCAGGAGGCTAAAAGCCTACAGTGATTATCATGTCTTTGGAAGTGAGGTTTCTGTGGTACAGGTAAAAACCTCAGGATTTTCGTGGTTAGAAGATATTAAGTGACAAAGGAAGGTATTACTCTAAGTCATCTCTAATTAGGTGCTTTGGTTTAACACACCCAGTCAAGGATATTTTGAGCTAAAGCTTAAAAAAACCCAAGCTGCCTCTTTATAAGTCACCATTAATGCATAGATGAAAGGTATTTTGAACTTGGGGAACTATTGTCCATCAGCTCAACTATGTAGCTCATAAGATGACATACAATTAGTGATTTTATTTACACTTCTATTAAGAGTGTTTTTTAGAGGAGGGGCAGTTTGGGTATTACAAAGAGAGAAACAGGAAAAATTTACATGAAAGGTGAATATTAACTGTATTTAAATAAATGCTATTAATTTTTAGCTCCAAAAATGAATGCTAATTTGTGTAACTCAGTAGATGTGTAACCACAACAAATAATTACCCTCCTTAATTCGAGCAAGGGCTGCTCTTCCTAAAATACCAGAGATCTGAAATCTGATTTTTCTCAGTATGAACGCTTGGGCAAGTTACCTTTAACCTCCTTCATCTGTACAATGGAGACACAAACATTTTTTACTTATAGATTTGTTGTGAGAATTAAATGGAATAGTTCATGGAACAACATTAGCATAGTACATGGTAAGCAATGAGTAAATGTTGGGGATTATGACAACTGTCGACACAGTACATTTGAATTGCTGGTGGAGGTTAGGGATGTGGATAACAAATTCTGTAAGACTGTGAAAACACAGTAATGTGGAGGGAAGGCTTACCTCATTTAACAAATTCATTCAAAGTGTTAATCCAGAACTTTGCTAATGCCGGCTGTCAGAATCTTGTGATGAACTAAAGATTTCAGTTAATGTCTTTTTTAATCTTCCCAGGCAAAAATAATCATCACTTTCCTTTCTGTGACTTCTTTGCTATTTCTCCATTCTTCTATCCTTCTACTTAGCACCCTGTGTCACAGGTATTTGTTTGCCTGTTTAGACTCTGCAAACTTCCCTGGTGACCAAGTGACATGTGGAACCCTCTAAGCCAGGGACCACATTTCCTGGCTCCCTGCACAGTGCCTGGCATAAAGCAGGGTCTCCATAAATGTTTCTTTAACGAGTGTCTAAATGGCCTGGTGGAAGTTGCTGGCACACTAGAAGAAGAGCCTGGAAGTACCATGTTATATTTTTCTAGTCTGCTAATAATCAAACCTTTTCATACTCAGTTTCTTCATTTGAGAAATAGTCCATCCAGTGTGCTTCCCTTGCAGAGATGCTGTGATAATTAATGAGACTCATTGGAAAGGAACGACATTCTCTATCCCTTTGAAGTTTGGTTTTACAAGAAGATCTTTATATACAAGGCTGTAAAAATTCTGTTCTCCTTCCTGCCCTTTTTTTCCTCAAGCCCAAAGGTCCAGGAGAGATTATCTGCCTATGAAACTTCCATTTCGTAAATGCCAGTCTCCCCTGTAGTATAACCTGCAGTGTACTCGGCCCGTCAATCCAAGCCCTGAGGCCTTCTCTTTTCACAGATCAATTTGTGAGCATGCAGACTGGAAACCCCTGATAGCTTGAGAGTTGTCAGCAAATGGACTAGGGAAAGCCATGGTTTATTCACAGATGCTCTTGACCTTCTGTGTTCTTTTTGAGGTTGCCCACGTCTTCACTGAAGAAACCACTCGAGAGGGCTTGGCAGGAGCCATGCTCTGTGCTAGGCGTTGGGCCTGGATAGTGCACAGACAGGTGAGTTGTGACGTTACAATAGAGAGCCGTAAGTCCAACGCAAAGAGGTGTGTGGGGGGTAGGTACAGGTCAGGAGGCAGCTCGGGCAGGATGAACCTGGAGTATAGTTAAGAGGATGGGGAGCCATGTCAGGCAAGGAGATGGTACCCGGGCCAGGTGTGAGGGATGAAGAGGATGGATTAGTTTTGTGAACTTGCGTTTAGCCTCACTGAGCCTACATTTCCTCATCTGTAAAATAGGTATAATAAACAACATGGGGGTTAAAAAAATAAATAAAATGATTTTGTAAATTATAAAATGCTTTATAAGTATCCGTTATTATTTGTATCTTCTAGTTGTTTTCCATAAGCTAAGCAGTGAAGACATGGTATTTAAGACCAGCCAAAGCTGAGCTGACATCAGTGGTACCAACATTGTGCTCTTCCCTGGGTGTGGTGTACTGAGCCCTCCACAAGGTGAGGATCAGGGACTGTGTTGGGGAGTGGTAAGAAGACAGGGGATGGAAGCCTTTGGTACCGTCCTTTCATGCTGGCAGCAACCACCCAAGGTAGCGTACAGTGGCATCCTAACTGGGATGCAAAAGAAAGAATGCACTAAGTTTTAGGTGACCACTAGTATCCATAAAATAACATAGTTTAGAGAGCAACAAGATGCTTTTCTGCATGTTTGAATGTGACCCCACCTGAGTTGAATTTCCATAAACTGTTTCATCTCTAAACTCATAAATTTAGGAACGTTACTCATTCCAGTACCAAAAATTCTAGCCTCTTGACCCTCCAGCCCACTTTCAACTTTACTTTTTCCATTATCTAGTAATCACTCTCTTGTCAATAGCTTCAACTGGTTTGTCTTTTTTTTTTTTTTTTTTTTTTTTTTTTTTTTTTTTGTGAGTCTCTCTCTGTTGCCCAGGCTAGAGTGCAGTGTCATGATATTAGCTTGCTGCAACCTCCGCCTCCTAGGTTCAAGCAATTCTCCCTCCTTGGCCTCCCAAGTAGCTGGATCTACAGGTGCCCGCCACCATGCCCAACTAATTTTTTTTTTGTATTTTTAGTAGAGATTGGAGTTTCATCACGTTGGCCAGGCTGGTCTTAAACTCCTGACCTCAAGTGATCTGCCCACCTCAGCTTTCCAAAGTGCCGGATTACAGGTGTGAGCCACTGCACCTGGCCTGTCCGTTGTCTTTTCAAAGCATTTGCCTTTAAACCCCCCACCCCAGATCAGTCCAGGCTTAAACCCAGTCTTCTGAGTGTTGCTAGAGAAAATCATGCAACTGTGAGATTAGCACTGCTACAAATTCAGGATTTCAGCAGCTATCTGATGTTCTTCTATCATGGGAAAATATTTTAAAATATTATTGGATGTATTTTTCCTTTCTGGTCATTCCTCCTGCCACCCATAGAAGCCAAGGGCACCCCTTACTTTAGGGGGGAAGGCAGTAGTAGCCAGCCAAGAACAAAGGAGTCAGTGTTGAGCTTCTGACTTCCAAAACAGGCTTCTGAAATTCATTTCAGGGAAAATAGATGTGAAAGCCAAGATTTTCATTTGCAAGATCCAGGCTTTGTTGAGAGAGGAGAGGATTTGTGGGTTCTAAGGAAACAGAATAGAAAACTAGAGCATAGTTTACAGCGATAACCATAGAGTGGGGAGGATGAATGATGAGCTGTGATATATGGCGGTTTCCTGTCAAACCAGAGGGCAACAAGGCAAAGCAAAACAAAACAAAACAAAACAGAAACTCTTGCTGGGCTGGAGGACTGTAACTTGATGCAAGAGGCATAGGAACACCAGGACATTGAGAGGTGACTATGGGTTGAAAATCTTACTGAAGTTGGGGTAGAAGGTGAGGAGGCAGCATGGAGATCGCCTGGAAAGATCTGGGAATCCTGGAACTGACAGAATTGTGTAATCCTTTTCAACCGGGACTCTGAAATAAGGCTGTTCCTTACAATGGTCCTGGTAACATGGAGTGACCACAGTCAAGAAAACAAAAGAAAAAATGCCACGTTTAGGTAGAGGGAAGCTCTGATATGGGCTGTGTCCCCGCTAAATCCCTCCACTTGGCATAGAAGATCTCCAGATGTCCCACGTGCCCTGCTGGGAAGATGACATGCAGAGGGACTCTGGGATGTAGAGAATACTCTTCGCCAATGCTCTTGTGTTCCTCATGAGGACTCCTCCTCCTCTTTCTGTTCTTCCAATGCTGATGCTTTCTCCACACCAGCACTCTTCTGGCCTTACACGTAGCTCATGTTTTACACAGATCGTCCTCAAATTTGTGTCTTTGAGTCTAAAGAACAGATGCTGCTTCATACTTTTACCTCTAGAGCTTGGTTTATAATTGAATTTCAGAGTATATTTATCAGGTGAATTAATTAACTTTTGTGCATCCTGCACGGAATTGAAATCTTCCAGCATCTTTGCCACTTTAAGATGATATAATGCCATATGTTTGGCCTGCAAATAAATATTTACAAGATACTTCCAAGTGGAATCTTAGTGCCTTTGTTGAGATATTGACCCCTATAGGTAGTAAGTTTCATATTTTATTTTATTATTTTATTTGTTTGTTTTTGAGACAGAGTCTTGCTGTGTCACCCATGCTGGAGTGCAGTGGTATGATCTCAGCTCACTGCAACCTCCACCTCCTGGGTTCAAGTGATTCTCCTGCCTCAGCCTCCCGAGTAGCTGGGACTGCAGGTATGCGCTACCACGCCCAGTTAATATTTTATACTTTTAGTAGAGATGGGGTTTCACCATGTTGGCCAGGCCGGTCTTGAACTCCTGACCTCAAGTGATCCACCCGTCTCGGCCTCCCAAAGTGCTGGGATTACAGGAGTAAGACACCGCGCCTGGCCAGTTCCATATTTTAGATAATTAGTTTATTTGCCACTTGGCAGAGAAAATTTAGAAATAAACAACCTAATACTTTGGAGTAATACAATGTAACCCAAAGGTCACTTAGCCTAAAGCCTCCACCCTGTGATAGTAGGTTTCTAAGCCCTTCCTCAAAGTGTCCATAGGTTACTTGCAGAAATCCCTAGAGGGATGCATTACTTGTGTCAGACTGTCAGGTACTGTCATCGTATGGTACCCACTCCACTCTTCTCTTGCTTTGGTTCCAAACTGTGATGTCTGCCGGCCATGAAGCCATTTAGAACAATGTCGCTTCTGCCCATGATGTGAACAGTAATGCCCATGAAAATGTCATGAAGCTGTCCATCTTTGGCATACTAAAGTAATACTAGCGTCTATGAAGAAGCTGAGAAAATAACTTTCTCCATAATTCTGGGCCACATTTTATCACGGAGCTCCTAAGCTCATGGTCTCACAGTTTTGCAAGCTTCTGGTTATCCCCTTTCACAAAAAAGAACTCCATGGAAAAAGTTGGGAAATGAATACTGCACCATTCCCTTCAAACTCCTCTGGGAAAGCCCTCACCGAAACTCCTCTCTCTGTTTCCAGTTACCAAACAACAGCAGCCACAAAACTCCAATGCATATTAACAGAAGCAAAAAATAAGTTTAATGGACTGAGGGAGAGAAGGAAGAAAGGTTATTGTCTTCACTAGCAGAATTTAGGTAGCAATTCTTCCTACTCAAAATGCTGTTTCAAAATACCTTGTATATAGTGAAATATAGCATCATGACTGCTGGAAAAGGAGTTTATTCTTTCCCTAGTAAACATGGGGAAATGGGAGCCAAAAGAGTGAAGAAGATAAACCAGATTAGGAAATGACATCTTAAAAGATACTTTTGTCTTGCAGCTATATAAAGAATGCAGATCAGAATGACTCCTGGACATTAACCCACTGAAGGTCTACCTGAAGAACTTCCCACTCCTGCTGTACCTTGTATGCTGATTCTATCACCCCTCAGGAGTTTTGTCACTGACTTCACCATTTATTTTCCCATCATAGTGTGCTGTGTCCCTCAGACTTAACATAGCCTGTTTGTCTTCTGAATAGAGACTTGTCTATGTTGAGCCATATATCTGCCTCCTCCTCCTGCTTGACACAGGCCTCCACCAGCTGGACTCAAACTTCAATCACCCCCGAACCAGGCCTATCCCTGAAAAACTCTCCTATTCTTGTACTTGGATCCAGTAACTCCCAGTCTTGTACTAAGATCCAGAATAATTCCTTTGGATTATAGTTTTAAACATTGATGCTCAAAAGAAAATACAATCCTGGGGTGAGCATGATGGCTCATACATGTAATCCTAGCACTTTGAGAAGCTGAGGTGAGAGGATTGCTGGGGGCCAGGAGTTTGAGACCAGCCTGGGCAACATAGCAAGATTTCATCTCTACAGAAAATTCAAAAATTAGTTGGGCATAATGGCATGTGTCCGTAGTTCTAGCTACTTAGGAGTCTGAGGCAAGAGGATCACCTGAGCTCAGGGCTTCAAAGTTACAATGAGCTATGATCAGGCCACTGCACTCCAACTTGGGTGACAGAACGAGGTCCTGTGTCTAACAAAAAATAAATGAAAATAGCATTCTGAAGATGGATGGTGGTGATGATTGCACAACACTGAGCTGTACACTTTAAAATGGTTAAAATGGGGTGTGTGTGTGTGTGTGTGTACATGTATAAAGGCAATGATTAAAATGGGTTCATTCTTTTGATTTGAGAAGTTTAAAATTAAAATTGTGAACATTTACGTACTTTCAATGATTTTTTCCCATAACAGTGTAAGTAATAAGGAAAGAGAAAGAGAAATCGAAAATAGAAAATTTTTGTAAAATTCTTCAAAAATATTAAATGAATTGGGTCAAATTTACATCAAGTACTTTACAGTGTGTGCTTGGATATGCATAGACAGCTTCTATTTTTCTCATTGTGGGTTTGAGTATTTCTTTCCCTGGTGGAGGTCTATTGCCTCTCAAGAGAGAGAAAAGTTGTGGAAACAAAACGAGGCTTTGTGCATCTTTCACAAGGGCTGGTTTGTTTTAGAAGGAATTTCAAGGAAGTTGGGAATCTTAAAATTGTGTTTTGTTTCATAGATAGTAAGTTTTCTCCTATCACTGAGGTCCCACTTTTAGCAAATGCATATATAATTCTTCTTAATGCTGATAAATCTATGAGAAAAGGAGAATTGCAGATCATTTAGAAAAATCACAGGGTCCACATGATTCTCGGCTTATTCAAAGGTCTTGTTTCCAATGGGCCAAATACAAATTCTTCATTTACCACAAACCCTAAAATGTGGGAAGAAGATAGCTGAGTCAACAGGAAATAAAGGAGACAACTCTCAAACTCTGTGTAGGGAATTAAAATGCTACTGTTCCCACATACAGACATAGACAAGCCCTTGCTTTTAGGAGCTAAGGAGTGCCTTGCTTATGACCAGCTTGGGCAAAGCACAAAGACACCATGGGGCTCACTGTTAAAGAAGTTTACTTTCAGTGAATGAAGAGCATTAAATGTTACTGTAGCATACTAAGTGCACCAACTTCTTTGAATTAAGAACCCCACTGTTTGGTGTACATCTTTGTCTTTTCAGAGATAAGAATTCCATTCAAACTAATAATAATCTCACCGACTAATCAAATAAATAACCTAATGTTAAAGCTATATCCAAGGCACCGGAAGCCCTTTAACGACAGCTCACTTATCAATACCCATGTCTCTGTGAAGGGTTACAGAGTTATTACTCTTACAGATTCAGACACCAAACCACAGAAGTTCAATGATTGACCCAAGACCAGCAAAGCCGGCTTGTCACAGGGCAAAGCAGAGATTTGCACCCATGCCTATCTCGTTCCAGTAGATCTTCTTATGGATAATTAAATTCCCAATCTGGGGAGTTAAATTCCATCACTGTTCCAGCAAGGTACTTTTCTGAATCAGAGTCTTCTTTTGCTGAGACCCTGCCTGATGCATTTCAGACAGTTTTGCAAGATGGCAAGGACTCCCACTTCCCCACCATGACTCACTGGATGTACATGGCACTCATCCTTTCTTTCTTTAGCTTAACTTTTAAAAATCATGACAACCTTTCAGTAACCTAATATAAACTATAACACCTCATTAACAAAGTGTTTGACAGTGTAATCAGGAAGCATAGCGACTTCAGGCAAGGAAGAAGTATAAGACAAGGTGAATGCTAAAGAAAAATGACATCGGCCCGGGAACAGGGACTCACGCCTGTGATCCCAGCACTTTGGAAGGCTGAGGCGGGAGGATCAGGAGGTCAAGAGATCGAGACCATCCTGGCCAACATGGTGAAACCCTGTCTGTTCTACAAATACAATAATTTGCTGGGCATGGTGGCCTGCATCTGTAGTCCCAGCTACTCGGGAGGCTGAGGTAGGAGAATGGCTTGAACCTGGAAGGTGGAGGTTGCAGTGAGCCGAGATCGCGCCACTGCACTCCGATCTGGTGACAGAGTGACACTTCGTCTCAAAAAAAAGAAAAAGAAAAATCACATTCATGCTATGTGTTATTACAGTAATGTTCTTAGCTGTGAGATGTGTGCAAAGAGAAAAATCCTAGCTAGTAACCCATCAACAAACATGTTAAGAAAAAAGCACATTGTAGTTGGGTAACCTGCCTCATGACTGCACTTAAACCAATTAATAAGAAACAAAATCAGTTTAAGGACACTTTTTTTCAAACCCATGTATCGAACTGTTTAAGGGGGAATAGCCTAGAATGTCTTTCAATGATATGGTAAGAGTTAGGCTCCTGAAAAAATCTAGTACCTCGAAAGCTTGATTAGAAGCTATGTATGTTAGGTCTGTTGGACTCTAATATTCATCTCTTCATTCAACAATTATTCACTTAGCTCCTACAATATGTAATATGGATTTACGTGGCTTTTGATGTTGCAAAGAGTAATTGATTTTTTAAAGTATTTTGAAAGGAATCCATGATCATCTATTCTGTTCCCATGATCCTTTCAAATATTGGTAAAAATGAGCTTACTTCTGTTTCTGCTGGGGCAGGAATACCATTAACCCCAAGGGTAGAGCAGCATTCTGCCAGAAAATTCTAGCTGCCATCCCTAAAGTCAATTAAAACCTATATGTAGTAAATTTCCAGACCCTTCATATGTTCTTCCCATTATTCCTGGCAGTAGACACATATTGCCCTCCAAGAGCTAGCTGCGTATCCAGTACACCCATGTGAGTGGGGATTGCTGACTTAAGCAGGGATGGAGTGCTGATAGCCTTCTTTGAAAGACATTAACCTCAGTAATTGAGATAAATATTTTTCCTAATAAGAGCCCAGAGGGAATATGTCATATACTTTACTGTTTTCAGGGTTTAAACTCAGTTGCAGGCAGAACTTTTTCTAAAGGTTTCAAAAGAAAGGCAAGCCAACAGGTGCAGTCATATCGCCAAGCTTCTATAACTTCTTCAGATTGTGGACATTGAGACGGAGAAAAGAAAGCTCGGAAAAGGAGGGATGGAGAGCTGAGTAGATTTTTCTTCCATGTCTGCATGGTCTGGTTTACCTTGTCACTCTATACTTAAGTAAGTTAAAAGTTTAATACACAAAAGGAAAGAAGTTGATGATGTTCTAATTTCATTCAGTTACCATAGGTGAGGATATTCTCTATGCAAAATTGTAGCTCACATTAGGTTTATAAGATAGTGCACCATATACAATTCATATCTTATTTAAATATCTTAGTTTATAGTCACTAGAATCTTTATTTTTATTTTATTTTAGTTTTACTTTTTCCAACTTTTATTTTAAGTTCAAGGGGTACATGCACAGGTTTGTTACATGGGTAAATTTTGTGTTGTGGGGGTTTAATGTACAGATAATTTTGTCACCTAGGTAACCAGCATAGTACCCCAATAGGTAGTTTTCAATCCTCACCTTCCTCCCAAACTCCACCCTCAAGCAGGCCCCAATGTCTATTACTCCCTTCTTTGTGTCCCTGTATACTCATTGTTTAGCTGTCACTTATAAGTGAGGACGTTTGGTTTTCTGTGATAGTTCATTTAGGATAATGGTCTCCATGTCCATCCATGTTGTTTCAAAGGATATAATTTTGTTATTTGTTATGGCAGCATAGTATTCCATGATGTATATGTACCACGTTTTCTTTATCCAACCCACCATTGATGGGCATGGGAGGTTTAACTGGGCATGGTTTCCTGCCTTCAAAATCTTACCTTGATTAAGTGTTCCACAAGAAAAATTGAGGAGTTCGGCAGAGGTAAGAAAGAAAAAAGGCACATCATATAAGAGAGAAGACCATAGCATGAGGCAACATGTATGTTTGTAACATCTCAAGAAACATGTGGAAAACAACTTCACATTGATCTGAAATCATGTGCCATGTGTCATAACCTCTCTTTGTTTCCATAAAATTGCATCATTAAGGAGTATATTTTGCTTGATTACTCTCTATCAAAGAATGTGGGTTCCATGAAAGGTTGGGTAGAAGAGTCTCTCTTACATTTCGTCCCATATTTTCCCCTCAAATGCTGGATGAAAGGGAGAGAAGAACTACAAGTCCCTGGTGGAGGCCTCAATTCTGGGAGTGTCCCAGCCCCAATCTCCTCCCTCTGCCTGCCCTCTGGGAGGCTAAGGTGAGGGAAGTGGGTGCACCCATCAGCAAAACTCGATCCCAGGCCTGGGGCTGTTCCTCTGCTTTGCCTTCGCTTAAAACCTGTGGGAGGGCTCCTTTGAAGGCCAGAGAAAGGCAAGTCCACCATCTGGGAGGAGGAGACACACACATAGGATGTCACCACACCGTATCCTTAGTCCCTCGTTGGACTGGGTCAGATTTGCAGGTAAGCCTGTGAAAATAACCAGCCACCCAGTCACTGCCCGGCTTCCGCCAATGTGTCCTGACTCCAACCCGGTCTTGTAAGCCCCTTTCAGACTCTCATTGCTCTGTCACTCCTGTGTTCACTTCCTATATTTTCACACAGATGTGGTTTAGTGTTTGCTTTCTAAGGCATATTTTGCATGGAAGAATGCTTCCAGTGAGCTGAGGCCCTAATTGCCAAATAATGGTTGCCAAAACATGTTATTTTGGCTTCAAGCTTGTACAGAGCTGAGGCATTTTCCCCTCTTAAAAAAAAAAAAAAAATTCCATCCTCAGCAGCCCAAGGGCCATTTGCAAACACACAGGACTGAGACCTCCATGGCTTTTCCTCCAGCTGGTGAGGGTGACTCCTTGTTACTTGAGGCAGCCTCAGTGGGCCTCGATCCTTACACGTGGGAAGCTTCATGGTGGGGCCGCCTCTGGGCTGTGGGCACCAGGCTAAACGAAGGTGCTGAGACTTGCCTCCCACCAAGCCCTGCCAAGGGCCGCCTGCTCCGCCACGAGGGGTGTTCCTGCCACCCCGCGCTGCAGTGGGAAGCATCTGCCAGCTAACTGCAAACACAAGCCGCCCAGCAAGCACGGGAATTCCAAATAGAGACAAATCTAGGGCCTCAGGGGAAGCTGGATGGAACTGATCAGTATGAGCGATATCACCGCTAATTAAGTCCTGATCCCCTGGCTCCACTTGAAACAAACCAAGGAGGGATCAAGTTTTGAGAGCAGGTGCTAACTGGTTGCAAAAGAGGAGTCCATCACTTCAGCAAAAGGTTTGCCTGTACCTTGGGGAGGACACAGCTTTTCTGAGGAAAGTCATTACTGGATAGAGCAATAGGCTCTTATTTTGTCCTAGGACACGGAGGAGCTTGTAAAAAACAAAAAACACAAAAAACAATCCTCTGCTGTGACAAAGAACTGTTGTCCTTCCCTATGTTTTCCCCCTGATGGCTGATTTACTTTCTCCTCAGATGGACAATGGAGTAATTTACAGGTCAGTAAACAGTCTCCTGGAGATGCCGGAGCAGTTTCATTTCAGTACAGACAATATGGGATTTGTCGTGACACAAATATCAGTCCAGAGCGGGACTGACACAGCCACCTACCCTGACTGTTTAGGAAAAGAATATTCTAAGTACAATGCATAAATAAACCTAATAAGCAAATATTTACCCGCAGAAAGAAAATCTGAGAGTTCCATGAGTGTTGTGTGTGTGTGTGAAGAGGGAATGCATTGTGTTAAGGATCTGGACAAACATCCTGTCAAACATCCATAATTTTTTTCCATTCTCGGAAATGTTGCCTTGATGTTAGAAATTATGACTTTGAATACCTACTAACATGTACTGGGCACTTCTATGTGCCCGGAGCTCTGCCAAGTGTTTTACATTCATTATCTCATTTGATCTTTATGAGGGCCATAGGAAGTAGATGTGACTTAGAGATGTTAAATAACACCTCTAGTAAGTGACCCGCTAAAGTTTGGAATGCCACCAGAGTGTGTATTTCTAAACGTGAGGCTATCCTGCCTCCCAACTTTGGATTCGGCACAGAAATAGCAAAATACTTTGCACACTAAGTGCCCAACAAATGCATTAAGTGAATGACTGAACAATGACTGAATGGTGATATTAAGGACTCACTGCAGGTTCATACTAAAACAGTAACTTGGGAAATTGTTCTACCATATGTTAAGTCTAACAGTCTAGAGATCTTTGATTTTGGGGACAATATTTGTATTGAATAAAAAAATTATTCAGAGGGTCTTCCTTTGATCTGAGTGAAGAATGTTTTGAATCTTGACAGGGCTGGGCCTACATTTGGCACATTTTGATAACCTGCAGGCAAGTTGGCTGAAGTTGCTGGCAATGACTCCAGAAATCATTATCAACATAATTTCCTTTTTCTTATGACATGTAATCCTTTCCCTATCCTCACACCCCAATCTTCCGACCACTCTTGATAGTGGGAGGCTGCTGCTTTGAGTCGTGTACCCAGCCACTGAGCACAGGCTTTCTCTGGAATGTGTCCTGTGTTGATTGCACTATTTATTAGTTTTATAGCAACAGAGCTGAGTGCTTCTTTGGTGTCTTTGTTGGGATTGTGTACATTATTCAGCCAGAAACAGAGTAGTTTGGATTCTTGCTGGCACCTGAACTGGCTTGAAAGGGAATTTAGATCTCAATGCTTATAACACATAGATGTTTATAAGAAACATTGTTTTATACATGTTTATGAAAATAAAATTATTTCAAGTGATGGTGCTTGAGGGTACTATGAGATGAGACAGGGCTGAGCTCAATAGTGAAGGCACAGAAATGGAAATGCTAAGGGGAGTTTTAATGGTTGGATTTAGCTCTGATGGGGCAACCAGGCCTTAACCTTGTTTTCTTTACCAGCTCTTCCACTGTCCTTTTGGCTCCCCTGAGAATCTAACAGTATCTCACTCCATTTCACTATTGCTGTAATGAAGAAGCAGTACCGTTGGTCAGTGAATTTTTCCAGAAGGTGTAGTTAAAGGGTAAAATAAGCAGAGGGTGATAGTCTGAGCAAACTCCAGATATGCACACTCCTCCACTCCCCTCTACCCATCATTTTCTGGAGTGCGATTTTGCCCCTGCAGCTTGCTTTACCGTCCACTAAGCCACTTTCTTGTTTTTAGCCATGTAGATTCTTGTCCTTGCAAATAGATTTCCCCAACTCTTTAGAACTTTGACCTTTAAAGTCTGCCCAAGGAATGTAAGAGAACTGCACATTTTACACAACTGATGTAAGATTTGTTTAGAACTTCAGAAAAAACGGGGTGGGGGGCAGTGTGCACAATGCATTTTTACAAGAGGCCCATTCAACAACACAGGATATGGCGAAAATAAAACAGGATTGGGTGGGATGCATGTTTGGGTTCTCAGGGGGCTGAAATCAAAGAGGTGTGCGAACTATTCTGCATAAATCCTTGCCATCCGCTTTGATAAATGAGATTACAGACTTGAAAGGTCAATTATATATTCGTAAGGACAAATGCCAGGTTTGTGTTAATGTTTGTGCCTGACAGGATCTTAAAATAGACTTGAGTGAACTAATCACATTGATGACCATGTACAGTAGTGGAGTAAGAGCTTAATACAATTTTATTACCTCCTATGGGCAAATATTTGCCTCATGAGACACACCCAATCCCTCCAGAATAGACTATTGTAAACAACTGGCTCCCCTTTTACAAGAGCTGAAATCTTTATGATGTTTGGGAATGCTGAAACCAAGGGTTAAAGAGCTTATTTGAATCTTGTCTTTCAGCCAGGAAAACTCACCAATTGATTTTTTTCTCCCTCTCTCTTTCTTACTAACTATGCCCAAGGCAATGTTCTAGAAAACTAACATTGGCTAGAGTTCTGTTCATCCTTCCCAGGTTTTATTCCTGGGAATGACAAATGGTGGGTGTTTTCGAATTTCCCATGTAGTTCCAGCAGACAAATATGTTTCCTTCATGTTTCTTTGCCTGCATGCAGCAAGGAGCAGGACTTCAAAGTCTCAGAATCTCTGGTAGAAAAAGGTGAGAGTTGCTTCTAATATTTTTGCTGGCAGGATTTAAGCCTACAAGATTTAAACCTGACTGCTTGCACAACTCATGGAAATGTAATGAGTCTTTACCCTAAGTGCCTTACCTATAATCAAGTATACACAGGGTTAATATCATTGCTCCTAACCTGTGCGGTTAGGCCATGTGACATACTCAATTTCAGTTACCTTCACTTGGTTTATTTAACAGAGATAAATGTATTACAGTGTGAAATGAAAAAAAAAATGAAGAGAAGAGAGATAGTATCCTTTCTCCTCATTAATATGTGGATATATGTGTTTATGAATGTATTGGTATTAATGCTGGCTTATAGAGTTACATTTTGGAATTATTTAGGACTATGTAACACCATTCACGTTATCAAAACTGATTTAGTCTAGCCAGATTAAAACAATTCTGGCCTAAACAGGAATAATCTGTATTTCAGGTAGCTGTTAATATTAAGAAGGCCTAGTGATTCATACGTAACTTCTAAAAAATTCTTTGGATTGTTAACTACGCTCAAATTCTATCAAAGGAAACACTGCTTTTGCAATATTGTAAGCATCCGTTCAAGTTATGCCCATACGTTTGGAGCCATGTAAATTACCATTGCAGCATGTTGACTATGGATTTGAAATTATGCAGGTTTAAGAAGCAAGAAGGTCTTCTTCCTCATTCAGTACCCTTAGAGCCCATGTAAATAAATAAGTATAATAACATGTGGTGAGTATCTTACTGGATGTACGTACAAGGTTAAGTGGGTCACAAATGAACAGATGGTCAGCTCTAACTGGGGTGGAGGTGGCCAGGAAAGTCTGCAGCAGTTGAAGCTTGCACTGAGCTTTAATAAGCTGTGTCAATGTTCATCAGTGCACAGGAGGAAAGAGCTTCCCAGAGAAATGGAACTGGGTCTAGGCCCTCCTTAAAACTCTTCCATTTGCTGGCTGTGTGACTTTGGGAGAGCCACTTTCCTATTTGAGCTGAATTGTTTCACCTGTAAACTGAAACATCTGTCTTACAGAATTGTTAGATTATATGAGAGAATACGCATGAAAATGCTTTGACAATTGGAAAATACTGTTCATATGTAATATTTTCTTAGAGCACTAAAGGTTTTTCCAGCTTTCAAAAGAACTTACTTGACCTTTGAAAATAACTATGCTTGTATGATATGTGTGTGTGTGTGTGTGTGTGTGTGTGTGTGTTCATGTCAAATGTGACTGTGGGGGTATTTGTTAAGTTAGGCTAAACTGCTGTCACAAATAGAACCACAAATGTATTATGATTTAAACATAGCAGGAGCTAATTGTTTACGGTGAGTGTTCCTGGTCAGCAAGTAGTTTTTTTCCACAGTGTTCCTAGCTGGGTGTGCAGAAAGAAAGAGACTTGGGGGCTAAATGTATAGCAGTCTTTACCACCATGGTAGTAGTTTGTGTCTAATATATGTGCACACGCCTTTCTACTTCAGGCAGCATGTGGACATCCACCCAGAGCAGAAATCAGTATAAACAAATCATACACACGAAGATGGAAACTCACGAATAATACTAGCTTCTCTTTTGAAAAAGCAGTAATGTGTGTTTGGTTTTGAGAAGATTGAAAAAAAAAAAAAAGAAATGAAAATGGGCCCAGCAGAGAATGCCCTTTTCTAACTCTGTCTGTGATGGGGCTAACTGAGCCTGGAATAGAAACGGATGCCGTGAGGGAGAAATTGGTAGGCGGGAGAACTGGAGGGAGAGGCTTCCCGCAACCTTGTCTTCCAGAGCTTTATAACCATTCTCCCTACTCTGTCATGTTTCCTCCTGATATCTATTTCTCTTTGTTCATTGCTACTTGAGTAAGTCTCTACTGCCTCCCTCTCCAAGCAGCCCTGGCCACCCAGGGCTTTAACGACAAGAAAAAATCATGTCTTTTCCTCCCTGCAAGATGAATATGCCAGAAGAGCATGATTCCCAGGAATATCAACTGTTTAAAAACATCACTAGATGATTAGATCTAAGGCAAAGAAAATGGTTAGAATTTTTGTATCTGCTCAAATAGTGGTCATTTGATAAACCTGCTCCTTTTAGAGTACAGATGTCTTTGAAAGAGACTCCAGCTTGTTATGTTGCTCAACACTTCACCCCATATTGAGAGCAGGGAAGAAGACAACATCTACAACACGTTGTAGAAGGAAGGGGAAAACCCACAAAGAAGCCAACCTGACTTTTATCAGTGTGAGCTCTTTGTTTTGGTGACATAACACACCATGTCAGTTCCTGGCATGCTTAGTTTCTGGCCTGCCTAAAGTAACAACAATGCCAGTTACTAGAAATACAGCTGCTATAAATGGTAACTGATAATATTATGCATATTTTTAATGACTTGAAAAAATGTTTTCAGAAAATTGCCTTGGAGGCTCTAGTTTCAGTTCTGTAAGTCAAAGGGTGATAAGATTAAGCCAGGTAAATCTATGTTTTCTTGGGCTGAGGCGCCTCCAGCATCTGCCGAAGCTTCTGGCTGAGTGCTAGGCAATTTCTAGCCTTGTCTTTGAAACAGAAGTCTGGAGAAGCCCCAGGGAGTGGGGGAGGGAAAGTGGGCTAGATTCCTCTTGAACTGCAGCCAAGATTCAGCTGCTCCTGGTCTTGGCCTCCTCTGACTGAATCTGTTTGGAGGCCCATCTGGCACTGTGGGCTGGGATGAATTCAGATCTGAAATGTAATTGTTGACCCCTGACTATATAGGAAGAAGAGAAGTAATCAGGACAGTACCTGTTTTCAAATATCACACCTAAGAGCCTGATTTTGAAAACTGTTGCTAGTAGTGGCATCAATAACTTCATTTAAGCATTGGGTTTTCTTCAGAATACAGAAATATGTGTTTCCTTAGTAAACTTTTTTTTTTTTTTTGAGACAGAGTCTTACTCTGTCACCCAGGCTGGAGTGCAGTGATGTGATCTTGGCTCACTGCAACTTCCATCTCCCGAGTTTAAGCGATTCTCGTGCCTCAGCTTCCCAAGTAGCTGGGGCTAAAAGGCGCGCACCACCATGCCCGGCTAATTTTTGTATTTTTAGTAGAGACGGAGTTTCACCATGATGGCCAGGATGGTCTCAAACTTCTGACCTCAAGTGACCCACCTGCCTTGGCCTCCCAAACTGCTGGGATTACGGGCATGAGCCACCGCACACGGCCCTCAGTAAACTTTTTGATGTGGAGGGCCTTCTACAAGTGTTTGAAAGCCTGAATCTCTGTTTGTAAGTTAGTGGGAAGTATCAAAATGTTCTGGCCTTGACTAAAGAAGCCTCTGATTTTCTTGGAAGTGAATTTCTAGCTGAAATGTCACCTTTGATTAAGGTGATATAGTAGGTTGGGTTAGGTAAGTCTTCTAAACAACCTGCATTTTTGTCTGCTTCTGTGTGACTACCTCAGACACCACTGATATCCACAATTTCTTCTTTTTAAAGGACGATTCGAATACCATTCCTCTTTCTTAGCACCCTTCCTTCATGTGTCACAAAGGAATAGCCAACTATTTGGATTTGCCATGGTTCGAGATTGTCAAATTTTCCATTAGCAAGTAAAGGGAAAATCTAGTAATTTTGAACCCAGATAAAATTTCCATCAAAGTAAAACTTTTGTGGTTTTTTAAAATATTTCTATATGATAAAATTTGGATATATTGACAATAAATTCCACTATGATTCTTTGCAAAAATTACTGACATTTTCAACTAGAACAAGGGGGAGGATTAAATTACTTATATTAGCTTTGAGAAAATCAGATAAATTTCCTATTCAGAAACAATCCAGGAAGAGCTTAATTTCCATAAAATTTACCCAGAATTGAGAATATTTTAGCATTAAAAAAATCAAATTTTACTATCATGCTGGTTTTTAAGTAAAATTAAAACATAATTTAAAAAGAAAAAATCAAATTTTATATCTCCAGTAGTCTCTGGGGGAAAGTCTGGTTGAGAATATTTTGGCCTGCTTCTCTTTTTCTTTCAGCTGTTTGCTTTTTTATCATTTCACTACAGGTCAACCGAAAGTTGATGGAATTTTCACTCAAACTATTTTGCTACTTACTAGCAAAATGGGGGAAAAAGCATGGAAATGATTTGACATCAGTGATTTAAAATGTTAGATGTGTGGATTTAATTTAATTGTTTCATTCCTGACTTCCTTGATTGTATAATAATTTAATTGCCACAGAGCCTGTTCTTCCATCAAAGAGTCCTTGAGATGGCCTCTTTGTGAAGCCCATTCCCCAGCATGGTGGACACAGCAGGAGGAGCACAGGCAGCCTTTGCTGTTGAGCTCGCTCATCTTTTCTCTTCCTCTACTGCTTTTTCTGAGTTATTACTCCCATCTCTCTGGCTCATCTCCTCAACTAAATATTAAGGTTTTTGAGGTCAGGATCTATCTTAAGTCTATTTTCTCTGATAGTATTTATCACATCCTCATTCTTATAGTAGTTGTTCTAAAAATGTTAGTTGGATGAACAGATAAAGTTGGAAAGTCATGAAATTCTCCCTAACACCTTGCTTTTATTTGTCCTCATTTTCATAACTAACAATTTGCTTTTTTTTTCTTTTTTTTTTTTTTTTTGAGACAGGGTCTCACTCTGTCACCCAGGCTGGAGTGCAGTGGTGTGATCATGGCTTACTGCAGCCTTGACCTCACAGGCTTAGGCAATCTTCCTGCCTCAGCCTCCTGAGTAACTGGGACAACAGGCACATGCCAACATACCTGGATGATTTTTAAATTATTTGTAGAGATGAGGTCTCATTATGTTGCCCAGACTGGTCTTGAACTCCTAAGATCAAGAAATCCTCCTGCCTCAAACTCCCAAAGTGCTGGGATTACAGGGATAAGCCATCACACCCAGACACAATTTGCCTTCTTAATAAGAGCATATTACTTTTAGTTTTCCTGATGAGTAGAAATAGGAAAATTCCAGAAAATATGAAGATAAGCAATGAAACATCAACTATAATCTTATGCCCAAATATTACTCACTATTATTATTGGGCATATTTTTCAGCAATGTTTTTTCTACACATGTTAATGTATATATGTGTGATTTTTTGGTTCTGTTTTATTGCTTGTGAATGTATTATATGAACAGTTTTCTATGCAACTTTTCTCACCAAAGTATAATTAACATTTTCCCCATGCCTTAAGACATTTTTGGTTATATTGCATTCCATCATATGAATACACCATAATTTATTAATTAGATAGGCTCCCTTTTAAGTTGCAGAGCCAACTCAACCTAACTGAAGCAGAACAAGAAGGACGGATATTTATTACAAGGTGAGAGAAACCATGACATAAATTAGTACGATCCCAAGTATACAGTGAGAAATGGCAAAGGCAGAGTGACTAGATAGAGCTGTAAGGAGAGATTAGCTCTGGCTGGGACATAGGGCTTCATAAGAGAGATGGTATTGATCTGGGCACAAAAGAGAGGTAACAGTGGTAATGACTTACATATTTTAAGTGCTGCCCATGTGATGCCCTATTCTCACCATGTTACATGGATTATTTCATTCAAAACTTTTGCTCTTTTTACTTAACAGTTACAATGTAATATTTCCCCCATGCTTATCAATTAAGACATTTTTGGTTATATTATATTCCACCATAAGAATACATCATAATTTATTTATTAATTAGGCTCCTTTTAAGTTGTGGAACCAACTCAACTACCTGAGGCAAAACAAGGTTTTTTAAAATCATCTTTATTATAAGATACTTTCATTACCATTTCACAGATGAGAAAACTGAGGAGAGTATATAAAGTTACCCATGTTCAATTAGGATTCTGACATCCTGACAGGAGAAATGGGGGCTGAGTTGGGTGCAAATTCACCAAAACCAATAGCCTCACCAAAAGCATCATGAACCACATACATCTACACAATGTCACAGTGAGTCTGCCCCTTGGGGTGCATTTCGTTAGGACCTGCCAGATGGAGAAGACAGGAAATAACTACCTTTCACAGTGGCTCTTTAATGTGGTTCCCCAAACAGCCACCTGCGCTACCCATTGCAAGGAACTGAGGATTTCAAGTCATCTCTTGAATCTTTTGTGTGACAGTTTCTCCCATAACGGCTCCTTAGTTGAAGATCAAAAGCCACCAGACATTATAACATAGAGCCAAATTTTAATAAATGATTTCTGCAAAGATGGGTAATTGAGGTAACACCAGAGAAATATACACACCTACAAAATAAAAGCTAAAAAGTCTTACCTCATTTCTGGGTCTTTAAATGTGATGTATAACCTGTTAGAAACATGAATATTGGTCAAACATGCTATGATGAGCTGGTTCTTATCACTATCTGCCTAAGACTAAAACATAACTCTGGGCTTTGTAGAAATCCCTAAATGCCTCTCCAGGCTCATTCTTGCCCCTTTGCATCATAACTCACAATGCATGTGGGAAAGCTCTAATTTCTTAGTTTCCCTTGGCTCACTTGTTGCATGGAGGGAGCCACCAACTGGAGGCAGCAGCCCCAGGCTGTTGGAATGGCTGCAGTGGGTCTGTCTTTGAAGTCTTACCCTACAGTTATCTCTCATTGCACCAGGCAGGCTATAAGCAAGCCCGTTGCATGCAGCTGTCACCATTTAAGCCAGCAGGCGTTTGAAGATGTGCCGCCCCTCACCCCTTGTGAGGGAAGCCAGAATAGAACAAAGTGTGGTGTTCCCATGAAATTGTCTGAGTGCTTGATAAGAGTGTGAGTCTGCACCTTTTCCCCTTGAAGAAGGAGGTTGGGAGTAGGGGTCAGGGAGGAGACTAAGCTTGTATTACCTCCCCTTTGCAAATGTCCTACACGGGTGTGGCTGTAACTGACACACTTTAAGGCAGTTCTTGATGGTTCTTGATGACAAAAGTATGCATATGGTAGAGATGGTGATGATGGCAGTGGGAGGGAGGCATGAGGGGAAGACAGGTCTTAGGATTTCTGGCGGACTTATCATGTGGGCCCTTACCAAGCAATTTTTCTCACCTCTTCCCTTCCGTGTTCAGAGTACAGTTGAGACCCCAAATCTTCACACTGCTGTCAAACATATGTTCTAAAGGAGTGGTGAGATAATGTCGCAGCCGCTGAGGCAGTGAGCATTGGCTGTGGTTTTTAATTTCCTCACCATGTCTTTATCACTTGATGAATGTATTAGTTTGTTTTACCCCTGGAGTGGAAGCTAGGACATTTTTGCCATCTCTTTTTCCCCACTCCCATACTTCATCTCTTAAAAGAAAGTGGCTGCTCTCAGAAGAGCACTGAATTTGCCCAGACCTCCCAAATATCCCGTCAAAAGCTTCTTCCTTCTGGGTTGATTTCTCTCTTGCAGCAAATACGATACCACACATGGAGAACTGGCGCTTGGCCTCTGAGAGCAGCTCCTTGTAACAAAACTACTTACAGGATCCAGGCAGGGGCGAGGGGCGGGCGATGCACTGGAGGGTCCGAGGTTTGCTTTCACTGACCAGCTGTCCTGCTTGGTGAGCTGCCCTTGCGGCTGACTTCACAGAGAAGCCAAGCAACCAAGAGCAAATTGCTCATTTTACAAACAAAAATGCAGACAGTAGGAGAGTCTGTATAAGCTGAGTTACAAATTGCTGTCAGGCCTGCGTGGGCAGTTGGCAGTCAAGAATGGAGCCTCAGGTTCTCTGCCTGAAGGCAAGGAAGGGAAGAGTCTTGTTATTCACACTGGAAGGACAGTGGAGGAATTCCTGGTATGAGAATTGTCCGCCTCTCTCTGCATCTGCAGACACCATGTGGCTGGCCTGTTGGTGGCCGGGGAGATTACATAAAGAGTTGGAAAGCTCACAGTCTTTGTGAAGGATAAACATCTTCCCTCTGCCACCAAAGCAGTAGCAATTGTGGTTCCAGGATGGGAGGTTTCAAAACAAAAATAGGCCAATGCTATTGGCATTGCATTGCCTTCAACAAGATATGATCAGCTCTCATCAGAAACCAGTTTACTAGTTTCCGGATAACCCAGGCCTTTATTCTTCCCTCCCTACTCGGGCAGAATCCTAGAAAGGAAGTGAAATTTGATCCGGACAATTTTTCTATTTGTAAGTACTTTATAGAAAAGGTTTGGTTACAGAAATGACTCAAGCTACTGACCAGAATTCGGTTTATACATGATGTGTGTCTCTAAGCGGCATCGTCCTCTTGGAGAGAATTCTGAGAGCCATCAAAAGGCTTGGCCAAGCAGGTCCTGGGTCTCTCCACTCCTTTCAGCTTGAGTCCAGTGAAACCTAGAACATGGTTGGCTCGTTCCTACTTTAGCATTTTTGGTTCTCAGAGGCATCCTGTGTTCCCTCTTAAATCTCCGGGCAGTATGAGGAACTGCTGGGACCCTCTTGCTACAAGGTGTGTCACAGTCGTGGTAAAAGTAGCCCTCAGAGTCCGGAAGTTCTCCAAGGATTAGGAACACCCAGGATGAATGGTTATCTGAACATGCTGATTCCAATCAGTATCTAAGAGGTTGGGTGGCTACAAGGCTGTTTCTGGGGAGAAATGACAGGGAGACTATGAGTCACTCTTAGAACTCATACTCTTCATCAACTCTGAAACGCATCACAGAGGGAGTGCGGCATGCTTCGCTGGGCCATACACTCCAAATCTCTCAGTTCACATACTTCTGTTCAATATGTGGTGTCAGAATGAGGCCAGGAGAGTTCAGGCTGCAAAAAATCTGGGTTTGAATTCTAAATTTGCCACTTAATGGATGTTGTTTATCCTTTCTGAGAGACACGCTTGTCTGATCTCTAAAATTGGGACAGTCATATGTATCTTAGCGAGCTGGTGAGTATAATAAATTAGATAAAGCTTATAAGGTCTAGCACCATGCCAGGCATATAATAAACACCCAACAAATGTAGTCTCCTTTTTATCTCCTGTTCTCCCATGTCCAAGATCAATTAAGAATAGGCAATGAAATATGCCTTTTTATTAGTTATTTGAGACATTAATCTTAAAGTCAAGCTAAACTAGATCAGTCTAAGAGGAAAAGAATGGGTGATATGCATAAAGTCACCCAGTAATCTCCTAGGTCTCACATCCAGCATGTGTATTTAAAACAGAGGCTGAACAAGTGAATCAATGGCAGCCGTGCACACAGGTGGTTTTCATTAGGCACGGTTGGCTGTATAATTTGGAGAAGGTTCAGGGCAGGCTATCCAGTCCCGTGAGGAGGGTGTGGTGGATAAAGGGTAAGGGGTAGGCCAGAGACTAAGCCCTGGGGAAACGGGGTGTAAAGTAAGACTCATTCATAGGATAAAAAGGGCAGGTACCTAATTATTAGGGAATTTGAAATCCTCTAAGACAGAGCAATTCTGACCTTATTAATGACCTAGGAGTTCCAAATTAAAACACACACACACACACAACTATGAGGGTGATATAGCTTTCCTATAATATGTAGAAAAAGAACTTAAGATTTTATTTGACTCAGTATGAGTCAACAGTGTGATGTGGCCATACATTCTGGGTAGCACTTACTAAAAGTATCACCTCTAGTTCTAGAAAGAGGACAGCCCTGCTTTGTTCGAGTGCGCAGAGACACTGAACACATCTGTAGGTGAACAATGAGGTGAGGGGGTAGGAAGCTGACCCATCTGGAAATGTGGTGAAGGAACTTGGGACGTTTAGTCTAAAAAAGAAAAAGAAAAAAAAAAAAACATCGAGAGTACATAATACTTATCTTCAACTACGTGAAACAAAGTGTATCAGTCAGGCCTTGTGGCTGCTAACAACAGAAATGGATTCTGTCTAACGTAGTCAAAAAAGAAAGTTGTGGGAAGGTTATTGGGTGACTTGTGGGATCATTGGAAAACTAGGGAACCTGGAGGGGAAATCACACAAGAGCCAAGGGAGTCTGGCAGCAGAAGATAGAACTGTGGTTACTCTGTGAGAACCATCTATCCCAGTTGCCGCCCCTGGGACCACCTCTACCACACGCTTGGGGCCACAGTTGCTAGGCCTTTCTCTGCTTCCACAGATAGTCCACAGATAGACTATGTCTCCCCTTGCCCCATATTACAAATCCTACTCAGAGCTTTCAATTGACTAATGGCCATGCACTTGCTATCTAAGAGTGAGCAGAAGGAATACCCAGCCCCCTTTGGCTTCCATAGTGAGAAGTAGGGCCCTGCCTCCCTCTAAGATGTACATATTGAGACTAATTCCAAGAGAAGGAGAGGGTTAGGAGCCTGGGCAGACATGAACAAACAAAAACAAGAAAGCAAAACTAGCATATGTACACTACAAGGTAGCAATGTGCAATTATTTGTGTAAGACCTTAAGAGTTAGGAAGAAGAACAAGGGACATATGCAGTTGGGAAGCAGATATTCATTTGATTTCAAAATGTATTTCTTTCTTTCTTTTTCTTTTTCTTTTTTTTTTTTTTACGCAGCATCTTGCTTTGTTGCCCAGGCTGGAGTGCAGTGAGGTAATCTCAGCTCACTGCAACCTCCATCTCCAGGGTTCCAGGGATTCTCCTGCCTCAGCCTCCCAGGTAGCTGGGACTACAGGCACATGCCACCATGCCCAACTAATTTTTTTGTATTTCTAGTAGAGATGGGGTTTCACCACATTGGCCAGGCTGGTCTCGAACTCCCGACCTAAAGTGATCCGCCTGTCTCAGCCTCCCAAAGTGTTGGGATTACAGGTGTGAGCCACCATGCCTGGCCCTCAAAATGTATTTCTAATGAACACAACGAGGCCAACATAACTGAGCCGCTTTTGATGGTAGTGAGTGTCTCATTCCTGGCAGAATGCAGGAGGGGGCTGGTGACTACTTGGTGAAAATTTTCCTCTGTAATAATACATTTATAGTCATAAACCATCTAGTAAAAGACCAATGCATTTATCTCTAAGTTATTCTGTCTAAATTACAACAAAAGAAGAGAATATTTTAGAAATTATCCTATGGATTTTAAACCCTGGAACTCACATATGCCTAGGTACAAGTGTGGAAAAAGCAATGAATCTCTTAAGGATGATGGGTGGGTAGGTGAGCGGGTGGTGAGCATGTGTTTTCTCCTTCCCCAGGAGTAAATGACACCGCCTAAGCCAGGCATAGGCCTATCCGAGGTGTGGAAAGTTTCGGACTATAAAATCCGTCCCTAAAACCTCCAACAGACTGGTAGATAGAAATGGGCTGGGTTAGAGGAAAGGGAGAGAGAATACTTCTATTGCTCCTGATGCCAAGGACAGATTTTCCACCCTCCTCCTGCTTCCCCATCTTCCCACCCCAAAGGGAGGCACTGGTGGCTAATTGCATCTGGCACCCATGGAGTGACACTTGGGGTCACTGATGTTTGGCCATGCCTCTGCCCAGTCCCTTTACTTTGTTTGCTTGGGTCAATTTCTTCTCTGTTTCCCATAAATATTTACAGCTCCTACATGCCCTTGCAAATTGGATTAATCTTAGCATATTTCTGGGACAGTGATGCCCCTGTCCAACCTTAGTTCTAAGGAATAGGCAGAAGCTTTTTTTTTTTTTCTTTTTACCGAGTGAAAAGAAAAAGGGGAGAAAGAGAGAATGAGAGGGGAGAAATATAGGGGTGGGGTTGGAGAAAAGGGTGAAAAGAAGGGAAGAAGAAACAGAAGAAGGCAGGGAGAAAGGGAGAACAAATAGGAAAATATTTTAAATGTTGGCCAAATGTCAAAGGAAATATGTGTTCAATGTTTGGGGAGCAAATCAGGAAAATGGGACTTGCTCAGGGATAATATCAGTGCTCAAGTCAGGGGTGTTGAGATTGGGATGGGTCTAGAAATAGAAGGTACCATAATCTCAATTCTAGAGATTGATGTCAATTACCTGAATCTTCCTCCATAAGTAAGAGAAGGAAGGAGATGTCTCGCAATCCTTTGGATATTCTGGAAGTAAAAGCACTGATAAAGAAGTTTCAGAGCAAGGTTATTAGTGTGAATAATTACCATAATCATTCAGGTTTTATTCAGATTCATACGGTATCTTCGGAAATGGAATTTTAAAGCAGTTGAACTGCCAGGCACTCCTTCCTTGCAAATTTCAAACTGCCTGAGGATTCTATATTTTCAGATATTTACCATTTTCTGTTAAATAAAAAATGCCTTCCCTAAAATGTTGACTGTTAGGGAAATTTATCTTTTCCTTCAGTCTTCACAGGAATGTAGGCGATTAGCCACGGAGCCCTTCTCTGTCTAGCACCAGGCATCAGACGCCCAGCTACACAGAGGCCATTTAAATGGAACTGCAGAATAATCTTCAGAAGAAAAAGCAAGCTCACATGAGTGGCAGCAGCCCATTGTGCTGAATTAAAGACGCTGGAGAGAGTCTGGTTGGCGGCGGGGAGGTGTGGTGTTAATGACAATGATGGGGCTGTGGCTGGAGAGGTTAATGTCAGTCTAACGGACCCTGTGTAATTAGTATTCCTTATTATCCCTAATTAAAGACCCTGAGCATCTTGAAATTTTTAAGTATTTTTGTTTTGTTAGAAGCAGAAGACATTTAAATCCTTTAAACCCAAACATTATTGGGAACTCCAATATATAAAACCAATAATATCCAAAATGTGTATAGCATTTGCCATGTTTGAGGTTTTATTTATACTGATGTATTTAATCTCCATAACCCTATAAAAAGTATTATTGTCATCTCTACTTACAGGTGTGGAAACTGAGTCACAGAAAAATTAACTTCCCAAGATAACACAGCTAGTAAATAGTAGAGCTGTGATGTGAAGCCTAGCAGTGAACTTCAGAAATCCCTTCTGTTAATGCGGGGGGTAGAGGACTCCAGACCCTGCCCACTTGGCCTTGCCTCCTCTCTTTCTATCTAGAGGTAGGTCTTTCTATCTAGATCTTTCTATCTCTAGAAAATACCTTGGCTCTATCAAATACAGCTCAAAAAGCTACTCATCCAGTTCACCTCTCTCCTTTGAAAGATGAAGATATTGAGAACCAGAGAGGTAAAGTGACTTCCCTAAAATCTCATAATTAGCAAAACAAGGTTATTTACATCTTGTTCCTTAGGTTAAAGATTCACCTGATTTTTCTCTCTCTACAAGCAGATTCTGCATATTTTCTGTTGAAAAAAAAATTCCTTAAGGGTGTATAAGGTCCTAAAATGATCTTAGATGGATGCAGGAATCTGACGAATGTCCAAAAGATCAAAGAGGAGCTTGGGGGAAAACCCAAAATTAACTCAATTATCTCTTGCACTTCCTCCTACTTGTTGTATGAAGCACAGAATAAGACTAGTGCAAAGGAGACCCTAGTCATAAATTCTCAACATTCACTTATCCAGCAAATAATTATTCAGAGCCCACTATGTGTCATGAGTTGTACACATGCAGGTACGTACTGTGTGTCACATATTAGACACTGGGACACAGCAGAGAGTCAGTCAAGTCCCTGCCCTCACAGAGCTGTTGGATGACATAAATGAAAAAGTCCAGGGTGATTTCAGCCTTCAGCAAGGATCTGATCATGGTTCTGCTTTTTTTTTTTTTTTTTAATAGTTCTCTCAGCCCTAGCTCTCCTCTGAGTACTAGCATCTGTGCAAGGACTAATTGACTCTACCTGGAGATGGTCTTTAGAGGGCTTTGAGCCAGTCTGTAGCCTGGCCAGCTATCTCACAGCTGTGTGTCATTGGCCACTGCAGACCAAGTGAGAGGATGGAGGCCCTAGAACAAATCCATAACTGTTTTGGGGATGTTCTTGTCTTCCTCACAGTGAATTAGAGGATTACTATTATTATTATTATTTTACTGTAACAATTTTAAACTCTGTGTCTCACTTCATGTTTATGTAGCGAGTACATGTTATATCTTTCATTTCTATGGAAGCATATAGAAAATTTTCAGGGACTGATAGCCTATGTTTCTCTTCATAAACTCACTGAGCAATGGTCTGTTACCATGGATGAAAATGCCAATACTTTATGATTTTCTTTCTCTTTTTTTTTTATTTTGAGACAGGGTTTCACTCTGTCACCCAGGCTGGAGTTCAGTGGCATGATCAGAGCTCACTGCAACCTCAACCTCCCAAGCTCGAGCAATCCTCCTGCCTCAGCCTCCCAAGTAGCTGATTAGGCATGCACCACCATGCCCAGCTAATATTTTTGTATTTTTAGTGAAGACAGGGTTTCACCATGTTTGCCCAGGCTGGTCTCAAATTCCTGAGCTCAAGTGATCTGCCCACTTCAGCCTCCCAAAATGTGAGCCACTGCACCCGGCCTGGGATTTTCAGATTCAGTTCTAGAGTTTGCTGATGGCACAAACTTTAGTAACAGAAATGCGGTGATTAATAATGTTATATTTTAATGTGGACTAAATTATGTGTAA
This sequence comes from Macaca nemestrina, assembly GCF_043159975.1. Taxonomy (NCBI): domain Eukaryota; kingdom Metazoa; phylum Chordata; class Mammalia; order Primates; family Cercopithecidae; genus Macaca; species Macaca nemestrina. The sequence continues at coordinate 80,734,195 of NC_092127.1, read as the reverse complement.
TTATATTATCATTTTAAAAATATTTATCAAACCATGTTTGTATTAGTTTGGAAGTTTTTGATTGCAAATAACTGAAACTGAGTTCATGGTGGCTGAAGGAATAAAGATAATTTGTTGGGTGGCATAAATGGAATAGTCCAGGGTGATTTCAATCTTCAGGAATGGTCTGATCAGGTCTCTGATTTTTTACAGTTCTCTCATCCCTGGCTCTCCTCTGGGTGTTACCTTTATTTTCAGACTGGCTTTTCTCCTGGTGGAAGAATGGCCGTCTTACTTTGCAGCTCCAAATTCTTCCTCACTATGGAAGAATTTATCCTCAAATCAGCAAACAAATGTCTGTGTTTCACTCCTATTGAACCAGCTTAGGTCATGTGCCTTCTTTTTTAAACCAGTTGCTATGGATAGGAAATCAGGATCACACTCCTTGAAGCTGGAGGAGAGGTAGACAAACCCATAGAAACTGCAAAGCTGCTCTCCAATGGAGGCGAGGTGCGCAATGCTGGGAAGCAACACAATTCCACTTCAAAAAATACACTGTGCTAGGCTTTGAGGTTACCACAGTGGACAATCCAGTCTAGACAAACACACATAAGCAGATCTTTAAAACATTCATGGCCGAGCGCCGTGGCTCATGCCTATAATCCCAGCACCTTGGGAGGCCGAGACAGGCGGATCACGAGGTCAAGAGATCAAGACCATCCTGGCCAACATGGTGAAACCCCATCTCTACTAAAAATACAAAAATTAGCTGGGCATGGTGGTGTGCACCTGTAGTCCCAGCTACTCAGAAGACTGAGGCTTGAACCCAGGAGGTGGAGCTTGCAGTGAGCAGAGATTGCGCCACTGCACTCCAGCCTGGAGACAGAGCGAGACTCTGTCTCAAAACAAAAACAAAAACAAAAAAACATTCATAGCACAAGCTTGAGGGGGAGGAGGCACATGAGGTGGGGTGACACTCCAAACTGTTGCTCTGATATTTCTAGAATGATTTCCTAGTTCACAGTGCACCATGAAGGAATCGCATTGGGAGTCAGAGTTCTTGTTTGTTTACACCTCCAACAAATAGACTGCATATGAAACAGAATTAGAGGAGGTTCACTATGAGAATTTATAAGCTTTCTTTTTGATTCTGCTTTAGATTTTCAGTAGAAAGCAATTAAGCATCATATTTGGGAAAATTGATCCAAGCGATTGCTTTGTGTCTTAAACCTAAGTCTTAAGCAGGCTGCTTTTGCCTGGGCATGGCAAAGGGAAGAAGGAGAGTGTGAGAGAGTGTGAGAGTGTGCCATGGAGCTATTTCTCTTGTTGTCTGGAAACGTTCTCTGCAGCACACTGTGTCTGTAGAGTTTACCAACTTGGCAGCAGGCAGGGGCGACAGGACAATCACTAGTGAGTCCACCACAACAGTAGGGCTGGAAGTGGGATGAGAACTAAAGGGGGAATCCTGAAAATTCAGTTTCTCACAAGTACCTGGGGGTACACAGGCTCTATCTATTCCGTAGGTATATGTTGTATGGAAGCGTGCTGTCTTCCTGAAAATCTTTAAATTGCTGTCTGAGTAACACTTGTGGGTTGCATTTTGTAGATTTCTAAATTATATGCTGCTGTAGCATAAACAGTGATCTTTGTCTTATTCGCAGTCTTAACAAAGACTCATAGAAAGACAGCACAAGAATTTTGATGCTCCAGGGTGATAATACCAAACCTTATTCAGCAAGGCCCCATAGAAGTCAATGCCCTGTCTTTAGCCCATCATTACTACTGCTATTGCTGTCACCGCCAAGGAAGGCACACCAATTATTTATCAGCTCATTTTGAGATTCTTGGTCAACTCTGAGAGAACTGTAAAGATGTGAAAAATTCGGTACTGAGGTTGAAAGGGAAAAAAAAGAAGAGTTATGCCAAATGTCCATTTTATAAAATTCCATTTAGAACAAATTGTGCATTTTTCCAATGAATCATCATTTTAAAATTGGTAATTTGGTACAATGTTACCATTTTACTAAGGGAAATAAGTACTAGTGTACCTCAGATGACTTGACAAAGGAGAAATCTTTTCAGATTGGGGAACAGGGTGCATTTCACGCCTAGGGTCAGATCTTATAATCCCCCTAGTTAATAGAGCTGTGGATGTCCTCAAAGAAACAAAGGGACAGCATTCCGCCCTATTAAATGTGTTTCTGCATTAATCTAGAAATTCTTTGTTGATAACCAAATGCATAGCAACTATATTTAAATTTCAGAAAATTACAATTAGGTGTCTTTGAATAAAGAGGAAGAAGAAAGAAAGGAACCAAAAGCTATTAAGTGGAGCTTTTAAAGTCATGGCTAGGTGCTATTTCAAAACAAACATGTCAGCACCATCCCAGTTAAAGTAGATCAAACCCTCTAGTTTCTTCAGGAGTTGTGCTTGGAATATGAAATGAGAATTTTGTTTAGGGTTTTTCAGGTGTGATGTTTTCTAAAATTTTTGCAAGTAATATTTTCAGTGCAGTTGCTTTTGAACAGGGCAGTGGGGGAAGCCAAGTTAGGTTAACAGATCAACCATAGAAAATTCAATAGGGTCTTTTGCTAGGCGAGAGGGAGCCTGTGGCTTTGCCGTGTGGTTGTGCGGCTCCACCGAGTTGCTTTGCCCGTTTTGCAGGGGTTTGTGGTGTGTGGATTCACTGACACTTCGGTGGCTGGAGGCTGACGATGGCTCTTCGGCAGCCTCAGCCAGCTTGGCACAGTCTCAGCTCTGGGAAGTCCACGCTGCTTTACAAAGAGCAGGTGGGCGAGAAAGCTCAACACTGCAGGGCAGATTGTGCAGCTGTGAGAGGTGGAATTCCCCTCAAAAGGATCGGCGCTGCTTTGAAAATAAATTCATCATTAAATAGAAGGATTTCTGAAGCAGTAGACGAACACAGGGCTTGATTGGTTTCAAATTAACTCTTTGTACTCATCTTTCATTCATCCTTTAAGAGAATGTCTCTGCTTTTTCCAGAGAGGTAACACAAATAATCCTTGACATCTTTTCGAGAAGGAGAGTGGTTCGCTGGAGCACTTACGCCCCTGCATCTGCTTTCCATTCCCCCTGCATCTTGCTGCGCTCAAGCGTGGCAGGGAGGGACCCTCACTGCGATTCAGGCGCTCTGTTGTGCTTCATGTTCAGTATTTTTTTAAGTGGGATTTGCTTTTCCCTGGAAGGAGAGTCTATGCTTACCCTGAAGGTTAGAGGGAAGGGTGGCATTTTCCTCTCGCCTTTCCCTGTCGTCCCCTCTTTCTGGGTCTGGGTCTGCACTCCTCCCTTGGCCTCCCTCTCCCTCCTCCCTAGGACCTAAGAATGGCTTTGCTTCTGTTCTTGCTGCTAATTTACAGCCTTTTCTCTCCCCGTGAAAAATATCTGCTAACACCGTTTTCTCTGAGGAAGACTATTTATATATCTGTTAAAAGTGTCTTTCGTCCATGAATCCTGTAAACAATTAAACGCGTAGCATGATAGCCTGTGGAAATCTTTCGGGCTACTTAAGTGAAGTTTCCTAATCCTTTTCTACAGCAACCCAGACCAAGTGCCATGGCCCATTCATCTGCTGTTGCTCCTCAAGCACTTTGATCTCGGGGCTTCATTACAGCTCATTTCAGCATTAAGGATGATCTGAATTCATGAGCTCTTCCCTTCCTAATAAGTGCCATTCATATCCATCCTCAGGAGCAACCACAGCTCACGGGAAACTGGTTCAAACCACACGTGAAAGAATAATGGACTAGCTTCAAACACAAGTGAAAAATGGAGTTTTTATTAACCAAATGAACCTTTGAATAAAACACTTCGTTAAATAGAGGAGTCTTATTTGCAGGGCACTGTTAAATCTACCAGTTGCCACGCTGAGATTGGTAAGTGTGATGATTTCATTTTTTTTTTCCAGGTGGATACCCTGAGGTGGAGAAGAGACTGAATATGCCCACTGCATCCAAGGCAGAGTTGGAGCTGACTTGGGCTTATTTGGCTTCATAGAGCTTGAACACCATAGATACTTTTATATGTCTTTCCTGTTCGATTACTCTGGAGTAGAGTATGCTACTCCTAACACAAAGCAAAGCCAAACCAAAAAACAAACCTCTCTTTTTCATTTCCTTAAAGAAAAAAGAAATTTAATTTGGATTCAGATAATACCCTTATAACTTCTAAGGCAGTCAAGCAAAGAGGGGAACAGATAATTAGGAGATGATGGGAGCCAGCACAAAGCCAAATGGAAGAAAATAGGCACACAGTAAGGCGGCAAAAGCCACCACCTAATCCATTAACAGCCTGCGCTATAATTACGCTTGGCTCTGGCATTAAACTGGTGAAAGCACAAAGGAGACACTATTAAAGTCTTAATTCCCGCCAAAGGAAGCTCATCCTGTGTAACAGCAAGTACTGTGCACCAAAGCGGCACCTAAATGAGCACTGTGGCAAATTCTAATGTAGCACTTAGTAGGAGCATTCCACAAAATTGCAAAAATAAAGAGGAAGAAAGCTGAACGTGGTGATTCATGCCTGTAGTCCCAGCTACTTGGGAGACTGAGGCAGGAGGATTGTCTGAGGCCAAGAGTTTGAGGCCAGCCTGGACAACATAGCAAGACTTACATCTCTACAAAAAATTAAACATTAGCTGGTTGTGGTGGCATGTATCTGTAGTACCAGCTTGTCGAGAAACTGAGGCAAGAAGATTGCTTGAGCCCAGGAGTTCAAAGTCAGCCTGGGCAACATAGCGAGACTATGTTGTTTCTTAAAAATAATTAGAAAAATAAATTATTTCTTAAAAATAATTAGAAAAATAAATAAAGGAGAAGAAAAGACTAAATGGTGTTTCTTTAAAGGCAGTTCTTGCTGTTGCTCTATGGATTTTCTTCTCAACCTTTCTCCACCCTCTGCAGCCCTCCCCAGCCATGTCTCAGCCCTCCCCAACCCCTCATTATCAGATGGCTTTAAGCATGTGGCCTTCCTAAAAGCTGTGGGTCGGGGGGGTAGCAGCAGGCCAAGTCTTCCTCCTTTGCAGAAGGAGGGGCAGTGTGAGGTGCAAGTGGGCAGAGGCAGAGACTGAAGGTTCTTGAGGAGAACACGTGTGAGGCCACAGGAAGCTCCACCAGACACCTGGCTGTACAATGACTTTGCAGTGACAGCGCTTCAGCCTCCTTCCACGGGACCGCAGGATTCAAAATGGCATCACTGCCACTTCTGTCAATACAGCCACAAGAGGGTTAACATTCAAATTAATGGCGGAGAGAAGATCTGCGGGATCCCCCTCACTGAGCCTTTCAATCAAGCATACTGATTAGATCTTAGATTTCCTTACCACATAAAAAGACGAAGAGTTTGCTAATGCGAGTGTTTTTTGTCCCCCATTTTGACCCAGCCCTATGTTTTTAATTTTGCTGTACTGGGTAACCAAGTATGGAGGCCGCACTGCTGCTGGAGCCGATGCAGGGCACACGGGATGCTCCTTCTACCTGGGCCCTTCTCCAGGGTCAGGCCTGAGAAGTCGCATGACCTCTGCATGTTGTATTGGTCTCTGCCCATAAGGCGGTTTCAAAGGGATTAGCATCAGTCCCCCTGAGATGGGGCCATCACCTCCCTACAGTTGGCTCTTACTTCCCGCCCTGTGGACTAAAGCAGCCAGGTGGGTCTGGATTCGCACATCGTTGTTCTAGTCCTAAGTTAAGATGCAAACTATTCCCGTTTTTATAACTGATAAAAGAAAGAATATCAAGACATTTATGTGTCTTTCATGACAAATCACTGGAACAAACTTACTTCTCTTTCTCTCTGTGTAAGTCTTACAATGAGACTGCTTGACAGGACATTTTCTGGCTAAATTTCATGTCCCTGGGGGGCTGATGTCTTAGAAACAGAGTTGTTTCTGTGCCAAATATTAGACCAATGCCTTAGAGTGCAAACAAGTGACTTTGATCCTGAAGAGAAAATCAATGTTAATAGTCTAATTTTTAACAGTCACTCCAAGGCCTAAATGGTTTGGTTTGATTCTACACAATTTATATGTATAACTAATTATCAGAACTCTCTTATTTTTGCTATGTTGACTTGGTATAGGACACTTAAATAATTAGTTGTTTAAATTGGCCACAACAGGCTAAGAAAGTCTTGGGAGTGATGGGACGAATATACCCATGTTTTGGAACTCATGAGGTTGTAGGTATACTACAAAAAACTAGAAGGACAATTTTTATCCAGTTGCTTCTGGTTCCATCACAGAGAAACCATCATAATTTGCCATGTAATTCTCCCTCTTCTTTTGACTTTTGCATAATAAATGTACTGAGTGCAAGAGGTGAGGTGGGTCGGTATTATTATTACCATTTTAGAGATGAGGAAGCTGCAACACAGAGTAGATCAACTTAGCCATGGCTATAGAAATAAACTCATATCCAACACCTCCTAACTGCCAGCCCTAAGAAAACTGGTTAGGAAAGGAAGTTCTGCAGTCAGGCTGCTTTACGTAGAATGCTGGCCTTTATATACTTAAAAAGGACAAGCTAGTCATTGTACCTCTTTGAACTTCAGTTTCCTCCTCCACAAAATGGGAGTACACTAGAACTATCTCATAAGGCTGTTGTAAGGGTTAAAGGAGATAAGTATGTGAATCTCTTAGCACAGTGAGTTTAATATATATGAATAGAATACCCAATAACTTTATTATTGTTGTTGTTACTACGAGTACTACTACTATTGCTACTACTGATGAGGAAACTGAAGGTCAGACATTTGAGGAACTTCCATAAGGAAGGCCACACAGAAACAGTCAGGCCATTTTTCTCTTAGCTTTTGAACCCATTCCCTAGTAAGAACTCTTATTTCTTTTCCAAACAGAAGTATGAAATTTCCTCTGAACATTGTTGTTATTCAATTTAGTCTGTTTTCTAAGAATATACATATTTTAAAGCAGGATTAGCTTGCAGAAGCAGTCAAATGGAGAGCTGGTTGGAGGATTCATTCTAATACTTATTCTAACATAAATTTTAATACTGCTGAATGCATCAAAGTACAAGGGCTCTGTTTAGTTGGGTACCAAATAGTTCCAGCAAGATATTTTTCAAAGGGACACTCAGGCCGAAGCAACTTCAATTGCCCTAAAATATTATACCATTTGAAAATAAGTAAATAGTCGAATTTGCCAGCAAACATGTCTGTAATCCTAAATCCATCATTTTAGCAGTGCTCATAGAACAAGGTCCAGATTTACTTTCCACTAGGTGTTTGTTCTGTTCATTAATTATATTCATATCTGCTTCTTTGAAGTTATTGAGACTATTGGGAAATGTAAAAGAAAGCTGTATTGATTTCAGTCTTATTATCATTCCATCTTTATTTCCTTCATCTATGAACTCTCAGGCATGTTGAGTGACATGTGGTGGTGGGTATGGTATGTCAGGCACGGTGTAGGGCATTATCAACAGAGCCCAGGCGTCTCCAGATCTGGAGGGTTTAGATTTAGAGTGTCTGGATTGTATTCTGCTAAAATCTCCACAGCCTTTCCTTTCAAAATCAATTTCAGTTGTCAAAAAAAAAAAAGGGGGTGGGGGTGAGTTACTTTGAAATCATATAGCTTATTATTATCATCTTTTTTAAAGCTTATTACTATAATTTTTCTCCCAAGGGAGCTGAGTTGATTTATAACCCCACCCTTCTTATCTCAACATGTGGCGGAGTTCAGAAGAGAATTAAATTGGGGGATTTTTTTTTCCCTCCAGGGAAAACTGATAGACCATACCCCAACCTCATTTTCAAGTTCACCAGGAACTTTTTAGCCCCTTGAATTTAGTTTAAAAATGTACATACAGCAACTAAGCTCATGCCTCTCCCCAAACCCAAATTCACATATTTGCCCTGGGTACTTTAGAAACAAGGCCTAACTGTGAAGAGTCTTCACAACCGTGGATTGTAAACTCCACAACACTGCAAAACACACTTGGTAGAATACAACCTCATTGACAGCAAAGGCTCTTTTTTTTTTCTTTTAACAATTTCAACTTTCATTTTAGATTGTGGAGGTACACGTGGAGGTTTGTGACTTGGGTATACTGCATGATGCTGAGAATCGGGGTGTGACTGAACCTATCACCCAGGTAGTGAGCATAGTACCTAATAGGTAGTGAGCATAGTACCCAACAAGTAGTGAGTATAGTACCTAATAGGTAGTGAGCATAGTACCCAATAGGTAGTGAGTATTGTACCCAATAGGTAGTCAGCATAGTACCCAACAGGTAGTGAGTATTGTACCCAATAGGTAATCAGCATAGTACCTAATAGGTAGTGAGCATCATACCTAATAGGTAGCCCCCAGTGTCTAATGTTCCCATTTTTATGTCCATGTGTACTCAATGTTTAGCTCCCATTTATTAGTGAGAATGTGCAGTATTTGATTTTTTGTTTGTTTATTTCTGAAAGCAGGGATTCTTATCTGAGTTGCTTACTGTTGTATCCCAAGCACCTAGAACAGTGTCTAGCTCATAGCAGGTGATCAATACATATTCAGAAAATAAGTGAATGAATACGGGAAATAAGAGAAAGTCGTAGTTAAGAGCCAGGGCTCTGGGATCAGACAGACAGACCTGAGTTCAAATGATAACCTGCAACTCCTAAGCTTAGTGACCTTGCTCAGCCTGCACAGCTGCAGAACCCTCATCTGGAAAATGGGCCTGAAGAGGGGGCCCACTGTTTCAGATTGTATGAGTCCACGCAAGGAGAAGACTTATGGGCTTTTGAGAACATAAATTCCCAGTACCTGGCTCATGTTCTTCTTCTTGTCATTCTTCCAGACTGGGTTTGAAGGCCCCCTTAAATACAAACATTAGCAGTTCATGAAGCATGACCTGTCTTCCGAAACTGTGCTTCACATCAACACCTAAGAAGTGACCCTCACCACCAGTGAGGGATGAGTCCCCTGTCTCACTCAGCATTTTGGCAGTGGTGGGGGCAGTCTGTGCTGAGTCTCTGGGCCAGGTTTCATATCACTCCTGAACTGAGGTCTGTGTCACGTCATCCCAGGCACAGTAAAGAGAGAGGAAGAAACTATTTTCAGCTTGACTGACTGACGGCCTGGGATTATTATTCTTTGGGTTCCAGGACACAGTGCTCTTATTATTTACAGAGAGCTTTCATTTATTTTTTCAATGTTGAAAGCTCATGCCAGTACGGTCATCTGAAACCTCATGGCAGCATATATAGGAGACGATCATATTCCATTCTTGGTTCCCTTAAACAGGGTGCTACTGTTGCAGAAAGGAAGTTCCAGAGGTAACTATTCCCCTGTGACTCTAATGTGGTCAGCGGAACTGTCTTATGCAAAGTAGGCTTTGAAAAGGCTTTTGCTGGCTGAAATATAGGAGCTGCCATTCCCAGCTGCTTGTTTGTCCGTCCTGGCCAGCATCCTGCTTCTCAGCAGTGCCAACAGCTGATATGCCAGAAGAAGACAGATCTTTCCTTGAGCTCCTTTTCCTATGAACCAAAAGAAGCATCCTTCTCCTACCTCTTAGGCCTTTTACAAATAGACTCAGGAGTGAGATGTGGGCATGGTGAAAATTGAACGATGGAAAACCACTGTAGCACACATGTGCTGGGAATGGCAATCAAAGTCTCCAGGAGGGTCTGATGATTTGGTGTGATGGGTTCAGGGGATGAAAAATCCATTGCTTAACAGGGGTGAAGTGGGTTTCATAAAAAGGGAAGAGGGCAGATGTAAGGCAAAAATACCTGGGGAGGGGCAGAGACTGGAACAAATCTCCAAGAGAATGTTTTGTCCAGAGGGGACAGCCACTACTCAAATCCAACTGATGTTAGGTGTGATTCAAGCCCAGCGTGGCCAGATTTTTTTTTTATTTATAGAGAAGACAACAATCCTTTTTTTTCCTGTGAAATCTCTGAAACTGTAAATATTTGCAACATATTTATTATTTTTAAGCCATGTGTAGACCAAAGAAAACATACCTTTGGGCCTTCAGATTTCCCTGCAATAAACATTCACTCTACAATTACTTGCTGAGTACCTACAATGCGCCTGGCACTGTTTTGGGAGCCAGCAGATATAAAAATGCAGAAGACATGAATCATGTTTTCAAATCCTTTGTTAAGCAAAGGAGAAAGACAGAAGCAGAAGCAGATGTAATAATAAGTGCTGGAATGGAACTAAAGGCTATACATCCGCAGGAAAGGAAAAGGCAATCTCAGTTTCTGAGATTGGAGGTCTGGAATCACAAGAAGGGTTTTTTCTGCTAGAGAGGTGTTTGCAGGGGAAGGCATTAGGGAGAGAGGAAACAGCATTGCCAAAGGCATGCAGGGGAACACTGCACGGCACATGTGAAAACCAGCAGTGACCTTGCGGGGCTTCTGTGCAGGGCAAGTGGCGGGTGGGAAGTCTGGCTCTGAAAAGCCTCCAGCTCCAGGCACCTTGCATTCTCCAGATCGTTGTTTTAACTGGTGGTGCCCGACTTTTCTGGGTCTCAGGTTGATCCAAGAATGGCAGAATACCCTTCCACTTACCTCCGACACTCTCTGTGGAGTGTGACAGCTGAGGATCCAGGCACCATGGCAGCCTAAAAGTCTGCTGGGGACACCAGCATGGATATGTTCTCCCTTATCCTTGGCCAGCACACATCTGCAGCCGCTCTGTCTTGATTCACTGTCTGCACCTCTCATCCCATTGTAACTGTATCCATTCAGCATCTGGGTGCTTCAATACCTATCCATACTCAGCATCTGTTTACAGTTGAATACGCTGAATGGCAGCAGCACTGATTTCACCAAAAGCTAAATCTTCAACATTAGGTAATTGACTATCTTTCCTCAAACTTTTTTTTTAAGCACACATCTGCCAAATTCATATGGGCGTCCTTAATAATCTGTGAATATAATTCAGTTTTGCTGGTACTACCTAATACGGTGCTTGTCTTTTGTTTTTTAAAGACTTGCCTTTATCCTCCTACTCTGAGTTGTACAGGTCATCAGACAACTATCCTGGTTGAGAGACAGAAATATTGCCTTTTATCTACATGAGCTGTAACTACGGGGCAGCATAGCATGGTGATTAAACTTCTGAGTCTGGTGTTACGATTCAAATCCCAGCTCCATATCTGACCCATTGTGGTCACTTTACCTCTCCATGTTTGTTTACCATGCAGTACCTCAGAGATTAAATGAGCTAATATAAGTAAAACACTTAGCACCTGACACACAGATGTATATGAGCATTAGCTGTTATTATTAGTGACATTATTATTTCAAATGGCCCCAAACTGATAGAGGAGAACAGCTTTTTAAAAAATATATATCTTTGACTGGCCCATATCCTTCTCCAGCTCTATATTTGAATTGTGCAGTTTTTGTAGGGGAACAGAGTAGATTAGATAAGGTTTAAAAACCTTTTTTTTAAGCAGGCAGACATTCATGGGTATAGAGTTTTTTTTCTTCTTTGTATTAACTGCTATGTGTAATTCTAGAATTTATCATCAAATTGGCTAGAATAGGTTTTCCCTAGATTGAAGTAATAATAATCTCATTTGCCCCAACTCCAAAGCCCTTTGAAGTTAAACATTGAGAGGAAGAATGGTGGGGCCACTCAGCAGAGATTAGATCTTGTTTTAAACACTAGCTGCTCTGAGAATAATTTCCTTAATTAATATTCACAAGATATCATACACTTGAGACTATATTTTCATGTAACCTACTTGCATGTAATTGTTCGCTAAGGCTCTTCACTTCGTTTGTATCTTCCTTTTGTGTCAGTATTCAACAAAATCATTTCCATCTAAAAGCAGTGCTGAAGGGGGTGGAGGTTCGTTGGGTCTCCCCTTCTGTGTGAAAGCCAGCACACATGGGCTTTCATCTCATTTCTAAAGTTAATATTGTTTTGTGCTTATTTCTGTTCTTAACTAGATGCACATGGCTCCCAGACTTGCTCTCCTTTGTGGACTCAAACCCTGAACATGTTCAGGTGTTGCCCTCTTGTCAGTCTCATGTTACAGGGTGAGGAGCTTATCAAAGCACCCTGGAGTATCAACTGGCCAAAGAGTCTTAAAACCCTGAAGGAGTCACATTTGCCATCAGTAACAGCATCTGAGGGGATCAATCTGGGTCAGGCAACCAAAGATTGTCAACTTAAAGGACTTTAGGTTATTCAGGAGTCAGCTTGCCCAAAGGTCAGTGAAAGGAGCTAAGATACCTTGGAAAGAAATCTTTCTGTATGCAAGCCTTGTCAGTTTTGCAGATTTCTCAGAAGAAATTTACAAATTAAAAAGTTATCTTTTACATACTTTTTTTACGTTTAAATAAATTTGCTAACTGTTTAAGGTCTCTCTGTTAGTCTATTTTTTGCTGCTATAACAAAATGCCACTGGCTGAGTAAATTATAAAGAACAAATGTTTATTTGGCTCACAGTTCTGGAGGCTGGGAAGTTCAAGAGCATGGTACCAGCATCTGGTGAAGATCACCCCATGGCGGAAAGCAGAAAAGCAAGTGAGTGTGTGAGACAGAGAGAGAACAGGAGCCAAAATCATCCTTTTATGAGGAGCCCACTCCCATGACAATGGCATTAGTGCATTCATGAAGTTAACCATCTCATAAGAGTCCCAACTTATCATACTGCTATAATGACAATTAAATTTCAACATGAGTTTTGGAGGAGACATTCAAACCACAGCAGTCTCCAACCGGTGACTTTCCTACATTTGCAAATGCTTTTAAAGCAAAACAACATCCTCACCTCCTTCCATACACAACAAGTAGAAATACTTTTTGCTTGCTAGTTTTGTTTTAGAAATGATTTGGGTGCAATTTTTAAAATAGCTGACTACAGGCTGGGCATGGTGGCTCACACCTGTAATCCCAGCACTTTGGGAGGCTGAGGTGGGTGGGTCACCTGAGGCCAGGAGTTCGAGACCAGCCTAGCTAACATAGTGAAACCTCATCTCTACTAAAATTACAAAAATTACCTGGGTGTGGTGGCAGGTGCTTGTAATCCCAGCTACTTGGGTGGCTGAGGCAGGAGAATTGCTTGAACCCAGGAGGCAGAGATTGCAGTGAAGCTGAGATCTCACTGCTATACTCCAGCCTGGGCAATAGAGTCAGGCTCTGTCAAAAAAAAAAAAGTTGACTACAGTTCTACCATCAAACAATCAATAGTTGAGTTCTTAATAGCTCTTAGAACAAATTACATTAACAATTATAACGCTACAAAATACTTGAAAAGTATATATGAATACTATATATGTTATTGTATATGTTGAAAATGGTATATATGTTTATAAAACATACTATACATACCTCCACACACATCTATGTATTCATACCTATCTTTTTTTCTCCATAGGTTCAGTAATTGCAAGACCAAATTTCTTTACTGCCAACAGATGGTTTATAAAGTCTTACCATGGGAGGGTGCCAAATATTTTCAAGATTTTCTTGCTTTTTTTTTTTTTGTAACTTCCTAATTGCTATGTATAACTGAAGAAGCAGAGTATCTGCTAATAATTCTTTTTTTTTTTTTTTTTGAACCATTATCAATCCAGGAATTTGCCTGCCTGGTGGACATGATCTACACACAGCTGACATTCATCACTGTCCAAGTTAGTATCATGCTCTGGCAAAGAGTCTGTGCTTCTTGCTGCAGGTCTCCTGAAGCTTCCTGCGTTAGACCCTGGTCTCTTTTCTGTGACAGGATCTCCTACCATTCACCTCCATGTCTGTTGAAATACTTCCATCATTCCAGACCTGTCCAGATAAATGTTCAAATATAAAGTGCAAGATAGTTCACAAAATAAGAAAATAAGTACTGAAACTTATGCAACATTATCTTCTCAGCCTCATTCAACTGAGATACATTTCACCAATCAGATTGTCAAAGATTAAAATGTTTGATGGCATAAAATAGGAGAAAGTGTGGGGAAACAGGCAGTCTTCTATGTTGCTTGGGAGAGCATAATTGGTACAACCCCAGTGAAAAGCAATTTGGCAACATGATTAGAATAATAACTGCATACATGTTTTGACTAGTGATTCCATTTCTAAGAATGTATCCCATAAATATATTCTCACATCAACTAGATGATGTATGTACTAGATTATTCATTAAAGCATTATTTGTGATAGAGATTGGAAACCACTTGGATGTTCTAGAATAAGGGACTGGTTAAATAAACAGTAAGGTATCGGACCAAAGGACTACCATGCAGCTACAGAAAGAGAATGGGACGTTCTATTCTGATATGGAGGATCTCAAAGATATCCTCATAAAGGGGGAAAAAGGAAGGGGAAAAGTATCCACCATTTAAGTGAAAAGGGTGAAAGTGTGAAGGTGAGTTGGGATATAAATACACAGTTGCCTGTATGTATACACAGTATAGTCGGAAGGATTCTGAAGGCACTAGTATACTCATTCCTAGGTTGGGGGAATAGTGTTAGGTGGCTTTGAGACAAGAAGGGAAAAGGAACTGTCACACTATACCCTTTTTGTTCTTTCAGAATTGTGAAATATATAAAAGTATGAGCTACACAAAATAATAAATGAAATAATGTAAAAATGAAACAAAACCATAAACACCATATATACCTCTTGAAAGCTCATTTGTCTGATGGACACATTATTTGAAGCATAGCAAAACTAGAGAAATTAGAGTACAGAAATAAAAGTTATTAAAGAACTTGGGGAAAATGGCTGTAAGAATTGGAATCAGCTTCTGAAACAATAGGGCAGGGAAAGTCTTGAGATACCAACAAGTCAGTTGGGAGAGACAATGAGTTACTGTTCTCATTTGCTAGGGGTTAATATTGAAGTTCTGACTGAGAAAAGCGTAGATGTGACATTCCAGAGTGAGGGACTAGATTGTCACTTGCATGTTTTCTAAAGGCAAAAAAAATGTAAGAATTGCTCTACCATCAGCCAGAAGTCCTGGAGATGGAAGACAGGGTGAGCTTAGCTCTGCTCCCTGGGGAAATGGAGAGGACAGGAGAAGACTCGTGAAGAGCTTTGATGGTAGATTCAGGAATGTGATGCTGAGTTGGAAATAAGCTGCACATTAATTTCTCAGAGTAAAGGGTACCTGAGTGTTTCCCAGGGACTAGATGAGGGTCACATAGGAGAGGATCAGCACACAGAAGCCTTCCCAAATCCTGCAGGAGAAGACTCCAGCTGCGGGCTTTTGAGGGGAAGGCTGCCAGAGTGGTTGTGGAGGGAGAGCCCCAGGGATGGAAATCTTGGAAAGGGTGAACTTAATCTTCTGTAAGTGCCAGGTAGCACAAAGTCATCCAGTCAAAGAAGGACTGTTCCACCCACTTTCCTGTCCTATCTTGCCCCTCTGTCACCTAGCTGGGGTCTGTACCAGACTAGAAGTAGGGGAGGAGATGAGCAGAAGCTGGCCACATCCTCCTTTGCCCCCAGGGCAGGAGCCGCCAACTGCAGGCCCCAGCAGGAAGGAAAGAAAGGCGAGGTCTGGTCTTCAATTGAAAATTGAAGAGTTGATTATGATCTTCGAACACATTCTGTCTGCTGATTTGAGACTTTAAGACAACTTGTTATCTAAGAGTGAGCAGAAAAATCATGGGGCCTGTTGAATTTTCCTCAAGAGGCAGGGGAATAAATTTTAAAAGAGACAAGAGTAAAGGAAACAAAAATGTTAAAGGAGACAATTTTAATGAAGAAATAAGAATAAAGTCAAGTCTTGGTCCTCTACCACAGATCATGTGTCCAATGCTTTAGGAGATTTATTCTCACAAAACCAAAAGAACTTAGTTTAAAGTGCATTCAGGGATAGTAAGACAGATTGGACATCACAGAGAACTTCCTTGCTCTAAATTTGCAAAATGTGAATTTGCTTACTATGTGAGATTGTGGTACCTTTTTGTTTTTTAAAGATAAAACTTTACCAATACTATTTTCTTTTTCCTTTCTTTATAATTTTTTAATGACATTAAAAGGTTAAAAAGAGTTGATTTAAGAAAAATTTAAAGTAAAAAATAAAACAAAGATTTGGCATAATTTGTGAAGATGGGATGTAAATTAACTTTGGAAAACACTTTTCTAAACAGGGTTTGTGTAAACATCAGAAAACAAAATGCTATGCAATGATATTCCAAGTTACCATTTGGAAGAATTCTGTAGAATAATCTTTAGCTAAAGTTTTTTTTTTTTTATGATTGGTCCAGAATAATCCATACATTTGTAACATTCTTCAAAATGATAATTCAAATCAGTTGGATCTAAAGACAGACTCAAAATAAAGGCAGGAGGCAACATTGTAGAACTCAAAAAAAGCGAAAAAGGCAAAGTCTTAAAAATAAAAAGAGAAAAGTAAAAGAACAAAAGGAAGCAAGGAAGAGAAAGAAAGAAAGTCAAAGAAGAGAAAGGAAGAGAAAGGAAGAAAGAAAAAAGGAGAAAGAAAGGGTTACATACAATAAGATATAGTTTGTGAGCACTCTGGGTCCTAATTTTACTTTGATGGTTCTGTTAGCTCAGAAAACACTTCGATTTGCCCTCTTGGTTTAAAATATGAATTAAGCTCTTCTGACTCCATAATTTTGGGCCTCTAATACACAGGCATTATTTAGTTTTCCCTGTTATGCATTAGAAGGTACAGACACTATGATTTTATTTAGCTAATTTCAAGATTAAAGATTTCCTTAATTGTAGTCTTCCGCTAGTTCTTTGTAGTTGCTAAAACTGCATGCTTGATTGCTCAAGGGAAAACTTGTACTATTTGAGGCCCTGTTAAGTGAAGTAAACTATAGGCTTCCACTTCTAGGAAGATAGAGTAGATGCACTTCTCCCTGTTCCTCCCACTAAATACAGCTAAAGGCCCTGGGCTTAGATGTATATTTGTTATATGTGTAACAAACATGAGAAGATTCTGAAAGGTGGATACAAGAAGGCAAAACTGCTAAGGGATTCAGTAGCCTAGAAACAACACAGTGATGATGTCCCTGCCTTATACATCCTAGACTTGGAGTGAAGAAGTTGGCAACTGGAAACGTCAATGGGTACAGAAGAAGAAGAAGAAGAAAAAAAGCCTCAATAAAAGTTAAAAGTTAACTCTTTCTAACCAATGGACCAGGAGTAGGGCAGCGCAGCAAAACACTAAACTTTTAGACAATGGCTGCTGTGCTCCAGCCAAAAAAACCACAGAAAAACTTATGGTCCCACCCCAATCCCCAACAGCAAGGGCTGAATGGATAGCCTAGATTTCCACCTTTGCCAGGCTGGAATGTAGTGAGATGCCCTGACTTCCATGCAGGATAATATCAGAAAAGGTCAAGCAGTGAGTCACATCTTCACCACCGCCCAGAAATAATGAGACCACTACTCCCAGTGGTGTCAGTGGAGGCCACAAGGGAAGCAGTAAGGACATATCCCTTTCCCTCCCAGCCACTCAAGGCCTAGTGGGGTGGGGGTAGCAAAATTCCCACCTGTGTCCAACATAAATGAGGTGCACTCCCATCTCAGGTGTGAACAGAGGCCACGAGGGGAACCTGGCTATGCTGTCCCACCTGGCAGTAATAAGACAGTGCTCCCTCTTCCTCTGCCAGAGCAATGTCACTGGAAGCTGAAACAGAAGGTTTAAGAAGATTCAGAGCCTTGGCCTGTTGCAGTGGCTCACGCCTGTAATCCCAGCACTTTGGGAGGCAAAGGCAGGTGGATCACTTGAGGTCAGGAGTTCGAGACCAGCCTGACCAACATGTTGAAACATCATATCTACTAAAAATGCAAAAATTAGCTGGGTATGGTGGCGGATGCCTGTAGTCCCAACTGCTGGGGAGACTGAGGTAGGAGAATCACCCGAGGGCCGGAGGTTGCAGTGAACCGAGATTGTGCCACTACACTCTAGCCTGGGTGACAGAGTGAGACTCCTTCTCAATAAATAAATAAATAAATAAATAAATAAGCATAAAACATAAAAAAACTAAAAAAAAAAAAAAAAAAAAAATAGGTCCAGAGCCTCATAAGAACCTAGATGTCTGGGTTTAAAAAAACAAACAAACAAAAAAACCCCACTAATTGTACCAAGAACCAAGAAGATCTCCAACTGGACACCTGAAGACAATCAATAGATGCCAACATTGAGAGGATAGGGATGTTAGAATTATCATCTGAATAAGATTTTTAAAGCAGCCATCATAAGAATGCTTCCATGAGCAATTATAAGCATGCTCAAAACAAATAAAAAATAGAAAGTCTCGGTAAAGAAATAGAACATACAAAGAACCAAATGGAAATTTAGAACTGAAAAACACAGTAGCCAACAACAGCAACAACAAACAACCCCAATGGGTAGGCTTAACAGCAGAATAGACAGGACAGAGGAAAGAATCAGTGAACTTAAAGATCCAACAATAGAAACTATTCAATCTGAAAAATAGAGGGGAAACAAACAAACAAACAAACAAACAAACAAAATATATATATATGAGGAGGGCCTCAAAGACCTATAGAATTATAAATGAAGGTCTAACATTCCTGTCATTAGTGTTTCAGGAGAGGGGGAAAGAGGACAAGGCTGAAAAAGACTCAAAAAAAAAAAAAAATAGCTGAAAATTTCCCAAATTTGGTAAAAGATATAAATCTATAGATTTCAAGAAACTGAGTAAACTCCAGGTAGAACCCCCAAAGAAATCTATACTAAGACACATAAAAGTCAAATTTCTGAAAGCAAAGCAAAGAAGCCATGAAAAGCCTTGAAAGCAGCAAGAAAAAAACAGCGCCTTGCCTGTAAGGAAGAACACATTCCAATGACAGCAGATTTCTCATCAGAAACCATGGAAAACAGAAGGAACAAAAGGAAAACCATTTCACAGATTAGGAGAAACTAAGAGAATTTGTCACCAACAGACCTACTTTAAAAGAGCTTCGCTCTTCCCTTTTGCGGCCATCACCGAAGCGGGAGCGGCCAAAATGAAGTTTAATCCCTTTGTGACTTCCGACCGAAGCAAGAATCGCAAAAGGCATTTCAATGCACCTTCCCACATTCGCAGGAAGATTATGTCTTCCCCTCTTTCCAAAGAGCTGAGACAGAAGTACAACGTGCGATCCATGCCCATCCGAAAGGATGATGAAGTTCAGGTTGTACGAGGACACTATAAAGGTCAGCAAATTGGCAAAGTAGTCCAGGTTTACAGGAAGAAGTATGTTATCTACATTGAACGGGTGCAGCGGGAAAAGGCTAATGGCACAACGGTCCACGTAGGCATTCACCCCAGCAAGGTGGTTATCACTAGGCTAAAACTGGACAAAGACCACAAAAAGATCCTTGAACGGAAAGCCAAATCTCGCCAAGTAGGAAAGGAAAAGGGCAAATACAAGGAAGAAACAATTGAGAAGATGCAGGAATAAAGTAATCTTATATAAAAGCTTTGATTAAAACTTGAAAAAAAAAAAGAGCTTCATATAGGAAGTTCTCTAAACAGAAAAATAAGTGATGGAAGAAGGAACCTTGGAATATCAGGAAAGAAGAAAAGCAAAGGTAAAACAAAATATAGGTAATATAATGAAGTTTTCTTCTTTCAACCTTTCTAAATTATGTTCAATAGCTAAAGCAAACAGGATAACACTCTTGACTTGGCTCAAATTGCATGTAAGGGAAATATTTCAGATAAATCTATTATAAATGTTGGACAGCAAAGGAGCATAAAGGGAGGTAATGGTTTCATACTTCACTCAAACTGGTAACATCAGCAGTAGAATACGAGAAGTGGTGTATATGTAATGTAATATCTAGAGAAACCACTAAAAAAGCTACATACAATAATTAAATATAAATATATAAATATGACAATGAATATGAACACATGCACAGTTACACAAACATACACACACACACAAACACACAAGTGGTTCTACTTCTCTTATTGAGCCCAGATATATAGTATAAAGTATATTCTCTAGAATACATTTAAATTAATAGAATTAATATGACAATCAATAACAGAAAGATAAAAGGAAAATCACCAAACACTTGGAAACCAAAACATAATTTCAGGAATATAAAATGAGATGACCACAACAAATGCTGTAGGCTACTATGAATACCTCTACACATAAAAATTGTAAAACTTAAATAAAATGGACCAATTCCTTAAAAAAAAAAACAAAAAACAAAAAACAAAAAAAAAAAAAACCCAAACTACTAGAACTCACTCAATATGAAATAGACTCCTTGAATAACCTCTGTTAAGGAAATTGAATTTGTAATTTTAAAACTTCCAAGAAATAAATCTCCAAATCCAGATGGTTTCACTGGAAAATTCTACCAAGTGTTTAAAGAATGAAGACCAGTTCTAAGCAATTGCTTCCAGAAAATAGAAGAGGAGGGAACACTTCCAAATTCATTTTATGAAGTTAGTATTACCCTAATATTACAACCAGACAGAGTCAAAGTAAAAAAAGAGAAAACTATAGACCAATATCATAAATGTAGATGCAAAAGTCCTTAACAAAATATTAGCAAATAGAAGTCAGCAATATATTAAAAGAATTATACACAATGACTAAGTGAGGTTTATTCCAAGATACAAGGCATTTAAAATGCAATAATTAAAAAATAAATCATAATCTACCACACTAACAAACTGAGGAAAAGAAATCCCAATTGTATCAATCAGTGCAGAAAAAGTATTTAACAAAATTCAATACCGCTTCATGATAAATGCTCTCGGACAAATAAGAATAAAGGGGGACTTCCTCAGCTTGATAGAGAATCTATAGACAGCCTACAGCTAACATTATAGTTAATGGTGAAAGGGTCAATGCTCTTGCCCTAAGATTAGAAACAAAGTAAAGATGTATGCTCATCACTCTTTTTCAATATAGTAATGGAATTTCTAACCAGTGGAATAAAGCAAGAAAAGGAAATGAAAGCATATGGATCAGCAAAACTGTCCCTATTTGTAGATGATATGATTGTCACTGTAGAAAATCCCAAGCAATCTGCAAACTACCTAGAACTAGTAAATGAGTTAAGCAAGATTGCAGGATAAACACACAAAAAATCCATTATATTTCTATATACTAGTCATCAACACATAGACACCAAAATTTAAAATATAATGCCATTTACAGTTATACAAAAATATGAAATACTTGGAGGTTAACTCTAAAAAAAACATGTACAGGACTTCATGTTGAAAATTACAAAATGCTGATGAAAAAATTAATGGTTTAAATAAATTGCAAGACATACTGTATTAATGGTTCACTGGAAGACTCAACATAGTAAAGGCACCAATTTTTCTCAAATTAATATACAGGTTAATGCAATTTCTATTAAAATCCCAGCAAGATGTTTTGTAAGTATAAACAAAATTGTTCTAAAATGTATTATGATAAGGCAAAGGAAATAGAAGAACTAAAACAATTTTGAAGAAGAATATGAAAGGACTCAGTCTAACCTCTTTCAAGACTTATTGTATAGCTACAGTAAGTGAAATTGGTGTAGAGATAATCACATGGATAAATAGGATAGAAAATCCAGAGATAGTGCATATCCAATTGATTTTTGACAAAGGTACAAAAGCAATTCAGTGGAGGAAGGGCAATCTTTTCAACAAATGAAGCTGGGGCAATTGGACATTCATAGGCAAAGAATAAAAAAGCCTCAGCCTGTCTCACACCTAAGACAGAAATTAATAACTCAGATGGATCACAGACATAGGTAAAACAAAAAGTTATAAAACTTTTAGAACAAAATAGGAGAAAATCTTTAGGCTCTAGCTTCAGGCAGAGTTCTTAAACTTGACACTGAAAGCATGACACAGAAAACGAAAAACTGATAAATTGGATTTCATTAAAATTCAAAACTTTGTGCAGCCATAAAAAATAATGAGATCATGTCCTTTGCAGGGACATGGAAGAAACTGGAAGCCATCATCCTCTGCAAACTAACACGGGAACAGAAAGCCAGACACTGCATGTTCTCACTCATAAGTGGGAGTTGAACAATGAGAACACATGGACACAGGGAGGGGGACATCACCCACCGGGGCCTGTCAGGGGGTAGGGGGGCAAGGGGAGGGAGAGTATTAGGACAAATACCTAATGCATGCGGGGCTTAAAACCTAGATGACGGGTTGATAGGTGCAGCAAACCACCATGGCACATGTGTACCTTTGCAAGAAACCTGCATGTTCTGTACATGTATCCCGGAACTTAAAGTAAAATTTTAAAAAAATTCAAAATTTGCTCTACAAAAAAAATTCTGTTAAGAGAGTGAAAAGACAAACTAGAGACTGGGAGAAAATATTTGCAAACTAGAAAACCAACAAAAGATTACTATCTAAAACATATAATGAACTCTCAAATCCAATTAGAAAATAGTCAAAAGGCATGAGGAGATATTTCACTGAGGAGGATATAAATAGATTTTTATGGTAAAGAAGCACATAAAAAGATGTTCAACATCATATGCCATTAGGAAAATGCAAATTACGACCACAATGAGATATCACTACATACCTATTAGAATGCAGAAAATAAAAAATAGTGACACCACCAAATGCCGAGGAGGATGTGGAGTAACTGGATCACTCATACTGCTGGTGAGAATGTAAAATAGTGCAACCACTCTCAAAAATGGTCTGGCAGTTTCCTAAAAACCTAAACATGCAATTACCATATGACCCAGCAACTGTACTTCTGGGCATTTATCTCAGAGAAATGAAAATGTGTTCACCTAAAAACCTTCTTGAATGTGTATAGCAGCTTTGTTTGTAAAATCCCCAAACTATAAGTTACTCAGATGTCCTTCAACAGGTAAATGTTTAACAAATTGTGGTACATCCATACCATGGAACACCACTTAGCAATAAAAAGGAGCAAACTACTCACAGATAGAAACACCTGGAAAAATCTCCAGGGAACTATGCTGAATAAAACCAGCCAACGCAGGCTGGGCGCGATGGCTCACGCCTGTAATCCCAGCACTTTGGGAGGCCCAGCACTTTGGGTGGTCACGAGGTCAGGCAATTGAGACCATCCTGGCTAACACGGCCCCGTCTCTACTAAAAATACAAAAAATTAGCCGGGTGTGGTGGCGGGCGCCTGTAGTCCCAGCTACTCAGGAGGCTGAGGCAGGAGAATGGCTTGAACCCAGGAGGCGGAGCTTGCAGTGAGCCGAGATCCAGCCACTGCATTCCAGCCTGCGCAACAAAGCGAGACTCCGTCTCAAAACAAAACAAAACAAAACAAAAAAACACAGCCAATGCCAAAATGTTATATATTGTATGGTTCTACATAGATGACATGCTTGAAATGATGAAATTATATAAATGGAGAACACAGTGGTTGCTAGGCGTTAATGAGGGGATAGTTGTGGAAGAGAAGTAGATGTATCTTTAAAAAGGGGCACAGGTTGGATCCTTGTGCATGTGAAAATGTTCTAACTCTTATCTGTATTGATGTCAATATCCTGGCTATGATATTATACTGTCGTTTGGCAATACGTTACCACTGGGGGAAACAGCGTAAACGGTACACAGGATCTCTCTGTATTATTTCTTACTATTGCACATGAATCTACAATACCACAAAGTTTAGTTTTAAAAAAACATAAAATATCATATATGCATGCAATATAAGCAGCAAAAATTCTGGAGGGCCACATACCCAGCTTTAACGCAGATTACCTCTGCAGAGGTAGACAAGTAGCTCTGAAGATTAGGTGAGGTTGACGAGAGGATTCTTTCTTTTCATTTTATTCCCTTATGAATCTTGTCTAAATAAATTTCTTAACATGAGTATGTACTACTATTATAATAAAAAGGAAACAAGTTAGTAGGATTTAAAAATAAACCATATTAATTTCTCATTATTTAAACAGGATCTTTTCTGCAATTTCCCATGTACAAAAAGTTTCTTGACAAAACAGCCCTAGTATTTAGTAAATGTATTAAGCCTTTTACAGGAAGAAAATCCTTAACTTAGTCTTTCTAAGGGGAAACTCACTCCAAAACCTTTAGCTCATAGGAACTACCCATTATAAAATAAACTTTTATTCTACAAAGTGCTTCTCAGATATTTCAACCAATCTCTGACACAAAGTACCAAAGGTGATTTAATATATGCCAGGGTCCCTTCTCTTTTGTCCACTAATGGGAGGGGAGGGTATAATCTACACACCAAAATTCCCACACTCTTCAGCGCCAAAGAACAGGTGCCCAGCTGTCCCTGCAAAAACCCTGGCCATTGAGAACACCCCAGTTAAGGAACAGCAAAGGAAGCTGGTGCTATCATTCTGGTCCCAGGTAACCAAGAGACTGACTGTTCTTCTCATAAGAAACACTGTACCTGCTCCTGCCCTATGCGAGGCCAAGCCCTGTTGGGTATAGGTGATGTGGCCAAATGCATACAACTTCATTTATCAACGGAAGCTGCATCATATTCTTCTTTACACATTAGACCACTAAGTACAATTTTCTGTCATGATTCTCCATTCAACTCACAGCTTTGGGACAAAATGTGAGGGCAGAATTTGGTTCATTGTTTATGTTCACGGCAATAGGTTTGGGGTTTTCACATCTTCTGAATATCTGTAGGAAAGTTCAAGTACAAATATTGTTGAGATGCTCAAGAAAACATCTTTAATGAACAGAAACAGACTGTCTCCTATTGAAATTCCTTAAAGCCACAGGTATTTTATTTTAACATGCTTCTTCCCCACAGATTTGGAATTTGGGAGCTGAATACCCAAGTACAGGCAATGACTAAAAAGCTGACCCTGGGAAATTTGGGCATCATTAAATGATACTTTGAATCATGACAATGACATGTCTTAGGCTGTGATGTCATCCTCTTTACCAAGAAGAAATGAGGAACTGGATTAAATCAAGAATACTCTCTGATTGGTTTATTCCAACTAACCTCAAATAGTCAAAGTTATCAGTTACTGAGTATCGACTCTGTCCTGACACTTAACTAGTTCCTAATTTCCCGAACCATGTAAGGCAAGTGTCATAGGCGGTCTAAAGAGGAAGAAACAGAGACTCAGAAAGTTGAGATAACTTGTCCAAGATTACACAAAGGGTAAGGCGAAGTCAGGTTTGAACCCAGGTCAGCTGATGCCAGAGCCCACCTTCCTCAGTTCTCTGATGCCACCCCTCATACTGACGTAGTAAGCTTTAAGAGGTTTGTGATGATGTCGATGATATGTCACCTAGATCCTTCACTCTTTCCTCAGCTAGGAATGTAACCAATCCAAAAATTTCCTGAAGGTGGAAAACCCTGACTACTTTTCACCATTTTGGTGAACAGCCTTTGGCTATGCTTTACTCACGAAAACATACTCTCCCCAAATCATAGAGCATTTGATCTGAAGAAAAGCTCTGTAGAGAATCAGTTTCTTGGCAGAAATAGGCCTGGTAGAAAAACGTGTAAATCTAATACGATGCTTATCTTGCAAGGTTTTGGTAAGAAACTAAAGTCAGAAAGGTAAATGATACACTCAACACCCTGCAGCCAGCTAATGGCGAACAAGATATACACTCAGACACAGCAACCCCAAACACCAAGTGGGACGGTAATTAAATATACTGCTGAGGAAGTATCCCTGCACAGAATAATGTTCAATGACAACTTCAACCACCAGGTCCTTCCTGATACTTCTGTGCAATATACCTTATTTAATTTGAATACTTTGCTACTCCTGCTTTACAATTTAGCAAGCCCTTTCTTACACATAGTCTTCGTTGTTACAGTAGACACTGCTATGAACTAGACAGAGGGAATGGTATTTCCTTTCACACAAAAGGAAACTGAGGTTCATGAAATTAAGTGATTTACCTGAGATAACAGAGCCAGCAAATAGAACTACGCCCCAAATGTATCTCTTTCTGTAATGCTAAGCGGCAAAGTAGTAATTATTGAGGTTGCCTGTTCTTCCTAATATTTGATTATGAAAACTTCCTAAAATGTATTTAAAATTAACATGTTCCTTATCATAGAAATAATACATTTATGGTGGAAAATCTAAAAGGTATAATAAGGCAAAATAAAAAGCACATCTGATCTCACTACCAGAAGATATCATCATTGTTAAAATTTTGTGTAAATTCTTCCAGTCTTTTATCCATGCCTATATATACTAAAATAACACAGCAAAGACAAAATGCAGTTGTGATGTATATGCTCTTTTAAGGTCATTTCCTCTCCTTAGCATTATACAGCAAACATTTTTCCATGTACTTCAATATACTTTTACACAGTATTCAAAGAGGGCACCATATTCTATTGTGTTAATGTATCAGAGCTTTATGCAGCCAATATCCTATTGCAAGGCAATAAGTTGTTTTCAGTTTTTGTACAATTATAAGCATTGCTGTGGTTAACGTCCTTATAGCTAAACTTTTGCATACATCCGTGATAATTTTCTTCCAATAAATTCCCAGAACTAGAATTTGTTGGTCAAAGAGCTTGCAAAATATTAAAGCATTTAAGATATATTTGTGTAGTCCAAATTAAAATTTAAGGTTGCATTTGGCATGGGATTTGCTTTAGCAAATTTGTATACCGTCTCTGAGCTTTCACTAATTGCAATGTCTGTGGACTTTAATGGTAATCTTCTGAGCCAGATGATAAAACATTCACAAGATTGTTCCTATCATTTTACTCTGTAGTGAGTACTTTAAAGAATTCACATTTACAGAAGAAGAAAATCAGAACTGAGGTGCACAAAGCTACATTGTGAGATGTGTGAGATGTACTGTTGTGGACAGACCCTAGGTGGCCCCCCCTTTCCCCATGATCCCTGCCCTCTACTGTTTATGCCTTTGTGTAATCTCCTCCCCTTGAGTGCAGGTGGGTCCTGGGACTTGATCCTAACCAAAAGAACAGGGCAAAGGTGATGGGATGTCAAGCGTGTGATTAAGTTATGTCATAGAAGACTCCCTCTTAGCTGACTGGAGCTAGAGACTGTCCTTGTGGGCTTAATGAAGTAAGTGACTATATTGGAGAAGCCTGCATGGCTAAGAAATGCAGGCAGCTCTAAGCCCTAAAGGTGGCCTCCAGCTGACAACCAGCAAGAGCTGGGCCCTGAGTCACACAGCTACAAGGAATCGGGTTCTACCAATAGCTTTGAGTGAGTCTTGAGGTGGATTTTTCCCCAGTCAAGTCTCTAGATAAAAATGCAGCTTGGTCACACCTTGATTGCATCCTTTTGATATCCTGAACAAGAACCCAGTTAGGCAGTATCCAGACTCCTGACCCATGGAAACTGCAGATAAATGTATATTGCTTAAATTGGCTAAAATTGTGGTTATTTGTTATGCACCAACAGATAATGAATCCACCTACCCGCCCTGAAACCAGTGAGCTTGCATGACTTTGACTTTGACCCCTTCAACCTATTATCAACCTGTTCTTGCATCCCCTTCAAAGTAGCCCTCCGTCCACAAAGTGCAGTATTGTCTATATGGGCTGATCCTTGGTGTGTTAACCCTCAGATCCATGCCCCATCCTTCCCAGCTGCTCTTCTATACTGGAGGGGGCTGACTCCTGCAGGAGGCATTTCCAGGTTCCTGCTTCCAGTTGAGGGTAGAAAATGAAGCCTCTCTCCCTAAGCTCTCTGCCTTTGGTTGTGGCTGCGTATCCTTGATGGCCCCTGCCCCCACAGGACAGGCCTTCTGTGGTTCCACCCTTTGTCAGGTTGCCTCAGCTCTTGGGAGGAACTTCCAGCTTCTCTCTCTGTTTTTCCAGTCTAGGGATGGTCGTGGTTCCCATTTGTGGCTAATTTCTGATTTACCTCTCTTTTCTTCTATTTGGCTTTTTTGGTCCTCTGACACCTATGGAACCAATTCTCTACATTAAATTCCCTTTGCTGTAAGCACTTAAAGCGGTTTCTACTTTCTATCAAGACACTGGGTGATGCACACCCCACATCCTGGAGCCTGCACCTCATTCTGTACCAGGAGCAGCAGCATAGTACCTGGGTAATGTCAGTGCCAACGGCACTGAGTGTGTTGTATAAACAAATGATTGCTCTCACAGTGTTTTCTGTTTAGGGGTTCTGCCAGGTGTCAGGGAAACAGCAGCCAGTGGAACTGGGCCCCCATCCTTGGGTGTGCACAATCCGGGGCAGGGAACAGACATATAAACAAATAATTAGATAAATGTGATACCAATTACAAGAGAAGTATATTCAAAGTAGAATGGGAAAAGAGTTGGAAGAAGGCCCAGGGTGGTGGACGTGGTGATTGGTAGGGCAGAGAAAGAATGTTCCTAATTAGCTAGGCATGGTGGGGTGAGCCTGTGGTCCCAGCTACTCAGGAGGCTGAGGTGGGAGGATCATCTGAGCCTGGGAGGTCAAGACTGCAGTGAGCCATGACTGCACCACTTCACGCCAACTTGGGTGACAGAGCAAGACCCCATGTGAAAAAAGAAGTGTTCCTATCAGAGGAAACAGCCTGTGCAAAAGCATGGTGTCCTGGAAGAGCATAGTAGGTTCTGTTATAAGTGAGAGTAGTCACAGTGAGGTTTGTTTTCACTCGGCAACAAATTCATCTCAAAAATATCACGTAGAATTCTACCAGTCTACATGTACAGGTCAGGGCACTTTTCAGCTCCTGTCTCATTTTGCCAACCCATGGTTTTTTTTCCGTTCTTCATACCCTTCTTGGCAAAATATTTTCAGGATTAAAGCTCAACTGAATGACAGCCCCTCTGGCACTCAGCAGCCTCTCCTGGAGAGGTCTCTAAAGGCTGCAAGGGCAGGCAGTATGATAGGGTAGAAATAGAGCAGAGAGCATGGCCACGCCATGCGCTAACAAGATGAACTTGGGTAGACGGCCAGGTCCATCACTTATTAGCTGTGTGATTTTGGGCAAATTGCTTTACCTGTCTAGTCTCCTTTTGTATGGATATAATACCTACCCGGGGAACAGAGGAAATATCTTGTAAAGCATATTTTTACCCCTGACTAAGTGCTAAGCACTATGCTAGAGTTTATTATTCATTATCTCACTTAATCCTTAAATAAGTCTATAAATGGGTGACTACTATTAGTTCCAATTTAGAGATTTTAAACATTGAGGCTCAGAGGGTTTAAGCAACGTGTCCAAAGTCACACAGCAATTGATGGGCAGAAACTTGAAAGTCCGTGCCCCTATTCTTACTTGAATACTGCCCCATGGCAAAGCATCAGGCCTGGTGTGAGGCTTGAATTAGCAGCTCAATAAATTTATGTTCTCTCCCTTCCCACTTTCGGAGACAAGGAAGATGAGTTACTTTCTCCAGGTCTGCTAGCACTATCCAGAAGCTCTAGAAACAGAAGACAAGGATATCAAAGAGCAAGCTACCAACTAGATTATCAGCCACCAAGTTCTGAGCTTTGGAGATGAGTGTTTTTAGGGTACGAGGTGAGTACCAAAACTTCTGAAGCCAAAAGAAAGCCAAAGAATCCCAGTTCCTCAGCAAACTCACACCGCCATTAAAGACAAAGGTGGGAAACAGTAAGTCACTGTGCAACACCATTTTATGAAATTCTCATCCCAGGAGAAGGAATTTATTATGTATATTTTGTAGATGTTGACCTGAGGGCTTAACTAACTTGTTCATGTCACTGGGAAGTGTCAAAACTGAGCTTGGGGACCCAGAGTGAGGGAAGGTAGGGTCCTGGGCTCCTCTGCAGTTGTCATTATCATCTTCTGCTTCCCTCACTCTCTGAACTCCTGCAAGTAAGACCTGTGTTCGGCAGTGCAGCCTGAGGGGCCGGCAGGCCTGGCTAGAATCCCAGTGAAGTGTCCTTAACTTCAAACCCTTCCCCAAGGGCTCAGGGTGTGGTGCTTTGGCAGCCTTTCTTTCTTCCTGCACTAGGATTTAGCTCTCAGAGAAAGGAGTGGGGGAAGGGGACACAGCCAGCTGCTTGAGGATCAAAGAGGTAAGGGCCCAGCCTGTCTGCACAAGTGCTTGTCGGCCAAGCACGCAAACACACACACACACACACACACACACACACACACACACACACACAGAGTACATGCATACATATCACGTTTAACATATACTCAAGCATGCCACATGTAACACACACACCACACACATTCACACACCACATATAACACACACACACTGTACACATATTCACACATACCACATATGACACACGCCTTTATACACACCACATGTAACATACATGCCACACACACATATTCACACGTACCACATATGACACATGCCTTTATACACACCACATGTAACACAAACGCACACACACATACACACACCTCACATTCATACATGTCACATATAGTACACACTAAACATGCCACATACAGCACACATACCACACACTCATGCACACCACATATAACTCACACAACACACCTCATATGCTCACATTATACATGTACACCCCACACATAAATATACCACACATACACCAAATATCACACAGAGCAAACACACTACAGCATACACACAATACTTCACACCACTTTTTGGATATGCACATACAACACACATATATGCACCACATACACCATGTTTTACATGGCTATATGTAACACACACTACAGCGCATTCATATCACTTTACATCCTTGTATCTCACATGCCACACACATACATGCTCAATGCACCTATATACGGCACATACACACCACACATCCACGTATTACCTCACACTTTCACATCATATGCACAGAGTCCATTCACATTTGTGTACCACATACATACCACACGTAAACATACACACTCCACAAACGTGATAGTATACATATACCACACCTCATGCTCTTGTATGACACATATTTGCATACCACACCATTTCATACACCACAGATAGACATGCATGCCACACCACACCACACCACACAGACACACACTCCACACACACACCACACCTCACATTCTTGCATTATACACACACATACACCATCCCACGGTCACACACCACAGATAGACACTCCTTTCACATGTCATACACAATACACACACCATGCACAGCACACACACCATGCACAGCACACACACCTGCACAGCACACACACCATGCACAGCACACACACCATGCACAGCACACACACACACAGCTTTCAATTCATTCACATGTAGGCTGCAGCTCCAACCCCAGAGTACCCAGTCATTGTGAGGAAAAGCCACAGACAGCCCCCCGAGGGTTTCTTTCCCTCTTCCTGGCATCATTATAGCCTCGTTGCTGGATAAATTAATTACAGAGTTGGAGAGACAGAAATCCAGCTCCCACCCACCATTCCCCTGAAGTATCAACATTGTGGATCTATTTATGAACCTCCAAATCTGGAAGGTGTGACATGCTTTGTCACTGTGCAGCCGGCGCTCTGGCAGCCAGCCGGGGTCTGGCTCTTTTATGTGGTGAGAAGTTATGCCTCTCCGCTCTGCCCTTCTCCCTAGCATTCACCTGGAGTGTGTCACGATGGAGGGAACAAACGTATGTAATGCCTGAGTCTGGAATGCGCCCAGCTATGGGGCTGCTGGGGACCTCAGTGTGGGAGGGGAAGTGGAGTTCACTCAGGCGGACGGAGAAGAATTTTTCTTGTGCCCTTAGCTTGCTCTTTGGTTAGAGGAGGGGATTTTGCCTGCCCAAGAACCGGGGGATCCAGAGATGATTGTAACCCTGTTGTCCGGTCTTCCTTGATGATTATCAGAATTGTTTAGTCTTTGCAATTATGTGGAATGGAGAAGTCCACCCCTGACACTGGTGTTGTCTTATTTGATTCATATCGTCTATGTATTCAAGATACGTGCCTTATTCCATTTGGAGGGTTCCTTCATTCAGTAAGGCTGTGCCTGGAGATATGTCATCTTCACTGGAAGGCCATGTATAAACTATATAAACTGGTGCTCTAGTAAACCTAACTGTCTCCGCAGCAGGTTAGATGTGAATGAGCTGGGTGGGGCAGAGAGGCTGTCATCTGGAGCCACAGCCAGGAAGGTGCCTCAGGAGGTGTGAGACAAGGGCCTCTCCCGGGCAGGGCCCCCTGGGTTGTGGCTGATGCTGACAGTTGCCATCCAGTGTTTTCCTGGGTGCCGTTACTTTGTTTTCTGAGCCAAAACGTTTCCGAGACCTTCCAAATTTCCCTGAGTCTGATCTCCTGGGAAAGTCAGGAGGGGCAGCAAAAGGAAAGTTCCCCTTTCTCTGTAGCTCTGCAGGCCGCATGCTGCCAAAGGCAGCACAATGTCAGCCAAGGTGGAAGAATGGAGCTGAATGGTGTAGCTATTTGTTGTGTGTGATTCAGAGCTTCAAAGCCTATTAGCTTTCATTAGGAGCCAAGTCATGACACCAACATGATCTACACAATGCTTAATGCAGCAGCTTCCAGATTTGCCCCAAATGTGAAGTGGGTGGTCAGGGCAACCTGCGGGCTGTTGAGGGAAATGTGAGGTGTGGAAAGAGAGATGCAGGATAGTGAACAGGCAGGAGCATTTTTTTGGCAGGTGGGAAGAAATCAAAAGGAGTGTTTGATAAGTTTTTGGGGCCTGCGAGGAACTTACGATTGCTGTCTAGCAGGGTGGTCTGGGCAACATTCAGGTCTGTAGTGGGATAGCGGTTTGGTCAGCGACTCCCCCGAGACTAGGTTCCTCCCTTGATAAGCCATGTTCATTTCATTTCAATTCACGTTTTCTCCCAGGCCGCCTCCGCCAGCAGTAATATAAGGTTTCAATCTAATTGCCGGCTACTTGAGATGTGTCCGTCTTGGGCATGGGGAGTTGGGAGGCCCACAGTGAGAAGGCAAGTAGATAAGTGTTCCAGTGTGGAGCCAGCCAGATGGCTATTAAATGTCTTGTGAAGGAGCTGGGCCAGGAACCCGTAGGAGAAGGTTCCTGCCGCACAGCCGGGTCTGTGGTCACATTGCTGAATGTAGCCTCCCAAGAATTGTAGGGTGGGCTGAATGCTCCTGCTTCCTGAGGGCGTATATGTACTATGCATCCCCTGATTTCAAGGAAAAACTCAGGAAATACGTGGTCCAAGGAGAAAGGGGCCTCAATGGGTTTTTTGTTGTTGTGATTTTGCAAGCGATCTTGAAGTGAACGCCCACAAACTGCCCACACAATATGAATAGCAGCATTCATTTCCCAGGGCAGTGAGGCCAGAGCCGGGCCTGTTGGGAGATCCTGCCCTCCCTCAGCCTCTGGGTATCTTCAGCTCTGCAGCCACTTTCCCTTGACGCAGGTCTGGGATGGTGCAAGCCGGAGGGGATTAGCAGATACGAGGAGCTTCTTCCCTCTCTGATCCCTGCTCTTGGACTCTCTCCTTTTGGTCTTGGACCACTTGCTTGGCTTCTTCACCTCAGTTTCTCTATCTATAAAATGGGGATAATGGTGTTTACTTACTTACCTCATGAGTATTATAGGAATTAATTACTGTTTGTAAAGTACTTTGAAGATGAAAAGTGTGATGTGGCATCATCGTTATGATGATGAAATATCTTCCACTGTTACCGGCCAGATTCTGCCAGATTCAAGCAAACATTTCAATGTGGGTTCCAAATGAGACCTTCACAGCCGCCACATGCGTGAGTCAGTGCACACTCATGGTCCCACTGGAATATCAAGAGGTGGAAAACAACAGAAGCCATTTTCACCTAAGAAAGGCTTCTTCCTATTTATGGGGCAATGGCAATCAGGAGATTCAGGGGGTGACAAGTAGGAGTGATCAGTGGCTCCAAGATACAAAATAGTCTATCATGTCTATGATTCAGCAGAAGCAAAACCAACCATTTTCACTTCAGCCATGTGCTCATGGTACATAGCATAGATGCTAATGATGCCTTCTTATGGATAATTTTTGTCTTTACTTATTGTGGTAGGAGAGCCGTAACAGGTTGGGCATATAAAACCCATCTGCTACCTTGACTTTCACAAAGATGAAGTATCTCTGCAAAGTTTCCTTCCATAAAAGGCCACAGAAACAAAAATATTCTTAGGATTTCAAAGTCTCTTAAAATATTAGATCATCCCTCTTCTCCAATGAGTATAATCTAACTTTTTGGAATGTTTAGAGGCAAAAAGTGAAATTTTGTCAAACTACCTTGTATTTGCATTCTGGTGTTGTCCCATGGCTGACGGTGGGAATGTTTTCTCATTCTCTTTATCCCCATCTGGTTAAAAAATGGTGTGTGTAGCAGATTGTATTTGTTAGTGGGGCTGAATATGTGGGGATGCTAGGGCGAGCTTATTAAAGAAAGAAGGGTCTGTACTGGGGGAAGAAATCAGTTGCATTAGAGTTTATATCTGGCCCCTATGGTTGATTTATTTGAAAGTGTTAAGCTTCTAATGTAGCATAGGCAAAATTTAATTAAATCTAATTTTGCTATGAAAGAAAAATCGGCAACAACCCAAATTTCAGAAGATACCATTTATGATTATGCTGTTTGTTTATATAATAATCTAGATACTTCTTTTCCTAGTAGAGTAATTACATCTAGGAAGCCAGGAGATAACTATGTGAATTACCCTGAAGGGCAGGAACACCAGGTAGGGAACAAGCCAACTCAAATTATGTATTCAAATGGAGTGCACAAAGCTTTCCCATTTATGGCAGATTGTGTTCTCGACATGGAGTTTGAAAATCCAAATACTGTAAGTCAAATGTGATTTCTAAATAGAAACCATTGTGTAATAGGAAGTTAGGCACTGGCTACAGGTATAATGGCCAATTTGGTTTCTTTATTACAAAAGTAATTCATGTTCATGATTTTTAAAACTAAATAAGAAAAAAGTATTCGTCATCCTTCTGCCTAGAGATAACCACTGTTTGTGTTTCAGTGCCACTGTTGTTTCAGAACTTAGATGCATATGTTTTGTTTTTTAAAAAAATACTGAACATAAGGTGTTACAACCTTTTAAATACATTTATTATAAAATTTTGCCACATTAATAAAATAAATTTTAGTGTGGGTTGATACAATTATAAGTAACGGTGGTACAGATTGCCATATACATACTGGCTATGTATTTCTTAAAACTGGAATTTCTTGTTCATATTCCAAGCCTGTGTTTTTTATTTTCATTTTTGTTTTATTTTTTATAATTTCAACTTTTACCTTCGATGCAGGGGTTACATGTGCAGGTTTGTTACATGGGTATACTGCATGATGCTGAGGTTTGGGACACAAATGATCCTGTCACCCAGGTAGTGAGCATAGTACCCAATGGGTAGTTTTTCAGCCCTTCTCCGTCTCCCTCTCTCCCACTTCCTGTAGTCACTAGTTTCTATTCTTCCCATCTCTACGTCCGTTTGTACCCAGTGCTTAGCTCCCACTTATAATTGAGAACATGCAGCATTTGGTTTTCTGTTTCTGTGTTAATTCACCAAACCTGTGTTTTTTTAAATGGAAAGTTAATTTCATTGTCATCATAATAATCATCATTAGTTCATTAGAGATGTTAAAAATGAAGACATTAACCTCTCGTGAGACATATGTTTTCCAAATATTTGTACAATCGTTTCTTTTAATTTTTGTAGCATTTTCTTTTGAAATTTTATAGCATTTATTTTGACTTAAGAAAGAAATGTTTAAATTTTGTATAATTATATCTAGAAATATTTTCTTTACAATTTTTGCCTTAGTGTCATGCTTAGAAAACTTCTTATATCCTCAAATTATGTAAATATTCACCATTAACTTAGCCTACAATTGTGTATACACACACACACACACACATACACACACACATATTTAGTTCTGAAATTATTTGTATGTCTCGTGGGGAGATTGGAAATACTTGGTAATTTTTGGTAGACAGAGTTCCAGGAATGAGGAACTAATTTTTCCTCATTTCTATTTTTTTCTTTATTTTTTTTTTTCCTTTTTTTTTCTGAGTAGGCAAAAGTAGACTTCACGTTATTTGGTTATTTGTGACCTTTCTAAGGCTTTCTTGGACTTCCATTTTAGTAGCAGGTACTCCTTCCCTTTTTTAGCAATGATGTTATAAAAATTACATCTGTCTTGAAACTATACAGCCAGTTCCCTGTTTGCAGAGAATTTTCACCTTCTGATCCTTCTACATGTTCCTGCTCCGTGTCAACATGCCTTCAAAGTCTGTTTCAGTCCTGAACATGTTCAGATCTTGGTTTGAATCCTGAATCCATAAAATGAAAAATTTTTCTCTTTGGCCATACTTGGTGTTTCAATAGTCCCTCACAGAGCACTACCCTGTCTCAAATGGCAGGTTCTATTTTTGGCCCCTATTATCTAGCTGAGTGATCTTGAGCAACTCATTTAATCTCTCTGAGCCTCAGTTTCCTCAACTGTAAAATGGGATTAATAATAACCTTCCTTAGCTACTTCACAACCTTATTGTGAAGATCAAGTGAGATCATGGTTATAAAAGTGCTCAGTAAGCTGTAAAACAATATACAAACACAAGGTGTTATTATTTCCCTTTTATTTAACATTATAAAGGATTGAATATGGTATTATGTATGAGTATAAGGTAATAAGGATTATTTTTAAAGTAACATGCCACGCTATAAACATCCAAATAAGTGCAATCCTTTTAGTAGGCCTCCAAAGAAGCCTCAAATTAACTTTTACATTGTTATCCTTGCCCAAAACCTATTTTTAACTTCCTTTGGGATAGTTGCACACATTCTCCCTTGGTGGAATATTTTCTTTCTTATTTACATACTTCACCTTTTCCTCCCACCCTCCTTTTTGCCTTGAACCTCCTTTTCAGAGGAGCCGAAGGGGATAGAGGCAGTGGTAGGCAGAAAGGTCTTAGGCAATGGGGCTATGTGGAAGGTAGGACTAGTCTACATGACCAGACTGAAATTGGCTGCTGGGGAGTTTCTTTTTGAGGCCCAACTCAAGAAGAAGACTGATTTTAATACATTCAACTAATGCTTGCTGTAGGCCTACCTTTAGAGTATTGGTAAATCCACAACAAATAGGAATACTCAGAAAGTGGATCTTACCCTTTACTGAGGTCTGTCTGTTCAGTTTCATCAAGGAATATCTGTAGAATTATAGAAGTTGCAATGGACTAAAAGTAAACAAGCCTGAGTTCTGGTTCTGGCTCTGCAATAAAGAACTAAGTGACTGAGTGACATTAGGCCCTGAGGTTTAGTTTCCTCATTCTCCAAACAAGGAAATTGAAGGAGATGGTCTTTAAAATTCTTTTATTTTACCTTGAAAATGCTAGGATTCTAAAAGCCTTCCTTGTCATGATTTTATAGAGGTACAAAACATTTCCCAGTTCTGCAACTTTGGGCAAGTTAATTAATATATTAGTCCATTTATGTTACTATAAAGGAATACCTGGGATTGGGTAATTTATCAAGAAAAGAGGTTTATTTTGGCTCATATTTCTGCAGGTTGTACAAGCAAACATGGCACCAACATTTGCTTTGCTTCTGGTGAGAGCCTCAGGAAGCTTACAATAACGGCAGAAGGTGAAGGGGGAGCTAGAGCATCACATGGTGAAAGAAAGAAAGAGAGCAAGAGAGAGAAGGGGGAGATCTCAGACTCTTTTAAACAACCAGATTTCCTGTGACCTTACAGAGTAAGAACTCACCCATTATCACAAAGATGGCACCAAAACATTCATGAAGGATCCACCCTCACAACTCAAACACCTTCCACTAAGCCCCACCTCCAACATTGGGGAAATCACATTTTAACATGAGACTTGGAGGGGACAAACATCCAAACCATGTCTTTCTGACCCTGTGCTCCAAATATCATATTCTTTTCACATTGCAAAATACAATTATCCCCTCCCAATAGTCCCCCCAAATCTTAACTTGTTCCAAAA
The DNA here is from genome assembly GCF_043159975.1 of Macaca nemestrina. Lineage (NCBI taxonomy): Eukaryota > Metazoa > Chordata > Mammalia > Primates > Cercopithecidae > Macaca > Macaca nemestrina. Next base: position 80,696,456 of record NC_092127.1, on the reverse strand, counting down.
TCAATTCAAAAGTTCAAAGTCCTAAGTCTCATTTGAGATTCAAGGCATGTTCTTTCCAACTATGAGCCTGTAAAATCAAAACAAGTTGTTTACTTCCAAGATACAATGGTGGTACAGGCATTAGGTCAATATTCCCGTTCCAAAAGGGAGAAATTAGCTAAAAGAAAGAGGCCACGGACCCCATACAAGTCTGATACCCAAGAGAGCAGTTATTAGATCTTAAAGCTCCAAAACAATCTTTGGGTCCATGTCCCACATCCTGGGCACATTAGTGTCCTGTGTAGGTTCCCATGGCCTTGAGAAGTTCTGCCCCCATGGCTTTTCCATGCTGAGGTTACAAGCTGCTGGTGGCTCTGCCATTCTAGGGTCTGTAGCTGGTGGCCCCATTTCCACAGCTCCACTGGGGCGGCCCCAGTGGGGACTCTGTCTAGGGGCTCCAACTCCACTTTTCCCCTTAGCACTGCCCTGGTAGAGTGTCTCTGTGGGGGTTCATCCCCCCAGCAGGGTTTTGCCTAAGCACTTAGGCTTTTCCAAGCATCTTCTGAAATCTAGGCAGACGCTGCCAAGCCTCCTTCACTCTTGCATTCTGTGCACCTGCAGGCTTAAGACTACATAGAAACCACCAAGGCATATGGAGGCTTGCACTTTCGGAAGTGGCAGCCTGAGCTATATGTGGGTCCTTTGAGCCACAGCTGGAGTTAAAGCAACTGGATGCAGGGAGCAGTGTCCTAAGGTTGAGCATGGTAGCAGTGCCTTGAGCCTGGCCCCTGAAACCATTCTTCCATCCTAGGTCTCTGGGCCTGTGATAGGAGGAGCTGTCCTGAAGACTTTTGAAATGCTTTCAAGGCTTTTTATCATTTTCTTCACTATTAGTACCTGGCTCCCTTTTAGTCATGCAAATCTCTCTAGCAAATGGTTGCTTTACAGCCTGCTTCAGTTATGCTCCTGAAAATACTCTATTCTCTCTACTAAAGGGACAGACTGCAAATTTTCCAATTTTTTACACTGTGCTTCCCTTTTAATTATAAGTTCCATTTTAAGTTATTCCTTTGCTCCTGTATCTGATTGCAGGGAGTTAGAAGCAGCCACACTGCTTCTTGAATGCTTTGGTGCTTAGAATTTTCTTCCACTAAATTTCTTAAGTCAACACTCTGAAGTTCAACCTTCCACAAAGCCCTAAGACATGGACACAATGCAACCAAATTATTTACTAGGACATAATAAACCTTTACTCCAGTTCCCAATAAATTCTTCTTTTCCATCTGAGACCTCATAGGACTGGCCTTTACTGTCCATATTGTTACCAGCATTTTGTGGTCACAACCACTCTAAGAAATTCCAAACTTTCCTTTGTCGTCCTGTCTTCTTCTGAGATCTCCCAACTCTTCCAGCCTCTGCTCATTACCTAGTTCCAAAGCCACTTCCACATTTTTAGGTCACTTTATAGCAATGCCCCACTCCTTCATAGCAATTTTCTGTGTCAATTCATTGCTGTTACTATAAAGGAATACTTGAGACTGGGTAACTTTTAAAGAAAAGAGATTTATTTTGGCTTATGGTTCTGCAAGCTGTATAAGCATGGCACCAACATGTGCTCAGCTTCTGGTGAGGGCCCTTGGAAGCTTACAATCATGGTGGAAGGAAAAGGGGAGTCAACACATCACATGGTGTTTTAGTTCATTTTCACACTGCTGATAAAGACATACTCAAGACTGGGCAATTTACAAAAGAAAGAGGTTTATTTGACTCACCATTCCATGTGACTGGGGAGGCCTCACAGTCATGGCAGAAGGTGAAAGGAACATCTCACATGGCTGCAGACAAGAGAAGAGAGTTTCTGCAGGGAAATTTCCTTTTTTTAAAACCGTTAAATCTCATGAGACTTACTCAGTATCACAAGAACAGCATGGGAAAAACCTGCCACCGTGGTAATTGAATAATTACCTCTCACCGGGTCCCTCCCACAACATGTGGGAATTCAAAATGAGATTTGGTTGGGGACACAGCCAAACCATATCACATTCTGAGACAGAGCCAGAGAGAATGGGGAGGTTTCAGATCCTTTTAAACAACCAGATCTTGTGTGAACTCATAGAGCAAGAACTCACTCATTACTGTGAGGATGGCACCAAGATAGATATTCATGAAGGATCCACCTCCAAGACCCAAATACCTCCTACCAGGCCCCACCTCCAACATTTGGATCACATTTCAACATGAGATTTGGAGGGGACACACATCTAAATCATGTCAGCTAACCTGTCTGAACCTGTTTCATCATCTATAAATTGGAGAAAGTATCTATTATATTAGACTTTTTGTAAAAACTAGCTGATAAAATGTATGTGAAAGCATTTGGCTCAATGCTCAATTTCAACAGAATAAATGCTCAATAAACATTAGACATACTTTTGTTCTTTTCATTTTATTATTCTCATGGAGGGGAATCTACTCTAAATTTTAAGTTTATTTCATAAATATTATCACTATTACTGTTGCTATTATTATTATATCTCAAAACGAGACTTCTTTTCTATTCACCCTAGTTCTGTACTCTGGGGTCAATTGGCAGCCATAGATCTGTCTTCAGCAACAATCTGAGCACTTCATTCTTCATCAATGCTGAATAGATGCAGACTCTTTCAGATGAATCTGCAAGCTCAGATTGAGTTGCAGTAAATATGCCAACATAAGTAATGCATTCTCTCCAAAACTTCTCTTTGTTCTGCCTTTTCAGCAGCAATCTGTTCTTCCTTTTCAATCTGTCTAGTATCACTGTAGAAGCAGAGATCAGGTATGACTTCCCACAGGTGCTCAAGGGAAATAGTGCCACACCCAAGCAGGACCTCATAGGCCAGCAACCATTATGTCAGACCCTTTGAGTGAGTACCTTCATTTTTGCATAAGATGTCAATATCCTATGCAAAATAGAGTTGAGGGATCTGTGTTATGTAGTGCAGTAGTGAGTAGGCTACTAGCAGATGCCTTTGGAAGATATTAATGTTCACTTCACTGAAGGAGGAGGATCCTAGAAAACTGCCTAAATGTTCTGGGAATAAAGTGTCCAACAAAACAGATGGATCCTAGGGCAGGAGCAAGCTCCAGTACAGCAGGCTGGTTGGTATACTCAGAGAATAATGGCTGCTGGGCTTTCAATTGTTACAATGGCCTGAGATTCATAAAGAAGCTTCTCCAGATCCATTTTAGGTTTAATGTATAGATATCACCACTTTTCTTTTTGTGGATATACTTATCCAACTGAAAGCAAATGTTGGTGCCACCCAAGTAGGTTCCTGCAGAAAGGAATTTAAGGATATTCTTTTCCTTCATCTGTAGGAATCAGAAGTAATAGATGCTGAAAAATGTCCCTTTAAGTTAAGCCAGTAACCAAAGACAACTCTATATGGACCTCTTTGTGAGCAGTACAGAGTGTCTTAATTGTTATTCAAAAAAGTTATTTTTTGTTTCTGTTGAAGGATCTAAACAGCTGGAAGGAATTTTGCTCTTATTCTTACCAAACCAGACAAACTGCAAATTTATGCATTTCCTTGAACCCATCAAGGAGCTAAGGTTGCAGGGCAACCAACTGGCCCCAGTCTAAGGAGAAACAGGTGGTCCCAGGAAGAGAAATGCATGTGCTGGCATACATAGGTGGATTCAACTGAACACAAGTAAAAGGAGTTCAATGGGGTGGTTGGGGATGTGGTAGAGGCCAATGGGGAGCTGGTGTAAGAATGGGAAGCCCCTTGGGGCATTGAAATTGTCCTTTTCAGGTTTTTCTCCACAAATGTCACCAGGTACTCCCAGAAAAAGAATGAAGAAAGTTAAGTTTAACAAGTTGTCCTTTGGGTGCAGCATGGAGGATGAGAAGCAACTGCTGTTGGAGGGGCACTTAACTCCACTCAGACGCTTTTCCCTCCCTTACTACTTATGGAACAGAAGCCTGATTCTGTGGAAGGATGGCCTATAAACACTGCTATACTTGGGGCACTGGTGAAAACACAATAAAACTATGGGAAGAGAATAGTTAAAAAAAAAAAATGGTGGGGAGCAGCCTCTGGGTCCATAACAATAGCCTGAGATGACAGGAGCACTGAGGAGGACCTCTAAGATCAGAAATAAGGCAAGGCTGTTCTCTATCCCCAGTCCTATTCAATATTATACTGTAAGTTCTAGCCAGTGCAATCAATACAAAAAGAAAGAGAAAGAAAGAAAGAAAGAAAGAAAGAAAGAAAGAAAGAAAGAAAGAAAGAAAGAAAGAAAGAAAGAAAGAAAGAAAGAAAGAGAAAGAAAGAAAGAAAGGAAAGAAAGAAAGAAAAGAAAAGAAAGAAAGAAAAGAAAGAGAAGATTGTCTCTATTTGCTCATGTCTGTATAGAAAATCTCAAAGAATTTAAAAAATAGTTCCTAGAACTGGTAAGTTTAGCAAAGGTTGCAGAATACAAGATCACTATAAAAAATAATTTGTATTTCTATATACTGGCAAAGAGAAAGTGAACTCCCAAATTGAAAACATATAAGCTGGAGTGACATCAGCAAGATGGTTGAGTAGAACCCCCTAGTGCTCATCAAAGACAGCCAGAACAATGAATAAACAACTATGTTTTAACAAAAATAACTGAGAGGGACCTCTGTAGTGCATCATAGGAGTAACGGAAACCTGTTGAGCACAGAAACTAAGGCGGACCACATGGAGAATGTAAGAAAATGCCTGGCTTCTACCACTTCATCTCCCAACTGAGATCAGCTGGGAACCAGGAGAAACTTCTCCCTGTGGTGAGGCAGTAAGCAAAAGGATCCTAGCAATCCCCATCAGCACCCTGGACACCTATAAATCTCACCACTGCAGTCCTCTGCAGTTCTCACAAGCACCAAGCCCAGCTGAGGGAGCTGCCTGGAGTCCACATAGCTGTGCTTTCCACAGGGAAGGAGCTGACACTGTGCCCTCTCCCCGGTGTCCCACAAAGCTGCTGTGCTACACGATCTTCCAACTGGAACTATGGCTGAAATGTGTCTTGCTTCAGGGGCAAGTAGCCATAGCTCCCCTTCATCCTTGAGGCTCAGCCACCACCGAACCACCCCAGACTGGTGCCCTGACATCCACAAGTTGATGCAAATATCTATTACACCCTTCCCTGTGGAGCCAAGCAGAGGTGGAAGTGCTTTGCTTACCCCTCCCTGTGCCTCCCTGGGCAGAAGCTGAAGAAAATAGTACTTTAGCTACTCAGAGAAGCCATATCTCTCTGGTACCTAAGCTGAAGCAGTGCCCTGCATCCCTTGGAAACAGTTCCTTGACCATCCAGAATGGTCATGCTCCCCAATACCTAAGTTGAAGTGGCACCCTGCATTTCAGGGACATGATGTCTGGGCTTCCTGGAACAGTCATGTGCCCCAGGCCTGAGCTGAAGCAGCACATCTTCCTCGGGGGAAGGAAAAAGAGAAAAAGAAGCTCATTTTATAATGACAAAGGGATCAGTTCAGAAAGAGGATATAAGAATTGTAAATATATATGCACCAAATATAGAAGTATCCAGACATGTAAAGCAAATGTTATTCGATTTAAAGGAAGAGATAGACTCCAATACAATAATAGTTGAGGACGTCAATACCCCACTCTCAGCATTGGACAGATTATCCAGACAGACAGAAAATAAGCAAAGAAACATTGGATTTAAACTGCGTTTTAAACCAAATGGACCTAACAGACATTTATAGAACATTTCATTCAACAGTTGCAGAATATACATTCTTTTCACCAGCACATGGAACATTCTCCAGGATAGAACACATATTAGGCCACAAAATAAGTCTCAAAAAGTTGAAATAATTGCAATCATATCAAGTATCTTTTCTGACCACAATGGAATAAAGTAGAAATCAATAACAAAATGAACTTTGGAAACTGTACAAACACGTGGAAATTAAACAGCATGCTCCTGAATGACCAATGGGGCAATGAGGAAATTAAGAAGAAACATTTAAATTTTATTGAAACAAATGAAAATACACACACAACACCAAAACAGATGGGTTACAGCAAAAGCAGTATGAAGAGGTAAGTTTATAGAAATAAACTCTTACATCAAAAGAGTAGAAAGATTTCAAATAAACAACTTAATGATGCATTTGAGGAACTACAAAAGCAAGAAAAAACCAAACCCAAAATTAGTAGAAGAAATAATAAAGATCAGAGCAGAAATAAATAAAACTGAGACTAAAAAAATGGAAAAAAATCAACAAGTTTTTTAAAAATGTAAACAAATCCATACACTATTAGCTAAGCTAACCAATAAACAAGAGAAAAGACTCAATAAATAAAATAGAAATGAAGAAGGAGACATTACAACTGATACCACAGAAATACAAAGGATCACTAGAGATTATATGAGCAGCTATATGACAGTAAATTAGAAAATCTAGCAGAAATGAATAAAATGGATAAATTTCTCTATACATATTATCTGAAAAAATTGAACCAAGAAGAAATAGAAAACATGAGCAGACAAATTATAAGCAACAAGATGAATCTATAATAAAGTCTCCCATCGAAGAAGAGCCCAGGACCTGATGGCTTCACTGTGAAATCCTATCCAACTTTTAAAGAAGAAATAATAGCAATTCTTCTAAAACTATTCCAGAAAATTAAAGAGGAGGGAGTTCTTCCAAACTCATTCTACAAGACCAGCATTACCCTGATACCAAAACCAGACAAAAACAAAATAACAACAAAAAACTACAGGCCAATATCCCTGTTGAACATAAATGTAAAAATCCTCAACAAAATCCAAGAAAACCAAATCTAGCAGCACATTAAAAAGATTATTCACCATAATCAAGTGGTATTTATCCCAGAGATTCAAGAATGGTTCAACATATGCAAATCAATAAACATGATACATCACATTAACAGAAGGAAGAACAAAAACTATGTGTCTCAATAAATGCAGAAAAAACATTTGATAAAATTCAATGATTTTTCATGATAAAAATTATCAACAAGTTAGGTATAGAAGGAATGTATTTCAATGCAATAACGTCTATATATGACAAACTTATAGTCAACATCATACTGAATGGGGGAAAAGTTGAAAGCTTTTCCGCCGAGACCTGAACAAGACAAGGAAGCCCACTTTCACCATTTGTATTCAACAGAGTACTGGAAGCCATAGCCAGAGCAATTAAGCCAAAGAAAGAAACAAAAGGTATCCAAATTGGAAAAAAAAAAAAGAAGTTAAATTATCCCTGTTCACAGATGACATGATCTCATATATAGAAAACCCTAAGTTCCACCAAAAAAAAAATCGCTTAGGACCGATAAACAAATTCAGCAAAGTTGCAGGATACAAAATCAAGTAAAAAAATCAATAGAGTTTCTATACACCAACAATAAACTATCTGAAAAACAAACAAGACAACAGCCTCACTTACAATAGCTATAAAAATAAATAAATAAATAAAATACCTAGGAATATGTTTAACCAAAAAGGTGAAAGATCTCTATAGAGAAAACTATAAAACAATGCTGAAAAACGTTGAAGACACACAAAAAAAGAAAGCCATCCCATGTTCATAGATCAGAAGAATTCATATTGTGAAAATGACCATACCACCAAAGCAATCTACAAATTCAATGCAATCATCTATGAAAATACCAATAACATTTTTCACAGAAACAGAAAAAGTATTCCTAAAATTCGTATGGAACCAGAAAAGACCCTGAATAACCAAAGCAATCTTGAGCAAAAACAACAATAACAAAAACAAAAACAAGGCTGAAGGAATCACACTATCAAACTACAAAGCTATAGTAACCAAAACAATATGTTACTGGCATAAAAACAGACATATAGGCCAATGGAACAAAATACAGACCCCAGAAATAAGTCCACTTATTTTCAGCCAACTGATGTTCTTTTTCTTTTTTGGTGGGAAGTTCATTGATTTCTTTACAATTAAAATTCATCTATGAATCTGATAAAGACCTTCAGACAATTAGAAATTTTGCAAAATAAGATTTGGGAAGCCCTCCTATAGACCAGTTTTGTCCTCAAGTCTGTCCCCGAGAAGCCATCAGAAGTCTCCATCACCCCTGGGCTCCAGATTGCTTTTGGCCCCACTCCCTGGAGATTTGGGGACAGGGATCTCCTGTTCCTATTCATTGTTCTCACCCCCACCCTTCTCAGCGATGGAGCTGGAGTTCCAGGCCCACGTGGTGAATGAGACCGTGAGTGTCAAGAGGGAGTATGTAGTTCATGATTTCCACCCTAGCAGCTGGTGCCCTGCTTCCAGGTGACAGCGAGTCAAGTCAGGAAGAGGCTGACAGGAGGGCTAATGGAGGTAGGAAGGTGAGGGATACAGAGCCAGAGGCATGAACCCATACCCCTGCTGCCCACTCCCCATCTCCCCTGGAGAGTCCTAAATTTTCCCCTTCCAGTTGAGCCTGAAGAACACAGCACTGAAGTCCATCATAGCTCTATTGGCACCTAAGGGGCACTTATATTGGCTGTCACGTGCAGGGGGCTGCTGCCCCTTCAGACAATCAAGGGCATTGCTTCCAAGGTGACACTGCTGCTGGGCTACCTCTCTTACACTCCTCCCTGGTGCAGGCCCTGCCCAGCTCCTCCTGCAACCTGCTCCTCAGTAAGTTCTACTTCCTTACCTGGCCTGCCTGTTTTCTCCCACCTGCTGTCATCCACACCAGGGTGTTTCTGCTCAACTCCCAGGACATCAGAGGCACAGGACCTGGCCCCTAACCATCCCACCTGCCCTCCCACCTCCAGTTTACTACTTCAGCGTCCTGCTGCTGCTGCTCTTCCTCAGTGCCACAGAGATTGTGCTGCTGGTTGGGCTGCTGGCCTGGGGCAACTCTGGGGCTACGAGCAACCCCAGCCTAGTCCTGAGAGAGGAAAAGCAAGATTATGAGAATCTAGGGTCTAATCCTGAAAGTGAGTGAAGGTTGAGGCACCTTCCTGGGGGTGAGGGGTAAGGAATGAGGCCTAAGTGCAGGTCTAAACAGAAAAGAACTGGCAGGTTGCCTGTCTAGGGCTGGGTAAGGGTGCAGGAATTGCTAGGTGGTCATGGCTCCTTGCACCAACCCTGCTGGCTCTCCTGTCCCTGGGCTCCACCATATCCTTTCTTGTTAGAGGCAGGTCTGCATCAGGGAGCAAGATTGGCCTCCCTAAAGGCCCAGGTGACCTCAACTCTCCAAGATAACATATTGCCTTGCAGAGCCTCCCTAAGATGGTGTTTTTTCCACTGAAGATGACCCACAATGGGCCAGACCCAAATGTTAATTAATTGAGACTTTCCAGAAGGGAGAGATACAGGCTGATGACCCCTGGGTTTCATCCTTCTGCTCATGTTGGGTTGGCTTGGGGGAGGGCCTGAAAAACAACTCCTTTCTCTGCATCTTTGCTTCATGGAAGCACCCAGAAGAATAAAGGGGTCAAAGAGAAGCTGGACTGAGACTGTTGACTGTGACTTCTTTCTCATGTATGTGGCCTGGGTGCTGTGCAGCCAATTCAACTTCACAGGAATCTGAATGTGGACAGCGTGCAAGTCCAACTCAGATCCTAGAGAGGCTGCACCCCATGGCAAGCAGCCCAGGCTATGACAGCGTTGGGCCTGGGCTGCAGACTTTAGGATGCAGTTTTGGTTTCCCATGACCGGGGGTAGAGCCAAGACAGGGTCTCTGGAGAGCTGAGGAGGAAAGTTAGATCTCTCTCGATCCCCGGAAGACCCTGAACCACCCCAAGCTCTCCCTCCATTAGCATATAAGCAAAGAGCTTATATAATGGGTTTTTTTATTGGGAATGGGTTTATTCAAGTAAAAAAATCAATAGAGTTTCTATACACCAACAATAAACTATCTGAAAAACAAACAAGACAACAGCCTCACTTACAATAGCTATAAAAATAAATAAATAAATAAAATACCTAGGAATATGTTTAACCAAAAAGGTGAAAGATCTCTATAGAGAAAACTATAAAACAATGCTGAAAAACATTGAAGACACACAAAAAAAGAAAGCCATCCCATGTTCATAGATCAGAAGAATTCATATTGTGAAAATGACCATACCACCAAAGCAATCTACAAATTCAATAAACCCATTCCCAAGTGCAAGTACACCTCAAGGGTCTGTCTTCATTGAACTCTGCTATTTTTTCTGATCTTAAGTAGGTGGGACCTTGCTTTTCACCCCACTCTGCTCCTGAATTTCTCTCCACTGTCCACCAGTCTCCCAGTCCATAGGTATGCAGCCTTCTGCAACCGCTGCTGTTTGGTCCTGGGCCAGGAGGCACTAATGCTGGGAAGCAGGCCACAGAGGGTGGGTCAGGGCTCCTTTTCTGAATGCCTCCTGCAGTGTACTGGAACCCAGAGGGAATGGCGAGCAGGCAGGCAGTCCTGCTCCCAGTCACCTAGGGGACTCCTGGGAAATGGAGCAGCCCCAGATCTCAGGTCTGTGGGCAATGGGGAATGTGTTTTCTGCACAAAATCCAGGAGAACCTGATTGCTTTTCCCCAGGTCTTCTGACTACTCCTCTGAGACCTACCCACATTTTGGGCTGAAAAGGAAGTTCTAGTACCCACTTTTGACTGAGGACAGAGGTAGTGCTGTTCTGCCCTCCTGCTTTTGGCACATATGAGGCAGCTGTGGGCACAGGCCTCTGTCTTCTTTCTCTCCTCTCCTATTTCGAAAGCTATCAGCATCACAAAACCCAAGACGAGAAGGAATCCAGCTTTCTGGGAGAATGCTGGTTTTGTTGGAAACGTGGGCTACAGGGAAAAAGCAGAAACCAGGACTAGAGGGCTCAGGGAGGAGGCTCCTGGATGGGGCAGTGAAGACAAGCCTCTCTCAAAGGACTTCAAACTCACCCAGCCCAGAGGCAAGTTAACATGGGTTTATCTGTCCAATGACCTGGCTAGTCTGGCAGAACCAGGCAGGGCTAGCAGAAGACTCAGGCAGAGGTGTTGAAAAGGCAATTGGTCATGTCAGCCATCTGCTCCATGCGTACAGGTACTTCTCCAGGTTCTTGGTGAAGGGCATGCTGCTGAACTTGTGCAGAGAGGCCCTACAGGTTTCCTTGACAATGTTTTTTGGGGTTTAGCAAATCCTGTCCTTCTCTGTGTTTGAAATAGCCCAGGCCTTTTGGATCTTGCACAGTTCTTCAAGGCCATCATTGAAGCCCTTGAAACACTCTTTGATCATCTGCTGCTCCTTATTCTAGAGTTTGACTCCTGGTTGGAACATAAGTATATTGTTATCTGTGAAATATTCAGTCACCTTTAGCCAACTGCACTGGTAAGTCGATCTACTGCTCAATGTGCTCCCAGTGGGGGTACTCAGCAATCTTCTGAGTCACAGCCACCAGCTGGATCGCTCAGACTTCAGGGACTTGAGGATGTAGTTGTAGTTGTTATGCAGGAAGATGGTGCTCAGAGCTGGGTCCTCATACACCTTGGACTTGCTCAGCAAGTTCAACTGCAGGCTGCCCAGAATTTCACAGATACAGATGCTTAGCAGTCACTTGCTGAACTTTGAACCATGGCTGTGGCTGAAGAACTGGCCTCTTGGGAAGCCAGCATATCACCCACCATCTCCTGGAAGTCCAGAAGCTGCTGCAGGAAGAGGATGATGTTGCTTGTGAGCATGGTGCCATCCTTGGGCACGTTGCATTCATTGTCAAGGTCATTTTTGATGTTGTCCACAAAGTCCTCCAGTGCTTTGGCTCAAATAGCCTCTAGGGAGATGATGAGGCCAAGGTGATTTGTTCTTGCTGACGGCGGCCATGCCCTAGAGCACCTGGTCAAACTCAGGTTTGCTGTGCTTAGGTGATGCGGGATGGAGGAGACAGTAAGCACCATGGAGAAGTCGTGTCGAATGATGGTCTCCGAGGGGGAGACAACATTCTCCCCTTCAAGTATCAGCCCATCCAGCACATCCCGTATCAGAGTCACAGGTCTTCTTCCTATGGTGCTCAGTGATTATGTCAGCCAGCAACTGGTACTCACTCTAGGCCAGCTCGTCAAAGGTACTGACACAGTGGATGTAGGTATCAGTCTCCATATCCACCATCTTTCCTGACCAGCAGCCTATGCTTGTCATTCAAGGCCTTGGACAGGTACTTAACTTTGAAATTATGCTGGTGACCTTCCAAAGGAAGGAAGTTGGGGCATCCCTTTTCCCCAACTAGACCATGCTGGGAATACTGTTTTCAGAAGGTATTGAGCCTTATGAATTGTCCCTGGCCACTTGACTGGCTTTTTTGGCGGGTGTGTTTTTCCTCTTGTTGGGGATAGAAGGAGAGTAGGGAATTTCAGAAAAAGAACTCTTCTTCCAGAAATACTTCTCCAGGCCTTGATGAAGTGATCCAGCTGGATGGAGCAAATTTAGTAGTAGACATTCATAAAATCTTGGTTGCAGCTGTCTTCCACCAGCCAGCAGGAGATGTGGATTACATCCTGGAGCATACTCTTGGGCAGGTGCTCCAGGGACATAACCTCCTATCCCTCCAAATCATCATCACCACTGATCAGATCCGGGATGAGCACAGGGGAGACAATCTTATTGTGCCTGGTCATCAGGCTGCAGAGCTCGGACTCTAGTGACTCCTTCCCCTGCTCAAGCAGCAGCTTCACTTTGTTGAGTTCTGGGCTGTTTGGGCTATTGTCCTAGAAATACTCCACAGCCTTCTGACTCTTAGCCATGCTTCCCAGACACTCTTCTGGCCTACCTGTGGGGCCCTCTCTGAAGATCTGTTAAGTGTCACTGGTAACATGGTAGGAGCTGATGATGTGGTCCAGGATGGATAGCGTCTTCTCGAAATTGTCTTGCAGACGCTGCAGATTATCTGTCTGCTTGTGCACTGGAATGATGGAATTCTCCAGCTTTATATGGTGACTGTCATATGATGACAGGATAGACATCATGTTCTTGGTGAGCTGGTCACTCTTCTCCAGGCTGTCTTGAATATAGTACAGCAACTCCTCCTCCTGTTTCGGCTTCTCTTCAATCTTCAGCAGTCAGGTGAATGTCTCCAGTGGAAGGATCATAGCTGCAAACTCTATGGCTCTCACTTCCCAGTTTCTTTCCTCAGCACTCCCCACCCTGCAACTAACTGTAAATAAAGGCACTAAGAGCATTCATTGGTGGAAGGAACAGTTTCTTCGATAAATGGTGCTGGGAAAACTGGATAGCCATATGCAGAAAAATGAAAGTAGAACCCTATCTCTTACCATATAAAACCATCAACTCAAAATGGATTAAAGATTTATACATAAGACTCAAAACTATAAAACTAGTAGGAGAAAATATAGGGTAAACACTTAAGGACATTGGTCTGCGCAAAGACTTTACGGAGAAGACCTTAAAAGTACATGGAACAAAAGCAAAAATAGGTAAGTGGGATTATTTCAAACTAAAAAGCTTCTCTGCAGCAAAGAAAGCAGTTGACAGAGTGATGAGACAACCTGCAGAATGGGAGAAGATATTTGCAAACTATCCATCTGACAAGGGATTAAATCCACCACACACAGAATATATAAGGAACTCAAGAAAGTCAACAGCAAAATAATAATCATAATTCATTAAAAAATGGGCAAATGAGCTGAATAGACATCTCTTGTAAGAAGAGATACAAATGGCCAACAGGTACATTAAAAATGCTCCAATCATTAATCATCAGGGAAATGCAAATCAAAGCCACAAAGAGATACTATCTTACCACAGTTAGAATGGCTTTTATTAAAAAGATAAAAAGTAACAAATGCTGGGGTGGATGTGGAGAAAAGGTAACTCTTATGCACTATTGGTGGGAATGTAAACTAGTACAACCATTATGGAAAACAGTATGGAGATTCCTTAAAAAACTAAAAGTAGAGCTAACATATGATCCAGTAATCCCACCACTGGCTATATATCCAAAGAAATATGAAGTATGCTAAAGAGATGTCTACTTTTTCATGTTTACTGCCCCATTATTAACAATAGCTAAGATATGGACTCAACCTAAGTGTCCATCATCAGATGAATGAATAAAAAAATGTGGTACATGTAGACAATTGAATACTATTTAGCCATAAAAAGAACGAAGTTCTGTCATTTGTGGCAACATGGATGAGCTTAGAGGACATTATATTAAGTGAAATACACCACACACAGAAAGATAATATATTGTATACTCTCACTTATATGTGGAAGCTAACAAAATTATCTTGTAGAAGTAGAGAACAGTTACTAGAGATCAGGAATGGTAGAGGAAGGAGAGGATTGGTTAATGGTAAAGGAAGGAGGGGATTACAAAAGTAATGCTAGTTAGAAGGATAAGGTCTAGTGTTCTATAGCATGATAGGGTGGCTATAATTAACAACAATCTGTTGCATATGTTCAAATGGTTAAAGGAACAGATTTTGAATGTCCCCAATACAAGTAATGATAAATGTTTGAGGTGATTGATATTCTAATTGTACTGATTTAAGCATTACATATTTTATACACGTATTGGAATATCACACTGTTCCCCATGATATGTACAATTATTATGTGTCAATTAAAAATAATAATAAAAGCAAAAATATATATACCGTTTAAAATAGCAGCAAAAGTTGTTAGATATGAGTCTATTAAAATATGTATAAGATCCGTATGTTGAAATTACAAAACTGTAATGAAAGAAATCAATGAAGACCTACATAAATGGAGTTCTATGTCATACTCAAAGATTGTTAAGATGCCAATTTCCCCCAATTTGGCCTACAGATTTAAAATAAAAATTCCAGCAGTTTTTTGTGGGTATCAAAAGTGTGATTTTTAATATAGCCCCCCCCCCACCCACAGAAAAGCAAAGAACTAGGATTCTAGTTCTGAAAAACAATTCTGAAAAAAATAACAAAGTTGGAGGACTCCTATTACTGAATTCCAAGACTTACTGTAATGCCTCAGTAATCAAGACAATGTGGAAATAGGAAAAGGATAGACACATACATCAGTGAAAAGTGTTGAGAGCCCAGAAATAGTTGATCCACATAAATATAGTTAACCTATTTTTACAAAGGTGCAAAGACAATTCAATAGAGAAATGATAGTCTTTTCAACAAATAGTACTGGAACAATTAGGGATTCATGAACAGCACAATGAATCTCAATGTATACCTCACACATTATACAAAAATTAACTCAAAATTTATCAGACCTAAAGGTTAAATGTAAAACCATAAAACTTCTGAAAAAGATTAAAACATGGGAGAAAATTTGTGTAATCTTGGGTTAAGCAAAGAGTTTTTAGCTACAACACCAAAAGCATAATTGGCAAGAAAAAATAGGTAAATTGGACTTAATCAAAATTTAAAACTCTTACTCCATGAAAGACACTACTATGGGAATGAAAAGACAAGCCACACACTGGGAGAAAATAGTTTCAAGTAGTATTTCTGACAAGAACTTTATCTAGAAGGTATAAAGAACTCAAAAACTCAATGATAAGAAAACAAATAACCCAATTAAAAATGGGCAAAAGATCTGAAAAGACACTACACTTAAAAAGATATACAGATGGCAAATAAGCATATGAAAAGGTGCTGAATATCATTTGTCACTAGGGAAATGTAATCAAAACAATTATGAGATACCACTACACATCTATTAGAATGGCTAAAATAAAAAAAATGCAACTTCAAATGCTGGTGAAGAATGCAGAGCTCTCATTCATTGCTAGTGGGAATGCAAAATGGTATACCACTTAGGAAGACAGTTTGGAAGAAATTTCTTATAGAGTTAGACATAGGATTACCATATGACCCAGCAATCATTATCTTAGGCATTACCTAACTCTTTTAAAATCTTATGTTCACACAAAACCTGCATGCAAATGTTTATAGCAGTTTTATTCATAATTACTCAAAACTGGAATTAACCAAGATTTCCTTCAGTAGGTGAATGGATAAACAAACTGTGGTATATCCATACAATAAAATACTATTCAGCAATGAGTAGTATTTATTAGCCATCATTTCACTAACCTACATAGATGAGTCACAAATGCATTTTACAAGTGAAAGAAGCCAGAGCAAGAAGGCTACATGGACAATACAATTCAAACTATATGGTATTCTGGAAAACATCAAAGTGATAGGGATGGAAAATATGTCAGTGGTGCCAAGAATTTAGGGGGAAAGAGGTATTTGACTAGGGGAAGCATTGGGCCTCTTTAAAATGTGATGGAACTAATCTGCGGTACTGTGGTGGCAGATACATGATTCTATGTATTTGTCAAAACACAGAGAACTTTGCAGCACAAAGAATGAACCTTAATGTATGCAAATAAAAAATTGACCAAGAGGTCAACAGATCTCAGGATAAACTGTAGACTCTGACAAAAGAACATAATTGTATTACAAATATATGACATAACCTCACTGAAGGGTTTGGGGAGAATAAGATGCTCACCTAAGTGACTTTGGAAAATGGTGGGTGTACTAGTCTGTTTTCACACTGCCAAAAAGAACTACCTGAGACTGGGTAATTTATGAAGTAATGAGGTTTAATTGACCACAGTTCTGCAGGCTTAACAGGAAGCATGGCTAGGAGACCTCAGGAAACTTACAAACATGGCAGAAGGTGAAGGGAAAGCAAGCGTGTCTTACCATGGTGGAGCAGGAGAGAGAGAGCAAGTGGGGAAATGCCACACACCTTTCAAACAACCAGATCTCTTGAGAACCCACTATTAGGAGAAAAAGGGGGAAGTTCACCCCCATGATTCAATCACCTCCCACCAGGTCCCTTCCCCAGCATGTGGAGATTACAATTAGACATGAGATTTGTTGGGACACAGAGACAAACCGTATCAGTGGGGTTTTTTGGTTGTTGTTGTTGTTTTTGTTTGTTTTTGTTTTCTGAGGCAGAGCCTCACTCTGTCACCCAGGCTGGAGTGCAGTGGTGTGATCTTGGCTTACTGCAGCCTTAACCTCCCTGGATTCAGGTGATCCTCCCACCTCAGCCTCCTGAGTAGCTGGGACTACAGGCACATGACACCATGCCTGGTTAATTTACGTATGTTTGTAGAGACAGGGTTTTGCCATGTTGCCCAGGCTGGTCTTGAACTCCTGGCCTCAAGTGATCCCCCCTCCTTTGTCTCCCAAAATGCTGGGATTATGGGTGTGAGCCACCATGCCCAGTTCATATGAAAATGGTGTTTTAACTGAAGATTGAACATAAGCACTGTTTTCTAGTTGGTAAATTTGTTTCTCCTGAGGATAACAGTTTAACAGTTTAACAGTTCTGAAACTGCTGAACATGTTTACGGGACTGAACAAATACATAAGTGGATAGCAGCTGGTTGGAACCAGATTTCTTATGATTGAAGAGGGATGTAACAGATAAGCTAGGTTAGAATGAACCATGTGGTAATAGATTAGAGTTGGAGACACCAGTATGAACTCATGTTTATCTTAATACAGATTCAGAAGAATAGGCACAGAAGAAATCATAGATATATGCAATACATGGTTTGGTACACATACATAGTTTTCCTAGATCTTTCTGCTGAAAAGGCCTGGAAATGATGACATCATGATAGGAATAAACACACCAATTGCTCAGACCTTGGTTTCTAATACTCTTCTCCAATAAAAGGAACCATGACTCCCTGGAAAAATGACATATTGTAGAGCTGGGACAGAGAATATACAAGTTGAGCCTGGAACAAGTTTTGTTGTGCCAGGAATTTAGGAAGTGCTCAAAAAGTGAAAGGATGAAGGCATGTGAGAGGGGCCCAGGAGTCAGCCTGAAAGAGCTTCTAATAGCCAAACAATTTGAACAACAAAATAAATGGTAAGTTGGGGGTTGTGCAAAAGTAATTGTGGTTTTTGCTATTACTTTTAAGTGCAAACCTGCAATTAATTTTGTGCCAACCTAATAAAATAGTAACATAACATAGAATTATAATCCAAAGTTTAAAATAAATAGCATGGGTCCATACTGATATAAGTAAATGACTGAACACATAAATAAAAAAGAGACAGATCTCCTAAACAGAAAAATTCCCAGTAGTTTATGTAGATTCTCCTCCCTCAAGGTGATATAGCTGAACTCCACACCACTTAAATGGGTTGTGCTTAGCAGCTTGCTCCCAAAGAGTAGAATATGAAAAGGTGGAAAAAGTTACTTTATAATGAAGAAAGCTGGTAAACGCTACTCAACCAGGTGATGAAAGTTACCATCATCAGTGATAAGTCATGTTGATACCCATACTCCTGATACAATGTGATGAAAATGGAACTTCACCTCTATGTACTCCCTTCCAAAAACTCACAATGTTTACAAAACCTTGAAAAAATGTCAGACAAATCCAAACCGAGGAGCATTCTACAACATATTTAACCAGCACCCCTTTGATAGTAAGTTCATAAAAATCAAGAAAAATCTGAGAAACTGTCACAGCCAAGAGGAGAATTAGAGACATGATTATTAAATGTAATGTGGTATCCTGACTGGAATCTTGAGACAGAAAAAAAGGACATTAGGGGAAAAATTGTGAAATCTGAATAAAGTGTGTAGTTTAGTTAATAACAATGTATCCATGCTGGTTCATTGGTTGTAATAAAAGTTCCACAGTAATGCAAGATGTAAACAATAGAAAAAACGGTATTGGGTATATGGCAACTCTGTACTATACTTGCAACTTTTCTGTAAACTATTCTAAAAAGATATATTGATTTAAATCTTAAAAACAACATAGGTATATTTTAAAAGAGCATACATAGAATGATCCCAATTCCATATAACTAATATGTGAATGTGTACCAGAGGAAAAACCAAATATGTATGTGTATATACTCAGAGATATGATGATAGGTAAATTTTCTCTTTTCTGTTTTTCTATATTTTTCAATGCTATAATTTACAACAAACAGTTATTCCCTTAAGTAATTTTAAAAAGCAATACTCAAATAAATAGAGACCATGCAACAGAGCAGTGGGAGGAGGGGAATTGAGCTGCCTCTGCAGAAACAGGCTGTTTTTCAGACCACCATCTTTAGCTGATTCAGGAGACAATAATTTCTGGGGATAGAAGAGAAGACTGAACAAGAGCTGAATCTCTGAGTTTCTGTGATCGTCATTCTTGAGTCACTGTAAGAAAATGATCCTACCTTTCATTTTTCTAGATTAAAAAAACTGAAATTACATGACTCAAGGCCACAAAGTTGATTAGTGTGCTAAGGCATACAAATGTGTTTTATTTGGTCTATGCAGTGTTTCAAAACCATTTGAATATGAATACCTGTGGGTAATGCCTCTTCTTTCTTTTGATTATAGCAAGCTTAGTTCACACAATACTTTTTCTACTCCTGGCCCACAGAGATATTTATTTGGAATCAATGATTTAGGTAAAGGAGCAGAGGTGAAGAACTGTATATAGAGGTTAAGAATTCTAAGATTAAATGAGAAAAAAAAAAATCTTTGTGAATTCAGAGAGGGAAGAAAAGTTCTTTTCCATGTGAGTTAATTTCTTGCTCTAGCCAGGACCATTGCATTGCATAAATACCGCAGGCTCTGTGCATATCACCATATCTGTAAATGGAGCCCTGGAATTGTTCAGTGCGCAGACTGCACAGCCGTATGCAGCAGCTCTGACTCTCCATCAGTATCATATTGTAAAAGTCTCATATTTTATAATACTGCTTAATGTCCTGTTTTCATAAGGTGTGGTTTTGAGTCACATCTCAATTCAAAACCACTTTCAGTCATCATCACTTCAATATTTATTGAACATATGTACCAGACTCTGTTCTCTCATTTATTCCTTACACTAGCCTTAAACAAAAGTTCTAATGGTATTTCTCATTTGTAAAATGAGAAAGTTGAGACTTAGAAAAGTCAAATAATTTGCCCAAGGTTATGGTATGGAGCAAGGATTTGAATCTACATAGTAAGGAACCCTTTCTGAGGGGGAGTATATTTATGAAGATATGGGAGCTAATTACTTTGTTTCATTTAGAAAAAAATCTATTTTAATCTATAATACTCATTGATTTTTACACCAATTAATTACTACATATGATTTGGAATATTATCACTAATATTTGATAACTTTATTCACTTACCTAGGTGAAAGTAACTATATGTAATCTCTCATTTTCACTGTATGCTAAATTTTACTTTTCAGATTACACTACTTTCTTAGTATTTTGCGATGTATACAATGTTTCAATATTTGCTATGCATATACAATGTTTCAATATTTGTCATGGGAACGTTTTTTGTGTAATGGTTTATAGACAGAAGTCAGTGTTTAAAATTTTATATTATCATAGTTGTCTCTTTTGTCACAAGAGTAGATGTAGATATTTTTAAGCTGTCAAGAGTCTGGCAAAATTTTGGCTACTTGGATACTAATTATACTAAAACCTATTAGCTAATCTTCCTATTTAATCTCCTCCTGCAATGGGCAGCATAATCAAACGGATTTCCAAAGAGGACATATTGAAGCACAGATGGTTTTAGGGTCTCTCTCAGGGAAGTCAAGTGCTTAGGGAAAAACTGGAGAATTATAGCATTTGAAAGGGGAAAAAGGAGTTGCATCCAAGAAAACAGTGTCAAAGCTATTGAATTCAGTCCCTAAAGCAGCAAGCATGCAAAGATTTGCTCAGATCAAAGTTAATACTATGGATTTCGCTGATGGCTGCTTTTAAATCATCTTTTGAATGTGCAACTGAAAATATAGCTTTCTTTCTCAAGTTTTCAAAAATAAAGACCTTTCCTCTCCTCAGTAAACACATCTTCCATGAATGAGCTGGACATATTTCACAATCTTTAGTAATTCTCAGATCTGCATCTCCAGTGAGACCTCTCTCCCGAAACTCAGAGCTGTGTCCAACTATTTGCAGTATACTTTCATTTGAGGGCCTTAGCTGAATCTCAAATTCTTCTAGCACTAAGCTGGCTGTCACCATCTCTCCCACCACACATGGTAATAGCAACCACAATAATGACAGCCACAACAAATCAATTTTACCTCACGTATGTTCCATTTAAGGCCTGGAAAAGCCAACCACCCAAATCAGCTCCTTCCTTCAATCTACACATAGAGTTGATTACTAACTCGTAAAGATTCTATTTCCTTAATCTTTCTCTCATCTATCTCTGTCTCTTGCTCCCAGGGCCATCTTGTATGCTTGTCCTACTCCCTGCAATGATTATGAGAGCCTTGACAACAGACATTGTCTAATTTACAGCTAAAAACTTTTTTTTTTTTTTTTGTGGAGACAGTCTTGCTCTGCCATTCTGGATGGAGTGCAGTGGCACAATCATGGATCACTGCAGCCTTGAACTCCTGGGCCCAAGTGATCCTTCTGCGTCTGCCTCCGGAGTACCTGGGACTACAGGAATGCACAATCCTGTCCAGCTAATCAAAAAAAAATTGTAGAGATGGGGGTCTCACCATGTTGGCCAGGCTGGTCTTGAATTCGTGGCCTCAAGTGATTCTCCCCCATCAGCCTCCCAAAGGGCTAGGATTACAGATGTGAGCCACTGCACCCAGCTGTAACTGAAACATTTAGTAGGCCCCTGATGCACATCATCCAACAACAAAATGTTTTTGTTGGAAAGAAGGAAAAGTTAATGCATTGCTACAGAGTTAATATTATGGGAAGTGTGCCTGTGTTTGGTCATTTGACTCCAAAGTGAAGGAATTTCGTTTCCTTTTTTTTTTTTAGCCCCATCATCGAAAGGTTTAAAAGACTTTTGGAACTTTTAGATTTATCAGAAAGAATTTTCCCTAAACTTTATGACTACATGAAAGTTAAATTTCAAGTATGTGCATACATTTATTTTTAAACCACTTTAATCATTTGTGCTTCTTGGAAAGGCAATTTGTATTTGGTCTGTCTCTAGGTTTGGATCTTAGGTGTGGTGTTTTTCTAATGGTTTTCCTCAACCATTTCAGGGATAGAACTAAGCCCTAATTGTTGTAAGAAATCCACTGTACACAGTGAATTACCTTCTTTTCTATGCATATTCCAGGATGGTACTAGCTCTGTGCCATCCTAGGGAGAAATGAGAAAATAGTCACTTAAATCATTGTCTGTTTTGTGGTTCACATGAGAAACTTCAACTGAGAAAAGCTGCAAGGTCTCAAAAAAGGTCCTTAGGAAATGTTTCTCATAGATTACCAGAGATTGTGATTTTCTTACCAATGAGTTAATGGCTCAGTCTCACTTTTTCCTTCCTAGTTTATCCATTCATTGCCTCCTGTCCCAGAAATCAAAACACACACACACATACACACACACACACACACACACACTCCAAAGCAATCCCACTAGCCAGGGATATGATGTTAGCAAAATACTTTGTTCTTTATCTTTTAAGTCCTCTTTAAGCATTCTCTTTACCAATATTTAGACTCAGAGTTGGAAATTTAAAAAAAAAAAAATCTGAAACCTCTACTTGATTTGGAATATCTTTTTCCTTGGAACTAGGCTGGCATGAAAGGAACAGGCCTCATGGAAAGCTGTGTTTTCTTTTGCTTCTCTTTGGGGAGCAATGGTTAAAAGCTGTGATGGCAGACATGAAAGTAAGTCCAGCTCTTTACAGTTGGCCTCCTTTGAAAGGCCTTTCCTTGACCCCTATTCCCCAGGAAAAAAAAAAAAAAGTTGCTAACAGGAACATCACAAGGTTCCATTGATGAAATGTGTTGAATCAAACCATGTATGATGACAACTAGTGGGTGGAAAAATTTTCCCCAAATCAGAACTGGGTATCTGCCCTCCACGTTACTTCACTGGATGCCAAAAGGTTATCTGTGAGGAACTAGGAAAGGAAGTATATTTGAAAACATCACTGGAACTTGTATATAACATCTTAAGGTGTTTGATCCTTTTATGAACTGTTGACAGCTTTTCGCCATTGAAGTCTATGTGAGAGTTGCCAGCCGAGTGAAAGAAGGAAGCAGGGCCAGAGTGCTTGACCAAGAAACCCCTAAGAGCTGGTTAGATCACAAGACATGAGATGACCAGGGAGAGGAAATGGCCCAGAATTCCATGAAATGCTCAGGCATCTGTATCAGCAGTTTCATCAGGACCTATTTTGACCACCCAAATGATTCTCTTTTGAGTTTCACTTCCAGTATCATCTTCATTCAAGGATCCATGCAAATGTTAATTCCCAGAGCACTCAGAGAAGCATGCAGTAGCTGAGGATTATTAATAATCACTACAGTGCACTAAATCAGTAACAGTACTGAATCAGGTCATCGTGCAACACACGTTTTGAATTTATTAATGGTCATGACAGTTACTTAGTTGGGATAGTAGTTCTGTTTAATTGGGACATATTTAGTGCTACTCAGGCCAGGTATCTTCCTCTTGCTACTGCCGGGTCTGTTTGTTCTTCATAAGTTTCTCAGTATTTCTGTGGAATGTGCCTGATGCCAGCTGGTCTCCTATGCCTTCCCATGCTGGGAAGTCTTCTGGGCTGTGGCTTCTGCCTGAGACACTATCATCGGTGTTAGATTAACAAGCCATGGCTTAGAAGTCCTTTGCTCAAAAATGAGTATATCAGGCTGAGTGTGGTGGCTCATGCCTACAATTCCAGTGTTATTGGATTCCAAGGCAAGGGAATTGCTTGAGGCCAGGAGTTCAAGACCAGCTTGGGCAACATAGTAAGACATCATCTCTGTAAAAAAATTAAATAAAAAAACTAGCCAGGCATGGTGACATGTGCCTGCAGTCTTAGCTTCTCAGGAGACTGAGGTGGGAGGATCACTTGAACCCAGGAGGTCAAGACTACAGTGAACTAGAATCATGCGACTGCACTCCAGACTGGATGACAGAGTGAGACCCTGTCTCAAAAATAAATAAATATACAAAATGAGTATATCATATGCATGTTTAATGCTGACTCTAGCATATAATGGATACTTATAAATTAATAATTATGCAACATTGTCTTCATTAGTATGGAGAAAGGAATCCTTTTCTAAACCCTCTCCATCCATTGCCCCTGCTGTTAATCTTGGGTTCTGTCTCATTTCTCACCTCATTCTCCATTTTTATAGCCACCTCACCTTTCCAACCCAGGCTTTGGATTTTCCCACAGCTCAGCATACAGCTCAGACTCTATAAATACACATCTCCCTCCTTAGCTCCTTCTAAAAACTGACCTTGTGCCCTCATGGTTGTCTGGGCTCCGTGTCCATTCGTGACCCATTATACATTAAGTGCCCACAGACACTGATGTAAACATAGACCTCTTTTTCACTGATGTCTCCTGACCACTCTTTTGATCACACGGTGGCCTTCTGCCTGTCACACTATATCATGGCAGGACGATTCCACTTGCGTCGTAAGTTCCTACAATCTTATGCGAGTCATTAGTTAAAAATGATATTGTAAAAGTCATACTGATGTTATAGACAGCCAAACAACAGCACAGAGTTTGTAAACAAGTTTTCTGAAGGATTATAGTACATCAGACGTTCACGATTTGGAGAAGGCGGTCATGAATTCTACATTTCCATACCCATGTTGCAACCACCTGACCACACTCAACAAGCATAGGAATTCTTACAAAAGCCTGATTTCCTTCCAAAATAATCTGCTTCAAAAAAAAACTTAATTATTTCTTTTGTTTCATTCAATAGGACTCAAATTATGTTTGTTTTTTAAAATAAGTTTGACTCATTTCCATATTAAATTGCTTGATCATTTCTTTTAAGTTAGTGAGGACTTTCTGTGCTTTGAAGTAGTTTTTGGCTTTCTTGTTTTCCTTTAGGGTATGACAAACTATTACATTGTCTGGAGAATTGGGGACTGGATCAGAGAGGCAGAACAAGTGGAGCTCAGGGACATGATTTCTAAATAACAATTCCCATGTGAATGCTCCTACAATATTTCCCTTTACTCATGTTTTTGTGTTGGTGTTTTTATTGTGGTCTGGACTGGGGCAAAAAATGAAATAGTAGATCCAGATGTGAAATACATCTTTTGAAACTGATGTAGGGGTGTGTGTGTGTGTGTGTGTGTGTGTGTGTGTGTGTGTGTGTGTGTAAAATCAAAGGGTACTTCTGTAGCTTAAAACTCTGAGATAAGAAAAGAAAGGGTGAGGTAGAGGGAAAATATTTTACTGCCAAACCCCATCCTTATGGATCTAACAGTCAAACAACTTCTTTCTGAAAGTACGTCTTCTCTATTACACAAATGATGACTTTGGCAGGTTTTCAGTTTTAAGATATTACATTGCAGATCTTAATTTATCTGGTTTAAGAGAGAGTGTGTCATGATCCCCTGAAAGCAAGAACTTTGGAGTCAACAGATCTGAGTTCAGACATGACATTAGCTATTGATCTTGAACAAGTAACTTTCCTTCCTGACTTTCAGTTTCTCTATAAAGCAGAAACAACAAAACCTGCTTCCAGGGTAATTGTGAGTATTCAACGAGATTATGTACATAGCACAGAGTGTGGGCCCACTTGGAATGTTCCATGCCTTGTAAGTAGGTGAAAAGTGTCCTCTAGCCCACCCTGTGCCCAGAGAGCCCCCAAAAGGCTGACTTGGCGACTGTCTCTGCCCTAGTGTGCAGTAGTGCCTGCTGCTGGGGAGGCTGCTGACCCCAGGCAGGACTTTATTGCAGCTTCCAGATTTAGCAGGACTTATTACAAAATATCTCAACACCAAATCATCTATATCCTTATATAATACCCTCTACTCCACGGATATTTAACTTTTTAGCATGTCAACAGACTGACTTAACCTCGTTGAGCAAGGTAGGCAGCCAATGCGTAGTCTTCTACTAAACCGCCATCTCCACGGTGGTAGGCATTGCATGTGTTCTGCTCACTCCTGTGTCTCCAGAATGTAGCATGGTTCCCTAAACCTCGTAGTCAGTCAAAAAATATTTTGTTGAGTGACTGAATTACCAAGTCTAATCACAACCTAAGAAGATGGCCTGACTTGATCTTTTAAAGAGCTGCCCTGTGAAAGAACGAGGAATTCTCTGGAAAATTCACTTCCCCGTTCTTTAACAGGATTCAAGAATAAGACTCTTAATGGCTTTACTGCCCCCAATATGACTGTTGCATTTTTCCCACCTAATGTAATTGGGTAGAATGGGGTTTCTATCTTCACTCTGAGGCAAGATATAGATTGCAACCTTGTTAAATTTGTACCTTTTTTGCCAACCCAAACATCACTATTTACTGCCTCCTGTTTACTAAGGATAAGAACAGTACAAGTAGACTTCAGATGAAACAAACCCTACAGTGGTCACCATCAGAGAACATTTAGTAAAATACTTAGGATGAAGGGATCAGTAGTGAGGAACACTGGGGACTCTTGGAACCTTTTCTATCCTGCACAAGAGAATCACATCAGAGGGCACTGGCAAGAATTGATATGTTAAAAAAAAGTTCCCTACCAGCCAGGATGGGTGTAACTGAGTCAGAGGCCAGAAGAGCCGGAGGAAAAGGAAGGAAGCAGGGTGTGTTAGCCACATGACTAAAGTGATAGGGCATATGGTTCTTAAGCAGGAAAAGACGTGTAGGCTGGACAAAAATGTAAACATTGGTGGTGTGTGGAGTATTCAGGAGGGCTGGAAATAAAAAGCTTTGTGAGTCTGCTGAAAAGAAAGTGTGGCTTTGATGTGGAGCACATTTTCAACTATAGCAGGATTGCCATCTCTTGTGGTTGCCAAAATAATATGTAAAGGAAAAAATAGGAGGTTGTTCTTTGCTTAGGGGTGGCCTGTAGGAGGAAGAATCACAAGCATTTTCAAGTTGAAGAAGGCACCATTAAGACACTTTAATGAAACCAGTAAGTCCAGTCAGTAGCCATCAAGTGCTGCCAGACCATTTCAGCAACTACCAGACCTTCAGTTTGATGACTGGCAGCCTCTGCAGCAGCAGATACAGCTGAGGAGTCTGGGAGATGCCACTCTCCAGTTGAAACAAGGACTGCTGGGTGGACTTCCTTAAGCCGCCCTTCCTTATCCTCAACCTGGATCTCATACTGGGTCTTCAAGCCTCAGAGGAAGGATGGATAGTCAGCCCTCTTAGAGCTGATTATCCCTAGGGGGAATGTGGGAAGAAGCATGATTGTGCAGTTAGAAAGTACCTTGGCCAGTGGGAAGTTCTTTTAGGGCTCACTTCACATCTGCCTGAGCAGAAACACAGTCAGCCCTCCATCAGTCCTCCCAGTCCCTGGATCTGCATCTGGATTCAACCAACTGTGGATTGAAAATATATGGGGGGAACAAAAGCAATAAAAATTAACAATACACCAATAAAAAGCAACAGAAGTTAAAAAAAATACAGTGTAACAACTATTTATAGAACGTTTGTATCGTATTAGGTATTATAAGTAATCTAGAGATGATTTACATACCTCTAGGAGGAGGTATGTAGGTTATATGCAAATACTGTGCCATTTTCTATGAGGGGCTTAAGCATCTGCAGTTTTGAGTATTGGCAGGAGGTCCTGGAACCAATCCCCCACCAATACCAAGGGATGACTGTATATTCAGGCCATATGAACAAGGGAAGAAAACCCAGTAGTGGGATTCAGGGAGCATGAATGTTATTGCAGCTCACTTATTGACTAGCTTTGTGACCTTGGACCGGTCATTAGACCTTTCTGCACCGCAGTTTCTACACTCAGAGGGTAGAACCAGATAGTCATCAAGACCCTTTCATTTCAGACCACCATGGTTCTGTGATTTACAGCAAGATCGTAAGCTAGGTTCCATTCTTCCTTCTCTATATAAACTTGGGCAAGTTTTTATTCCACCCAGTCCCTCAGTTTTCCCATCTGTAAAACTGAGTTAATCATACTA
Organism: Macaca nemestrina; assembly: GCF_043159975.1. Lineage (NCBI taxonomy): Eukaryota > Metazoa > Chordata > Mammalia > Primates > Cercopithecidae > Macaca > Macaca nemestrina. Next base: position 80,668,632 of record NC_092127.1, on the reverse strand, counting down.
ATTTTACAATATTTTGAAAACTTACAGATGAAAGGTATTAGGCAAATGCTGGTTATCATCAAAGCCTTAAAGGTAATTTTAGTAACAACTTTTCAATATTTCATTGAATCCCTGGTAATTTTCACTCAAATAATTATTTGTTTTTTTCTTGCCACAATTTTGACCTGCTCACTCAAATCTGTTCTGGTCAATTTGGGTTGGTGTGCTTGTCCTTTTCACCTCCTCTTGAAAACCCCTCTCACAGTGACCATTTTCTGCGTTGGAGCTCATGGAGCAGGAGTTTGAGTCAGAAGCTGACATTTTAGAGACATAGCTTCTAGCACTGGCTCTGCCATTAATAGCCTGATTGCTGGGAGGCTGAGGCAGGTGAATCACCTGAGGTCAGGAGTTCAAGACCAGCCTGGCCAACATAGTGAAACCCCATTGCTACTAAAAATATAAAAATTAGCCAAGCGTGGTGGCGCACAGCTGTAGTCCCAGCTATTCAGGAGGCTGAGGCAGGAGAATCACTTGAACCCAGGAGGTGGAGGTTACAGTGAGCTGAGATCACACCACTGCACTCCAGCCCAGGTGACAGAGTGAGACTCCATCTCAAAAAAAAAAAAAAAAAAAAAGCCTGTATGACCCTGAGCAAGTCATGTCATCTGTTTGAGACTTTGTATCTTGGTCTTCAAAAGACAAGGTTAGGCCAGATCATTTCAGTGGTACCATTTGGCAACAAAATATGACTTTAGAAAAGTGTCCAAATGCTTGAGGCAATGCGGAAAAGAATGAGGTACAAATAATTTATATGAAAAGAATGAGGTACAAATAATTTATATGGAGTGCTCAATCCTATAAACCTGTCAGAGTTGAATTTACAGTGACCAAAATTGTGGTGCTTAGAATAACTTACCACGCAGTCCTTTGTATGGCAGCATTAAAGCTTTCATTCTCAAAATACTAGTGTGCTGCAGTGATAATTATATTTGTGTAAATCAAATCCCAACTATGAGGCTACAAACTGTTCTTACTGTGGAAATGGTAAGAGAAGAAGGGATGGGATTTATACGTGTCATCTTGCAGTTTGGATTCAGGTGTACCTATATTTAAAGCAAATAAGTTGCACTTAAAATGGAAAACAATCTTGTTTATCTTTGCATGTCTGTGGTGGAGAGCAGCTGTAGTTGGTTTTCTTTCCCAGGAGCCATCTCTCCCCATCTGAGGAGTTGGTCAGTGCCTTCAGCCACTCACTGGCTTTTGTGTCTTTCATAAGTTCTGCCATGCACCAAACACGGGCTTGGCGGTTTCCTTTGGGTTTTCTAGAGTTGTTCTTACTAGTGAGACAGAAAGACCTCTCTTCCCAGCCTACATTTTCAGCCGTAGATTGAAGTTTTTGTATGGGATTTTCTTCCCTTGCCATTAAACAAAATGTCCCAATCTATATGTTTTCTCTACTTGCTGAACTACTCCCCCAAAACATGCACCCCGAGTTTCCCCACAGTAGGGAGCTCTGGGCTGTATCTGTGCCTTCACTCAGAATGCGCTACTCAGGAATCTCTCCAGGGTTGGCCAGAAAATCTCCATGACGCCAGATCAAGGTTTCCAGAGCTGTCAACCACTGTTGCTCCCTCCTCTTCCTGCTCGCTTGCAAATGACACCAGTAAAAGGGTCTATCACCACTAGTAGTAGATCCTAGTGTCAAATCCTACATGACAGAGGACATTCCCAATCCCTGGATTTCACTCTAGAAGTTCTATACACTTAGTAACTCATCTGATATTTTCTTCTTGCTTAATTTGTCTTTTGGAAAATCAAGACACTGAAGAAGGTCTGAGCCACTCTTGTAGAAGAAGTGTATTTGGTTCATGATTTAACGTATCCATCTCTTAAAACTCAGTTCTCGGAAGTTGAAATCACCATGTTTTATAGCACTGATGTAAGTCTATCGTTTGATTGTACTACCTCAAAAGCAAAAGGCCTGAGGATCTGGTGACTTTTTAAACTGCTGGAATCATAAAAACTATTTTTTGTTAAATTGACTGAATTGAAATACAGAATATTAGCAGTTTAGAGGAAGGTGGAGAATTACATTGGTTAGGACAACTATATCGGTTACAACTTTTGGTTGTGACAGAGACTCCAAACAAAAAGGACTTAAGCAAAGAGATGTTTTACTCACATCACAGAAAGGCAACCACAGAGCTCACTTCAGCATCATCCGGATCCAGGAATGTGAACACCGTCAGGAATCCATCTGCTCCTTCCCTCCTCTCATCTTGGCCTCTGCCTCAGGCCAGGCTTCCTGCTTAACAGCTCTTGCTCATTTTGGGTAACACGAGGACACATCCTTATGGCTAGAGTTCCAAAGGAAGAAGATAAACATCCCTGCCACCTTCTGGATGAAAAACCCCAGATCCAGCCCTACTTGGGCTACATGCTCACCACTGGCTTGTCCCTGTGGCCAAGTAAATGGAATAGTCAGAGTGGCTGCCTTACCAGAATGACACGTGCATAGTGGTTGTTAGGGTGGTGGGGAAAGAAGAGCAGTTTGCCAAAACAAGAGTGGGGGCAGGTGCTGTTACCAACAGAAGAAGGAAGGGGTTGGGCAGTCCTAAACAGGAGTTATACAGAGAAACAAGAGTGGAACTTACTCTGACCTTGCTGTGAATTATAGAATCATGGAACTTTGAAATATAAGGATGTGTAGTAGTTATCTAGCTCTACCCTTTACATGTGGAAACTGAGGTACAGAAAGTTCTAATGATCCTCCTGAGATTACAAACCACAGATATCACATAGATATGGGTCAAGGACTGTTTGCAGTGATCCTTTACAGCTTGAATTTAACTTCTGGCTCAATTTTTCATCTGAAACGCATACTGGGTAGATTTGAGTTTCTGTCCATTTCCAGTGTGGCACAGGATAAAGGAGACAATATGGCAATTCGTGTCTACCGGACATTTGTCCACTTACCTCATCTGCAGACAGATTGCTATTGTCTGGCAGTGGAAATTAATTAGCTAATAAAACTCTCAGGAACTTGAATTCAAAAACAGAATAGAAATATGGGCTGGACTCTGTGGCTCATGCCTAGCACTCTGGGAGACCGAGGCAGGATTGCTTGGGGTCAGGAGTTCAAGACCAGCCTGGGCAACATACAAAGACCTTGTCTTTACTTAATTAAAAAAAAAAAAAAAAAAGAAGATGGGCATAGTAGTGCACACCTATAGTCCCAGTTACTAGGGAGGCTGAGGCAGAAGGATCACTTGAGCATGCGAGGTTGAGGCTGCAGTGAGCCAAGATCATGCCTGGGTGACAGAGTGAGACCCTGTCTCAGTCAATCAATCAATCAATCAATGTAGGTTAATCACATAGAGGACATAAGCTGAAGTATTTAAATTATGTAATAATAAAAAAAACACTCTATTAACCCCGTCATTACTTCAGTAATTTCAGATTTGCTTCTAAGTTATCCTTTGTGAGAGAATTGAAAGTCAAATGTCCCTAGTAAATAAGTAAGCTTACAAATTGTTACAAGATTAGTTCTAACCTATGGAATCTGTCTTCATGACTTGGTTATATATCATTTATTTGATGTTTTTCAAATAAGTTGAAATGCTGAATACCTCTGGCTTGGAGATCTCAGATGTTTCACATGGTATACCAGAAATTCAGACTTGTTATTGGAATATTTTGAGACAAACAGAACTGAGGTTAAATTCTAGATCTCTCACATATTAATTCTGTGACCCTGGGCGATATCGCCATGTTCTCATCTATAATACGGACATAAGAGCTATCTGTTAGGATCAATGGAGGACTCAATTAGATTAGATATGAAAAAGTAACTTCCAAGCATGACACCTTGATAAATGTTAGTTTCTTCCTCCTTTCTCCTAATCAGGACAAAAAAGCCATTAGTTAAGTAAAGAATATGTTTGGAAAAAATTTTCTCTCAAATCAGGTATTAGCTGAAGTTTGAACTAATGCATGGAGACAACACCTAATGTCTTGTATGGAGACAGCAAACTATAATCTTAAAAGGTATTTGATACTCTTTAATAGTGTGCTGCATTTGCTCCAAATAGATCAACTATAAAGTTATGAAATAATAATAGAGGGATAATATGCAATATCTAAAAACACTTAGAAAAGTAAGAAGTATGGGCAAATGTAGTTGATGATGATTATTATTGAAGATGTTAGTACTGGTAAAAGGAAAAACAGTCAAGTAGGAATAAGGTAAAGCAGGTTTCAAGCTGTAAATTATCCCGACTCCATAGGCAGGAAAACAGCAGGTGAAATGTACATAATGTGATGAATTGGAATGGGTAATCATCCTACTCATAACCATTGGTCAGGGTAACCTCCTGAGTCTGTCTTTGCTGAAGTGATTGTGATGATAATAAAATGTTCTTTGAGGTACCTGAGGAGCACTCGGGTAAGGCTGTTGGGTTGGCAGATAGAAACAGGCCTGCAGAGTGCAGAAGAGCCTGGTCTAGGCCAAAGATCAAGGTTCAGGCATCATCAGCTATAGTGGTGAATGGACACCATCCTTGAAGACAGTCACTGCACACCCCTCTCTTGGGATTGCAGGCAGCGTCATAAAGCTGAAAACAACTGCTGTTGATTACTGCGCAGGCTGGAGAAGGTCTCCACATCTGCAGAACGGATTGTAAACACATCCTTTTACATCCTGAAAGGCAGGAACAAATAGGGGGCAATGCTAGACCCCTTGTCCTCTAGTCCGAAGTCAAACGGTAGTTCACGAAAAAGGAAAGCTTTACATCTTAGGTTAGGGTGGCAGGAAAAGAAAAGATCATCTTGAACACTAAATGGATATCAAATATAGGAAGGCTGTTTATAATAGTCACAGGGATTATGTTGGGGAAATGAGGAAGGAGAGAAGTACAGAGAGTGAGGAATGTGTGGCTTCTTCCAGAGAGAGGTGGTGCCCCCACTTCACTTATTGATTCTGCTTACTTACCACTTGTATTTGATCATTCAGAGAGCAGAGATTTCATCTGAATTGGGCTGCCCTCACCTTTTAGTGCCATGTTACTTGAAGCAGTTAATATGTTTATGAATAATGTCTCATGATGGCCTTTTAAGTCACATTCCAGGCCCCCTACATCACCTCGATAATCACACACCTGCTGGTGTGACTCACGCAGCATGCACCCTCTCCGACGTTGTCAGAGGCTTCTCTTCAAACAGACTCCATGGCCATCTGCCTCTGCGCTGATATCATGGTGCCATAAAACATGGTGGTGTCTGAAGCTCCTGCTCCCCTCCCCACCTACTACCCAGCAGAGTCTCTGCAGCTTCCAGGACTGTCTGGCAGGTGCTCCACCTTCACACAGTTGGCCCAACCTGTGGCTGAGGAGGGCAAGGGCTTGGCTGGAGTCAGTGAAGTCAGTGCCCCTGCCTTGGCTTCAGTGCCTGGTTTAGAAGTTTTATTACACAGGAATGGTGTGGCTCAGGGGTTTGGGAAAGGGATGGTAAAGGGTGCCTCAGGGTATCGTGCTGAACTTCGGTGTCTGCCCACTTCGACCAAAGTCCAGCCCTGCTGGGTAATAGCTGGATATTATTAGCAGTTGCAGGAGACTAGGTAAAGAAGGGATTGTGAAATAAAACTGGAGGCTCCATGCACATCCTGGTGAACAAGTGTCTTTCTATGTCTAATAATACTCTCACACATGTCAGGCGCAACAAAGAAGCCAAAAATAAAATTGCGTTGGAAACCATAGTTCCTTTTTCCCAGGGTAGAGGCCACATTGTAGGAAGAAAATGTGACAGCTCCTAGTGAAACAAACAAACTTACTTAATGCAGGTTCACATTGATTACAGTTAGATGAGTCCTGTAAATCACTGAGTAAGTAAATTTTAATAAACTACTGCTGGAATATAAATTGCCTGATGAGATTCCTAGTTTCAAAGTACTACTTTGGTATTTTTGCCAAACTCGATAAATCCCTAATTTGCTCATGTTAAATCACAGAAGGTTCTGAAAACCACACTTTCCCTGATGCTCTTTCATCTTGGCATCTACATATACCTGTCCTGGACACAGCGGGTTATCCAAGAGGCTTTCTTTCACCATGTCCCTGCATCAGTGATGTCCATTTCTGATTTACTTTTGTGAAAGATGGAATGCTGCATCTGATCCATTATGTACTATTCTCAGGCAAATTCTAATGATAACGACCTAAAACGTGTATATGCATATTTCTTGTAGTCCTAGGCTAAGTCTATTAAACTATTGATATTGTTGTTTTAGTGCTTTTCATGATGTATCAGAAATTTCACTGTTTTCACAATCTTCTTTGCTCTGCAAATACCCCTTTTACTCAGAGGTAATTACAATGTACAAAAAAGAATATATTTTAAATACCAATAGTAGTTATTTCTGGATTAAGCTGGAGATTACAGATAACTTTTATTTTCTTTTGTCTTTCTGTATGTGCTAAAAATTTCCACAATAAAAATAGCTTATATTTGTTAATTGTTTTCTCTAGGCCAAGTTCAGTGATAAGTTTTTAATGTTCGTTATTCGCCAGGCACGGTGGCTCACGCCTGTAATCCCAGTATTTTGGGACGCCGAGGCGAGCGGATCACAAGGTCAGGAGATCGAGACCACGGTGAAACCCTGTCTCTACTAAAAATACAAAAAATTAGCCGGGCGCGGTGGTGGGCGCCTGTAGTCCCAGCTACGCAGAAGGCTGAGGCAGGAGAATGGCGTGAACCCGGGAGGCAAAGTTTGCAGTGAGCCGAGATACCGCCACTGCACTCTAGCCTGGGCGACACAGGGAGACTCCGTCTCAAAAAAAAAAGAAAAAAAAAGTTCATTATTACATAATATCTTCACAATAGCCCCATAAGAGAGGTCCTATTATTATCTTCACTTTACACTTTTTAAAAAAATCTTTTTTTCCTTTTTGTGGAGAATGGGATCTCGCTATGTTGCCCAGGCATGTCTGGAACTCCTGGGCTCAAGTGATCCTCCTGCCTCTGTCTCCGGAAGTGCTGGGATTATAGGTTTGAGCCACCATGCTCAGCCATCCTCACTTTCCACATGAAGTTGAAAGAATTTAAATAAATTTGCCCAAACTCGTAAGTGGTGGGTCCAGAATTCAAACCCATGTATATCTGATTCAAAACTTAGGTTATTGGCTGGGTGTGGTGGTGCACAGTTGTAGTCCTAGCTATTTGGAAGGTTAGGCAAGAGGATCCCTTGAGCCTAAGAGTTCAAGTTCAGCCTGGGCAACATAGTGAGAACCCATCTCTTAAAAAAAGAACTTAAGCTACTAACCTCTGTGCTAAACTTTATTTCTTTGGTAGTCAGATACACACACACATACACACACACGCACACACACTATTTTGTTCTAAAAATAAGCAACAAACATAAATATTTAGCATATAACTTGCATTACAAATATTAAATGTGCACTCACATGTCTAGGCATATGTGCCAAAGTTAACCTAACAGCAGATTAAGAAAAAAAAAGGCTGTCATGGTGATTTATACCAACACTTTGGAGGCCAAGACCAGAAGATTACTTGAACCCAGGAATTTGAGACCAGCCTGGGCAACATGGTAAAACCCCATCTCTATTAAAAATACAAAAACTTAGCTGGGTGCAGTGGCACACGCCTGTAGTCCCAGCTTCTTAGGAGGCTGTGGCAGGAGAATCACTTGAACCCTGGAGGTGGAGGTTGCAGTGAGCGGAGATAGTGCCACTGCACTCCAGCCTGGGAGACACAGCAAGACTCTGTCTCAAAAAAAAAAAAAAAGAAAAAGAAATTTATTTGAATTGAGGTTCATCATTTTAAATCAGCTTTAAAATGTTATTTGATCATGATGTTCACTTCTATGAAATTTAGAATGCATTAGAAAAAGAGAATTAGGAAATAGAAATTATTCAAATAATGAAAAACAAATCTTTAAGAAATGACAATGTAAATTGGGTTGTTTTTGCTTTTTTTGTTTTGTTTTGTTGCCTGAAGAAGTCTGCAGGAAGATTAAATCACAGTTTTTGAAATAAAGGAAGAACTCTGGTGTGGTTAGTGGGAGCAGCTGTTCTCCAATCTCAAACCACATCTGGAATATTATGTTTAATGCTGGGTACTACATTTTAAAGAGAGACCTTGATCAACTGCAGTGTGTTAGATACGGGTGAACATGATGGGGTGTACCCAGAAACAGCAACATAAGAGTTACAGTTGCAGAAACTCTGGTTGTTCCAGGGAAAAGGCATAAGGGCGAAGAAAGATCTGGGTCCAAAGCTGTGAAGATCCGTAATACTGGAGAGAGCTTGGCCTTGTCCTGTATCACGCCAGAAGCCAGAACTAAGACCAGTGAGGTCAGATGTGAGTTTAATATAAAAAGAAATTTAGAGCTTCATAGAATAGGCTGCAAGTAGACTAATGAAGGTCCCTGGGACTAGTCAAGCAGAAACAAAAATGTCTGGTTCTTCTTATTATAGTGGAGCTTATTGATAGCTTAGATGGCAGAGTTTTCTTAGTTAATTTTAAACAAATGGCAGGCAACTTCTTTTAGGGAATGATTTTAGGGTTTTTTTTTCCTTTCTTAAATCAGAAACCAGATACAGTTTATATAATCTTTTTGCCCTCTTCTGCCACATGTATTTATTCTTTTGTTCAATAAATATGTCTTCAAAATTATATGCCATTGTTCTGCCTCTGGAAATTTACTATTAAGCATAACCCCTTTTCATACTTGTTTATTTAACACAGTTCACTAGGTGAAAATAGAGAAGGGGAGGAAAAAAATCCCACAAATCTTTGAAAATGAAGATAATTTTTTAGATAATTTTGAACAGATAATATCAGAACTGAACCTGTTCTCAGTAAAATTTTAATGTCTTATATGACGTTGAGTAAGTTAAGTTACTTAAGTTCTCTGTGCCTCAGTTTCTTCATCAGTAAAATGGATATAAAAACTCTTGTCTCATGGCTCTTATGAGAATTAACAAGTTAATGTTTGCTTGGTTCTTTGAGGTCCTTGGATGAAAGGTGCTATATAAATACCAGGTATCATTATTAACATTTAATTACCATATCTATACTTATGATACTAAGTGTCCCAAGTAACAAAAGCTGTTACAGGCCACAGAAAGGCTTTCACAGGCTGCTTCCCAAGTATCTATGAAGACACAAGCTAGAATTACCAAGAGATCTTTGTGTCAGCTGAAATAAGAGATCTCATTGTCAGCTTAAAAACTGCAGTCTTGTGAGTTCAAATTGATATTTAGCAATAGATTCAAAAGATGCCTTTTAAAGCATTTTTGCTGTCTTCAAACTAGTTTTTATTACTACTTTTAAACTAGGTAATTTTGGAAACTTCAAATTATTTCATTTAAATACATTCTCAGTAGAACCGTCTTAATATTTGCATATGCTAAATGTGGTAGTTTTTGTAGTAGTTTTGTGGTAGTCCTGTGAACAGCAGTTTTGGTGGTGGTTGTTGTTGTTGTTTTTGAGACAGAGTCTCACTCTATTGCCCAGGCTGAAGTGCAGTGGTGTAATCTCGGCTCACTACAACGTTGCTCTGCCTCCTGGGTTGAAGAGGTTCTTCTGCCTCAGCCTCCCAAGTAGCTGGGATTACAGGCGCCCACTACCATGCCCGGCTAATTTTTGTATTTTTAGTAGACATGTGGTTTCACCATGTTGGCCAGGCTAGTCTCGAATTCCTGACCTCAGGTATGATCCACCTGCCTTGGCCTCCCAAAGTGCTGAGATTACAGGCATGGGCCACTGTGCCCGCCAGCTGTGAACAGCAGTTTTTATTCTTAACATAGGAAGAACAAATAACAATGGCCACTGACCATGGTGAAGACATCAAGATTGCTTTGTTTCTTCCCTTCTTCTGCTACTCATAGCTCATGGCTTTAACATCCTGCCTGACTCTTCTCACTCCATTCCTTGTAGTTATCAAAAAATGCAGAAGTTGCCAGGGAATTGGAAAGACAGGGGTCCTTTTCTGATCTCAGATGACAAACATAAAAGACAAACTTTTAGACAAAAGAAAACACAAATCCTGAAAAAGGGGCAATGCTGAGCTCTTGTGCAGCCCAGCATTATTACCTACTTATCCGTTTCCAGATGACCGGTGGAAGAGTTCTTCAGAAGAAAAAGCCAGTTACCCAATAGAAAAATGGCAATAGTTATGAACAGGAATGTCACAAAATAAACCTAAATGGCCAATAAATATAAAAAAGATGCCCAAAGAAATGCAAATTAAACAGTAAAGACACACCATTTCACACTTAGGTTGCCAAAGATTTTTATTTAGAGATTATCACATGTGGAGAGAAAAGTAAAGCGACACTGTTAGAATGCACGTTAATACAACTCCTGGAGGCAATTTAACGCTGTCTAGTAGAGTTGAAGACATGTATCCACTAAAGGTCAACATTTTGCTTCTGGACTTAAACTCTACAGAAACTCTTGCACATGTGCATATGGACTTTCCTAGCACCATTTGTCTGTAATGGGGAGAAACAATCTAAGTGATGGACACAATCTAAATGTTCATCAAAAGGAGGCCAGTGAATAAACTATGGTGTGTTCATGTAATGAAATACTACACACTATACAGCAGTGAAGCTGAATTCACTAGAGCTACAGATATCACTCTGGACCATTGTGGATAACTCTCAGAAAAGCATAACGTTCAGGACAAAAAAAAAAAAAAAGGTCCTATGGAAGCATACAGTAAAAATGTTACCTGTATGAAGTTTTAAAATACTCAAAAGAAGGCAACTAGTGGTAATCAGAGAAAAATTCAAACTCTTAATCTGCATGTAGAGGCTGAATTTCTAGTCTTGGCAGTTTCTCTCAAGTTAGTATTTCAGCACTTTCTTGAAACTTTTGCCTCACTGGTGCCAAACACTTGCTACAGTAGAAATTTACATAGAATTCAGTAGAAATGGGCCCAAGTCCCACACCGCTCCAAGAATTTGCTTTATAGTAACACAGAGCTGTCCAATTGAAACAGAATGTGAGCCACATATGTAATTTAAATTTTTCTATTAACCACATTTTTTAATGAACAGATGAAATTAATAGCTAGTAACAGATATTAACTAAATATATTAAAAATATTCAATATGTAATTCATCGAAATTGAGATATTTAAAATCTTTTTTGTACTAAATCATTAAAATTTGATGTGCATCTTACATGTAGAGTGCATCTTTATTTGGCTGTTAAATTTTTGCTAGAATTACTTGATCTGTATTTAGATCTCATACAATTTGCAGTTGCAAATTCAGATTTACATACTCAACTTATTTCAAACATACTTAGAAGTTTCCTAATAACTGAGGTATTAGTTTGTAAATTTAAATTTTAAATTGTAATTTTAAACTTTTAAGTTAATTAAAATTAAATAAAATTACAAATTCAGTTTTTCAGTCTTACTCGCCACATTTTAAGTTCCACTAGCCACATGCATAACTATATTGGACAGACTAGTTCTAACCTGTAGGACTAAGAAATTGTCCAAATCCACCCATCTTTCCTCTCTGAGATTCGTATACTCATCTGATTGAAATCAAACTAAAAATGTATAGGATGGCTTTGCCAGACAAAGGTAGCCCCACAGACATACCTCCAGCAAAAAAAATGTGTGTTGACAGCAAGGTCAAGGCCATCTGACAACAAGCATCTCATCTGATTTACACACTCAGCCACCTACTTCTTAAACCTCTCAACTGCCTGTTATAGCTCTGGCCCCCCAATACACAAAGCTGGGGAGAATGCCTCAAGGCTCCATACCTTCGGGTTGACTTTATGTGTCTGGAATGTCTGTTTTAAATGAAGTTTCCAAGGGATGCATTGTAAGCCATTCAACTTTACTAAAACACCAGCTCCTTTCCAAGTATGGGGCTTGGGTGTCCTCTGGGACTCCTGGGTAACTTCTACATTGGATAATTAAACCCAAGAATAACTCACCTGAGAAGAAATATGCAGAGACTTGTGGAGGAGAGAAAGTAGGAACTCAGATATGATGATGATAAAACAATGCTAAAGGCAGGTATAGAAAAAAAGGATATTGGAGTTTTCAAACTGAAAAAGAGCCTGTAAAATTTAATCAAAGGTCAACAGGGCAATTTGGCAGAAAAAGGTGGGAATCAATGGGATACAGCCTTACAACCAAAAGTTGATCAGAACTGAAATGAAACGGATCTGTACTCTCCTCCTGACTTTGCCACTTGAAGTCCAAAGCAGTAAGCAGGGTGCCTTGTTAGGAAAAAGCAACCAGAGTGCCAGTGGTTAAAACAGGGGTAATATTTGATTTTTAAATGCAAGGCTATCAGACACTACAATATTCTAAAGTATCCTCACATTTTTGTTATGCCTAATGCCAGCTTACGCACACAACACATCATTCACATGAACACTCACAGAACCACAGAAAGGGCATAGAATGGTTCCTTCAGAAAATGACAAAAACAAAGCCTTTGAAACTATTGATAATTAATAAGCCAGGCAGTAGCAATTAATATGTGTAGAGATGGGGCGCCTACTGTTCTCTGAGCCATAGCTCATTTAAAATACTCACCCTGTAATTTATGAGCGATATTTAATACCTCAGTGACCATAAACCTCAATGTTTTATGACCACTGTTTAGCATACCTTTGATGTACTGCCCAGCACTACACAATCCAAAACAAATTACTTTCAGGAAGCTGGATATTATATAAATGCAGGAAAGTCATAAATAATGCACAGGAGGAACATTTTCTGTGGGTTCTGACATGCCACAGTGGGTCTCTGTGAGTCTCTGTGAGTGTGACTTCTCAAGCATCTCGCTGGGCTTGGATGAGGGGCAGGAGGGCGGCCCATCTGAGGAGTGGTTGGTTGTCAGACAGGGTGGGAATGCGGAGGGCCAGGCACTGACTGACACCATATTTTAAACCAATAGCAGAGGCAAATGGAAAACAAATGAGGACCCTTTAGGAAGCTATGATCTACTTAATGAGCTACAGATGTGTAAGGAACAGACCCTTCATTCACAGTTTTGGTGAGCTCTTCATATTCGTTTCCTTGCTATCACATGGGCATGCATTGGCTTCTCAACAGCTGTCCAAAACTCTCTATTCTCTTCAAGGTTTGGGATTCAAGACCCTGATTCCCCACACCTGCTTACATGAGATAATCTCCTACCTCACTGAAGAAATCAAGGTCATCAGGTGAGAATTCCTTCAACTTTCCTCCAACATAATCATCCTTGTCAAACCTCATTCTTACTGAGGTTGCTCTATCATGAAAGGGACAATCCTTTTGCAAGGTGAAACCCCTGTGTCCTTATTCACATTCCCTTGCCCTCTCCTCCAACACCATGATCTATAAATCATCCTCTTACAGTCTTGGTCCTCTCCCTCTCCACTGGTTCTTTTCCATTTGTCCTCAAATAGGATCAAATACACTGCATCCCTCAAATGAACAAGCAAGCAAAATAAAATCTTTTTCATAACCACATTACCTTATTTCTGAAGATGCTCTTCTTCCTCTCTTTGCCCCTACAGTCAGCCTGCCGTCATTGCCAAGCAGATTCTGTCCTCACCATTCTACTAAGAATCTTCTGATGGTTTCCCTCCTCCATGACGTCCTTCTGACTTCATCTTATAAGACTCTCTGCAGGCCGGGCGCGGTGGCTCAAGCCTGTAATCCCAGCACTTTGGGAGGCCGAGACGGGCGGATCACGAGGTCAGGAGTTCGAGACCATCCTGGATAACACGGTGAAACCCCGTCTCTACTAAAAAATACAAAAAACTAGCCGGGCGAGGTGGTGGGCGCCTGTAGTCCCGGCTACTCGGGAGGCTGAGGCAGGAGAATGGCGTAAAAACCCGGGAGGCGGAGCTTGCAGTGAGCTGAGATCCGGCCACTGCACTCCACCCTGGGCGACATAGCGAGACTCCGTCTCAAAAAAAAAAAAAAAAAAAAAAAAAAAAAGACTCTCTGCAGGGTTGAATATTGTTTCCTCTTCCTACCCCTACTTGAAACTTTCATGTCCCGGTCCTACATGTTCCTATTCTTGTTCAGGATTATTTTCCCCTAGGTCTCTTCTACTGGCTCTGCTTGCTTCCTCTGCCCATCCCCAGTTCTCTTCTCTTCTCTATATACTCTTTCTAGATGGCCCACCCTCTTCACTGGCTTTAACCATCATCCAGATACCAGTGACTTCAAGTCCTATTGCTGAAACTCAACTCCCTAAGGTCTACCAGTTGCTTGTTGGACAATTTTGCCTGGTGTTCCATAGGTCAGTGTTCCAAAATATAAGTTATAAGGAGAGATAGAATATTTGCAAGGTGTCAAAATACCACCCCACAAACAACTTGATAATTGCAAAGAGGAAAATGTATCTTCAAAATGAAAATAAGTGATGGCCACTACCTTAACCAAGTGATCAAATGTGCTATCACTAATTGTGGGCAATCTGCCATTCGATACCTGCTGAGGGGATAAATAGAAAGTATGTGGCAATACCTGTAAGTTATTCTTGCCAATAATGTATAACCTGAATGTAATCAAGTCTTTTAGACCTAACTTACTGTTTGTATAAAACACAAGCAATAGAGTAAGAAGTTAAAGGCAAATCCAGATTGTGCAACCTCTATAGGTCAATTGGCCTGGTCTCTTCAAAAAGACAGTAAGAGTCAATATCATTTTTTAAAATGGAGACTATTCTGAGATAAAAGAACTAAAAGAGATAACAGTCAAATGCAATGCATAAAATTTGATTGAATCTTGTTTTGAAACAACCAGCTATAAAAGATATTTTGGGTATAATGTAGAAAATTTTAACACAAGCTTTAAATTAGCTAATATTAGAGAAATAATGTGAATGTTCTTAAATGTGTTTATGGTATTGTGTTTTTGGAGGAGGATTTCCTTATCTTTCGGAGATGCACGCTGAAGCATTTAGGGATGAACTTTTGTGTTACCTGCAACTTACTTTCAAACGTTCTGCAAAAATAAATATCTGCATGTGTGTATAACTGTATAACTCAAATACAGCAAAGCATTAATAATTTTTAATTTAGGGGGTAAGTGTGGGAATGATGAATGTACTTTCCTTCAACATTCTTGCATGTTTTAAAATTTTCATAACAAAAAAGTAGAGAATATGAAGGGAAAATGAAGATAGGCAAAAAACAAAAACAGAAACAAAAAAAAAATAGAGAAAGAGTAGCCAAAAAAATTAAATATAAATTTAATACTTTTCTTCTGCCTCCCCCTTCCCTTTTTTTTTTTTTCTATTCCTAATTTATCAAGTAGATCAAGCTAAAAATCTTAGATTCATCTACAACTTCTCTTTTCCTCTTCAGATCTCCTACTTCCTTCCCTCCTATCATCTGGGCTTCATCTCTCCATATCTTGAGTCTCTGTGCCACCCACCACCATTGCTGCCACACTGCCGTCATGGGTCTTCCATCATGAATCACCTGGACTTCCACCCCCTGGGCTTAATCCCCTCCACCATCAGTCCATTTTCCCTATTCATTCCCCTGATGAAACCTTTCTGCAAACTTCCACTGCCTGGGAAATAAAATCAAATTCCCTGAAATAAAACTATTAAAGGATAACATTGGAATGGAATCTAAAAGTAAGGACAACAGGGAAGTCAAACTGACATCTAGCAACACCCTCAGGCTTTTGACTGCAAAGCTAGAATTTTGATTCCTAGGCTTCCTCACTCCAGGTTTCATTTTGTGCTGAGATAGCAAAGAAGACAGGCCTAGGAAAAATTATGGCGTCCTCTTAAGGAACCTTGAACTGTCTACCTGAAAAAAGAAGCATGTATGGATCAGCCAAGTAGTGTTCCGGATTTTTAAGGTCTATAAAAGAGAGAGAGCACCTTTTAACTACCAAGGACATGACTTCAGATCCTCAATGAAAGACTCATTTTATTGACTCCAGTAAGTGGTTTATAACACTTTTTCCGTGAAGCTGAGGGAAGCAAACACTCTCATACGTTGTTAGTATGAGGGTAAATTGGTATAGTCACTATGGGGGGCAGTTTTTTTAATACTGTTAGATCCAGGCAAAGTCACTTTGGAAAATTTGTCCGACAGATAAACTTGCTGCTATGATTTTAATGAATTCCCTCCAAAAGTTCGGTGTTGCCAATGTGATAGTGTTAAGAGATGACGCCTTTAAGAGGTGACCAGGCCATGAAGGTGCCACCCCTGTGAATGGAATTAGGTGCCCTTATAAAGGTGTTTGGCAGAGGGAGTTATTTCTCTCTTGCCCTCTGCCTTCTACCATTTGAGGACGTGGAAAGAAGGTCCTCACCAGATGCTGGTGCCTTGACCTTGTACTTCCCTGCCTTCAGAACTGTGAGAAATAATTCCTGTTCTTTATTAATTACCTAGTCTTGGGTATTCTGTTACAGCACACAAAATGAACTGAGACATTTGCACATATGCAAAATGGTGTATGGTGTATATAATTCTGAATCCTGCTATGTCATTCATTAAGACAGTTTTTCTCAATTGGAAAAATATTGAAGTAAGTCCAATGTCCACCAATAGGGGACTAGTTAAATAAATTATGGTATTTCAGCCTAAAGGAATACTATCAGTTAATATAAAAAATTGTGAAGAACTCTATGCACACATCTCTATAAGATGTACTGTGACATGAAAAATGCAATTTGTAGCACCATGTGTATAGTGCTCTAAACTTTATAGTAAAATGTGAGGAAATAGAGAATAGGTGCTTGAGAATAAAAGAGTCAAAAATAATGCAGCAATATGAAGTGTGAAAATTATCCACCACCTCTAAGGTTAGAAAAACTGAGGGAAGATGTTGGTGTTATCATAACCTAGAAACTTGAAGGGCTAACCACATGGAGCTAGGACTCATACCTCTGAGAAGGAGCACCGCTGGGCTGGTGCTGATGTCTCTGATGGGAGTGGTGGGAGACCATCTTAGTCTGTTCTGTGTTGCTATAATAGAATACCACAGACTGGGTACATTTATAAAGAAAACATATTTATTTCTTATAGTTATGAAGGCTGGGAAGTCCAAGGTTTAGGGTCTCACATCTGGCAAGAGCCGTCTTGCTATGTCATCCCATGGCAGGAGGCGAAAGGGCAAGAGAGCACATTTGCCAGAAAGGAAGTGGGCCAAAGTCATCCTTTTATCAGGAACTCATTCCCACAATAACTAACCCATTCTGGCAATAATGACATTAATTAATTTATGAGAGCACAGCCCTCATGGCCTAATCACCCCTTAAAGATCCCACCTCTCAACACGACTGCATCAAGAATCAAATTTCCAGCCCATGTGAACTTTGGGGGACACCTTGAAACCATAGCAATATGAAACCACATTGAAACTGAGACTGGTTCTGGGAGTGCAAGTACAAGCTAGAGATGGGAACCAAGTGCTCCACCATGCTTCCCCTTTCTGCCTTTCAGCCTTCCTTTATTACTCTTTATTGGTAGAATCTAACAGAGAACCAGTTGGCAAAGGAAAAATGTAGTTTCCTGAGTCCCAGCATGGAGTATATAAGGATGGGTTTAAAGCTGAGAGGTAATAGCTTAATAACTAGCACAGTAGATACAGTAAGAATGGCCAAGGTGGACATAGGATCATCATGTGGCTGTTGGAATTGGTGCATTTGAAAGTGATCATGCCTTTCCACCATCCTCTAGAGCTGCCCCTGCCCACTATAGCCTGGGATTAACACTGGCACCATGAGTGAAGTCCAGATTCACACCAGTATATTATGTCTTGTCTGTGGACCAGAGCCTCTGTGGGATTTTGGGAAAACATTTTTTTTTTAATTTTTTGAGAAAGGGTCTCACTCTGTCACCCATACTGGAGTACAGGAGCGCAATCTTGGCTCAGTGCAACCTCCACCTCCCGGGCTCAAGTGATACTTCCATATCAGCCTCCTGAGTAGCTGGGGCTACAGGTGCACACCACCAAACCTGGCTAATATTTTTGTATTTTTGGTAGAGATGGGGCTTCACCATGTTGTCCGGGCTGGTCTGAAACTCCTGAGCTCAAGTGACCCAGGGCAAACAATATTTTTATTTACTCTTCCAATATCATTTGTCATTAATAATACTGTCAGTGCATTACAAACAAGAAAGCTGAATAAGAAAAATAAATATTTCTGAATAAAGGATCTCCATCCTCCTCTTCTCTCCTGTGATTTCTCCCTCCTACTCTGCCTGTTATACAATGGAGGGTTAGTTGAACCAAACAAGTGGTTTGAGTCACTCACGTGGAAGCACCCATTGGACTTTATTTGGGATGGATGAGGTGGCCATGGCATAGTTTTGGGGGAAATAAATTGGGACCTGCTCCTTAATCCTAAAGTGCCTGGCCTCAGGGAAACTGACATCTCAAATGCCTTCCTGTCTCCACTCTCCAGTTTCCTTTTCCCTACACCCATCTTCAGGTGTCCAGTCCTGAAGGATGGCTCTGGCTCAGCAGCCAAATGAGCTTTGCAACAGGAAAGACAACAGTTCCCACCATCTTCTTGAGTCAATAGCTGTGGCTGAAGGCAAATAAAAAGCCCTGTGGTGCAATTCCAAAGGAAATGCTTAGAGCAGTGGGTTTCACACGTCTCCTAGAAAGGCAGAATTTGTCGATCACAACAAGTTTTTAAAACATGTTTGTTAATCATATCAATGCCTTGCCAGCTCCTCCCTGCCCTTTAATGTTCTCTATTCAGGTCAAAGAATATCCTCCTTGCACTGCCCTTCTCCCTGTGACTTGGCGATTAGAGGAAAGACTAATCTAAGTGCATGTCCTCTTATCTTGAGGCCATATTTCACAAAGGAAAGTCTTAAAAATCCAAGATAAACTTATTTTTACAATAGCTATGATGCCAAATGAATGGCGAGCAGCTCTTTACTGAGTTTTATAGAGTAGAAATATCTTCAAAACAACAATAAATTAATAATAATAAACAATAATAAATTAACCAAGACATAACCTTTGCCCTTCAAGTGTCTCACTTGGATACATAAACAACAGTTGTGCCCTCTTTAAAAAACATTTCATCATAAAAAATTCCAAACTTACAAAATAACCAAATTAGCAATTGATTACCTGTGTTATGAAGGAATCTCTGTAAAATAACCATAAAAGATCCTTTTGGCCAGGCCCAGTGGCTCATGCCTGTAATCCCAACACTTTGGGAAGTGGAGGCTGGCAGATTTCTTGAGTCCAGGAATTCGAGACCAACCTGGACAACATGGCAAAACCCCATCTCTACAAAAAAAAAAAAACAAAAATAAAAAAATTAGCTGGGCATGGTGGTACCCATCTGTAGTCCCAGCTAGTCAGGAGGCTGATGTGTGAGGATCACCAGAGTCCAGGAAGTTGAGGCTGCAATGAGCTGAGATTGGGCACCGTACTCCAACCTGGGCAACCAGAGTGAGACCCTGTCTCAAATAATTAATTAATTAATTTTAAAAAAAGATTCTTTCATTTGTTCCTCCAGTAGGAATCACTTTACCAAAATTTCATTTATTTTTAAGTTCTTAGAAGGAAATCAACTTTGTAAAGGGAAGGGCAACCATGCTCAACACAAAGCATTTTTATTTTACCAGTGAAAGCTCTGTCTGAGTATTATCACGTTGAGTCCTGTCTCTAGGTCTTGGTCTTTCTTACTTTGGCTTCACTTCTCTCTGCTTCCTGTAGAAGCCTACAACAATTCAAGGATTAATTCAATGATTTATAGGTAAATTTCCCAAGCCTCTCTTCCATGAGTTACTGTCTCGTGGTGCTCTCCTAATCTTCATTCTTCAGAATTCTTTCAATGACCACAGTGAGAGTGGACCTAAGTACTTATGCATTGACCACACTGATTGTAGTTCAGTAACTTCACTTACCATCTAGCATGTTTAAGATAAATTAAATTGTTTCCATTTCAATTGCAATTTTAATTTGGATGACTACTAAAACCATTTGAACTTATAAAATACTGAATCGCCATTTAAAAACATTCATTTACACTCCCACTTTCTCTTTGCCTCATATTATCTTATATGAAAATGTGTGTCTTGAGATATTACCACAGACTTCTCTGACCTTTATCCAAACCCACAGGCCTCAATATTGAGCTAAAAATCTAACAAAATTAGGTAGTCTTGGTAGATTTCTAAAGCTTTCCGTTTCCAACCAGGCTAGAAATAGCATCAGGGAAAATGCTTTTGTGTTATATGATTTGTGGCCAGTCCTAAGTCACCCTTTAAGAAGGTTAGAGTTTGAAAAAGCCACAGTTTAAAATGTTAACTATATAGATCAGACTTCCAAAAATGGAATAGAGCTTGGATTGGGTTAAAGATTTGGATTATATTTTATTTTACTTGAAACAATTCCCCTTTTCCCAACTAATAATAGATTTGTCCAGTCAATGTGGTGCTTCATGCCAGTATCTGTTGATGTTAAACAGCTGGGGAGCCAGTGAGACCCAATGGAGAGGATCAGCTTCTTTCACTTCATGGAGAAGCTCAAGAAGATGGTCAAGTGTAGATTCACTGCTATTTGCTTACGACAAGAATAGACAATGTCTATGTCAAATGGTTTTAAGGTAATGTTTTCTACATTTACAGTTTCCCTATTTGTTTCTCTCTCTTTGTGTCTGTATGTGTGTGTGCAAGTGTGTGTGTGTATACTTATATTTTAAAAGTTTACATTTTCTGAGAGGTATTGTTGAATGAAGTTCTGTTATTAATGTGTAAAGAGAAATCTGATCATTTAGAAGTAAGAAATTCCCTCTCCTAACAGCTGGGTGGGCTTTCCAAGTTTGAAGAGGCATTTAGACCACCCAAAAGCAACTGTAATGCTATTTTTTGAACGCTCTATTTTGAATATGAATGTAAAGTCAATGTTAGCTTTCCTATGATTTGAGCTTAGCACAACACACAACAATAAGTGAGTCCAGAAAAAGCAGAGGACCTTTAAGAAATTTGCTTTGATGACATTAAAAGAACTGAGTCTGATATCAGACAAAGATACCAGACTCACCTCCCATATGGACAAGATACTCGCTTCTTTTAAGTCGGGTCTAACAGCACAGGATGTTGGGAAAGCACTCAGTTGTTCTCTCAACACAGGCAGAACCAGCTAGCCAATGCCAAATAAGTGAACCTCTCTGCAGGTGGGATTCCCACAGCTGGGTTATAGCATTTGTCCTGATCTATTTATTACTTCATTCATATTAATCTCCCTCAACTATCTATTTTCAACCATCCTTTCACTTTGCCTAAATGCGCTATTAACTCCTTCAATATAGAGATCATATTCTTCACTTATCCCTACCCCAACTACAGAACCTATTAAAAAACAGTAGACCCTGTGAGAGCCCAAATAATGTTTGATTCCAACATTAAAATTAACTAAAGTATCAATAGGTTTGTGTCTTTACACAAATTAGAAGAGTGAAGAAAACATGAACCATAGCAGGAAGACTGTAACTGGAGAAATTAACATGTGTTCTCCTTTTTAAAAAAAATCACGGACACTCATACAGACTAGGGTTGGTCTTTCACAATGTCAAGACAGTGAACAGGGGTTCTCAGACAGAAGTCAGATACTCAAAGGCTTACAGAAACAACATAAACGAATGGAAAGCAGTCTGGCTGGAAACTGGGGTGAGCTGGAGAGCATATGCTTTGTGTAAGTGGGGAACGGTTACTGTGCTCCAGGCTATTGTTGCACCAATGTCGTTAATTGCTTTTCAGGAGAAGCCAGAGTTCTGAGAATCTATGAGGACTCTCCCAACTTTTAAATGTCAACAAATAATTTTTAAAACATTGAAATTCTAGGCATGCCAAATGAAACTCTTCTGTGGACTGCCAGTTTGCAATCTCTGTTGTATGGGATGGAATGTCTTGAGGAGCAGAGGCACAGATAGGCAAATATGTCATTGTGGAGATGCAAGTGATATGGGAAAGGGGACTGGGAAGTGCTGGGAGGAGAAAGGTGGGGTCCCTGGTGAGGGTTCCACCCTTGGGCCTGTTCCCATGGACCTACGTGAGGACAAGCACTCTTGTTTTTGTGTCCAAATGTTGCATTTTCCAAGACCAACCTGGCCGACCAGGCCCATTCTGTGCCTATAAAACCCAAGACCCTAATGGGTATACACACAAGCAGCTGGACTTCCAGAGGAACACACTGGCAGAAGAGCACACAGACAGAAAGGAGCAGAGGAGTGGCAGTGCACACCAACAGGCACCAGCAGACGCCATCAGGTCATCGACCAGCAGAACAATGTGGACACCAAGGGGAATTTGTCTGGGGCAGTTGGAGGAGAGTCCAGCTAAGGAGTGGCCTAACTCCGGGGGAAAACCACTTTCCCACTCCATACCCCTTCTGGTTCCCCATCCATCTGCTGAGAGCTACTGCCATCATTCAATAAAGCCGTGCACTCATTCTCCAAGCCCACGTGTGATCCAGTTTTTCCAGTACACCAAGACAAGAATCCCAGGATACAGAAAGCCCTTTGTCTTTGCGATAAGGCAGAGGTTCTACTTGAGCTGAATGACACAAGCCACCTACAGATGGCAAAGCTAAAAGAGCACACTGTAACATGCCCACTGGGGCTTCAGGAGCTGTGAACATTCACCCCTAGATGCTGCTGTGGCGTCAGAGTTCATGCTCCCCATGACCAGACTGTCTGCCTGCTCCTACGAGGGGTGTTGAGCAGCGGGGCATTGAAGAAGCGAGTCACACCTCCATAGCACACCCTGCGAGGGGTCCAAGGGAACTTTGCCTGTTTCACAAGTACAAAATGAATGGTTAGACCCTAAAATTGTTAGGGTCCCTTCCAACTCTGAGACTCTCATCTAGGACTGGTAACCCCAGACAAAGGGTGACATTTACTGACAACCACTAATTCCATTCCTTATGCCAGCAAAGCATGAGTACCTCCAGAGTACTACACAAGAGCCTCAATCCATCCCTCGGTTTTCAATTAAAGTATTTCTTACAGGTCTCAAAGAAAGCCCATGCTGACAAAGTTAAGATTAACCCAAATGCTTTTGATGTTTATCAAATACCCGAGCTACGTCTTTGTCTTCCGTGGAAGAAACTGAGAACATTGTGATCATAGGATTTCAGCGACAGAAATCATTTACCCAGAATCACTTTCCTCCGCATGCCAATGCAGGGCTGATGATGGTGAAGACTGGAGTCACAGGCTTGGTAATGGGGAGGACCTCACTGAATGCTTTACCAGGTGTGACTTGCAAAGCAGCAAGTCACAAATCTTTCACAGACACCTAGAACCAAATTAAATCTGAAGAACAACAAAAATAATGTCATTCTTTTAAGAAAAGGTATTTTATAAAACCAAAGAATCAAGACAGAAGACCACAAAAAGGAGAAAGCTGGGAGGGACCCATCATGGTTTTTGTTTGGTGGTGGTGGTGTTGTTGTTGTTGTTGTTGTTTTTGAGATGCAGTCTTCCTCCGTCGCCCAGGCTGGAGTGCAGTGGCGCCATCCACTGCACTGTAACCTCCACCTCCTGGGTTGAAGCGATTCTCCCACCTTACCCTCCTGAGAAGCTGGGATTACAGGCACCCACCACCATGCCTGGCTAATTTTTGTGTTTTTAGTAGAGATGGAGTTTCACCATGTTGTCCAGGCTGGTCTCAAGCTCCTGACCTCAAATGATCCGCTGACCTAGGTCTCTCAAAGTGCTGGGATTACAGGCGTGAGCCACCACGCCCGGCCTCGTCATCTTTTTTGTGACCAGTACTTTCTTTCTCAAAACACTACCTACCAGTCCTCTGTTATTCAAACTCCCCTTGGCTCAGATATACCAGAGAAAGGGGACCATCTCTCTCTCTTTACCATCATGGGCCACATATGGTACTTTTGAATAGGGGCAGATAGTCAGAACACGATTGAGACAAGAGTTATAGAGAGCTGCCCAGTGACTTTCAAATTATGAGACCTAAGACATTTACCCTGACCTATTCTAAGGCCCCTTTATACCCCGGGGCCACATAGATATAATTTCTTTATAGACACCCCTAATTCATATATTATTGAGAAATGCTTTATTTTTTCATTTCTCCAGAGAAGAAGTGCTCACTTTTGTTCTTGTTTTTGTTTTTAACTGGCTTTGTTAGTCTTGGGCATGAGATGGTGTTTAATCCTTTTATCCACTTATTGAACAAATACATCAGGCACTGGGAATACAATTGAGCTGAACTGAACTGGTAAAATCATTGCCCTCAAGGAGCTGGCATTCAAGTGGCTGACATGATACCATTTTCTGTGTCTCAGAGGATGACCATGGAGAACTTGATCTAAATTGGGAACTTTGATGATGCATTTCATGTCAATGAGTCTGTTCTAAAAAGCAAAGAAAAACACACTGTGCTATATCATAGTGTTAGTATACAGATCTCTGCGGGGTTCTAAAAAGTCGGATTTTAAGGGACAAATTCAGATAGTTGAAATTCAAGGAGGCAAAGTGATGGAATATTTTACAAGCTTCTATGTGGGAGGTGAGGGACTGGATATAATGACAATCTGGCAAAACTCGGTAAATTATCTTCTGAATTGATTCAAATTTTTGCAGCAAGCCCTTCTGTGCAAATTTTCGTGACTTCTTTATGGTAATTAGTTTCATGGAATATTGCCAAATGGCATATTTTTCCTACTTCGAGCCACTTTCTAAGCACTCCTGGGAATGTCTGAAACATGAGATAAGCACTCTTAACCCAAAGTTTTATTAAAAAGTTTAATTAACACAAATGCCAATGACACATTCATTGCCATTAAGTATGTAGACTCTGTGTAAATCTGTGAACTACTGAGTGACTATAAAACCTACTTCCCTTAGCAACCACAGAAGCTTTATTTCTCTTCCTGAGCAGGCATGGGAGCCCTCGGGATGTACCTTGCCATCTCCAGCCTCCCAGATCCTCAGGACTCCACTTCATGCACTGAAGCATGGTAGTGGTTGTGAATTCCCTCTCGGCTCCTTCTCTGTCAAGCCCTCCCTCCCACTAGTACTGACCTTACCCTGCCGGTCCTTGCGCTTTTGATCTTCCTATTGCCCTCCAGGAAGCCTCAGGCCACGTGCGAACTTTCTCATTGTCTAACATCATCCCCAAATAAGAAACACGCATTTACTAAACATTCTCTCAAACTTCCAGAGCATAGAGAATTGCTTAATTTTTTTGTTGTTGTTCTGAGCACAATCCTCTACTAGAATCTTAGTTCTTCGAAGGCAGGGACCATCTTTTTATACACCCTAGAATCTTCAGCATTGAACACTTTAGAAGCTGAACAATTTGCAGAATGAAGAAATGGAGTCATGATCTTGTTTCTCATCTTCTCTTTGCTGTTTCAAAATGTTTTTTCTGGAGAGAATTGTCTTTTCCCATTATGTTCTCTGAGGTCCCTGTGTTCCCTCAGCCCTCTGCTCTCTCTTTAGACAATTCCTTATAGTATAATCATTTCTAATAAAAAATATACTAACTACTCAACATGCAATATGCAGAGTAACTGAAGGAGAGGTCTAAAAAGACTTTCTGAAACTTTAGGTTACACATGTCTTAGAGTTATCCTACCTGAAGAATGAAGGAGCTAGGATATTTCTGTACCAGCTCCTCCCAGTCAATGGTTGACAACTGGTTGGGTGGACGTAGAGCACTCATGTGTGGATACTTTTGTACTGCTGCAGAAGCAGAATGGGCTTCAATTAGCCAGGGAAAGTCTTTAGGCAATCTAAACTAAAGATTCTGAAACTTCAGGCAATGGCAGAGCCTACTACACATTGTTTAGCAGTTTCAGCTTAATCAGTGATCAGAAGAAAACATGAATATATTTACAAACACTAGCAGAGAGTATAAAGAGGCTATGGCAAAAGGAAGGAAGTAGAAAGAACACAAATCAGCAGAGCTCACAGCACCTGCATCAGTTGTCTAATTGCCACAAAAGTGCTGCATAGCAAAGAGTGGTGGCTTACAGGATAAACATTTATTTTTGCCCAAAGTCTCTGGGTTTGCTATGTTGTTTTGCTGATCTGGGCTGTACTTGGCTGAGAATAGCTGGATTTACTCATGTATCTGTGGTCGGCTGGTGAGTCAGCTAAGGGCTGGCTGATCTCAGATGGCTAGAGCCTCTGAGGAGTTGGGTTCCATATGTGCTTTTAGCCTCCAGGAAACTAGCCTAGACTTGTCTTTATGCAGGTATAAGACCTCTGAGAGAGTGAAAGCAAGAGCAAGCATGAGAGAGCAAGCATGTTCAGAAGCTCACCAAGCCTCATGAAGCCTAGGCTCAAAACTGGCACATTGTCACTTCCACCTCATTATGTTGGCCAGCGCAAATTTCAAAGCCAACATAGATATAAGGAATGGAAAAATATACTCTGTCTCTTGGTGGGAGGAGCTGCAAACTCACATTATAAAGGGTATGGATATAGAGAGGGGTATAAAATTGGAGCCATTTTTCAATCAAACCATCATACTTACCTCAGCCTCATTTTTTTTTAAATTGAGACAGGATGTCACTCTGTCACCTAGGCTGGAGTGCAGTGGCACAATCTCAGCTCACTGCAACCTCTGCCCTACAGGCTCAAGTGATCCTCCCACCTCAGCCTCCTGAGTATCTGGGATTCCAGGCACATACCACCATGCCCAGCTAATTTTGTGTTTATTGTAGAAATGAAGTATCACCATTTTGTCCAGGGTGGTCTCAAACTCCTGGGCTCAAGCTATCCACCCATCTCAACCTCCCAAAATGCCAGGATTACAGGCATGAGCCACTGCAACTGGCCTCAATTTTTAATTTATCAGTAGCAAGGTATTAGCACAACAGTCTTAGTTTGAGTTCCTGTGGTTTCTGAGACAAGGATCCAATACAAGTGGTTTATTTCAATGGCAATGCTAGTAAACACTGATAGGAAGGTGAGGAGTTGAGAAAGGGAAGGAAGCAGCCAATAAAAGGTTTGTTATCAAGCAAGTTACTTAACATTGTGGATAACTGAAGCATATTCTTGCTAGAGAACTCACTTGGAGCCAGTATAGAACACACATCATAAAGTTATCCTACCTGAAGAATGAAGGAACTAGGATATTTCTGTACCAGCATCTCTCATTCAATGGTTGACAACTGGTTGGGTGGACATAGAGCACTCATGTGTGGATACTTTTGTACTGCTGCAGAAGCAGAATGGGCTTCAATTAGCCAGGGAAAGTCTTCGGGCAAAGAATTTGCTGGAGCTGACAGTTACAAGGTGGGCAGCATACGCTAAAATGGGAAGGGCAACAAGATATGGCAGAACACTGATAGTGTTCATTATATCACTCAACAGCTTCTGCGGATTGCAATAAAATCTGCCAAAAGTTACAGTGTAGCCCAATGGAAAGATTATGAGCAAATCCTGTTTTTAGCTATGAACAAATTCCCTAACATTTCTGAGCCTCTCTTTCCTCAATAGTAGGTACTTCATGAGCATTTTTGTTTTTTTGAAGATGAAATTGAGATGGTAGGTTTATAGTGTCTGGTAAACAAATAAGTGCTGGATGTCAATGTCTATCAAGCTATTTTTGTTTCCATTCATTCATTCCTCAAGAGTTTGAGTAGAAATAAGCATATCTTTTAAAATATTTGTTTAGGCTCCCTGTTTCACACTTTGCCTGCTGCTGTGACATCTATGACAGACTCCCAATAGCAAAATATATACATTCAGGAACAGAATGGAACTTGGAAGTTTAAGAGACAGCAGCATAATTGACATCTATAGGCGACTACAGCTGACCACAGCTGCATACACATTGTTCTCAAACTCACATGGAATAGTCACCAAAATAGATCACATTCTGGGCCATAATACGCACCTTAACACACTTAATAGAAATCATACAGTGTCTGCTCTCAAGACCACAAGTGAGATTCAACTAGAAATCAACAACAGAAATATAACTGGAAAATGTCAAAATATATGGAAATTAAATAATACAATTCTAAATAACATATAAGCCAAAGAAGAAATCTCAAGAGAGATTTTAAAATATTTTAAACTAAGTGAAAATGAAAATTCATCATATTAAAATTTGTGTGCTATAGCAAAAATAGTGCTTAGAGGGAAAATGATAGCATTTAATGCATATATGGGAAAAGAAGAAATAATCTAAAATCAGTAATCTACATTTTTACCTTAGGAAACTAGAAAAAGAAGAGCAAATTAAACCCAAAGTGAGCAGAATAAATAAGATAATAAAAATCAGAGTGGAAATCAATTAAATTGAAAACAAGAAATCAATAGAGAAAATCATTTAAACCAAAAGTGGTTCTTTGAAAAGACAGTAAAATCAATAAACTTTTAGCCAGGCTAATGAAGAAAATGGCAGAGAAGACACAAATTACTAACATCAGAAATGAAAGAGGGGACTGTAGAGAGTATTGACATTAAAAGGATAACAAAAGGTAGTATGAGCAACTGTATGCCCACAAATTTGATAACATAGATGAAACAGACCAACTTCTTGAAAAACGTAAATCTGTCAAAATTCACACCATAATACATAGACAATGGGAGTAGTCCAATCTCTGTTAAAGAAATTTAACAATTAATAACCTTTGAAAGCAGAAAGCACAGACCCAGATTGGTTCACTGGTGAATTAGAACAAACATTTAACAAAGGAACCATTCTAATTCTCTACAATCCCTTTCAGAAAATAAAAGTAGAAAGAACACCTCCTAACTTATTCTATGAGGCTAGCATTGTCCTAATATTGAAACCAGATAAAGACATTACAAGAAAAGAAAGCTACAAACCAATATCTCTCATGAACATAGGTGCAATAATCTTCAACAAAATATTAGCAAATTGAATCCAACAATGTGTGAGCAGAATTATATATCATGACAACTGGGACTTATCCCAGGTATGCGAGACTGGTTCCATATTCAAAAATCAGTTAAGGTAATCCATTATATCAATAGGTTAAAAAAGAAAAATCACATGATTATCAACAGATGCAGAAAAAGCATTTGACAAAATCCAACACCCATTCATAATAAAAATTCGCTAAACCAGAAATAGAAGGGAACTTCAACTTGATACAGAGTAGCCACAAAAAAACCCTAAAACTCACATCATAATTAATGATGAGAAACTCAAAGCTTTCCCCCTAAAACCAGGAACAAGATGTCCCTTCTTACCACTTGTTTTCAATGTGGTACTGGAAGTCTTAGCTAACGCAATAAGTCACAAAAAGGAAATAAAAAGTATATACAAATTGGGAAGGAAAAAATAAAACTGTCTTTGTTTGCAGATGACATGATCATTTATGTAGAAAATCCAAAAGAATAAACAGCAACAGAAAAACTCCTGAATCTAATATGAAGTTATAACAAGGTTGCAGGATACAATGTTATTATGCAGAAGTCAATTGCTTTCTTATCTACCAGTAATGAACAAGTGAGATTTGAAATGAAAAACATGGTGGGTGTGTTGGCTCAGGCCTGTAATTTCAGCATTTTGGGAGGTCAAGGGAAGTGGATCGCTTGAGATCAGGAGTTCAAGACCAGCCTGAGCAATGTGGCAAACTCCATTTCTACAAAAAAACCACAAAAATCAGCCAGGCATGGTGTTGCATGCCTGTGGTCCCAGCTACTCAGGAGGCTGAAATGAAAGGATTGCTTGAACCTAGGTGATCAAGGCTGCAGTGAGCCATGATTGTGCCACTGCACTCCAGTCTGGGCTACAGAGCGAGATTCTGTCTAAAAAAAACAAAAAAACAAAAAAACAAAAAAAAAACCGTACTACCATTTACTATTTATATTAGTAGCTGGAAATTAAATACTTAGGTATAAACCCACCAACATATGTAGAATATCTATATAAAGAAAACTACAAAACTCTGATGAATGAAATCAAAGAGGAAGTAAATGGAGAGATTTTTAATGTTCATGAATAGGAAGACTCAATATTGTTAAGATGTCAATTCTTCCCAACTTGATCTATAGATTCAATACAATCCCAATCAAAATTCCAGCAAATTATTTGTGGGATTTTAAAGTTTATATGGAGAGGCAAAAGACCCGCAATAGCCAATACAATATTGAAAAACAAAGCTAAAGGACTGACTTTCCCCAATTCAAGGCATCATATAAAGCTACAGTAATCAAGACAGTGTGATATTGGCAAAAGAATAGAAAAATAATGAAACACAATAGACAGTGCATAAATAAATCCATATAAATATAGTCAACTGATCTTTGACAAAGGAACAAAGGCAACAAGATGGAACAAATATAGCCTTTTCAACAAATAGTGCTGTAACAACTGGACTTCCACTTGTAAAAAAATAAGTCTAGATATAAACCTTATACCCTTCATAAAAATTAACTCAAAATAGACCATAGACCTAAGTGTGAAATGCAAAACTGCCAAATTCCTAGAAGATAAGAGAAAACCCAAATGACTTTGGATATGAAGGTAGCTTTTTTAATACAACATCAAAGGCACTATCCCCCCAAAAATGATAAACTCTAGCTTCATTAAAATTAAAAATGTCTGCTCTGTGAAAGACAATGTTAATATGACGAAAAGACAAACGACAGACTGGGAGAAAAATATTTGCAAAAGACACATCTGATAAAAGACTGTTATCCAAAATATACAAAGAACATTTTAAAAAATCAACTATAGGAAAACAAACAACTCAATTAAAAATGGGCCAGAGACCTTAACAGACACCTCATAAAAGAAGGTTTGCAGATGGAAATAAGCAAATGAAAAGATATTCCATATCATGTGTCATCAGGGAAATACAAATTAAAACAACAGCCTGACACCACTACTACACACCAGAATGGTTAAATGCAGAACACTGACAATACCAAATGCTGACAAGGATGTGGAGCAATAGAAACTCTCATTCATTGCTTGTGGGAATGTAAAGTGGTATAACCTCTTTGGGACACAGTTTGGCAGTTTCTTAGAAAACTCTTACCATATAATCCAGCAATTGTGTTTCTTGGTATTTACCCAAAGGAGTTGAAAACCTATATCCAAAAAAAACCTGTATGCAGATGTTTAGAGCAACATTATTCATAATTGACAAAATTTGGAAGCACCAGAATTTTCTTTAGTAGGTGAATAGATAATCTATGTACATTCAAACAATGAAATATTATTCAGTGCTAAAAACAATTACACTATCAAGCCATGAAAAATCATGGAGTAAACTTAAATCCACATTACTAAGTCAAAGAAGCCAGTCTGGTAAGTGAAAGAAGCCAGTGTGAAAACTACATACTATGTGATTCCAACTATATGACATCTTAGAAAAAAACAAAGTTGAAGGACTGATAATTTTTTTTTTTTTTTTGAGATGGAGTCTCGCTCTGTTGCCCAGGCTGTAGTGCAGTGGTGTGATCTTGGCTCACTGCAACCTCCACCTCCCGGGTTCAAGTGATTCTTGCGCCTCAGCTTCCCAGGTAGCTGGAATTACAGGCAGCCAGGACCACACCTGGCTAATTTTTGTATTTTTAGTAGAGACAGCGTTTCACCATGTTGATCAGGCTGGTCTCCAACTCCTCACTTTAGGTGACCTGCCCACCTCGGCCTCCCAAAGTGTTGGGATTACAGGCATGAGCCACCCTTTTTTTTTTTTTTTTTTTTTTTTTTTACTATTGAGAATATAAAAAGATCGGTGGTTGCCAGAATATAAGGGGGTGGTGACAAATAAGCAGAGCACAGAGGATTTCTAGAGCAGTGAAAATACTCTGTATGATACTATATTGGTGGACACATGTGGTTAAACCTCTGTCAAAACTCACAGAATGTACAACACCAAGAAAAAACCCTAATGTAAACTCTGGACTTTGGGTGTTTATGATGTGTCAATGTTAATTTATCAATTGTCATATATACACCACTTTTGTGGGGGATATTGATAATGGAGAATGCTATACGTGTGTCAGCAGAGAGGATGTAAGGGAAATCTCTGCACTTTCCACTCAGTTTTGCTGTGAACCTAAAACTGCTGCAAAATAATAATAATAAAAGTTGTATTAAAAAATAAGAAAAAAAAAGAAACAGTAACATCTTCACGTAGCTTGATAACACGGTAAGTGTTCCCACAAGTAGTTTTTCTCGCGCAGTGAAACTGGACCAACACCAACCAAATGTGATAGAAAATGGCTCCCTCCTCTGCACAGACAGAATTGAAAATGCAGTATCCGCATCGATTTAATTATGTTGTGCTTTTCTCTGAAGTTACTCCTTCCTCAGCCTTTATGGAGGACGTCCAGACCAATGTTTATCTTGTTTGTTCTTTACTGATGACCTTTCACGATTGGTAACAGTTTAATGAAATGATAATGTTAAAATAGAATTCCCTTTGACTTTGAAGTCTGTGTTTTAGACTTTTTGCTCCTTTTCAGAAAGCAAGGGGCCACTCTGGGTAGGAAGGCAGGGGGAACAAGATGGAAGCAAACTGCTTGTGCTATGAGGAGAGGCTAAGACTAGATCACCGCGCAGGCAGGCTCTCAGATGTGTATCCACTCACACATTCCATTATACTCAGACGCTTCATTTGGTTCCACAAACTTAAGCAATGTACTTGAAGACAGTAGTTTGGTTTCTACTGCAGGACTAAGAATAAGCTTTTTCACAGCATCAAACCTTTAAAACTTGAAGAGATTATTTGGGTCATTTTATTGCCTCCAGGCAAGCCCTCCTGGAAACCATCTGCCTTAGATGAGAATTTCCTCTACTGAAAAGCCAAGGGAGTTGCTGAGGGTCCTGAGGACAACCCCGTAGGGAGCTGTTCTTTTGGTCTAAATAAACTCCTTTTGTTATTCTATAATTTTGAAAAAATTCCCTTTGTTCTGTCCCTGACAGAAAGAGTATCATCTTCTCCATATTGTATTTTCATTTTTTTCATATTTTCTCAGCATTCTCTTACCAGCATTTCCTCATAGCTTTAATTTTCTATTAGTATTTCAGTGTAGTTCTTTCCAGATTTGCTTCAAGTACTCTTTAAACTTTCTTGATTGTGAAGTTCAACTCTGGACTTCAGGGACACATTGTGTGTAAATCAGAGTAGGTGAGTGATATGGTTTGGCTGTGTCGTCACCCAAATCTCATCTTGAACTGTAGTTCCCATAATCCCCATGCGTCATGGGAGGGACCCAGTGGGAGATAATTGAATCATGGGGGTGGTTATCTCCATGCTGTTCTCATGATCATGAATTCTCACGACATCTGATGGTTTCATAAGGGACTTTCCCCCACTTCGCTTTGCACTTCTCCTTGCTGCCGCCGTGTGAAGGATGTATTTGCTTCCCCTTCTGCCATGATTGTAAGTTTTCTGAGGCCTCCCCAGCTCTGTGGAACTGTGAGTCAATTAAATCTCTTTGCTTTATAAATTATCCAGTCTTGGTTATTTCTTCATAGCGGCATGAGAATGGATTAATACAGTGGGGTTGCAGGGAACTCTTCCAGGATTAATTTTTTTTGAGGGGGAAAGAATAAAGCCTTTCTTCTACTCCATTATGAGTGACATGGTTTGGATATTTGTCACCTCCAAATCTGATGTTGAAATGTAATCCCTAATGTTGGCGGAGGGCCTCGTAGGAGGTGTTGGGTCATTGGGGCAGATCCTTCATGAATGGCTTGGTGCCATCCCCTTGATAATGAGTGGGTTTTCACTCTGGTAGTTCATGTAACAACCAGTTGTTTAAAGAGCCTGGCACCTCCCCCTTCCGCTTGCTTCTGCTCATGCCATGTGACACTCCTGCTCCCACTTTGCCTTCTGCCATGAGCAAAAGCCCCCTGAGGCCTCACTAGAAGCCAAGCAGATGACACCATGCTTCCTGTATAGCCTACAGAACTGTGAGCCAATTAAACCTCTTTATAAAACATTACCCAGCCTCAGCTATTTCTTTATAGCAATGCAAGAAAGGGCTAATACAATCAGAGATGAGACAACATGCAAATGTTCTAGAAAGAGATAGTGCCAGGGTCTTAAATTCATATAGACATGAATGATATCAGTTCTTTTCCAGGAAACTTTTAGTAGGAGTGTGTGCACACAGGGTACCTCTAGGAAGAAAAGTGAAAGAACACAAAAGGGTGTTTGTCATTCTTTGAGGCCATTCTAAACCTTTTAAACATCCTTTCCATGTTTAGGAATTTCTCATAATCTCTAATCTCTGTTTTGCTTCCCCAGTATTAAAACAAAGTACTATTTGCATCCCAGTGGGAGTAGAATTTAAAAAATAAAAATTAGAAAAAAAAGAGATAAAAGTACTGCTTTCCAGCAATTCTTGCAGCTGGGCACAATCTTGCACAATGTGCATTGTGCACACTGGTGAGATTTCCACTTAGAAAAGTGTGCCTTGAGAAAGGACATCACTTGGCAAAGCTAATGATGGAGGCATCTGTTGCAGGGAGGCATAGGTGCTAACAGAACTTCTAGGAGTCTAGTTTCAAGTCCTCAGTGTGAACTGCCCTATCTAGTCCTCCAATGGCAGCTGCAGAGTCTTTATAGAAGCAATCCCATGGTTTGGGCACTCCTCCTAGCTGCAAGCTAACCCTTAATAAATTCGTTTTCTGCTTATACTAGCTGCAGTGAGTCCTCTTGCTGCATCTGAAAAGACTGACAGATACAATATTGTTTCAATAATACTGTTCCGCTGTGGACTTGCTTCGAGTCTAATAATACTCAGTGGACTTTTCATTCTGTAGAAATTCCTACCAGGCTCTTCAAAAATACCACAGCTGTGTCCCTGTGGAGACAAACCCATGGGATCTGAGTATTGATGTGGCCCTTTTAAAAATTATAAATAATTCTCTCTGATACATTGCTTTCTGAGTTCAGAGGATTAATGCAGCAGAGAAAGGACAAAAACAAATCCAAGTTGAATACTAAGTTAGATTGCCTGACCTAAGTTAGAGAGTGAGCTCCCATAAGTCTTCTGTAAGTTTAAGAGACAGCAGATTTGGTGACACTAGGATGTACAGCAAAAAAAGTTGGTGCCTCCTCAAGTTCTGCTAAAACAGTGGTTTACAACGTTGGCTGCGTATTGGAATCACCTGGGAAATTTTTTTAAAATGTGAATGTCTGGGCCCCACTCTTAGGAACTCTGCTTTTATTGGTCTGGAGTATGGCCTGAGCATCTCAAATTTTTTTTTTTTCTTCGAGACAGAGTCTCGCTCTGTCAGCCAGGCTGGAATGCAGTGGCGTGGTCTCGGCTCACTGCAACCTCCGCCTCCCGGGTTCAAGCAATTCTCTGCCTCAGCCCCCCGAGTAGCTGGGATTACAAGTGCCCAACACCACACCCGGCTAATTTTTTTGTATTTTTTAGTAGAGACACGGTTTCGCCATCTTGGCCAGGCTGGTCTAGAACTCCTGACCTAGTGATTCACCTGCCTCGGCCTCCCAAAGTGCTGGGATTACAGGCATCAGCCACCGCGCCTGGCCGAGCATCTCTATCTTTTAAAAGTTTGCCAGGTAATTCTAAGACCATGGTTGGAGACCTCCGTATGAGTGTGAATTCAAGCTGTAACTCTTCTGGTGACGTAACTACGGCTATTGGCCATATAGCCAATGTTTTGTATAGATGTGTCTTTATGCAATAAAAGTGCATGTACATGAGAATATGCATCAAATAATATGTTAACTGTCATAGAGGGTGGCAGCACCAACAATAACCCATTCACATAACATCTGCCTTAGTCTAAGGAGCACCGCTCACCTGATTTGTCCAGTGTGCTCACTAAGAGAGTGATTCCATATGTTGGTTGAATCCATCTGGTATAGATACTTCTTCCTCAATATCTGCAACACTTCATTTAACACGGGACTTTATAAAATAAATAAGAGGATTAGTTGAGGAGCGACCCAACTCTATGGCATGCATTTGATACCACTTTGTAAAATGTGGACACACTGACACACACACACACACACAGACACACATATACACAGGGAATAATTTAAATTAGCTACCAGTGTGATCTAGAAT
Organism: Macaca nemestrina; assembly: GCF_043159975.1. Lineage (NCBI taxonomy): Eukaryota > Metazoa > Chordata > Mammalia > Primates > Cercopithecidae > Macaca > Macaca nemestrina. The sequence continues at coordinate 80,632,636 of NC_092127.1, read as the reverse complement.
GAGTTGTGGGGAAAATAGAGGCACTGGGTTGGCTTTTAGTCGCACCCAGGAGGCCAGCAGCCTCTGAGGAGAGAGATGTTCCAGGAGAATAGATGGTGACCAGAGTAGCAGAGGGATTGCCCAAGAATGGAAAACCAAGAGTCAAAAATGGCCCAAGTAGAGGTCATTCTCATAGCAAAGCAAGAGAAGCCAAGAGACTAGAACCATGTAGTAAATGAACATCATGCCAGTTCAAATAAACACAGGCTCAGAAGTGAATGTAAGAATGAGAACAAGTAACTAAAATAAGGCACACTGGGCTAAATAAACTCGAGTGCATGACGAGGATGGAGGCCAGTTAGTCAGAATGGGAAGAATGGAGATCTGGAAGAAGGAAAACATAGAAAGATCAGTTTCATCTAACTGAAACCCCAAAGCCTGTGCAACCTCACAGGAGGGTGCTGCCTGCCCAGCTCTTCCTGGAATCCTTGTTCCCAGGGACAGCTTCTGACACCTCCTCCAGAGGGTGTTGATAAGACATTTCACCAAGACTCTCCTGGACTGAGGCCAGGTCCTTTGTAAAATTGTCTGGCTTTTTTTCTTCTTCTTCCTGGTCTTGTCCAGTCTGTATTTCTTTTTTGTTTTGTTTGTTTGTTGCACACTTGTCAGTCACTTCTAGTACCAGAAGGATATAGAAACTATACCACACTCTCAGGCTCTCAGTTGGCAATTGTTTACAGTTCAGTGTACTATACTTTCAGTCACAGTCTTCAGCTACATGTATTACTGTCTGCTCTTTTAGAAATCAGTGAAATGAAGCTTATGTAAAAGCTATTACAAAAATGTACAAGACATATGAAGAAAACTGTAGACTTTTTGTTAAAGAAATCCAAAAGAAAACCTAAATAGAGATTTTCCTGGTAGAGAGATACAATATAGTAAAGATGTATTTATAGAGAAATGGACAGGTACATTCATGAAACAGAAGTGCAAATCTAGAAACAGACTTATGTACATAGAGAAATGTCATATGTGATAAATAAGGCATTCCTAATCAGTGCCAAAAAGAGATTATTTGAAGTGTTGGGACAATTGGTTTTCCAGCTGCAGAAAAATAGCTAGATTCCTACCTTAACCACAGATCAGCCATTTTGGACAAAGAGAGAGAGGACTGTCCTGGGATAACTTCAGGGTCATTGTGTACTGGCTGGCACCAGTCTGCATTGTGTTACCACCTACTGAAATGGAGGAAGAAAAGGGTAAGATTAATCTGAGATAGGAGCTTCTTCTGTTTGTAATGCCAAGAACTGGGCTCAATGAGGATGGCCTCAGAATAATGCTCAGGAAAAACAACACATTTGAGTAAGGGAACTGGTCAATCTTCCCATTACAAATACCTTTATGATACCTGGAAATTTTGGTTTACCTTATTTTAAAATCTTCTTACTTATTTCTGGGAAAAAAAAAAAAAAAGATACAGAACGGGTGTTGGTAAACTACTGCCAGCAGGCCAGTTTTGACCCCGAGTCTGTTTTTGAAAGGAAAGTTCACTGGGATGCAGCTATGCTCATTCATTTATGTATTGTCTGTGGCTGCTTTTGCACTATAACAGCAGAACTGAGTAACTGCAAGAAAGACCCTACGACTGATGAAACCAAAAATATTATTATTTGTCTCTTTACATAAAAAGTTTCCCAGCAGCTGATATAGCCCAACTCTTTCAAGCACTAACGTTATAGAAGAAAAGCAGGATAGCTGAATGGAAAGGGCTGTGGATTGGGAAAAAGAGCAGAAGTGATTTACTCTAGAGAATCAGATCTACTCCCATCAACTAACTCTTTAGACAAATGCAGACTTGGCTTTAATGTCCCTATGTTTCAGTCTCTTAATTTCCAATAATGGCATTGGAAATAAAATTCTTTTGACATCTGAAGACTATAATTCTAGAATGGTCTCAATAAGTTAAAAAGTAGAAATCAATGTGAAATTCATTACATACTATTACATTTCATTGTAAAGGGTGTATCTCCTTATTTTCAAATAACAGAATTGTTTTGTAAGGCTTATTGTGATGGAAAGAAAAGCTAAGAACTTAGAATCTCAAATCTGAGCACTGATGAGAAATAAAATTGCACTTCACATTTTTCAGGGCTTTTATTTTAACTCTTCAAACACATCAGTAATTTGACTCTTTGCCATGGAGAGACAATTGCATGTATTTGCATTTATTCTGTGTGTGAGAATTTAATTTTTTACAACCCGCTGTGTTTTTCAGGCCCTTTAACTAATAGGCTTTTATCACCTTATGATTGCCTAATTTTCTCCTAATTGCTTTATGACAATACAATTTATTTTGATCACTCCCACCCTGCGGTTTTACTTTGTAATGAAGGACTTTATGAATTTATATGTATTACCATGCATCAGCCTAATTTTTCAATCCCTCTTCTTCCTCACAAGTGGAAGAATAAAATTGGAGTAAGCCAAAAGAGCCGTAGGGTGCCTATGCTTCCGGTGTGGGAAAATATCTGCACATGGAGTTTCCATTCTCCCAATCAGCCTTGGAGTGTGCACACTTGCCACAGAGGCCTTTTTGGTGATCTCCATGTGGCTTTTCGTGACGTTTATACATATGCACACATTGTATATGAAGAGAGCAATCAGGCCAAGGCCATTTAGAAGTGCAGGGACTCCCTTGGTCTGTGATTTGGGCCTGATCTCCCCATACACTGTATTTATTAGATTTTGAATTTGGATGAAGTGGAAGAGTTCATTGTTTTGAGAACAACCTGAATAAGTTCAGAATTGATTTTCAAAACAGCCTTTTCTTCCCATTGTAAATTCTACAGTGAAGGTTTCTAACGAGCCATTTTGTAAGTCGAAACGTACTCTAGGTGTACTCAGTTCAGTTCAGCATGAATGCGTCATGCGTCTCTATTATTGACTGATTTCATTTCTATTATTGACTGATTTCGTTCTCGCTGTTGAAGATATATAAAAATTCACAGAAGGTGAAATCTAATAATATGGGGAACAGCACTGAACAGGATGCGGTCACACATCCCTAAAATAAAAAACAGACAACAATCCACTGTTTTGTACACTGTTTTAATTATTTAGTAATAGCTACCATTTCTTGAGTGTCAACTTTGTGGCAGACACTTTATATGCCTGACATTTTATTCAGTCTTTAAGTGGATTTAATAATAGTAAGATCCGCTTTATTCCCATTTATGAATTGCGTTGACCAAAGTTCCACAGATGATATATGGCAGAGTTGGGGTTCATGACCAATATTCCAAAGCCCTGCTCTCCCAAGTGTCTGCTTGGACTTTAAAGTACTTTCTCCTTCATCAGTTCATTTGGTAGCTATAGCAACCCTGAGAAGGTGGCAGAGCAAAGCATCATGTTCTCCTTTTTTCTAGACGAAGACTAGAGAATGACTGGTTTTGGTTCCCAATATTATAACAGATAGAGTCAGCCAAGCCAGGCTTCCTCACTCCTGATTCAGTGTTCTTTCAATAAAGATAATTTTTATTAAAACCTATAATCAAAGTAGATAGTGTAGTGAAAACCTTATGGATAAATCTGAGCACTTGTACTTTCACAAGTCTTAGCTCAGCAACTAATGGATGATAGGAGGCCTTCTTCTGGTTCCTTGACTAGTTATTAGCTGTATGGCCTTACACAAGTGGCTTAACCTTTTTAGGCTTCCTCATCCTCATTTGTAGAATAATGTGATTGAACTAGATGGTCCCTGAGGTTTGCTCTAGACCTGGGGCCTGTGACCCTCTGCCCCATAACCTGTGTGGTAGTATCGCCATGAGCCAGGTGGCCTGGAGACAAAAACTCGATTTGCTTAGATTGTACCATTAAGCAGAGAAAATACAAGGAGTAGTTTTATTTAAATTTACAGACAGAATGGTGCTTAAGTCCATACCTGCAATTATCTAGTGAATTTGGGCCATGTGGACAAAAAGTTCAGGTAATTCAGGTCCAGCTGAAGTTTAATGCATAGATAAAATGAGATAGCAGGTGCCTTTTAGAAAATGAAACATGCTGCTTTAAGAGTCAAAAGATGATATTTAGGTTTTTGTTTGTTTGTTTGTTTTTTGAGATGGAGTCTCACTCTGTCACCCAGGCTGGAGTGCAGTGGCATGATCTTGGCTCACTGCAAGTTCTGCCTCCTGGGTTCAAGCGATTCTCCTGCCTCAGCCTCCTGAGTAGCTGGGATTATAGGCACCCACCACCACACCCAGCTAATTTTTGTATTTTTAGTAGTGACAGGGTTTCACCATATTGACCAGCATGGTCTCAATCTCCTGACCTCATGATCCACCCATCTTGACCTTCTCAAAGTGCTGGGATTACAGACATGAGCCACCACGCCTGGCCAAAAGATGATATTTAGTTTTAATTTGAATTAGCAGAATAGTTATTTCAACTCCCTGCTTTGTCCTATTTGCAATGTCACAACATTACACCAAAAACTCCTACTCTGTTGATCATGTTAGAGTTTCGTACATTTCTCACCAACACTACAACAAAGCATACAAGAGGTACATAGATGAAGATTATGGATTGCTTTCTCAGCTTAGTCACAATTATAACTGCTAACTTTTATTGGGCACTTATATTCTAGCTGTTTCACTTGACTTGCTTCATCTGATACCTGCAACAATCCTGAGAAGTCAGTACTGTTATCAACTTTTTAATTAATCAAGTCACTAAAGCTTTAAACTTGAGATTTTGGGTAATCTTCTCATGATCACACAGGTCAGCAAACTAAAACCAGAATCTGAACCTAGGGAGTGGGCCACTGAAGCACGTGCCCATAAGTAGAATACACACTGTGCATCAGAGCCCTGAGGAAGAGCACAGGACAGGATGGGTGTGTGGTCCTGGACTCGGAGAGCTTACTGAATGCCAGAGGGTTGGGGGAAAGACTGACTTGGGTCATTATAAGCAGGATGACTATGATGAAAGGGTAGTGTGGGAAGTTGTATTTTAATTGGGGGAGAAAAAAGCAGTGAGGTAGAAAACAGAGAGAGATGTGAGGGGAAAAAAAAGAAAATATTCTGGTTGGCCCACAGGGTGGTGGGTGGGTGACTAATGGCTCTAGGATATAACTGCACCACCCCGAGAGCAGGTAGATCCCCTCAGAGCCCCTCCAGGGAGTCCCCCTGGAATCACTGAAGTCCCTAATGATGACCCAGAGTATGCAAGGAAAGTCTAAATCATGTTTAATGAACAAAATAAAAAGAAATGCCTAGCACATTTTAGGAAAATAATGGCAGTTGACATTTACTAAACCACCGCCAGCTGCCCGGTGCTGTTCTAAGCACTAGGCATGTGTTAACAACCTTATGACCCAGGTAACATTATAACCCTGAGGTGATATATGAGAAACTGAAGCACAGAGACGTTAATCAGTCGAGCTTCCTCACTGGTGAGCAACAGTGATAGAGCTCGCATTTAAACCTAGGCAGTCTGGATCATAGCCTTCTCTGTTAACTATCACTCTCTGTAAAGTTTTCATCCAGAGGGATGTTTATAAAGCCCATGGAGTCAACTTTTCTAGATAACTAAGCAATTCATTTTATTAATACAATATTTTGATTTCATGGTTTTGAAATTCCATTTACAAAACCATTGGGTTACACAACTGATGAAATTGTCTTTGACTTCATTGAACATATGCCTGTCCACAGATACCAATAAAGTCACTTCAACTTTCATCATATCAGTGTAGACAGACTTAATAGAAGCAACTGCATGGTAATATTAGCAATATGTCAGTGTAAAAGCAATAAAGTCACAGGATTGCTGAAAAGAAATGAAATGTCTATTTCCTGTGAAATACATGTCATTTAATCTATTCTTAGTTTTTATAACTGTGGTTGAAGAGCAGTGAAATACAATGCCAAGCACCACATTAAAACAAAACCATAACAACCAGTGTTTGGTTCCTAGAAGAAAGTAGTGCTGTTATCAGTCAGAAATGATAAATAATGCAAAGAAAAAGCCTTGAGATTCTAACCCTTCTAGTCATAGGCACAGATCTGAAGCAGTAAAGCGGGCCCCCTGGATGGCCCAGTGGAGCTGTGGGATAATGAGACTGGCTTGCAGCCACAGCTGTGGGTTACTCCAGTCCCCAAACCCACAAGTCATCCCGCAGCTACTATCCCTGCCTTGAGGCAACCTTCAATTTCAGAAGGGCACAGAATCAAACAGAAAGCAATTAGTGTGGCAGAACCTTGAAAAGGAACCAATAGCCAGGATCTAGAGTTTTTTGCAGAAAGCCAGGATTTCCTTATTTGCAGGGAGAAACAACAAGAACAATTAAAAGTTTCAAATCATGTACAATTACTTTCAAGTTGGGGTTGGTGAAACATAAATAAATTTCATATCAGAGCTTTAGCCCAAGTCCGGTGCTGTTTGTTTGTTTTAGGGAACACTGCTTTCATCTTTGTGGAGGATGTCATAAAAGCACATTTCAAAAAATTACCATTGGCACCCAGTTTCCTATTTGATTACATTTTGGCACACAGCTCTGCTAGTAATATAGAGCCCCTATCTCAGTCCCTCTGATTGGAAGATAATCAGATGTACCACCTACCTTTCACCACTCCCACCCCCTATGCTGGAGCAATCTTAAATTGCGGAAGCCACAAGAAATAACTCAAATTATTTCAGAAAGTCGGTACTTTCCATTTTCGTTTACTTCAAGCAAATTCATCAGGCTCTCTTGAAACAGCGACAGTAAGAGCACTAGGAGTTAGAAGCACCAGATACCAATTACAAGCTGAGAACTAAATGCCATAATTAACGAGACATACACTTTAATCTAAAATAAGTCAAAAATGTTGCTGGATAAAGAAAAAAGTAAAATAAAACTCCATAATTATACTAAATTGGTGTACAATGGATAGGTTTCCCACCTATCAAACAAGAAAGGTGGTTATGTCTTTGAGATACTGTAGTCAAGTGTTTTATAATTAACGTTTAACTCTGAATAAAGATCTCACATTAACAAACATACAAGTCAATTGCACACTTGAACCTCAGAGACTGATGCACATCAGTGGCACCCACAGACACCAATTTCAAATCAATTCTTTAAAACAAGGTTATGTATCTTTTTCATAATCACCACACTGATACAATGTGTCATGCATATTTTTCTCATATACACATCCCCAGTTTCCTTTGTTCTTTGCAGATGAGTTCATGGTTTCCCACCTGGCTAGTTCCCCTATTAGTTGGACCAGCAGGACCCCACCTGGTCCTCAACCTAATGTGCTTTACCTCCCTACCAGGTTTTGAACACTACGTACAATACAGGACCACACAAGGTTATGCCTAGGAGCAGAGTGAACCAGAAGGGGTTGTGGGAGGCAGGTTCTGTAGTAACAAGAGGGTGACATGTAGAAAAATACATGCTCTTCGGTGCTTTTCCTGGATATCTATTAATTTCAATAAATTTCTTTTTGGAAATCAATGCTGTTAATATATGCATTGACTTTTCATTGAGGGCAATGCTTACGTCCTTTTAGCAGACTTCTAGAATACATGTAAACAACATTGCAACACTAATAGACTTAAGGGTTTGTTTTTCTGTCTTAAAGATTGGTGGGTACATTTGGGGAAGATAAAGAGAAAGAGAGAGAGAGAAAGGGAGCAATAAACAGAAAGAGAAAGAAACAAAAAACATGGAACGATTCTCCATTAATTTTGAAAGCTTCTACCAGGATCAGGGCAATATGAAAAGAGGAAAATAGACAGATAGATGAAGGGCATTGTGATCATAAAACGAATGTATCAAGGTTAAAGTATTTTTCTAATCCCAGGCTGCAGGAGGAAAGCTACTGCTAATGAAGTCCTTCCGTGAAGTTTTATTCACTAGCTCGCTCTTTACAAATGGAAACAGAAGTGCAGCCTGGAGACCAATTACAAATCACTCTTCTGATTCTTTTAATCCCTTTGTTTCCATTTTTGATCAAAATAAAGATTTTTTTTTAGACAGAAAAAGGAAAGAACTTATAAGTAGTCTAAATCTTCAGCCAAAAAGAAAGGCCTTGGCTAGAATTGTTTCTCCCTCTCACCTTTTAAGCCACTTACTGACCTCTTTCGCATCTGTTTCGTAATGCTGGAAAGTATTTGCTACCAAGTAAAGTCAAGGCAGTTGATGTGAACACAGTCATGTTTGCATTTTCCATGTGACTGATGAGGCCACTACATGATCCAAAACCTAAAAGCAAGATCTTGCTCAAATACCTGCTCAACCAAGAGAAAAATTGAAGGAAATCATCCACTATAGTTACTTTCTCCAGTGATGATGATGATGATGATGATGATGATGATGATGACAATAGCTAACATCTACTCAGCACTTAGATGCCAGGCACATAAAGCACCTTATACTTATTCTCACAGTGGCTCCATGAGGTTAGTACTATACAGCATTTTGCATAGGAGAGCAAGCTTGGAGGTAACTTGACCAAGGTCATACAGCCAGAACATAGTGGAGCAGAGATGTTCAACCTTGGGCATGTATTGTAAGGCTTGAAATTTCAAGCGCTGCCTGAACATCTTTGAGCCTCACTGGGCCCCAGAAGCATAACCATGAAATTTCCCTGTTCTCACCACATATGCCTGTCTCCCTGCCTGCCCCCGACCCCCACAGGACTCAGCAGGAGAGGCTTCCCCCCTGGCTAGCTCCCCTCTTAGTTGGACCAGCTGAACCCCACCTGGTCCTCAACCTAATGTCTTTTACCTCCCTGCCAGCTTTTGAAACTACTGAAACAAGCCAATCTCATCCTTCCACAGGAACCAAGGTGCATTTCACCCTCTTGTTACTATAGAGCCTGCCTCCCACAGCCCCTTCTGGTTCACTCTGCTCCCAGGAAAAACCCTTGTGTGATCCTGTATTCTGTGGAGTGTTCACCTCCCCGAGGCAGTGAGTATATGTGACTAACAAACAGCTGTTGATTTCATCTGTCTAGTGTTGGGTGCCATGTGTCGGGCCACCTCCTTCACAAAAAACATGAATAGGACGTGTCAGAACAGGCAAGAGACTCTAATCCCTGAGGTTTTTAACCACTGAATGTAATATCTCTTTGAAGTCAGAAAGAAATAGGGAGGCTCTCTTGCAGCCAACTTGGCCTCTCTTTTTTCAGGTGTTCTCTCTCCATACCCTTGCCCTGCTGCCAGGGTTGTGCTGCTTGGGGCCAGGGACAGTGCCTAAGAGGCAAAGAGACCCATAGGAGAGGTACTGGATGGTGGTCAGTGCTGATGTGATGAGAGCTGGGCTATTGAATGGCAGGCCAAGTCTCTGAATCAATTGCATCATGAGGCCAGTGCTGTTTTCAAATAAACACGGTCACTTATTTAAAGAGAGCTATCACCACGCTTGGAGATCCACCACCAGTGACACCCTCTCTTGCTTTTATCAGGAGAAAGAAGCCACTAGGATGTAGTGAAGTGATTCTCACAGATGGGCCTTAAGATCTCACTCATGCGGGTGACCTGGGCATGTGAGCAGCTGAGTTGAATCCTGGATGTGGCCTGGACTTTGTAGCTCTGAGCAAAACCAAGACCTGGAGAGATGCATTGTGAAAAGAACATGATTTAGGCTTAAGTGTCAACTTAAGCATTCACTAGCTATGTGAATGTGAGAGCTACTCAATGTTTCTGAGCCTCAGTTACTTCATCTGTAAGGTAGATGAGGTAACTTACAAGGCTTCTGCAAAATTAAGTAGGATAATGGGTGTCAAGCACCTGGCACATAGTGAGGACACAGTAGGGGGAGGAATCAGGAGGTCTCCTCGCCATTGTGTTTTAGGTCCACTGTAGGCTCTATCTAGGTCTGTGTCCCTGGGGGAGTAGAGACTGGACAGCAAATCAATGTTAATATATGGGAGTGGTCAAAAGTGCTAAGATTCAGATGGATTCAGAGTCTGGAGATGCAAATCCTCTCCCTGTCACAAGTTTTGCCAAATGTCTATGCCATAACACCACTTTTTATAAAGTGAACTTTTATGGCTATAGGAGTTTGTTGTTTTGTTTTGTGGCGATACGTTTTTTTGGTGGTTGTAATTTTATTTGTGTTTAGCAGGCTCTACTTGTGTTTATTAGATGGGAGAGGGATGATTTGTTTTCAGTTGAGGGCTGGCAGGGGTCCCACAACAGCATATTGATGGGTCATTTGCATATTCTTTCACGTGTTGGGTCACATTTTCAATAATGATGTGACCTAGAGAAAATCACATCTTGTTTTGTCCTCAGTTTTCTCAGTGATTGTACTTGATATGCTATAGATTTAATGCCAGCTCTCTATTGCTAATATTATTAGAATTGTTTCAACTTTATAGGGAATGCTTCTCTACAGTGTTATGGTGTGAACTGAGAGTACAGTCCTGCATTGCTTAATGACGGCCGTATATTCTGAAATATGCATTGCTAGGTGATTTCGTCATTATGTAAACATCATAGTGCATACACATAAACCTAGATGGAATAGCCTACTATACACCTAGGCTATATGGTGTAGTCTATTGCCCCGGACTACAAACCTGTACAGAATATATTCATACTGACCACTTCAGGCAATTGTAACACAAGGTATTTGTGTATCTAAACTTAGAAAAGGTAATGCATTGTTGTATTGGTCCATTCTCGCACTGCTATAAACACCTGAGACTGGGTAATTTATAAAGAAAATAGGTTTAATTGGTTCACGGTTCCACAGGCTGTACAGGTAGCATAGCCGGGGAGGCCTCAGGAAACTTTCAATCATGGCAGAAGGAAAAGGGGAAGCAGGCATGTCTTCACATGGCCGGAGCAGGGGAGAGAATAGGGAAGTGCTACACACTTTTAAACAACAAGATTTTGTGAGAACTCACTTACTATCACGAGAACGGCAAGGGGAAATCCGCTCCCATGACTCAATCACCTCCCACCAGGCCCCTCCTCCAACACTGGAGATTAAAATTCGACATGAGATTTGGGTGGGGACACAAATCCAAACTGTATCAATTGTGCTATGATGTTATGACAGCTACAACGTCACTAGGTGGTAGGAATTTTTCAGCTCCATTATAATCTTATAGGATCATCATCATATATGCAATCTGTTGTTGACCAAAATGTTGTTATGCAGCACATGACTGTATTTAATGTCTAAATACTGGAGTTTCTGATCATGCCTCAACTTTTCCCCTTTAGTTACTTGTTGGTTCCCATGGGCAACAGTTCCCCCACTCACTTCCATTCCTCCTTTTTGTGGGATCTTCAACCTGCCTTAAGTCTGAACTGACAATATATTTATTTAATTTTTCATCATGCCCAGGTTTTTGATAAAAAATTGTCATTCCTGAGGAAGGATATTCCAATTGGCTGTTTTCTTTTGAGAGTTGGAGAGATGTACCAAGGGTTTGGAGACTGTCCAAAGTGTCACGGTGGTAGCAGAGACTAGCACAGCCTTTCTCTCTGCTGCTTTGGAATAATGTAGGTCCTGCCCATGACTCATCACAGCAGGCTTAAAGGATCCAAGTCTGTCTTTCCAAAGCTGGATCAGACCATTTCCTCAGAACAGGGTGAGCCTCTCAACAAGAAGGGGATGTGAGAGGAAGACTGCAGAAACAGTCTCCAAGTAGAAAGCACTGCCCTTCTCTCCGTGTTTCTCTATTTTTTTAAATTTATTTTTACCTCACCTGGGGAATATCAGGATTGTTTCCTTTAAACAGGGTGCTCCTGGGAGTTCTGGTCTCTGTCTCATTCTTTCCTCCAGCCATGTCCTTTCCACACTGCAGAAGACATAATCAGTTCATGTGTATGAACTGTGTATACAACAATGAAAGAGAATCTCAAAGCACAGGTGACACAGAGATCACGTGAGTCATAAGCGCAAAGCTTCACATTATTCAATTAGCCTGGCACAGGTTTAAAGCATTTGGTTCCACTCAGCAAACATTAGACAGTGTCTCCCTCTCTCTCCCTGTTTCTCTCTCCCAATTTTTGTCCCTCCCCCATCGCAAAGCCCAGTCCTTTTTATTCACTATCCTGTCTTTATTCTTGTTAAAATTTTTAGTCTTTCATCCAAGGCTATGTTTTGTTTCCTGGAAAAAGAATATGTTGTCTGGTTGACATGTCAGTCCATTTAGCTTCAGAGCAAACCCTCTCTGGAAGACCTCGTGGTAACCTTTCTGAAATGTACAGAAGACCTCGTGGCCTTCTGAAATATACTCACAGGTCTCTCATTGTTAGAATTTAGAATAGTCTAGTTATTTCTGCTGAGCTCTATCTCAGTCTTGGACATCCTAGGTCTTCCCAGCTCACTTTTTTTTCTTATCCTATGTTTCTCTGAAATGCCTATAGTTTCCACCTTTATCCTGTGCATTAGCAGATGGCCCTCTGTTTCTGTGGTATAAGTTATTAACTGCATTTAATGGCCCCATCCTGCCCTAGCACACTCCAGCAATGTTGTGTATTGCATGGTCTTTATAGACTTAGACCTCCACACATCCCAAACTCCTACTAGTCTGGATTCCTTGAGGATTTCTGAGGAAGTAATAGTTAAAAGAGTTTTTACTACAGACTTCATAGGTAAGGCGCATCAAAATATCTAGTTCTGACACATAAAATCTAAAAAGTGAGAAAAACATGTTATAATTATATCAGGGAGTGGAATTATACATATAATTTTTATTTTCCTTTTTATTATTTTCCCCTAAATGTCCTTGTGTATTACTTTGTAATTAAGAAACATGAAAAAGGAAAAGCACTGTTTACAAATGAAGATTAAATTCAACCCTAGATCATCCATTAATGCCATGAGAGAGAGGCTGGATTTTGGGGGTCATTATTGCCCTCCCACCATTACATTTCTCATTCACTTATTTGTGGTTTCCTTTATTCACCCATTATCTGTCATTTCTTTCAGTGTCAGTTGTTAAGTCAGTTAATGTTTGTTGAACATGCATATGCTTCTCTCCATTTCCCAGACTCCCCCAGAGTTGAATTGGGGCAATATGATTGTGAAGAGAAATAACAAATGTAACATTCAGACTAAGGTACTTAAAAGCCAGAGTGCTTTTGAGTAGTCAGGGTCCTCCAGAGAGATAGAACCAATAGAAAATATAGATAGATAGATAGATAGATAGATAGATAGATAGATAGATAGATAGACAGACAGATAGATGATTGATAGATAGATATATAGATAGATGTAGATATCTGAAGATAGATACAGATATAGATATCTGGGGAAATAATGATGTAAGTCTTAATCTGAGTCCAAAGGCCTGGGGAGGGTGGAGGTGGCTGGTGCTGGACTGGTGTAAGTACTGCTCTGAATGCCCAAGAGCCAGAATGTCCTGAGGCAGGAGAAGATGGCTGTCCCAGCTCAAATAGAGAAAGAGCAAATTCACTTTTCCTCTGCCTTTTTGTTTTATTCAGGTCCTGAGTAGATTAGAAAATGCCCACACATACATTGGGGAGGGTCATCTTCTTTACTCAGTTCACCAATTCAAATGTTAGTCTTTTCTGGAAACACTCTCACAGATACACCTGGAAATAATGTTTTACCAGCTGTCTAGTCATTGCTTAGACCAGTCAAGCTGACACATAAAAGTAACCATCCACTTGGCATGGTCGCTCATGCCTGTAATCCCAGCACTTTGGAAGGCCAAGGAAGGCGGATTGCATGAGGTCAGGATTTCAAGACCATCCTGACCACTACGGTGAAACCTGTTTCTACTAAAAATACAACAAATTAGCCAGGTGTGGTGGTGCACACCTGTAATCCCAGCTACTCGGGAGGCTGAGGCAGGAGAATCGCTTGAACCCAGGAGGCAGAGGTTGCAGTGAGCTGAGACCACACCATTGCACTCCAGCTTGAGCAACAAGAGCAAAACTTTGTCTCAAAGAAAAAAAAAAGTAACCATCATAGCCTTCTCATCTTTCTCTCTTCTAACAACTTGGAAGCCACTTGTGAAGACAGCAGAATCCTGAAGTGGCAAGAACCTAGATTCCTGAGTCTTTGGGAGGAGGAGAGTCTCTGACAATAGGCATTGGACTTTGTGTGATTTAGAAAAATCTTTCACTGCATCAAGCCCTGAGATTTGGGAATTAATTTGTTATCACAGCCTAACTTGGTTAATTCAACCTTGACTTTTGCCTAACTTGTTTTAGCCTAACTTGACTAATTCAACCTTGACTTCTGTCTATCTGCATACTTCCTACATCACTGCCTTTAGAATATGAAGTGTATCTAGGTAAAAATTTTATAATGCTAACATCTTCATAAGATATAAAATTATTCTTCTAACCTTCTTTTCTTTTACTTTTCTCTCACTCTTATATTTAAATTGATTTGGTGGTTTGTTGTTTCTACCAAGTTAAGTCAGTCATCCAAAATGCAGATGTTTATTTAGTTGTGCAAATATGTGTCAGCCTACAAGTATATACCCTATTCTGAAGTACTGGTTCTAGGTAAAAACATAACAAATATCTTTTAGGTCAATTCCTTCTGCCAATATGAACCCAAGGTTTTTGTATGCTGTGAAATATCATTCCCTCAGCCTCACTCAACTGAGAAGTCTCCTGGGTGGAGACTGTGAAATATAGATTCAGCTTTAATATTGCAAGAAATGTACATGTGTGTTAGGCAGATAATGATAGATGACATGATTTTGCAGTCATGCCTATTCTCTGTCTGCTCCTGTCCATCCTGTTCCATATACCTACATTTCACTAAAATTCCCTTGAGCTAATTGAAATGCCATAAAATCCCTGTTGGTAGTTAGATCCTGATACTGCATAGTTTCCCTGCTGATATTTTCTTTATCCACATTTTTCACATGCATGGATATGTGTGTGTGTGTGTGTGTATACACACTCAAGCTCACATATGCAGAATAAATTTCATGGTAAGTTCTTTTGAGAATTTCTTCTTGATTGTGAACAAATAAATTAAATTAACATTGATCTTGCTAAATTGATACCTGATCTTGCTAAGTTATTTACTGCAATGTATTTATGTGCCATTCCCAGATAATGCCTATCATCTTAGAACATAACATCAGTACTCACCTTCTGAGTTTATTGTTTTCCTTGCCTTTTAGCAGCCACAAGAAATCATACTGAGAGGTGACAATGTGCTAGCAGCCCTCACTCTCAGCACCTCCTCGGCCTTGGCATCCACTCTGGTGGTGCTTGAGGAGCTCTTCAGCCCACGACTGAACTGTGGGAGCCCCTCTCTGGGCTGGCCGAGGCTGGAGCTGGCTTCCTCTCCTTGCTGGGGAGGTGTGCAGGGAGAGGCGGGGGGACCGGGGCCGCGCCCATTCCAGCCAGCGCGAGTTCTGGCGGGCACGGGAGCACACTCGGCGGGTCCCACACTCAGAGAGGCCGGCCAGCACCACCGGCCCAGGGCAGTGAGGGGCTTAGTACCCGGGTCAGCAGCTGCAGACGTTTGCTGGGTCCCCCAGTACTGCCAGCCCGCATGCACCGCTCTCGAATTCTCGCCAGGCCTCAGCTACCTCCCAGTGGGTCCAAACCCACCAGAAGGAAGGAACAACTCTAGACGTGCTGCCTTTAAGAGCTGTAACACTCACTGCAAAGGTCTGCAGCTTCACTCCTGAAGTCAGCGAGACCACGAACCCACCAGAAGGAAGAAACTGCGGACACATCTGAACATCTGAAGGAACAAAATCCCTACTACCATCTTTAAGAACTATAGCACTCACCGCAAGGGTCTGTGGCTTCATTCTTGAAGTCAGCGAGAACAAGAACCCACCAATTCCGGACACAATACCACACAATTCAATACTAATCATGGAAGACAACAAAGCAATATCACAGAATAGGACTCTCCATCAACCATCCCCAACAGAAACATCAATTTGAACAACTATGTGTGCACAAACATACCTTAGCAAGAGCTAAGAAAAACAGGTGAGAGATAACAGTAGTTGATTATGGGATAATGTTAAAAGACACATTAAACATTAAAAAGAGTAGGATGGACTGTTTTACATTACGGTCCCATGTCACCCTTCCCCCAATCCTGAGCAGCACACTGAGGAGAGAGGTACTATTCACTTAGGGGAAAGTGAGGAAACTGAGTGTAAAACTTTGCCCTGGTCTCCAACACTGGGCCCACCACAGTAAAACCCACCACCAGACAGACTCCCATGGCCCCTGAATCCAGTGAATCCAGGCCAGTACCCATGGACTGAACTTCCTGACTTACTCTGTGTTAACAGGGAACCTGTGGCCTATGCAAAACTGACTCAATTTCTGGCCTGAATCACTGTCAGTCAGCTATAGCAGCCATGAGTTTCAGACAAAGCAGAAGAGTGAACCGGCCTCAGTGGCAGGATCTTCAAGTAGACTGAATGCTGCACCAGCCTCAGTGGCCACAGAATTCCAGCCTAGCACTGTGCCAACCATGAAGGTGCTGGACTTAGTGTGTCCCCTAGTGCTGAAACAGCTGCAGTGGTCACAGGCTTAGGGACCAGGCCATATGACCTGCCTAGTATCTCTGGACAAACTTATTGTTGAAGGGCATTCCTAGACAAAGCCAGACTAAAAAGACGAATATACACCCACTTCTTTAATGCACAGACATTGACACACAACCCCAAGAATCAGGAACAATCAGAGAAACCTGATGTCATTAAACGAACAAAATAAAGTACCAATGACCAACCCTAAAGAAACAGATGTATGAACTACCTGAAAAAGAATTCAAAGTAGCTTTTTTAAGGAAGCACAGCAAACTTCAAGATAATAAATAGAAACATTTCAATGAAAGGAGGAAAAGAATAAAAGGCTAAGAACAATAACAGAGAGATTAATAATCTAAAAAATCAATCTTGAAGATGAAAAATGCAATAAACAAATGAAAAATGCAATAAAAAGCATCAACAACAGAACTGATCAAGCAGAAAAAAGAATTTGTGAACTGAAAGTTATTTGAAACTACACAGTTAGGGAGAAAAAAGAGAAAAGAATGAAAAGGAATAAAGAAAGCTTGTAGGACTAATAGGACAACATAAAAAAGAGCAAATATTAGAGTCACTGGAGTTCAAGAGGAAGTAGAGAAGACAAAGAGGTAGAAATCTCATTTAAAGAAAGAGCAGAAAACTTTTTAAACCTGAAGAAAGAAAGAAATCTCTAGATGTAGGAAACTCAAGGGCCACCAAACAATTTCAATCCAAATAACACTGCCCCAAAACATATTATAATAAAATTATCAAATATCAAAGACAGAATCTTGAAGACAGCAAGAGAAAAGAAGCAACTAATACATAAGGGAGTTCCAATACACCTAATAGCAGATTTCTTAGCAAAAATCCTATAGGCCAAAAGAAATGGGATGATATAGTCAAAGTGCTAAAGGAAAACAACTGCCAACCAAGAATGCTGTACCCAGCAAAGCTGTCTTTTAGGAATGAAGGAGAGATAAAGGCTTTTGCAGACAAAAAAAAAAGCTGAGGGAGTTCATCACCACCAGACCTGTCGTACAAGAAATGCTAAAGGGAGTTCTTCAATCTGAGAGAAAAGAATGCTAATGAGTAACATTAAAACACGTGGAAGTATAAAACTCACTAACAAAAGCACAGTCTAATTTATAATACTCTAGTATTGTAATAGGAATATGTAAATCAATTATATCTGCAGTATCAAGATTATAAGACAAAACTATTAAAAATATTAATTACTCAAATAATTTGTTAAGGAATGTACAATATTGAAAGATGTAAATTGTAACATGACATCCAAAATGTATCAGGGAGAGTGATGTAAAAGTTTTAATAATAAACAAAGTTGTTGTTATCAGCTTAAATAAACAAAGTTATTGTTATCAGCTTAAAATATCCTGTTATAACTGTAAGAATTTTTTTGTAAGCCTCATGGTAACCACAAAACAAAAACCTATAATACATACACACAAAAAATAAGAAATAAAAAATATACTACTAAAGAAAATCACTTAATCACAAAGAAAGATAGTAAGAGAGGAAGAAAAAAGGGATCGATCAAACAACTGAAAAACAGTTAACAGAATGCCAATAGTAAATCCTTACCTACCAATAATTACCTTGAATGTAAATGAATTAAATTATTCAATCAAAAAACAGAATGACTGAATGGATTATAAAACAACACCTAACTATATGCTTCCTACAATAGATTCACTTCACCTGGAAGGACCCATATACACTGAAAATGCAGAAAGGGAAAAACAAATTCCATGCGAATGAAAACCAAAACGAGAGTAGGAGTGGCTATACTTATATCAGGTAAAATAGACTTTATGTCGAAAACTGCAGAAAGAAGGCAATTATATAATTATAAAGAGGTTAATTAAGCAAGAGGATATAAGAATTATAAATATATATGTACCCAACATCTGAGCACCTAAATATATAATGCAAATATTAATCAATCTGCAGGGAGAGATAGATTGCAATACAATGATAGTAGGAGACTTTAACACCCCACTTTCAGCAATGGATGTGTCATCCAGACAAAATCAACAGGGAAACATCAGACTTAAACCATACTCTAACCAAATAGACCTAACAGACATATTAGGACACAGAAGATTCCACCCAGCAGCTGTGGAATACACACTATTCCCAATTACACATGGACCACTCCCCAGAACAAATCATATGCTAGGTCACAAAACAAATCCTAACAATTTAAGAAGATTGAAATCATATCAAATACTTTTTTTCTGATCACAATGGCATAAAACTAGCAATCAGTAACAGAAGAAAATTTGGAAAATTCACACAAATATATAAAAATTAAATAATATGCTCCTGAATAACAGGGGATCAATTAAAAAATTTAAAGGGAAATTAAAAATTTTCTTGAGACAAATGAAAATGGAAACGCATTATACCAAAACCTGTGGGATACAGCAAAAGCAGTACAAGGAGGGAAGCTTATAGCAATAAACACCTACTTAAAAAAAAAAAAAATACCAGACCACCTTATGTTGCAGCTTAAGGAAATAGAAAAATAAGAATAAACTAAACTCAAAATTAGTAGAAGAAAATAAATAATAAAGATCAGAGCAAAAATAAATGAAATAGAGCCTAGAAAATCAATAGAAAAGATCAACAAAATGAAGGTTTGTTTTTTGAGAAGACAGACAGAATTGACAAATCTTTAGCTAGACTAAGAAAAAAAGAGAGAAAATTCAAGTAAATAAAATCAGAGATGAAAAAGGAGACACTAAAACTGATCACAAAATATAAAGCATCATAAGAGACTATTATAAACAATTATATGCCAATGAATTGAGTAACTTAGAAGAAATGAATACATTCCTGGACACACGCAACCTATCAAGAGATAGAAGAGTTATGAAGAGATAGAAAATCTGAACAGATGAATTCAAAAGACAAAAGACAAAAGACAAGTGTTGGAGAGGATGTGAAGAAAAGGAAATCCTTACACACTGTGGGTGAGAATGTGCAATCATTATGGAAAATGGTATGGAAGTTCCACAAAAAACTAAAAATAGAGCTACCATATGATTCAGTAATCCCACTACCAATCATATATCCAATGGAAATGAAATCAGTATGTCAAATCAAGATATCTGCACTCTCACATTTACTGCAACACCGTTAACAACAGCCAAGATAGATCTATCAACAGACGAAAGAATAAAGAAAGCGTGGTATATATACACAATGGAATAGTATTCAACCATAAAAAGAAGGAAATCCTGTCCTTTGCAACAACATGGACGGACCTGGAAGACATAATTAAGTGAAATAAACCAAGCACAGAAATACAAATACTGCCCGTTCTCACCCATATGTGAAGTCTAAAAACTTGATCTCGTAGAAGTAGAGAGTAGAATGATGGTTACCAGAGGCTGCGATGGTTAGAGGGAAGTGGGTTTGGGGAGATGATGGTCAAAGAATAGATACTTACAGTAAGAAAGGGTGAATAAGACTGGATGTGGTGGGTCATGCCTGTAACGCTTTGGGAGGCTGAGGCAAGCAGATCACTTGAACCCAGGAATTCAAGATGAGTCTGAGCAACATGGCAAAACCCTCTCTCTACCAAAAAAAAGAATGTAAAACAAAACTAGCCAGACATGGTGCTGCATGCCTGTAGTCTTAGCTACTCAAAAGGCTGAGGTGGGAGGATCATTTGAGCACAAGAGGATTTTACAGCAAGCTGTGATTGAGCCACTGTACTCCAGCCTAGGGGACAGAGCCAGACCCTGACAAAAAAAAAAGAAAAAGGAAAAGAAAAGAAAGGGTGAATAAGCTCAGGAAATCTATTGTACAGCATGGTGACTATAGTTAACGACGACGTATTTTATTCTTGAAAAATGCTAGTGATAGTGAGTGTTAAGTGTTCTCACCACAAAAGTGATAACTATGTGAGATAATTCATTTGTTTAACCATTTCACAATGTATATATACTTCCTTTTTTTCTTTCTGTAGAGACAGGGGTCTCACTATGTTAACCAGGCTGGTCTTGAACTCCTGCCCTCAAGTGATCCTCCCATCTCATCCTCCTAAAGTGCTGAGATTACAGGCATGAGCCACTGAGCCCAGCTATATATATGTACTTCAAAACATCACGTTGTGCATGATAAATACATACAACTTTATGTCAGTTTTTTTTTTTAAGTAAATGCTTATCACTGTTTAATTAATGGATCATCTTTTCCATTTCACCTGATCCTACCCAGTTTCCGGCATGATCCAGCACATAAAGATCAAGGAAAAAAATAATTCATAACTATTAATATAAGACAACTTCATGAGCTACTCCTTGAAGATATTTTTTTCCAGTCAAAAGTTCCTTCAATTACAGGAAAACTCTTTGACAACTCCTCCCTCAGGTATTTGATTTCTTTCACAAGGCTTTCTCATTTTGTTCACTTTTGGCCGTAAGTTTTCTTCTACTTTTCCCTTTAAAGTGCATTAGTTTCTATAGAAACAAGAACGCCACTAATTTTGGAAAAGCTTAGAAATGTCCAGAACAAAATGCAGCCTACAGTGAATTCCTGTAATGCTTTGAAATGTGTCTCCTTGTTTGGTTTGGAAAAATCAAAGGATTTTTTAGAAGGCTATTGTGACTACACTTGTGATATAAATGTATTTGACAAATGATACACTTGGACCCAAAGTATTTTATATGATTCTGATAAAAATATTTCCTGAGAGCGACAACCTTTCCTTAAATTTTGCTACAATGCTTGATTACTTTGAAAAACGGCAGCTGAATTAAAGGCACTGTCTACTCCTGGAGCAAAATGCAACTGTTGTTATTCTGGCCTCACCTGTGTTTGATTTACTAGCCTGGAAACTATTTTTTTTAAAGATTCACTGAAATTGGCTCCAAGGAGCCTCAAATCAGAGCCTGTCACAGATGAGAATGACAATATGGATGAGAGGACACAGAGATATCTCGACCGACTGTGTCTCTCTCTGGTTTTGAACAAAATGAAATGGATGTTTCCCATCCAATCTTTAGTGAAATAAGAGTTCCAAAAGCTCAGATCTAGGATGTCTTTGGGTCCTCAGTAAACTCCCTTAGCTAATCTGAAAGAGAAGACCCTGTATTATTCTAAATGACGGTTTGTGTGCCATCTGCCTTTACTGCTGATTGTTAAGGAAGGTGATCATTCATTCATTCACCTGGCAATTATTTACAAGTGCTTGTTACATGTTAGGCGCTGTTCTACGTGTTGAGGATACAGCACTTAATAAAAGAGATGAAAATCCCCAATGCCTGGAGCTTACACTTATGCATACATGAGTAAAATAAGTAAAAGAAAATAGCTGATGTGTTAGATGGTAATACTTGTTGTGCATGAAAAAGGAAAGGAAGGTATTAGAGAGTGTTGCAGCAGAGGCTGTAACTTTTGATAGGATGGTCAGGGTATTTATCTCCATTATGTTACATACTTCTGGGTTAAAAGGTTACCAGTGTTTTCATCCGGAAAAGGCTGTATAGACATATTCAAACCTACTACTAGAACACTTCATATAAATTGATGACTTCCTCTAATTCTGATATCCTAATTTTCCTAGTTTTAATGATTGTTGAAGTAGAGAAATAACAAAGATATTTTCATTCTTTATTAAAGTTTCAATGCGGTGTGATTGTTCAATAGCTTACTGATTTTACAAATATTTATTGAGTACCTACTATGTGGCAGGCACCATTACAATATACTAGTGAGGATGCTTTCGGTGGCATATAAAAATAAACATGACTCAAAACAGCTTGAAGATAAAGAAAATGTTTGGGGTCATGTAACTGAAAAGTGCAGAGATGGGGCTGGCTTCTTCTGGCTGGGTGTCATCCAGTGGCTCAACATGTCTAACTTGGAACCTGTTTCTTTGCCTCTGTTTCTCTGGTCTGCTTTCTATGGTTTCTGCATCATCCCCTTCTCATCCCAAAATAGCTACAAACAGCTCCCAAAAAGAGTTTATTTGCCTCATAATTCCTAGCAATATTCTGAGATTTATTGCAATTGGACAACTTTGGGTCACACACACGCTTTTGAGCCAATACTAGGACCAGAAGAAGGAATACAATAATTGGCTTAGCCCAGGCCAGGTGTGTCATCCCTGGAACCACATAATCTACAAATGGCAAATGAGTACTGTTGAAAAAGAAGAACTGGGAATGGATGCCAAGAATACAGTGCCACTATATCTGAATTCAGGATTTAAAGATGAATGAAATTGGCATGGTCCCTGCCTTTAAATACATTTTTTCTAAGTGTTCCTAAATTTTTCGAAACCATTTGTTCATGTTGCTCTTTTTCTTCCTCTTGCTCATTTTGAGCCCCACAGAAATACAATTTGGGATGGGGATAAACATTGAATAAATACATAAATAAGAATATATGCATGTGGTGTGTCTTCTTGTCCAGAAACTCAGGTGTGCATGCAGCTAGCTCCATGTGAGCTGGTTGCCTAAAGTTAGTGTTGAGTGGATGTGAGAAGGCAATGGACGTTTAAGACACCACTTTTCCCTGCCTTGGACTAAAGCAGAAAGACCTTCTTTAGCTACGAACACTTAACAGGAAGTTGACTCTAGACACCAAATAGCAAATTCTCCTGGACTTTCTTCAGAAAGATGGGAATTGGGGCTGGCCTATGCATCACACTGGACCAAGAACAATGGGGGATTCTCTGTTTTCTGCAGCCTTAAATCAGTCTTATAGGCCTTGCAGAGAAAAGCCTGATCTCAGGGATTGTAGCCAAAAGGGAACTAGGAAAACTCACAAGGGTGATGAGAAGGTACTCAACTGGGGAGGAATGGCAGGCCAGAAACAAGTCAACAACCAGGTATAGACACTCCTGGCAGGAGAGACTGCAGGAAATGGCTGCCAACAAACAGTGAAACCAGTGACATCAGAACCCTATGGAGAGTTCCAGGGTATTTTGGGGAGTTGTATTTTTGACATCCCCTCAATGCCAAGTGTAGTGACGTTCCCCTCAGTGGTATTAACTTGGATTAACCAAACTATTAATTTTACTGTTATTTAGAGAATGAAACCTCAAAACCCACAATTGGTTTGGTTGCTCAACCTAAAAAAAAAATAAAAGAAAAACCTCCTGCTACCCCATAAATAATCACCAGGCTGCGAAACTAAACAGGAAATGACAAAGCTTGGTTCATCCCTGGAGAGACGCCACGAATGTGCATTGTCAGAGCTGCCATTACAACATGGATCATTGACGTGTGGCCGGGTGCTCTGGTTGGTTACCATGCCCTTGGGGACAGAAAATAAGGTACAGTACCTGACAGTGATCTGACTTTTAGCACTTAACAAACTGAATGGAATCCATGTGGGAGGTAAACTATTGTCTTCGAGCAACAACTTTCAGTGCCCTATCTGATGTCTGCTTTAGTCTTTTTTCATGTTTTTGAAGCTGAACATTGTTTTAGTGGGAATTTATTCCCACCGAATCATGGGCCAATTTTTCCTCCCACAGGTACATTCGTTAACTTTGATGTATCAGTGAATATATTATCTTGTGTCACACGCTATGTAGATTTCACATGTTCTTCCTTCCTGGAGCTCCTCCAGATAATAACAGCAGTTACCAAGTATTGGGTGTTTTCTATGTGCCCAATCCTGTCCTAAGCTCTTTGCATGGATTACGAAAGAGTTTTATTCTTACCCTAGCTCTAAGATCTACCTACTATGGTTCTTATTTTTCAAATGACAGAACTGAATTTGAGAGTTTAAGTGACTTGCCCAGTGTCACGTCACTAAGAAATACTTGCTCTGAGGTCATTGTAACTTAAAATCTACAAGATTGGGAGTATGCTGTACTTCCTGAAAAGCTGCCAACATAGAACTACTGTCTCTTTATTATAGACCCAGTACATGGAGTTACATTTTTTTTTTTTTTTTTTTTTTTTTGCTGAAGTGAGTAGGAGCTGTATTGACTCACCTTACCTATCATTCCACCATTTATTGTCCCATTCCAACTCAGCCCAGACAGCAGTGCCTGAAGAATCAATCTCACATGGGAGAGTAAACTAGCCGTGCTGTTTGCTACATGCATTCTTGATTGCTTCTCTGTTTGGAATCAGTCATTTTACTTGGCTGATGACTTTGACAGAGAACTTCCAGTGTCTTTGTTAGTCAGCTTTTGGCAAAGTATTCTAACTGCTCACCAATGGAATTCCTGGCCCCTAGAAATAGTTTAAGATATCCAGAAAGTGTAAGCTCCACAGTGGATAGTGTCATATGTTATATTAAACACCCCCACTCGTGGAATAGTAAAATTCATGAATTTTGTTCTAGCTCTTCTTCACTGTTTATATACTCAGGGCTGTTCACTTGAGGCTAAGCAACCCTCTTCTATTTTGTTTTGTTTTGTTTTGTTTCATTGTCCAGGTATGTTTAATGTAGCATTTATAATGAGAACAATACTACATACTCCCATGAAATTTTATGCATTCAACCAAAAATGATGAGGTAAATGACTGTGTGGAGTTATGAAAATACAGTCACAATATGCTGTTAAGAGAAAAAAAAGTAATGCAGAATAGCAAGTAATTTCCCACTTTTAAAAACGTTTTTGTATGTATATGAGAATCGGAAAAAGTAACTGGAAGAGTTTGAATTTGGAATACTGCCTTTTACACGCATAGGTTTTCTAACAGATTTTCTAAAGTTTTTGCTCATATTTATTTCTTTCAAGCATCATATTTATAATTTTGAGCAAAAACAGGCCTCTAGATTTATAACTTAGAAGTATATTTTCTCCAGCTTCTGGTTATTATCTTTAAAATATATGGTCTGTTGAAGTTGAGTTCTATTTTTTCTCTTGTGTCATCACAGTTTTCAGCCTTTTTGTAATTTCAAGACACTCTTTTTAATCCTGAAAAGCAAAATATCCCAAAAGAGTTATCCAAGAGCTTATTTCAGTGTGCTGAACTCTGTTCATGAAATAGATAGATGCTAAAGAAGATGAGAAAGGGATTTGGCTTCTTGCCATATGGCTGAATAGGAGTTTCATGATTCCCTCCCACTACAGACAACAAAAGTCCAGAAATCCGATGAACCAGGAGTGACCAGGATCTGTGGAGTAGAGTCAAGGAGGCAGTGTAGGGGTGTTGGGCACAGGGACAGATGCGGGCTATGTTTTGAACTTTAAAGTAACCAGGGATGCAGGGATGGTTTAACATCTGCAAGTCAAATGTGATATACCACATAAACAGAAATAAAAACAAAAGTCACATGATCTCTCAATAGATGCAGAAAAAGCATTTCACAAAATCCAGCATCCCTTTATTATTAAAACCCTCAGTACAATCAGCATAGAAGGGACATAACTTAAGGTAATAAAAGCCATGTATGAGAAACCCACAGCCAACATCATACTGAATGGGGAAAACTCGAAAGCATTCCCCCAGAGAACTGGAACTAGACAAGGATGCCCACTTTCACCACTCCTAGTCAACATAGTCCTGGAAGTCCTAGCCAGAGCAGTCAGACAAGAGAAAGAAATAAAAGGCATCCAAATTGTTAAAGAGGAAGTCAAGGGCCAGACATGTTGGCTCACGCCTGTAATCCCAGCACTTTGGGTGGCCAAGGCAGGCAGATCACAAGGTCAGGAGTTTGAGACAAGCCTGGCCAGCATGGTGAAACCCTGTCTGTACTAAAAATACAAAAAATTAGTTGGGCATGGTGGTGCATTCCTGTAATCCCAGCTAATCAGGAGGCTGAGGCAGGAGAATCACTTAAACCCAGGAGGCGGAGGTTGCAGTTAGCTGAGATTGTGCCACTGCACTCCAGCCTGGGTGACAGAGTGAGACTCTGTCTCAAAAAAAAAAAAAAAGAGACATGAAACTGTCACTGTTTGCTGGTGACATGATCATATACATAGAAAACTCTAAAGACTCATTTTAAAAGCCCCTAGAACTGGTATAAGAATTCAGCAAAGTTTCAGGATACAAAATTAATGTACACAAATCAGTAGCTCTGCTATACACCAATAGCCACCAAGCTGAGAATCAAATCAAGAACTCTATCCCCTTTTACAAATAGCTGCAAAAAATAAAAATAATATAAAATATTTAGGAATATCCCTAACCAAGGAGGTAAAAGACCTCTACAAGGAAAACTAGAAAACACTACTGAAAGAAATCATAGACAACACTAATAGAAACCTATTCCATGCTCATGGATGAGTAGAATCAATATTGTAAAAATGACCATACTACCAAAAGCAATCTACAAATGTAATGCAATTCCCATCAGATTCCACCATCATTCTTCACAGAACTAGAAAAAACAATCCTAAAATTCATATGGAACCAGAAAAGAGCCCACATAGCCAAAGAAGACTAAGCAGAAGAACAAATCTGGAGGCATCACACTACCTGATTTCAAACTATACAATAAGCCCATAGTCACCAAAATGCCACGGTACTGGTATAAAAATTGGCATGTAGACCAATGGAACAGAATAGAGAACCCAAAAATAAAGTCAAATACAGCCAACTGATCTTCGACAAAGCAAACAAAAACATAAAGTGGGGAAAGGACACCCTGTTCAACAAATGGTGCTGGGATAATTGCCAAGCCACGTGAAGGAGAATGAAACTGAATCCTCATCTCTCACCTAATACAAAAATCAACTCAACATGGATCAAAGACTTAAATCTAACACCTGAAACTATAAAAATTCTAGAAGATAACATTGGAAAACCCCTCCTAGACATTGGCTTAGGCAAAGACTTCATGACCAAGAACCTAAAAGCAAATGCAACAAAAGCAAATATAAATAGATGGGACTTAATTAAATGAAAAAGCTTCTGCACAGAAAAAGAAATAATCAGTAGAGTTAAGAGACAACACACAGAGTGGGAGAAAATCTTCAAAATCTGTACATCCAACAAAGGACTAATATCCAGAATCTACAAGGAGCTTAAAAAAATCAGCAAGAAAAAAACAAACAATCCCATCAAAAAGTGGGCTAAGGACTTGAATAGACAATACTCAAAAGAACATATACAAATGGCCAACAAACACATAAACAAACGCTTGTATCATTACTTATCAGGGAAATGCAAATCCAAACCAAAATGCAATACCACCCTACTCTTGCAAGAATGGTCATAATCAAAAAATAATAGATGTGGACATGGATGTGGTGAAAAGGGAACACTTTTACACTGTTGGTAGGAATGTATACTAGTGCAACCATAGTGGTTACTATGGAAAACAGTGTAGAGATTCCTTAAAGTACTAACAGTAGATCTACCATTTGATCCAGCAACCCCACTCCTGGGTATCTACCCAAAGGAAAAGAAATCATTATACAAAAAGAATACTTGCACATGCATGTTTATAGCAGCACAATTCACGATTGCAAAAATATGGAACCCCCAAATGCCCATCAATCAATGAGTGGATGAAGAAAATGAGGTAGATCCTGATCAAGATGGCTGAATAGGAACAACTCTAGTCTACAGCTCCCATTGAGATCAACGCAGAAGGTGGGTGATATCTGCATTTCCAACTGAGGTACCCGGTTCATCTCACTGGGACTGGTTGGACAGTGGGTGCAGCCCACGGAGGGTAACCCAAAGCAGGGTGGGGCATTGCCTCACCTGAGAAGCACGAGGGGTAAGGGAATTCCCTCCCCTAGCCCAGGGAAGCTGTGAGGGACTGTGCCATGAGGAACCTGGCACTCCAGCCCAGATACTGCGCTTGTTCCATGGTCTTCAAAACCAGCAGACGAGATTCCCTGTGGTGCCTACCCCACCAGGGCCCTGGGTTTCAAGCACAAAACTGGGGGGCCGTTTGGGCAGACACTGAACTAGCTGCAGGAGGTTTGTTTTTGTTTTTGTTTTCCATACCCCAGTGGTGCCTGGAACGCCAGCGAGACAGAACCGTTCACTCCCCTCAAAAGGGGTGTTGAAGCCAGGGAGACAAGTGGTCTTGCTCAGCGGGTCCCACCCCCACAAAGCCCAGCAAACTAAGATCCACTGGCTTGAAATTCTCACTGCTAGCACAGCAGCAGTCTGAGATGGACCTGGGACTCTCCAGCTTGGTGGGGGGAGGGAGGTCCACCATTGCTGAGGCTTGAGTCGGTGATTTTACACTCACAGTGTAAACAAAGCCACTGGGAAGTTCGAACTGCAGCTCAGCAAGGCTGCTGTGGCCAGACTGCCAGATTTCTCCTCTCTGGGCAGGGCATCCCTTAAAAAAAGGCAGCAGACCCAGTCAGGGACTTATAGATAAAACCCCCATCTACCTGGGACAGAGCACATGGGGGAAGGGACAGTTGTGGGCGCAGCTTCAGCAGACTTAATTGTCCCTGCTGACGGCTCTGAAGAGAGCGGCAGACCTCCCAGCACAGTGTTCAAGCTCTGCTAAGGGTCAGACTGCCTCTTCAAGTGGGTACTTGACCCCCATGTATCCTGACTGGGCGACATCTCCCAGTAGGGGCAGACACCTCATACAGGAGAGCTCTGGCTGGCATCTGGCAGGTGCTCCTCTGAGACGAAGCTTCCAGAGGAAAGGACAGGCAACAATCTTTGCTGTTCTGCAGCCTACACTGGTGATACCCAGGCAAACAGGGTCAGGAGTGGACATCAAGGAAAATCCAGGAGACCTGCAGCAGAGAGGCATGACTGTTAGAAGGAAAACTAACAAACAGAAAGGAATAGTACGTCCACTCAAAGACCCCATCCAAAGGTCAACAACATCAAGGACCAAAGGTAGATAAATCCACAAAGATGGGGAGAAACCAGGGCAAAAAGGCTGAAAATTCCAAAAACCAGAACACCTCTTCTCCTCCAAAGGATCACAACTCCTTGCCAGCAAGGGAACAAAACTAGATGGAGAATGAGTTTGATGAATTGTCAGAAGTAGGTTTCAGAAGGTGGGTAATAACAAACTCCTCCGAGCTGAAGGAGCATATTCTAACCCAATGCAAGGAAGCTAAGAATGTTGGGGAAAAAAGGTTAGATGAATTGCTAACTAGAATAACCAGTTTAGAGAAAAACATAAATTACTTGATGGAACTGAAAACCATAGCAAGAGAACTTCGTGAAGCATACACAAGTATCAAAAGTCAAATCGATCAAGTGTAAGAAAGGATATCAGTGATAGGAGATCAACTTAATGAAATAAAGCTAGAAGACAAGATTAGAGAAAAAAATAAACAGGAACAAACAAAGACTCCAAGAAATATGGGACTATGTGAAAAGACCAAATCTATATTTGATTGGTGTACCTGAAAGTGATGTGGAGAATGGAACGAAGTTGGAAAACATTCTTCAGGATACTATCCAGGAGAACTCCCCCAACCTAGCAAGACCGGCCAACATTCAAATTCAGGAAATACAGAGATCACCACAAAGATACTCCTCGAGAAGAGCAACCCCAAGGCACATAATTGTCAGATTCACCAAGTTGAAATGAAGAAAAAATGTTAAGGGCATCCAGAGAGAAAGGTCGGGTTACCCACAAAGGGAAGCCCATAAGACTAACAGTGGATCTCTCAGCAGAAACCCTACAAGCCAGAAGAGATTGGGGGTCAATATTCAACATTCTTAAGGAAAAGAATTTTCAACCAGAATTTCACATCCAGCCAAACTAACCTTCATAAGTGAAGGAGAAATAAAATCCTTTATGGACAAGCAAATGCTGAGAAATTTTGTCACCACCAGGCCTGCCTTACAAGAGCTCCTGAAGGAAGCACTAAATATGGAAAGGAACAACTGGTACCAGCCACTGCAAAAGCATACCAAATTGTAAAGAACATTGACACTATGAAGAAACTGCATCAATTAACGGGCAGAACAACCAGCTAGCATCATAATGACAGGATCAAATTCACACATAACAATATTAACCTGAAATGTAAACAGACTAAAGGCTACAATTAAAAGACACAGACTGGCAAATTGAATGAAGAGTCACGGCCCATCAGCGTGCTGTATTCAGGAGACCCATCTCACGTGCAAAGACACACATAGGCTCAAAATAAAGGGATGGAGGAATATTTACCAAGAAAATGGAAAGCAAAAAAAAAAAAAAAAAAGTGGGAGTTGCAATCCTAGTCTCTGATAAAACAGACTTTAAACCAACAAGGACCAAAAGAGACAAAGAAGGGCATTACATAATGGTAAAGGGATCAATGCAGCAAGAAGACCTAACTATTCTAAATATATATGCACCCAATATAGGAGCACCCAGATTCATAAAGCAAGTTCTTAGAGACCTATAAAGAGACTTAGACTCTCACACAATAATAGTGGGAGACTTTAATGCCCCACTGTCAATATTAGACAGGTCAACAAGACAGAAAATTAACAATGATATTCAGGACTTGAACTCAGCTCTGGACCAAGCAGACCTAATAAACATCTACAGGACTCTCCACCCCAAATCAACAGAATATAATCCTCAGCATCTCATCACACTTATTCAAAAATTGACCACATAAGTGGAAATAAAACACTCCTCAGAAAATGCAAAAGAACGGAAATCATAACAGTCTCTCAGACCACAGTGCAATCAAATTAGAACTCAGGATTAAGAAACTCCCTCAAAACTGCACAATTACAGCCTGCTCCTGAATGACTACTGGAAAAATAACAAAATAAAGGCAGAAATAAAGATGTTCTTTGAAACCAATGAGAATACAACGTACCAGAATCTCTGAGACCCATTTAAAGCAGTGTATAGAGGGAAATTTATAGCACTAAATGCCCACAAGAGAAACCAGGAAAGATCTAAAATTGACACCC
The DNA here is from genome assembly GCF_043159975.1 of Macaca nemestrina. Taxonomy (NCBI): domain Eukaryota; kingdom Metazoa; phylum Chordata; class Mammalia; order Primates; family Cercopithecidae; genus Macaca; species Macaca nemestrina. The sequence continues at coordinate 80,601,363 of NC_092127.1, read as the reverse complement.
TAACATCAAAATTAGAAGAACTAGAGAAGCAACAACAAACAAATTCAAAAGCTAGCAGAAGACAAGAAATAACTAAGATCAGACCAGAACTGAAGGAGATAGTGACACGAAAAATGCTTCAAAAAATCAGTGAAGCCAGGAGCTGGTTTTTTTTTTGTTTTTTTTTTTTTTTTAAAGATCAACAAAATAGATTGACCTCTAGCCAGATTAATAAAGAAGAAGAGAGAGCAGAATCAAATAGATGCAATAAAAAATGATATAGGGGATTTCACCACCGATCCCATGGAAATACAAACGACCGTCAGAGAATACTATAAACACCTCTACACAAATAAACTTAAAATCTAGAAGAAATTGATAAATTCTTGGACACATACACTCTACCAAGACTAAACCAGGAAGAAGTCAAATCCCTGAATAGACCAATAACAAATTCTGAAATTGAGGCAGTAATTAATAGCTTACCAACCAAAAAAAGCCCTGGACCACGCGGATTTACAGCAGAATTCCACAAGAGGTACAAAGAGGAGCTGGTACCATTTCTTCTGAAACTATTCCAAACAATAGAAAAAGAGGGACTCCTCCCTAACTCATTTTATGAGGCCAGCATCATCCTGATACCAAAACCTGGCAGAAACACAACAAAAGAAGAAATTTTCAGGCCAATATCTCTGATGAACATCGATGCAAAAATCCTCAATAAAATACTGGCAAATCAAATCCAGCAGCATATCAAAAAGCTTATCTACCATGATCAGGTTGGCTTCATCCCTGGGATGCAAGGCTGGTTCAACATACCAAATCAATAAACGTAATCCATCACATAAACAGAACCAATGACAAAAACCACATGATTATCTCAATAAATGCAGAAAATGCCTTCAACAAAATTCAACACCCCTTCATGCTAAAACCTCTCAATAAACTAGGTATCAATGGAACGTATCTCAAAATAATAAGAGCTATTTATGACAAACCCACAGCCACTATCATACTGAATAGGCAAAAGCTGGAAGCATTCTGTTTGAAAACTGGCATAAGACAAGGATGCCCTCTCTCACCACTCCTATTCAACATAGTATTGCAAGTTTTGGCCAGGGCAATCAGGCAAGAGAAGAAAATAAAGGGTATTCAGATAGGAAGAGAGGAAGTCAAATTGTCTCTGTTTGCAGATGACATGATTGTATATTTAAAAAACCCCATCATCTCAGCTCAAAATCTCCTCAAGCTGATAAGCAACTTCAGAAAAGTCTCAGGATACAAAATCAATGTGCAAAAATTACAAGCATTCCTATACATCAGTAACAGACAGAGAACCAAATCATGAATGAACTCCCATTCACAATTGCTACAAAGAGATTAAAATACCTAGGAATACAACTTACAAGGGATGTAAAGGACCTCTTCAAGGAGAACTACAAACCACTGTTCAAGGAAATAAGAGAAGGCACAAACAAATGGAAAAACATTCCATGCTCATGGATAGGAAAAATCAATATCGTGTAAATGGCCATACTGCCCAAAGTTATTTATAGATTCAATGCTATCCTCATCAAGCTACCACTGACTTTCTTCACAGAATTGGAAAAAACTACTTTAAACTTCATATGGAACCAAAAAAGAGCCTGCATAGCCAAGACAATTCTAAGCAAAAAGAACAGAGCTGGAGGCATCACACTACCTGACTTCAAACTATACTACAAAGCTACAGCAACCAAAACAGCATGGTACTGTTACCAAAACAGATATATAGACCAATAGAACAGAATGGAGGCCTCAGAAATAACACCACACATCTACAACCATCTGATCTTTGACAAACCTGATACAACCTAACACAAACAAGCAATGGGGAAAAGATTCCCTATTCAATAAATGGTGTTGGGAAAACTGGATAGCCATATGAAGAAAACTGAAACTGTACTTCTTCCTTATATCTTATAGAAAAATCAACTCAAGATGGATTAAAGACTTAAATGCAAGACCTAAAACCGTAAAAATCCTAGAAGAAAACCTAGGCAATACCATTTAGGACATAGGCATGGGCAAAAACTCCTAAAACAGCAAAAGCAATGGCAACAAAAGCCAAAAATGACAAATGGGATCTAATTAAACTAAAGAGCTTCTGCACAGCAAAAGAAACTATCATCAGAGTCAACAGGCAAACTACAGAATGGGAGAAAATTTTTGCAATCTATCCATCTGACAAAGGGCTAATATCCAGAATCTACAAAGAACTTAAACAAAATTACAAGAATAAAAAAAAAAGCCATCAAAAAGTGGGCAAAGGATATGAACAGACACTTCTCAAAAAAAGACATTTATGCAGCCAACAAACATATGAAAAAATGCTCATCATCACTGGTCATCAGACAAATGCAAATCAAAACCACAATGAGATACCATCTCATGCCAGTTAGAATGGCAATCATTAAAAAGTCAGGAAACAACAGATGCTGGAGAGGATGTGGAGAAATAGGAATGCTTTTACACGTTGGTGGGAGTGTAAATTAGTTCAACCATTGTGGAAGACAGTGTGGCAATTCCTCAAGGATCTAGAACTAGAAATACCATTTGACCTAGCAATCCCATTAATGGGTATATGATTATAAATTATTCTACTATAAAGACACATGCACCCATATGTTTATTGCAGTACTATTCACAATAACAAAGACTTGGAACCAACCCAAATGTCCATCAATGATAGACTGGATAAAGAAAATGTGGCACATATTCACCATGGAATACTATGCAGCCATAAAATGGATGAGTTCCTGTCCTTTGCAGGGACATGGATGAAGCTGGAAACCACTCAGCAAACTATCACAAGGACAGAAAACCAAACATCGCATGTTCTCACTCATAATTGGGAGTTGAACAATGAGAACACATGGACACAGGGAGGGGAACATCAAACACCGGGGCTTGTCAGGGGGTAGGGCACTAGGGGAGGGATAGCATTACAAGAAATATCTAATGTAGGTGATGGGTCGATGGGTGCAGCAAATCACCATTGCACATGTATACCTATGTCACAGAACTGCACATTCTGCACATGTACCCTGGAACTTAAAGTATAACAAAAAGAAAGAAAAAAAAAGATATGGCAAATTACTTATTATACTGTTAAATGAAAAAAAGATTATAAGTGGTACATACAATATGAGTTCAATCTTTTTAAAATATATATGTAGACAAAAGAACAAATTATATACTCAAGAATGTTAATTTTAATTTTCTTGTTTGTGCTTTTCCTTGTAATTTCTAAACTTTCTGCAATAAACACACCATTTTTACAGTTAAAACAAAATGTGGTGTATATATAACATGGAATACTACTCAGCCATAAAAAGGAATGAAATAATGGCATTTGCAACAACCTGGATGGAATTGGAGACATTATTCTAAGCAAAGTAACTCAGGAATGGAAAACTAAACATTGTATGTTCTCATTCATAAGTGGGAGCTAAGGTATGAGGATGCAAAGGCATAAGAATGATGCAATGGACTTTGGGGGCTCAGAGGAAGGCATGGGAGTGGGGTGATGGATAAAAGACTACAGATTGGGTACAGTGTACTCTGCTCGGGTGATGGGTGTACCAAAATCTCAGAAATCACTGCTAAAGAACTTATTCATGGGCCGGGCGTGGTAGCTTAAGCCTGTAATCCCAGCACTTTGGGAGGCCGAGACGGGTGGATCACGAACGAGGTCAGGAGATCGAGACCATCCTGGCTAACAGAGTGAAACCCCGTCTCTACTAAAAAATACAAAAAACTAGCCGGGTGAGTTGGCGGGTGCCCATAGTCCCAGCTACTCGGGAGGCTGAGGCAGGAGAATGGCGTGAAGGCATGAACCCGAGAGGCGGAGCTTGCAGTGAACTGAGATCTGGCCACTGCACTCCAGCCCGGGCGACAGAACGAGACTCTGTCTCAAAAAAAAAAAAAAAAAAAAAAAAAAAGAACTTATTCATGTAACCAAACACCACCTGTTCTTCTAAAAATCAATTGAAATTAAATAAATAAATAATAAAATGTATGTAGACTTGTAGTAGTCAGATCAAATACACAGAGGATAAAATTATTTAGATTTTTTTTCGGATTGAATGGAGATCAAGATATAACAAAGCACCAGAAAGTTTTCTTGTGAAGAGCTTTAGCATTGTATATCATAGCTCAATCCTTTTTGGAAAAGTCCAGAAAATTATGGGAATCTTAGGAAATCTCTATATGAAAAGGATATGTACTTTATAATTGACCTTTAATTTCATATCAGCACATTATTAATCTCTTCAACAAATACTTCTTGAAACACACCATGTCCCAGGATCTGCACAAAGCAGTGAACAAAATAGTCCAGCTTCCCATGATCATGGCCCTCTATTCTAGACCAGCACTAATCAATAAATCCAATTGCTACTAGATCCGTGTGGCTAGACCAAGTCGAAAGGTGCTGTAAGTGTAAAATATATACTGGATTTCCAACACTTAGTGTGAAAAAATAAGTTAAATATCTCACTAATCATTTTTACATTGATTACATGTTAAAATGATAATATTTTGGCCATATTAATGGAAGTAGATGTTACAATTAGCTTCACCTGTTTCTCTTTACTCTTTTAATGTGGCCACTAGAGAATTTTAAATCACATATTCAGCTTATACTCTATTTCCACTGGACAGCACTGTTCTAGATCAGGGGCTCTCAAACTTCCCTGTATGCAAAATTGTACAGGAAGCTTTAAAGATACAGATTCCCAGACTCCACCCTCAGAAAGATTCTTATCCTATTAGTCTGGACTGGGACTCTTGTGCTGACATTTCTTTTTAAATCTCCCAACTGAGACAATATGCAACTCTTCCAGGGTCTGTGGAAGACAGATATCTGCCCTAGCCCTCTGGAATATATCCATTTGGTCATCCTCTAATGGGCATCCTCTCTGTTTGTAGTGACATTTAAATGCATTCAAAAATTGTTTGATAATTCTTCCTTTGAAAAATGGAGTTTAATTCCCTTCCTCTTCTGTGTGGAAAGGTCTCAATGACTGGCTTCTAACTAACAGAATGTGGCAGAAGTGACAGTATATGACTTCCAAGACTAAGTCATAAAAAGCATGTGGCTTCCTTCTTGCACTCTCTCTTCTCTGTCCTGGGAGAAGCCATCTACCACGTCATGAAGGCACTCAAGCAGCCCAGTGGAAAGGCCCACTGGGTAAGAAATTGAGGCCTCCTGCCGACAGCCAGGAGGAACCAGCCGGGCATGTAAATGAAACACCTTGGAAAAGGATCATCTGACCTCAGTCAGACCTTTAGATGCCTGCAGCCGTGACCAATATCTGCAACTTCATGAGAAATCCTGAGCCAAAACCACCCAACTAAGTCAATCCCAGATTTTTGATGTACAGAGACTGATGAGATAGTACAGGTTTATTGTTTTAGATTGCTAAGTTTTAGGTAATTTTTGTGCAACAATAAATACCTAACATGCTGTGACACTGGGTCTCACCACTCCTCATCATTACCTCACCAAGGCCATCTCCTGTGGTGAACTGCCCCAGCAACTTGGCGCCATTTATGAGGGTGCTGCACAGTTTTCCTTTTCCAGGTGAGAGCCCAGTAGCCACAGGCAACCATGTTGTTGTGAGGATCTTCCCACTAGGTGGGCACCCAGAGAGGTGCCTCAGTGCTGGCAGTCAGCAATCACATAGCCCAGCTGCCTGGGATCTGCACACGGGCTGCAGCTTTGATGCCTTGCTGGTGGTAACACAGCGTGGCACTTGGTGAAAAGGCACCAGAATAACTTTCTGGGTCCTTTGACCTTTGCTAGGGGCGTGAATTTTGGTGTGTCTCCACCCTCCTCCCCAGTCTGTTTTCATTCTTCTCAACCTCCATCCTAAAACAAAGCTCCCCTTCAAAACAGGGCTGCTGAGAAACACACGGGCACATCCATGCCCATTTCTATTGTTCCTGGCTGCAAATTCCCTCTTGCCCAGCCGTTTCTCGCTTCCTGCATATGTCTGTAGACCCATAGCTGCAACTGCCTATGATTGCAATTTTATCCCTACTTCTGATATTATATACATCCTAATTTCCCCTTTGCCTCCCCAAACATACTCCACTGTCCACATCCCCTACGTTTCCTGGCACATAGAAACTAGTACAATACACACTTCTACACAGGTTTTTCTCCCTGGAGGAAGCAATGAAGGAAGCGTTATGCCAGTCTTGGTCGATTACAGAAAGAACTATTGTAGATTCATAGTCTTGGTCAAGAAATTCTGCTCTAGTTGGTTTGGCAATAATACTAACAGAAAAGTAATAATGCTTAACTTCCTTTTTTGATAGCATTATTTTAAGGTAAATTCCTTCAACTTGAAGTTCTTTAAGATTTATAAGGTTAGGAGCTAGTTTCAGTTCACTAGATCCCCCAAGTTTCTCTAAAATGAACACCTAAGTATTAACATTAATCAAATGCTTTTTGGGTTTTTTCCCAGCGCAAAAGTGGAAACAAAGCTTACTTTATTCCTAAAGTGTTTCCCCCCATGTTTTTGCCTGGCCTGAAATCAGACTCATGTTCTAAAAAGGAGCGATTAAGTGCAGACTTCTGTTTTAACAGGATGTATTTAAGGCAGCCAGGAGCATTCTCCCTGCGTTAAGTTGAAAGGTCTTAATCAGAATGAAAAATTGATTACTTGTCTTGACATATGAGTCACTTATTGTTACAAGGAGCTATCCATTTAAGTGTATGATATTTCAGCTTTGCATAAATAACTTCTCCTTTCTTTTTGACTCTATAAATATGCAGGTTCAAACACAAGAACATCTGACTCTAGGGGGCTTGTGTCTGAGTCTTGAACCGGGCTGTCAAAGGATAATTCAGATTTCTCCCCTCTATCCCTACTCACACACGCTTTTTGAATGTTCTTCTATCCTGTGCCTCCCGCTTTACTCTCTTCCACCTCAAACAGATAATCCATGTTTTTCAAAAGGTGCCTTGTTACTGAAAAGATAACTGGAAACTCACCAGCTTGCATTTTAGGCTACTGGGCTTCACTCCTTTTAATAACAGACAAAGGAGAAGTCCGCTAATGATGTTGACCCACCTCGGCTTGTGTTTGTGTAATGTTTGAAAGAGGTTTTGTTATCGTTAGACATTCCTGAACAATGGCTCTCAGAACATCAAGCACCGAGCAGAGCGGAGAGGTGAGAGTCAGGATGGGGGCGGGGGATCGGAAAGGCTCCCGGTGCAGTCCTCCCTGCTTGTTCAGCGCCATCTACTGGGGGATTACAATGCGACTTCAGAAACAAGAGCTCATGTGGTCCTGAATATAGGGAGGAAGGTTTTACATCCATCGTCACAGGTGGCACATAGTTACTCACTCTTTATTGTGCGTGGGTTACATATATGCGCATTTTGAATTATAAACAACAAATATTTTATCTTGTTATTTAATCTTATATTGTCTTTAACCTAAGATATTTGACTCATTAACTTGTCCTTGATGAGTGGGCAGGGAATGCAAATAATTGTAATATCATCAAAGCAAGTAACACCTGGAAAAATCTCACAAACAGCATTCCAAAGTTGGATAAAGTAGAATGCTGTTCTAGCGTGGCTCTTTATTACAGTTTATTATCTTTCAAACTACATTATTTTAAGATAAACTGATATATAAAAATAATTTTTTAGATAATCAAAATTTTAAGCACCACAATGTTTAATATTATTTTCAAAGGAATACCAAGGAAAACCAAACTTTTATGCATGACCAAGAGCTGTTTATTATGAACATCATTTACTATGCAAGTCCTCAGGAACAATTATAATACATGGAACTGTTTGCCCTCATGCTAAAAGCTCCTTTTCTAGTTAAGTTCTTGTCTCTTCTTTTCATTGCTTTTCTTCCTTCTTATATCCAAAGTAATTCTACCTTCCTGTAGCACCCTATGCATGCACCACATGTCTTCATTTTTTACTTATTTTAAACTTACTGGTAGGCAATCATATAACTAAATTTAGTAGAAGAAGTGAAAACTGCTGTGGCTCATCTATGACTAAAGTGTACATGTAATGAATGAAATTTGTGACAACACTTGCCTGTCTTATTCCACTTTATACTGAACTAGCAGATGTCTTCAAGAAAATTGAAATGGCTGAATAAGCCACTTTCAAATACAGCAGTCCCCAACCTTTTTGGCACCAGGAACCAGTTTCGTGAAAGACACTTTTGCCACATACATCGGGGTAGGGGAAGGTGGGGCAGAGAATGGTTTTGGGATGTTACTTTTTCACCTCAGATCATCAGGCATTAATTATTAATTAGATTCTCATAAGGAACATGCAACCTAGATCCCTCGCATGTGCAGTTCACAATGGGGTTTGCTCTCCTATGACAATCTAATGCCACTGCTGATCTGACAAGAGGCGGAGCTTAGGCAGTAATGCTCGCTTGCCCCACTCACCTCCTGCTGTGCAGCCCGGTTCCTAACAGGCTACAGACCACTACCCCTGCTGGGGTCACCTGTTCAATAAGTTAAATGCAGTCGATTTGGGTATACTAGTAGTTAAGGGACATTTGCCAAAATATATGTTCACATAGAAAATTTAGAAAAGGCCCAACTCAACTGGTACAACAACATAAGGCAGATACTCTGTTAAATACTCCCAACAGTACAGTTATGTTAATTTCATTTCCTGACTAGTTTATGGATTGCTTCCTTTTTGAAACCAAGCAGGGATAAATGAGAACTAACTGGACATTCTTAACTTTCTACTCAGTCACAGACTCCTTTTAATCCAACAATTTAGCAGCTGATATAAACTAACAAGATAGTTACTTTTTATTATCCATGACATTCTAATCCAGTTCTAGAATAACAGGTGGACTCTAGAAGATGGTAATAGCTATATGTTGCTCTACTCATAGGTTAGCTCCCCAGGGGCATATCCCATTCTGTGGGAGCTGATGCTTATACCACTTGGAGAGCTCTTTAAGAAACAGAACTTAAAAGTACCATTAGGTAAGAAAGTGACTATTTAAGAATAATTTTACAAAAGTGGCAAATACTATAAGCATCACAAAATCCAGGTTAACAGAATGTGTGTACTAACTACCTGACACTTCTGAAATATTTTTCTACTTTTTAATCTGCATGCTCTTTGAATGCCTCCTTAAATGAAAATTTTATAATTTTCTATAGCAACAATGAAGGGTACTTTTGTGTTTCCTCTAGCAGAAGTTCTTTCATTTTAGACAAATTTTAGAAACAATGGGAAAAAATGTAGCTTCTACAAAAGGAAATGTGGAATTACCACCTAAGGGATGAGCTTGGCCTTCTGAAGGAATAAACGAAAAGAATATTAGTTAATGTGCAGGGATCCAGTTAAGTTTATTTTGGAAATGGTTTTGATACTGTCAATGAAAGGCAATAGTGTATCCCGGCGTTTAACAGCTTGGACCACTTAAAACTGTGTGACTTTGGGAACTAACAATTTCTTTGCACTGCAGTTCACTAATATCATAAAGTTACTGGAAGGATTGAGAAGGTTAATGTAACATATTTAACACAGTGCTTGTCTTGTTGTTGTTTTGCTTCACTTATGAATTGTTTTGCTTTAAATATTAACAGTAGTCAAAAAAAATCAAATAAACTCCCCCAGTGATGCTGATGCACAGCCAGGAATGGAGACCACCAGACCACATTTGTACCAAAAATCTAGCTTCTTTGATAGGACATGCTTTGCGGATAGGTTGAGAGAGAAAACAGTAAAATGATTCCTTGTCTAGTGAAGAAGAAATACATTCATTTTAAGCCAACTTTGCAGCCACAAAATATGATGGATTTAAAGACTTGTTTGGTCATGTTTCCAAATATCAGGAAAAAACGTTTTTAAACAAGGTACTTTACGTCAAAAAGTTTATCCACCATGAACTGGTTGACTTCATCCCTGGGATGCAAGGCTGGTTCAACATATGAAAATCAATAAACATAATCCATCACATAAACAGAACCAATGACAAAAACCACTTGATTAATCTCAATAGATGCAGAAAGGCCTTCAATAAAATTCAGCATCCCTTTGTTAAAAACTCTCAATAAACTAAGGATTGATGGAACATATCTCAAAATAATAAGAGCTATTTATGACAAACCCACAGCCAATATCATACTGAATGGGCAAAAACTGGAAGCACTCCCTTTGAAAACCGGCACATGACAAGAATGCCCTCTCTCACCACTCCTATTCAACAAGGAAGTATTGGAAGTTCTGGCCAGGGCAATAAAGCAAGAAAAAGAAATAAAGTGTATTCAAATAGGAAGAGAGAAAGTCAAATTGACTCTGTTTGCAGATGACATGATCCTATATTTTAAAAATCCCATTATCTCAGCCCAAAAGCTTCTCAAACTAATAAGCAAAATTCAGCAAAATCTCAGGGCACAAAATCAATGTGCAAAAATCACAAGCATTCCTATACACCAACAATAGACAAGCAAAGAACCAAATTATGAATGAACTCCCTTCACAATTGCTACAAAGAGAATAAAATACCTAGGAATTCAGCTAGCAAGGGACATGAAGGGCCTCTTCAAGGGGAACTACAAACCACTGCTCAAGGATATCAGAGAGGGCACAAACAAATGGAAAGACATTCCATCCTCATGGATAGGAAGAATCAATATCATTAAAATGGCCATACTGCCCAAAGTTATTTATAGATTCAATGCTATTCCCATCAAACTACCATTGACATTCTTCACAGAATTAGAAAAAAAACTACTTTAAAATTCATATGAAATTTTATGTAGTTTGATAGTCAAATCAATCCTAAGCAAAAAAAAAAAAAAACAAAACAAACAAAAAAAAAAAACACAAAGCTAGAGGCATCACGCTACCTGACTTCAAACTATACAACAAGGCTACAGGAAGCAAAAGAGCATGGTAGTGGTACCAAAACAGACATATAGACCAATGAAACAGAACAGAGACCTCAGAAATAACACCACATCTACAACCATCTGATCTTCAACAAACCTGAAAAAAATAAGAAATGGGGAAAGGATTCCCTATTTAATAAATGGTGCTGGGAAAACTGGCTAACCATATGCATACATCTGAAACTGGACCCCTTCCTTACACCTTATACAAAAATTAACTCAAGATGGATTAAAGACTTAAATGTAAAACCCAAAACCATAAAAACCCTAGAAGAAAACCTAGGCAATACCATTCAGGACATAGGCATGGGCAAAGACTTCATGACTAAAATACCAAAAGCAATTGCAACAAAAGCTAAAATTGACAAATGATATCTAATTAAACTAAAGAGTTTCTGCACAGCCAAAGAAACTATCATCAGAGTCAACAGGCAACCTACAGAATGGGAGAAAATTTTTGCAATCTGCCCATCTTACAAAGGTCTAATATTTAGAATTTACAAGAACCTTAAACAAATTCACAAGAAAAAAGCAAACAACCTCATCAAAAAGTGGGCGAAGGTTATGAACAGATATTTCTCAAAAGGAGACATTTATGTGACCAACAAACATATGAAATAAAGCTCAACATCACTGATAATTAAAGAAATGCAAATCAAAACCACAATGAGATACCATCTCATGCCTCTCAGAATGGTGATTATCAAAAAGTCAAGAAACAACAGATGCTGGCAAGGCTGTGGAGAAATAGGAATATTTTTACACTGTTGGTGGGAAGGTAAATTAGTTCAACCATTTTAGAAGACAGTGTGGTGATTTCTCAAGGATCTAGAACCAGAAATACCATTTGATCCAGCAATCCCATTACTGGGTATATACCCAAAGGAATATAAATCATTATCTTATGAGATACATGCACATGTATGTTTATTGCAGCACTATTCACAATAACAAAGACATGGAACCAACCCAAATGCTCATCAATGTAGACTGGATTTTAAAAAATGTGGTACATATACACCATGGAATACTATGCAGCAATAAAAAGGAATGAGATCATGTCCTTTGCAGGGACATGGATGAAGATGGAAACCATCATCCTCAGCAAACTAACACAGAAACAGAAAACCAAAGATTTTCTGTTTGGTTCTCACTCATAAGTGGGAGCTGAACAATTAGCAAATATGGACACAGAGAGGGGAACAACACACATCAGGGCCTGTCACAGGGAGCAAGGGGAGGGAGAGTATCAGGACAAATAGCTAACGCATGCATGGCTTAATACCTTGGTGATGGGTTGATAGGTGCAGCAAACCACCATGGTACACATTTACCTATGTAACAAACCTGCACGTTCTGTACATGTATCCTGGAACATGCTTTAGAACGTGCTCTAAAAAGTGCTTTAGAGCAACAATATTAAAACCTAGTCTAATGCATATGGAAATTGTCAAATTTCTAGAGGCTAAAGTTTTTCATCACTAGTATAAAATGTTCTTCTAAGGGGCCTTAACTGTGATGCAGCACCCAGTGTTTTGTTTTCTCTCTAAGATAGGCTTGGGTATCAGACAGATACACATTTGGTTCTGAGTTTTATAACTCACTTTCTGTGTGACTCTGGGAATATTATTAACCTCTCCAAGGTAGTCTACTTCTGTATAAAGTAAGAATATTAATCACGTCTACCACATGCCTTTGCTGTGAGGCTTGAATGAGAGAGAATGGCATGCTTTTAGCAGAGTTTTGAGCATATCCCAAGCAATTAACAAAAGTTAGCTATTATCATTTCTATGATTCTTGTTTGTTTGAGAGTGTGAAGTTTTTATTTTGGCTTTTATTTTTCATTCGACCATAATTTTTTGCCTACCAGCTACACCAGGTTTATACCCGGTTAGGCCTTCCCATTTTTAACTCAATGCTCTGAGGCACTAACAAAGATTGAAATATACAGAACACTTACAAAAAAGTGGAGTGCACAGGCAGGTGTGTGTACGTGTAAGTGTATGTGTGTTCTGATTTCTTGCATTCAATATATCTTTAAAATTGTTGAAATTATAGTATATGGCCCCAAAATAATGAAAATGACCGAAGAAATTAAAAATTAACTTCTAGAGCATTTCTCATTACAGTCTACCTTGGAGTTTTCAATGTATTTAACATATTCTGAGATGCACCTTATTAACTTCTACAAGTCGCTGAGCTTCCAGAGGACTTGGTCTCCTTATATGCAAAACAAGGATAAGAATACTAAATAATATTTATGTAGCATCATTCATTCCACAAATGTACTAAGTGCAGCAGCAAACAAGACAGGCATGATTCCAGCTCTCATGGAGCTTATGGTCTATTAAGAATAACAGACGTTGAGTAGTTTAATGAGTACGATAAAGGAAGAGTGCAGCGAATAATAAAATCGTACAACAAACAAATATAGTCTAGTCCGAAGAAGTGGTATCTGGCTTGGTAGGAGTTAAATGTTACTATGGAAAGAGTTGGAGAGCAGGGTAAGAACTGGTTACACAGGGTAATTTATTTGTTCCTTCATGTATTTGTTCAACTAACAAGATTCCTCCATAAGGCTCATTTATCTGTACCCATGACCTCTGTGCTCTTCAAGTATTATCTGGGCTATTGCAGCAACAGTGCCCTTACTAGTCCATCTGCTACACAGCTATCAAAGTTATCATCCAAAACCAATCATTTTTAAATGTTTTACAGAGCAATGCCTGTTTTTTGGAGCATCTTTTGGAGAAAATTTTATCCAAGATAACCCTAAAAATAAGGTCTGTTTCTTTGTTAATTGCTTACTACTGACCACACTACACTGCATTTGGAACACTCATGAGGAGAGAAGTTTTCTGAACTTTTCGGCTTAGTCTTTTAATAGTTAAATGGAAATCTGATGTGTCCGCTACTATCAGGGCTGCAAATATATTTCTGACTTGAAATGTCTGAACCAAAGATTTGATCATTGTTTATTGGGTCAGTAGGTCTCTATATGGGGTGCCAAATCACTGCAATAGGCAACCCAGGATGGGGCTGAGTCAGGAGAGGCACACGACGAAGAAGTAGAGGCAATGACCTTGACAGTAGCTCTAGCTTGCTCAAGCAATATAAGTGCCAGATTATCTCTAGAACAGATTCAGCCTACGTCAGAACAGTTTTAGAGTTTAGAAACTATTACTTAATGTGCAATTTTTATTTTTTACTTTCAGTATTCAGTTGTGGTTTTGGTGTAGAGAAAGTGGATTTTTAAAGCAAGTTGCTTCAAAGTATATCAGTGGATTTGCCAGAGAGGAATAACCTTAGATATGATCTTGTTTCTCATTTGGCTTTCCACCAAATCACTGTTATGCAAAAATTCTCCATGCAAATTAAGGGGTGTGTGTGTGCGTGTGTGTGTGTGTGTGTGTGTGTGTGTGTATGTAAAGGAGATTCCCAACATAGCCTCTGAAAAGCATATCTTCTTACATATCTAATTTTAATAACTTAGCTTTTTTCTTTTTGTGTGTATTATCAGTATTGCTGAAAACTTGATTACTTTTGGGCAAGGAACAGTGAAGCCTAAAAAATATACAAAGTTCTTCATATCTCTAAGTTTTCCACAGAACTTGACCCATAACATATCTTCATCAAATATAACACAGAAATAGAACAGAGTTCTTTTCTTTTCCTCTCTCTGTTAGGATTCTATTGGTTGCAAGTGACAGAGAATACAAATCAAACTGGTTTAAACAAAGATTTACTTGCTTATATAACTGAGGTGTCCAAATTGAGCCAGGATTCGTATTTCTTTCTCTGTTTCTTGCTCCTGCTTCAGGGTCCAAATAATCAGAAGAAAGCTTCCAACAGCTTCTAGGGCTGAATCTTTCTGGCTTCTAATTCAGTAGAAAAGAACAAATATCTTTTTCCCAGCATTGTTAGCATAAATTCTGAGATTTGTCTGATTGAACCCACTTAGGTCACATGACTGCTCTTTAATCCATCTCTGTGGTCAGGAAAATGCCACTTGCTGATTGGCTCAGAGCAGAGTCAAGCTCTCCATTGCTAGGGCTCAATGCACAGCGCTACGCAGACCATATGAGCCGAAAGTGGAACACTGAAGAGTGGATACACATATTAAAGCCAGGCTCTTGCTGGAAGGAGGGGAAATAGAAGCTGGGAAGACAAACCAATATTCACTTTATCTTAAATCCCACTTCTCGCCAAGTCTCATTTTGTGCTTTCTCTCCACACACATGTCACCTGTCACTTCTCTCTCTATCTTGTTCATCTGCTACTGATACCTTCAGGAGATGGTGGGGTACACCATTCCTGTTCCTTAAGTGCTTCTTAAAAATAATTCTTAGCTTCCCATTGCCTGCAGAGTGCATCTCAATCTGTGGTACATACTCTCTAAGATTGTGACAGTATGCTGGAGGACTAATACATAGAAAAAAAAGGCAACATCTTCCTTAACCATCAATTTTACTTGAAGATTTAGAAAAATATATTGCCTATTATGTCAAACATATTATGGAGTAGGATTGCAAAATTCACAATAATAAGCCACAAGACTTAAATTGGATGGCTGCAGTTGCATATTTAGTGCCATGTTCCATGTTCCCCTGGTGTGCAAGTTCACTTACATGCAAGATAAAACCTCAAGTTCTTAGCCTGACCCACCAGGTTGTTTGCAATCACACATCAATCTCTGTAGGCTCATCTCTAACTCTTCTCACACATATCTCCTGCCCTCCTGAAGTTCTCTGTGTTTTTTTAAACATAACTCTACATGTTTATTCATATTACACTCTTTGTCAAAGACAGCTTTTCTTGCTCCACTTTCACACCAGAAAAACTTTTACTCATGCTGCAGTACCCAATTCAAATATTATTTCGGTACGCGGGCACATCATAGCCAAACATTCTTGCCTTTAGTTAGTATAATTTTTCCTGACTGTTTGGCAATGAGTCACCTTTCCATTTTGATTCCTATAATATTTTATTTATGCCACAGTTGGAACACATAGTACATTATATTAAGTTTAGGTATGGAGGGAATGTTTGTCTTTTCCCATCAGACTCTGGGCTCTAGGATAACAGCATCTAACACATGACTGGCAATCAATACATATTGATTCAACAACCTGAGGACTGATATTATAATTCATTTTTATTTATACTTGCAATGTCTAATACAAGACCAGAGGAAGAGCTCAAATGTAAATGAATTAATATCAAACGTAAGCTTTGCAACACTTAATACCAGATCTTAGAGACACTTTAAGCTTTGTTTATGAAATTAAGGGAATGGAGAAAAGCACAGATCAGAGAAAAATAAGTAGTCATTACAACAGTCCAAACTCTTCAACAACATCAGGAGCTAAGGGTAACCACTTTGGGGGTCCTTCTCTCTGAGCAACCCAAGTGATGGCCTCAATTCCTAATGAGGAGAGGATCGAGCTTCAGGCCAGTGGCACAGTATTAATGCAGATGCCTTTGGCTTCAAGAAACAGAAGACTTTAACTTAGCAATTTAAGCAATAACAAACAGTTAAGTAGGATGTTAAGTAGAGCATAAACACCTAAATTAGTATTTAGGTTCCTTTCATCTTTTTTTTCCACCAACCCCAGCATATCTGCTTTTTCCTTGGCTCGCTCTCTTCCTGGTTGCAAGATGACTTCCAGAGTTCCAAAGTTTTTTTATCAAACAGATTTGACAGTGTCCAGTGGAAGACTGTCTCTTCTTCATGACTCTTTTACTAATAACAAAGTTTCCCCATATTTCCTCTTACACTTCATTAAATAGAATTGAATTATATGCTCATACTCATCCCTCACAGGAAGAATGGACCACCAGAACTGGCTACAATCACTTTGCAGTTGGGAATGGGCGCAAATAAACGATGTATAAACATCTTTACAAAAGTGGGATTTAGGTTGTTAGGGGAAAAAAAGGAAACTTGCTGTAGGGCAGTTGATTATAGAAAATAATTTTGAAGCTATAAAAGAGTTGTTGCCCAAAGGTAGGTAAGATCCTGCTGTAAGAAATTTCCAGTTTAGAAAGGCAATTATCCACTTTTAAAAATTATGTCTTAATGATCTCTGGAAAAAGTAAGATATGAACATTAATTTATCTTATAATTATAACTACAGTTTTTAAAATTTGCCTAGAAAAAAAGATTAGAAAGAAATAGACTATAATAGTAGTTGTGTTGTGTAGTTTGATGTGGGATGATTTTTTGGTCTTTTCTTTGTTTTTCAAAGTTTCATGTGATTATATTACCTCATACTGATATATAGAGAGAGATGTGCATGTAATTTTTAAAGTCATAAACTTATTATTTCTGGCTTTGTTTCTTTATACTTTTAACCCCATTGAACAGAATGAGGTTAATAAATATAAATAGCATTTATTATAAAAATATAAACAGTATTTATATTTTTAGAGTCAGGAAAGCAGGGACTTTTAAAAAGATTTTATTTCTCAATTGCTTACAAACTTCAGACATCCCCTTCCATCCCTCCATGAATAATGGCAACTAGTTTCCTTCTCCCACACCTTTTTTAAAAAATTAAAGCTATATCCCTATATAAAATGTGACCCAAGACTTTCTTCTACCATCCTCTCAAAGTCTTCTGAGATACTATAATGGCAGCCTTGGGTGCTGACACTGTGTTTATGGTCAATGTCTGACTAAATCCATGACAATCATGTTTAAGTGTAACTTTTGATTTTTGTGCAAGGCTTTATTTGGAGCAAAGCAAATATCTTAATTTGGGATGCTATAACAAAATACCAAAGACTGGGTGAATTAAACAACCAAGATTTAATTCTCACACTTCTCAAAATATGGGCAGATTTGATGTCTAGTGAGAGTCCTCTTCCTGATTTGTTGACAGCCATCTTCTTGCTGATTCCTTATATGGCAGAGAGAGAGATTGTCTCTCTCGAATTTTTTCTTATAAGGGTACTAAACCCATCACGTGGGCTCCACCCTGGTGATCTAGTTACCGCCCCAAATCCCCACCTCCAAATACAGTATTCCTGCATTTGTCTGCAGTTTTACTTTCTGAGGTTTCAGTTACCTTCAGTCAATTGCAGTCCAAGAATATTAAATGAAAAATTCCAGAAATAAACATTTGCATAACTTTTCTTATGGTAGAGTTGACCCTTGAGCAACACAGCTTTGAACTGCACAGATCCACCTATATGCAAACCTTTTTCAATAAGTATATTGAAAAAATGTTTTAAGATTTGAGACTATTTGAAAAAATTTGCAAACTGCATAGCCTACAAGTATTTTTAAAAATTAAGAAAAACATAGGTATGTCATGAATGCATAAAATATATGTAGGTAGTAGTCTGTTTTCTCATTTACTACCATAAAATATACAAAAATCTGTTATGAAAAGTTAAAATTTATCAAAACACACAAACAGAGTACTGTATATGGCACCATTTACAGTCAAAAGAAATATAAATAAGCATAAATCATAACTGTATAAAATTAACTGTAGTAATATCATACAACTGTAATAATTTTATAGCTATCTGCTGTTGCTATTGTGATGAACACAAGTGTTACGAATATCTGCTTAAAATACCTTGTGATGCTAATCATCTCCATGTGAACAGTTCATCTCTCCAGTAAACTGCACATCACAGTAAAAAGTGATCTCTTGTGGTTCTCGTGTATTTTCCACTGTGTGTAGTGCAATATCATAAACCTTGCATAACACCATGGGACCCATACAAAGTGCCACTAGTGATGCTGGAAGTGCTTCCAAGAGGCAGAGAAAAGCTACAACATGACAAGAAAAAGTTGATAGCTTGATATGTACTGCAGATTGAGGTCAGGAGTTGCAGTTGCCCACCATTTCAAGATAAATGAACCCAGTGTAAGGACCATTGTGAGAAAGAAAGAAAGAAAGAAAGAAAGAAAGAAAGAAAGAAAGAAAGAAAGAAAGAAAGAAAGAAAGAAAGAAAGAAAGAAAGAAAGAAAGAAAGAAAGAAAGAAAGAAAGAAAGAAAGAAAGAAAGAAAGAAAGAGAGAGAGAGAGAGAGAAAGAGAGAAAGAAGAAGAAAGAAAGAAAGAAAGAAAGAAAGAAAGAAAGAAAGAAAGAAAGAAAGAAAGAAAGAAAGAAAGAAAGAAAGAAAGAAAGAAAGAAAGAAAGGAAGAAAGAAAGGAAGGAAGGAAGGAAGGAAGGAAGGAAGGAAGGAAGGAAGGAAGGAAGGAAGGAAAACGTGTGAAGCAATAGCTGCAGCTATTCCAGCAGGCACAAAAACATTGCATTTCTGCAAAAATCTTTTTATCTCATATTGAAAATGCAGCTTTTATGTGGGTTCATGATTGCTATAAAAAGGCATATCTACAGACTCTAATATAATCTGAGAAAAACAAAGTTATCATGTGACATCTTAAAGAAAAAGGAAGATGAAGGATCTAAAACTGGAAAGTTTAACACCAGCAAAGGATGGTTTGATAATTTTAGAAAGAGGTTTGGCTTTAAAAATGTCCAGGTAAGGTGCTATGAAATGCACTTGTAGTCCGACCTACTCAGAAGGCTGTGGCTGGAGGATCTCTTGAGCTTAGGAGTTCTGGGCCAGCCTAAGCAACACAGAGAGACTCCATATCTAAATACCAACAACAATAACAACAACAAAAGCTGTGAAGATAACGGGAAGAGCAGCTTCTGCCAACCAAAAGGCAGAAGAAGAGTTCTCAAACACCGTGAAGGAAATCATTACGGAGAAAGGGTATCTGCCTGAACAGGTCTTTAATGTAGACAAAAATGCCCTATTCTGAAAAAAAAAAAAAAAAGCCACAAAGGAAATTTATTAATAGGAAGGACAAGCAAGCACTGGGATTTAAAGCAGGAAGGATAGGCTGACTTTACTATTTGTGAAAATGCAGTCCATTTTATGATCAGGGATGCCCTTATCTATAAAGTCGCTAAAACTGTGAGCTTTGAAGGGAAAACATAAATATCAGCTGCTAGTCTTTTGGTGTACAACAAGAAGGCCTGGACAATGAGAACACTTTTTCTGGATTGGTTCCATCAATGCTTTGTCTCTGAAGTCAGGAAGTACCTTGCCAGTAACCTTTTAATGTTTGCTATTGGGCAATGCCCCAGGCCAAAGAAGAACCCATGGTTGTGCTTGGGGGCAAGTAGACCATGGGTTCTTCTTTGGTTCAACACCAAGGTTGCTAAAATGGTCTACTTGCCCCCAGGCACAATGTGTCTAATTCAGCATCTAGAGCAGGGGGTCATAAGGACCTTTAAAGATCATTACACATTACTGTAGGGAAAGGATAGTCAATGCCATGGAAGAGAACCCCGATAGAAAGCACATCATGAAAGTCCAAAAGGATTACACCATTGAAGATGCCATCGTTGCTATAGAGAAAACTATGAAAGCCATTAACGCATTTATGACCGAGGCTGCAATTCTTTGAATTTTTGCAATCAGACCTTGGTGATGACCTTGAGTAATAGGATATAAATAGTTCCAATAATGGAACACTAGGCATAAATGAGTTTAAGCATGAAAAAAATTAATTCCTACTGGAGAAATGGTGTTGAGATTTGTACAATTTATGACAGGGTCAATCAAGGAAATTATGAAAGAGATTGTGGATATGGCAAAAAAAAAAAAAAAAAGGTAGATGGTGAAAGGTTTTAGGATACAGGTTTTGGATGAATTCAAGCTCTAATGGACACCACACCAGAGGAATAAACAGAAGACAACTTGATGGAGATGAGTGCTCCTGAACCACTGCCAGACCGTGAGGAAGATGTAGAAGAAGCAGTGTCAGAAAACAAGTTGACATTAGACAAGCTGGCAGGAGGGTTCCAATTATTCAAGATTGCTTTTGACTTCTTTTATAACATGGATCACTTTATACAAGCACTGAAACTAAAGCAAATGATGGAAGAAGGATTGGTATTACCAGAAACATTTTTCTTTTTTTTTTTTTTTTTTTTTTTTTTTTTTTTGAGACGGAGTCTTGCTCTGTCGCCCAAGCTGGAGTGCAGTGGCGCGATCCTGGCTCACTGCAAGCTCCGCCTCCTGGGTTCACGCCATTCTCCTGCCCCAGCCTCCCGAGTAGCTGGGACTACAGGCGCCCGCCACTGCGCCCGGCTCATTTTTTGTATTTTTAGTAGAGACGGGGTTTCACCGTGGTCTCGATCTCCTGACCTTGTGATCCGCCCGCCTCGGCCTCCCAAAGTGCTGGGATTACAGGCGTGAGCCACCGCGCCCGGCTTACCAGAAACATTTTTCAAGAACTGTAACAGCAAAAATGTCATATACAAATTATAATGTTTTTTTGTAAAGTTATACCAAATGTACCTGCCTCCCCTGCCACCTTCTCCACATATTCCACCTCTGCCACCCCTGAGACAGCAAGCCAAACCTTCCTCTTCCTCCTCCTCCTCCTCACTCTACTAAATGTGAAGATGACAGGGATAAAGAGCTTTATGATGATCACTGCCACTTAATAAATAGTAAATGTATCTTCGCTTCTTTATGATTTTTCTTAATAGCATTTTCTTGTCTCTGGCTTACCTCATTGTAAGAATACAGTATGTAATACAAGTAACATACAAAATATCTGTTAATTGACTGTTTATGTTATCGGTAAGGCTTCTGGTCAACAGTAAGTTATTAGTAGTTAAATGAGGTCAAAACTGCACAGGTGGGAGGGGGGAATCAGTGGTCCTTAACCCTGAATCGTTCAAAGGTCCACTGTATATTGTTATAATTGTTCTATTGTGTTATTAGTTATTGTTGTTAATCTCTTGCTATGCCTAATTTATAAATTAAACTTTATCTTAGGTATGTATGTATAGGAAAAAATATAGTATATATAGGGTTTGGTTCTATGTACAGTTTCAGGCATGCACTGGAGGTCTTGGAACATATCCTCTACGGAAAAGAGGGAATTACTGTACCATCACACCAGGGATTAGAAGTTCAATATATGAATTTCAGGTGGGAGAAGACATCAACATTCAGTTTGTATCAGTGAATGTTTGGGGTTTTTTATGACTGCATCTTTTTTCTTCTCTCTTAGGTTTAAGCCATGCTTTTCCTTTTTCTAAGCTTCTCCATCATCATATCTACATGTTCACCATGTCCACGTCCATGACAGAATTCACTGTTGGGTTCCTTCCTCAGACTGCCATTTGTACATGCTTCCCATTGTTTCCTTTTGTACATCTAAAATCATGTTGGAGCTCTATGGAAGAATATGCCTTTTCAGATGTGACCAGAAGAGAGGTTCTGTCTACAGAAAGGACTCTCCTGCCAGGAGAAAGAACTTATTTCTTGGGCATGTTTTACTCTTTTAGTGGTATTTGCGCCTTAACTGAACCATATGAGATTAAATTTTTTTTGTCATATAGAGGGGGGAAATGGTTGTTAGATTAATTTTCCATTCCATTTTTGGCAGTAGGCACTTAGCTTCCTCCCCCATCAGGAAGGAAGTATGTGGGTGCACCATAATTTCTTGTGGTGTTAAGCAGCCAGAGATGGTCCAAGATTGAAAGCAACTGTTCATGCAGACCTGAGTGCTTCTTTACTTGGTCTCCAGGACACCGCACTTTCTTGGCAAAAATTAGCCACTTCTACAAAGCTTCTTTTGCTGGTTCCTCTTCATGTTCCCAACTTCTAAATATGGGAATACCTGAGATTTCAGTCCTTTAATCTCTTCTCTATTGAATCTACATAGTACTATCTCTCTGATATCATCCTCTCTTCTTGACTTTAAATATCACCTGTAAGCTGATGCTTCCAAATTTCTACCTCAGTCTAAACATTTTTAAACTCCAGATATCTATCTCCTCTTGTATGTCTAATAAACATATAAAACTTAACATGTCCAAAACTGAGCTCTCAGTTTTCCTCCCTAAATGTGCTTTCCTTGCAATTTTTCCCCATCTCAATAAATAACTTCAGTCTTCCAGTTGTTCAAGCAAAAGCCTTGAGGTCACCTTTGAATTGTCCCTATCACATTCAACATCCAATCCATCAGCAAATCCTTTTTGCCTTTACCTTTAACATCTATTTAGAACCTGTCCACTTCTTATCACCTCTACCATCACCTTAGGACAAGCCACATCATCTCTTCCCTGCATTATCAGAATGGTCTCCTGACTGGTCTCTATGATTTTCTTCCTTACCTCCTATAGCATATTCTCTACGAAAGGAACTATGCCTTTAAAATGTTTCACGTCATATTACTTCTCTGTTTACAACCCTTAAAAATGTCCCATCTCACTTATGAAAATAAACTCCGACATCCTTTTCATTGTACTATGACCTAGAGGGCCCTGTGTGATCTGTCCCACTGCTATTATTCCTATTAAGTCTGCTAGTCCTCTCCTCACTTAACCCACTCCAGTTAGGGTTGACTTACCCTTTAGGCAGTTGGCATAGTGCCAAAGGTCTGAGCCATGCTTTTAGGAGCCCACAAAAATGTTTAGCTTCTTTTAAAAATCAGAGGAAAAAATTCTAGGTTAAAAACTGTATTTTAACATACAAAATTAATTATTTGTCTTTATATCAACACAGTCATAAAATATAATTTTTAGTATTGTTTCAATGAAGGAAGGTACACACAAAGACAAAAGCATCCTAGGGTTCATGAAAATCCTAAGAGGACCCTGGGAAGTTTGGGCTGAGCTGGGAAAGTCTGACTATTTAATATAGTGGGCTAAGTAACTGCTCCCTGCTTCTTGATTTTGTGTCTCCTATTGGATCCTGTTCATCATTGTTCAGCAACTGCTTTCCTTCCTTGTGCTCAGCTCTTTGAACTTTGCTTCATACAAACAGTGAGGGCCTGCTATCAACTGAATGGAATCCCACCTTGAGGTCTCTCACCATGGCCAATCACACCTTCCTTAAGGATCTCCACTGACCTCTTGGGTACAGTGAGACAAGACAAAAGGAAATTGCCCTCAAGGAAACAAAGAGGTGAGACCATCAGATATGGAGCTCAGCCCAGCTGGTTGCCTATTTAGTTCTGAAAATCAAAATAACAACAAAAAACCTTCTTACTATTATATGTGGCCAAATTCCTTTAACTAAGAAAACAGATCTTATATTTTCAACCTTAACATTTATATGACTTTTTTTTGGTCTTTTCTTTTATGAAGCTTTCCTTTCCCCTTGTATCTCAATGAAGATGAAAGGTTCACCTATAATTTTCTCTTCCAATAATTACAGCTTTCAAATATCAGTAAGTTATAGGTTATTGCTATTATGACCTGAAAATTACTTATAAATCTAGCCAGGCCAGTACCTTTATAAGACATCAGAGAAACAGCTAAAAACACCCTCTCTGGAATTAAGAAGAAATATTCTGGTAGGAAGCTCTAAGAATAGTCATAAATTGGTCTTGCAAAATCAGGTTTATTTGTAATATGCATATATGAAAATTTACCCATGATGCATAATCTCAATCCTAATTTAACTTGTCCCAATTTAACTAATCCTAAAGTAACTAATTTTACTTCCATTTTTATTATGTGTAAAAGTAAGTTCCTTCTATAATGTTTTGTACTCTTGGTCTACTTGCTTGCTTGCTTTTCCATCCATTGCAGTATTTGGGAACGGATTACAAAAAGATACTTGGATAAGTAGCACTGAAAGCTGTTAAAAACAGAATATCAATTCCTGGAGTATGTTTCTATCCGGATGCACATGAATGAAATAATTGAACTCTCAAAGTTCTTTTCATGCCCTTAATTCGATGAAGCAATTCCTGAAGCAACACGTTCATATTTCATAGCTGACTTACATGTTTCCTTTTCCTAGCGTTCCCTTTTGGACTAAGTTTTCTCCTTACTAATGTCAGTTAAACTGGTGAGACTTCAGACAAGTGGTTTCTCAATCCTGATGACACAACAGAGTGATGTGGGGAACTTTAGAAAAGTTCTGATGATCCGGCCCTGCCCCTAGAAACTGTGATTCAATATTTTGAGTGTATATGAACCACTTGGTTATTTGGTTACTATGTCACCAAAGCAGGTTAAAAAGGTGGGGAAAAGCCATTTTTTCTTCAGCCTGGCTATCTGGACAACTAACAAATTATTTTTTACCCCCAAAAGGAAAGAAAAATGGGACCAAAGATATTTTTACTTTTAGTAAATAAAGCGCATCAACTCTCAAGAGGTGCTTGACCCTTTAAACCACACAGCAATGCACAGAAAGACAATTGGGTGAGGCTGCATGCCCTTCATATACATTTCAACACCTACCTCAGGTCCCAAAATAAATATTTTTAATATTGTCTCATTCTGGGCTGTTCCAACATGCACTATATCAGCTTGTCTGCATATTCTAATGTAACAGCATACAAGTTTCCAGCAGCTCATTCTCGATGTATTTTCAACAGACATTAATTCCTCATTACATATATTCCACCTTTGAAAATTACACCAGCCAAAGATTGCAAGATGTAGTACTGACCAGCACAGTATTCATGAGGGGTGAAGATCCAATCTATGGTAAGGAAAATGCTGCAGTTTTCCACACAGTAATTACAGCTAAACCCAATTAAATGAGCTAAACCCAACCCTCTTGCCTGGTTTCTTCCTGGTTTCCAAGAATGTGGTGTGATATACCTTAGGGCCATTTGTCAGGGATCCTCAGGGTTGTTGGTGGATATGGATATTTTCCTTCTTTCATTTCTCTCAAAGAAGTAGACAGGGCAGAGGAATGAGGGTGGGGCTGCTTTTTAGTACATTGTATTCTTCCTCCAGTTCTGCTAACAGGAAGGATGAACGCAGCCCTGCAGGAAACTCTCCTTTTGCCACTAAGCCCTTCCAGGGTCAAGGGTGAGAAGGCAAGGGATCAATACCACTAACCACTCCGTGAGCTGCCTTTGGTCAACCTTCTGTTTCTGGGTTTCCACACAGAATTCCATAGCATTAAGAGTCTTTCTCACCCAAATAAGGACATTTTTGGGGATGGTTTAGGCTGGGAGGAACACAGAGAGGAAAAAAAATGTAGTTAAAAAATAAAATAAAATAAGCTCCATAACATTTTTCTTATGAATCTGGATTTTAAAAATTATACCATAGCATTTTCTCCTTTCAGTATTCTCTTCTCCCAGTTGGTATAAAATAAGCAACAATATCCTCCTTTGTAGCCTCTCTCCTCTGTGCGTAGCCCTTGGTTTGTGCAGAGGAAGTTTTAACCCTCTATGAGGTGAATGCCAGGAATCGTTTTAGGATGATTTACCAGAAGTCAGCCAGGAAGCTGACATGGGCCTGTTTGTAAAGGAAGAAGTACAGAGCCAGGGTATTTTGTGTCACTGTGAGAATGCACATTGACCTTTGTTAGAGAAACAGTTAATATTATTATTCCATTATCACACTTTCAAATGAGAAATTTAACCTCACATTTGTCCACTCATATATCCCTCATGGCACAGTAAAGAGCCTTCGTTGGTTTCGTGCAAAACCACTAACTATTAAAAAGGTGAATGAAGCTGCTCCCCAGACCCCGCTTTCCCTCAGCTTCCTTCGCAAGCACAGACAAGATCAGAGGATTTGTTATGGTCACGCAGTGACACGAGCTTGGAACCAAGTATCATTTTTGGTCCTCTTAGTGTTCATTCTTTCCCTAAACTACTCCTTTTTTTTCTGGGAAACAGACATTTTAAATTGTAAGCTACTAGAAGACAGAGACTGTGTATTTTAACCTGTCTGGTAAAATGCCCAACTCAAAGCAATGGAAAATACCAACCAGGAAGACAAGAGCCCCAAAATCTAGGCTTGACTCTGCCACTAACCCTTGCAAGTCATTCTGTACAATAAAGGAATTGGATTATATGAAATCTAAGGTCCTTTCTGTTATAGCTCTAGGCTTATGCACCTGAGAACTATTCATCAATGACATGAACTGTCAAACACCACTGTGGAGCCTCTCCATCACAGGTACCACTACCGCCCCCGCTCTTCCTCCGCCCTGCCCAGCACACTCTGCTCAGCTTTGAGAGACCCCAGCTCAGCTCAGAAACCATAACTGGCCTTATTTTTATTGCCTCTGTTCAAGGCTATGGGACTTCATCACTACTATGTGTTTTGGCTGTGTTTTCCCACTCGTGAGAGATGAAAAAACAATTGCCAGCCAGGTGCAGTGGCAGTCTCCTGTAATCCCAGCTGTCAGGAGACTGGGGTGGGATGATTACTTGGGTTCAGGAATTTGAGTCCAGTTTGGGCGGAAAAGAAAAGAAAAGAAAAGAAAAATGGTCATTTTCTAAATTTACATTCAGAAACTCCAGCAATGTTGTATAGTTCTAGAGAAAAGGGTGTTCTCAAGGGAAGAGATACAATGGTGTTGTTCTATTTCTCCATTCATGCTTTCAGAGCCTTCAAAAGAATAATGTGCTTGTTATTTAAAAGGTTCTGATATTCGCAGAAAACAAATATCATCAGGGTGCACTGGCTGTACTGGTTTTTGCTCCAAGGGCAGGAAACAGCTTGGCCAACTTGAGTAAAATATGCTTCTCCTCAGCTGCTAAGCTTGTTAGCCTCCCCATCTGGTGGCAGGAATAGCATTGCATACGTAATGTAGACTTGCCAATGCTTGCTTTTCTTCCAGAGATTTTAAATATTTCTCTCAATTTTTAATCCCACAAACAGATTCCAAAATAGAAAAAAGGATTATGTTCCAATGTTTCCACCATCTTTGTCCCTCAATTTTTTTTTTTTCCTAGCAGACATTACCCACGTATACCCTCAGGGAAAGGAAAGCTCTCAGCCCATCAACTTTTTGATGCCTCAGGAACCCACTTTTTCCAGAGAAGATTCTAAGTGGGTCATTTCCCTTTTCTGGCTTAACTACAAATTCCATCCACACGCTTACCCCCTATCCTATTTTCAGAATTGAATGGCTAACTCAATTCCATGAGGCCTTGATTAGTTCCAGTTAAGGTCACAGTTGTTACTTAAAAGCAGTGGTCTTTTTGCCCCCCGCCAAAGACTAGTTTTATCCCTACCTCCACCCTTTCCTCCCTTTTCCTTTTCCTTCTCCTTCTTCTTCAATAGCACTGTGTTACGAAGGGCCTGGCCACACACAGAGAATATTACAGGAATAAAACCTGGAAAAGAGCACACAGTTATGAAACATTAAACTTCAACTTCTCTTTATTTTGCTCCCTGAATTCTCCTCCCCCTCCAAGAAAACATGAACCTCGACAGATTTGTGGTTCATGTTATCTTCAGCTGTAAAAGCCAGCTGAACCAACAGAGCAGCCCTTCTCTGTTTCCTGCTGCCTAGAGGTTTCAAAAGGAGCTACTGTAAAGGAACGGTTACCTCTTTGGCCTTATGGACAACTTTTTTAGAAGAAACAGATTCAACTAAAATCACCAAGGCAAAGAACTCTGTACATTGTAGACTTCTGTACAAATGAAATCAATTAATATTGGGAGTTCTTCCATGCCAATTAAAGAGAGGATGGGCAAGGACAGAAAAGTAAAAACAGCGCCTGAATGCTGCTTTTTAAAGAAGTGATTAAAAAAAAAAAAAAAAGTTCAAGGATACAAATCCATTTCTTCAGTGAGCCCCAACCTATGAACTTCAGTGGGAATTTGGCCTGAGGATAGATAGCCACATCAGACATTGATTCAGTTAAAGCTAACCCATTTCAAGGTGTCACCCATTAATTTATTGACCACAAATAGGAATTTTGCCCAAGGCCAGAACTCACAATTGGTCCCAGTTGACCTGAAATGGATTTCCACAAGTGGCTGGGGAAAGGGAGTCTCTTTTTAGAATGTCTCTTCTTTGGTCCACTGTCTCTTTCTTTATCCCCTCTCCCCCTTTATGACATTAATAACAAAGCACTCAAAGAGCTTCATTAGTCGAAGGCATACAAACAGCTGCTCAAAGGATTTGTGACTGGATTGATCCTAAAGCTGCCAGTATAGACATTACATGTCAAAAATGATGATGTGAGCTTCTCAGCTGCTTTTCAATTTTGACATCATTCCCTTTTCATTCTTGCCCATTTCATGTTATTGATGAAGTGTTCATTTAGTAAAAGAAAATACATTACTCTTACAGAGTGGCTTTTTGCAGTATGTTGCCAGTCTTGCTTTATACATGTTTTCATATAAATATAAAATTATTTTTTATTCCTGAAACACATTTTTAACATGCAAGCAACAAAAGAAAGAATATTAAAATAGTATTTTTCTAGTATATATGTTGCCAAGACGAGCACTAAAATAGTATTTTTCTGTGTGATGCCATATGTAGCATCCTTAATCAATAGTCTCACCTAGACAGGAAAATGAATACAGTAGTCATTTTATGAACCTGTGAAATGGGTTATTGTTTTGCTAAGATTAAAAAGTGACTCTTCTCTCCAATTTGGGGCCATTTTTCAAATTTTCTGTGGCATGTAGCTAAATTCAAGCTGCCTTCATAAGACCTGGAGACCCAAAAGCTATAAAAACCAAATTATTTCTACCTTAGAGAAGCAATTGCATAGGGTATACGAGGAAGCATATACAAGGATGCAGCATTTATTTACAGTAGCAAAAAAACAAACAACAACTTGGAAACCACTTGTAGATCACAGAGGAATGACTAAATAAGCTGTGATCCATCTAAGCCACAGAACACTAAAAAAGCAGTTCGAAGGAATGAGATGGAACTTACTTACATGCTGATAAGGATCCATCTCTAAGGCATTTTTTTTTATACTTTAAGTTCTAGGGTACATGTGCATAACGTGCAGGTTTGTTACATATGTATACTTGTGCCATGTTGGTGTGTTGCACCCATCAACTCGTCAGCACCCATCAACTCGTCATTTACATCAGGTATAACTCCCAATGCCATCCCTCCCCCCTCCCCCTACCCCATAATAGGCCCCGGTGTGTGATGTTCCCCTTCCCAAGTCCAAGTGATCTCATTGTTCAGTTCCCACCTATGACTGAGAACATGCGGTGTTTGGTTTTCTGTTCTTGCGATAGTTTGCTAAGAATGATGGTTTCCAGCTGCATCCATGTCCCTACAAAGGACACAAACTCATCCTTTTTTATGGCTGCATAGTATTCCATGGTGTATATGTGCCACATTTTCTTAATCCAGTCTGTCACTGATGGACATTTGGGTTGATTCCAAGTCTTTGCTATTGTGAATAGTGCTAAGGCATATTTTAAAAAAATAAATTGTTCATATTAACAGACATACTTACAAACATGAAACAACACTATGTAGTTTCTACCTAGAAAAAGGTCTGTTAAGAAAATGTAATAAACTGATTGGGAGAGACTGGGATGATTTGAGATTAAGAATAATGGTGAAAGCCAGGCGCGGTGGCTTATGCCTGTAATCCCAGCACTTTGGGAGAATGAGGTGGGCGAATCACTCGAGGCCAGGAGTTTAAAACCAGCCAGGCCAACATGGTGAAACCCCATCCCTACTAAAAATACCAAAAAAAATTAGTTTGGCATGGTGACGTGCACCTGTAATCCCAGCTAATCAGGAAGCTGAGGCCTGAGAATTGCTCAAACCCAGGAGGTGGAGGTTGCCCTGAGCCAAGATTGTGCCTGGGCAACAGAGCAAGACCCTACCAAAAAAAAAAAAAAAAAGTAGTCGTGAAAGAGGAGTTTAGCCTTACATATAATATTTTCAATTTTTACAAAGAAACTGTATTCATGTTATTTATATAGCTCAAACTTAAGTCCTTTTAAACAGTCACAGTATTAAGTGGTACTTTAAAAGCATTGACTTCTTGCATTGCTTATTTAACTAAACCCCAATATTGTCCTGAAAATCAGCTATTTTTATGAGAGTTATTTAGTCCTGAGGTTCTGTTCTAAAGGAGCAGTGGGAAGAAAGAGGATAAACAAGCTAGAATTTGAATTAAACTTCAACATGGAATAAAACACCAACTTCCTTCCTTCTCCACCCTCTCTTGGACCTGAGCCCACCACTGTACTTCTGAGCGGTCACCCTACCCACCCTGAGAGACATAGAATTCTAGAACCACAAAGCACCTTACAAAACCTTTGCTTCGACCCCTAATGTTTAGGTGAGAGTGCTGGTTTGCTCAAGTTAGAATCCGTTGTTCTTGTTGACTTGTCCTTTTCTCTATAACCTCATTTTATAACCCTCTTTTGGGAGTGAAATGGAGTTGGGCTCAGTCCTTTCTGTTCAACTGGACAGAACTCCTCTCACTAATTTCAACAGAGAAAACTGGTGCTTTTTCAGAGTTGTTTACTTCCATTCTCTAGGGAATTAGTTTGTTTAAATGTGCTTTGAAGATTCCGGTTCTACAGAACTCAATTTCTTTAGTTTATCTCTCTTTAACCCTCAACCACTCTCCCTCTCTAACTCTCTCTTTCTTTCTCATCTTTGCTTTAGTTTTGTTTCTGAATCTCTCTGCTTTTCTCTGTCTCCATGTATTTCTGTCCCTTTTCAACCTTATTCCTTCTGGCATGAGCATGTTCTATTTGTTTTTTGGAAAGATGCTCTACAAAGTAAATTTTTGTGTGATAAATTTTAGTAATACTTTACTAATTTAAAAAAAATCAACCAAAAAAAGTTAAGACCAGAAGGTAGATTCAGTTTTAATGAAGTGTTCTTCTTTTACCTTGCTTTTATGTTGCTCCTTTTTATCTCTTCATCAAGGAAACTGTATTTCATCAAGGCTCGGAGTATAATAAATAACTTACAAGGATGCACAGTTGTACATTACTCTCTTGACAGGGTGACTCAACACTGATAGGTATTATCTACATTCTTTAAATGGTTCCCTGCAGGACTAAGCCCTGTGCACATACAGAAATACAAAAGTACACAGGATAAAATGTCTGGAGGTGACTAATCTGGCCCATTGTTATTTCCTTGCAACAAGAGTTTGCTTATGAAATTCAAGTACTTTCAAAATGGCATAAGCAACTGAGGAACACATGTCAACGCTCTGTGATCTGGAGCCTTCCAGGGTAGCTCAGTAAACAGCGCATCTCTCCAAGTGAGCTTCTGGGCATTGTAGCCCTTTATGGGCTCCAAGAAGAAATGGTGGTCAAGCTGGCTGGGAGAGGCGCACACTGTACTGAAGCTGTGGCTTCCCAGCCTGCTTAAGAAACCTTTTTGCCAAGTACATTTCCAAAGAGGGAATTCCATAAAGGGACATTTCTCAGGTACTGAATCCTTTGAACTTGAGCCTTTTGGCATTTTCATTTACATCTGCTTAAACAGACACATGACCAGCATTTATCAGTCTAGCACTTGCTGGGGCATTCTTCCTTCTAAACCGTAAAAGGAATCTCTGATAAAATTATGATTTTTGTAATACCTAACAAGCTGTGACCTGTACAAAGCTCAGAGTTCTGGCAGAAATATAAAATCAATTGAGTTTCATCTAAACCATTCTTTGCCTTTTGAGACCCTTTGATAAATCTCAGATGGAAATTCTTCAGTCCCACAGAAGCTTTGGAGGGCAACAGTACGCTTTGATTTTTGACTTTATCATGTAATTGGGGCAGCATTTTTATTGACAGGTTGTTCACTAGATCGGTGGGTTTATTAATCTGTTTTTCTAAGCAAGTAACTTGACAGGACTTCATTTAAAAGTGATTGTAGTGTCTGCAACTGGGCTCACCTTGGGCAGAGATCAGAGGTTACTGAAGTCGACATTTTCTTATAAAGACCCCATACAAACAGGACAACAATCCAATCAAGTTGGGAAAATTGGG
This sequence comes from Macaca nemestrina, assembly GCF_043159975.1. Classification (NCBI taxonomy): domain Eukaryota; kingdom Metazoa; phylum Chordata; class Mammalia; order Primates; family Cercopithecidae; genus Macaca; species Macaca nemestrina. The sequence goes on along the minus strand of NC_092127.1, from coordinate 80,568,716 downwards.
GAATTTAACATGGCTACCATCTTCTCATTTTTGAATGATTGCAACTGTAATCTTTGCTTGCAGAAGGGGAGGGAAGAAGATTAATCCACTCTCCATACTCCAGCAAGGGTGACCTTCCTAAAATGCAAATCCTATCATGCTTATACTCTGCATGAAATCCTGGAGTATCTCTCCATTGCTCTCGGTATAAAGACCAAAAGACTCACAATAACATTAAAGATCTTCCAAGCCTTGCCTACCTTTCTAGGCCTATCCTTTGCCCCTCACACTGTAGACTCTGCCATCTGACTACTTGCTATTGAAGGAACTCACCAGTCTCCCTCTTCTTTCTTGGCCTTTAAACATGACGGTCCTTCTGCTTGGAATGCCCTTCCCATGCTCTTCAGCTGGCTAAACCTTACTAGCTTTTCAGGGCAGTTTAACTATTACCTCCTTTGCACTTTTCAGGAGTTCATGGCATTTTACCCACCACTTAAAAAATGTCCATCTATCTTTGACCCTAGATCAAACATGCCTTGTGAACAGAAATTGTGTCTTAAATCCCAGTGTTTAACTCTATGGCAATATCCATTATAATACATCACGCATTTTTTTTTTCTCCCTAGTATTTATCCAGCTCTGGAATTATATTGTTTGATGTCTGTCTTCCCAGCCAGGGCAACTTCCCTGATGGCTTGTCTGGCCCATTTATAGCACCTAGAACAGTTTGGGGCACACAGTAGGCATTCAATAAATATTTGCTGCCGGGTACAGTGGCTCACGCCTGTAATCCCAGTACTTTGGGAGGCCAAAGCAGGCAGATCACCTGAGGTCAGGAGTTCAAGACCAGACTGGCCAACATGATAAAATCCCATCTTTACAAAAACACAAAAATTAGCTAGGCATGATGGCAAGTGCCTGTAATTCCAGCTACTTGGGAGGCTGAGGCAGAAGAATCACTTTAACCTGGGAGGTGGAAGTTGCAGTGAGCCGAGATGGTGCCATTGCACTCCACCCCAGGCGACAGAGCAAGATTCCGTCTCAATTAAAATAAATAAATAAATAAATATTTGCTTAATTAATTGTAACTAAAAAGCCTAACACAGGGTCCAGCAGTTACTTAGACTTCATCGAATCCAATGAACCACTGATGGTGAAATGCACTGCAATTTTATATACCATTAAGAAAGGTAAGAAAGGGTGGAAATGCCTCCAAAAAGCATGACATAATGCTTAATGAAACAATGACATTATAATTTCTTCTTGGATATATTTTTTTATTTGGTATAAGAGACATATTTAGTCACAGATATTTATCTTATCTCTTACACATGCATAAAAAGAAAAATATAAGCAAAAGTAATTGGTTCAATTTTCTAAACTTCTTTATATGTGTGAGTCTAAATTTGCTGAATTACCTTCCAAACTGAGTGGTCAGTGTCCCTGACTTTCCCACAGTATCCATCTTCTGTGCCATCGAGAGTGTTGATGCTCACTATTTCTTAAAAGAGTACTCCACTATTATCCCTGGGAGTTTTCATCCAAGCTGCTGACACCCACTATTAGGCAAGTTTGAGGGCTAGTTCCTTATTGATTTTTGCCAAAGGTCAGATTTCAAACAATGGCCCTGATTCATATGTCTTCCTCAAACATAAAGGTCGGTTGACAGAAACACGAAGGGGCTCAGTTATCCAGTTGTGCCATCAAAAAGAACAGCCAACTAGTACATTACGACTGCTTCTAACTGACAGTATTTGTAAGCCACCTGCAATGTTAAAACTGATCACAATTTTAGAGTTAATAAAATGTGACTATGTGTCTGACATATAATCGATGCAACATAACATTAGTAGTATATGCTTAATAAGTATTTGAATGAGTGAGATTGACAGAGAGGAAGCACATAGAGAAATAGATCTAGGAAGTTACTCCCCAGTGCATAAATAATTTAATATTCAAACTCTTCTCTTATTGACTGAAAAATACTATGTGCCAAGCCCCAATGCTTGGTTTATTGATATACATTATCTCATTTGATTAAATAATATATACATAATTTCTAGGTGTTATAATCAGTTCCCAAAGTGAAAAACAGATCTACTTTAGGTATTATTCTGTCTCCAGAACTCCACATTGACCTAGACTCACATCAATATCACAATGAACATTAACTTTCATAATTTTACAATCAGAAAATATCTTCATAATCATTAAAAGATTGAGTTCAGCATAGTTTTATTGTCAAAAATATTCTATAATAATTCCAAAAGACTGGTCATCTGTGAATTGTGCACATACTTTTTAATTAAAAATTTTTATTAACTTGAAATTTTCCATATGATTTCAAAAATCAACTATTAGAGCCAGGTGCAGTGGCTCACACCTGTAATCCAAGATACTTGGGAGGCTGAGGTGGGAGGATCACTTGACCCTAGAAGTTCAAGACCAGCCAGCAACACAGTAAGACCCTGTTTCTAAATAAATAAACAACTTTTAAAGGATCACCTATTAAACTGAAATGCAAGGACCTATGTTCTTAACTCAAAGATAGGATAAATAGCTAGAAAAATTCATTTTAGTCTTGGATTTGAAAAAGACTGCAATGGTACAAACAATCCCAAAAGGTATCTTAAAACTGTCAAAATAATTATTGAAACAAAATCAAATTTAATTATCTCTAATTTTAAAATACTGTATTAGGCATGCTATTCAGGACAGGAATTAGGAGACTAGGTGTTATACTCCAAAGATTAAGAATTACTCAGTTCAGTAAAACCTCCACCCACATCAATTTAAGTGCAGTTCCCACAAAAGCAGGGCTATATGTATGTGTGTGTGTGTATGTGTGTGTGTGTGTGTGTGTGTGTGGTACCAAAAATACCCAATTATCAGATCAGTGATATTCACAGCTCTTTTGATGATGATCTTTCAGATGATGATCTTCAGATGATGCTCTTTGCTGTTCTAAGCGATGTGTTAATGCTCACTTCCTTTTAGCCACAAAGCCTTGGCCCCACAAGTTGCCTGGAGGCAGCTCTGACCTACATGCAGTCAAATCATCCCAGTCACATCAGTCTCCAGGGTCATTTGAAGTGTGGGTGGTTGACATCTAAGGGATAAGTGGGAGAAAGTTCTGCGGCTGGTCTGACAGTAAGGAGGCTAATTCCTGAAGGGCAGAGAAATAAAATGTCACTCACTCCTATGAGCCCCTGTGGTTTTCAGAGCAGGATCCATTGTGTTTTCTGCTGCAGTCTTAGTAGGGCAATTAGTGGAGAAGGAAATGGGTGGGAGTTCTGCAAGCTTGCCAATATGTGAATGAACCCAACAATGAAGACGAGCTTTTAGTTCCCTTCCCTGGTCACTAGCCACAATGTGCATGGTGGTCAGGAGCTCTGTATCCATATGGTGAGAGTGATGCTTTGAGGTTTTGCTTGTTTTTTGCAATATTAGAGTGAGCAGCTGTCAACTGGATTGTCAAGCTAACACACATAGCAGCACGAAAGCCCTGCATTTACAATTAGTTTCCAGTTGAAATGGAATTACCCTTACTAATGACATGAGGGACTTTCTGATTGGGGTTCGAGATTAGAGGCATTTATTTACCTGTATAAAGGTCAATGCAGGAGAAACTTATATGATATGGTTTGGATACTTGTCCCCTCCAAATTTCATGTTGAAACATGACCTCCAATGTTGGAGGTGGGGCCTAGTAGAAGGTATTGAATCATGGGGGTACATCCCTCATGAATGACTTAGTGCCATCCCCTTGGTGATGAGTGAGTTCTTGCTCAGTTAGTTCACGTGAGATCTGGTTGTTTAAAAGAGTCTGGAGGCCAAGTGCAATGGCTCACACCTGTAATCCCAGCACTTTCGGAGGCCAAGGCAGGAGGATCACTTGAGTCCAAGAGTTTGAGACCAGCTGGTCAACATTGTGAGATCCTGTCTCTACAAAAAATAAAAAGAAATTGGTTGGGCATGGTGGCACCTACCTGTGGTCCCAGTTACTTGGGAGGCTGAGGTGGGAGGATTGCTTGGGCCCAGGAGGTTAAGGCTGCAGTGAACCGTGATTGCACCACTGCATTGCAGCTTGGGTCACAGAGTGGAACCCTGTCTCAAAAAAAAAAAAAAAAAAGTCTACTACCTCTCCCTTCTGTCCCTTGCTCCTGCTCTCACCATGTGATATGCTGGCTTCCCTTTTCACCTTCCATCATGATTGTGAGCTTCCTGAGGCACTCATCAGAAGCCAAGCCAATGTTGCTGCTATGCTTCCTGTACAGCCTGCCAAACCGTGAGTGAATTAAACCCCTTTTCTTTATGAATTACCCAGCCTCAGGTAGTCTTTATAGGAATGCAAGAGGGACTAGCACACCATACCTGGGGAGAAGGAGAGAATCCATGGAACCCAGGAGAGAAAAGAAAGCCATGCTTCCAGGGAATCTCTCAGTGGCAGAATTCCAGGCTCCAGTGGCCCATGTTCATCCTGTTGCCAGGGCCAAGATCCCCAGCAGGCACAAAGGGCACAGTGACTAGAGACTCACAATATGTTTAGGGCCCATGAACAGATTTTTATTTCTTTAGAAATCAGAAGGAAAAAATACAGTTTTAGGTCAAAGAACGTGTTTTAATATGTAATGTTAATATATTCACCTTTATTCTAACCTAATCATAAAATATACTTTTTACTTTTTTTCTAAGGAGGAAGTGCCTACTGCTCCTGAAAGTTACCATGCAGCCCTGCCTGTGGTATTAGGTTAACTGATATGATATTGCTGGCAACCAATTGTTTCAGGTCTACGAAACAGTTTTGGTCTACTTACTACATATCTCTCAGACGACCCTTTCCTAGTTTGTAGAAAGTCTCAACTCAAGCCAGGTAGAGAAAGTAATCCATTTCTTTCCCTCCCTTTTTCCTTTTCCTCTCTCTCCTTTTTCTCTATTTCTTTTACCTTTTCCTTCTATGTGTTTGCTGGGTAGTGGGTTCTCTCTCTCTCTCCTTTAATCTTCCCCTCTCCCCCACTCTCTCTCCTTTCTCCCCTCTCCTTCTGTCCCTATTTTCTCGGACTTTCTTATGGAACCAGAAGATCAGTCATCTATAGTCCTCTGGGCTCCCCAAAGAACCTTGAACTGTCACAGGTACTCACTGTGCTCCTTCCACCCTCAATGCTATCTCTACCCTCTTTCTCTGAGTCATAGATGAGTTCCAGAAGAGATCAGAAAGACCAGGTAAACTCAGATCAGAGATATCCTAAAGCTCTCTGGGGTTGGGGCAGGAGACAAGGTCCACAGACAGACTAATTTCTTTCTTTTCTTTTTCATTTTACAAACAGGGTCTCACCTTGTTGCCCAGGCTGGAGTGCGGTAGCACAATCATAGCTCACTGTAACCTCAGACTCCTGGGGTCAAGCAATCTTCCTCACTCAGCCTCCTGAAGATCTGAGACTACAGGCTCACATGATCATGCCTGGCTTATTAAAAAAAAAAAAATTTTTTCTTATCGAAACAGGGTCTCACTATGTTACCCAGGCTGGTCTTGAACTCCTGGCCTCAGGTGAGCCTCTCATTTTTGGCCTTCCAAAATGCTGGGATAACAAGCATGAGCCACTGCTCCTGGCCAGACTAATTTCCTAAATTGTTTTGATCCTCCCACACTCTTTCTCTATCTTTAGTTGCTGGGATCTTGACCTGGTAGGGAAAGTGGGGAGGAAGAAGAAAAAATGATTCTACCTACTTGCTTATCCTTGAAAATTTTTCCCATCTTAATATTTAGGACAAAGATGTTGATGTTAAATTTATTTTGCAAGAATTTGCATTTTTTCCTTTCTGATCCCATCATTGAAAACCCCTGAAGAAATGAATGCCCCCTGGTCTAGCTACATAAATAGGAAATCACCAGATAAATAAGGTAAATAGGGAAATAAGAACCAGGGCATAGAGCACATCTGATATAACTTCCCCTATCACTCTAGCACAAATACTATTTAAACCCATTAGGGCCAAACCATAGAGCTGGCTGTCATGGCAATTCTATGGATAGAGTCCTGTCCTCAAGGAACTACATTTAGTGGAGAGAAGTAACGTGCATAAATGATACAAGAAAATGAACATAAATGAGGAAGGAGGAAGTGCTCAGTGGGGGACTGATAGAAAAGCAGCCAGTATCCAGGCTCCCTCTTGGCGATGAAAAGAGCTTAAAAGCTATTCCGTGGTCACAGATGATGGCGGATTATCCACTCCAGTCTGTGGCCCAATGAGAAGGTTGAGTGACCTCTTAAAAATCCAGCCCAGACGTGTGATTAAATATTCAGGCTTAAAGAAGTACTGCAGAGCCTGGAGGCAGAGGACACCTTTAGGCCAGGTGAGAAAGAAAGGAATGACTGAACGCTCATCATACAGAGCTGTGAAGGAAGAAGTAGTCAGAGACTCCATGGATTTGGTTCAGGGCTTTCATTTATCTGAAGATGTCAAAGAACCTTTGTGTTACTGGCTTTCAGAAATTCTGGGAGAAGGCCAGGCGCAGTGGCTCATGTCTGTAATTCCAGCACTTTGGGAAGCCAAGGCAGGCAGATCACCTAAGGTCAGAAGTTCAAGACCAGCCTGACTAATACGGCAAAACCCCGTCTCTACTAAAAATACAAAAAATTATCCAGGTGCGGTGGCACACAGCTGTAATCCCAGCAACACAGGAGGCTGAGGCAGGAGAATCATTTGAACCCGGGAAGCAGAGGTTGCAGCGAGCTGAGATCGTGCCACTATACTCCACTTCATCTAAAAAAAAAAAAAAAAAACTCTGGGAGAAGAAAATGATGAAGGAGGCCATATTATTATCCAGCTTCTAGAGAGAGAGTAACAAAAGCAAAATGGTTAGCTTTGAATTTATAACAAGTCATTAGGGGAACAAGAACTGCAGAGGAGAAGGCACAACATCCATGTTGTGCCAACTTTGTCTGGACTTAAATGATGAATTTGGAAGAGAGAGGTGGAGTTGGGGAGTGGTAAAGCATTAAATAACCAACCATGACTAACCGCTGAGTTTAGCCTGAATGAATTCATTCTGCAAACATAGCTGTCATCAAAACATAGTTTATGCAAGATTCCCAAATATGCTGCATGTCACAACATATAACTACAAATCCATGCTTTGTCTGCAAGGTCATAATCAACTGTCTGTGGTGTAGCATTTGGTATGGTTGGATAACATGGAATGGTCGCCCCAGGTGATTTCAGTTTTTATGAAAGTAGAATAGGGTAAGCATTTTATTCACTGTGTTGTTGAAGGTAGATTTGTGTAGTCAACAGAGTTTTGTGGCTGCTGTTGTTTTTAATTCAAAGAACATGCTACAACAGAATACAGCTACCTTGTAGTACAAACCCAAATTTTTATTCTAGTTCTATATTCAGCTAGCTACATGAGGCATAATGACTTTATCTTAAAACGAGGCCCCTTCCAGTCTTAGAGTGCTATGATTACCCTGTTTCGTTATTGTGAATAGCCTGGTAGGCACTTTTCTCTGAGAAGATAGGGGAACAGCTGAGAAACAATGTAAGACACCATTAAATCTACTTACCACTGAAGGTAGGAAGAAAATTAATGAATTAAGTAGGGACTCTGTGTATTTCTTTTCTACTCTTTTCCTTGTCCACTAATCCTAGCTTTCAAAAAAAGCGGGGGGGCAGGGAATATGTAAAATCAACTACTGTAAAGGGGTGAGCCATAGGATATTCAAACCTGGTACTTCTCCCAAAAAGGCATAAAGGTAGAAGGTTTGACCCATGTTTGTGGTATTTTGAAAATGGGCCATGTATTTAAGAAATACCAAATTATAAATATTAGCTATATATTAGTGCTTGGTCTAGACCAGGGTTTCTCAGCCTCAGCACTACTGACATTTAGACTGTATAATTCTTTGTTGTAGGGAGTTGTGCTGCGCATTGTAGGATGTTTAGCAGAATCCCTGGACACTGCTCACTAGTTGTCAATAGCAAACTGTCCCACCTTCTAATTTTGGTAATCAAAAATGTCCTCAGGCATTACCAATGTCTTCTGGCTGGTAAAGTCACCCTCCTTTAAGAATCACTGGTCTAGACAAAATGATGAGGGATATTACGATGTTTTATTTTGAAGTGTCTGTCCCTGCCATCTTTCCGGCCTCCTGCCTTGGGCATTTCTTTATTCATTTATTTAAGAGATGTTTATTAAATAACAACTACATGCCAGGCACTGTGCTAGGAGATGAGGATACAGTAGTGAAAAAGAGAATGGTCCCTAATCATGGAGTTTACAATTTCATAGGGGAGACAATGTGAAACAAATAATTCTAAATAATACAGCATACAAAACAGAAATACAGGTCACCTGCACACACAATTATAACCACTGTTTCCCTAATCCTATTAATATTATACTAGATGGCTTAATAAGGAATTAGTTTACAAGAGAATGATAGTAATAGAGGGGTAGAACAACACAATTTTGAACACTAGGATGTAGATGGAGGAACTAGAGTGTGATATTATAATGAGAAACATATACTTGATCACTGCCTCATTTTCTATCACATAGCTTAGAAAACCCTCAGAATCTCTGAAGTAATATGTGCCTTTTTGTATTCCGCTGAGGGAACTAATGGCTGGGGACTCTTAGAAAACCTCAAGATAGGGGATAGTTGCCAGCGGAACCAATCAAGTGATAAGAGGAGCTGAAGGATGAGTTAATCACCAGTGGTCAATGATTTAATCAATCATGTCAACATAGTGAAGCCTTTATAAAACTCCAAAGGGACAAGGTTTGGAGAGCTTCCACATTGCTGAACATGTAGAGGGTGGTGAACCCAGAAAGGGCATGGAAGCTCTGCACCTCTTCCTCTATATTTTGCCCTATGCATCACTTCCATCCGGTTGTTCCTGAGTTGTATCCTCTTAGAATAAATCAGCAATAGTAAGTAAAGTGTTTCCCTGAGTTCTATGAGCCATTCTAGCAAAGGATCAAACTGAAGGAGGAGGTTATGGGAACCTCTGATCTTTAGCCAAATTGGACAGAAGTTGTGGGTAACTTGAGGAACTACTTGCAACTGATATCTGAAGTGGGGAAGCAGTCTTGTGGGACTGAACTCCTAACCTATGGGATCTTAGCTAATTCCTGTTAGTGTCAGAATTGAATTGAACTGTAGAACATTCAGTTGGTGTCAGAGAATTAGTCAGTGCAGGAAAAAACTAACACATCTATTGTGTTGAGGGTTGAGAGTATAGTAGGTAAAAACAATTTATTTGGTTTTTTCCCCTATATTGATAGAGGAAGTTTAACCTAAGACCTACAACAAAACATATCGTGATTGACATTTCACAACACTGGGGTCAAAGAGGTAAACCTAAAACTTCCATAGAGGAAAACAAAACAAAACAAAAGCTTGGATCACATACAAAGATATATGGATCAGAATGGTATCAGATGTCTTATCAGCAACACTTGAAGCTGGAAGATGACAGAACAATACCTTCAACGTTCTGAAGAAAAATTCTAATAATCAAGAATTCTATATCCGTACAAACTATTAAATAAGTGATAAATAGAAGACATTTCAAGACATTCAAGGTCTCAAATTACTTCCTATATGTTGCAGCTTTATGTGGCTTCATAAAAAAGATCTCAAAACTTAGTGACTTGAAGCAGCTATATCTTTCAATTCCAAGAATTTGGATGGAGCACAGAGGAGACAGATTGTCTCTATTTTTCAACGTCTATTATCTCAGATGGGTGAGTTGAACAGCTTGGGGGTTGCTGGGCATTTCTCTCTTTCCACATAGCTTTTCACATGTTTAGTTTGGGCTTTCTCACAGCTGGACTACTTCAGATTAATTGGACTTTTTACATGGTTCCAAGACAAGACAGAAATTGTGAGTCCTCTTAAAGGCTGAGACTAGAATTGACATGGTGCCATTTCTGTCATACTGTATTAGTCAAAGCAGTCACAAGTCAGTCCAAATTCAAGAGAAAGGGAAATATATACCCCTCTCAATGGGAAGAATGTAAAATAATTTGCCACATCATATATCCCTTCTCAGGAAGCTCCCAGAAGATGCACTCTACTAAAATGGCCAAGAAAGAGGAAAACAGAAAAAGATGGCTGACCAGATGCAGCTAGTATACACCTCCTCCACAGACGGGAACCAAAATAACAAGTAATACTCACACTTTAAAAAGCTCATCTAAGAACACTGGGATTTAACAGAGATGTGAAGGGAAGCACCAAAAGCAAGTAAGAAGAGGGAAGCAAGGCCACTTCCTCAGCCAGGATTGGCTGAGAGCAGAGAGAAGCTCCTAGGAAAAGAATAAAAGAGAGACTCCCCCTCTAGTCCTCGCAGGGTTCAACTCTCCCACTAGTTTTTTAAGCTATTAGCTATGGGAGGATGCCTTGATCTATGTGGGCCTAAAAACTAACAGAGATCTGACTAGAGATTGAACAAGAGGCATTGCTCCAGAGAATGAACTCACAGAGTCCCACAGGCATCTGAACTCTGCGCAGCTGCAGCTTGGTGCCATCCTGAGAGCTAAACCCCAAAAGGACCACATACTGCCCTAGAACTGCTACTGTCACTGGCACCACCAAACCAAGGAGGGAGAGGGGAGGCCAGGCACCTCCATGCACCTTAAGGACAAATCCCACCATTGCTGCTGTGGGCTGCTGCGGGGCCAAGGCAAACTGCACTCCTCATAGCTTCCTCTCTGCACTGCTCCGGCTGAGAGGGGCCCTACCCTCCCCAGTGGCAGGCCCATGGTTGGTGCCATTCTGAGAGTCTAGCCTCTAAAGGGCTGCATCCTGCTCTAGGGCCAGGGCTAATGGCGCCACTGCCACCACCAGGCAAAGGAGAAAGGGAGGCTGGGTGCTCCCATGCACCCCTAGGACAAATCCCATTGCTGCTTGTGTAGGCTGCAGTGGGACCAAGGCATGATAAGCAATCTACCCACAGCTACCTGCCTATGCTGCTTCAGCTGAGAAGGACCCTGCCCTCCCCAGTAGCAAGCCCATAGCTGGTGCCATTCAGAGAATCTATCCTCCAAAGGTCTGCATAATGACTTAGGGCTGGGGATGACCCTGTCCCTGTACCACCAAGCCAAGGAAGGAGGGAGAGGGGAAGCACAGGCACTTTTATGTGCTTCGAGGACAAATCTCACCTCTGCTCCTGCAGGCTTCTATGGGACTAAGGTATGAGTAAACTGCATTCTCCAGCTACCTGCCTATACTGCTCCAGCTGAAAGAGGCCCCACCCTCCCTGTAGGCAAACCTATAGTACAGCAACTGCTGCCCACATTTGAGTATTACCCTGGTAGCCTGGGGATCACCCCCACAGTCAGCGCTTGAATGTATTACTGGGGGCATGAGTACAAGTCTTCTATCCTAGTCTCCTCCCCCAACTACCCTCCTGAACCCAATAACACTGGTGACAGCACAAGCTGCCTTGAAGCCAAAGAACAGGCACGCTAAGCTCACTGCTGCCACCACTGAGACCTGGTGACTGGTCCATGGCATCCTACTCCCCAGCAAAACTTCACCACAGTCTCAAATAATAACCACATCTTAAGCCACTGAGTAAATCACAGATACCACTGATACTGTTTATAGCCAAAGAAGTCATACAGAAATTACAATACTGCATGCTCCAAAAGGAAAAGCCAAAATGCCCTACCCAACCAACAACATTATATACACCTTCAGGAGAAAGTCCTTCCCTAAGAAAGCAATTTCAAAAAATTGGAAGAAGCAACAGTTATACCAGATACACAAATATCAACATAAAAAAGCAAGGAAAAATGAAACCTCATAAGGAGCAAAATTATTCTCCTGCAACATATCCCAATCAAAAAGAAATTTATAGGCTGGGCTCAGGGCTCATGCCTGTAATCCCAACACTTTGGTAGGCCAAGGTGAGTGGATCACATGAGACCAGAAGTTCGAGATCAGCCTGGCCAACATGGTGAAATCCCATCTCTACTAAAAATTTAAAAAAAAAAAATTGCTGGGCATGGTGTCAGGCGCCTGTAATCCCAGCTACTTGGGAGGCGGAGGCGGGAAGAATTGCTTGAATCTGGGAGGTAGAGGTTGCAGTGAGCCAAGATCACACCACTGCACCCCAGCCTGGGCAACAGAATGACATCTCAAAAATAAATAAATTTATAAAATTCCAGATAAAGAATTCAAAATACTGATTTTAAAGAAGTTCAGTGAGATACAAGAGAATTCTTGGAGAAGTCAGATAAACAGTTCAGAATATGAATCAGAAATGTACTAAAGACACAGACATTTTAAAAAGAACCAAACAGAAATTCTGGAAGTAAATAATTCATTGAATGAAATACAAAATACATTTAAAAACTTCATCAATTGACTAGATCGAGCAGAAGGAAGAATATCAGAAACTGAAGATGGGTCTTTTGAAATAATTCAGTCAGATAAAAATAAAGAAAACAATAATAAGGAGTAAAGCCTTTGTGATGTTTGGGACATGTAAAGAGACCAAATCTACAAATTGTTGATATCCCCAAGGGCAAATAAAAAAATGAAAGAATTAGAAAATCTATTTAACAAAATAAAAGATGACAACTCCCCAAGTCTAGCAAGAGGTTTAGACATTCAGATACAGGAAATTCAGCAATCCCAGGATGACACAATACAAAAAATTCTTCTCCACAGCACATTATAGTCAGACTGTCTAATGTTAAGGATAAAGAGCAAATCCTAAAAACAGCAAATGTATCTAGTTACTTTAAAGGAAACTCCATCAGAGCAACAGTGGATTTCTCACCAGAAACCTTAAAGGCCAGAAGAGAATGGGATGATACATTCAAAGTGCTAAAAAAAAAAAAAACCTGCTAGCCAAGAATATTAGATCCAGCAAAACTACCCTTCATAAATGAAGAAGAAATAGTCTTTCCTAGACAAGCAAATGGTGAGGGAATTCATTACCACTAGACCAACTCTACAAAAATGCCCAAGGTCATCCTAAACCTGGAAGCAAAAGAATGTCATTTGCCATCATGAATACACATCAAACTGTAAAACTCATTGGTAAAACAATCACACAATGGAGGAAAGGACTCAGATGGTACCATGACAGAAACCCACCAAACTACAATGACAGACAATAACAGGAAAAAAATTAACAAAGAATACGTTGAAAACCAGAAAACAATTAGTAGCATGACAGGAACAAAGCCTCACATATCAATAGTAACCTTGAATGTAAATGGATCAAATTATCCAATTAAAAGATACAGAATGGTTGGCCGGGCGCGGTGGCTCAAGCCTGTAATCCCAGCACTTTGGGAGGCCGAGGCGGGTGGATCACGAGGTCAGGAGATCGAGACCATCCTGGCTAACATGGTGAAACCCCGTCTCTACTAAAAATACAAAAAACTAGCCGGGCGTGGTGGCGGGCGCCTGTAGTCCCAGCTACTCGGAGGCTGAGGCGGAAGAATGGCGTGAACCCGGGAGGTGGAGCTTGCAGTGAGCCGAGATCGCGCCACTGCACTCCAGCCCGGGCGACAGAGCGAGACTCCGTCTCAAAAAAAAAAAAAAAATAAAAAATAAAAAATAAAAATAAAAGATACAGAATGGTTCAATTGATATTTTTTAAATGATTCAGCTATATGCTGCTTTTGAGGAATTCATCTTACTAGTAAAGACATATAGACTGAAAGCAAAGGGATGAAAAAAGACATTCCATGCAAATGGAAACCAAAAGTGAGTAGGAGTAGCTATATCCGATAAAACAGACTTTAAATCAAGAAGAGTTAAAGAAAAGAAAGGACAAAGATGATAATTATATATTGATGAAAAGTCAATCCAGCAAGAGAATACAACAATTCTAAATATATATGCACCCAAGGCTGGAACATCCAGATTCATAAAGCAAATATTCCTATATCTAAAGAGAGAGATAGACTGTAGTACAGTAATAGTGGGGATTTCCCAACACCCCACTCTCAGCATTACACAGCTCATCTAGACAGAAAATTGACACCAAAAAAATCGAATTTAAAGTAGGTTTTATTTAGTCATTTACAGAACATTCTATCCAACAACTGCCAAATACACATTCTGCTAATTAGCACATGGAACACTTTCCAAGACAGACTATATGTTAGGCCACAAAACAAGTATCAGAAAATTTTTAAAAATCAAATTCATATCAAGTATTTTCTCAGATCACAATAGAATAAAGTTAAAAATCAATACTAAGAGAAACTCGCAAAACTAGACAAATACAAGGACATTAAACAACATGTTTTTGAATGACCATGGAGCCAATGAGGAAATTAAAACAGAAATAAAAAAATTCCTTGAAAAAAATGAAAATAAAATATACCAAAACCTGTGGAATACAGCAAAAGCAGTGCTAACAGGGAAGTTTATAGGAATAAATGCTTACACCAAAAAAGCAGAAAAATTACAAATGAGCATTCTAATAATGCACCTTGAGGAATTAGAAAAGCAAGAACAAATTAAATCAAAAATTAACAGAAGAAAAGAAATAATAAAGATTGGAACAGAACTAAATGAAATAGAGACTTAAAAAAATACTAAAGATCAACAAAATGAAATGTTGGTTCTTCAAAAAGATAAACAATATTGATAAACCACTAGCTAGACTAACCAAGAAGAAAGAAGATCCAAATAAACAAAATCAGAAATGAAAAGGGAAACATTACAACTGACATCATAGAAATACAAAAGATCATCATAGACTATGATGAATAATTATAAATTGACAAACTGGAAACCTAAAGATATAGATAAATTCCTGAAAACATGCAACCTACCCAGATTGAATCATGAAGAAACAGAACACCTCAACAAATCAATAACAGGTGGTAAGATTGAATGAGTAAGGCAACAACAACAAAAAGTCCAGGACCAGATAGATTCACGGCTGAATTCTACCAAATGTACAAAGCACTAATATGAATCTTCTTGAAGTTATTTCAAAAAATCAGAGAGGAGGGAATTCTTCCTAACTCATCTATGAGGTCAGCATCACCCTAATATCAAAACCACAAGGAGACAACAAAAAAGAAAACTACAGGCCAGTATCTCTGATGAACATAGACACAAAAATCCTCAACAAAATACTAGCAAACCAAATCCAACAGCACATCAAAAAGATAATACCCCTGGGCCTGGCAGAGTGTATTATCTTTTTGATGTGCTGTTGGATTTGCTATGGGATTATCACATTTGTAACCCCAGCACTTTCAGAGGCCAAGGTGAGGTGGTAGGATTACTTGAGCCCAGGAGTTCAAGACCAGTCAGGGCAACATAGTGAGACCCCATCTCTACAAAAAATACAAAAATTAGTCAGGTGTGCTGGCATCCACCTGTAGTCCCAGCTATTCAGGAGGCTGATGTGGGAGGATTGCTGGAGCCCAGGAGGTTGAGGCTGCAATAAACTAAGATCACACCACTGCACTCCAGCCTGTGCAACATAAGGAGATCCTGTCTCAAACAAACAAACAAATAAAAAACGAAAGATAATATACCATGATCAAGTGAGATTTATACCAGGGATACAAGAAAGGTTCAACATATGCAAGTCAGTAAACATGATATATTATGTCAAAAGAATGAAGTACAAAAACCACATAATCATCTCAATAGCTCAGAAAAATCATTTGATACAATTCAACATGGCTGCATGATTTTAAAAAAACCTCTCAAGAAACTATGTATAAAAGGAACATACCACAAAATAAGAAAGGCCATATGCAACAAACCCACGACTAACATCATACTGAATGTGGAAAAGTTGAAGCTTTTCCTCTAAGAATTAGAACAAGACAAGGATGCTCACTTTCACCACTCCTATTCAACACAGTGCCAGAAGTCCTAGCCAGAGCAATCAGACAAGTGAAAAAAATAAACAGCATCCAAAATGGAAAACCGGAAGTTAAATTGTCCTTCTTTGCTATTGATATGATATACCTAGAAAAACCTAGACTACACACACACACACACACACACACACACACCTCTTAGATTTGACTAATGAATTCAGTAAAGCTGCAGGATGCAAAATCAATGCCCGAAAATCAGTGGTATTTCTATAAATCAATAACGATCTAGCCAAGAAAGAAATCAAGAAGGCATTCCCATTTACAATAGCTACAAAAAACATACAAAGAAACAAAAACCTAGGAATATATTTAACCAAAGAGGTAAAAGATCTCTACAAGGAAAACTACAAAACACTGATGAAAGAAATTGAAGATAATACAAACAAATGGAAAAACATCTCAAGCTCATGGATCAGAATTAAAATTGTTAAAATGGCCATATGAACCAAAGCAATCTACAGATTCAATGCAATTTTAATGAAAACGTCAATTATTTTTCACAGAACTAGAAAAAATAACCCTAAAATGCATGTGGAATCAAAAAAAAAACCCAAGAGCCAAAGCAATCCTGAGCAAAATGAACAAAGTTGGAAGCATCATATTGTCTGACTTCAAAATATACCACAAGGCTATAATACCCTAAACAGCATCATACTGGTATAAAAATAGGCATATAGACCAATGGAACAGAACAGAGAACCCAAAAATAAGGTCACATATTTACAGTCAACTGATGTTTGACAAAGACACCAAGAACTCATATCGGAGAAAGGACAATCTCTTAAATAAATGGTGCTGGAAAAATAGGATAGCCACATTCTGAAGAATGAAACTAGACCCCTATTTCTCATCATATACAAAAATCAACTTGAAGTTGAGTAAAGACTTAAACACAAGCTCTAAAACTATAAAAATACTAGAAGAAAACCTAGGGAAAACTCTCCTGGGCATTGGTCTAGGCCAAGAATATATGACTAAGACTTCAAAAGCATAGATAACAGAAATAAAAGTAGACAAATGGGACTTAATTAAGCAAAAAAAAAAAAAAAAGCTTCTGCACAAAAGAGAAATAATTAACAAAGTGAAGAGACACCCTGTGGCATTGAAGAAAACATTTGCAAACTTCATCCAACAGGGGACTAATATGCAGAATACACAAGGAACTCAAACAACTCAACAGGAAAAAAAGGCAACAAATAATTCCATTAAAAAGTGGGGGAGGCTGGGTGCGGTGGCTTACACCTGTAATCGCAGCACCTTGGGAGGCCAAGGTAGGCAGATCATGAGGTCAAGAGATCGAGACCATCCTGGCCAACACAGTGAAATCCCATCTCTACTAAAAATACAAAAACTAGCTGGGCATGGTGGTGTGCACCTATAGTCCCAGCTACTTGGGAGGCTGAGGCAGGATAATCGCTTGAACCAGAGAGGCAGATTGCAGTGATCTGAGACCATGCTGCTGCACTCCAGCATGGTGACAGAGTGAGACTCAGTCTCAAAAAAAAAGTGGGGGAAAGCACATGAATAGATATTTCTCAAAAGACAACATACAAATGACCGACAGGTATATGAAAAAATGCTCAAAATGCTCAACATCACTAATCCATTAGACAAATGCAAATCAAAACCACAATGAGACATCATCTCACCCCAGTCAGAATGGCTATTATAAAAAGACAAAAAAATAATGCATGTTGATGAGGATGTGGAGAAAAGGGAACTTGTTACTCTGTTCTTGGGAATGTAAACTGGTGCAGCCACTAAGAAAAACAGTATGGAGATTTCTCAAAAAACTAAAAACAGAATTCAATCCAGCAGCCCCACTACCAAGTACCTATCCAAACGAAACCAATAGACCAAAGGGATAAAGGGATACAAAGCATTTGCATTTTTATTGCAGCACTATTCACAATAGCAAATATATGAAACAAACCTAAATACCCATCAATGGATGAATGGGTAAAGAAACTGTGGTAAATATACACAATGAAATACCATTTGGCCATAAAAAAGAATGAAATCATATCATTTGCAGCAACATGAAAGGTCATCATATTAAGTGAAATAAGCCAGGCATAAAAAAATAAATATTGTAGGTACTTACTTACATGCGGAAGCTAAAAAACTTGATCACCTGGAGGTAGAGTGGAAAGAGATAATGGAGATTGGGAAAGGCAATTGGGGAATGGAGAAAGAATGAAAAGAAATAGGTTAAAGGGTACAAACATGCAGTTAGATAGAAGAGATAAAAGCAATGTTTGATAGCAGAGTAGGGTGACTATAGTTAACAAAAAAATGTGTTGTACTCAGGTGATAGACAACCTAAATACCCCGACTTAATCACTGTGCGTTACACACATGTAACAAAATTTCACGTGTACCCCAAAAATTTGTTTAAAAAATTAAAAAGAAGATGACGGGGGAACTAAATAGGGGAATCCTACATAAGAAAAAGGCAAAAAGAATCCCCAAAATGCAATGCGAAAGAGATATCAGGATTACAACTGTGAAGCAGCTCTAAAGAACAGAGATCAAGGAATAGATAGATGTCTATGATTTTAAAAATAATAATAAACTTGCTTAAATAATTAATGTGTCAGAACTTAGTGAGAAGAGAAGATCTATACTGTGGGGAATTGGGGGAGTATTAATGATAATTTAAAAGTTAAAAAGAGGTGCTTAGAATCAATACATTGAAGAGAAATTTTGCACTAGACACTTGTTAAAAATAGCAAGGAAGACTTTACTCAAAACTATTGTGTTATGCCCAGACCGTTTATTCCCCGAAGAAGACCACCAGAGTCCAGAGTCAAAGCTAAGCAGCAAGGATCTTTATTACAGGTTCGAACCTGGAACTCTCCCTCGCTCGTGAAACGAGACGGGCAGGAGAGCTCCCCCACTGAGCTCCGAACAATGTTATATAGTCTAAGGAAAGTAGGCATAGAATCATTATACAAATTAGAGGTATGATTGGCTGGAGTTTGAACAAAGCGATTTGGCAAACTATGATTGGTTCCCGCCATTTCTGATATTTCAGTACAACCCTTGAGGCAGAAGAGCAGTTTTACACAAAGGCAGTTAATTATATTGCGTCAGGTTGCACAACCAGCTTATGGCTATCTTGCTTAAACACACCTTGTGACCTGGCTATCTTACTTAAACATTCCTTGTGACCTGGCCTCAGAAAGAAAAACATGTACTTACAGAACTTACGAAACCTCTGGTACATGCAGAGATTAGAAAGCAGAACAAAGAGTTTAGCAACATCGGGGGGGGGGGGGGGGAAGGGAGGGTACGCATTTTTGTATCTTTGTGTCCTTTCATTGTGTCCTTTCAATTGCAATAAAGGAGAGAGATTGAATTCAATTCTAAATACAACAGGGATACCAACCTATGTGACAAGAGTGAGACCCTACCTCAAAAATCAACCAATAAATAAATACAACAGGAATAAGTGGGAATATATCCAAGGGGCATGATGAGGGAGTCACTGGATAGAAACATACTAAAGAGGGACTTGGTTAAGTATCAAGGACATTGGGGGAGAGGAACTTGATTAGACATCAAGGGTATGGAGGAGAGCTTGGTTAGATATCAAAGGTGGTGGGATTCTCTATAAACTGGCTAAGCAGTATCCAATGCTAAAACTAGACTGGGAAAGCCAAAGATTGGGCCAAAGATAAAGTCTAGTCAAAAGGAGGGCTCAGAGGAGCCTGACTACATTTGCTCAATAAGGGAGTCTTTGTCAAATGAGCTCCTTCCTTCGTTCCTTCCTTCCTTCCTTCCTTCCTTCCTTCCTTCCTTCCTTCCTTCCTTCCTTCCTTCTTTCCTTCCTTCCTTCCTTCCTTCCTTCCTTCCTTCCTTCCTTCCTTCCTTCCTTTCTTCCTTCCCCCTTCTTTCTTTCGTTCATCCTTTCTTTTGTTCTTTCTTTCTTGTCTGTCATCCAGGCTGGAGTGCAGTGGTGCCATCATAGCTCACTATAACCTTAAACTCCTAGGCTCAAGAGATCTTCCCACCTCAGCCTCCTGAGGAGGTGGGACTACAGGTGCATGCTACCATACCTGGCTAATTTTTGTTGTTGTTGTTGTTGCTGTTGTTGTTATTTTTGGAGATGAGATATCGGTATTTTGCCCAGACTGGTCTTGAACTCCTGTCCTCAAGTGTTCCTCCCACCTTGGCCTCCCTAAGTGTTGGGATTACAAGTATGAGCCACAAGGCATGGCTATCTTTTAAAAACAAATGCAAAATGTTTGTTTTGTTGTTTTTAATACATTTTTACAGATGATTTCTGTAAACCAAAAATAAAATTCTATGACCCCCCCAACCATCTGAATGGACACCCTCCTCTTGGCCAGGGCACTCCTAAGGTAACCTGAAAGACTGGTTCAGGCCATGATGGGAATGGCAGATTGGACATGCCTCATTATACCCTCCTCCCTTTTGGAATTCAGGAAAAGCTGACCAGCATTTAACATCAACACAAACTCTGAATCTGATAAGAAGCATTTGCAATCTATTCTCTTTGACACTTGCTACCTGGAGGCTTCATCTGCATGATAAAACCTTGGACTTATCACAACCCAGACATTGTTTTCTACTGATAATAACTCTTTCAACCAATTGCCAATCAGAAAATTTTTAAATCTACCTATGACCTGGAGGTCCCCTCTTCGAGTTGTCCTGCCTTTCTAGATTGAACTGCTGTAAATCTTACATGTATTGATTGATGTATTATTATGTCTCCCTAAAATGTATAAAAGCAAGCTGTACACTGCCACCTTGGGCACATGTTGTCAGGACCTCCTGAGGCTGTGTCTTGGGTGTGTCCTTAGCCTTGGCAAAATAAACTTTCTAAATTGATTGAGACCTGTCTCGGGATACTTTTGGGTTTACATTTCACACATAGAAATTATGAGAACAAATTTTTATGGAAGCCTAGAAGAAAGCACTATAAACTTTGCAAATAAGTGCAGGAGAGGCAGGTGATAGTGATACGGCATTCCCACCAATAATTACCCCCCCCCCAAAAAAATGGCTGGTGCGCTGAAGAAAACTTTAATTCCCCTACAGTTTTAACTAGGCTCAGCCATGAACATGGGGAAGGCTGGCATTTGTGCAATGACACTGGGGTTCTCCACTACACATCTGGTCATCCTATCAGTCCCTTAAACCTGCCCACAACCAGTTCCTAAAAAGGAAAAGCAGTGTTCTTTTGCCAGCAAAACTGGGGTTTAGTCGAAAGTGAAAGGATCTATTTGAAAAGGTATATCTGCATTTAAAAAATAAAAGGATCTATCTTTGGACCTGGTAACAAATAAACAAAATCTCAAATGGATAAAGCTTGTGTGATGAGACCAAATTACACAAAGCGAAGAAGCTGAATTTTGTTTAATTTAAATGACAGAGAATAGACATGCCCTGAGTGACATTTTTCTGAAAAAATCACCCTGAATGCTATGTAGAGGATGGGTTGTAAGGCAGAGCAAACATAGAAGCATGGAGGCCAGTTAGATAGTTACTGCAGCCAGTTATTTGGACTAAGTGAGTAAAGGTAGAGAATAAAAGAGATAATCAGATTTGAGATCCATTTTGGAGGGTGAGTTGACTAGATTTGCTGATGGATGGACACAGGGGTGACAGAAAGGAAAGAATCAATAAGGACTTCTAGGTTTTTAGCTTGAACAACTAAGTAGCTGTCATTTACTGAAATGATAAAGACAAGAACAGATTTGAGAGGGGAATCAAGAATTTTGGTTTCAAATGATTATTAGCTATCAAATTTCATATCAAGGAGGAGGTTAGATATGTAAGTTTGGATCTTAGTGGGGCTAGTGAAATAAATTTGGAAATTGTCATAATTTTGGTGGTTATGAGAGTGCCTAGAATGAGGATAAAGACAAAACAAACAGAGAAACCAAAATCAAGCCTATAGAATACTCAAAAACTTAGGAGTTGAGCAAAGAAAGAAAACCCAAAAGGAGTGAAATAAAACCCAATGGTATGGGAAAAAATGTAAAGAACATGGTGTCAGGGAAGCCAAGGGTGTGTTAAGAGTGGAAGAGTGGTTAACCACATGCCAACTGGTCACGATGGCTAACATCCTTTATGAAATCATTTTGACTAGTCACTATAAATCTTGGTGAAAATGAAAACTATAGTAAGGTTACATAAGATGAAGGAGGAATGGAATGTGAGGAGTTAGAACAGGATGTGAAGAAATTCATAGAGATCGTATGAGGAGCCAGGGTTCTTTTTGAAAAAGAAAAAAAGCATCTAATAACTTCCATTCTTTTTCAGAGAGAAAAAGAGACAGTGCACAGGAAGGAGGCTAAACTTGCTTGCATAACAGTCCCACTCTCTCAATAACCTTAATCCATTCATGAGGACAGAGCCCTTGTGATCTAATCACCTCTTAAAGGCCCCACCTGACAACATTGTTGTATTGAGTATTAAGTTTCCAACACATAAACTTTGGAGGACACATTCAAACCATTGCAGGGAGTTATAAGCACTTCCTAATGAGACTGTCAATATCTCAGAAAAGCTGTGTGGACAGCTCATGACAGCTGCCCCAATGACTGTTCCATAGGCTCTGGACAGGTGAGTGAGCAACGATGAAGGGTTTGGGTGTTCTCTCTCTTTCTTCTCTTGAAGGGAGGGATAGGGAAATGAGTCTCAACTCCAAAATCCACAGTGGTCTTACAATTTACCAAGACACAGGGTACTAAATTCTCCTGGGAATGACAAATAACGAAAACCAGGATCAAAAGTCCCCAGTAATAAAGGAAGAAAACATGTGGCCCCACCCTCGAAAGGCAAGAGTGCTGAGGGAAAGCAGGGCTCTCATTCTGAGTGAGTTAAACACCAAAAGGTTTATGTCTGGTCTTGAGACATCAACGGGCCCTTAGTGGGGAGGAAGAAAAACAATGTGGTGTTATTCAACAGTACCTCCAGACCAGTCCCTGGGGAAATTGTTCCAAGTTCCTCAAACAGTGGAGCCAGTAAAATTGAAAGAGTAAGACTACCTCTTGGGGGCCTAAAATATCTGTGGCCACTATGCGAAAATATCAGGTCAGGCCACCCAAGATTTCCAGAGTGGTATTCATTTTGATTGATGGCTTCTTCAACCAGGAGCAGGCCACAGGCTAGAGTGGTAGCAGTGGAGAGCAGAGAGGTGGTCCCCAGAGCAGCAGTCATGAGAGGAGATGGGCCGATGAGCAGCCTGAAAGCAGAACACACAACAACAGCAGGAAAGCTACAACAGCTGCAGAGGACCATGTGGAAAGGGAGATGCCTCAATGGTTTAGAATTCTATAATAAAACAGTGGTGGTTTGGAAGAAGCCCCAAGACAACTGCTACCAAACCTGTGAAATATAATTTAGTCACCTCAAACATGCCTCTGTGACCTGAGGCTCTTCCTGCTGCCTGGAACGTTCCTCTTGGGCTGAAGTAGGACCAACTTCTTATTCTTAAGGTACGAGCTAAAATGTATCTCAGAGTGGAGGCCATCCCTATTTAAAGATCTCCCTGTGATAGTCTAACACAGTCCTGTTTTTCCTTAAGAGTACTGCATTTCGCTGATTCTGATATATACTTTTTTTCATATTTTAACATTGCTGAAGTTGGGCTGAATCTCATCATCAAAACTGTGTCATAGTTTAATTGACCACAGTTTTTCTAAGTGACTTTTTTAAAATGGTGCATTTTATAACCTGTGCCATTTCTATTCAAGAAAATAGAGTTTTCATCACATTCAATGAGTGTTGTTTGTATGTTTAGTGTTTGTTTGTCTACTCTATAAACTGTAGGCTTCTTTAAAGCAAGCACTAGCATGTAGTACAATACCTGGTGCATCATATGTATTCAATAATGATTAATCAAATGACTGAATTCATTAACTTTATTTATTTTTTTTTTGAGACAGGGTCCTACTATCTTGCCCAGGCTGGTCTTGAACTCCTGGGCTCAAGTGATCCTCCCACCTCGGCCTCCCAAAGTGGTGGGATTATAGGCATGAGCCACGGAGCTCGGCCTGAATTCATCAACCTTAGGGTTGTACGGCTCTCAGCGGAAAAACACTGTATACAATACTATGTATAATCAGATGACTTAAGAGTTTTGGACAAAATTAAATATACAGTCTCTCTGTCAGATTCACATGTACCTAATATCTTATCTCAAAGTACTGGTGTTTTTGTTTTTTGGATTTTTTTTTTTTTTTTTTTTTGAGTCTCACTCTGTTGCCCAAGCTGGAGTACAGTGGTGTAATCTTGGCTCACTGCAACCTCTGCCCTCTGGGTTCAAGGGATTCTCCTGCCTCAGCCTCTCAAGTAGCTGGGACCACAGGTGCACACCACCACGTCCAGCTCATTTTTTTGTATTTTAGTAGCATGGGGTTTTCACCATGTCGGCCAGACTGGTCTCGAACTCCTGACCTCAAGTGATCTGCCCGCCTCAGCCTCCCAAAGTGCTGGGATTACAGGTATGACCCACCACATCCATCTTCAAAGTACTGGTTTTAAGCAGAAATTTCCACACAAGTAGATACCTTAAAACAAAGAACACTTGAGAACATCTGTCTAAGCAGAACAAAGTTTTTGTATTAGACATTTCTCGGAAACCTACTTTTAAAGGGGAAATATTAATAGAAAGTATTTATGAAGCATCTCTCAGTGTAATGCCCCGGTGCTTTGACAAGTATGCTATTTTTGAACATGGAAAAAACTCATTGTGATACATTATGACCAGTTTCTCCTGCTTAATACTGTAGTTAGGTCTAATCTTATGTTTATAACCTCTTAATCTACTTCCATGGAGGAAATAGATTTCGCCTTATCTATTCACTTGGTACTAACTCAAATAAGTAGAAAAACCAGGGGATTTAATCTTGGCTAAAATAATTTAGCAATTAGCAAATATTTTAAGAAACGCCAATTAGAAACACAGAAAACATAAATGGATTTCAATGCATGTTGATCTTTTTGAAAATTTTCCTCTGAATGAACGTCTTTCTTTAACACTAATGCAAGGCTCTGGATAAATCTTATTATTATGAAAGTCCCCAATAGTGAGAATTTAAATACAAATTTATGCAAAATGAGAAAAATGGGTCACTTCTGCCATTGCCTTATTCCTGGAATATTTTTTTTAGCAAAATAGAGCTGAGAATAAAAATCATCTCAATTTTACAATACACCATATCTCCCTCGTAACATTCAGATAATGATTCTGAAGCTATTTGGTATGATGGATGAAGAAATGCATTCTGAGCTTGGGCGAATCACACTACTCGAGACCTCTGTTTCTGCTTTTGCAAGTCTGACTTGTCAAGGGCCCCTCCCATCTCCTCAGAGACAGCTTCCAAACATCCCTGGTCAGAATCAGTGTCTCCTTCCTCTTCTGGGCCCACTTAACATGTAGTTTCTAGTTCTTGCGTAACAATTATGCAGTGAACCCTGTAGTGCAAACGAGTGTGTGTGCATTTGTCTACCTCAGAAGGCTGTGAACTCCTGGAGTGTCAGGACTGTTTTCATTCATCCTTGGGTCTTGTACATGGAAGATGACTCATATTTTGCCATATCAGATTGAATTGCTTTATAAGGTTAGCTTTGGCTTATTCAGTTTATGCTCCCTAAGGTTTTGTTTTTATGTACTAGTATTGCAGATTAGAAATAAATAAATAAATAAATAAATAAATAAATAAATAAAATAAAATAAAAAACAAGCTCATCTCAAACCCTCATGGGTCTTTTTGTGTGACATAGAATGAAGAGCCGAGCTGAGCCCAACCTCAGTAAAGAAGAGAGTGCCTCCACGGGCCTCTGTAGTCCCAGCTACTCGGTACTCGGGAGGCTGAGGCAGGAGAATGGCGTGAACCCGGGAGGTGGAGCTTACAGTGAGCCGAGATCTCGCCACTGCACTCCAGCCTGGGCGACAGAGCGAGACTCCGTCTCAAAAAAAAAAAAAAAAAAAGAGTGCCTCCAGCAGTTCAGACCAAGTTCATGTCCTGAGGTAAGACTGGCAGGGGCTACCCTGGGCCCTGGGAAGAGAGGGGTTCCTACGAGATGAGAAAAGTATTCCCTAAGGTTCTGAGAGAAAATGGCAATGCTCTATGTGGACTATGCAGCTATTAGAGACCCAGGCATATTTATGCAATCTAATCCTGGGTCAAATACTCATTTTCCAGGTGATGATGGACAAGTCCCTTAAGCCTTCTGATCAGCAGCTTCTTGAACTCTAAAATGGGAAATCTAATATTAAAGATATCCTACAACATGGACTGTTGTGAAAACTAATAAAGACAAAGCCTTCTCAAGCACTGTGAAGCATTCAGTGCTAAGTACAATGAAAATAATGTGGCCAGAGGCCTCGGGCCTGTGCCAGATGGAACCAGCCTTGGCCACTCTTTCCCATACTGCTGCTCCCAGCTGACAGAGGTTTGGCTGAAGATTCTGCCAGGACCCGTGCATCAGTATTCCCACAAGGAGCTGCAGGGCACACACACTGTGTGCTGAGAAAGTCCCCAAGAAAGATGGAACCCACATGGGGGCATTGCTGATGCTGTCCCAGAAAACAAGCCCAGGGATTTTCCCAGCTCTATACATTGCTTTGTATTTATCAGTGCTTCGACCAGCAGCTATTCATTTGTAATATGAAACTCTTAAAATAAAATCTTTTTTATTTTAGCGAGTTTTATTGAGGGAACCTGGCTGCAGGCAGGATTTCAGTCTTATGTCTGCATAAAGCCTAAGCTGTTGGCCAGTGGAAATATTTCCTTAGAAAAACCAAGGTGTTTGATGTTATTTGATTGGACTTCTCACTTCCTAACCAGTTGCCTTGGTGTTGCTTAGATGAAGCCCAGATTAATTTTTTTTCTCGGTCACTTCTTACAAAATCTGAAATCTGAAAGTTCAGCCCTAACCACCTCACAAAATGGTCAGTCTTGTTCTTGACCTCATTAACAAAGGACTGTCCTTCCAACTCACATCAACCTGGGGGAGGAAATAAACCAGACAGCCCGAATGACGACAGAGTGGGATGAAATAACCCCTCCCTGGGACAATGCCTTTTCCTGTTTCTGGAGGCTCCTCCTATTCCCACACTGGTTTCTGCATCCGTTACTTGGCCAGGATCCTCTTTCACATCAAAGTGTCCCTCCTTGGGCTTCAGAAGTAGGGGCATAACCTTAGTTTCTACAGGAAGGCATTTTCATCCCAAAGGAAAGGGGAAAACCATGTGTTTGGTTGCTATACAATTACAAGCCACTTTCCTTGTTTTTCATTTTATAGTCATGCACATGAAAAGTATAGGCAGGCTTTTAGCTACGATGAGCCAAACATTTGGTTCCTAGACTTCTATAGTTTGAGCTGGAAGCATTAAAATAATTAAACTCCAGCCATTCAGTCTTCATTAATAATATTAAATGCCTGAGTCAGGAAAAGTTTTAGGAGAGGATATGATTTTCTTTTTTACTTCAAAAACACATGAAAGGGCATAATCTGGACAGATACTTAAGGAAGAGAGGTTGAAGAATGCCATGCATTCCATCTCAGACTAGGCTATGGGGACTCTTCTTGGGAGGTCTGGGTTTCAATCCAGTTTTGAATGGCTGAATGTAATTGGTGATGGTAGGGCACTACGGCTTTCCCAAAGCTGTCACTTTGTGTCATTATCAAAAGCACTTATTTGGTACCTAATATGTCTATGCGTGACAGATGTTTAAATAGGAATGTCCCTGTCTTTCTGGGGCCTCTGATCTAAAATGGTGCAGATACTCTTGAAAATGGGGTAAACAGCAGAACCTTGGGTGGGAGAGAGCATATCCAATAGTATTTTTTCAGTGTGTAATTAGGGTGGGAGGGTCTAGAAAATTTTAACTGTTGGAGAATACAATTCATTATCATTGGAAGGGTACCCTGTAGAAGAGTATCACATTTGGGGAATGGGAGCTGTTGATCAAAAGATAGCATAATTTTCAGCCAGGCGTGGTGGCTCATGCTTGGAATCCCAGCATTTTGGGAGGCTGAGGCAGGTGGATCACTTGAGGTCAGGAGTTTGAGACCAGCCTGGCCAACATGGTGAAACCCTGGTATTTTTTTTTTCATTTTATTTTATTTATTTATTTTTTTGGAGACAGAGTCTTGCTCTGTTGCCCCGGCTGGAGTGTAGTGGCAGGATCTCAGCTCACTTTGACCTCTGCCTCCCAGGTTCAAGCTATCCTCCTGCCTCAGCCTCCCTAGTATCTGGGATTACACCACGACAATGGGCTAATTTTTGCATTTTTGATAGAGACAAGGTTTTCCCATGTTGTCCAGGCTGGTCTTGAACTCCTGAGCTCAGCCAATCTGCCCGCCTCAGCCTCCCAAAGTGCTAGGATTACTGGCGTGAGCCACCTTGCCCGGCCTGAAACCCCGTTTCTACTAAAAATATAAAATTTAGCTGGGCATGGTGGTGCATGCCTGTAATCCCAGCTACTGGGCAGGCTGAGGCAGGAGAATCGCTTGAACCTGGGAAGTGGAGGTTGCAGTGAGCCAGGATCATGCCACTGCATTCCACCATGGGCCACAGAGCAAGACTCTATCTCAAAAATAATAATAATAATAATAAATAAAAATTTTTAAAAAGATAGCATAAGTTTCAAAAACTGAAGAAATACTATTCTAAAAGTATTCATGCATCATTTGCTCATTCAGAATTTACTGACTGCTTCCTAGATGCCCCAATGTGTAGCTGGCACTATAAAAAGTATAAAACAAATAGGCTCATCCAGACATTGACAAACTCATGTACACTCAGGAGCCCATGATGGCACAACATTGAAGCAATGAGATAGGAGTGAATTATCCCAATCCAAACCAACAGAATTGGTATATGAATCTCAATCACTTTGAGATAGAATAGGATATAGACTTAAAAACAGAAAAGCACAATTTCTAACTGACCCTAAATAACCTCAAAGCAAGCGTCCTTAGTGTTCTTTTATCCTTCATATGCTCTCTCTGAGGTAGAAAAATTAAGCTTTGTGTGGCTGAATTATAAATTTTCCTTAACAATTAAGAAAATGTTTCTTTATCAGAAGTGAAAACTGTAGGTTTTACTCTTGGGTTAGTGAAAAGGAACATTGAAAGTGAATCAGATCTTCCATTAGGGCCATGTAATCATACTATTATTACAATGAAAAATAAAAAGGAAGAGAAAAGAGAGAAAAAAGAGGGCAAGATAGAAAAGACTGGATTCCAGTCTGCTAAAACTGTCTTGTCTCTGTCTGAGAAACCTATTTGGTAACCTGAATAACACCGATTCCTACACCTACAGACAAGCGAGACGAAATGAAACAGCATTGGTGAAGCATTCCTTTCTGTTGTTTGCTTGTTTGTTTGTTTTGAGATGAAGTGTCACGCTGTAGCCTAGGCTGGAATGCAATGGCATGATCTCAGTTCACTGCAACTTCCACCTCCTGTGTTCAAGTGATTCTCCTGCCTCAGCCTCCCAAGTAGCTGGAATTACAGGCGCACGCCACCTCACCTGGCTAATTTTTTTTTTTGTATTTTTAGTAGACACAGGATTTCACCATGTTGGCCAGGCTGGTCTCAAACTCCCGACCTCAAGTGATCTGCCCACCTCAGCCTCCCAAAGTGCTAGGATTCCAGGCATGAGCCACTGTGCCCAGAAGTGAAGCATTCTTTATGGCCTATACCATTATCTTATTTGATCCTGACAATAGCTTGCCAGGAAGGTGTTAACAACTCTCATTTTATAGATGAGGAAACTGAAGTTCAACGAGTTTAAGTAACTTGCCTAAAGTCATACAGCTAGTAAGTAGCAGAGCCAGGTGTTAAATCCAGGGCTGTCTGATGTCAGAGCTCATGAATTTTCTCCTACTTACACTCCCTTCATTTGACGCTCAAAGCTCCAGAGAAAAATGTATGTATATAAGACATTTTTGTTGAGTTAAGTGCACTGGTTGAGTGCAGGACAAATATTCCCTCTAAATCTCTACCTGTTCAGCCTCCCCAGGGATACATCAGACTACTCTTCAAATATAGTCTTCCCATGTCCCTGACCCACCTAAATTGTTTACTCTTTCTTTAATATTATTATAATGGAACTCGTGGTTTATATTTGAAATGAATTGTATATTGTTATTTGAAGTGCATATGAGAGGCAATGCTATGTAAAGCCTAACATAAAGTGATGAATAAAACTTTATATACCTATATACTTACATGTGTATAAAATATTGCAAAATAAAATAATATTGAAAGAGATGTGCATTTATTTTTGTCATTCTGATGCAAAACTATACTGTATTCTGACTATTTATAAAGTTATTCCTTACATGTTTTCTATTTTTTTTCCATCCTGTCATTCTTATTCCCCCGGTAATCTCTATATATCTAAGGAAGAGGAAGCAAGAAGTTGTTCCACCTGTGTTTACTAATTATAGTGTTAGTCCTTTGTATATAGTGTTTGTACTTTGCTAGAATGCTGACTATCTCTCAAGCAGCTAACCCTACTTAGACCTGACAACAATTTAAATTCAAATACCTTCACGGCAGGCAATTTTATTAATGTTTTATATGGCACGCCAGAGAAGTGAGCTGATTTGGGTGTGTTTGGTTTGGGCTTTATCTTTTCTTTCCATTTTTGGTAGAAGACTGTGCTTTAGAAAAGTATGTTCAGTTGGCCTATACCATCGGGAAACTTGATTGAATTGTTCAACCCATATGCCACAAGCCTGAACCCAGGAGATACCAGCTCCAAGAAAAAGCAGTGTGTTCTATCTCTGTGACTGATTTCATTTTTGGATTCTCTTTTGAGTCTGCCAATAAGTTTCAGATGGGAGGTGTTGGTTTTTGAGATGCAAGTTACCTGTTCACTGGGAGCAGAGGGACACCACTTGTTTGGGGCTCTCACAAATGACAGATGGCAGTGACTTTGGTCACTGATGATGTTGTCTGGACTCAACTCAGCTTAGAAGAGAAAGAAACCATAATACCTTGTAAGAATTTCCTTTGCTCCACCCAGTTATTCTAGTAAAGGAAAGAAGATTTGAAAAGCTGGGACTCCAATGCCACCTGTGCCATGCTAACATCTGGACGAGGGCTTGAGAGAACATCCCTGGAAACCGAAAAAGAAAAGACAAAAACCCTCTAGGTCATGGGTGTCCAATCTTTTAGCTTCCCCAGGCCACACTGGAAGAAGATTGTCTTGGGCCACACATAAAATACACTAATACTAATGATAGCTGGTGAGCTTTAAAAAAAAAAACTCTCGATGTTTTAAGAAAGTTTGCAAATTTGTGTTGGGTGGCATTCGAAGCCACCCTGGGCCACGTGTGGGCCACGGGCTGTGGGTTGGACAGGCTTACTCAAGGTAATTGTGCTCCCTAACTCTGCAGAACAGCAAGCCTCCCTCCACAAGCAGACCGTAGTTGAATGGGGGTGGGGTGAGGTGGAGCTCTTGGTTTGTGAGAATAGTCAGCAATGGAATGGCTGGTTGGTTATACAAATTAAAATTGATACGCATTCATCTAAAAAAATTAGTAAATACAAGATGCCTATTATGTACACATATGTATTGCGGAAAGACTAAATGCATGATAAAATGTTAACATACATAACTTTTTTAATGGAAAAAATGTTTGGAAAGGGGTTTCTGAATTCTGGGTTTAGTTTCCTTGGGAAAAAATAATTTGAGATATCCTAAAGTATCATATCTGGCCAGATGCAGTGGCTCATGACTGTAATCCCAACACTTTGGTAGGCCAAGGCAGGCAGATCACCTGAGGTCAGGAGTTGGAGACCAGCCTGGCCAACATGATGAAACCTCGTCTCTACTAAAAACACAAAAATTAGCCGGGCATGGTGGTGGGCGCCTGTAATCCTAGCTACTCGGGAGGCTGAGGCACTAGAATCACTTGAATCCGGGAAGCAGAGGTTGCAGTGAGCCGAGATTATAACACTGCACTCCAGCCTGGGCAACAGAGTGAGACTTCATCTCAAAAAAAAAAAAAAAACGTATCATGTCTGATCAGTGTACCATGGCCGATGTGAAGGCCGGCTCAGACCAGCCAGAGTGCAATAGAACATTTAAAATTTGTCTTAAAGTTCTTCAATTAAAAAAGAACATAAGGACACCTTTACATCCTTTAGTGCTCTTTTTCAGAATTCCTTGTCTTCTGTTTGGAAAATAACTTTCATACTAATATAGTGGAATTAACCAATTCCATAGGCTTTGGAGTCTTAAAGACCCAGATTCAAATACAATTTTGACCTTTGGTAAATGACTTAACATCTCCAAGCCACAGTTTCCTCACAGGTGGAACAGGGTACTTATTTTACAGACTTGTGAGAATTAAGTGAGATTATACATAAATAGCATTTAACACAATTGCTGTCAGATGGTAAGCACTCAGTAATTGTCAGATAGGAATATAATCACAGCTACCCCCTTTTCTATTTATACTGCTTCCACTTGAGTCCACCGTTCATATTACTAACATTCTAGCTGCTGATGTGTGGGTTTCATGTGCAACACAGTAGATCACTTAGGAACATGAACTCAAAAGTCCCACTGCCTGGGCTCAATTCCTGTCTCCCCTATGTATTGGCCCTTTGACCTAGGGTAATTGATTATAATTCACCTCTCTGATTCAGTCTGCTCACCTTTAAGATAGGAGTGATAATGCCTAGTTCCTAAAGTTACTGTGAGCACCAAATGAGTTAATTCATTAAAGCATTAAAGTACTTAAAACAATGCCCAGCTGTAGGAAACTCTCAGTAACTATTAGCCTTTCCCACCCCACCCCCCACCCCCGCCCCCCGGCTCCCTGAGACGGAGTCTGGCTCTGTCGCCCAGGCTGGAGTGTATTGGCAGGATCTCGGCTCACTGCAACCTCCGCCTCCTGGGTTCAAGCAATTCTCCTACCTCAGCCTCCCAAGTAGCTGGGATTACAGGCGTGTGCCACCATGCCCAGCTAATTTTTGTATTTTTAGAAGAGACGGGGTTTCACCATGTTGGCGAGGTTAGTCTTGAACTCCTGACCTCGTGATCTACCAGCCTCAGCCTCCCAAAATGCTGAGATTACAGGTGTGAGCCACTGCGCCTGGCCTATTAGCTACTATTAATATCATTTTTATGCCTCTCAATGCAATGGAATCATAATGTCATTGAGTTAAGATGCTGGTTGCAATGTCTATAAAGTCTGCTTTCGTCCTCACTGTATCCACAAGCACCCAGCACATTATCTGACACTGAGAGGGGCCTCAATGAATACTGAGTTTCACTATCTTCTGTAGACTATAAAGTGGCTTGCTAACAGCTCTCTCAGTCTGCGCTATCTCCCTTCAAGTCCATCTGCACTGGCAACCCAGGTCTGTCCCAATCCTCTCCCCTCTGCCTCTCCCATCTGATCTCCCATTGCTTTCCTATACATACTCCATCTCCAGCAAACACTGCTGATTTCCTCCACCCAGGAATGGACTGCAGGGGAGGTGGGCCTTGCTGCAGCCGCAGAGGGAGAATCTTTATCTGTTTGGATCAGTCATGGTGTTCTCATTCCTCTTGCCATTGACTAGTGGAAGTATAGAGGCATGACAGAATTTTGACCAATTAGATATGAAAGCAAACCTTAGGAAGAGGAGGGAAGTATCTGAGAAAAACTTTTCATCAGATATGGGATAAAGATAGGTAGAAAGAAATGGTCTCTCTCCTCCCACCGGATATTGCAGCATTTCCCCGTGAGACATGGAGTTGCTGCAGCCATCTGGCATGCATGAGTGGAGCTAAGCCAAAGCACTGAGAATGACTGAGGATGCACTGATCTGCAGAATTCATCAACCCTGCACACCCTAGTTAGAGAATTCATGCTATATGAGAGAATGCAAATATATCTATACATATTTGATTTGGGCTTTTCTGTTATTTGCAACCCTAAGTAGCCTAACAGATACACAAGAAACCTTGGCTGGGTGCAGTGGCTCACACCTGTAATCCCAGCACTTTGGGAGGCTGAAGCAGGAAGATTTCTTGAGCTCAGGAGTTCAGAACCAGTCTGGGTAACCTAGGGAGAGTCTTTTTCCACCAAAAATTTAAAAACGAACCAAGCATGGTGGTGCCTGCCTGTGGTCCCAGCTACTAGTCAGGAGGTTGAGGTGGGAGTGTTGCTTGAGCCTGGGAGGTTCAGGCTGCAGTGAGCTAGGATCGCATCACTGTGCTCCAGCCTGAGTGGCATAGTGAAAACCTGTCTCAAAAAAGAAAGAAATTCCCCCACTCCTGCGCAAAGGCCAATATATAATACTTATCCCAATAAAGTGTGTATATCACAAATAATATAGCTCACACAATCTAAATACACTCATATAATCCAGCACTGAAATAAAAATTAAACGTCATTAATATCTGAATAAAAAAGTTAAAACTAAAACCTTTTTTTAACCTAACAAATTGGCAAAGATGAAAGATTAATATTTCTCTTAACTTGGATGTAGAAAAGTGTATTCCCATATGCTTTTGGTAAGAGTATAATTTGGCAACATGTATAAAAATTTTAAACACAACAAACTAAAAAATCTTTTAAACACGCTTATCTTTTGATCTGAAAATTTCACTTCTAGGAATTTATCTTAAGGAAATAATCAAATGTGCAGAGAGGCATGAGAATCTTTATTGCTGGTGTTTCACAGCAAATATTTGAAAATAATCAGTTACTATCCATAGAGGATTAAATAAATTTTTATATATCTTTAAAAAGATGAGATTTTCAGGAATTGACATGGAAAACGGACCATGATACACTCTTCAATAAAATCAGCATGTTGCAAAATAATAAGTGTGGTATGAACCCATCTGTAATATGGAAGAATATACATTAACTGTTAGCAGGTCATTTCTGGGGGATTAAAGCATGGACAGTATTTACTTTGTACACCATCGTAGTATGTTATTTTTTGGATCAATAGGCACTTGCTACTATTTCCATCACAAGTCACAATGAAAGAGCTGAGAACAAATACTCTGCAGATCTCTGGATAGATCCCCTATCCAACGTAGGAGTATCTTCTCTACCCCAACTTCCCTGCCTGCCTTGCACGGGGCGGTGGCTCTCACCAGGTTGTCCCTGAGCCTCCAGTAAGATACAGACATGGTCTAATTAAGACATTGGGTTTCCGTAGTAATCACAAAGAATTCACTGTAAAGATTAGAATTGATTATATGAATGGGAACTTTTATGTTTTATAACTTATTGTAAGAGAAATTATTTTTAAATTTCTATAAGGATTCCAACTATATGACATTCTGCAAAGGCAAAACTATGAAGACAGTAAAAATAGCAGTGGTTTCCAGTGGGTAGAGGGAGAGAGAGATGAATAGGAGGAGCATGGAGAATTTTTAAGGCAGTAAAACTATTCTCTGTGATACTACAATGATGGATACATGTCATTACACATTTCAAAACCCATAGAATGTACACCAAGAGTGAAAGTTAATAGAAATTATGAACTTTGGGTGATACCGATATGTCAATGTAGGTTCACTGAGGTAACAAATGTACCTCTATAGTGCAGGACGTTGGGGGAAGCTATGCATGTGTGGGGGCAGAGGGCATGTAAGAACTTTCCATTCTGTTTTGCTGTGAACCTAAAACTGCTCCAAACAATAGGGTCTATGACCAGGCGCGGTGGCTCACATCTGTAATCCCAGCGCTTTGGGAGGCTGAGGTGGGCACAAGATCAGGATTTCGAGACCAACCTGGCCAACACGGTGAAACTCCGTCTCTACTAAAAATACAAAAAATTAGCTAGGCATGGTGGTGCAGGAGAGGCTGCCACTCAGGAGGCTGAGGCAGGAGAATCGCTTGAACCCAGGAGGCGGAAGTCGCAGTGAGCTGAGACTGTGCCACTGCGCTATAGCTTGGGCAACAGACCAAGACTCTGTCTCAAAAAAAAAAAAAACCCAGGGTCTATTTTTTTAAAAATCCCATAAGCATAGAAATGTTCTTAGGACATGGGGTCTTTTATCTCTCTAATGTGAGAAACATTGACTAGTGTGAGCTAAAACTGGACAGGTTCAAACTACTGGCTTATAGCATGCTTCTGAATGCCCGATGACCTCAGCAGCCTATACAACACGTCATCCCCTCGTACCTAGAGCACTGTTCTTCCCAAAGATGTTTCCTACTTAGAGTTAAGTTTTTATCCAAAGCATCGAAGGAATAGACAAAATCAAATAGAAACAGTTTCAATCACTTGCAGTGCTTAAAATATTTATAATCCTTGCTATAGCCAAAGGCAGCCAGGCTAATTATTTACCAAGCAAGTGGAAATGATGTCCTGGGGGAGAAGGCAGAACTGATACATCAGTTGGGAGAAAGGCTGGTAGTTAGTAGGAGTTCAGGGAGTCTCAAAAGCATCTTGGAGTGGCTCTATTTTAGCCTCACACAAGAACTGGACCATCATGCTACAAATGACACATTTGCTACTCAAAAGATCAAAGGGTGCTGGGAGGGCCTCTGTAGCTTGTCCTCAAGTTGATTTTCTGAGCATCTCTAATGAGCTGCAGTGAGAGAAATCTATGCTCTCTGGAGCTAGAAGGTCCCAAAATGGAAAGACTCTCTAAATTCCTGTAGAGAAATGTAATGGAGGTGAGAGATTAATGGGGCTCCACAAGGGCTTCGAATTTCTCAACTGAAAAGCTTTTTATTGGAAATGACAGTGATTTTATGAGTTTTGCTAATTAGAAGACCAATTAAGCCTTACTTTAGTTTTTTTCAAACAACACAGTAACATCTGGACTTCAAATTGGAACTCCCTCTCACTCCTCAAACATGACAGTTAATGGTTTAATTATATTCCAGAATATTTCTATGTATATACATATGTACACGTTGGTATAGGCTACGTATTTAAATATCACATTACAATGCTGTTGCTCATTCCTAGCTCTGCTTGAAACATCCACTTAATGACAGAAGTTTAGAGATTTGATGCAAAGACCAACAGCCAGAACTTGGGTTGCCCAGTGAGCTACGGTCGAGTGTTTACGTTCCTGATTTCCACCTCACACCAGTAATGACAACATTTCCTAAACACCACCAGCTGTATTTTCCAAGTTTGAAAACTCTAACCTATGTGTACTTTGCAAGCCAGAAACCTAGAGGTCATCCACCCTCTCCCTCACCACTGTGTTTGATCCACAACGAAGTTCCGCCAATTTTATCTCCCTCTTTATTCATGTCTCTTCATGTTCATGATCACCATCATGGTCCAAGCTATCACATTCTCCCACTCTCCCATCTGATTGTGGCAGTAGCCTCCTCATGATCACACCCTCTTCTAAACCATTCTCCACAAAATAGCTAGAGAAATCTTTTTGAAAAACATAAATCTATGCGTATCACCAGTTATCAAGAACTTTGCCTGGCACAGACGACAAAATCCAAACTCCATGCCACCAAGTCCCTGTGTGATATGACTCTGCCCCCCATCCAGTCTCAGCCACCCACTCTCATTTCTCAGGCTCTAGTCACTCTGGTTTTCCACTCCTGGAGTGCCCATGTTCACTCCTGGCTCAGATGTGTGGACCCTGTTGTTCTCTGCGACTGGAATATTTTTCCTCCACCCTCCCTACTTAGCCTAGTTAGCACCTATTCAGTTTTCAGATTTCAACTCAAACACCACTTTGTCAAGATAATTTTTGATGGTATGCCTGTGTGACTGTTTCGTTAATGTCTCTCTTGCCCACTATACTGCAGGCTGCATGCAGGTGGTTCTGTTTTAGTACCTGGTTTCCCCAGAAACTAATAATGTGCCTACCATATGGCAGGAATTGGAATGTGAATTGCTCACAATTAAAGGACTAGTGCACATAAAGCTGTTGGACAGAGTCCTATCTGTGGAAATATGGACCATATCTTCTGGTTTAAAAAAAAAAAAAAAAAGCAGGAGTAGAAACTTTTTCTCAATTTCATAGACCATCCATACACCAAAGCCCAGTTTCAGGCTGTACTCTGTTCAGCTTGGCTTTGCCTGGATGGGCAGAAATGACATTACACGTGTGGACAGAGGTACTGATTCTCCCTTTTCAAGATGGAAAGATGGCCAGGCGCGGTGGTTCATGCCTGTAATCCCAACACTGTGGAAGGCTGAGTTGGGCAGATCACTTGAGGTCAGGAGTTCAAGACCAGCCTGAGCAACATGGTGAAACCCCATGTCTACTAAAAATACAAAAATTAGCTGGGCGTGGTGGCACACACCTGTAATCCCAGCTACTTGGGAAGCTGAGGCAGGAGAATCACTTGCACCCAGGTGGTGGAGGTTTCGGTGAGCCAAGATCACGCCACTGCACTCCAGCCTGGGTGACAGAGCGAGGCTCTGTCTCAAAACAAATAAACAAAAAACGATGGAAAGATGACTTTTCAAAGGTTTATTTAAAAGAAAAAAAAAAGTACTAGCGAATTGAGTTGGAGAAATGAACCAGTCATCAATAATTTTACTTTTCCATCCTTTGGCGCCCTCTATTGACAGTAAACTCAATTGCGGTAAAATTATACCAACATCCCCTACAGCCAGGAAATCTATGAGGTGGGTATTTCTTCAAATAGATTCACGGTGAATTCAGTCTTTGGGAAAATCTGACTCCTCTTTCATCAAAAGCACGGGTTCGTGTGTCTAAATTGTGTGTGTGTGTGTGCGTGTGCGTGTGCGTGTGCGTGTGTGTGTGTATGTGTATGTGTGTTGAGACAGGTCTCGCTCTATCTCCAGGCTGGAGTGCAGTGGCGCGATCTCGGCTCACTATAACCTCCACCTCCCAGGTTCAAGCCATTCTCCTGCCTCAACCTCCCGACTAGCTGCGACCTCAACTTTTTTGGGCACATTTTTAGGCATCTGTATCTGGGCAATGTTAGAACTCAGAGCAAAATTATGGTAAAATATCTTTGTCTCAACTCTCAGCAAGAATCATCTTTAGGCTGCCCGTATGGGAAATATACTTTTGTTTTTCTCACCTGGACAAAATATTAGATCTATACTAGAAACAAGGACAA
This sequence comes from Macaca nemestrina, assembly GCF_043159975.1. NCBI lineage: Eukaryota > Metazoa > Chordata > Mammalia > Primates > Cercopithecidae > Macaca > Macaca nemestrina. The sequence continues at coordinate 80,529,806 of NC_092127.1, read as the reverse complement.
AGCAAATATTTAAATACAATATTTACTTTAATATTTTTACCAAATGATTTAGTCTCAAAATAAATAATGTTAGTCCTTTTCCAAACACATGAAAAATTGATAAATTTTAAGTAAAAAAGAATAGAAGAGGCTGGGTGCCATGGCTCACTCTTGTAATCCCAGTACTTTGGGAGGCCAAAGCAGGTGGATCACTTGAAATCAAGGAGTTCGAGACCAGCCTGGGCCAACAGGTGAAAGCCCATCTCTACTAAAAATACGAAAATTAGCCAGGTGTGGTGGTAGGCACCTGTAATCCTAGCTACTTGGGAGGCTGAAACAAGAGAATTGCTTGAAGGTGGAGGTTGCAGTGGGCTGAGATGGCACCACTGCACTCCAGCCTGGGTTACAGAGCAAGACTCCGTCTCAAAAAAAAAAAAAAAAAAGGACAGAAGAATGGATGAATCAGACAGCACAGGTCAAGCACAATGCCCAGTCTATAGCAGCTTCTGGTAAATGCTAGTTCCAATGTCGCCTCCATCCTGGCTCTGCCACCAACTATTTGACCTTGAAAAGTCATTAAACTCTCTGGACCTCACTTTCTTCATCCGTAAAATGAAAGTGTAGAACTACGTGATCTCTGAGAGCCCTTCTCATCTGTAATTCTATATTTCTAAACCCACCCCCTATATCATTTGGTTTCCCACCACACCACAGTTTCCAGAAAGGAAAGCAGAAACTCTCCATTGATCCCTACACTGTCAATTATGTTCTACGATCATCAACTCTGTATAAAGACCTGAGGACACACAGATTAATATGTTACTGTCCCTGACCTCCAGAAGCTCATAGCTAAATGGTATAATTCACTATAACACATATAGGAAGAGCTATGTTTGAGCTATGAACAAATGCTGTGGTAACACATTGGACAGTACTATCACAGAGTTCATAAAATGATTGTTTTAATTTAGCAAATTCAGTGAAAAATCAGTTGAGCTGTGTGCTTGGCATTACCCCAACAATGTAAGTAATAAGTTGGATTTTTCTCTTTTTGAACCTATGCTCTAGGTTTCACTTGGGTATAGCCTAAATATCTAAGAAGAAATGCAAATGGTGTTAAAACTCATCCCTCCTTTTCTGAAGCATGGCTTAGCTGTAGAAGTTGTGTCTTGATCTGCTTACTATGGACTCTCCTGAGAACAGCAAATCTTCTTGCCAACATTTGCCATGCAGATACCAGACTGTGAGCTGAAAGTTTGTACAAAGGAATTTCCAGTGGAGGCAAAGCCATCAGATCCCCTGCAGGCATAGTCAGCAGTATCTCTTTCAACTCACCCGGTCTCAGTGCTGCCCATGGTCCACAAAATAATTCATTTCCACCTCAGCTGCTGAGACCTAAAATTCCCCTATTCTACTTCAACTCTTTGCAAATTGGAACTCATGCTGGTTCCATTTGCTAATGGTGACCATGGCCAGTCCCTCCAAATTTCTGTGTTGACGGACAAAACCATAACTATAAATTTTACCAAACCTTGGAGCTGTTCAGTGTTTTAGGACTCTGAAGCATTTATTTCTGCCCCACATAGAAGCTATTCTCTGCTATGAAATAGGAAGAATTATTTAAAGAAAGCATTTGATGACCTAGTTGGTAAAAACAGAAATGATTAAAACTTAGGCAAATAATCCACATATTGCTATTACTTTAATGATTAAAACATGCAGCTCATTAATTTAATCTGACAGTGGGCCCTTTTGTGGGTAGACAACTCATATGTAACATCTTACTGCAGCTGAAGAGACTTGTCCCATGCCAAGCCTGGCTCCCCATTTCTTTTATTACTGAGAAGGCACTGGTACAATCCAAAACGATTAAAGCAACAGAGATTGAATTGCAGACAAAGAACATCAGACTGGATCGGTAATGGGAAAACAAAACTCCAAACAAGAATGAGATGCAAGGGACTAATGATCAAAACATTCAAGTTTCCTTTAAAAAAAAAAATTGGAATATTCAACTTTCTACTTTATGACACCTCAGAAAAAAAGTTTACATAATCTATTAATACAGTAATGCTTTTTATCTGGGAGGAGTTCTTCCAGGGTCCCTAAAAGAGAACCCTTAATATTTTATAAATATAGAGAGAGACAGAGACAGAGAGAGAGAGTACAAAATATGTCAGAGGTGTAAGAAAACTAATGAAGCAAAGTTCCTAGATCCAGTCCTCCTTGTCCATAACTACTCCTTGTATGAAACTGGAAAAACTCTTGAACTTCATTATTGGTAATGATTATTAGTGGAATGGCATCTAACCCATTTAATCATGAATCACAAGAGACCAGCAAAATTTACATGACACAAAAATTACGAAAAATAAAAGAAAAAATCTTCAAGATTTACTGCCTCCATATACCTAACCCATGAAAAAGGAAATTTTCTCATTATAATTATTTCTTTGCACAAAACAAAAGCAAATAATTCAAACCTCCTTGTGATTCAAAAAGCAAAGATTATTTTCTATTGCTAATAGTCAACATTTTAAATACCCATCTTAGGCCAGGTGTGGTGGCTCACGCCTGTAATCCCAGCACTTTGGGAGGCCAAGGCAGATGGATCACTTGAGGACAGGAGTTTGACACCAGCCTGGGCAACATGGTGAAAACTCGTCTCTACTAAAAATACAAAAATTAGCCGGTCACAGTAGTGCATGTCTGTAGTCCCAGCTACTCCGGAGGCTGAGGCAGGAGAATGGCTTGAACCAGGCATGTAGAGGTTGCAGTGAGCCAAGATTGTGCCACTGTACTCCAGCCTGGGTGACAGAGCGAGACTCTGTCTCGAAAAAAAAAAAAAAAAACTATCTTAAATCACTTCACAGTCATCCACGTTGAACCTTATTCTTTTTCTTCTTAAGATTGAGCTAATCTACTATTAATGGAAACTGTACCCTTAAGTGACATCAGGTTTGCCTACCAAGGAGATTCAGGCCCTCTCTGTTCTGCATGTTCTTTCACATCCTACCCATTCCCAGGAAGCCTTCTTGATCTAACTTATGCTACGGAAGATCAGACGAGTGAGGGGCACAATTCTTGGTCCACGTTTTCTTGCTTCTTTAGAACAAAAGTGGCTCCTGTTGAGATAGATCATATTTTAACTGAATGGGAAATTTACTTCTGGAATTTCACTTTAGCCAGTTTTTCTCCATAGAAAGATGATCAAGGCAAATGCTATATGAATATTCTCCTCTTTACTATAGGTGGGTTCTTCTTAAGTCAAAACAAATTTATGGCCAGGTACGGGGGCTCACACCTGTAATCCCAACACTTTGGGAGGCCAAGGAGGGTGGGTCACTTGAGGTCAGGAGTTCAAGACCAGCCTGGCCAATATGGCAAAACCCCGTCTCTAATAAAAATACAAAAATTAGCCGGGTGTGTGTGGTGCATGCCTGTAATTCCAGCTACTCGGGAGGCTGAGGCAGGAGAATTGCTTGAGCCCCGGAGGAGGAGGTTGCAGTGAGCCAAGACTGCACCACTGCACTCCAGCCTGGGTGACAAAGTCTGGGTGACTTCATCTTAAGAAAAAAACAAAACAAAATAAAACAAATTTATCTTTCATAATAAAATAGTCCAAGGGTCCAGGTGAGGTGGCTGACGCCTATAATCCCAGCACTTTGGGAGGCCAAGGCTGTTGGATCACCTGAGGTCAGGAGTTTGAGACCAGCCTGACCAACATGGTGAAACTCTGTCTCTACTAAAAATACAAAAAATTAGCCAGCGTGGTGGCAGCCACTGTAATCTCAGCTACTCAGGAGGCTGGGGCAGCAGAATCACTTGAACCGGGAGGCAGAGGTTGCAGTGAGCCAAGATCGCGCCATTGTACTCCAGCCTGGGTGATAAAAGCAAGACTCCGTCTCAAAAAAAAAAAAAAAAGTCAAAGGAAAACTCTTAAGTGGACTGTGTCTTAAGAAACCCACTATGCCCATGTGTTGACAGGAGAGCTGTGTTGCCTAGTAAGACAAAGTAACTAAATGGTGATGCTACAATTATTAGTTTTTTATTCGTATAGATGGGGCCTATTTCTAGTTAATACTTCCTCTGGCTTGGGAGAGTCAGTGATAGGATATTGAAGCCTATGTGTAATGTTTAAGGCAAAATGTTGATATTTTAGATGAATTCTTTCATTTAAATTCCTCCTCGTGACCTACTGGTTTTGCAATGCATGTATCATGCTTCAGTATTAGAAACTTTAGTTTGGGGCTAACAGAAATAGTTCAGCTAATGAAAATAATGATTTTTTCATGCTGTACTACATAGTAATTTAAAGCATTTCAATTAAACAAACTGTCTCATTAGAGCTCCTTGATAATGCAGTTCCATTTGCTTTGATATGGTCAGAAATCCCAAGGATGCTTTTGGGATACACTCTAACTCTCATATGAACTTGCTTAAAAAGGTTACCACATACCAGACATTTTAGAGTACTCAAATGACCTACTTTAAAAACGTTTGAAGCCATTTTATGGTGTGGACTCTGAACAAATTACCCTTATTTAATAAGTAGCTTTCAGTTTGTGTTCCAAAAGTCATCTGAATTCTACCAATGAGGTTTGTTTTTCAAAGCTCCATTTTTCTCATATTATAAAATTAGAAAGCACATTCATTCATAAAATTCTCATTCTGGGCCAGCCACAGTGGCTTAAGCCTGTAATCCTAGCAATTTGGGATGCCGAGGTGGGCAGATCACCTGAGGTCAGGAGTTCGAGATTAGCCTGGCCAACATGGAGAAACCCCACCTCTACTAAAAATACAAAAACTAGCTGGGTGTGGTGGTGCGTGCCTGTAATCCCAGCTACTCAGGAGACTGAGGCAGGAGAATCGCTTGAATCTGGGAGGCGGAGGTTGAAGTGAGCTGAGATCACACCACTGCACTCCAGCTTGGGTAACAGACAGAGACTCTGTCTCGGGCGGGGGGGTGGAAACCTCATTCTGTTACTACTTTTTTTCACAGAATAATCTTATGATGAATATTATAATTTTAAAATTCACTATTTTGCAACATATTCCCTATCATTTTTTTCTTAAAAGAGTCTAGACTCACTTGCTCATTTCTCTGGAAAAAAAACCTAAGTACATAAATAAAATTGGCCGAGCACAGTGGCTCATGCCTGTAATCCCAGCACTTTGGGAGGACGAGGTGGGCAAATCACCTGAGGTCAGGAGTTCAAGACCAGCCTGGCCAACATAGTGAAACCCCATCTCTACTAAAAATACAAAAAATAGCCAATTATGGTGGCATACGCCAGTAATCCCAGCTACTTGGGAGGTTGAGGCAGAAGAATTGCTTGAACTCAGGAGACAGAGGTTGCAGTGAGCTGAGATAGGGCCATTGCACTCCAGCCTGGGTGACAGGAGCAAGACTCCATCTCAATAAATAAATAAACAAAATTGGTGAAAGGCTCATTGAGATAATCTGAGGATAAATTATATATCGTTCCTTTACCTTGAATATTTAAATGCCTTCACATAAGCTAAAGGTTCAAAAAGATAAATTCTATTAATTTTACTATAGTTGAAAACAGATGCTGAACTCAGTGGCTCACTCTGTAATCCCAGCACTTTGAGAGGCCAAGGCAGGGAGATCACCTGAGGTCAGGAGTTTGAGATCAGCCTGGCCAACATGGTGAAACCCCATCTCTACTAAAAATACAAAAATTAGCCAGTTGTGGTGGTCAGTGCCTGTAATCCCAGCTACTCAGGAGGCTGAGGCAGGAGAATGGCTTGAACCAGGGAAGAAGAGGTTGCAGTGAGCTGAGATTGCACCACTGCACTCCAGCCTGGGTGACAGAGCAAGACTTCATCTCAAAAATAAAAAAGAAAACAGATTTAAAAAATAAATTTCTCATATGCCTAACATAAGAAGTGAGGCACTTGAAAATTTATGTTACCAAATAGTCTCTTGAATTTAAATATCTGTTAATTTAACTTAAATATCAGACAAACCAGTTGTTGAACATGATAAAATAGCACAATGAACAGCTGACGGGATACCAGCTAGTTATTTTTTGGCTATTGTATGCTATAGCAATAAGAACATCAATTTTGATATCTCAATTCAAATCCAATTGAACTTGCAAAAATGAGAGCTTTATGCATTTAGGCCTGCTAATAACAACACCATCTTTTACCTTGATTGCAAAAACCATTTTTTTATTAGTTAGGGTAAGTAATGCTGGCTGCTATAACAAATCCTAAGGTCTAAAATGGCTTAACACAATAGAAGTTTATTTCTCTCTCTGACACAATGTCCAATGTGGTCATTCCATCTTATGACTTCAAAATAACTGGGGTCTCAGACTCTTCTGTTGGATCTTATAGCCAGGGGATGGACATCAGAGAGTATATGAAGAACATTACAAGAGTCTTTTGGGTTTGTTGGGGGTTAGGGGAAGAATGGTAACTGGGCTCAGAAGTATTGTACATCACTTCTACCCACATTCCAGTGGCCAGAATTCAGTTACATGGTCACAACTAAGTACAATGGAGGCTGGGAAATGTAGTCTGTCTACCCAGGGAGTAAGAAAACGGGTTTTGGTGGACACATAGCAATCTTTCCACAAAAATCTCTATAGCCTCAGCAGGGACTTGAACAAAGAATATAATCTCACAGTTGTTCTTATAACTAGAGATATTGTCATCTGGTTTTTAGGTGGAATAATAAATGTAAAGTCTATAAAATAATGGTACTATTCTAACTAAAAGGTATTTAGAAATCAGTAACCATCTATGTCACGTGTTTAATCATCTGTGTCTCAGGTGCCTCTTCAAGGCACATAGATTCAGTTTTTCCCATCCAATTATCCGAATCTCTGAAAGCGCTTTTCTTTTCCACTCACTTGGCTATCAAAAATGGCAGACACAGTAACTTTAACTTAACTTTAATCCTGAAAGCTTGAGTGAATCATATTAAACATAACCCATTTTTTTTTTTGTTCTTTTCTTCCTGGCCTGTGTGACCCAAACCAGTGTTTTCAAAGGCATACTGACTGCATGAACCAATTTGAAGCTGAAGCTATGAGTTTTTGTTTTGTTTGTTTTTTTTTTCAGCTATGAATTTTTGAACACTTAAACCCAGACAATGCCTCAACAGAACCTCCAATAGTCTCTGGATTGATATTTCATTCAGTTTAAGTTTCTGGCAGAGGTTTGATTTTATGAACCATTGTTAATTACCAAGCTTTCCAAATGTCCTACAAGGAACTCTAATGCAAAAGACTATCCATCCATTGTGTAATTGGTCTCTGAAGTAGAAATTCAGCATAAAATTGAGGCAAGTACCCAGAAAACTCAGGCAAAATCTCACAGCTTGACTTGTATCTTCTTTTAAATATCACAACCCTAGAGCAAAACAGCAAATAATTGATAGGCGATGTAGAGAAGAGTAACTGATAGGATTGAAACCCTGCAGGGACTGACCTAGAAAGAGAGATAAAAGGAACTGAGAGAGCCTGGTTGCTCCACTTCATGCAATCCTGGGAGGTAGATGTTTCAGAGATCTGGCTCTGTCTAATCCCTCAGTGACTTCAAACATTTCTATTTTAATGGCTCTTCCTCTTTCGAATGGGGATAATATAAAATGGGTTAAATTTCCTCTCTGGGCTGAAGGTGACGTTCGCAAGGCATCTATCCAGTCCCTTTCCTGTTTGGAAGGCAACCTTCCACTGAGGCCTTCCTGAGAGACTCCTCTGAGACCTGTTTCAGGCAGTCTTCAGTTGACATCCTGCCTGCATTTCCACAAACCCAGATGAAAGTTACTTAACCTCACTGGCCTCAGTTTCTCTTCTGCAAACTGGGAGTTAAAAATACCCACCTCTGCGCTACTGCACTCCAGCCTGGGCGACAGAGCCAGACTCTGTCTCAAAAAAAAAAAAAAAAAAAAAATCCACCTCCCAGGTTTGGATGAGGGTTAAATAAATTGTTTAAAGTCACTTCACAGAGGGCTGTACAAATAAAAAGAGCTCAACCAGCTACTGTTATCTTAAAAAAGAAAGGTTAAACCAGCTCCCAATGACTTTCTGCATTATCTAACAATCCTTCGAGTTGGTAAAATGTTATTTGAAGCCCAAAACTCTCTGTATTTAATTTTATCCTAATTCAATCCATTTTGGCTATATTTTAGAGACTCACATAATGTCTTCTATGTGGTTATATATGGTTTCCATTATTTGTTCCTGAAAACTCTGAAGACTCAGAAACATGGTAATGTTGAAACATATGGTGCCACCCATACCTGAATTCCTCTGCATAGGTGCTCAGTGGGGACTGACGGTGAGGTAGTGCTTGACTTGCTACAGCAGGGATGGCAAGTATGTGGCAGTTGCAATACCCAGCTCACCTCCAAAACATATGTCTATGTCTACTAATAAACATCTACATCAGTGAATAGGTCACCAAACTTTCCCATAGAGTCTATATTTTTCCACAAAATCCTTTTCAAAAATACTTTGGACAGTCTCTGCTGATCCATCAGCCACTACTAATCTATTTCCATTGCTGGGCTATAGCATAAAGGGAAGCAAATTTAAAACGGGAAGCAAACCTTGAAGAAGAACAAATTGATTTTAACTATTTGTTTTGGTTTTCTATGTCTAGAAACTGAAAAAAAAAATGACTAAAGTCAGTTCTTGATTGTCTGTGATATTGGAGAGTGTGGTTTAGCATGAATGAATCAAATTAATAAACCTATGTTAGAAATGGGACTTAAAAGAAATGTCTAAATATAAAAATCATAGCACTACAAAGAGCGTACATTTCATTTAAAAATAAAATGGAAAAAAAATCAATGGTAGGCAACCACAGACACACCTCCTCTTTTGTCAGAGCTGTTATTAACAAGTAACTAAGTCTGCAGATTTTATTTTCACCTTCTCTGTCCTTCACTACATGTAGACTGGCAGATGGGTTCATGGGATCTGCAGTGGGCAAGACACAAAAATGTAGAGACAACTGAGCTGGAAAGCCACAGACATGTTGATCAGCTCTTGAATAATAAATATCTGCAAGATTATAAAACTGTTGGTGATTTACATATGAAAACAGTCTCAGTGCTAGGGAGAGAGAAAAGTTTAAGTAGCAGCATGAGAAGCTTACAGGAAAAGGCTAAAAATATTTCAAAGGAAAACCTGTGAATTAGAAAAAATATATATTTCCATAAGCAATTTTGGTTATCTCCTGGGTAAAAGGCAAGATCATCTCTGTCTACGCTTGGTAAAGATGCTATGTATTTGGCCACTACCATTTGAGAGAAGCAGAAGAGCACAGCAGTGTTCAGACTCTAGAGCCAGACTGTCTGGGTTCAATCCCAGTTCTGGAACTTTTCAGCTTTGTGAGCCTGGGTAAGCTGTATGACTTCTCTGTGCCTTGGTTGTCTTCTCCATAAAGTTAGGATGATAATAGAGCACACCTCATAACATTCTGACAAGGGCTAAATGAGTTTTATGTATCTAACATCTAGACTAGTTCTTGATACATACTAGGTTTTCTCCTTGGATATTTGTTGTTATTTGCTACAACTTGGTAAAGATCAGACCTCAAAGGAATAATAGCTCCTTTTAAAAATAGTAGATAGGCCAAGCATGGTGGCTCATGCCTCTAATCCCAGCATTCTTGAAGGCTGAGGTGGGTGGATTGCTTGAGCTCAGGAGTTCAAGACCATCTTGGGCAACATGGAGACACCACGTCTCTATAAAGATACAAAAATTAGCCAGGTGTGGTGGCGTATGCCTGTAGTCCCAACTACTTAGGAGGCTGAGGTGGAGGTTGCAGTGAGCCGTGATCATGCCACTGCACTCCAGCCTGGGTGACAGAGCCAGACCCTGTCTCCAAAAAACATAAATAAATAAATAAATAAAAATATAATGTAAAGTCCTTAAAATGGCTATCAGGTGCCCATCAATCCTTGAGTGGATAAAGAAAATGTGGTATATAAATAAGATGGAATACTACTCAGCCATAAAAAGGAATGAGTTAATGGCATTCATAGCAACCTGGATGGGATTGGAAACTATTATTCTAAGTGAAGTAACTCAGGAATAAAATCAAACATCATATGTTCTCACTCATAAGTGGGAGCTAAGCTATGAGGATGCAAAGGCATAAGAATGATGCAATGGACTTTGGGGACTTTCAGGGAAAGGGTGGGAAGTGGGGTAAGGGATAAAAGGCTACAAATTGGGTTCAGTGTTTACTGCTCAGGTGATGGGTGCACCAAAATCTCATAAATCACCACTAAAGAATTTACTCATGTAACTGAATATCAGCTGTTCCCTAAAAAACCTATGGAAAAAAAATGGCCTATTAGGGAAATAAAACAGTAGGATGTATTATTGAGTTTTGTTATCATGTGGTTTTTTAAAATACTTTTTTGAAAGTGTATTGGTTATTTATTGTTGCTGTAACATATTTCCATAATATTGGTTCATGCAGTACCATAAATCCAGTGGCTTAAACAACACAAATATATTCTCTTCCAGTACTGGAGATGAGAAGTCTAAAGTGGGTCTCACTGGGCTAATACCAAGGTGTTGGCAGGGCACTTCCTTTCTGGGACCTTTCAGGGAAAATCCATTTTCTTGCCTTTCTGGCTTCTAGAGGTTGCCCACATTCCTTTGCTACTACTGCCATGCCATTGTCAAAGCCAGCAACAGCCAGTCAAGATTTCTTACATCACTCTGATGCCAAATCTTCTACCTCCTTCTCTCACATGTCAAGACCCCTGTGATTGGCCGGGCGCAGTGGCTCACGCCTGTAATGCCAGCACTTTGGGAGGCCCAGGTGGGTGGATCACGAGGTCAGGAGATTGAGACCATCCTGACTAACCCAGTGAAACCCCGTCTCTACTAAAGATATAAACAATTAGCTGGGTGTGGTGGTGGGCACCTGTAGTCCCAGCTACTCGGGAGGCTGAGGCAGGAGAATGGCATGAACCTGGGAGGAAGAGTTTGCAGTGAGCCGAGATCATGCCACTGCACTCTATCTAGTCTGGGGGACAAAGCGAGACTCTGTCTCAAAAAAAAAAAAAAAAGGCCCTTGTGATTTCACTGGACCCACCCGATAATCCAGGATAGTCTCCCTATTTTAAAATCAGCTGATTAGCAAACTTAATTCATCTGCAACCCTAATTCCTCTTTGCCATGTAATGAAACATATTCACAGGTTCCAGGGATTAGGGTATAGACATTTTGGGGGGCCACTGTTCGGCCTGCTGCAGAGCGGAATAACATCTATCTTAGAAACTGGAATGATTAATATACTCTGCATGGTAAAGTGAGAAGAGTTTTGGAGTAAGCAAACAAGAGGTCTGAGTTCAAGCCTGTGTTTGGTTATTAGCTAGTTTTATGATCTCAAGAAATTTTAAGTCACTTTATTTCTTTGGACTTCTATGCAATAAGAGTTGATGTTATATGACCTATGACTCTTGTCAAATTAAAAATAAAGGGCTAAAGTCACTGGATTATACAACAAAGCATCAAGATATTCTTCTACAGAGGACAGTTCTAAATTTAGTTTCCAAATGAGTCTGCCTTTTCCTGCCCTACTTGGTTCTGAAATTTCCCCCTTTCACAATGTAAAAACCATGCATTCCCCCTTTCGCAGTGTAAAAACCATACAATACCAAACCATGGGTATTGGGAGAGGTGCAGTTTTTGGGGTTTTGTTGTTGTTGTTGTTGTTGTTGGGTTTTTTGTTGTTGTTGTTAGATAGAGTCTCGCTCTGTTGTCCAGGCTGGCATGCAATGGCACCATCTTGGCTCACTGCAACCTCCGCCTCCTGGGTTTAAGTGACTTGCCTGCCTCAGCCTCCTGAGTAGCTGGGATAACAGGCGCATGCCACCACAGCCAGCTAACTTTTGTATTTTCAGTAGAGATGGTGTTTCACCATGTTGGTCAGGCTGGTCCTGAACTCCTGACCTCATGATCCTCCCACCTCAGCCTCCCAAAGTGCTGGGATTACAGGAGTGAGTCACCGCGCCCAGCTGTGGTGCAGTATTTTTGAGGCAAAATGTATGAACTGTTTTATCAATGCATACCAACGTTCACTCCAACATGGAAGAAATCATTCCTGTGGTGTTCTTTCTTAAACATAATTTCCTCTATTCCTATAGGTGGACACAAGTAATATTTTAAAATAAAATCTGATTTTATTGCAGCTATAATTAGAAACCATTTACTTGAAAGTTCTCCTTTTTGAAAATAGAGAGGAATACATTAACCTTCCCATGACTTTCTGAATCCTTGAAGACCACTAGATCATCCCTTGTTCTCCTTCATAAGCATTACTTTTCAATCCTTTAATCATATTTGTTGCAAATTTAAGAGACTACTTTTAACACTTTGGGAGGGGCTGTTGTTAATGACAATGGAGGTATAAGGGCAGACATAAAGCCAAGAAAACCTATCATCTATTATGCTAAGCACATTAATAGAGCTTACCCTTGTACTGAAGATCCTGGAGAAAAAGATAAAAGAGATATTTCTTCATTTTTGAAATTCATTAAGGAGAAAAAAAAATCCATCTTAACTACCACAACTATTTATAGTCTCAGAAGTAGCTTGGTAACAGAAAATAATCCTGCTTGAACTAACAAATAAGCAATATAAATTCAAACCTCAGTTATGTCATTAACTAGCTGTGTGACCATGGACAAGTCACTTGACCTCTCTAAACTTTCATTTCATAGTGTTCATTCACTGGACTGCAAGAGAATAATTGGGTCCAACAAAGAGTGACAAAGAAAACGTGATAGGATAGAGAAGACATATTAAGAAGAAACCTGTAAGGCCGGGCATGGTGGCTCACACCTGTAATCCCAGCACTTTGGGAGGCCAAGGTGGGCAGATCACCTGAGGTCAGGGGTTCAAGACCAGCCTCAACATGGAGAAACCCCGTCTCTACTAAAAATAAAAAACTAGTTAGGTGTGGTGGTGCATGCCTGTAATCACAGCTAGTTAGGAGGCTGAGGCAGGAGAATTGCTTGAACCTGGGAGGTAGAGGTTGTGGTGAGCCAAGATCGCGCCATCGCACTCCAGCCTGGACAACAAGAGCGAAACTCCGTCTCAAAAAAAAAAAAAGAAGAAGAAGAAGAAACCTGTAAACCGTTTTAAGAAATGCTGAATTTCAAACACCACTAATTTAAACAAAATTCCCTCAACAGGGAATCGGATGGACCGGCTATCTGATTTATTCTGTCAACCTACCCAGGAATGCCAGCAGCTTAGGAAATTGTGATGATGAAAAGAAAACAAAAAAAGTTTGTAAAATTTTTACTTTTTTGAAAACAAGTGAATATCTAGTGTATTTTTTTATTTCATAATCAAACTTATTTTCATTTTCAAATCTCTTTGAAACAAATGAAGACAATGCTAAATAGAGTTAGTTCAATTGAGCTTGACACTATTGAGGGCCCAAACAGAGGTTTATTTTCTCAAAAAGCAATCAACATTCTCCCTCTTGCATTACCAAAATTTGTACCCTAACTAGGTAGTCACCTCAAAAACCTTAGTCTGGTAACACAGCGCATACAGCAGGGGAGTATGAGACCATCATCTCTAGTGGAAAAACAACTCAAAGATGCCTGAGTGATGGACAACAGCCATAAACGGTGTCTCTTTTCCTTGTGAAAAATAACACATCTCCACGCTTTGGCTGACTATTGAACCTTGGGGACAGCCTCTGGTTCCAAACGGAAAGCAATGCAGATCTCATTGGCATTCCAATATAGTCTGTTTTCAGTTCCCACAGATGTTTTTAGCTGGTGGTAGGCTGTTGCCTTCAGGAGTTTGTCATTTACAGAATCTTATAAAGTGGGTACCAGTGTTCCCTGCCCTCTTCCCAGGCAGGAACAGCTATGTCATGGGAAACCGGCCAGGCATTCAGCTGCTTCTTGTCCCAGACCTCCTGGGGTTGGCCTATCTTTCCAAGCCAATTTGAGGATTCTCTGTTCTCTTTGTTCCCCCTTGGCTATCTATGACAAGAGACTGAATCTTAGAGCTGTGTGGTCCATCAGGGATATTTTGGGCTAATAATACCCATTGTGATTGGAAATGTACATTTGTATGGTACCACAATAAAGTTCCTGAGTAGAATTTGCTTGTCTGTGCTAAAAACTTCAGTAAACCATTAACAGGAGCCAAAGCCTTCAATGACGAGAGAAGGTGTGTCTTATAGATGGGATGGGACAGGAGTAATAAAGTGTCTAAATGCAGGACTTACTTACCTTTATTGCTAAAGGCATAATCTTGAAAGATTTAAAGACAGAAACCAAGAAATGAATGTCATATTGTCACTTTTAATTCCCCAGCAAAATAAATTTCCTGACTTTTCTGTTAGAGTGATTCATTAACAAAAACTTTGCATTAAAATAAGAAATGATTTCTTTAAAGTCTGTCTTGTGAAAAGACATTGCTTATTATACTATTTAGATTTGATTTCCTGGGATGGAAATATTTGCCTATGCTAGCAACAACGCATCAAGCATACAGATGCAGAGCCAGTGGCCAGGCTTCTTAAATAAATGATTTTAGTAGATATGGCTCTTGGCCTTCGGGACATAAAATCTGTTTTTGTTTCTGTTTTGTATACTAATATCAGCAAAGGCTTCCCTTTTCTCTTAGCATTTGGAAACTTTTGGTTGAATTTCATTAGGCAGGTGGCTCTCTTTTAATGTATAAGTTTTTATGTAATGTTGGAAAAAGTTAATCAGAATGCTTGAATAACAGGTTGAACAGGTATTAAAATTTGTAATCATTAAGATTCACTTAGCCAGAACCTCTATCCTTTTTTTTTTTTTTTTTTTATGAGACAGATTCTTGTTCTGTCACCCAGACTGGAGTGCAGCGGCACGATCTTGGCTCACTGCAACCTCCGCCTCCCCAGTTCAAGCGATTCTCCTGCCTCAGCCTCCCAAGCAGCTGGGATTATAGGTGCACGCCACCACGCCCAGCTAATTTTGTATTTTTAGTAGAGATGGGGTTTCACCATGTTGGCCAGGCTAGTCTTGAACTCCTGGCTTCAAGTGATCCACCCCCCTCGGCCTCCCAAAGGTCTGGGATTACAGGCATGAGCCACCACACCCAGCCCTCAAATCTTTTTAATAGAATCTTTAAAAATATTTTGACTGGGTGTGGTGCATCATGCCTGTAATCCCAGCACTTTTGGGAGGCTGAAGCGGGTGGATCACGTGAAGCTAGGAGTTTGAGACCAGCCTGGCCAACATGGTGAAACCCCATTTCTACTAAAAATACAAAAATTAGCCGGGGCACAGGCCTGTAATCCCAGCTACTCAGGAGGCACAAGAGTTACTTGAACCCAAAAGGCAGAGGCTGCAGTTAGCTGAGATCACACCACTGCATTCCAGCCTGGGAAACAGAGGGAAACTCCGTCTCAAAAATAAATAAATAAAAAACAAACAAAAACCAAAGTATATTATTTCCTGTATTAAAGATCCTGTAGGGTACTAAGATCAAGATTCTGGATATGTCTGGACATTGTACAGCTGTGGATTGAAGACTAGGATGAAGATGTACTGATCTTAGAACTTGCCTTCGTAAGTATTACTTTTTATTAAATGACTGATAGTGCATTTTTTTAGTTATTCCCCTATTTTTCCTGAAAGTCAAGTGTAGAAGCTAATTCTAGTTAATTTATGGTTTCATTTAATTAAGTTCCACTTAAATGAGATTTTACTGTAACATGGTCAATTGTATTCTGAATTATGAGATTTATTTGGGGCAAAGTTAGCACTTACAGACTGAAAGAAACCTAATGTCTTTAAAACTTGAAAGAAGAGTCTTCTTAGAACTTATTTTCTGGATGCCACACAGGTCTGCCTCTTTCTGATGAAACCTAATTCCAAGCATCTCTTTTTATCTCTAAGAACTCCAACTCTTGATTGTGTCTTTGCTTTGGTGACACCCTGGCGGTTCCTTTCTGTTGCTCAGAATTTGTCAAAAGAATGTGGAAGATCCTGTTGAGCTCAGTGTCCCTTACCCACCGCTAGGTCAAGCCGCCCTCTCTGAAGAGTGCTTCTCATCCTTATGCCTGCTTCCAGAGTTGGTGGGGTTGGCTTTGGAGCAGGACTTAATTTTGTCTCATTTTCAATCATGTGCTCAATTGCTTCCTTTCTCTTAAATAATGAAAAGCCAGCAAAGAATAGCTTAATGCATAAGAAAAAATGAATTTAGGGAAATTATTCATCTGCCTGTAAATAATAGCTTCATGGATATGAGGGAGCTAATTCTCAACAATATTAGGTGCTCTTTCGATAAAAGCAAGAGAAAGAAAATATCTCAGAAATGTCTTTGTCATGCTTAAAAGTCCTCCGTCCCCCACTCCCCACAATTCCCTGGGTTTTTTTTAGAAGGGATATTTGTTCTCTCTCATAATCTGGAAATGTATGTGCCTAATTGAAATAAGATGTACGCTTTAAATGATGAAAATAAAAAGCGATCAAAATAGATTTTTCTTATCCTTGGGGCATTGGGAGTTTAAATGCAAACTGCATGGCTTGCAGTGTGGGGAATTAATTATTGGTAATTGAAGTTGTAAGCTTAATTCCCTGCTTGCTTCAATGAAAATGAATCCTTTTATTTAATATTGAAATAAGCACCACTAACTTCATGATCTGGGACAGCACATGCACTCAGCTTTTGAGCAACAGTGAATGTTTAAAAAGCTTTATCTTTTTAACACTGAATTGTGATTAAAACAAAACAAAAACACTGGGTTGAGGGAGTGGTATAAATACATTAGCAAATAACATAATAGATGGTATTTGGGTACTCTTAATAGATCCTGTTCTTATTCACCAGTAAGAGACTGTATTTTATATTCAAATAAAAGTCCAAACCATTAAAAAATGCATTTATACTTTTTGAAAACTTGTCCTGAGTAAAATATTTTCGTTGGCTTGTTTTGTCATGTTGAAGCAGGATGACGGTTCAAACTGTTGGGCAGGTAAATTTCTCTGCCCTGTGTTTCTGCCGTGAGGAGTTCTTGTCTTCCTGAGGAAGCATTACGGCTAATCATGATGTGAACTTTGCTTCCTGCCCAGTCCTCTTGTTCTCTGTGTCTGTGCCTGTCTATGTCTCAAGGAACGTCTCTGGGTATTTACACTGACTGTTCTGTGACTTAGGTCTGGTAGATTTCCAGGTCCCCTAGCCTATGCCTGCTTTTTGCCTAATATCTTCTACTCCTCTCTCAGATCTCAGCTCAAACATTACACCTGAGATTAAGGTAAGGACCCCTCTCTTATATTCTTACGACAGTAAATCATGTGGCAATTACTTGTTTCATGCTTCTCCATTCTACCAGAGCACAAGTTCCAAGAAGGCAGGGTCTGCCTTGTTCACAGGTAGAGGTCCAGTAACTAGTTCAGAGCCTTGCATATACGGGGGATCAAGAAACATGTTTGAGTGAATGAATGAATAAATGAATGAATGGTGAATGAGTGTTAATTAAGGTTGGTCTGAGAGACACTTGGCAAAATTCCCAGTTTATAGTCCTGAAGTATCCATAACTCTTACAATACAATTAATAATTGATTTTTCTCATTTTTAAATAGGAAATGAATGGTAGTATTTCTGACTTTCTGTTTATTGTACTTCATAGTTAGTCCTCAATCAACATTTCCTAAAAGATAATTTATCCATATTTCAGTAACACCTGTAATTGTGTAATAAGTAACACAAGAAAAATTAAGCTTGTGTGTTGTTTAATGTATTTATTAGAGAAAAGCCTAGATATTGAGATTCCCTCAAATGAAATAGTGTTGTTTAAATTTGCTTTCAGTGGAACCTATCATTTCTAACCTAGAAGAGGTCTGTTCTTTAAGCAAGCAGCCCCTGTGTCCACAAAGTTGGGTCATGGTTTGTAGAAAACTCCTTTGGGGCAGCTCCAAGGGCCAAGTTTGCTCAGATTGCTCAAACTTTCAAAACTATTTTTCTCAAAAGCACAGGGCTTAAATGAGCACTTGTTTGATCTAAATATGGTTTCACATTGTCATGGAGAGAAAGTAAAGAAGACAGAAGAACGCTTTGGTCTTTATCTCAGTATCCTGAAACTTCTGCTTCATTCATTTTAAAAGGAGCAAAAGTAGATCTAAATGGTTTTCTGGATTAAGATGGTAGACTAAACCACACATCTAAATTTGCTCCTCTACAAAATTCCACTAAAACTTGGTTAAAGTGATTTTCTTGAAAAGGCACAACTCACATGAAAAAGAATACAAAAACAAAAAAGAAGAAACTAAAAAACAAAGAAAAAACTGGAAAAAAAAAAAAAAAAAGGCTGGGCACAGTGGCTCATGCCTCTAATCCTAGCACTTAGGGAGGCGGAGGTGGGCAGATCACTTGAGATCAGGAGCTGGCCAAAATGGTGAAACCCCGTCTCTACTAAAAATACATAAATTAGCCAGGCATGGTGGTGGGCGCCTGTAATCCCAGCTGCTTGCAAGGCTGAGGCAGCAGAATCACTTGAACCCGGGAGGCGGAGGTTGCAGTGAGTTAAGATCGCACCACTGCACTCCAGCCTAGGTGACAGAGTGAGACTCCAGAAAAAAAAAAAAGAAGAAGAAGAAAGAAAGAAAAGGAAGGAAAGGAAGGAAGGGAAGGAAGGGAAGGAAAGGAAGAAAGGAAGAAGAGAGAAAGAAGGGAGGGAGGGAGGGAGGCAGGGAGGAAGGAAGGAAGGAAGGAAAGAAGGAAGGAAGGAAGGAAGGAAGGAAGGAAGGAAGGAAGGAAGGAAGGAAGGAAGGAAGGAAGGAAGGAAGGAAGGAATAAAGAAAATTTTGAAATCTGAAAAGCAGATTGACAACTGGCAGTGCCATATACCCCTACCACTGGTGTAGAGGGGAGGCCAAAATAATGAAGAGGCTAAAATAAACATTGAGTGAAAGCTGTTCCATTGGGTTAAATCTCTATATCTTCACTCACATTGCCCTTTCCTCACCTAATTTATTCTGAGGACTAAGCACAGCAGAAGGCCTTGGAAATGCAGGACACGAGATACAATTAAAGATGTATCATCATACCAAACACAGAGAGATTGCATGACTGAATGCATATGGAATGCTAAAACCTTTCACTGCTTCCTCCACTTGGCTTCCAGAATGCCAGAAGCCTGGTCATTTCCCTTTAGTAAGGAGACTGGAAGAATGTTTTCTGCTAAAAATGTCAACGTAGGAGGAAAGTTTTTTTGTTTTTTTGTTTTTTGTTTTGTTTTTTGTTTTTTGGTTTTGTGTGTGTGTGTGTGTGTGTTTTTTTTTTTTTTTTTTTTTGAGATGGAGTCTTGCTCTGTTTCCCAGGCTGGAGTGCAGTGGCACAATCTCTGTTTACTGAAGCCTCTGGCTCTCAGGTTCAAGCAATTCTCTGCCTCAGCCTCCCGAGTAGCTGGGATTACAGGCATGCACCATGACACCCAGCTAATTTTTGTATTTTTAGTAGAGACAGGGTTTCGTCATGTTGGCCAGGATGGTCTCGAACTCCTGGCCTCAAGTGATCTGCCCACCTGGGCCTCCCAAAGTGCTGGTATTACAGGCATGAGCCACCTGCCAGGAGGAAAGATTTTTTAAATATTGACGTTGGAAGTACAAAGAGCCTATCCAGATCACTTGACAGTGACATCCAAAGTAAACAAGCTCCACAGAAGCACCCAGAGCAACCAATTATGATTTAAATCTCTTGTCCTTAATCATAAAGAAAGGATGACAAGATATGGAAGATAAAGACCAAACCAATAAACAAAAGAAAGCAACTCGAAGGAAACAGAGACTATACGGTGGCGGGTGGTGGTTGGGGGAAACTCCAACAAAGCTATTCTTTTTTTTTTTTTGAGACAAGGTCTCATTCTGTTGCCCAGACTGGAGTGCAGTGGCTGTATCTTGGTTCACCACAGCTTCGATCTCCTGGGCTCAAGAAATTCTCTCACCTAAGCCAGGACCACAGGCATGCACCAACATGCCCAGCTAATTTTTTTTTGTATTTAATTTAATTAATTTATATATTTATTTATTCGAGGTAGAGTCTTGCTCTGTCACCCAGGCTGGAGTGTAGTGGCTTGACCTCAGCTCACTGCAACCTCTGCCTCCCAGGCTCAAGCAATTCTCCTGACTCACCCTCCCAAGTAACTGGGATTACAGGCGCGTGCCACCACACTCAGCTAATTTTTATTTTTATTTTTTTAGTAGAGACGGGGTTTTACCATGTTGGCCAGGCTGGTCTCGAACTCCTGACCTCAAGTGATCTGCCCGCCTTGGCCTCCCAAAGTGCTGGGATATCAGGCGTGAGCCACTGTGCCCAGCCACCAGCTAATTTTTGTATTTTTTTTTTTTTAATTTTACTTTAAGTTCTGGGATACATGTAATGAATGTGAAGACTTGTTACATAGGTATATATGTGCCATGGTGGTTTCCTGCACCTATCAACCTGTAATCCAGGTTTTAAGCCCTGCGTGCATTAGGTATTTGTCTAATGCTCTCTGTCTCCTTTCCCCCGACCTCCAACTTTTGTATTTTTAGTGGAGACGGGGGTCTCATCATGTTGCCCAGGCTAGTATCGAACTTCTGAGCTCAAGCAATCCACCCACCTCAGCTCCCAAAGTGGGCCACCGTGCCTGGCCAAACAAAACCATTCTTTTTTTTCTGAGACGGAGTTTCACTCTTCTTGCCCAGGCTGGAGTGCAATGGTACAATCTCGGCTCACCACAACCTCCGCCTCTCGGGTTCAAGCAATTCTCCTGCCTCAGCCTCCCGAGTAGCTGGGATTACAGGCATGTGCCACCACATCCATCCAACTAATTTTGTATTTTTGGTAGAGACAGGGTTTCACCATGTTGACCAGGCTGGTCTTGAACTCCTGACCTCAGGTAATCCAGCCATCTTGGCCTCCCAAAGTGCTGGGATTACAGGTGTGAGCCACCGCGCCCAGCCCAAACAAAGCTATTCTTAATAACCTCAGAGAGGCCGGGTGCAGTGCTCCTGCCTGTAATTTCAGCACTTTGGGAGGCCAAGGTGGGCACATCACCTAAGGTCAGGAACTCAAGATCAACCTGGCCAACATGGCGAAACCCCATCTCTACTAAAAATAGAATCATCCTGGGCATGGTGGCATATGCCTGTAGTCCGAGCTACTTGGGAGGCTGAGGCAGGAGAATCGCATGAACCCAGGAGGCAGAGGTTGCAGTGAGCCAAGATTGTGACACTGCACTCCAGACTGGGCGACAGAGCAAGACATTGTCTTAAAAAAAAAAAAAACCAAGAGAAAATATTTCCTTTGTGAAAATAGAAAATGATGCTATGTCAAAAGAAAATTCAGAGAATAAAAAGAGCAGCTAATAGCCGAAAAGAAAAATTCAACAGAAGAATTGAAGATAAAGTTCAAGAAAGTGTTAAGAAAACAACAAAAATGGCCGGGTGCGGTGGCTCAAGCCTGTAATCCCAGCACTTTGGGAGGCCGAGACGGGCGGATCACGAGGTCAGGAGACCAAGACCAGCCTGGCTAACACGGTGAAACCCCGTCTCTACCAAAAAACACAAAAAACTAGCCGGGCGTGGTGGTGGGCGCCTGTAGTCCCAGCTACCCGGGAGGTTGAGGCAGGAGAATGGCGGGAACCCGGGAGGCGGAGCTTGCAGTGAGCTGAGATCCGGCCACTGCACTCTAGCCTTGGCGACAGAGCGAGACTCCGTCTCAAAAAAAAAAAAAAAGAAAAGAAAAGAAAACAGCAAAAAGACGGAAGGAAAATAGAAGAGAAGATACAAGAAAAATAAAGGGAGCACACCTGAAGTTCTCACATATGAGTAATAAAGATTCCAGGAAGAGAGCAAGAAGAAAATGAAGCAGAAAAATCATTAGTAAAATAATTTAACAAAAATTTTTCAGAACTGAAGACATGAATTGCTAGATGAAAAGGGCCCACCAACTGCTCCTGCAAAATAGATTCTAGTAGAGCTACATCAAGGAACATCACTGAAATTTCAGAACACTGAGGACAGAGATCCTATAAACTTGCAGAGAGAAAAATAGACTACTTAGAAAGGACTAGGAATCAGAATGCCTTCACATTTCTCAACTACAATAAGACAAGAGAAAGACCTTGAAAAAAAAAAATTTTTTTTTTTTTGTTTTTTGAGACGGAGTCTCACTCTTGCCTAGGCTGGAGTGCAATGGCATGATCTCGGCTCACTGCAATCTCCACCTCCCAGGTTCAAGCGATTCTCCTGCCTCAGTCTCCCGAGTAGCTGGGATTACAGGTGCCCACCACCATGCCTGGCTAATTTTTGTATTTTTAGTAGAGACAGGGTTTCACCATGTTGGCCAGGCTGGTCTTGATCTCCTGACCTCATGATCCACCCGCCTTGGCCTCCCGAAGTGCTGGGATTACAGGTGTGAGCCACCATGCCTGGCCGACCTTCAAAATTTTTGAGTCCAGGTGCAGTGGCTCACCTGTAATCCCAGCACTTTGAAACACAAATGTAGGAAGATCACTTGAGCCCAAGAGTTTAAGTGAGCTATCATTGTGCCACTGTACTTCAGCCTGGGCAATAAAGCAAGACCCTGAAAATGTCTTTGATAAATTATAACAGTAACAGAAATCCACCTTGGTTGACTCCATTTTGCTTCCAACCTTCAAGCTGTCCTTGGTCATTCCCAGGTATAGTCCAAGCTAACTTTGGGAGAAATTTAGTTTGTATTTTAACTTTAAAACAAGGATGATAATAGTCCCTTCCTAAAACTAAGCCCTTCCGGCCGGGCGCAGTGGCTTACACCTGTAATCCCAACATTTTGGGAAGTCGGGGCAGGTGGATCACCTGAGGTCAGAAGTTTGAGACTAGCCTGACCAACATAGTGAGACCTCATCTCTACTAAAAATACAAAAAAATAGCCAGGTGTAATGGCGGGTGCCTGTAATCTTAGCTACTCGGGAGGCTGAGGCAGGAGAATTGCTTGAACCAGGAGGTGGAGATTGCAGCAAGCCGAGATGTCACCATTGCACTCTAGCCTGAGCAACAAGAGCGAAACTCTTGTCTCTAAATAAATAAATAAAAACTAAGCCCTTCCTTGCTCAGGGACTGAAAACCACCTTTGTAAAACTTATGTAAAACTACAAGGTTAGGATTATGGGAGGGATCTGAACTCTGCTGAAACATAGGAGTAGTTTCTATAATCCCTTACTGCTCAGGGATCATATGCCCAGAGGTCACAAGATTTGTGACTTCTCCAATTGCTCTTCGAGATAACATCACTATTGTAAAACCTAAAAGTATTATATTATTTTTTGCAATATTTTTCAGACTGACCCCACCCACACTCATGACTCAGGTCTCAACTAATACTGTGTCCTCACCCAGAAGCTGACTCAGCATACAAGGACCATTCTCCACACTCCTATGATTTCATCCCCAACAAATCAGCAGCACCCATTCCCTACACCCCTACCCACCAAATTGACCATAAAAACCATACCTTCAAGGCTTCAGGGTAGCTGATTTGAGTGATCACTCTATTTCTCCTGCATGGGCCAGACTCATGTCAATTGAACTCTACTGCAATGCTGTGGTCTCAGTGAATTGATTTTGTCTGTGCAGTGGACAGTAAGAATCTGTTTGCCAATTATAACACTGTCTTTACAAAAACAACAACAAAAATTCTTGAGTTAAAGCATTCCTACTGCAATTCTAGATTCAGCCAAATTGTCAAATACACAGGAGGGAAGAAGAAAAACATTTTCAGGCCAACCACTGTGGCTTGCGCCTGTAATCCTAGCACTTTGGGAGGCCAAAGCGGGAGGATCACCTGAGGCCAGGAGTTCAAGACCAGCCCGGCCAAAACATAGTGAAACCCCATCTCTACTAACAATACAAAAATTACATGGGCATGGCGGCACACTCTTGTAATCCCAGCTACTTGGGAGGCTGAGGCAGGAGAATCACTCAAACCTGGAGGGCGGAGGTTGCGGTGAGCCGAGATCCTGCCACTGCACTCCAGTCTGGGCGACAGAGCGAGACTCCGTCTTGTTTTTTTTAGTTGTTGCTGTTTGTTTTTTGAGTTGGAGTCTCGCTCTGTCGCCCAGGCTGGAGTGCAGTGGCGGGATCTCAGCTTACTGCAACCTCTGCCTTCCAGGTTTGAGTGATTCTCCCGCCTAATCCTCCTGAGTACCTGGGATTACAGGTGCGTGCCATACCATGCCCAGCTAAAATTTGTATTTTTAGTAGAGACAATGTTTCACCATGTTGGCCATGCTGGTCTTGAACTCCTGACCTCAGGTGATCCACCCGCCTTGGCCTCCCAAAGTGCTGGGATTACAGGCGTGTTTTGTTCTGTCACACAGGCTGGAGTGCAGTAGCATGATCTAGGTTCACTGCAACCTCTGCCTCCCAGGTTCAAGTGATTCTCTCACCTCGGCCTCCTGAGTAGGTGGGATTACAGGTGCGCACCACCATGTTCAGCTAATTTTTGTATTTTAGTAGAGACAGGGTTTCACCATGCTGGCCAGGCTGTCTTGAACTCATGACCTCAAGTGATCCACCTGCCTTGGCCTCCCAAAATGCTGGGATTACAGATGTGAGCCACTGCACCCAGCTTGGCTCGGGTTTTTTTTTTTTTTTTTTTTTTTTTTTTGGAGACAGAGTTTCGCTCTTGTTGCCCAGGCTGGAGTGCAATGGTGCCATCTCAGCTAACATCAACCTCCACTTCCCGGGTTCAAGCAATTCTCCTGCCTCAGCCTCCCGAGTAGCTGGGATTATAGGCATGTGCCACCATGCTCAGCTAATTTTGTATTTTTTTTAGTAAAGATGGGGTTTCTCCATGTTGATCAAGCTGGTCTTGAACTCCTGATCTCAGGTGATCCGCCCGCCTCGGCCTCCCAAAGTGCTGGGGTTATAGGCATGAGCCACCGCACCCAGCCCTTGGCTCTGTCTTAAAACAACAAAAACAACAACAAAAGAAAAAAAAAATTTCAGACAATCAGGGTCTCAAAAACTTAATTCCAGTGTACTCTTTCTCAAGAAGCTAGTAAGGATATGCTCCCACCAACATTAATGGAAAAAAAGAATTAAGAAAGAAGAAAACATGCTGGAGTTTTTTCTGCACTCTAATCTGTGTCATGGGAAGTCGACCATCATGGATTGTATCACAGATTCACGTGCCCCGTGGTTGTGCTCAGACAAGGAGAGCCACCAGCAAGAAATCTGGAGGACCGAAGGACAAAGACAGCGTAGGGCCCTGTGAAATTTAAAAAACCTGTGAGGTAACCAAAACCCATTTTGTCACTCGTTTCTCACTGACCTCTATCTTACTTTTGCTTTTCTTTCTTTCCTGTCTTCTTAGTCCTCTCCAACGTTCTTACTCTTCTCCTGCTCCTTCAATAAAGCAGCTTCAAAAGCAGTCTCCATCAGCATGCATAACCATGAACAGGGCAAACTGATCAAAAGAGGCAGTACAGCCTAAAGGATAAAAGGGCATGGGTTATAAAGTCAGAAATAGTGAGTTCAAGTTCCAGCTCTGCCACTTAACAGAGGAGTGATCCTCGGCAAGTTACTCCTTAATGTAATACAAGGAAAATTAGCACTATATCTACCTCATGGATATATAGGGTGATTAAATGTGATTAATAAATGCAAAATCTTGGCCAGGTGCGGTGGCTCACACCTGTAATCCCAGCACTTTGGGAGGCCGATGCTTGAACCCGGGAGGCGGAGGTTGCAATGAGCCGAGATTGCACCATTGCACTCCAGCCTGGGCAACAAGAGTGAATCTCCATCTCAAAAAATTAAAACATTTAAATGCAAAATCTTAGGACAGTGAGTCACAAATTAAGCTCTCAATGAATGGTAGCAATAATTAACATAAATTAAAAGTGCCAGCCAGGTGTGGTGGCTTATGCCTGCAATCCCAGCACTTTGGGAGGACGAGGCGGGCGGATCACCTGGGTTCGGGAGTTCAAGACCAGCCTGTCCAACATGGAGAAACCCTGTCTCTACTAAAAATACAAAATTAGCCGGGTGTGGTGATGCATGCCTGTAATCCCAGCTACTCAGGAGGCTGAGGCAGGAGAATCGCTTGAACCCGGGAGGCGGAGGTTGCGGTGAGCTGAGATCGCACCATTACACTCCAGCCTGGGTAATAAGAGGAAAACTCCATCTTAAAAAAAAAAAAAAAAAAAAGGTCCTCCACCTGGTAAGAGACAGCTAGATTGCTTTCAATTCTCCACTTCACAAATATAAAATATAACAGGTTGGGCACGTTGGCTCACGCCTATAATCCCAACACTTTGGGAGGCCGAGGCAGGTGGATCATGAGGTCAACAGATCGAGACCATCCTGGCTAACACAGTGAAACCCTGTCTCTACTAAAAATACAAAAAAAAAATTAGCCAAGCATGGTGGCAGGCGCCTGTAGTCCCAGCTGCTCGGGAGGCTGAGGCAGGAGAATGGCGTGAACCCGGGAGGTGGAGCTTGCAGTGAGCCGAGATCCCACCACTGCACTCCAGCCCAGGCGACAGAGTGAGACTCTGTCTCAAAATCAAAAACAAAAGCAAATATAACAAAAAAATTCATATGTGGCTTATGTAGATAATAATGCTATTCTCCAAATACTTCCAGACGTTTTGCTCAGCACAGAGTAGGACGGCACTTCCTAGCTACTTACTTTATCCTTGATGATAAGTGTGACGAAGAAGCTGCTTTGGTGGAGGAAATGTGAGTTGAACTGATATGTATTACTTAAGGGTAAAAGCTTTCAGAACCCATGTAGAATTTTAATTAACTTTCAGATTACTAGTGAATGTCTTTGTCACTGAATTACCTATTAACATGCTTTACACATTTTCATTTTTTTTAAATTTTGGGTTGTTTTTGTTATATGGGATTTCTATGTCTATGCTGGGTCTGTGACTATTGAGCACTTGAAATGCGGCTAGAAATGAATTTTTCATTTCATTTCATTCCATTTAATTTAAATTTAAAACTGAAGCAGCATTTTAGTAAATGTACATTTTACTTTAACTGTTATATTAAGATATTGTTATTGTTTTATTATAGTGCACATTTTTCTTATACATTATATATATTATACATAATTTCTTATGTACTATACATAAAAATATTCTTATGTACTATTTCTTATGTATTATACATAACATATTCTTATGTATTATTTCTTATGTATTATACATAAAAACATCACCAATGTAGCCAGTGTCAATGGACTGATTTGGTTTGAATGATTTTTTTCTATGAACTATGTAACATTGTAATGTGTTTATTTGAATATTTTATGCAAACAGCAAGAGTCATAGTGATACCTACTTAAAACATCTTTGATAATTAAATTTATCCACACTGTCAATCTCTGCCTTTTAATTAGCATATTTAGATTAGTTATATTCAAAGTAATGATTGGTATGCTGGGCTTAAGTTGGCTATTATATTAATTGTTTACTGTTTGTTCCCTCTGTTTTTCATTCCTCTGTTTCCTCTTTCTCACCCTTCTGTGGGTCACTTGAAAATGTTTTAGAATTATATTTTGACTTTATAGTTGTTTGAGTATATTTCTTTGAATAGTTTTCTTAATGGTTTCCCTAGGTATTACAATACACTTGCAAAATTTATCACAGTCTAACAACGTTGACATTTTACCACTTTGAATGTAGAAACCTTATTTCCATTAGGTCCCTTCACTCTCTCACTTTTTTAAATTGAAATGTTTATTCAGCTAATTGTAGATTCACATGCAGTTGTAAGAAATAATAGAGATAGATTCCTTATATGCTGATTCCAGTTTTCCTCAATGGTAAAACTTTACAAAACTGTATCATAACAGTAAAACTAGGATGCTGACATTGATACAACCCACATATCATATTCAGATTTCCCCTGTTGGAATCATTTGCATGTGTGTGATGTATTAAGTTCCATATACATATATATTAAGCTCCATATACATATATACATACATTTTCTTTTTGTTTTGTTTTTTTTTGAGACAGAGTCTCCCTCCATTGCCCAGGCTATAGTGCTGTGGCACAATCTCGGGTCACTGCAACCTCCGCCTCCCGGGTTCAAGCCATTCCCCTGCCTCAGCCTCTTGAGTAGCTGGGATTACAGGCTCCTGCCACCACACCTGGCTAATTTTTGTATTTTTAGTAGAGACAGGTTTCACCATGTTTGCCAGGCTGGTCTCGATCTCCTGACCTCAGGTGATCCACCCGCCTCGGCCTCCCAAAGTGTTGGGATTATAGGCGTGAGCCACCGCGCTCGGCCAAGTTCCATATATTTTTATCTTCTGTGCAGGTTTGTGTATCCACCACCACAGTCAAGATGCTGAACAGTTCCAACATGACAGGGAGTCCACCTGATGCCTTTTACACCCACATCCACCTCCCTCCCACTTCTGTCAACCACTTTTTAAGATTCTAGACTAACAAGATGACTAATATCCTAAAATATCCTGCAGTCTGCAGAGAAACTTGGAATAATGTACAAATTAAATCCATTACTTCCCATCCCTTCAGAAATTATCAAATAATCATAAAAGGCAGGATATTGAAATTGATGCAATCTATTGATTACATTCAGATGTCTTAATTTTACTAGTATTCATTTGTGTGTCTGTGTGTGTTTATATATTGTTTTGTTTTTGTCTTTATTTTATTTTTATTATATGTTTATATATTGTTTTATACAATGTTATCACCTGTGTAAGTCATGTACCCACTACTACAATCAAGATATTCAACAGTTCCAAAGCACAAAGATCCTCTGTGTTGTTCTCATAACCACATCCTCCTACCTTCCCCCACCCCCACCCTCTGGCAGCCGTTTATCCTGGCAATATATATCCATTCCTAAAACTTCGTCATTTCAAAATGTTAGAAAAATGAAATCATATGGTATACAACCTATACGTGGCTTTTTTTATTCAACATAATACCCTAGCGATGTATCCCTCCCCACCTCTTAAACATAATGTCTTAAGTGTTTCCTCCACATACATTGAATACCACATCCAATTGGTATTATAATTTTTTAATCCTGTGATGGGCAGAATAATGCCCACCCTCAAAGATGTCCACATCCTAATCTCCCAAAACAGTTAATAGGTTATGTGACAAAGGGGAAGTAAGGTAGCAGATGGAATTAAGGCTGCTAATCAGCTGACTTTAAAATAGATTATTCTATACTATCAAGGGGAGCCCGATATAGTCATAAGGATTCATAAAAGTGGAAGAGCAGTCAGTCCTATGCCCAGAGTCCCAGCTACTGGGGAGGATGAGGTGAAAGGATTGCTTCAGCCAAGGAGTTCCAGGTCAGTCTGGGCAATATAGCAAGACTCCATCTCACACAAATATACAGACAGACAGACAGACAGACATAAGTGTGGGAGAGAAAGACAAAAAAGAAAACCAGAGGGGTAGCAGTGTGAGTGTGAGATGGACTCAACCAACATTGCTGCCTTTGAAGATGTAAAAAAGGTGCCAGGAGCCAATAAAAGCAGATGTCCTCCAGAAAATGGGAAAGACAAGGAAATGCACTCTCCCCTAGAGTCTCCAGAAGGAATGCAGCCCTGCTCACACCTTGATTTTAGCCTAGTGAGACTCATTTTGTGCTTCTGATCTCTAGAACTGTAAGATAATACATTTGTATTGTTTCAGCCCTTGTGTTTTGCAGTTACTTGTTAAAGCAGCAATAGGAAACAAATTTAAACCATTAAACATAATTTTTAAAACTCAGGAGATAAAAAATATTCTATTACAGTTACCCTATTTTTTCTCATTCCATTGTTCTTTCTTTCTTTCTAAAGTTCCATGCCTGCTGTTATCATTTCCTTTGAAGAATATCCTTAGTCATTCTTTAAAGGTAGGTTGACTGGTAATTCTCTTAGCTTCCTTTGTCTGAGAAGAAATTAAATTTAAACCTAGTATTGTAACTATAATAAAATCATTTTTATAGCTTAAAAATGAACCAAATTTAAATATAAAATGAATGCATCTCACTAATGCAGAATAAAATGGAGATACAGAAACTAGTACTACAACTGGGCTATTAAAAGAAAAGGACTTAAAGAAAGCATGTCACGAATTCTACGATGAATGGAAACTGCAATTTGCTGTAACACAGCAAAATGAAAAAAGCTATTTGTGTGTAAAAAATATTTTAAGCAATAAATTAGACAATATTGAGAGACATTTTAAGTAAATACATAATGAATTTGATAAGACATTTCCTCTTGGAAGTCAAAAAAGAATCAAAATTGTAGTTCAAAATAGGAGTTGAATATATGACCAAAAAATCCTTTATGGTTCTTAACAGGATCTGAGATTATAATTTTATTTTATTTTATTTATGTTTTTAAGACAAAGTCTTGCTGTGTTGCCCAGGCTAGAGTGCAGTGGCACAATCCTGGCTCACTGCAACCTCTGCCTACCAGGTTCAAGCGATTCTCATTCCTCAGCCTCCCGAGTAGCTGGAACTACAGGTGCACGCCACTATGCCTGGTTAATTTTTTTATATTTTTTGGTAGAGATGGAATTTTGCCACGTTGGTCAGGCTGGTCTCAAACTCCTGACCTCAGGTGATCCACCCACCTCAGCCTCCCAAAATGCTGGGATTACAGGCATGAGCCACCACACCTGGCCCCTGAGCTTGTAATTTTAGCCAGCTAAACAATGTGTTGGATTCTTACAGAAAGAAAGGAGGGAGGGAAGGAAGGAAACAGAAAAGGAAGGAAGGAAGAAAGGAGGGAAGGAAGGAAGGAAGGGAGGGAGGGAGGGAGGGAGGGAGGGAGGAAGGGAGAGGAAAGGGAGGGATGAAAAATGAAAGTTATTTTTAGTCAGTAAAACAAATTATTTCAGTTGTGGAAATTTTGCTAGAAAATTATGACAAAAAGACTAAAAAAGATATTTTACAAAAAGTGAAAGACCTTCAACGAAGCCATTAAACAATGGCTCACAGATTACAAGAACTTTCTAACAATACAGTATCAAAGATCAATTGATTAACAATTCAAAAAATTACAAGTACTTTTCAGATGATGTGATATAAGAGACAATGTCGGCTGGGCATGGTGGCTCACGTCTGTATTCCCAGCACTTTGGGAGGCCAAGGCAGGTGGATTACCTTAGGTCATGAGTTCAAGACCAGCCTGGCTACCATGGTGAAACCCCACCTCTACTTAAAAAAAAAAAAAAAAAAAATTATCCAGGCATGGTGGTGGGCACCTGGAAACCCAACTACTCAGGAGGCTGAGGCAGGAGAATCACTTAAACCTGGGAGGTGGAGGTTACAGTGAGCTAAGATCATACCACTGCACTCCAGTCTGGGCTACAAAGTGAGACTCCATCTCAAAAAAAAGACAATGTCTATTAATACTTTGGGTATATTTGTGTCTCAAAGGAATTCCAAAATTATGAAGTTTTATTAAATTGGAATTAAAAACATGTAAATTTCTGGAGTAGTTTTTCATCTTTTATAACCATCAAAGAAGAATTTGTGCCTGTAATGACAGATGGTGGCCCATCTATGTTAGGTAAAAATCCAGATTTGTTGGTATGGGAAGACAAGAGATTTTTATTTATTGCTTTGTTCCACTGTGTGATATGTACTGAAAATCTCTGTGCTCAGTTTTTTAAAGCACACTGTATGAAAAGTGTTATGGAGTACAATTACTTTAAAGTCATTTAGGGCCAGGCGTGGTGCCTCACACCTGTAATCCCAGCACTTTGGGAGGCCAAGGCAGGCAGATCACCTGAAGTCAGGTGTTCGAGATTAGCCTGGCCAACATGGTGAAACCCAGTCTCTACTAAAAATACAAAAAAATAGCCAGGTATGGTGGTGGGCACCTGTAATCCTAGCTACTAGGAAGGCTGAGGCAGGAGAATCGCTTGAGCCCAGGAGGCAGAGGTTGCAGTGAGCCGAGATTGCATCACTTCACTCCCATCTGGGTGACACAGCAAGACTGTCTCAAAATAAATAAATAAATAGCCAGGTGTGGTGGCTCACACTGTAATCCCAGCACTTTGGGAGGCTGAGGCGGGTGGATCATGAGGTCAGGAGTTCAAAACCAGCCTGGCCAAGATGGTGAAACCCTGTCTCTACTAAAAATACAAAAAATTAGCCAGGCATGGTGGCGTGCACCTGTAATTCCAGCTACTCCGGAGGCTGAGGCAGAGAATTGCTTAAACCTGGAGGGGCGGAGGTTGCAGTGAGCTGAGATCGCGCCACTGCACTCCAGCCTGGGCTACAGAGTGAGACTCCATCTCAATAAATAAATAAATAAATAAATAAATAAATAAATAAATAGTTATTTAGTATCTATACACTAATGCTATAAATCATTGCCAAGTTATGGAACTTTTGAAAGAAATAGAAGACGATGATTTTCCTAATCTTGTGTTCTCTGCCTGTGCTCACTGATAGAGTTGTGGAAGAATTTTTAGAAAATACTTTTAACTCCAATTTAACACGTTCCTGAATTGGAAGGAATATTCAATAATCAAAGACAAAATGATAATATGATTTATGTTTTCTCACAGATATCACACTACATATGAACAAGCTAAATTTTAAACTCCAAAAGAAAGGAAGAGCTTATTTGTGATTTAGCCAGACAGGAACAACAATTTATGTTGAAATTGAAACTCTTCATAATAAAAATCAGCAACAATGACTTTATCCATTTCTTTTTTTTCTGTTTGAGACAGGTTCTCACTCTGTTGCCGAGGCTGGAGTACAGTGGTGCAATCTCAGCTCACTGCAATCTCTGCCTCCTGGGCTTAAGTGATCCTCCAGCCTCAGCCTCCCAAGTAGCTGGGACTACAGGTGCGAGCCACCATGCCTAATTTTTATTTTTATTTTTTGTAGAGACAGGGTTTCACCATGTTGCCCAGGCTGGTCTTGAACCGAGCTCAAGCAATCCACCCACCTCACCCTCCTAAAGTGTTGGGATTACAGGCGTGAGCCATGATGCCTGGCCAGAATGGTTTTACTTTTTAATGTGACTAAAAATTTTAAATTATATATGTGACTCACATTTTATTTCTAGTGGACAGCACTGATGTAAATATTATCCTTTGTTTTGGATGTTGCAACTATCTTCTCCTTGTCTATTAACTTTGTTTTTGGTATCCTTTGCTGAACAAAATGCCTTACATTAATGTAGCTAAATCATCAATTTTTCACTTATTGTTTGTACTTCAATGGTTTAATAAACTTCACAAAGATAATTCTTTATTTTCTTCTACTGATTCTGAATACTTACCTGTCTCATTTAGGTCTTTAATTCATTTAGAGTCCATCTTTGTATAGTGTAATGTAAAAGTCCAGCTTTTTCTCCAGATGTGAGCCAGTTTTCCCAATACTACATTCTAAACAAGGCATTCTTTTCCAGTTTTTACCACATTTATTGTATATCAAATTCCCATATGCATACAGATCTATTTCTGAACTCTCCCTCTGTTCCATTTGTCTATCCTTACACCAGAACCACATTGCTTTTGCTTTGTAATATTCCTTAATAACTAGTAGGTTGAATCACTCATTCGTATGGTGATATAAATATATCAGCCTAAAACATCCCAACAAAAGTTTCTTTACTTTCGCTTTGCTTTATCTCAGCAGCTACAGAGTTTGGCCTTTTAAGTAGTATTAATAAATATTGCCATTAGAACTTTCTTTGACTGCCTTTTCTTTAAGGATGTTTTTCTTAGTAAATCTTCTAGAGCTGTGAAAGAGTAAAAACTCACCTGCTCATATCTGATAAACCACATAGATGATGAGCAAACCTCTACTGAGCACCTGCTATTGCAACTGTCTCTTGTATCAGTTAGAGTTCCTTGGCTTTCACTGGTAAAAATCAGTGAAGGAAAAGCTGAACAGCCAGGATTCAAGGAGAACCAGAATCAAGGTTGGCTATTCTAACCTTCTCTTACTCAGTAAGACATGAGTTCTCCTTCAAACTCTTCCTCTCATACCTGTTTTACTTTTTTTTTTTTTTTTTGTAACTGGTTTCTTGAGAAAGGACAAATGTTTTACCTCTTTCTTACTATGTGGTATCTTCAGTCTCATATTATTGTCATTAATACTTATAATATTATCTATTCTCTGAGCAGCCCTTGCGTCCTTCTCCTTCCCTTTTTGCTTGTTACCCAGAGTTGGCTTCTGTTGCCTGCAACTAAAGAATCATGATATAATTTTTTGGTCTCTTTTAATTAGTTTAGACAATTAGACTCCTGGACATTTCCCTGTCACACACTTTGTGTCACATGCGCTCGTTGTGGTTTATTCTTGACTGAATCTTTATGAAAGATACAAAATTAGAAGTTTTTAAAAAATGTTTTTTCCCTCTGCATTTGGTACGGTATAGGGATTAAGGCTGGAAATCAGAGTAGGGTAAGGGGCACGAAACACAAATAGAACAGACAGAATAAGAGGACAGAAGAAATGAAGGGGTAAGTTTTCTAAATATGTTGAAGTGCCCTCCCCTCAGAGAGATTAGATCAGGTAGAAGCAACAGTTTGAGAACTGATGTAAGGCTGAAAAATGGGTGCTGGGGGGTGGGGGTGAGGTGAGAAATGTAGTGTAGTGAATGGCCAAGGCTTTAAGGGTTTTTAAATCCTTTCGAGAGGAAAATGAATGTAAGGTCCAGATTCAGCAGAAAGTCTCGCAGGATTCATCGAAGTCCATATTCTGAGGGAATGGTGCTTGAGCCTACAACAGTTACAGGAATTTTCAGGAAGAATTTTGGTTTTTAAAAATATATATGAATTATTGCTTATATAATTTATTTTTATTTTCATTTTTTTTAATATAGAGTCTCACTCTGTCACCCAGGCTGGAGGGCAGTGGCGTGATTCCAGCTCACTGCAGCCTCTACCTTCTGGGTTCAGGCGATTCTTGTGCCTCAGTCTCCCAAGCAGCTGGGATTACAGGTGCCTGCCACCATGCCCGGCTGATTTTTGCATTTTTAGTAGAGATGGGGTTTCACCATGTTGGCCAGGCTGTTCTTGAACTCCTGACCTCAAGTGATCCACCTGCCTCGGCCTCCCAAAGTGCTGGGATTACAGGCGTGAGCCATCGTGACCAGCCAGAATTATTACTTATATAATTTATATTTGGGGGTTGACATTAGTACATATAGAAGTCGGGGAGCAGGACATAAATGTGGGGGGGGGATCATTGGAGCTTAGGAGTGAAAGACTGTTGTTTTACTTCAATATTTCCAGTCCCTCGCACTGCACTGACACAAAAAGAACCCTCAAATGCTTATGACTAAATGGGTAAGTTGATGAATGAATAAATTAGCAAAAAATCAGGATCTGTGAGCTATTCTGAAGGATTTCAGAGATGCTGCAAATCTGCAAGAGTAGGAATGACCATGGAGAGAATGTTCTTACATAGTTCAGTTTAACTGAAATATTTGTGAGATACATACTCTGTGCTCTGCACCTGCACTTGGGGAAAATACAAAGACAAGGAACAGTCCCTACTCTTACATAACTCACAATTTTGTATGTGAACAGGGAGAAATTGCAATATTAATAGCAATTATATGAGACTGAAGATACCACATAGCAAGAGGTAAAACATCCGTCCTTTCTCAAGAGACCAGTTTAAAAAAAAAAAAAAAGTAAAAAGGTATGAGAGGAAGAGTTTGAAGGACAGTTCATGTCTTATTGAGTGGGCCAACATCGAGGATGTGGAATTTGAAATACGCCTTGAGGCACTGGTAGAATTTCCAAAGACAAAGGTGTTTCACGAAGAAGAAAAAACAAAACGAAAAGCCTGGAGATGGGAAAGTATAGGATGTGCCTACAAGGGCAGGTTGTGGTCATATTAGGAAGACCTTGAATGCCACGCTAAGGAATCTTTATGTAACTGTAGGCACTGAAAATCACTTAAAGTGTCTGAATGAGAGAGTTACATGGTTAAAATCAGTGTTTTAAAGAAAATGTGCCTGTCAGAGTTTTGTAGAACCTTGCTGCTCAGAGAGTAGTCAGGGACCAGAAGCATGGGCTTTACCTGGGAGCCTACTAGAAATGCAGAATGTCAGGCCCCCATCCCAGACCCACAGAATCTAAACCTGTACAGTAGCAAGAGCCCCAAGAAATTCGTTTGCACATTAAAATTTGAGAACCACCGAGATAGAATATAATGGAAGCGGAAGACTTGACCTAAGAAAACCAGTTAGAGGACTAGGCCAAAGATAGCTGAACAAAGAGGGTGGCTAATGAGGGAGCCTGCAAAGGGAGAAGACAGAAATGACACAGGGCTTTTAGCCTGGATGGCGATGGCATATTTCTGCCTCATTTTCCTAATAGATTAATCCTCTTCCCTTATTCACTAAAGTCATTGTTTTCTGTTAATACATCTTTTCTACTTGGTTCTTCTATTCACTAGCAAGCACTGCTTCTTTCTGATTGGGCTCACAGGTCATAAAGCAAATGAGAAACTTTCTTGAGCCTCGTTCTTAAGGGATGCAGATTGCAACTACTGCTGTGCTATATGCTGGAGGAAAGAAATCACATAAAGCGATTAGAATGGAGAAAAAAATAAGTGAAACTATCTTCTCATGTACTTCAGGGTTTTCCTCCCTTCTGAGTTTAATACGAATCAAACAGGTGCGCATTCAAAGCATGCAAGTGTGTCTTCATCGGCTTTTAATCATCAGCTTGAAGAAAATTCAGATCTCTCAGAAAGAGAGAAAAGTAAACAGCTGAGCACTGTGACTCATTTACACTTCAAATATACTTTGAATTGGTTATTCCTCAATTAATCAAATAGCTGGTGTATCCCTAAAGTAGTATAAAGTGACACGCTGTGTGAAATCAATTTTTCTTTCCAAAATCATTAAATCCAGTAGCCTGTGACTACATCCCTGCTAATTCTGGTACCAGTCCTTTCATCCTCCATTAACTTTGGCACGCCTAACAGGCTGTCAAGAATAATTTCCCAGGACGTAAATAATTCAGAAATTAAAAATTAATAAATAATAACAGAGAACTACTGGGAAATAGGCTGGGTCAATTAGTGCGCTCTGCATTCTGTTTCTTCACAGCAGGGGGAGGCAGCCACATTCGTTACTTGAATCTTCCTTTCGATTCTGCAGTCTGATTTACAGCTCTTCATTACTGGATCCAGTCAGATGCAATTACCTCCATCACTATCTCAGTTCCTAACTTCAAAGAAACGAACGTTTTCTTGTCTGCTTTTTTTCTCCTTGCAGCAGGCTCAGCTTGACATCCCTGGAATTTCTTCCACGCAGACTAATTAATAAGTCTTCGACTTATCATATTCACTTCTCTTCTTTGATGTGCTACCTTAGTCAATCATCCCATTTAATTAGAATTTCAATGATAACTTTACTTATCTTGTGGCTAGATGTAAATTAAAATAACGGGATTTTAATTCTCTTTCGTATGGGGTTATGACATTTTGGAAGAAAAAGTTTCAACACAAACATGATATTATGTACTTTTTACTTTTCATGTGGGGGTGGGGGAGCATTTTGCAAAATTATTTTCTTCTTGCTACAAAAGAGTATTGCTGTTGAGCAAGCAATAATGAAAATGCACTGGATTTTTCTATAGCATCCTTTCACCAAGCTTTCATAGGAAAACAGTTATCTTCATTTGCATAAATAATCGGAACAAGACACAGGTCATGGAACAAGACACAAAGGTAGTGGCTACGTTTTGGAAAAATAAAAATAATAAAAAAAAAAGGATCTCCAGAAAGTCAAGGAGTTGACACACTAATCCTTTTAACTCCTTTTGCCCTTTTTTGTCAATCCACGCTATTTTTCCATTTTGATAAATTCTATAGTGGTTTTTCTAGAGTTCCCCAAAATACCAGAAGGAAATAAAAAGGTTCTCCTAAGAACCCACCAAACATTAGTAAGGTATAAGATGTAACAGTGATGTGCAAAACTGGTTAATAAGGAAGAACAGAAGGCAGCATTTCATTTCTAGAAAACAATACTAAGACCAATTATCTATTGAGCGGCCATGGTGTGCCAGCCTCAGCCACGTGCTTTATCTCCGTTAATTCCCCCAGCACACCCACAATATGGGATTCCCACTTCCATGTTACAGATAAAGAGAATCTCAGTGAGGTTAACTTGCTTTCTGAAGGTCACAAAGGTAGCACGTGAGGAGAAAGAAATCAAAAGAGAAGGCACAAGAGAAACAATTTAAGCCTTTAAGCAGAGCATTTAAAACTTCCCGCCATCTGGCTTCAAACTGCTTGCCAAACTCATTCTCTTCCTACTCCACTACATTATCTCATCCAGAATAAAACTCCAGGCATGAGTTTAGTATCTACTGTATTATACCTTATTAATAATATATGCCTTATTAATACATTTTTGATGGTTGCTTTAACGCTTATAGCCATTGGCAGAAATTCAGTCATTGTGCTTATAAATACTGGACATGTTTGTATATAAAACAGCATGGTGACCTCAGTCATTATAAATACATTGTTTTTAAATAGCAAGTACAAATAGAAAATCATATACTACATATACAAGATTTAGAAGAAGAAAATAAGCTTTGCTCAGATTTTCTTAATTTTTCCCAGGAATAGAATTATTAGCTGTTTCATTGGTTGCTTTTAAAAAGTTACTAACAATAGGAACATAAACGAGAATTGCACATAATTATTCTACCCTTAATCTCAATCATTCCCTTCCTCTACTCTAGTAACAATGTCCACTAAGACAACAAGCAGAGGTTACAATGACCAGTAGAAACTTAATTCATTAGTAAGATGTGAAACCACTGCATTTATGCCATTTTGAATCCAACCTTTCGGGGATTTAGTACAGTTGTTCTTTAACAATAGAACTTGGCTCATTTGCTACTTAAGACATGATTATTTAAATTAAAGTTAATTGGTTTCCTTACTCCCCTTTAGGGCTTTAGGCTCAGAACATTTCTATTAGAAAAATCTAATTTGTTTCAAATTCCTATTTCTAAAATTTACAGTGGTTATTTAGAGTGGCTTTGATATTTTAACTCTTTGTAGCAAAAGTTGTTGCTAAATTACAGCTCAAGCAAGCCATGACATATTTTAAATGTTTACACTGAACCAGTTAATCCTTTTAATACACAAAATGTAATGTAACTTCTATACAGTCTTGTGTTGCATAATGACATTTTGGTCAATGACAGTCTGCATACATAAGGCAGTGGTTCCATAAGATTGTAATGGAGCTGTAACTTTCCTATCACCTAATGATGTGGTGGCCATCATAGTATAACATGTTACTCACATGTTTGTAGTAATGCTGGTGTAAAAAAACTTACCATCCTGCCAGCTGTATAAAAGTATAGCATATACACTTAGGTACAGTACATAATACTTGGTAATGGTAATAAACGACTATGTTACTGGTTTATGTATTGACTATACTACACTTTTC
Organism: Macaca nemestrina; assembly: GCF_043159975.1. Taxonomy (NCBI): domain Eukaryota; kingdom Metazoa; phylum Chordata; class Mammalia; order Primates; family Cercopithecidae; genus Macaca; species Macaca nemestrina. The sequence goes on along the minus strand of NC_092127.1, from coordinate 80,490,369 downwards.
TCATTATTTTATTTATTATTATTTTTCTGAGACGGAGTCTCACTCTGGCACCCAGGTTGGAGTGCAGTGGTGTGATCTTGGCTCACTGCAACCTCCACCTCCCGGTTCAAGCCATTCTCCTGCCTCAGCCTCCCAAGTATCTGGGATTACAGGTATGAGCCAACATGCCTGGCCTCATTATTTTAGAGTGTACTCCTCCTGCTTACCAAAAATAAAAAATAAAAAAACTTAACTGTAAAACAGCCTCAGGCAAGTCCTTCAGGAGGCATTCCAGAAGAAGGCATTGTTATAATAGCAGATGACAGCTCCATGCATGTTATTGCCCGTGAAGACAAGATGGGACAAGATGTGGCAGAGGAAGACAGTGATATTGATTATCTTGACGCTGTGTAGGTCTAGACTAATGTGTGTGTGTGTCCGTTTCTAACAAAAGGGCTTAAAAAAATTTAAAAAGAGAATGAAGCTCATAGAGTAATGATACAAGGACAGAAAGTATTTTTGTACAGCTGTACAATGTGTTTGTGTTTGAAGCTAAGTGTTATTACCAAAAAACCAAAAAGTTAAAAATTTGTTTTAAACTTTATAAAGTAAAAAAGTAACAGTAAGCTTATTAAGGTTAGTTTATTATTGAAGAAAGAAAATTTTTTATAAATTTAGTGTATATAAAATATATCTAGCATATAGATACACTACATATACTTTTATATAGTGTAAATATACACTATATATTTATATATTTATTATATATTATATACAGTATATATATTTGTATATTTATATATACTACATATTTATATATACACTATATTTATATATACACTATAAATATATATAGTATATATAAAGTGTGTAGTGTTTATAAAGTTTACCATATTGTATAGTAATGTCCTAGGCTTTCCCATTCACTCACCACTCACTCGCTGACTCACCCAGAGCAACTTCCACTCCTGCAAGCTCCCTTCATAGTCAGTGCCCTACACAGGTGTACCATTGTTTATCTTTTATACCATATTTTTCTTCTACCTTTTCTATGTTTAGATATGTGTACATACACAAATACTTACCATTGTGTTACAATTGCCTACACTATTCACTGCAGTAACATACTGTACAGGTTTGTAGCCTAGAAGCAGAAGGCTATACTATAAAGCCTAGGTGTGCAGTAGACTCTACCATCTAGGTTTGTGTACGTACACTCCATGATGTTCACACAAAGATGAAACAACACATTTCTCAGAATGTATCTCTGTCATTAAGCCACACATGACTATAATTGGCCTATTCACAAATAAACACAGGATTAATAAAGGCATTTTTTAAGAGATCAAGTAAAGAGATTAAAAGCAGGAAAATAGCTTGAACCAGGAGGCGGAGGTTGCAGTGAGCCAAGATCACACCACTGCACTCCAACCTGGGTGACAGAGTGAGACTCCGTCTCAAAAAAATAATAATAATAAATAAAATAATGAGAAAAGGATAGTATAGTCAATACATAAACCAGTAACATAGTCATTTATTATCATTCTCAAGCATTATGTACTGTACATAAGTGTATATGCTATACTTTAATACAACTGGCAGGAGAAAATTTAAACTCTCATCTTAATAGATAGTGAGAAGGCAACTCATAAATTAATATCCATTCCTGACATGGCTTAAAAAAAGAAATGGTAATCAGTTGCTATTTTCTTTTTTTTTTTTTTTTTTTTTTTTTTTTGAGACGGAGTCTTGCTCTGCCGCCCAGGCTGGGGTGCAGTGGCCGGATCTCAGCTCACTGCAAGCTCCGATCAGTGGCTATTTTCTTATTAACATATGTCATAGTGGAGAAACATGGATGCTTTCCTGCATTTGGGAATAAGACAAAAATGCCATTAATCTAGACTACTATTTCTATTTAGTATTGCATTTGAGATATTAGCCAATGGGATTGAACAACAGGTGTAAGAATTAGAAAGGAAGAGGTAATATCTGAAAAGATAAAATCAATAAAAAGTTAATACCAATCATAAGATAATTCAGTAAGGTAGCAGGGCATACACGAAAAGACAAAAATCCATAGCCTTCAATTTAAAAGAAAACAATTAAATGGAGTAGTGGCAAAGAGTATACCACTTACGTTAGCAACAAAACAGATAAAATACCTAGAGATAAACTTAGTAAGAAATGTACAGAGCTTTTAGGGATAAAACTTTAAGGACATGGCAAGTAGATATTCCATGTTCTTAGATAGGATGACTCAGGATCATAAAGATGTCAAATCTCCTGAAGTTAATATACAAAATTAACACATAAAAATGTCAACTTTTGTCTGGAGTTAAACAAGTTGATGCTAAAATGTGTATGTAATAATCAGTAAGAATTGTCAATAAAACTCTGAAAAAGTAGAACAACATTGGGAGGGATCAGTCTTACTAGATATTAAATCATATTATACAAAGCATCTTGAATTAAAACAATGTGGTCTTAGAAAATGAGTAAATATCTAGGACCTAAAATCAATTTTTCATAAAACCAAAAGAAACATCAGACAGTAGAAAGAGATCCTAAGAAAATCCAGATAATGAAACATTGAAATAACTACACTAAATGTGTTTAAAGATTCAAGGAAAAAAGTCAAGACTGAAAATTTCAGCCTAGAATAGGAAATATAAACAGAGAAATTGAAAGTTTACAATAGAAAAATGTAATAACTGAAATTACAAACTTGATCGATGGTTTTAATAGCACATTAGACATTGCTGGACTGGAAGACAGGTCAGAAGAAAACAGAATGAGGCATGTAAGAACAAAAAGGTTTAAATATTAAAGAGAGGGAAAGAAACTATGATGGTTTTAAAATATAATCTTAAAATCACTGATAATCTTTCCATCAAGAATGAGGATATATGTCTACTGCCTTCAAATCTTCTTAGGTTTGTGACACCATTAACCAATAGAGTATGACTGAAGTGAAGCTATGTGACTTCCAAGGCCATGCATCTTCTGTTGTTTCTCTTAAAATGCTTTTTTTCTAGATGCTTTCTCTTGAGAACCTCCCTCCCAGAACCAAATTGCTGTTTGTGAGAATTCTAAGCTTTATAGAAAGGCTATATGTAGTTGCTCTGGTTGACAGTTCCACATGAGAGCCCAGCCTTTGAAGCAGCCCAATCCAGGCATTAAACTAAAAATAATTCAGATAATTCCACCCTCTACCCCCACCCTGTGATGATTAATTTCTTTTTTTTTTTTTTTTTTCAGATGGGGTCTCACTCTGTCACTCAGGTTGGAGTGCAGTGGTGCCATCTCAGCTTACTGCAACCTCTGCCTCCCAGGCTTAAGTGATCCTCTCAGCCTCCTGAGTAGCTGAGACCACAGGTGTGCACCACCATACCTGGCTAACTTTTTGTATTTTTGGTAGAGATGGGGTTTTGCCATGTTGCCCAGGCTGGTCTCACACTCCTGAACACCAGCAATCTGTCCACCTTGGCCTCCCAAAGCCACTGGGATTACAGGTGTGAGCCACCATGCCCAGCCTGATGATTAATTTCATGTGTCAACTTGACTGGGCTAAAAGATGCCCAGAGAGCTGGTAACATTATTTCTGTGTGTCTGTGAAGGTGGTTCCAGAAGAGATTAGCATTGGAATCAGTATACTAAGTAAAGAAGATTGCCTTAACAATGTTGGTGAGTATCATCTAATTTGTTGAGGGTCTGAATAGAAAAACATGTGGAGGAGAGTGAAGTTTCTCTCTGCTTAAGCTGGGACATTCATCTTCTCTGTTCTTGAACATCAGCACCCCTGGCTTTTGGGACTCTGGACTCAGACTAGGGCTTATACCACCAACTGTCCTGGTTTTCCAGCTTGCAGATGGCAGATTGCAGGGCCCCTCAGCCTTCATAATCACATGAGCCAATTCCTATAATAAATAAATAAATGTATATCCTATGGGTTCTGTTTCTCTAGAGAACCCATGCACACCTTAGCTGTTCAAGTTACCCCCCCAGTTGAGGCTCCAATCATTACATAGTAAAGGCAAATTATTCTCATTATACCATGTAGAAATTCCTGATCCATGTAATCCATGAGCATACTAAAATGGTTATTTTATGCCACTAAGTTTGCAATGGTTTGTTATGCAGCAACTGATTACCAGGAAAAATATCTTGAGATACAGTGATATGGATACAGTATGCAACTGCAGTCCCAGAAAGAGAGTGGGGAATGGGGCAGAAACAATATTTGAACAAATAAATGAGTGAGAATTTTCTAAACCTCATGAAAGAGATCAAGACATAGACTTAAACATCCCTATCAACCCACAGAATAAAAAGAAGAGCAAACCTAAGCATATCATACTAAAACTACTAGAAATTAAATCTAAAGAGAAAATGTTTTAGAGGACTACCAGAGGAAAAAAGACAAATTCTCTTTAAAGAAGCAAAAAATAATAATAATAATAATTTCTGACTTCTCAATAGATTATGGAAGTTAAAAAAAAATCCAATATAATTATATATTCAAAGTACTGAAAGAAAGAAAAAACAACTGCCAATAATGAATTCTATTTTTAGCATAACAAAAGCTGTTGGTGTCTTGCAACACATTCCTTCATTCTCCTTCTAATTTTGGCTTCATTTTTAGTCTACAGATTAGTAATCATAATCACATGTACAAAATCCCTTAAAAATTTTTTTTAGAGACAGAGTCTCTCTATGTTGCCCAGGCTGGCAAACTTCAGCGGAAATGCAGTGGTGCAATCTTGGCTCCCTGCAACCTCCACCTCCCAGGCACAAGTGATTCTCGTGCCTTAGCCTCCTGAGTATCTGAGATTACAGGCGCCTGCCACCACGCCCAGCTTATTATTGTATTTTTAGTAGAGACGAGGTTTCTCCATGTTGGCCAGGCTGGTCTTGAACTCCTTGCCTCAAGTTATCCACCTGCCTTGGCCTCCCACAGTGCTGAGATTACAGGCGTGAGCCACCACACCCGGCCTAAATAATCTAATTTGTTTTTTTAATCTCTCTTTGTTCTGTTCATTAATTTCTGTGTGCACTTACTACATATTTTACAAATTTTTGTGAAATTAAAATAAGGTGAACCTATCATACTTTTTTTGGACTGGGAATCTTTGAGGTTTAACATTTGCTTATTTAAGGGTTTTTGGATAAAAGCTATTAATTGTAATGTGGTCAGATTTATTGGTCTTTTCTGAGTTTGTGCTTTTTGTGTCGTATTTAAAAAATCCTTTTCTACTCCAAGGTCTATAAGATATTCACCTATATTTCCTAATAAATTAAAGCCTTATTATTGACTCATTTAAGGTTTTTTTTTTTTTTCTGTGTAGAGTGACTTAAGGATACAATTTTTTTCTTTTCATATGTATAACCATTTTTCCCAACTTCATTTACTGAATAGTCACAAATTCCCCACCAATCTATTACCTTTGTCATATACCAAAGTTTCATACATCTATTATTATTATTATTATTGAGACAGGATCTCATTCTGTTGCCCAGGCTGGGGTATGGTGGCACAATCATGGTTCACTGCAGCCTCAAACTTCTAGGCTTAAGTGATCCTCCAGCCTCAGCCTCCTGAGTAGGTGGGACTAAAGGCATGTGCTACAACACCTGGCTAACTAAAAAAAAAAAAAAAAAAATTGCAGAGATGGGCATCTCGCTATGTTGCCCAGGCTGATCTTTAACTCCAGGTCTCAGGCGATCCTTCTGTACCAGCCTCCCGAACTGCTAGGATTAACAGGCATGAGCCACTGTACCTGGCTGTCTTTGAAGTTTTTAATAAGATCGCCGTATCTCTCTCAAGACTGATCAAGAAAAAATGCAATTACAAATTTAAAGAGAGGGAAAAATAGTATTATGGAACTGGATTAAGTATCTTAAGGGAAAACTACAATAATGAGACCACTATTCTTATCTACTGGGGTGGGCAAAGGCACGGACAGAGATGTAAACAATATAATGTGGCAAGGGCTCCCATCTCCTGTTCTCTTCTGCTCTGCAAAGTCTCTCTTGAAATATAGAGAACATATTGCAAGTAAATATATTCATTTGTGCATTTATTCAAAAACCACATTTGTCTCTCTATGCAAGCTTCCATCTCAATGCCTGGCACAGAGACGAAAAAGATTTCAGAAGACAAAAATCAAAGGACTGGAAAAGAGGGAAGCAGTTGATGACAAGGTCAGGGGAGAAGCAGCTATTTGAGAGTGAGCAGAGGGAAGGATATAACCAGAGCCTTCCATCTGGTGTTGTGACAAAGATGGCAGTGATGTGAGGCTTGATAGAATTAATAGGCCTCACAGTTCAAGACAGACTACATGCCCTCAGTCACTTGCCTGCTTTCTTGATTTGCCAGATAGATTAGAAATCCTAGAAGGAAATTTGAGTGGGTACTGGGATATTCTACCCAAATCCTCTCTTCTGGGGCAATGCAGCTGCCTCACAGCTCTCTTCCTCACTGGACGTTACCTTCAGCTTCAGGAAAGCGCTTCACCCATGCTCAGGGAGCAGCATGCCAAGAACTGGCTGATGTGGGAGCACAAAGGCAGAGCTTCCTAGCTTGTTTGGGACAACTATGTTTATCCTAATTCCAGAGCTCCCTGTTGGAACAGCTGAGGCCTCAGTTGCAACCACGTTGTGAATCACCTGACCCCACCTTTCTCAGCTTCCTGGAGGTGCATTCTAAGAGCGCTCCCCATAAACCAACACTCAAGTCTCTCTGAGGTGTGTTTCCAGGGAGCCTAATCTAAGACTAAAAACTTAAAGGTCCTTTTAGCATTCTCCCTTAGAGCCCAGGCAAAGAGTTCTTTACTTTTTTAGAGGTCATGAATCCCTTTGACAGGGTGATGAAAGCCAGGGACCCACCTCTCAGAAAAATACACACGTGCACTTAATGTAAAATTTTACGTACTGTTTTAAAGGTTAAACTTTACCACCCATGAAAAGCCTCAAGTAGCTCTTTGTACATAATCATAAGATTAGCAATCATTTACTGAGCACTTCCTCTCTATAAGGCCCTGTGCTAAGTACTTTAACTTCATAATGCCTTTGATCATGACATAACACGGCAGGGTAGTTCCTAATATCTTCCTTTTAGAGATTTAAGGGCTTGCTCAAAGTAACACAGCTAATAATTAGAAGACACTGGATTAAAATCCCAATTTGTTTGTAAAGCTTGTGCTCTGAATAAATGACAAGGAAAGAGAAGGGAAGGTTAAAGAAGGGAAGGTCCTCGAAGGTCCCTTAACCATAAATGTCAAGAGTTGGGATTTAAACACAGGTCTAACGACAGAGCTGGAGCCCTTTAGATTAAACATGTAGCTTCCATGAAAACGAAGGAAGTTGACTTTGTCCCACCTCTGCCCTTTGCGGCTTGTCATTTGCGTTTGTTTCTACAGCGATTCCCAATAGATTTCTGCGTGGCCTTGATAGAGACAGCCAGTTTGCATCCCCGCCCACAGTGGGGCGGCAAGTTGCTTGCCGTACAACGTGGCGGTTCCCTGCATCTCCGCCCACGTCGGAGAGGTGCGTCGGCTTCCGTACAACACGGATACGCACTCTCCGCCGTGCCTCTGGTTCTGACGTAACTTCCTGTCCTGCGCAATTCTATTTGACCTTTGAACTCGCAAAGGCATTTTTCTTCCTCTTCCGGGGACGTTGTCTGCAGGTATGGCTGTTGTTCTATTTTTCCCTGTCTTTATTTCATTCACAATCGGCTGCCATCCGAGGAGCTGAGGAAGCCTAGCGCTCTCAGGAGCATTCATTTGAGGTGGCGTAGGGGTAAGGGGCACAACAGGGAGGTTGGTGGTGAGGAAGTTCCTTTCTTTGATCTTCGGAAATCCCTTGTTCTTGGTGGCCCCTCCAAAGCCGCGAGTAGCCAGAGCTCACCACCCGGGAGTTTGCTCCTTTCCAAGTGCAGCGTTTGGAGACAAACGAGTTGTGGTTTGGCGGTCTGAGACTGGGAAATCGCCGAACGTTTTCAGATTTTGCACCCACGTTTCCACAGCACGCCTGTACACGTCCTCAGTCTTTGGGAGGGCGGGGACCGGCAAGTTCGGGTGGTGGTTTCGCTATTTGGCTTCTGTTTCCAAGGCCCATGTCTAGGAAGAGAAAAATGTGTTAGTGAGAGAGAAGTTTCTGTCTTGCTTTTGGAGATGCAAACAGAATAGTGGCTTCATAAATCACTCGCACTGACTTTACGTGTCAAGTTTTGGTGTCTGGTAGTTCTGTTTGAGTTTAATTTTATAGTGAGAGGCTTGTGGCAACAAATGCAGGCTCTTTTAAATAACAAAATAATGTTATGAAGTGGTTACAAGGTGCGGAATGGGAAGACAATTAGTTCAAATGTTGATTATGTTTTACTTTGGGTAGTTCACTTAACGAAGTTGCTCATATGCGTATCTGTATAACCGCTTTGCTAAATAACATCAAGTTGCCAGAAGTGGGAAGAAAGCAGGTGTCATAACCCAAGGAAACTTGTGTAATACCAAAATTAGTATTAAAGGGTATGCCTTTACGCAGGTGGTGCTTTAGGGCAAGACACTGAACCCTGATACATGTGCCAGGCATTGTGTTGGGAGGGATAGCTCACGTCGTTTAATCCTAATGACAGCTGTATAAAGTAGGCAGAATTCCCATTTTAGAGAGAAGGAGGCTAGCTCCTTGCCCTGTGTATTCCCAATAAATGGCATAGTTAAGGATTGGACTTCAGAGCTCACTTCTTGTGCTCTTTGTTGAAAGCAGTGTTTCTCCAACTGGTCTCGTAGCCCTTTTCTGGACACCACTCCAAACAAAATCAGACTCTGAGTAAGGAGCCTGGTCATCACAATGTTAAGGAAGTACCACATTTGATTACCATCAGGAAAGCTAACATTCTTGGCCTCTTGTTTATCAGTCACCTTTAAATACAAGTAGTTTTGAAAGGTGGAAATGTTCCATAAATAATACATCTTTTTTTTTTTTGTTTTGTTTTTTTTTTGTTTTTGTTTTTGAGACGGAGTCTTGCTCTGTCACCCAGGCTGGAGTGCAGTGGCCGGATCTCAGCTCACTGCAAGCTCCGCCTCCCGGGTTTACGCCGTTCTCCTGCCTCAGCCTCCCGAGTAGCTGGGACTACAGGCGCCCGCCACCTCGCCCGGCTAGTTTTTTTGTATTTTTTAGTAGAGACGGGGTTTCACCGTGTTAGCCGGGATCGTCTCTCGATCTCCTGGCCTCGTGATCCGCCCGTCTCGGCCTCCCGAAGTGCTGGGATTACAGGCTTGAGCCACCGCGCCTGGCCAAATAATACATCTTAATTTAAGGGTGTTACATACAAGGATTTGTACGTGAATGAAATAGACCACATAATGCTGTTTTGAGATTTTATCTACTATTACAATGGAAAGACTTCATGTTACTCTGTTCTTAATTTAGGCACTCAGAATGGTCCAACGTTTGACATACCGACGTAGGCTTTCCTACAATACAGCCTCTAACAAAACTAGGCTGTAAGTATTTCTAAAAATTTTAAGTATATATTATCATTTACTCTACAAAATGCTAACCTATTGACTGTTTCACTTTCTAGGTCCCGAACCCCTGGTAATAGAATTGTTTACCTTTATACCAAGAAGGTTGGGAAAGCACCAAAATCTGCATGTGGTGTGTGCCCAGGCAGACTTCGAGGGGTAAGTGTACCTTTTACTTTGAGCAGCCTAACAAGTCTTGAACTTGTTGAGCTTTCATCCCTTCATGATGGAATGAATCAAGGAGAGGTTACCACTAAGAGGGTTGAGGATTACTAATCATCCATGAGCCAAATCTGCCAAGAACGTAGACTTTTTAAACCAATCTGAGAAAGGCGGTGAAATGCCTTTCAGATAAATCAGTATACTATTTCCCTTTGTAACCTACTTTAAACTTGCCCTTAACACTTAACAAAATTTAGGGAAATTTCTGTTAAAGCATCACAAAATAATCTTAATGTTTTTCTTATGAAGGTTCGTGCTGTAAGACCTAAAGTTCTTATGAGATTGTCCAAAACAAAGAAACATGTCAGCAGGGCCTATGGTGGTTCCATGTGTGCTAAATGTGTTCGTGACAGGTAAGTTAAATGCTTAAATGGGCTTGCTTTAGCAGATTCTTGTGTGTGTGTGTTACACTGTATGCTAATCAGTACAATGGTGAAACAACTCATTTTAAACCAGTTGCATTCTTGAGAATCCTTCCTTCACTATGGATAATTGATGCTGCACAAAGCAAGAAATGATATTCAGAGTAACAATTTGGGGACATATTTATGCTAGATGTGGAGATTAAAAGGAACTTGGTTTTGTTCAGGAGGTGGGTAAGAAAGTCTCTTAGTGGTTTAGACAAACATAGATGGAGTGTGGAAGGTGTTAAAAGTGTAGGAACAGAAGAGCTGTGTGTTCTCATGTGCCTGGAGCATAGGGTTTCAGGAGATGATGGACAACAAAGATAGAAAAGCCAGATTATGGCCAGGTGCAGTGGTTTACGCCTGTAATCCCGACAGTTTGGGAGGCGGAGGCAGGCAGATCACCTGAGATTGCGAGTTTGAGACCAGCCTGACCAACATGGAGAAACCTCGTCTCTACTAAAAATACGAAAAGGCGTAGTGGCGCATGCCTGTGATCCCAGCTACTCAGGCTGAGGCAGGAGAATTGCTGGAAGCTGGGAGGCACAGGTTGTGGTGAGCTGAGATTGCGCCATTGCACTCCAGCCTGGGCAACAAGAGCGAAACTCTGTCTCAAAAAAAAGAAAAGAAAAGCCAGATTATGAGGGATTTTGCAGAGTAAAAGGTAGATTAGCTTTATTTATTTATTTAGAGACAGAGTATCGCTCTGTAGCCCAGCCTGGAGTGCAGAAAGGGCATTCCAGGCAAGGAAAGTACAGACTGATCTGGCACATTGTGGGTGAAAATGGAAATGTACATTGGATTTAAGTCATGAGTTTTAAGCTGAGGAAGTTTGGCTTTTTTCCCCCAGCCTTTGGTTCTAAAACTTTGCTGAACACAAAATCAGATGGGCACATTTATTAAAAATTTATTAAAAATACAAATTCTCAGGCCTTATCTCCTGAAGATTTGAACTTAGGTTTACAGGATAGCCTAGAAGTTAGCATTGTTAGCTGTGATGCTGAGCAGGTCTGCATGTGGTCTGTGCTTTAAGTAAGTTAAGGGAATTTTTAAGTGACATCAGTTGTATATGTCTCTGATAGGATCACTTGGGGGAGATTTGAAGAAATTAGAAAACCCAGAGTTTTGAGGCTAGGTTATTTGATAACCAGGGTTACCAATGGGAAATGGGGTGGGGGAAGGTTTAAGTTGAAGCAAGAGGAGTGCTTTACCTCTCTTGGTAACTGATTGAACAAATGCTAGGAAGACCTGCTTTTTGCTAGGTCCTGTACAACACTGTAATGATAGTGATCCGTAAAATGCACTCCCAGATGGAGGTTCAAAGACGAGAAAAATCTTTCCAAATTTAATCTTCATAAACTGCCTGTTAAATAGGTGTGAAACTATTTTGTACCTTAATATAGAGAAGGTAATTTGTCCAGTGTGCAGCTAGTGTATGGTGGAATTGGCCGTAAACAGGCTCTAAAATCCTAGCTTTTGGTGAGGTGTCTCTTGCTAATATCCCTTTACCTTTTAATTTAATTTTTAGCACATAGCCCCTTCTGTGTTGTTTTTTACTGGGAATTTTCAAAAATATGGTTAAAATAGTCTAAGACTTTTGCAAATCAAGAAATACCACTATTCCTGGATCCTAACAATAAATTAGAACTCTCATAAGTGGTCTCCTGTGGGGATGACTTTATAGTTTATCTTGACTGAGAAGAACAGATAACTACTGGCATGAAATTGAAGGATTATCCTGCTTTAAATGAATTTTAGCTTTTAAGTTTTACTCTGTATTTGTGGGCTTCCTGTAGTTTCCTGGGTTCCCTGATTGCTTTGCTTAGTTGTTTTACCATGTTTGCCTTCTCTATGCTAAATAAAAAATGAAGTTCATTTTAAAGAAACGATTAATTTGGTATTTTCCTTTCTAGGATCAAGCGTGCTTTCCTTATCGAGGAGCAGAAAATCGTTGTGAAAGTGTTGAAGGCACAAGCACAGAGTCAAAAAGCTAAATAAAAAAATGAAACTTTTTTGAGTAATAAAAATGAAAAGACTTGCTGTATGTATGATTTTTTTCTTTTTCTGTTATAATGTGTTAGTATACAAATTTTGCTTCTGTATGGTATTTGGAGACCCTGTAATTTTTAGATTACTTTTTCTTGTTTTTTTTGTTTGTTTGTTTGGTTTGGTTTGGTTTTTTTGAGACGGAGTTTCTCTTGTTGCGTAGGCTGGAGTACAGTGGCACGATCTCGGCTCACCACAGCTGCTGCCTTCTGGGTTCAAGTGATTCTCCTGCCTCAGCCTCCCAAGTAGCTGGGATTACAGGCATGCACCACCATGCCCAGCTAATTTTGTATTTTTTAGTAGAGACGAGGTTTCTCCATGTTGGTCACGCTGGTCTCAAACTCCCGACTTCAGGTGATCCACTCACCTTGGCCTCCCAAAGTGCTGGTAATAAGGTGCGAGCCACCACACCCAGCCAGTGGGTTACTTTTTCTGAAGAAACAATTGGTGGTCACTGATTGCTAGAATTTTTTTGGTGACAGCTCTACCGCTGCATTGGAGCATAATGTCCTTCCCTTTGTGGGCTAAGACTTAGGGGTGGTTTGGGAGGAATGACCCTTCTATTTGAACCTTTAATATCCTTTTGATCCTTATTATAGTATCTCCTTTACATCAGCAAGTTTCACGGGATAGAAACCTGGGTATTCTAGTTCCTTGGAATGGAATCTTTTTAAGATTGTTTTTAAACCCTCTGTTCTTTTAGGTCACTTCAGTTCAAAAATGGTATCTTGGAGAGCTCAAAACTCCTTATTTAACAAATGAGTGAGCTACTGTATATAAAACCTTGGGTCAAGGGTATAGTTTCTGATCTACATTGGATTTATTATCCAGACCAGAATATTAAAATTCAGACCTCATTTTTCTTGGGAACTATGTAGTGTTTTTGCCAGCTCAGACAACGTTTCACTCCTGCTGCCCAGCCTGGTGTGCAATCGTGACTTGCTGCAACCTCCACCTCCCGGGCTCCAGTGATTCTCTGCCCCAGCCTCCCAAGTAGCTGGGACTGCAGGTGGGCACCACCATGCCTGGCTCATCTTTGGTTTTTTTTAGAAACAGTTTTACTGTGTTCCTAGGCTGGTCTCAAAACTACTGGGCTCAAGCAATCTGCCTGCCTTGGCCTCCCAAAGTGCCAGGATTACAGGCATGAGCCACTCTGCCCAACTTGTTGGCTGGCAACTTTTTTTTTTTTTTTTTTAAGTGGAGCCTCGCTCTTGCCCAGACTCGATCTCGGCTCACTGCAACCTCCACCTCCTGGTTTCAAGCAATTCTGCCTCAGCCTCCAGAGGTTTACAGGTACCCACCACCACACCCAGCTAGTTTTTGTATTTTTAGTACAGATGGGGTTTTGCCATATTGGCCAGGCTCGTCTTGAACTGACCTCGAGTGATCTGCCCTCCTCGGCCTCCCAAAGTGCGGAGATTGCAGGCATGAGCCCCTGCACACGGCCAGGACCATCTCTTAAAGCCATAACAAGCTTATTCCAATCTCTGAGTAGAGAGCAGAGACCTTGAACCGTCAGGGAATGCAGAAGCTGAAGTACCTGGGGAGTACAGTAAATTTTGACTATTTTCCTCAGTTGAGGAAAATGTATCTACTAACTGGCATGATGTAACTACTTAGCAGAGGAGAGTTACCTCTTATAAATAACGCTTTTCTGGCTGGACGCCATGGCTCATGCCTGTAATCCCAGTACTTCAGGAGGCCAAGGCAGGTGGATCATGAGGTCAGGAGATTGAGACCATGCTGGCTAGCGTGGTGAAACCCGTCTGTACTAAAAATACAAAAAATTAGCTGGGCATGGTGGTACACATCTGTAATCCCAGCTACTCGGGAGGTTGAGGCAAGAGAATTGCTTGAATCTGGGAGGCGGAGGTTGCAGTGAGCCGAGATTGCTCCACTGCACTCGCCTGTGCGACAGAGCGAGACTCGGTCTCAAAAAAACAAAAAACCAAAAAGAACATGCTTTTCTTAGACCACCAGACTCAGTGTCTCGCGCCTGTAGTCCCATTCCCAACACTTGGGATGCTGAGGTGGGAGGATAACTTGAGGCCAGGAGTTGGAGACCACCCTGGGCAGCTCGCCAAGACCCTGCCTAAAAAATAAGAAAAAAATAAGAATACCTCTTAAGGTAAAAGGCAAGAAAAATAGGACCTCATAACACCTTTACCCCACTGCCAGCTAACTTGTTCTTGGTATATAAAATTTTTAATTAGCATTTTGCAGAAGAAGAGAGGAGTCACAGAACTAGTAAGTGGCAAAGCTGGCGCTTGAACTCACTTTTAAGAATTTCATTTTAACCACAGTACCCCTGATTGGCTGTGTGCCTGACTCCACCAAATCTGTTTTAGTCCTGCCAGCAACTGCAACACCTTTATTCCCATTTTACTGATGAGAGAAGAGACAGAGGTTATAGAAAACCCAGAGCCATTTGTACTGTTGGTAGGATTTTTGCAGCTGTGTTGGTGAGTAAGTCTAATGATCGGGCACCCTGATAAATGCCAGCAGAATCAATGATAGCTGGGATTCCTGTTGTCAACATTCATAGTCTCAAACGATTGAGATCCGTTAGCTTTCCCCAAACACCTGCCAATCCCAAAGATTGTTAAGCAACCAGCATAGTAGAATTAATTATCTTGTATAATACTTAATCACAATATTGAAAATATTATAAAATGGGGATAGAATTGAAAAGCTTGAATTCTAAGGCAGATTTACATCACTTCCTCATGATTTAGGCTTATATATACTGCACCAAGCAGTTTTGTGATCATGTTTTATTGTGTTTGATGTAACAATCTAAAAAGTGGCACTTTCAATAATGTGCCTTAAAACTTAAATTCAATTAATTGGCTGCTCTTTAGGCCAGTCTAGTTTTTGAAAGGTTTGAGATGTAATTTCTGAAAAATTGCTGTGGAGGGGAAAGCCAATTTGCCACCCCAGCCTGAGTTCTTGCTGGTGGAGGGAGGCTTCTCCCTCTCCTTGCTGCTGCAAGTTAGGTACAACAACATGACTGGACACACAGGCTCTAGCTGGTGGGAACTATCAAGTTTCAGCAAAATACGAAATGGGTGAACTTTGAGAAACATAAGGAAGTGAAGGAATTGAGGTGTACATTCTTTTCAAAGAATTCCTTGTATGTTAAATTGTTTTAATTACAAACATCTTTGTAGACTTTTTGGAACGTTTGGAAAAACAGAATGATAAAAAAATCTCAAGTTCACTATTTAGTCTTTGTATTATTTTTTTGGAGACAGAGTCTCACTCTGTCACCCAGGCTGGAGTGCATTGATGCGATCTCAGCTCACTGCAACCTCTCCCTCCCGGGTTCAAGCCATTCTACCTCAGCCTCCTGAGTAGCTGGGACTACAGGCACCTGCCACCACATCTGGCTAATTTTTGTATTTTTAGTAGAGACAGGGTTTCGCCATGTTGGCCAGGCGGGTCTCGAACTCCTGACCTCAGGAGATCCGCCTGCCTCGGCCTGCTAAAGTGTTGGGATTACAGGCTCGAGCCACCACGCCCAGCCACTACTCAGTCATTTGTGATAGTTGGATGTTTTTCTTCCCATCTTGTTTTCCAGGAATAAAATAGATATTTTAAGTAAAAACTGGAAGCCCACTGCATATATAAACTTTCAACTCTTTTTTTCCTCCCACATAACCCCTGTGATTATATTTCTTTTCAAAGAATATTTTAGTAGCTGCATGCAGTATCAAATTCACATGCTATAATTTAGACATTCCCTTTATTTTGAACATTTGGGCTATTTCCAATTTTTCTCTATTTTAAAACATGAGCATTCTTATATATCTGATTATTTCACTTACACTGAATTATTTCTTAAAATTCACAAGCTGGTGTTGAAGTTCAGTATTTAGAAGACAAAGAGCATTGATTGGTGTTAACATAGTAACGACTCTGTCCAAGTGACCCAGATGGATTCTGTAACTTCTGGGTTTTCATTTTTGTAAAAAGCAAAATGAAGTTCTTACTGAATCCAGTTCTAGGTGTGTGACAAAGTATTCTTGATAGGTTCCTAAAAAGACATGTGAATGTAGTCAGTGGTCTTTTTAAAGTCTAATATTTCTCCTTCCATTGAATTGCTTATAGATTCTGTTACAGGGTTGAAAGGGTTCTTTTACCCTTAAAAACATTAAATCTCCAAATGTTTAAATAAGCAAATCAAGTTTGTTCTAGTAACTTAACAACATCCTATAATCTTTACCCTAATGATTAAGAGCTTGGGCTTCCAGAGTTTTGATAGTCAGGGCTATGTCCAACTTTCACTGTAAACTATGCATCTTCAAACCAACTAAAATCACATAATCCTCACAGAATAAGATTGTGAAGCAGTTTTGAATGTTACGATTTTTCTCTAAAGTAGGTTATTTATTGCTGGTAATAATTATTCTGCCATTATTAGGTCCAATAGTACAAGTTGGTGTGTTGGAGCTACCTCACCTCAGCTTGCGAGAGCCAGTTGTGGGCATCTCTTTCCAGCTTTGCATCCAATGACGTCTGGTTGGCACCTTGAGATTGTTACGGTGAGAGTATTAACACCTCAGCAAATGCTACAAAATCCTGTTTTCCCCCAGAGAGCTGGAGGTTAAATACTACCAGCACATCCCTAGATATTACTCAAGTTCTATTCTGTGATCACAACTAATATAGTATGCTCTTGGTACCAGGAGCTCTGATACATATCTGGTACATGTTTGATAATGACTTGTACTTTACAAATTTTTGTTGTAAGTACTTATTAATACTGTGATTCTGTAAAGAGTTTGGGGTTTGATTTTATAAAATCCAAAACAAGCCTTTGATTGAATCCAGTTCTCTGTGTGACCAGTTCTCCGCATGAATGGAAGGGAAAGGAATTAGAAATCTTGCAAAGGGGAAAGTTTCATCTTCTTAAAAACTAGATGTGGTAAACAGTATTCTAAACCAGGTGTAGAAAAGCTAACACTATCTGGCTGGACGCGGTGGCTCACGCCTCTAATCCTAGCACTTTGGGAGGCCGAGGTGGGCGGATCATGAGGTCAGGAGATGGAGACCATCCTGGCTAACACGGTGAAACCCTGTCTCCACTAAAAATACAAAAAATTAGCTGGGCATGGTGGCGGGCGCCTGTAGTCCCAGCTACCTGGAGGCTGAGGCAGAAGAATGGCGTGAACCTGGGAGGTGGAGCTTGCAGTGAGCCGAGATTGTGCCACTGCATTCCAACCTGGGCTACAGAGCAAGACTCCGTCTCAAAAAAAAAAAGAGAAGTTAACACTGTCTTTATGAATTTCATTTCTGTCTCAGTTCACGCTACTGTAACAAACTACCACACAGACCGAGTGGCTTGAACATTTAGTTCTCACTGTTCTGGAAGCTAAGTCCAAGATCAAGGCACTGGCAGATTCCATGTCTCTTCCTGGTTTGCAGATGGCCATCTCTTTGCTGTATCCACACGTGGTGGAGAGATCACCTATCTCGTGTCTTTTCTTAGAAGGACCCTCATCTCGTCATCAGGGCTCCATCCTCAAAATCTAATTATAATACCTCCCCAAAGCCTCACCATCCCATTGGGAGTTAGGATTCCAACATATAAATTTTGAGGGGGACACAAACATTCAGTCCCTAACATTTTCTAAATTAAAGGGTAAGATCTGCAATAATTCTGAATGAAAAGATGCTTTTTGGGTTTCCAAAATATTAGCTATTCAATAATTTTTAATCTTAAATGTTTCTTAACCTAAAGGATTATGTAAGTGTTTTTGCCAAACATTTACATTCTTTTATAATTGCTTTGGCTTTCATTCATTCACTCTACAAATATTTGTTAGAAACTACACTGTACCAGAAACTGTGCCGCTGGGTAAGTGTTAATACAGTAATCAACAAAGCAGATGAGACTCTTCTCTTGCCTCATGGCACACAGGAGAGACAATGTTAAATGGGGAACATAAACACATTTGTTGTTGCACACACTAGGATTATAGTCACAAAAAGAAAGTCCACAGTGCTGTGAAACAATATGGAAAGGGAACCTCATGGGGGAGTTAAGGGAGGCTTTTTCTGAGAAAATGATGTTTAAGCTCACAACAAAGATAAGTAGGTGTTGGCTGGGTGACAGAAAGGGAGAACACTCCAGACATAGAAACCAACATGTGCAAATGCCTTAAGTCAAGAAATAGCTTGTATGAAAAAATACAGGCAATCCAATTCACTCTCAATATTTAGAGGCCAATAAACCTGAAATGTGTGAACTAATCGTTAACCACTAAGAAGGAACATCCCTGTCAGCACATAGCTTTTAGTATACCTGTGTGGCCCCAGGGCTACTTTTCCATCCTAAGGGAGACCAGCAAAAGAAAAGCTTTCCTAAACTGTTTCAGTTAGGAGCAAATAAATCCTCCTCTGCATTAGGGGATATTTAAATTATGCAATCCCCTAGATAATTTAGGCACCAACCACCTACCATTAAGGAGGAAAAGGATCAAATTTGTTGACCAAATTCCCTTGATACTCATTCAGCTTCTATATTCCTTGGCATGTGCAAATAGCCTAAAGGCTTTACTCTCTCAGCTTTCTCTCATTCTAGGGTTGAAAATAAGCTTACAGCTTGACTTGTCTAAAGAACAAGTGGTCTTGAAGAAAATTAACATGTTTATTGCATCTTAGTGTAAGTCATATAAAGATGTCACAGGCCATATGGTCTCTCTGTCACAACTACTCAATTCTGCCATTGTAGAGTGTCAGTAGCCCTAGACAATACATAAACAAATGGTCATGGCTATGTTCCAATAAAGTTCTGTTTACAAAAACTGATGTCAGGTCAGATTTGGTCCTTAGCTCATAGTTTGGGACCCTGCTTTAGATGACTGCTTCTAGCCACAGCTGCCATCTGATTGTGATTGCATGAGAGACCTTAAGTGAGACCAGCAGAAAACTGCCTTGTTAAGTCTAATCAGCCCAATGAATGGTAGGAAAAAATAAAATGGCTGCTTTATAAATCCCATTCAATTTTGAGGTGATTTGTTACATAGCAGCATACCACTAAAACAATGGTACAGTGCAATGATCTTTAAATATTTCTTTTTACTTGAGTACCCCTTAACATTTTGGAAAGTTATGTAGACTCTTGCACATTTTCAGATTGTTATCTAAAAGTTTTCACTCAAAATGTAAATCCTTGCAATGGATATAATTTCCAACAGAGTGAAAATTGTAATACTTTTAAAGAGAACTGTTTTATCAATTTTTAAGCGTATCAAAAGGTCCATAGTAGCCATTTTTTGAGTTTTTTTTATATATTTATTTATTTTTAACTTTTATTTTAAGTTCAGTGGTATATGTGCAGGTTTGTTATATAGGTAAACTTATGTCATGGGAATTTGTTGTATAGATTATTTTATCACGCAGGTATTAAGCCTAGTACCCATTAGTTATTTTTCCTGATCCTCTCCGTCCTCACACCCTCCACCCTGCGATAGGCCTCAATGTGTGTTGTTCCCCTCTGTGTGTCCATGTGTTCTCATCATTTAGCTCCCACTTATAAGTGAGAACATGCAGAATTTGGTTTTCTGTTCCTGCATTAGTTTGCTAAGGATAATGGCCTCCAGCTCTATCCATGTTCCTGCAAAGGACATGATCTTGTTCTTTTTTATGGTATAGTAGCCATTTTCAAAAAGACAGGAATAAGCTTTTCTGACATTTGGAAGTTTTATATTCTTTCTTTTTCTTTTTTCTTCCATTTTGATTTTTTTTTTTTTTTTAGAGACAGGGTCTTGCTCTGTTCACTGGGCTGGAGTTCACTGGTGCCATCCTAATTCACTGCAACATCAAACTTTTGGGCTCAAACAATCCTCTGCTTCAGCCTTCCAAGCAGCTGGGACTACAGGCATGTACCACCACACCTGGCTAATTTGTAAAATGGTTTTTGTTTTTTAAAAAAAAAAAAAAGATGGAGTCTTGCTACATTGCCTAGGCTGGTCTCAAACTCCTGGCCTCAAAGTGATTCTCCTGCCTCGACCTCCAAAAGCGATGGAATTATAGATGTAAGCCACTGTGTCACCCCTTTTTCTTTTTGACATATATATATATATTTTTAGGTGGAGTCTTGCTCTGTCGCCCAGGCTGGAGTGCAGTGGCGCGATCTCAGCTCACTGCAAGCTCCGCTTCTGGGTTCACACCATTCTCCTGCCTCCTGAGTAGCTGGGATTACAGGCGCCCGCCACCGCACCTGGCTAATTTTTTATATTTTTAGTAGAGACGGGTTTTCACCGTGTTAGCCAGGATGGTCTCGATCTCCTGACCTCGTGATCCGCCCGCCTCAGCCTCCCAAAGTGCTGGGATTACAGGCGTGAGCCACTGTGCCCAGCCTTTTTGACATACATTACCATTCCATTTCCTTCATAGAATTTTAAGCTAATATATGTTTATGTTGAAATATTTTCCTGATTGGTAATTCCCACAATTTTCTCTCTCTTTTTTTTTTTTTTTTTTTTTTTTGAGACAAAGTCTAGCTCTGTCACCCAGGCTGGAGTGCAATGGTATAATCTCAGCTCACTGCAACCTCCACCTCCCGGGTTCAAGTGATTCTCCTGCCTCACCCTCCCTAGTAGTTGGGATTACAGGCGCCCACCACCACGCCCAGCTAATTTTTGTATTTTTAGTAGAGACGGGGTTTCGCATGTTGGTCAGGCTGGTCTCGAACTCCTGACCTCAGGTGATCCACCCACCTTGGCCTCCCAAATTGCTGGGATTACAGGCGTGAGCCACCGCGCCCGGCCCTACAATTCTGTTTTTAAGAGAGAACAAGCAAAAGAGAGAGTCATGGAGTCTTACCACTCCTTTATCCCATGGATAAAATAAGGTGTTGATTGCTGCTTCTTCAACCATGCTCTCTGTGACATTCTCAAGGGATTCCCTCAGGAAAATTCATTTTTTTGACCATGTGGGGGAGATGAAAGAGGATAGGGTCGCTAAATGAAAATCGTCATCATTCTCCCTCACCCCATTCAACATTATCTCTGAATTTACGTCGTCCCCTAGTGACAGCCAGGATATCCTGCTCCAATGCCTAACATTTCCCTTATATGTAAGATGGGAAAGACACCAAGCCCCTGATTTTTAAAATTTCTTCACAATCAGTCAAGTTTTATTTACAATTCGTTGACTGTACAAAGTGCTAATGTAGGCACTAAGATGAACAAAATAGACAAAAATCCCCGCCTTACTGGAGGTTACCTTCCAGTGAGGGCTGACAGACAATAAATGAATGAAGGAATAAGTAATATGTCAGTAGGTAAGTAAGTAAAAAACATGATATGAACAATAAATGCTATACAAAATAGAAAATAGGTAAAAGGGATGGAATGCAGGGCGGAAGTAGATGGTTGCAGTTTGAATACACTGGTGAGGAGAGGCTTCCCTAAGAAGGGGACATTGAAGCAAAGACCTGAAGGCAGTGAGGAGAGTGGCCATGAGGATATGTGGGAAAGAGCTTTCCAGCAGAGAATAGTCTGGAGGCAGGAGGAAGTCCTGAAGCTGAGGGAAAGCACAACAGAAATGAGGTTAGGGAGTTCTCCAGGCACCAGGTTGTCTGGGTCCTTACCATTCATCTCTAGGACCAGTGCGGCCCTCAGACAAGGGGCCTCTCCTCTGGGTCCCGTGCTTTAGAGGGTGCTGCTCTGGCTTTCTCCTGCCAATATCCCACCCCAAAAGCAAATAATTCAGTGGACCAATGGGCATGCTAACCCTAAATGTGTGCTCCCCTTCTGGACATAATCCTGGAACCCCTGCCCAAGACACCCAAACCCACGCACATGCTCGTTTCATGTGAGTCAACGTGTTCCCTCCTTAAGGAGTGTTTATATTTTTAGTTTTGTAATTGCTGATGGTGGGTTGAAAGACTGACTTCTTCTGAGGGAATTTCAAGCAGAGGAAGCTGGTAACTCTGTTTAGAGTCAAAGATCACTCTACTCAATGTAACACAAAGCTAAGAGGTAATGCAAAGGACAGGATCAGCAGTGAAGAAAACACTTGGGATTGCCATGTCTTCAGAAATTGGCATCAGAAGCTCCCATGAGGTTTGTCTTCTGAAATTTCCTTTTCTGTTTCAAAAATCTGAACTTAACAATATTGTCAATGGTCTCACACTTTAGATTCACTAGGGATTCTTCTGGGAAACTTGTTAAAATTCAGATACCCGAGCTCCATCAAAGATGTTCCCAATCAGAACTTCTGCAAATCAGACCAAGAATTTTCATGGTAACAGATTTCCTAGCTGATTTTCACCCAGATGGATCTTGAACTGTCCTTTCACAACGATGTGGTACAAACTGTGTATGATTGGGTGTTAGACAAACATGGGTTTAAATCATAGGTCTACTATTAACCAGTTAGGTGACTAAGCAATTTTCTTACCTTCTTTCCATCTTAGTCACCTCACCTGTAAAAATGAAGATAAGTAATCATAATTTCAGAGGTTCTGAGGGTTGCTGAAATACCTGGTGTTGTCCATGTCACAGAGCACGTGGTTCATGGTAGAGATGCTCAGTAAGCCTCTTTCCTGCTTGCAGTACAAGAGCTGTCTTCTTACCTACTTTCAGAGAAACACGGAAAGTATGTCAAGATGGCCAGGATGAAGTCTTCTCATTTTGAACGATTGAAGAGCAGTGATAATATTGAAAATAAACCAGAAAGCCAACTGATACCCTCCTGTATCATGTTTTACCCAAAATGATTTTTTTTCCCTCTTTGTAAGAAATTACACACACACCCACACACACACAGACGGGCTGATAGTATCAAGCTGTCTTTGATTACTTCTGGGCAAATGCATGGCAGGGCATCTGAAAACCACAACTGGAGACATCATTTCTGATGGGCCTAATGCTCTGGGTATTTCCTTTCAACTGAACTTGGGGAAAGTACTTTGATATAATGTACATATGGAAATATTTTACAACATTCTTTAAAAGTTAGATACTTTATTCAGGATATATGTAAAACACACTTTTCAATGTGTATGGCTAAATTCCTTGTCATTTCTAAGCTAGAATATTTTTGTTTTGTTTTGTTTTGTTAAATTGATCTCAGTGTGTAAGAAAGGACCATATTGACAGCCCAGGAGATAGAGTCTTTTTTCTGGGCTTCTGGCAGACAGCAGGAACAGCTGCTGCTTAAGCATACCCCAAATGTTTTACCTCTGGAAAGATCATTTCTGGAGGTGAGCAGGCACTTTGATTTCCCATTCTCTCTGAAAGGTGTCAGTGGGAATGGTGGGGGAATAGCTGGCCATTTACTTGGAGTTTTGGTTCTGAGGCCATCGCCACATTTCACATGTGCAACCAAATTGCAACCTGGCTTCTGGTTCAAATTATTTTGAAGTGATTAAAGCCTGTTGTTTTAAATGCCTTCCTAATCTTAGGGTAAAACATTCCTTGGGAAAATGTTCTTCAATCGCAAGAATCTAACAGTGGTTACTTTCAGGGAGAAGCAATAGGGAAGGGGAGAAGATGATAAGGGGAAGGTGACATTTGCTTTGCATTTTTAAAATTATTTGTACTCTTTGAATTTATAACTCCAAACATGTCATCTTATTTTTTAAAAAGAGGAATCATCTGTATAATGGTGTTGTAGACCATTTTTGTTATTAATTCTCTTTAAATTTCTGAATTGAAAAATGAAATCTAGTAAGTATACTTTTGAAAGCTTAGCTAGAAATTATTTATTTTTAAGATTCAATTACCAAAACGTGCCAAATACACCTTTTTTTTTCTTTTTTAGTTTACAAGCCTATGTGTAAAATATTTGTAAGGCAACTAGATATAAAAAATACCATGGGTTTGATATTTTATTCATCTGAAAATGATGCTTTCACAAGATTTTTTCTTTCATCATTAAAGAAGTAAATCATTTGCATTTTAAAGATATGCTCAAATGCTGTGGGATGCAGCTTTTCCCATTTATGTAATGTTTAATTGCATTTACTTGATCACAGCATTGAGGCAAGTTTCTTTAAAATAAGTTTGCCTTTTCATTATGCTTGTGAATATAGTTTGTAAATCTCAAAGTATCAAAAATACACTTGGTTGAGGATAAAATTATGCAGGACTATGGTTCCTATAAAAGAGAACTCCTGCCCTACTGTGGCCACAGAAAGGAATTACATGTGGGCAGCTGTTAGAAAAACGCTGTTGTTATTTAGTTGAATTGCAACAGCTTTGCAAGTGAGGTAAAAAACGTGTAGATCTACAGTTATTTTTGTTTAACACGTTTTAATATCTATGTGCATGTGTGGGTGTTTTTTTTTAAATCTGGGTCCCTAATGTTGCAAAACAATTTATTCTTCACAGTGGCTGTCCCAACTCTACCTCTCTTCCTAATGCAACACTCAGTCTTACTCCCAGCAGCCTTCTAATACCTGTAAATGTAGAAACTATCAGTTATGAACTTCTGTAACTCCCTTTTCATCTTTGGCACCTCAAAACTTTAATGTCTGTAAAAGCATGGGCTTTGAAATTGGCAAACCGGAGCTCTATCAATTTCTGGCTGTGTCAACTTGAGCATGTTGCCCAATTTCTATGAGCCTCAGTTTTCTTATCTAAAAAATGAAATTAATAATGCCTACTCCAAAGAATTATTGGATGGATTAAGTAAGACAACCTAATACAACTCCTGTGCATAGTAGATACTAAGTGTTGGTTGCCTTATGCCTCTACTCTTCTTTCTGCTCTCTTTTCTTTAGCAGATGGCATGCATCTTTTCCAGGGTAAATTTTACCGCTGTTGAACTCTATCCCACACTCTCTTGCCATGACCCTGATTCTATTCAGTTACTTAACTCCTTCCCCTCCCTCTGACATCTTTGGTCCCTTCCTCTCCACAGTTTTATTCTCTCGTCTTATACAAACATGCCCAAGTCTCATCATCCATAAAAACCTCTGTCATTACCACTTCAGCTGTCTTCTTTTGTTCATACACAGCTGTGTTGAGTGCCATAAATCATTCACTACTATTATTTTTGAAATCCCTATCACTACTTCTGCCCTCTGCAATCTGGCTTCTCCTGCCAACATGCTACTGAAATTAATGAATTAATTCATCTAATATTTACAAGCATTTATCATGATACCATGTCCCAGGCACTGTGCTCAGAAACTCAAGTCATTATAATACTGTGTGCTTGACAATATATTGTACTTACTGGCCAAAAGTCACCTATGTCTAATTGTCAAGCTAAATGTCTTCTTTCAGTTTCACTCTATCTGACATGCTGGAAACTTCCCTTTCCAAGGCTTCTTTGCTACCACTCCCTTGGCTCTTCTGTTCCTTTGATCTTGCTGTATTTACTTTGTAGTATCCTCCTAATCATGGGGGTGATTCCCTAGGCATCCATCTTCAGCTTTCTTCTCTCTCATTCTTTTAACTTTACTCTGTGAATTTCCTATAATTATACACTACATTTGGGGGGGGTGTGTGTGTGTGTGCGTGCATTTTTCTAGGAAGGAGTTCATAGCTTTTTTCAGCTCTGCAAGGAGGTCTGTGACCCTCCCAATAACAACCCTTACCAGTTCCACCTCATGTGTAGTCATGTTCTTCCACTGTGATGACTTCCATTATCGTCTACATGCTGCTGATTCCTGGATCTCCAACCCTAAACCTCTTTCCCATGCTCCAGCGACCATCTTCCTGACTCTGCCAAGGTCCCTCCTGGAGGGTCCTTCTAGAATAATCGTTCTTATCAGGCAGGTGGCAGAACCTCTGTCTCCCACTCCTTGCACGTCCCTCCGTGAGGCTGGGATGGGTTGAGGGTGATGGGAGGGGTGCATGTATAATCCGAGTCCCTGGGGTGCAGAAGCTCTGTTCTGACCTTGCCTCTTGCTATCCATGGAATTACTGCTTGACCCTGGCCATTTTCCCATTCTCCTCTGGTTCCAGGAAAAGCCTTCTCTGGTCCAGCTCTTGGACACAGCTGTAGTGTTGCCTGGAGCCATTGTTACACAATTCACTTTCATCAGAGCCCTCTCTTTCCAGAGTGTTAAAGCCCTACATTTATTTTTAATCAAATTCTCATATTTCTTTTTTTTTTTTTTTTTTTTTTGAGACGGAGTCTCGCTCTGCCGCCCAGGCTGGAGTGCAGTGGCCGGATCTCAGCTCACTGCAAGCTCCGCCTCCCGGGTTCACGCCATTCTCCTGCCTCAGCCTCCCGAGTAGCTGGGATTACAGGCGCCCGCCACCTCGCCTGGCTAGTTTTTTGTATTTTTTAGTAGAGACGGGGTTTCACCGTGTCAGCCAGGATGGTCTCGATCTCCTGACCTCGTGATCCGCCCGTCTCGGCCTCCCAAAGTGCTGGGATTACAGGCTTGAGCCACCGCGCCCGGCTAAATTCTCATATTTCTATCTGCACAGAAAGATCTTATGGTGGGGTGCGGTGGCTCACGCCTGTAATCCCAGCACTTTGGGAGGCCAAGGCAGGCAGATCATGAGGTCAGGAGATCGAGGACATCCTGGCCAACATGGTGAAAACCCGTCTCTACTAAAAAATATTAGCTGGGCGTGGTGGCAGGTGCCTGTAATCCCAGCTGCTTGAGAGGCTAAGGCAGGAGAATCGCTTGAACCAGGGAGTCAGAGGTTGCAGTGAGCCGAGATCAAGCCACTGTAATCCAGCCTGGTGACAGAGTGAGACTCCAGCTCACACACACACATACACACACACACACACACACACACTATATATACTATATATCTTTTATAGCGTTTGCTTTACCACCACCCTCCCTGCTCTCCTCACTCCCAGTCTGTCTCAGCCCCTTGCTATCTCTCATCTGGACTTCCACACTAAGGTCCTAAAATGTGTCTGTGCCTCAGGTCTTTCTGTCACCTCATCTATTCTTCCAGACACAATACTAATCATTTCAAGTTTTAAAATCCTTCAATACTTCTTTATGTCTAAATAATGAAATCTAAAAGCATCATGACATTGAAAGACCCTCTCTATTCAGGCTTCTTCTTTTTTAGGTTGCATCTCCACTTTTATTCCTCCATCATCACCATCACTCTGTTATCACCTTCTTTGGGGCTTTCCCATCT
This sequence comes from Macaca nemestrina, assembly GCF_043159975.1. Taxonomy (NCBI): domain Eukaryota; kingdom Metazoa; phylum Chordata; class Mammalia; order Primates; family Cercopithecidae; genus Macaca; species Macaca nemestrina. The sequence continues at coordinate 80,463,111 of NC_092127.1, read as the reverse complement.
CTCTGCCTTTGCTCAGCCTTGCCCACATGCCTGAAAGCCTTTTCCCAACCCAGGAATCCAGCTCTTCTATCAATGCTGCAGCTCAAATGTGAGCACTTCTGTACGCCTGCCTTTTCCTTATCTGTTTGAGAATTTTTTTTTTTTTTAGACGGAGTCTTGCTGTGTCACCCAGGCTGGAGTGCAATGGTGTGATCTCAGCTCACTGCAACCTCCGCCTCCTGGGTTCAAGCAATTCTCCTGCCACAGCCTCTGAGTAACTGGGATTACAGGCATGTGCCACCTCACCCAGCTAATTTTTGTATTTTTAGTAGAGGCAGGTGTCACCTTGTTGGCCAGGCTGCTCCTGACCTGCTATTCCTGACCTCAAGTGATCCACGCTCCTCGGCCTCTCAAAATGCTGTGATTACAGGCGTGAGCCACCGCACCCTGCCTACCTGTGAGAATTAATCACTATTTCCTCAGGTCTCTCCAAGTCCAGTTGGCCCAAACCTCCGATAGGCATGTGCTTCCCAGGCAGTTCTGCCATAGCGTGCATTCTCCTCAGTCTAGGATAACAGTTTCTTGGGGATAAGAGTTATGCACTGGTTATCTTGGCACTGACAGCATTTAGGACAGCTTGTTTCTGCTACATGCTCCATAAATGCTTGATGAATGAATGAATGAATGGTGAATGTTGTCATCACCAGCACTACTGCCTACTGTCTTTTTTTGTTTGTTTGATTTTGAGACGAAGTCTCTCTCTGTTGCCTAGGCTGGAATACAGTGGCAAAATCTCGGTTTATGGCATCCTCCACCTCCCAGGTTCAACTGATTCTTGTGCCTCAGCCTCCCAAGTAGCTTGGATTACAGATGCCTACCACGATGCTCAGCTAATTTTGTATTTTTAGTGAGAGTTTTGCCATGTTGGCCAGGCTGGTCTCGAACTCTCGACCTCAGGTGATCCACCGGCCTCAGCCACCCAGTGTGCTGAGATTACAGGCATGAGCCACTGTGCTCGGCCCTGCCTGCTGTCATTGATTCCTATCTTGGCAAGGAAATGGAGGGAAGTGTGTGAGATTAGGCAGATGCTTTCAGAGTACATCCAAAATTTCCACAAAACAAGTATTAAAATATGGAAAGTTGTAACATAGCAAAGAAGGCAGTAATGAATAAAAATAACCAAATTTTACTTCCCGTTTAGCTACTTACTTCTCTCTAGCTAGCAGTAAAGACAGCATCTTGGTTGGCATAGTGAGATTTGTTCAGTTTCCTAAACAATGCACCCTAGCTGCAATGTGGAGAGAAATAGAAGCAGGACATCAGGTGGATCTGAATTAATAAGTGGTGGTGGAGGTAGAGAGGAAGGAACAAACTAAATAAACATTAAAGAAGTGCAGTTGCTAAGATGACACCTTGAAGGATCAAAGGAAACGGAAGAATCAAGGGTTCATTTATTAATTCATTCAACTTATTTAATGACTCCAACTATGTGCCAGCACTGTGAGAGGTGGTAGGAATTCCATGGTGAAAAAGATTTTGTCTCTGAATTTGAGACCCTGAGTTTCTGATATTACAATTCACTGTGTAACGGTATATGGTAATAAACATCTAATCACTCCTACTTGAATGTAAGCAGATATGAGAAGCATTATTATGCATCACTTATAGAATACAGCAGTGAACACCTGGGTAGAGAGACAGATGTGCTGGTGTAAGACCAGAAAGTACTTTGCGTTCTTACAAAGTACTATTATAAAAGTTTATTTTAATTACAAAAGTAATATATGCTTATTACAGAAAAATTAGGAAATACAAGTAGTTTCAAAGAAGGGAAAAATAATCTATAATCACATCACATAGACACAGTCATCTTTGTGTTCCTTCAGACTTTTTTCCAGTGGAAAATGCATACAATAACAAATGAGCCAATAGTCTACAAACATTTTGTGGTCTGATTTGCTTCATTCTAAACCTGTTGTGGAGGCCAGGCATGGTGGCTCATGCCTGTAATCCCAGCACTTTGGGAGGTCAAGGTGGGTGGATCTCTTGAGCCCAGGAGTTTGAGACCAGCCTGAGCACCATGGTGAAACCCTATCTCTACAAAAAAACACAAAAATTAGCCAGGTAAGGTGGTGCGTGCCTGTAGTCCCAGCTACTTGGGAGGCTGAGGCAGGAGGATTGCTTGAGCCCAGGAGGTCAAGAATGCAGTAAGCCATGACTGCACCACTGCACTCTACCCTGAGTGACAGAGTAAGACTCTGTCTCAGAAAAAAAAAAGGCTATTTTGGACATCTGTCCATTCCAGAAAATAAACTTCTACAGTGTGCTTTTTAATGGCTGTATAATATTCCACTGTATGAATGCTTTACAATTTTTTTAATTAATCCACTATTTTTAATTGGGTATTTTTAATATTACAGAAATAACTGAAGATCAGTTGGAAAGTTACTTCACTAGTTAAACAATATGTTTCTTAAAAATAATGATGTCTTTTATGGCCCATACTAATTTAGAGCTCAGCAATGAAGGGATTCTGGGAGATATAGTTCAGCTTAGCTAGGTTAACACAATACAAATCCACCACAGATGATTCTTTATCAACTAAATATCTATATAAACCTTTCAGAACCATATTTGGCTCAATTTTTCTTTTCTTTTCTTTTCTTTTTTTTTTTTTTTTAAGAAGGAGCTCACTCTGTTGCCTAGGCTGGAGTGCAGTGGCACGATTTTGGCTCACTGCAACCTCTATCTCCTGAGTTCAAGCCGTTCTCCTGTCTCAGCCTCCCGAGTAGCTAGGATTACAGGTGTGTGCCACCACGCCCAGCTAATTTTTGTATTTTTAGGATTTCACCATGTTGGCCAGGCTGGTCTTGAACTCCTGACCTCAAATAATCTGCCCACCTCAGCCTCCCAAAGTGCTGGGATTACAGATGTGAGCCACCACACCTGGCCTAGTTTAATTTTTTTTTTTTTTTTTGAAACAGAGTTTCGCTCTTGTTGCCCAGGCTGGAGTGCGATGGTGTGATCTCAGCTCACCACAACCTCCAACTCCCGGGTTCAAGCGATTCTCCTGCCTCAGCCTCCCAAGTAGCTGGGATTACAGCCATGCACCACCACACCTGGCTACACCCAGCTAATTTTGTGTTTTAAATAGAGATAGGGTTTCTCCATGTTGGTCAGGCTTGAACTCCTGACCTCAAATGATCTGCCCACCTCAGCATCCCAAATTGCTGGGATTACAGGCATGAGCCACTGCGCCTGGCCTGCTTAATTTTTAAATGAGAGCAATAACAACATTATGCTTCCACCTAACATAATGTAACTATCCCTCATACAATTGAAATATGCTGTCTCCCCAAAAGAAGAAACAAACTCCCTTTATCCATTTTGGGGTGATAATCATCTCTCTTCTAGATGATTCATATTCTCTGTTTGATACCCAGTGACTTAAATACTGAGAGCTTAAATATTATCAACAAATTGTATATTACATTTGGTTCGAGAATGGGAGCCTGAAAAAAATTGGGTAATATATACAAAAACATTTGTATCAAAATAAAATACTCCTAACTATTACAGTGCTTATTCCTAAAACTGCTTACATGGTCATAGCTAATATTTATAACTACATTCTTCCACTACCCATTTCATATTGTGTTTGCCCTCAGCAAAAATCTCAGCTGGTTGTGGTTTCTTGCCTGTTGGAGTGACCTAAACCTTAATCCTTGAAAGGTCTAAGCCACTAACAGTCCTGCCTCTATTGGGTTGCTGTAATTTTCCATTGAAATTTATCACAGGATATGGGATTACTAAGGCATCTCAGGGGATCTACTGCATTCCAGGCTTACTCCTCCTTACTACCATTTTGTGATGACAGTCTAATTTCCTCTTGATTGTCAAGATAAATCTGCCTAGCCCATAAAGTATTCTTTTATTTGTTTTTTGATTCATTGGAACGAGGATTTGTGAAGTGGCTAGCTGACAGTCTCAACTCTCAAATTAATGGAACCATTAACGCGTTCCTTGGTGGAAGTATTCTTCTTTGGTACTAATACTTCTAGATCAGTAGAGCCCTAAGTTGAGTAAAGGTGAGAGGAGCAATACCCATTCCCTACACATGATTTCTGGACTTGTGAATTCTAACTGTGGGAGAAATATGCTGCTTACTGATTTACTGCATATATGCATCTTAGAAGACATGGACCTACTCCCAAAGGGGTTGCCACCTTAACTGAGTTTTCAAAAGACCATTCCACCATTTCTCATACTAAGACTAGTAAGTTTCATGAACATGAGCCAATGGCCACAATTCATTTGCTGTTAAATGAGTTCCTTGGCCAGAAGCAATGGTGTATAGTGAACCATGGTGATGACTATGGCATTCCCTAGGCCTACAGAATAGTGATTTTGGTAGCAGCATTGTGGGTAAGGAAGGAACTTTGTTCTAGTGTGTTTACTTCAGTAAAAACCAAATGCCTACTGGACATGGTCCTATATAATTAACTTGCCACCAGGTCTGGCTCATCCTCATGTAGAATAGTGCCATATTGTGGGCTCATTGTTGGTTTCTCCTGTGGCAGGCTGGGCACTCAGCAGTGGTTCTAGCCAGATCAGCCTTAGCGAATGAAAGGCTGTGCACAGCTTCAGTCCCTCCTGCCATGGCCACTTTGTCTGTAGATCCTTCGGGCAAGGTCACAAATGGATATGGAAAGAGGCTGACTGATGTCCACAGAATGGGCCATCTTGTCCACCTGATTATAAACATCTTCCTATGCAGAGATTGCTCTTTGGTAAGCACTCACATAAAGCACAAATATCTTTACATTTTGTACCCCTACAGGAAGGTCTATCCACATGCCTCTCCCCTAGACCACCTCAGTAATTTTCCTATTGTGTTCCTTCCCATTTTTCAAACATCTAACTAAATGATTGAACTGCCCACGAATCACTATAGATCTACAACTCTTGCTGTTCCTCCTTCCAGGCAAAATGAACAACCAGGTACACTACTAAAGTTCTACCCAATGGGAAGATTTTTCCTCACGACTTTCCTTCAGGCCTACCCTTCAAAGTGAGGCTGTTGTGCAAAGCCATCTACTTTCAGAGAGTGCCAGCACATTGTGTGGAACCATCTGTAAATCAGGCTTTTCTTCTTCTTCAGTCAACTGGTCATAGGTTGCCTGAAGGTATAATGCCATAGATATAGGTTAAGAAAAGAGACAAAATGGCAGGAATGTGGGCCATGTGCATTTGGAACTATTTTTTGTACAATTTACTTGTACCTTCAAGATCTAGTTGCGCTTGATCTCATACACAACGTTTTCATTTGATGATGGAATGTTGCTGTAGACACCCACATTTATTGGATGATAGATTAGACAATGCCAAATTGTCAAATGATGGGTAGTTCAAGTTTCATGGTAGCTTGTTGCCCATGATCAATAGTTTAGTCTCTACTAAGGCTCAGTGGCAAGCCTGGAGTCATTTGTCAATGGAGATTATTTCTTGGTAGAGGATGACATAGGTTTGTGCCAAAGCTCTAAGGCTCTGTGCTGTAGTGGCTTGTCAAAAGCTTCATAAAGCATGCCTATCTACCACAGACATTACAAGTAATATTGGATCTACTGAGTTGTATGGCCCAAGTGGCAGAGCAGTTTGCTATTGAAGAACCTTTGCTTATTCAGGATCCAGTCAAAACTAGCAGCTTATTGGATTGCTCAGCAAATACATCAAAATAGTATGACCAAATGAAGTATACGTTGCCTCCCAAACTCTAAGTGGTTCATCCATTGAGCATTGTGCAGCAAATATCCTTTATTTTAAAAGAGATATTTTATGTGTTACAGATCACTTAACCCCTAGACATTTCCCTGAGGAGACCCTGACATTTTATTGTGCTTATTTTCCATCCTCTGACATGCATTTGTCCTACCAATATATCTAGTGTAGTTGCTACTTAGATCACTATGTCTAATTAGCATATTATCAATGCAATGTCATAGTGTGATATTCTGTGAATGAGAAGGCAATCAAGGTTCCTGCAAATCAGATTATGACAGAGCTGGAGAATTGATGTAATTCTGAAATAGAGCTGTGTTGCTGACTCTGCCAGTTGAAAGCGAACTTCTGATGATGATCTTTACCATAGGTATAAGTAGAAACAGCGTTTGCCAGAACAGCTAACAGGTGCCACGAGATGTGTTGATGTGCTCCAGTGACAAAACCACAAGTGGAATAGCAGCTGCAATTGGAGTAACCGAATGATTAAATTTACAATAATCCACTGTTGTTCTCCAAGGTCCATCTTTCTTTTGCAAGGGCCAAGTTAACTGAGTGAAATGTGGCAGAAATCACCACTCAGCATCTTTCAAGTCTTTGATAGCACATCAGTCACTGCAGTCACTTTAGATTTATTGTTTCTGTAGGTAAAAGCAGTTCTACTGGTTACACTTAGACTTTCCTACCATAAACGCCCTCACTATATGGGTCAGGAAACCAATATGGTGATTCTTCCATTTGCTGAGTACATTTATCCCAATTGTACATTCCAGAACTCAGTGATCTCACTACCTCTGGAAGGAGAAGTAAAATTAGAGTAGTGATAATGGGAAACTTGTTCCATATGTGTCTCTAATATTTGAATAAATTAATTATTTAACATTGGGCATGTACCTATGTTTTACTTGCAGAATTTTATTTCTTATTTTCATTATTTATTTATTTTTATGAGATGGAATTTCTCTCTTGTTGCCCAGGTTGGAGTGCAATGGTGTGATCTCGGCTCACTGCAACCTCTGCCTCTTGGGTTCAAACCATTCTCCTCCCTCAGCCTTGCAAGTAGCTGGGATTATAGGTATACACCACCATGCCTGGCTAATTTTGTATTCTTTGGTAGAGATGGGGTTTCATCATGTTGGTGAGGCTGGGTTCGAACTCCTGACCTCAGGTAAGGAGTCCTCCCAAAGTGCTGGGATTATAGGCATGAGCCACCATGCCCAGCCATTACTTGCATATAATTTTAAAAACAACCTTCAAAATGTAAAATAACTACAATAACACCAAACCCCACAATATTGCATTGGAAAGAGTTTTTATTTAGATCATGAGACATAATAGTGTTTCATACTCATGCTTATACAGAACCTAGCGGGAAAGAACATAATTCAAGAGACTGTCAACCAAACTGCAAAATGTCTTCATAAATAAAAATCCAGGTTAATATTAGTATTATTATCCTACATAAAACAAAGCTACTAATTTCCTCTCCAACATATATTTAAATAAACAGAAATCAATAATATTTGTAGCCTTTGTAATTCTGGTTTGGTTAGAATTTACTTAAAAACTTATTTGTGGAGCTCTCCCTCTCTTTTGACTGGCGGAACCATTTCTGACTTCAAGGCTTTTTATTAAAATGTTCTGCAATGAACACAGAAAGCTTGGTAGATATCACCTTTATGCTTTTTTCTTTGAATATATATTTGCTTGTGCACAGTAAGAATGATTAACATTTGCTTTTATGTGAAGATTAAGATGACAGCTTTTCTGTATATTGTAAACTGTGTTTCTCTCAACATTTGTCCTTCTTCATCTGTAAAATAGACAACTACTGATTAGATTAAATGTTTGTTTAACGGCATGCTGTAATGCCCACTGTTATATTCATTATTTCTTTGGTTTTCAGTTACCGAGTTTATGTTATGTTTAAATAGAACATTTTTCTGTAGGAATTGTGGGTTAGGATATGGATGATAACAGATACGCATATCTTACTCATGAAAGGTCTCTTTTATGTGTGGCTTATAGAATTTTACAAACTCATGTTGAAAAATATTTCAAAGCTTAAGAGGTTAAAAAATAATAATGAATTGGTTCCTGGAGCAAACTTACTTTTTGGAAAGTGACAGTAATAATTCAACATATAGATGAATGCAGTGTATTCTGACTTGGCAATTTTATTATTTATGATATAATAATACATAATATTACATAATAAAATAAGTAAATAAATAAATAAAACAATAATAAAATAATATTTATTAGCTAATTTTTTATTTTAAAATTATATATTAATTTTTATGTTTTCCACAATGTATGGAGAAATTACATGTCCCTAATATATACAGGAAGAAGGATAAGTATATAAACATATACCATCTTAAACCTCTTAAATCTATTTTACTTCTACAGCAATTGCCTTTTAGGTCTCATCCAGTCACAGACCATACTATACTTTTTGAGTTTATTTCCATTCCCAGGAGTCAGTTTTGTCATATGTAAAGCAGTTATACTAGTATTTACCTAACAGAATTGTCATGAAGAGTATATAAGCACAAATGTAAATCACTTAACATGGTACTTGCCAAGCAGCGGTTAATTAATGTTAGATTCCTTTTTAAGTTATAAAGGCAATTTAAAAACCTTTAATCCCGAAGTTTTTCCAAAGCAAAATATTTTATTTTTATTTTTTTCTTCATACCAAAGCAAAATATTTTAATTGTTCCAAAGTGTTCCTTACTTATAAAACTGTGGGAATTTCAGAAACATTCTGCTTTACAGTGCCCAGAGAAACTTCCTACATATAAACGCTGGTTCTGGTGTAAATGCATTTATTATTGGTGTTATCATTGGCCTTTACATAACCTAAGATTCGTGTGACTGCATTAAGACATAGGTAATAAGACTCTGGGGGAGACTCTAACTAATGAACCGTAAGGGCAGCAAGCCTGATCTGTACTTAGAATTGGATCCTACAATGTTTTGATAGTATTTTCATATGGTCTTCTATTTCTTAACAATTGAGTTGTTAGCTAATTAGAAGTGCAGAACCAATACATGGCATCCTGTTAAAAAAAAAATACCACGGGCTTAGTAACAAGCAAATAAAAAAATATAAAAACATTGGCTCTATGTGTCAGTATGCTCTGGACTTATGTAATCAGTGACTCTTAACTCTTGCTCCAAAAGGAAGTTAATATTGGTAGAGTCTTAAAAGATTATATAAAAAAGAAAAGCAAAACATTAAACAAAAAACGTTTTAGACCTTCTAGTCCATCCCTAATGACTAATTCTCCATCATATATTTTCATCTATTTGGATTGATTGTTGCCCAGACCAGAGATGGCGGTGGCTCACACTAGGGTGGTAGTAGTGGTGGAATGGTGAGGGGCAGATGAATTGGAGATATTTCGGTAGTACAGCCAAAGAGACCTACCAATATTTTGAATGCAAAAGGTCAGTTAGTAAGGAGAGAAATCCAGACGACTTTAAAATTTTTGGCCAGAGTGATTTTACCTTTTACCGACATACAGATGACCAAGGGAAGAGCAAAGTTGAGAGGATGAGTTATTCAAAATAGTATTGTGGTCATGCCAAGCTATCAGCATTAAGGCATCCCTGTAGAGATGTCCTGTTGACATTCGTGACTCAAGGTGAATTTTAAAAAAAATTGATAACATACTACTTTAGCAGTTATTATTAATTCTTATTATTACCACGACTACATCGGGGAGTAAAAGCTCAGCAGCCTCCGGCTTTTCCTATCCCTTGAAAAAACCGCTTATATAAAACGCATTTCCATCCAAATTTCCCATTCATCCTCCCGCTCTGGGAACCGGGAGCGCCCCTGTCCAATCAACTTTCAAATTCTCTGCGTCTGCGAGTGGGCGGGGCTCAGCTAGATTCGTTGGCCTCCGCTTCTCTGGCTTGGCCACGTTAGAAGTCCCATAGGTCCTTGAAGGTACACAAGTCACCTATATATTCATTAGAAAAATGTAGAGGGCATTATCACAATTTAAGTTTAACTAGATTAAATAATTTACAACATTTTACTCACATTATTTATTTGTTTTATTTAGTTTCTTATTTTCTTCTATGAATATAATAACCACCTCCGAGCTTTACGGATCTGCGGGTCCTTTCCGCGCGCACGCGCAGTTGTTAGGGAGGGCGGGCCTGTTTCCGGGTGGCGCGTGGGGCTTGAGGCCGAGAACGGCCCTTGCTGCCACCAACATGGAGACCTTGTACCGTGTCCCGTTCTTAGTGCTCGAATGTCCCAACCTGAAGCTGAAGAAGCCGCCCTGGTTGCACATGCCGTCGGCCATGACTGTGTATGCTCTGGTGGTGGTGTCTTACTTCCTCATTACCGGAGGTAACTCGGGCTGTCGGCTGAGGCGCAGAGAACTGACCCGCCCCGTGAGGCGCATCTGTTCCGCTGACTCTCAGCCCCGGGGGAAGCATCGCTCTGCTCTGGATCCTTTCTGAGGGTGGAGGGGAGTTCTGGGGTCCGGAGTGTTAACGTCCAAGTTTATTCGCCCTGACGCCCTGTCTTGAGAGAATTCGTGTTCTCACTCCCATTGCCTTACCTCTGCTAGCACCCCCCATCCCAGGGATCCGAGTCAAATATATTTTTCAAGGCCAAATTGTTGCTTTTTTATTGCTTACCATATGTTGTTTGATAAAGGTCCCGAGAAAGTCTAGTTTGGCCAACTCCGCTTCCATGGTTCGTTGTTTGATAAAGGTCCTGGGAAAGTCTAGTTTGGCCAACTCCGCTCCCATGGTTGGTCAAGAGCTTGTGGGACTTTTAAACTTGTCTTTGTCCTGGAATCTTGGAAGAGACTTGACAATCTTTAGTTTTGTTGGTTCAGACCTACCGTCCTGTGTTGCCTTTTGCATGACCTATAATAAATATGAATGGAATTTTCCGAAATCACAGGTTTGATAAATATTTGGGATCGGAGATGAGATTTGCAGACTATACTGTGTTTCAGTGGGCAGAAGTTGAGAATTAAAAAAATAAGATAAACAACATTACTATTAAACGCTTCTGAATTATCTGTCATCTTATTCTGTCCTTTTCAAATAGAAAATTGCAAAGGGGCGTTGCCTTATGTACTGGTGAGTTGGCAATCCGGCTGGTCTTTTCAGAGCCACTACCCTTTCAGGCCACAGTTCCAAGATTTACTTAGAACTGTGCTACTGTGTACATTTAGATTTGGGGAAGTGGTGTACTTAACTTGGAAATTATAAAATTAATTTAGATTTTGGGAAGTGGTGTACTTAACCTGGAAATTATAAAATTAAAGCTACGGATTTGGGACAGCAAAAGTAGTTCTACTTTTAAGGGAGTGGCCATATATTGTTACTTTCATAGATGTTTTGTGAGAATAGTTGGCACTGAAGGGGGGGATTCAAACAGAGAGCTTGAGTTCTAGAAGGCACCTTTGAATTTACCCCCTTTCCCCAATCTAGAGTAGCGAGAACTAACTTATGTTCCTTTAAATAAATTACATTTAAATATTTGAGTTACATTTAAATAGTTTTGTGGTAACAAGATACTATCTAGCATTGCATTAACATTAACCATTAACATTTGCTCATCTAGTTAATAGCTACTCTACTGAATAAACAAAATTTAAAATGCATGTGGCTTTTAAAAATAATAGACTTTTAAAAATAAATAATATAGAGTAATTCAGTGTTATTATTGAGTGCTCGCTTCGGCAGCACATTACTAAAATTGGAATGATAGGGAGAAGATTACCATGGCCCCTGTGCAAGAATGACTCGCAAATTCGTGAAGCATTCCATATTTTTGCAGTTCACGAAGGTCATTGGACCAAAAAAAAAAAAAATCATTATTCAATAATGATAATGAATATGCTAGTTTCTTTCCTGTAACCCTTACTTCCCTTGGAGTCGGATTCTTTTTGAGAAGCCTCAGTTTTCTTTGTGGCCCTCTTTTTTTCCCTGTTGATTATTGTAATGGGGAGATCTCTGTCCCAACCATTGGGGGAAAGTGGAAAGGATGCCTTTTAGTGGCCAGGTCTGTGAGGTATCAGGTATGATGAATTGGTTTTGCCATTGGAAGGGAAGAAGTCTCTTCTAAAAACTGAGTGCACCTTTACAAATAAACTATTTGTTGCTGACAAATAGTCAGCAAATAGATATTGAGTCCCTGTTAACTTCCAGGCACTAGGTACTGGAGATAATAGAACAAAACATAAGGACCCTGACCTCCTGAAGCTTATAATGTCATAGTTGAGACATGTTAAATGTCACATAATTTTTTTGTCCATTAAAAATGGTCACAAAAACAGGCCAGGTGCAGTGGCTCATGCCTATAATCCAACATTTTGGGAGCCTGAGCCGGTTGGATCATTTGAGCCCAGGAGTTCGAGGCCAGTCTGGGCAACATGGTGAAACCCTGTCTCTACTAAAAATACAAAAAATTAGCCAGGCGTGGTGTTACACGCCTGTAGTCCCAGCTACTTGTGAGGCTGAGGCAGGAGAATTTCTTGTAACTGGGAGATGAAGGTTGCAGTGAGCCAAGATTGTGCCACTGCACTCCAGCCTGGGCGACAGAGCAAGGCCCTGTTTCAGAAACAAAAAACAAACCCCAAAATTAGCCAAGCTTAGTAGCTGGGACTACAGTGCAGGAGTTTGAAGTGGGAGGATTGCCTGAGCCTGGGAAGCTGAGGCTGCAGTAAGCTGTGATGGCACCACTGCACTCCAACCAGGGTGACAGAGCAAGACCCGATCCTGTCTCAAAAAATAAAAATGAACAAAAAAATGGTTACAAATACGGTGAAAGAAAAGAACAAGAGGTTTTTGAGAAAATAAAGGGAGTTGGAAGCATCATATGGATTGGATTGGATTGGATTGGATGTGATTCCTTAGGAAATGATATGTAAGCCAAAATCTGAAGAGTTTGGGGAAAGGATATGCTAGGCAGAGGGAAAAGTAGGGCAAATGTGAGACCAAGAGACCAATTAGGTGGCCTTTGTAGTTGACATAGACTATACAAGGTTTATAGTAGTGGAGATTAGGATAATATAATGAAAGATATGTTGGAAGTAGATTCAGTAGGTCTTGAATTTAGTGGGTGTAGGGGAAGAATGAAGTGGGAAGGAATCTTAAAGGTTTCTGGTTTGAGCATCTGAATAGATGGAAGTATCATTTCCTGAGATTGAAAAAACAAAGTTTTTGGTGGAAAATGGTGCACCAGAGGTTTTTCTGGGGTAAAATTAGTTGGATATGTCAAATGTACAGATGGAAGTCTAGACCTGAAAAAAGAGGCCTGTGTTGAAGTTGGTAAACTAACAGACATTTCTGGAACTCCCATGAGACATTGAAGAGCATAGGCAAAGTCCCTGTTCTTGAGGAGCTTACATGTAATTCTAGTGGTACTGGCATTATTTGAGAGGCCTTGGCACATCACACTGAGAGTCTTTAGCACATGAAATTGAAAGCCCTGGGAGTTCATTTTGAAGAAAAGTAGAAGAGGACAGTGGACCAATCCCTGAGGGTCTCCAACATTTAGTGGTTTTATAAAAGAAGAGGTCCAATAGAGAGGTGGCAAGAAACCATGAAGAGAAGTATCACAAAAGCCATAAGAAGAGGTATTTTTCAATAAATTGGTTTAGTAAACTGGATTGAGTGCTTCTGAGAAGTCTCCTAAGATGAGAACTGAAAAGTGTCCATTGAATTTGACAACATGGAGATCATTGGTGACCTTAGAAAGAACAGTATCAATGGTTGCAGAAGCGAGATTGGATTGAGTTGAAGAATGAAGGGTAAGTAAGAAAGGGGAGATGGCAAGTTTGCCTAAGTCTTTCCAGAAGAAAGTCTGACTCCCTTTCAAAACACAAAGATAGAAATAGGATGTTAGCTAGGAGGATCTGAAGTCAAGGAGGATTGATATAGGGAAGGAGAGCTTGAAAATACAGGAGAGAGGAGAGATACCCAAAGGAATAAAGTCCCTGAGATTACAAGTGGGAATGGACTCCTGATAATTGCAGAAGAGATCCCACATAATAGGAGGTAGGAATCTTCCTCTATGTAGCTGGAGAGGAGAGGGTGAGGATGGATGCAGGTACCAGGTATTTGTAGATTTGGTGGGGAGAAGACAAGGGAATTCCTATAGGATTGTTTTGTCAGGCTAGGATAAGGGAGATAGGCTTGTTATGCTTAAAAAAAGCTGGAGATGAAGATGTTTGAGAACAGTGGAGAAGGTAGAGTAGATGTTGACAGTGGGAGACTGAGAAAACTATTAGTGTTGATGAACATTAATGTTAATGATCACAATGACATTATGACATAATGGTGGACGTTAATGTTAATGATTATGAATCTCTAGTATTGCCATTCTGCCTGATGGCGTGGTTTTAAAATGGCCCCTTGTTTTACATTTGAGCAATTTCTCTAGTTATTTTTCAACTTATAGAAACAAATCTAAGTACATCTGAGACAATTTTTGTGAACTGAAGTAGAGCCTTTAATTTTAAATCTCCTTTATACTAAAGTCATTCCTGAGTATTAGCAACTGTTACTGGATGAATTTCCTTTATGAAATTTGTACTTCATTTAGATATCATATTGTTTTCGAAGTAATTCTAAAACATTGAGTTGAATGTCTGAATGATTTTTCAGAACCTTAGATTAGTTGGGCCACATTTGGTTCTAATAATACAATCAAAACATTCATATTTAAATGAACCTTGGCCGGGTGCAGTGGCTCACACCTGTAATCCCAGCACTTTGGGAGACTGGGGAGACTGAGGGAGGTGGATCACCTGAGGTCAGGAGTTCAAGACCAGCCTGACCAATATGGTGAAACCCCATCTCTACTAAAAATACAAAAATTAGCTGGGTGTGGTCGTGGGTGCCTGTAGCCCCAGCTGCTCGGGAGGCTGAGGCAGGAGAATTGGTTCAACCTGGGTGGCGGAGTTTGCAGTAAGCCAAGATGGCGCCACTGTACTCTCAGCCTGGGCGACAGAGCGAGACTCTGTCTCAAAAAAAAAAAAAAAAAAAAAAGTAAATGAACCTTAAGAGACAACGAAAGCTAAAATCCTGTTTTCAAAAATTAGGAATACAATCTAATCTGTTCTGCTGTCTTTCTTATAGGAATAATTTATGATGTTATTGTTGAACCTCCAAGTGTTGGCTCTATGACTGATGAACATGGGCATCAGAGGCCAGTAGCTTTCTTGGCCTACAGGTAAAAGATACCTTTTTGAATGATTTGGTGGTGGGAAAGGTTGCTGGGGTATGCCTGCAACCTTTGGGATCCATCTATATTTAGACAACCGCTGTTTAAAAATGCTGAATTCTGAAATGGCAGAAAGTGAGTCAACAACAAGAGTATATTATTTATTAAGAAATAAGGTATTTCATAATGATTGATGTATCACGAATTTACAGTGGGGTGTCAGTTTAAACTATATTTATAGATTGTTCTAGGGGTCAGCGAACTATAGCTGCTTTTTTTTTTCCCCAAAAAAAGTTTTATTGGAGGTAAACATGCCCATGTGTTTGTATATGATCTATGGGCTGTTTTCAAGCTACAGTGGCTGAGTTGAATAAGTATGACACAAACCATATAGCCTGCAAGCCTAAGATATTTACTATATGGGTATTTAAGAAAATATTTTTGGACTATACCCTGGTCTATACCATTAAATAACAAAAATATTTTTGAGACTTGAGGGTTCTGTTCCAGCAGTGAAACCCCATTCCAGTGTGGTTTTGTTCACCTAAACAATGTTTATATTGCTTTCTAAAATTTACTTAATAAATGTCTACCTAAACATGGCTATATGTTTCTATTTGCAGTAATGCTATTTATGCATAGAATATTTCTGGAAAGATTTATTGTTATTCTCTGTGGATGGGAGTTAATGACAGGTTGATGGTAGAGAGGTTTTTTATAGTGCCCTCTTTCACGCTGTTTGAATTTTGAACGTGATGCATATATTGTGTTTTCAATGAAAACAATTGACCAAAAAAAAAAAAAAACCCTCTTTACATATGCCTATGTGTAAATCATCCGTTTAACGAGAAATTTTCTTTTTGAGGTCCCTGAACTATGAGAATTTGATAAAAGCTCTGTATCCTTGGAAAAATCACACACGCACACACACACACACACACACACACTTTTACATATAATTATAGGGGTTTGTAGCTCACTGAAGTTCTTACGGGGCTCATGGAGCCTTATTTAAGAACACTTTCTTTTTAAAATATTTCCATTTGAAACAGGAAGTTTATTATTAACATAAAACTTCAAGAAACGCATCTCACCAATTCAAAATTAGTTTGAAATTGATAGTAGAAATTTAAATAGCATAACTTCTTTTAAAAAAGCTAACTTAGACTGGGTGCGTGGCTCACGCCTGTAATCCCAGCACTTTGGGAGGCCGAGGTGGGCGGATCACGAGGTCAGGAGATTGAGACTATCCTGGCTAACCCGGTGAAACCCCATCTTCACTAAAAATACAAAAAATTAACCAGGCGTGATGGCACTCACCTGTAGTCCCAGCGACTCAGGAGGCCGAGGTAGGAGAATTGCTTGAATCTGGGAGGTGGAGGATGCAGTGAGCCGAGATCGCGCCACTGCACTGCAGACTGGGCAGCAGAGCAAGGCTCTGTCTCAAAAAAAAAAAAAAAAGCTAAGCTGAAGTTCTGGGTAAAGCATTCATATACATAAAATATGAGCATTTTACATAAATGGTTGTGTTAATTGAGGTGTTATAACTTTTTTTGAATGTGAGTTCCATGAAGACAAAAATTTTTGTCTGTTTTATTCATTGTTGTATCTCCCAGAACCTAAAACAGTGCTTACTACCTAATAGACTCAATAAATATTTGTTGAATGGACAGATGAATATCCAGAGGTATAGTGAAATAGTTGTAAGGGTAAGAATAAGAAATACAGCACAAAAATGTTTTAGCACAAAACGGAGATAGGAATTTCAACTTAGGGAAACATTTCTATTTATCATTTTCCTATGGTCATTTTTTTCTTTTCCAGAGTAAATGGACAATATATTATGGAAGGACTTGCATCCAGCTTCTTATTTACAATGGGAGGTTTAGGTTTCATAATCCTGGACCGATCGAATGCACCAAATATCCCAAAACTCAATAGATTTCTTCTTCTGTTCATTGGATTCGTCTGTGTCCTACTGAGTTTTTTCATGGCTAGAGTATTCATGAGAATGAAACTGCCGTAAGTTATTTGTGTAATCAGCAACTTATGTTGCAAAGTGGTAAAATGATTACCTGGAAAACGTAAAGTCATAGGAGATTTAATTTAACTTTCATTTACATGGGTGAAAAATCCAGAAACCAAATATATTTGTGACTTGGTCAGGTTATAGCTATAGTTAATAAAAATTGAAACTAATAGATCTTCTTAGTTGTTATCCCCATGAATGTTCATGAGAAAATTTAGTTACTTTGTCCTGGCATCAATGACTGAAGATAGTCATTGTTTCTTTCTTTTTTTTTTTTTGAGACTGAGTTTCACTCTTGTTGCCTAGGCTGGAAATGCAATGGCACGATCTTGGCTCACTGCAACCTCTGCCTCCCGGGTTCAAGCGATTCTCCTGCCTCAGGCTTCTGAGTAGCCGGAATTACAGGCACGCACCATAGCACCCAGCTATTTTTTGTATTTTCAGTAGAGATGGGGTTTCACATTGACCAGGCTGGTCTTGAAGTCCTGACCTCAGGTGATCCTCCTGCCTCCCAAAGTGCTGGGATTATAGGCATGAGCCACCGCGCCCTGCTATTATTATTTCTTTAAAATGCCTTTTGGCTAATCTGTAACACAGGATTCCATTAGTATTAATGGTAGGGAATAGCTTCAAATCACTCATTGTTACTGTTCTTTGAATATTGGTGGGAAGAAATTATGCTGTGAATGGGAAAGGAGAATTATTGCCCTTCAAAAAGATAGGAAAAGGATGTTTATATATTTGTGTGTGTGTGTGTTTAATGTGTATTTAAAGATTATTTTGATTCAGAAAACTTTTCAATATCTTTAGAAGAAAAATAAAATGGTTAATGGCATCTTTCATAATTCTGTTTATGATTATTTGAAATGTGAACAAATATCACATTTCCATATATACTGATTTAATCTATGGATGCATTAGTAACTACAGTAATGACAGGAAATTTGGCAAGCATACCGCAAAGATTAGCTCTTAGTATTTTATTTTTTTGGAACTGTGTTAAACATCAAGTGTCAACTATATTGATTTCTTAGTGTGTTTGAATTTTACAAATTCACTTGTTCTGTGACTTAACCTGTCCATTGTCTGTAACATCCCTGGGGTAGAATGGGCAAAAGTACTTATCCCACAATCGTCGTGTTCCCATTTTAGTCTTGGTGGGATGGGAGGGACAGCATGAAGGTCTTTGTCAGCTGAATATCTGTGTGGCCATCCAGCTGCCTCAGTTTCCTCTGGCAGCAGCTCCTTTTTTTTTTTTGAGACGGAGTCTAGCATTGTTGCCCAGGCTGGAGTGCAGTGGTGCAATCTCGGCTCACTGCAACCTCCACCTCCCAGATTCAAGTGATTCTCCTGCCTCAGCCTCCCAAGTAGCTGGGATTACAGGCGCCCGCCACCACGCCTGGCTAATTTTTTTGTATTTTTAGTAGAGACAAGGTTTCACTATGTTGGCCAGGCTATTCTGGAATGCTTGACCTCATAATCCACCTGCCTCAGCCTCTCACAGTGCTGGGATTATAGGCGTGAGCCACTGCGCCCATCCAGCAGCTCTTATTTTCATTTGGAGAAGGCATTTCTGGCCATTGGCTAAGTTGTATGAAGACTAAGGTACTCCAGCTTCTTCTTTTTATTCTTTGTTTTTTGCTCCTAATAGCAGTAAGTCACCATAGCCTGGTAAGGTATACTGGTATAGAAAAGACTGAAGTTTTCATTAGCAGAGCAAGAAAAGAGGAGACTCCCAGATAGTATAAAGAGGTTATTGAAAGGCTCATGCCTGTAATCCCAGCACTCTGGGAGGCCGAGGCGGGTGGATCATGAGGTCAGGAGATCAAGACCATCCTGGCTAAAACGGTGAAACCCTGTCTCTACTAAAAATACAAAAAACTAGCTGGGCGTGGTGGCAGGTGCCTGTAATCCCAGCTACTCGGGAGGCTGAGGCAGGAGAATGGCGGGAACCCAGGAGGCGGAGCTTGCAGTGAGCCGAGATCGTGCCACTGCACTCCAGCCTGGGCAACAGAGCGAGACTCTGTCTCAAAAAAACAGAAAATTAACAACCTAAACAAAAGAAACCTTTGGAGGCATGTGTCAGAACAGAGAAAGTGTCCTGGTTTTGCTTATAGAATCAGATTTGTTCTCATTCTACCTACTGTTTTCATTCTACGTAGTGTTTTCCTTCTTTATAGTTTTAGGTCCTCTTCCTAGGAATGAGTCTATTAAGAAAATAGGTGTTTATCTTTTAGCTCTGGCATTTGACTTTCAGGATAATAGAGCTATCTCCTACTGACAGAAAAGCTTTGACAAGCGTTTAATACTCAGGATTTCTTTCATCTTACTTTTGCAATCATTTATGTGAACATTGGTCTTCCTATCCACATTCTATAGGCTAGTGTGTAACACTGTTGACTAAATCCAAACTTCAGGCTAGGGAAAAAGGGTATACTTTCTGGGTTTCAGTTGTGGATTATGTTTAGATCTAATCAAAACAGGACAGTGGTCCAAACAGAAAATTGCTACTTTCTGTATCTTGTTATGCAACTAAATCTAATATTTGAATTTTTAAGATGAATTTATGGCTCCCTTTGTGATATCATTTCTCATTTGCAGCTCCTAATGCCTGGTATCTTGGGTATGGAGTGGGGAGAGATAATGGACAGTTTTATATAAGACATGGAAGTAATGATACTACCTTTCCCGGAATATTTGCAGGCCCCATAGGAGATGATGAGCAAGGACTATTGTCCTGTATTACACACAACAGGGTGTAGTTACTATCCCAGCAAGGAAAGGGTGTATCTTTCTTCTTTCACGCAAATTATCTATGATGACCTAACAGTTTGATAGTAGTGAGTGGAAAAACCACAGCAATAAAAAAGATGTCAAAAAAACACCAATAGCCACTGGTTTTTCCAAATCAACTAAGTTTCTGGCATCTGAGATAAGGATGGCTGTATCATAAGGTGTACCATGATAACCTCCAGGGTGGAATTCTTTTTTACAAAGATGTTACTTTTAGCAAGAGATGCCTTTGAAAAGGAGAAAACAGTAGCACTGAAACAGTATTACTGGTTCTGTTTTCTGATTTATGCTTTTTTGAGACCTGATGTTCCCCCATTGATATAATTTTACTAATTAAAACATGTTTTATTTGATGTTTTGACTTTTAAGAAACGTGGATGCTAATAAAATAAATGACTGTTGGCCAGGTGCAGTGGCTCTGGCCTGTGATCCCAGCATTTTGGGAGGCCGAGGTGTGCAGATCACTTGAGGTTAGGATTCAAGACCAACCTGGCCAACATGGTGAAACCCAGTCTCTACTAAAAAATAAAAAAATTAGCTCGGTGTGGTGGTACACGCCTGTAATTCCAGCTATTTGGGAAGCTGAGGCACAAAAATTGCTTGAACCCAGGAGGCAGAGGTTGCAGTGAGTCTAGATTGTGCCACTGCATTCCAGGCTGGGTGACAGAGTGGGACTCCATCTCAAAAAAAAGAAAAAAAAAAAAGAATGACTGTTTATTAACTTTGCACACATAGCAGTACATTTAAAAGGAAAAAATTAAACCGTAGTCCCTAATATTTTTATTAGTACAGTCTCAAAGGAGTAGTTTTCATTGCAAAAATGAAAATGTTCTAATATAATTTATGAGGTAACGTATGTTAAATCATGTATGTATGCATCCGTATGTTTGCTGCATTTTAAATATACATAGACTCAAAGAAAATGATGTTCGGTTACCGAGTAGAAGACTGGTATAAGTTTGAACTTGGTTCTTCTGAAAAATAATGAATCTTCATTAGATTGTCTTTAGCCTCCACTCTTATGGCGTGGTCTCGACTTACTACTACCTCTGCCTCCCAGGTTCAAGCGATTCTCCTGCCTCAGCCTCCCAAGTAGCTGGGATTACAGGCATGCCCCACCACGCCAGGCTAATTTTTGTATTTTTGGTAGAGACGAGGTTTCGCCATGTTGGCCAGGCTGGTCTCGAACTCCTGACCTCAAGTGATCTGCCTGCCTTGGCCTCCCAAAGTGCTGGAATTACAGGTGTAAGCCACCAAAAGCAGAATCTTAAAAAAAAATAAAAATAAAAGGTGGCCTGTGGTGGCATGGTAATGCCCTAAAATCAGGCAAGGTGTTCAATTGGAGATGGAGGGATGGGTTCCTACATTCAGGCAAATTTGTTATAAAGCTGTATAAAACTAGTTGAAATAGAGTCTATCATATAATTGAGGACAAAAGACCTGCCTTATTTCAGCTGGCAAAAATGGCTTTTTAGCAGTTTCACCTAGTGTTTATTAAGCTTGAGAAGAATAGCTAAGGAGCTTCTGGATAAATCCTGCGATCATGAGATCAGTTCAGAAAACAAGTTCTCTTAAAGGGAGAAAGGAGTAAAAAATATGAATGTAATAATATTTAAACTAACATCATTTAGAGAATGGTATGATGCATGTATGTGATTCCATGTAATTGAAAATACATAAATACTAAAACATTGTATTCGTTTTTGACAGACCTCTTTCTAAAGTGTTTGTTGTATTACATGTTAACACTCACATTTGTATGTGGCAAATATTTATTATTTGATAACTATTATTTGCTGGACACTGTGAGATTAAGCATAATTTAACCTTCTCCACTGAGGGTCATTTTACCTTTCTGTTATGCATAGTACTACTATTCAGTTTTGTTGATTTCACTGACCTGTCACTTCTCATGGCGATCAGTATATACCTATTGTAATTTCATCCTTTCTCTCTTCTTCTTTTCAGTTTGCTGGTTATTCTATGACTTGAGGGAATAGATAGCCTAGCTATTAATTGCCTTTTAAATCAGTCCTGGCTGAAGGAGAGCTTAATGGCTTGGCTTTGTAACCATACTTTCAGATGTTTGAGAGTCTCTTTCATTTCCTTCCAGATTTGGAGCTGTATTTTAGAGAATTAAGACTGTAGAGAAACTGGCAGCTGGATTGTTTCAGTGGCTAAAAAGCTTATATCCAAAGTTCATTTTTAGCAAATAAGGGAGGTAATTCATTCTAAAGAAACAAAACATTTGTACAGCTGCTGAGGACAGTGTGTAGTAGAGAGGGTGAGGAATTTGGAGTCCAGTTTCGGCCTGCCAGTTAATAGCTCTGAGACTTTGGATTAGTTCTGTGAACTCTCTTGGCCTCAGGTTCCAAACCTGTTAAATGAAGTATAATAATATACCTTGGGGAGTTACAGTCGTCAAGATTAAATGAGAAGGTGTGCTCTGAAGCATAATGTAAGTGTTAATCAATGTCAGTGGTTTCATTCTAAAGATGGAGTCCTAAAAATTCTATGTCTCAAGTTAGATGATGGCCACAGTTTCAAAAATAAATGAATAAACCATTACTGTTTTTGTTTTCTTTTGTTTTGAGATGGAGTCTCGCTCTGTTGCCCAGGCTGGAGTGCAGTGGCGCGATCTTGGCTCACTGCAAACTCTGCCTCCCGGGTTCACGCCATTTTCCTGCCTCAACCTCCCTGGTAGCTGGGACTACAGACGCCCGCCACCACGCCCAGCTCATTTTTTGTATTTTTAGTAGAGACGGGGTTTCACTGTGTTAGCCAGGATGGTCTCCATCTCCTGACCTCATGATCCGCCTGCCTTGGCCTCCCAGAGTGCTAGGATTACAGGCGTGAGCCACCGTGCCTGGCCTGAATAAACCATTACTGTTTCTAAAAGAAGAAAGTGAGGTTTCCATTTCTAGGAACACTGGAGTAGGTAGTAGACAAGGCATGAGGAGACTTGTGTTTTAATGCCGATTCTGTTCTTTTCTGGTCTTGTGATTTTGAGCAAAGCACTTAATTGCTGTCACACTCTTCAACTGTAAAATGAGACTAATCCTTGTTTCACACACCTTTTTAAGATTGTTGCAAGGGTTAAATGCAATAATGAATGTGGTAGTGTTTTGAGAAATTTCTGTTAGTGCTAACCTAGCACAGTGCTTGCCTTAATATACAGAGGCACTAAGTGATTATTGAAATCATAGCCTTAAAGATTAAATAGAAGGGCCTTCATGGTGACTTCTCCTGTCTCTAGTTGGTTTTTGAGTACTTGATTTACTTTTTATTGTATTTCTCTACAGTTTTACTTATGTAAAATTCTCACAGGCCTGAATATAAGATTATGAAATTTCTGGGTCCTGAGAGGGGGCTAAATGTTTGAGTATATATTATAGTTAGTGTATTTCAACAATTTTATTTTTATTTCCTACCAAGAAGTAATGTATTTGTTCTTCTTTTCTTTTTTCTAACATGGTATCTTTATAGCATTATAATATTTCTTAGTATCTCCAAAATTGTCCTTAAGGTAAAACTGTTTTAAGTTTGGCAACTTTGAACAGGACATGTCTATTTAAATATTCTTTTCTATCTAAATATAGGTTGACAAGCATAGGTCACCCACTGGTTACAAGGAAGGATACCATAATATATAGCTGTATTAAGAGATAGAGTACAAAGTATATATTCGTATATAGGTATATGCAAATGATGAGAAGTTACTCCTAATGAGTCCTTAGTACCCTTGTTTCATAGTGTAAGCTAGCTGTTGGGTAACTTCTACTATAGAGTGTAAATATTAGTGGATGCTTGCTTGAACCTTTTTTTTTTTTTTCTTGTGAAGCTTATGTTTTAAAGTATCCTTTTTGTGACACATCAGGCATTATAGTAGCAAATTTATGTAAGGTCTTTAAAGTCAATGTATATATCCAAAGAACCTTTTAATTTTTAATTTTTTTTCTTTTTTTCTTCCTTTTTTTTTTTTTTTTTTTTTTGCGGGGGACAAAGTCTGGCTCTGTTGCCAGGCTGGAGTGCAGTGGCACGATCTCGGCTCACTGCAACCTCCACCTCCCGGGTTCAAGCAATTCTCCTGCCTCAGCGTCCTGAGTAACTGGGACTATAGGCATGCACCACCACACCCAGCTAATTTTTGTACTTTTAGTAGAAACGGGGTTTCACCATGTTGGCCAGGATGGTCTCAATCTCTTAATCTCGTGATCCACTCACCTTGGCCTCCCAAAGTGCTGGGATTACAGGCGTGAGCCACTGTGCCCAGCCAAACCTTTTTATTTTTAAATTTTTGTTCAGTTTTGGATTTGGGAGGAGGTGAGAAGTATTGGGTTGTAAAGGTGGTTGTGTTAGATGAAAGTTCTCTTTATTCAGAGTGTGGATTGGCCAGGCTGATATAGCAGAAAGAAAAGAGTGTATGAGTTCTAGGTTGATTGCATTAGCTGAACATAAGTCTAAGTCATACAGGGAGTCAAGTGAGTTCAGTAGCTGAAAAGGAGGAAAGTCACATTCTTGAGTGTTTGCTGTGTGCCAAGCACTGGAGGAGACCTAAGTATTATCAAGTAGTTTATAAATCCTACGTTACCAGTGAAGAAACTTGGGACTCTAAAAATAGCAGCTAACATTTGTCAAGTGCATATAACTATGAGTAGCAAGTACTGTATGAGTAGATTCTGTTATAATCCTTAAAACTCTTTGAGGTAACTCCATTTTACAGATGAGGAAACTGAGTGAGGTTTGCCAGGCTCACGCAGTGAGTAGTAGAAGCAGGGTCAAAAGGAGAGGTGTTCTGAAGCTGTCAGTGAGTGTAGGGTGTTGTAAACCACCCCCGCTTTGTGTGTGTGTGTGTGTGTGTGTGTGTGTGTGTGTGTGTGTGTGTGTGAGAGATGGAGTTTCACTCTCTTCGCCCAGGCTGGAGTGCAGTGGCGCAATCTTGGCTCACTGCAACCTCCACCTCCTGGGTTCAAGCAATTCTCCTGCCTCAGCCTCCCAAGTAGCTGGGATTACAGGCGTCTGCCAGCACGCCCAGCTAATTTTTGTAGTTTTAGTAGAGGTGGGGTTTTGCCATGTTGACCAGGCTGGTTTCAAACTCCTGACCTGGTGCTCCACCTGCTTCAGCTTCCCAAAGTGCTGGGATTACAGGTGTGAGCTACCATGCCCGGCCCAGTAAACCCTTTCTTAATGTGGATACTTGTACATAATTTTTCCATTTTTTTTCCTGATCCTGTAGATTCTTAATTAATAATAGACTTTAAGGGTTTATTGCCAAAGGAAAGGTTTGGAACTTTTATGACACCAGATTTAATGCTTTAATTTAAAGGGGATTTCAGGGCCTAACTTGCACATTTAATAAAAGGATCTCCTGTTTGACCAGCATGAAGTTTGACCTTACCAGCAGGTACAGCTAAAGCTCCTAACTGTTATCCAGACTTTTCCTAAAGTATTAGAGGTTCAGGGGCAGATGTTTGTACACACTTTTTTGAAGTCTCAAAGGCTCACCTCCCAGTTCTAAATAGCTTCTGATTTTCCCACTTCTCTTCTGGTAATACTAGAGTTTTTAGAAATCCAAACCAATTTCTTTCCATAAAAAACAGTTTGATTTTTGTTGCACTTCTGAGAGCCCAAAATAGATTGATTCTGACTCTTAACTTTAACTTTTAGATATCATTTTCTTTTCTTTACTTCCTTTTCTTATTCTGTGTTGTTTAGCACATTGCTTTGTAACTTTAAGAGGGAAGGGCCAGGCGCAGTGGCTCACACCTGTAATCCCAGCACTTTGGGAGGCCGAGGTGGATGGATTACCTAAGCGTGGACGTTTGAGACTAGCCTGGCCAAGACAGTGAAACCCCGTCTCTACTAAAAATAGAAAAAGTTAGCTGGGTGTGGTGGCGGGCGCCTGTAATCACAGCTACTTGGGAGGCTGAGGCAGGAGAATTGCTTGAACCCGGGAAGCTGGGGTTGCAGTGAGCTGAGATTGTGCCATTGCACTCCAGCCTGGGCAACAAGAGCAAAACTCCATCTCAAAAAAAACAAAAAAACAAAAAACTTTGCCGGGCTTCACGCCTGTAATCCCTGTAATCCCAGCACTTTGGAAGGCCAAGGCAGGCAGATCACCTGAAGTCAGGAGTTCCAGACCAACCTGACCAACATGGTGAAACCCCATCTCTATAAAAAATACAAAAGTTAGCCAGGCGTGGTGGCGTGCACCTGTAATCCCAGCTACTTGGGAGGCTGAGGCAGGAGAACCACTTGAACCTGGGAAGCGGAGGTTGCAGTGAGCTGAGATCACACCATTGCACTCCAGCCTGGGCAACAAGAGCAAAACTCCATCTCAAAAAAAAAAAAAAGAAAAAGAGGGAAGGATAGTAGAACTGAGGCTCAGTAATTTATTTGGATATTGGGGTGAGGGGGGCAAGATATGAAGTAAGGACCATAATGAAGAACATGGAGTTATATTTTTGGATTGTTATTTTATATCATAGAATTTGTTTTGGCATTTTGAAATAGTATAATAATAATATAAAAACAATTCTTTTCACTTTTTGTGCTGATAATTGTATTTCTGCAGGGGCTATCTGATGGGTTAGAGTGCCTTTGAGAAGAAAGCAGTGGATACTGGATTTGCTCCTGTCAATGAAGTTTTAAAGGCTGTACCAATCCTCCAGTATGACATGTGGAGAAGAATGAAGAGCAGCAGTAAAAGAAATATCTAGTGAAAAAACAGGAAGCGTATTGAAGCTTGCACTAGAATTTCTTCTTGATATTAAAGAGACAAGTTTATCACAGTATTTTTTTTTTTCCTGCTGACCTATTGCTATACCAACAATGTTGAGTGGCATTTTCTTTTTAGTTTTTCATTTCTTAAAGAAAATATACTCCATATCTACAACTGTAATATCAAATAAAGTGATTGTTTTTTACAACCCCCTTAACATTTTTTGGAGATGACATTTCTGATTTTCAGAAATTAGCATAAAATCCAGAAGCAAGATTCCATAAGCTGAGAACTGTGGACAGCTGATCAGCTTTACCTGTGGTGCTTTGCCTTTAACTAGAGTGTGTGATGGTAGATTATTTCAGATATGTATGTAAGACTGTTTCCTGAACAATAAGAGGAATGAAAGGAGCAGAAATAAATACTTTTTCTAATTAATACCTTTCATGTTTGTTTTTTAACTGACAGTGTTAAGTTTTTGGTCTATTAATCATTCGTTCCCATCTTATGACTTTCTGTAGCTACTTTGGTAGCCTAAGATTTCAAAATATGATTGGCAGGATGCCTTGAGAGTTAGCATCTTTATATCCTTGTAAATATTCAAGCACAGGCTGCATATCTGTGTCATAGTTGTCAATGTGAATGTGCTGGTTGAGCACACGTAAAAACATCTCTGGACCAATCTGGTCTTAATTTCCTTTGTGCAGGCCTTTCAGTTCTTTCTGGCTGGCCATGGGCTTCACTTCTCTGATGACTCAATTCATTCTTTCCTAAGATCTTTAAGTTTATAGTGAAATTTTCTCTCAAGTGAGCTTTTTTCCTGCTTATTCCAAGGCTGATTTAATTATAACAATTCTTTAAGTAAAAAAAGACTTACTTATTCAAAAAGTTCTGAGTACCTCTTTCATGCTAGGCAGCACTGAGAATGTCATGGTGAGTAAAATGAATAGACTGTGCCCTCATAGAGCTTACATTCTTGTGGGGAAATCAGTCAGCATACTTAAAATGTTTTAAACTGTCAGATACTAATAAATTCAACAAAGGGGAAAAAAGCAAGGCAAGTGAAGGTCTGTATTATAGAGAATAATGAGAGAGATGGAGAAAAAGGGTTGCCATATTCCAAAGCCTTGAGAGAGGAAAACAGTACCTGTATGTACTTAGGTACTTATCAGCTTAAAAGGCTTGATTCAATAGTAATAACTTTTTTTTTTTTTTGGTCATTTGCTGTATTTTAAAACCTTGTTCGAACTAGGTGGACAGGAAGTAACTCATAGGTGATTATGGCTTTAAAAGTCTGCTTTTTGTCATATTGATTGAGTAGTGAACAGTTCCTATTTAAGTACCTTAAGATGGTGCTGTTGTTTCTTTCTGTTTCAAAGCTCTTAAGGCTTTTCAGGGAATAATAAATGTATATTTACCAAATAAAGTGAAATATATTTAAAATAATTATACTTTAAAATATAATCAATAATATAAACTTTTAAATCAATGTGTAAAGTATGTTGCTGGTAAAAGTACAATGATTATGTGAAGAAACAATCATTGTACTAGGTTTAAAATGTTTTGGGGACATGAAACCAAAATGTCACAGTCTGAGGGGAAGCCTGCCAAGCATTATTAACATGAAAGAGGTTAAATAGGTGAGAGAGTAAATTTACAGACTAAATTGGAAATAAATAAATCTTTGATTTTGTCACAGGAAAGATACCCCAGGGAGAGGCTACTAAAGTGTAGCTAGAAGTGCAAAATGTTTTAGTAGAGCATAACTCCAGCAAAAGGAAAAGGAAGGGTGCAGCATTATGGGAAACTGTTAGACAGTGATGCAGAGTTGACAAAGCTGCTGTCAGCCCAGTGGGAGCTCCGGAGCAGAGACTCCCTGTTAGAGTGGTATGTTGGGCAGAAATGGGTAGACTACGGTCCCACCGCATTGTTAGGTCATTGGCTGGGGATCACCTCACCTGGCTAGAAAGTTGAGGTGGACTTTCTGAGTTACTGACACAGCCAGTAACTGGGGGCTATCAGCTAGCCACAGCTGGGTAGCGAGTCCTTTCTTGAGGGGAGATCTAAGCAGCACATCTCTGCCAAAAATTTATAAAGAAAACATCCTATTTATAGAATTAAAATGAAATCCTATATAATTTGCTTAGAATGATTATACTGTGATTCTTTACTTGAATTGCAAAGTTAGAAGTAACTTAGGTGCTCAGTAAATGGTACATTTCTGAAAGGTAAAGTTGGAAGAAAAATATTCTTTTTGCTTGAATGTTGCTCTGAATAGCAGAGCAGTTGTTTCCATTATATGCTGCTATTTTCTGGTGCAGAAGATCAGTCTTTGAACATAGTAATAAGAAATATACATTTATTTATTCAAAGGAAGTCATGTGCCAGATGCTGGATTACATCTGAATGAGCAAGAAAAATAACAGCATCTGTCCAGGTACTTACAGTCTGCTGAATACACACAAATAGGCGCAAATTCTCTTTGTTGTGGGAGCAACACCTAAACTCAGATTTGAGGTAAGGGAAGGCTGTAGTTTGTTGTTGGAACAATGAGTTACTAGTCTGCTTAAAAGTTTCGAGCACTGATACACATTTGTCCAAATCTTTTACTCATTTTTCTTACATACTAAGACTTAATTGCAAGGAAGAGAAACTCAAGCTATCTTAAAGAGGATAATATGTTAGGATACTGGAGAATCATGATACTAAAGACAAGCATGCAGCAGGGAGTACTAGAATGGGGAATGTACTGGAAGGACTCTTGTTCATTTCTGATATATTGTATGGGTCTGTGTAATGCTTTCCTCCCTATAAAACTGGTCACTTCCAGTTCAGAGTGGTGAGAATCGTGACTGCTAACCTATCTTGATTATTATGCTTGACGCCTTCAGCCACCACAGAGGAAATTTCCTTGATTCCGTAACAGACTCAAAGTCCAAAAGTGCCAGAGAAAAGACTAGTTGACCAGTTTGGTTGATGTATTTACCTAGAGTGTTCTTACATGTTGGAAAATACATTCAAAGAGTTGGGTTAGGTTGTTGGCTTGTGCTTCAAGGTCTGAACAGTGGAAGCATTAATATGCACCAAGGGATGATAGTACTTGCTTTTCACCATATTTTTTATTTCTTGTAACACCGGTAAATTTGCTAAGATGCTTTCTTCATACACCCTGTATGTCTTTGTTTTTTGTTTTTTGTTTTTTTTAATATCATGGATACATAATGATTGTACATATTTACGGGGTCCATGTGATATTTTGATACAAGCATACAATGCGTAATGATCAAACCAGGGTAACTGGGGTATCCATTACCTCATGTATTTATCATTTCTTTGCATTAGGAACCTTCCAATTCCACCCTTTTAGTTACTTTGAAATATATGATAAATTATTATTCACTATAGTCACCCTATTGTGCTACAGAACACTAGAGCCATCCTTTTATCTAATGTATTAATTGAAAAAGGTATCATTTTAAAATCATTAGAATTTTTTTTTTTTTTTAGATGGAGTCTCACTTGCCACCCAGGCTGGAATTCAGTGGCACGACCTCAGCTCACTGCAACCTCCACCTCCCAGGTTCAAGTGATTCTCCTGCCTCAGCCTCCCAAGTAGCTGGGGTTACAGGCACATGACATCACGCCCTGCTAATTTTTGTATTTTTAGTAGAGATGGGGTTTCACCACATTGGCCAGGCTGGTCTTGAACTTCTGACCTCAAGTGATCCACCCGCCTTGGCCTCCCAAAGTGCTGGGATTATAGGCATGAGCCACCACACCCAGCCAAATTATTAGAATTTTAAGTAATTCAAATTGGAATGATTCCAATAATAGAATTAACTAAATGTAAAGTAAACAGTGCTACCATCTCAAGTAGCAAATGTAATTGCATTATGTGGTATCTGTCTAATAGAGTAGCTGCTGGCTACATATGGCTATTGAGTATTGGAAAGGGAGCTAGTCTGAATTGAGATGTGCTGTAAGTATGAAATGCATGTTGGATTTTAAAGACTTCATATCAAAAAGTAAAATATCTCTTTATGTAGATTACAAGTTGAAATTTTTGTGTATATTTAGTTAAATATCAAAATTAATTTCATCTTTTTATCTTTTTAAATGTAGCTACTAGAAAAGTTTAAAATTAACATATGTGGCTTGCTTATTTCTGTTGGACAGCACTAGTGTAGACCAATGGGTCTCAAACAGAGTAGAGAGTTTATTAACACACAGATTACTGGGCCCTACAAATTTATATAGAAAACCTATGATAAAGAAATACTGGTCCAGGCGCAGTGGCTCAGCCTATAATCCTAGCACTTTGGGAGGCTGAGGCGGTTGGATTGCCTGAGCTTAGGAGTTCGAGACCAGCCTGAGCAACACGGTGAAGCCCCGTCTTTACTAAAATACAAAAAATTAGCCAAGCGTGGCAGCATACGCCTGTAGTCCCAGGTACTTGGGAGGCTGAGGCAGGAGAATTGCTGGAACCCAGGAGGAGGAGTTGCAATGAGCTGAGATCGCGCCACTGCACTCCAACCTGGACAACAGAGTGAGACTGCATCTCAAAAGAAAACAAAAAAAAAAAGAAATACTGGCCTGGCATGGTGGATCACACCTATAATCCCAGCACTTTGGGAGACAGAGGGAGGTGGGCGGATCACTTGAGGTCAGGAGTTTGAGACCAACCTAGACAATATGATGAAACCCTGTCTCTACTGAAAATACAAAATTTAGCCGGTGTGGTGGCACGTGCCCGTAATCCCAGCTACTCGGGAAGCTGAGGTAGAAGAATCACTTGAACCCGGGAGGTGGAGGTTGCAGTGAGCAGAGATCACACCACTATACTCTAGCCTGGGTGACAGAGTGGACTCTGTCTGAAAAAAAAAAAAAGAAAAAAGAAATGCTGTTTATAGAATTAAAATGGAGAAAACCTATATATTTTGCTTAGAAAGATTATACTATATTTGTTAATGTTTATTTGAATTGTTAAGTGTGAAGTAACTGTTTCTGATTCAGCAGGTCTGGATGAGGTCTGAGAATCTGCATTTCTGAGAAGTTCCCAGGTGGTACTGATGCTGCTGATCCAAGGACCACATTTTAAGAACCACTGCTTTAGACTAGGGGTTAG
This sequence comes from Macaca nemestrina, assembly GCF_043159975.1. Lineage (NCBI taxonomy): Eukaryota > Metazoa > Chordata > Mammalia > Primates > Cercopithecidae > Macaca > Macaca nemestrina. The sequence continues at coordinate 80,431,475 of NC_092127.1, read as the reverse complement.
CAAGCATTTTCTAAGTAGGGCCAGATAGTAAGTGTTAGGCTTTGTGGGCAATACAGTCTCTGTCCCAACTACTCAACTCTGCTGTAGTAATATAAAACAGAAGAGGCCAGAGGATACATAAGCAAATGAGTGTAGCTGTGTTCCAATAAAACTTTATGGATGGATAATAACATTTGATTTTTATTTATTTTTATTATTATTTTTAATGAGACAGAGTCTCATTCTGTCACCCAGGCTGGAGTGCAGTGGCATGATCTTATTGGCTCACTGCAACCTTTGCTTCCTGAGTTCAAGCAATCTTCCCACCTCAGCCTCCTGAATAGCTGGGACTACAGGTGTGCACCACCACTCCTGGCTAATTTTTTTTTTTTTTTTTAGTAGAGACGGGGTTTCACCTTGTCCAGGCTGGTCTCAGAGTCCCGACCTCAAGCGATTCGCCCACCTTGGCCTCCCAAGTGTTGGGATTACAGGCATGACACACTGTGCCCGGCTGAAATTTGAATTTTATATTTCATGAAATATTCTTTTGATTTTTAAAATATAAAAACAATTCTTAGCTTAAGAGCCATATCAAAAAAAAAAAAAAAAAAAAAGAAAGCCTATCCCTGCTCTAGAATACAATTGTAAAGGGAAGTGGGTGGCTAGAATAACGAGGCTATTCTTGAAACCACGTTGGCTTGCACTGGGGATTTTGAAACCAAACCAGAGAAAAGTGGTTGGTATTAATTTACTGGAGAGGTATTCATTAACTGTCTTCAGGTATCATCAAGACTGTCATGCAGTTCATTCTCTGTCATTCTAGAGAGCGAATCCTAAGAAAGTTATACTTTTATAGAATAGAGAGAGAGTATTTGAAACAATTAGTGCTTCTTCAAAATGAAATGCATAAAGGGCATACGCAAGTAATTCTTAAAAGACAAAACACATGAAAATATATTTAGTGTTTACTCACATACTGAGTGCAAATTGGTATAATCTCTTTAGAAGACAATGACAATGTATTAAGTCTTGAAAATATGTATGCCTTTTGTCCTAGCGATTTCCATTTGTAAGAATTTATCTCCCCTGAGATAACCAGGGATATGCATGAAGATGTACGTACAAGGGTGTTCACTATAATGTTTCTTAAAAATAGCAAAAATGAAAGCATACCAAATGATCAGTGATAGGGGAATAGATAAACCATATTGAATAGAATATTATATCACCATTAATTATTTTATAGAGGAATATTTAATAAAGTAGTAACTATTCATGATACATTCAATGAAAAAAAATTGGGTGAGATTCCATTTTTGTTAAAGAAAAAAAGTAAGGCCAGGTGCAGTGGCCCCTACCTGTAATCCCAGCACTTTGGGAGGCCGAGGCGGGTGGATCACTTGAGGTCAGGTGTTTGAGACCAGCCTACTAAAAATACAAAAATTAGCTGGGTGTGGTAGTGTGCACCTGTAATCCCAGCTATTAGGGAGGCTGAGGCAGGAGAATCATCTGGAACCACGAGGTGGAGGTTGCAGTGAGCCAAGATTGTGCCACTGCACTCCAGCCTGGGCAACAGAGGGAGACCTTGTCTCAAAAAAGAAAAGAAAAGGAAAGAAAGTAAATGTGTGCATTAAAAAATGACTGGAAAGACTTCTGACATTTGCATATAACAGAGTAAGACCTATTCAATGACTTCCTTATAGTAAACAACTATAAAATTGGAATGTAATACAAAAAGCAACTTCTCAAAGCTCTGAAGAGTGAGAAGATTCTGCTGAGGAGTACAAACAGGGAAGAAGGGAGGACACGAGCTAAATGAAGTAAATTTTCTTGGCCTACTGCAATTAGCATAATGTGTGAATAAGAAGAAATACTAGTGACCAGGGTAACTATGGCTGCTGAAGAGAGTGGGGGACTCCTGAAAGGAGATGTTTAAATTTTATCTAACCACATTCTGACTGATCTCTGAACCACACATGCACAAAATAGATTCAAAGCAGCTCAGAGAGTAAAGATGCAAATTAAGATGAACTGTCACCGAAGAAACAAAGTTTCCATTCAAGTCCAACATAGATAATTCCTGCTAAAGCAAAACGTCTGTCATAAAAAATAACTTTAACAAATGAGCATTAGTAATGTCTAGAACAAATCCAAAATTACCATACAAAATAAAAGAAAATGGAGCACATCATTATTATTATTTTTTGGAGACAGAGTCTTGCTCTATCGCCCAGACTGGAGTGCAATGGCATGATCTCAGCTCACTGCAACCCCCACCTCCCACGTTCTAACGGTTCTCCTGCCTCAGCCTTCCAAGTAGCTAAGATTTCAGGTGCCTGATGCCACGCCCAGCTAATTTTTATGATTTTAGTACAGATGGGATTTCACCATGTTGCCCAGGCCGATCTCGAACTCCTGAGCTCAGGCAATCCACCCGCCTTGGCCTCCCAAAGTGCTAGGATTATAGGCGTTAACCACCATGCCCAGCCAAAAGGGAATACATTCTTAAGAGAAAAGAAAACAACTGAAATAGACCCTGAGATGAACAAGGTACTGGAATTAACAGATCAGGTTTTTATTTTTTGGTTTTTAAAATTATTTTATTTTATTTTTGTGAGACAGGATCTCACTCTGTCACCCAGACTGGGGTGCAGTGGCATAATCATGGCTCACTGAAGCCTCAACTTCCCACCTCAGCCTCCAGAGTATCTGGGACTACATGGTCGCACTACCATGCCCAACTAAGTTTTTGTATTTTTAGTAGAGATGGGGTTTTGCCATATTGCCCGGGCTGACAGACAAGGAGTTTTAAACAGATAATATAACTGTACTCAACATAGTAAAGTGAAATATGCTAAACAATGGGAATAAAAAAGAAATCTCAGCAGAGAAATACACATATTAAAGAGTTAACTGAAAAACCTATGTTCTGTGCTCCCAGAGGTGAAAAAAAAGAAAACTCTAGAACTGAAAAATAAAATCTCTGAGGCAAAAATTCACTGGATGGACTTAGCTAAGTGGAGATGACAAAGGAACGAGCAAATGAATTTGAAAATAAATCAGTAGAAATTATCCAAGATGAAGAACACAGAAAAAAAAATTAAAGAACAGAGCTTCTGGAACCTTTAGGTAGTATCAAATGGTGTAACATAACTGGGATCCCATAAAGTGAGAGGAAAGAGCATATGTTGGAAAAAAAGGTTGAAGAAACAGTGGCTGAAAATTTCTCAAATTTGACGAAAGTTAGAAATTTACAGATAAAAGATGTTCAATAAACACAAACCAGAATAAACATTAAGAAATTCATGCCAAGACAGATCTCGTAGTCAGACTGTGGAAAGCCAGAGATAAATAGTAAATCTTGAAAGCAGCAAGATAAAAACAATATTTATTTTATATATTGGAGAACAGCGTTTGACCTCTCACCAGAAACTATGGAGCACAAAATAGACTGGCACAACATATTTAAAGTGCTTTGTATGTGGGGGCTTGGAGGTAGAGGTGAGGGTGGGGAAGTTGCTTAACCCAGAATTCTATAACCAATGAAAATTTTCTTTAAGACTGAAGATGAAATACAATTTTCAGATGAAAGAAAACAAAAAATTTGTCCAAAGACCTGCACTAAAAGAAAAAAGCTTTTCAGACTGAAAGGAAATAATGCAAATGGAGATTTAGATCCTTATAAAACAATGGAGGGTGTCAAATGGTGGATTTTTGGATCAATGCAAAAGGCTTTTAAATTTTTTTCCTAATTTCTTTTTAATACATACAACTTTATACTAAGAATAACAACTGTATCTTGTAGGGTTTATAATATACATAGCTATAATAAACATGATAGCATAATGATTAGAGATGGGATATGGGCCTACAGTTGCAAGGTTGTATTATAGTACATAATATATAATATATATTATATATATATATGTATTTTTTTGAGACAGAGTCTCACTCTGTCATCTAGGCTGGAGTACACTGGCGTGATCTCAGCTCACTGCAACCTTTGTCTCCTGGGATCAGATGATTCTCATGCCTCAGCTTCCTGAGTAACTGGGATTACAGGTGCACACCACCATGTCCATCTAATTTTTGTATTTTTAGTAGAGACTAGGTTTTGCCATGTTGGCCAGGCTGGTCTCGAACTCCTGACCTCAAGTGATATGCCTGCCTTGGCCTCCCAAAGTGATGGAATTACAAATATGAGCCACTGTGCCCAGCCTCACATAATGCAAAATTGAGAACAGGCAGGAAAGGAGGAACAGAAACGAAAAACAGAAGAGACAAATAGAAAACAATAAAATGGTGGGCTCAAACAACCATACCCGTAATTGTATTAAATGTTACGGGACTAAACACTTTAATTGAAAGGTTAAGATTGTTGGGATGGATGAACACACATATACATAATTGTATGCTGTTTATGAGAGACTTACTTTTCATATAAAGACACAGCTCAAAATAAATGGGAAAGGAGATATACTATGCAAACAGTAGCACTAGAAGGTTGTACTGACTATACTAATGTCTACTAAAATGTATTTCAAAACAAAAAGTATCCCCAGAGAAAAAAATGTGTATTTCAATTTCATAATGTCAAAAGAGTGAATTTAGCAACAAGACATTACAATAATAGATTTGTATGCACCTAATAACAGACCTTCACCATATGCAAAGAAAAATGGACAAAATTGGAGAGTGAAGCAGTTTCAGAGTTGAATATTTTTACATTTTCTATTTAGAAATTGATAGAACAACGAGACAAGTAATTAACAGGAACCTAGAAGACCTGAATCACACTATCAACCACCTTGATTCAACTTACATTTTCAAAACTCTACACCCAACAATGTGTGTGCACATTCTTTTTTTTAAAGTGCACATCATATGTTTACCATGATAGTCCATAAGATCGGCCTTAAAGAAGTTGTAATACATTTGAAATGACTGAAAAAAGTTAATCTACATGAGGATAGACAAATAGGTCAATAAAACAGAAGAGAGTCCAAAAATTGATGCACATATATATGACCCATCGACTTGGTAGAAGTTCCAAGTGAGGAACAAATAGTTTTTTTTTTAGACAGAGTCTCTCTCTGTTGCCCAGGCTGGCGTGCAGTGGCATGATCTCAGCTCACCGCAACCTCTACCTCCTGGGTTCAAGTGATTCTCCTGCCTCAGCCTTCTGAGTAGCTGGGATTACAGGCGCCCACTACCATGCCCAGCTAATTTTTGTATTTTTAGTAGAGATGGGGTTTTGCCATGTTGGCCAGGCTGGTCTTGAACTCCTGACCTCAGGTTACCCTCCCACCTTGGCCTCCCAAAGTGCTGGGATTACAGGTGTGAGTCACCGCCCCCGGGAGGAATAGCCTTTTTAACAAATGGTGCTGGGGCAATTGGATAACCATATGCAAAAAAAGAAAAAAAAAAAGCTTCAACCCTTACCTCACCATATACAAAACTTCATGAATTACATGGATCACAGACTTTAATATAAAAGCCTGAATCATAATACTTCTAGAAGAAAACATGGATGAAAAATGTAGTGACCTTGGGCTTGGCAAAGATTTTTAAATACAAAAGCATAAGCTATAAATGAAAAGAACATCAATCAACTAGACTGGATCAAAATTAAAAACTTTTGCTTTTCAAAAGATACTATTAAGAGAATTAAAAGGCAAGCCTTAGCCTGTTGGAAGATACTTTCAAAATATTTATCTGACAAATGACTTGTATCTAGTTGTATATGGTTGTGGGGTGGGATCTGGGGAGCAGAGTGGGAGGTATGAGAGGGAGGAGTGACAAAAGGTCATAAGGAAACTTTTTTGGGTGATGGATATTTTCATTATATTTTACTTTTTTTTAAAAAAAAAATGTAGGCTACCTTGGTAGTTTATGAAGGAAATCAATAGTATTAAAAATTGGATGTAAAGAATGGATACCATCAGATACCCATGGATGAAGAGAATGGGAAGACGCTCGTTAAGATCAATTGAACAGGATGCCTCAGGGCATTACCAGGGCCTCAATCCCTTCCAGTGGCTAAAAATGCAAAGAAAAAGATGGAAGGAAGGAAGGAAGGAAGGGAGGGAGGGAGGGAGGGAGGGAGGGAGGGAGGGAGGGAAGGAAGGAAGGAAGGAAGGAAGGAAGGAAGGAAGGAAGGAAGGAAGGAAGGAAGGAAGGAAGGAAGGAATTATAATACTTAAATTATACTTACAAATTATTTTTCCTGAAATAAGAGATTTGAAACTATTTTGAAAGATCATGTAGTAACCGGAAAAACTGAACCAAAATGATGGACTCCAAGATATATCTTAATAAAATTATTTTAAACTTTTAAAATTCAGGGGATATTGCAGACATATGCCAAAGATTATCCCTCCATATGCCAAGCTTTTCATTAACTTGACTAAAGGTTACAAGTATAGTACTAGGATCCTCTCCTGAGTGGACACAGACCCAGCTGCCTTTTAACCAAGAGAAGTTGGTTCTGTCTGTGAGGAGGCACTGAAAATATTACTGGGCTGATCAGTGCCCCTCAGCTGGCTTTCTAGATGACAAAAATTCTTTTTAATTCACATAGTCTACCAGTCTGTGGGACTTGAAAACAGCCAAGGGAACTCTAGGGAGATAAAAAATGATCTTGTCTTGACACAGCTTATCAAAGAGCAAAACTCTGGGCTCTATTTATAAAGTATAGTACTCCATCAATTTAGTTATCATAAGTAAAGTTAAGGAACGTGTCTATGAAGTACCATTTCAAGTGAAGACCAGCTATAACTTCGCATATATATTCATCACTGAGTATAGATTTTAAAAATAGGATGCCAGACGGCATCTTTTCCTGAATTTATTAACAATGGTGTTGCAAGTGCTCTTTTGTGAGCCCAGCGCTACATCACCAAGGACATACCTAGCAAGGAAGTGAAGGTAATATTTTTCTGTTTAATGTTTCATAATTTTGGCCTTTTAAAATGTCTGACTTGAAGAAAATAAATCAGTCATATTCAAGATTAATCTATACAACATGTTTTACAGTATTTTTAAGTTTGTATTTTCAAATTTAATTAATTGACAAATAAAAATTGTATATTGTATGTATCTACAGTGTACAACATGATGTGCATGTATATATATATATGTGCATATATATATATACACACACACACACACATTGTAGAATGGCTATGCAAGTTAATTAATGTGTGAATTACCTCACATATTTACCTTTTGTTTTGGTGAAACACTTAAAATCTACTCTCTCAGCAATTTTCAAGTATACAATATGTCATTATTAACTATATTCACCACGATGTTGAATAGATCTCTTGAACTTATTCCTCCTGCCTAACTGAAATTTTGTGCTCTTTGACCAACATCTCCCCAATTCCCCCCACTCTCCAGCCTCTAGTAACCACCATTTTACTGTTCAACTTTTCTAGATTCCACATTATATGTTCATTATCTTGATTGTGGCATGGTTTCCAGAACAAAGGTCAAACTTACCAGATTGCACATCTTAAATACATGTAGTTTATTTATTTAGTTATTTACTTATTTATTTATTTAAGACAGGGTCTCACTCTCTTGCCCAAGCTGGGGTGCAGTGGTGTGTTCACGGCTCTCACTGCAGCCTCCATCTTCTGGGCTCAAGTGATCCTCCCACCTCAGCCTCCCAAGTAGCTGGGACTACAGGTGCGCACCACTACACCTGGCTGATTTTTTGCATTTTTTAGTAGAGATGAGGTCTCCCTATGTTGCCCAGGCTGGACTGGGCCTCCTAGCCTCAAGTGATCCTCCCACCTCAACCTCCCAAAGTGCTGGGATTACAGGTTGTGGCTTACCAGGCCTGGCCCAAATATGTGTAGCTTAAAAAAAAAATGTCAATTATATCTTAAAGCTGTTTTTAAAACGTCAAGTTTTTTGTTTATTTTATTTTATTATTTTATTTTATTTTATTTTTTGTTTGTTTGTTTTGTTTTTGAGGCGGAATCTTGCTCTGTCACCCAGGCTGGAGTGCAGTGGTGCGATCTCAGCTCACTGCAAGCTCCGTCTCCCCAGTTCACGCCATTCTCCTGTCTCAGTAACTGGGACTACAGGTGCCTGCCACCATGTCCAGCTAATCTTTTGTATTTTTTTTTTTCAGTAGAGATGGGGTTTCACCGTGTTAGCCAGGATGACCTCGATCTCCTGATCTTGTGATCCGCTCACCTTGGCCTCCCAAAGTGCTGGGATTACAGGCGTGAGCCACGTGCCTGGCCTAAAAAGTCAAGTTTTTAATAGGGCACACCCTTGACTATAAACTACTTCTTCCTTCCTCTTTGCCCATCCCTCAGTCCTGCTGCACCCAGTGGTCTAGCTACCTCTTTACAAGATTACCCGAAGTCCACTTGTTATCAAGTTTATGGAATTTAGTTCAGATAATTTGTTGTAAGATATACAAGAAAATTCTAATTCTAATTTTATTAGCCAAAATGAGGTGTGCTCTAACTACTGTTGGCATTACCAGTGATGGGAACTTCCTTACCTCTCAAGGCAGCCCATTCCATCTTGAGATCACTTTGTCTTTTAGAAAGCTATTTTTTTGTTTTAGTTCATTGGTTTTGGTTCCACCCTGTGTCTATACAGAACATGCTTAGCCACACACCATAATGACAGACAGCGTTTCGAATATTAAAAGCCTGTCGTGTGCCTCCATTTTTCTCAGGTTAGCCATTTCTAGTTTTTCAGGCTCAGAAACATGAGGTCTGGTTCCTTTATGATCACTCTTATCTAACTGCACTCTAGGTTGTCCTTGTTAATTTGAAAATAAAGTCCCCAAAAGAATATGTACTGCTCTTGGAAAGCTTATGCTTAGACCAATATAGCCATTTTGGTGGCTAAATACTTCTCCTAATCTATTAACCAATTAGATTTGGATTTGGATTTGTATGCCACCTTTGCCAGTTACCAGCTGTTTCACCTTTAGCAAGTTAAATATTATCCGAGCCTCACTTTCCTCTTGGTAAAATGAAGATAACAATACCTTCCCCATAGGGATGTTCTGATAATTAAATGAGATAATGCACAACCTCTGGAACATATGAGGTGCTCCACAAATGTTACTTCTCCACTTATCTGTAGTTATTTTCCCCCTCACACCCCATAGTTTTTTCAATGCATAATTGTACATTCTCCTCTGGGGATGGAAGTGGTATAAATGTGCATACATTGGCAAGTGTGATAAATATAGTTGCATCATGGAATGTCTGCTTTTATTTCTATGTTCATTGAAAACAGTGTTTTTATGATTTATGTTGTATCTATTGCAGGGTGGAAATAGTTTCAAAGCAGCATGACGCCACCGCTCGACTGAAGGCCAAGGAGCTGCCTTTGGGTAATAGATGGCACCTCCTCTTCATAAAGTCCATTTCTTTAGATGCCTCCTGTCGCGGATGAACCTTTGCACATGTCATTAAGTGCTTATGTTGGCAATTGCTCCATCTCAGAAAAAAAGGTTTCTCTTTACAGTGGAGTGTGAGCACACAGAGCACTCAAGGTCTAACCAGGTTAATAGGTAGGAACAGCTATAAATCAGAGTCCCCAGCACTGTCTGCACTATTTTAACTGAGATGATAGGAAAATAGCTAACAAGTGTAACCCCCCATGGCAACTGCTGTACTGTATCTCTTCACATACACTTTACACTTGTATAATAGCACATTTCAACTTTCAAAAGTGGCCTCACATCTATCATCTCATTTAACTCTAACAAGGACCCCACCCACCTCCCAGATCTTTTAATATCATAACAAGAAAGAGCTAAGTCAACAAAGGAAGGTACCATGCTGGGTACTTTATACATATGACTTCCAGCACTGACAAGAATCCATGCTAGTAGATATTATTGTCTCCTTGTAATAGGGACCAGCTGGGATTGAACTGAAGTCTGTCTAGCTCTAAAACCCTTGTACTTTCAACGGGGTCATCATACACTTACCCTACACTCTAATTCATTATTAAAAGTCAGTCTTTCCTATGGATAATGGTTACTTTGAGAGGTGGGGGTAGTGACCAGAAAGGGATGTAAAGGGGGTTGCTGGTAATGTTGTTTCTCCATTCGGATATTACTTAGATGAGCATGTACCCTTTGGGAAAACTCACTGAGTTGTACACTTAGGATTTGTGCACTTTATGTATGTTTGTAAGACATATTTCAATAGGAAACATTTTAAAGCTAGTTTTTCTTTGAAGGTGTAAGCTTTTTACTTACCTGTCTCCAGAATCTAACTCTTTATATGCCTGTATGTTGCAGTGGAAAAAGTGAGCTCATGATCATTTTGCTTATGTACAATGGATAAATGAGATCCAAATACACAGAGTCAAGGGAAGGAGTTGCTTCTTCTAAGAGTGATGCTTAATCTTTTGAGTCATGCATGAATTGAAGATTTGATTAAAGTTACAATAAAAAGAGAAATAAAACAGGTACATTCTGTATCAGGAATGGTGCCAAATTCTTTACATATATTAGCTCCTTTCAGCTGTATCATAACACTGAGAGGTGGGTGCTATTATTTCCCTGTTACCCCTCTACCACACACACACACACACACACACACACACACATACACGCTCACACACACAGAGTTTTCCCTGTTATTTCAGGGAGCTCATGAATGTCCTAAGGTACATCATCCAGAGACACAGCTTAAGAACCCCTATCAGGTTGAAAAAAAAATGACAGAGGAAAAAATTTTTTAAAGCAATGGATTATGGAAAAGGACTCCGACTGTTAATTCAATTAAGTTATAGTTTGTCATTTTACATTCCTTTGTTTCCCCTATAAAGCTTGACTTCTTGTCATTTTTCTTTTCTTTTTTATGAGACCGAGTCTTGCTCTGTCTCTCAGGCTGGAGTGCAATGGCACAATCTTGGCTCACCGCAGCCTTGACCTCCGAGCTCAAGCAATCCTTCTGCCTCAGCCTCCCGAGTAGCTGGGACTAAAGTCATGTGCCACCACACCTGGGTAGTTTTTTGTTTTGTTTTGTTTTGTTTTACCTGGCTAGTTTTTAAATTTTTGTTTGTTTGTTTTGTTTTGTAGAGATGAGGTCTCACTATATTGCTCAGGCTGTTCTTGAACTTCTGGGCTCAAGCAATCCTCTCATCTCAGCCTCCCAAAGTGTGGGATTATAGGCATGAGCCACAGCCCATGGCCTGCTTTTATATACATTTTACTTTATAATATTTAATATACTCAAACATATATGAAACAGTTATGCATTATAAAACATAATAAAATGCATAAAGTCCTGTGATCCTATAACCCAATGTAAGAATTAAAATATTGCCAATACTCTTAATACTATATTTGTATTCTATCCTTATCCACTTCCCTCCCTTCCTTCTAGAAGCATCTACTGCCCTGAATTTGTGTTTATCACCTTTACTTTTTTATCTTTGTATTTCAATCCTATAAAAGCACTTCTTTGCTTTTTAAAGAATAGTGTTAACACATATGTATGAATACTTAAATATCATTTTGTTTTGCTTGCTTTTGAGCTATTGTTTAACACATCAATAATTTAAAGTTGTGGGCCAGGCGTGGTGACTCACGCCTGTAATCCCAGTACTGTGGGAGGCTGAGGTGGGTGGATCACCTGTGGTCAGGAGTTCGAGACCAGCCTGGCCAACATGGTGAAACCCTGTCTCTACTAACAATACAAAAATTAGCCGAGCATGGTGGTGTGTGCCTGTAGTCCCAGCTTCTCAGGAGACTGAGGCAGGAGAATTGCTTGAACTTGTGAGGTGGAGGTTGCAGTGAGCCAAGATCTTGCCACTACACTCCAACCTGGGCAACAGAGTGAGACTCCATCTCAAAACAATAATAATAATAATAATAATAATAAAGTTTGTTGTATCTTCTACCATGGTTATAATTTTTAAACATATTATCAGTTTTACAAAATCCGATTGTCATATCTTTCTGGTGAATTCAGGTTTTCATCATTGTGTAGTGACCCTCTTCATATCATACTAATTTTTTGTCTCAAAGTTGATGGACTCTCATGTTCGTATAGCTAACTCAACTGTTTGCAGATGTTGTTTTGCCATGTATTGTTTTCTATAACTTTCTTTGAAACTTTTTTTTCATTCTTATATTTTAGGGGTATTGCTTATGAATATCATATAGATTTGTTTATTTTTGTTTTATTCTGTCAATCTCGTCTTTTAATGAGTGAGTTCAGTACTACTTTCAGGAATTATGATTACAGAGGCTTCTCAATTTACGGTGGAGTCACGTCCAGATAAACCCATCACTAGTTGGAAATATGGAAAGTTAAAAATGCATTTAATATACTTAATCTATTGCACATCATAGTTTAACCTAGTCTACCTTAAACATGCTCAGAACACTTACATAGCCCCTAGTTAGGAAAAATCATCTAACACAAAGTTTATTTTATAATAAAGTGTTGAATATCTCAAGTAATTTATTGAAAATGGTACTGAAAATGAAAAACAGAATGGTCGTATGGGTACTAGAAGCATGATTTCTACTGAATGTGTATCACTTTCACACTGTCATAAAGTTGAAAAATCCTAAATTTAACTATTGTAAGTCAGGGACTGTCTGTATTATATATTTGGATTTTTCTATATCTCTTCTCACTTTATTTGTCTAACTTCTCAAAGTTTATTTCACCTTCTTTCTCATTATTTTTGAGTTGATAGAAATTTTTAAAAACATCTATAAATGGCAGATTGTCATTTCCAAAAGTGACTGCAGCAGTAGCTCTTAACTCATATGTTTTATACAAAGTGACCTTGCTACTCCTTATTAAGAGAAGAAGATAATTTCTCTTGTTCGTGGAATGTGGCCAGCCTTGTCACCGCTTTGCCTGGTTAAAGATGGCCAAAGTGACTGCCAGTGCTGGGCATAGTTTTGAAACCGCTTGGCAGCTTCTGCTTCCTGCCTCTGAGAATGCTGGCTCTTGGGATGCACCCTCTTGGAACCCAGCTGCAGGATCGTGAGCACCCCAAACCACATGGAAAAACCACATGTGGCCAATACTGTCAACATCAGCTGAGCTCAGAGCTGGCTGCTACAATCAACTGCCAGTCCTGCAAAGGAGCCTTCATGGACATTAGTCCACCTGCCCTCTGACTGCAGCTATGTGAGGTACCCCAAGGGAGAACTACTCAGCTGAGTCCAGTCAGCCTGCAGGACCTTGGGAGATAGGAATAAACTGTTTCCAGCCACTAAAGGTTCAACTTGCTTTTAATCAGCAATCAATAACTGGGATGAATGTGTGTCTTTAGGACCAGACAGTGGATTGAAACTTCCAGGGTTTTGAAGAGATGAAAAATACAAGCCAGAAAGGCCTAGAGAAGACAATGAAAGGGGAGCTGTTGATGCTTCAAGACAGTAAGGTCAATGACCTTGGAGGCTGAAGAGAAGGGACTTTTGTTGTGTAAAGGCGAAGTTTGCTAATGCTCTAACCATGTGAGGTAGTGGTGGTGGGAGGGCATAGAAAGGGCACCTAATGAACTCATGGATCCAGCTGGGGAGAAAATAGAAAGTGCCAAGTCAATTGTCTTCTACTGTATATTATGAAATACAAGAAGAGACAGATGAACTAAGGTTTGTTCAGTTTCTAAGCTGAGTTTAGAGGAAACAGAACCCAGAACAAACTTTCCAGGCAGCAAATGAAAACTTGTGTTTTTAAAACATAGCTTATCCAAGAAATATTACTTACGTATTCTTTTTTTTTTTTTTTTTTTTTGAGATAGAGTCTCGCTCTGTTACCCCGGCTGGAGTGCAGTGGCGTGATCTCGGCTTACTGCAACGTCCACCTCCGGGTTCAAGTGATTCTCATGCCTCAGCCTCCCAAGTGACTAGGATTACAGGCACATACCACCAGGCCCGGCTAATTTTTGTAATTTTAGTAGAAACGGGGTTTTGCCATGTTGGCCCAGGCTGGTCCCAAACTCCTGACCTCAGGTGATCTGCCCACATCAGCCTCCCAAAGTGCTGGGATTACAGGCGTGAGCCACCATGCACAGCCTTATTCTTTTTTTAAAAAAAAAATATTTTCTTGTTAAATTGATGATTAAAATTATAATCTTTGGTATATCACTATCTCTCTGTGTGTAAGCACAATAACTTCTAGTTTTGTTATACTTTTTCAGTTTACAAAGAATTTTTACATACATTATCTCAATTCTTCTGACAATCCCGGTGTGAGGCATGTAGGAAAGTTATTTTTAGTCCACAGTATTAATAATAGCAACACCCACAGCCACCCTTTCATTTTCTCCAATTTTGGGATTCCTACTATGTGCCTGCCATTATACTTTAAATAGGTGATCTTGTATCCTCATGGTGGAGTATTGTGACTCACACATTAAGGATAAAGGACATTAACAGAGATACTTCAACCAAGAAATAGCTAGCAATGGTGGAAACTCCATTTGGACATTAGTTTAAAGACAAGTCCAAACTCTCGTAATCAAGAGCAGGAAGCAATTTTAAACCAGAAAGCATCTTCAATAAGTAGATTATTTTCACCTCACAAGATTTCATACTCATTGTATGACGGTCAATGTTTTTCAGACTTACTCTGTATGAACCATGATTTTGATAAACCACAGTATTTGACTTTTTCCACTTCCGGTTGGGAATTTGTCAGTGTCGTAAAAAGTGTCTTCATTTGTAAAGTAAGTAGGTTGAGCAGATTATCCCTAATACCCCTTTCCTATTTGATATTCCTTTTAATATATATATATATTTTTTGAGATGGAGTCTTGCTCTGTCGCCCAGGCTAGAGTGCAGTAGCACATTCTTGGCTCACTGCAAGCTCTGCCTCCCTGGTTCAAGCGATTCTCCTGCCTCAGCCTCCCGAGTAGCTGGGATTACAGGCACCTGCCACTGTGCCTGGCTAATTTTTGTATTTTTAGTAGAGACTGGGTTTCACCATCTTGGCCTGGCTGGCCTCGAACTCCTGACCTCGTGATCCACCCGTCTTGGCCTCCCAAAGTGCTGGGATTACAGGCGTGAGCTACCGCGCCTGGCCCCTTTCAATACTTTCTAATTTTCTGACTTACGAGTTTTCTTATCACTATCTGCAGGGCTACAGGTGAATTCTCTTTGACCAGCAGATGGGGCTCTTGATATCTGAATAGTACTTAAGTTTACTCGCTGGCTCAGTCATCATTTATTAGTCGTAGGAAGCATTTATTGAGTGTCTACCAAATGTGCCAGGCATTTGGCCTAAGCATAATCCTGCTGCTGCTTCAGATTTATATAATAATGTTCTTAGGCCTATCTCAAATTATTTTTACATGTGGTGAAGTTTTCAAAGGAGCACTACCATTTTATTAAGAAGGAACTTCTCCCTGTAGAAAACTGGATTAGGTGATTGCTGAGATGTTTCCCAGTGCTAGCTGCCACGATTTGAGGCCTGGGGTTAAGTGACCTTAGCAGTCCAGGACTTGTGAAGAAGCTGATATGTCTCATTTTCTGTGGTCTCCAAATACTGCCCAGGAGCTCAGTAGCTGGAAAATGTATTTTTAAAAGCAATTGTGATCATAAATAGGGTACAGAAGTCATGAGAAGTTTGATAACATTTTCAAATTATACATAAATTTTTGATTATTATTATCTTTTATCTATAAATAGATACCATCTTTTTTTCCCTAGATACCAATTAAGTGATGCTTCAAAACAGGGAGTAGAAAAATTCAGATGTTTCTGAAATTTTATTTCTCTTTGCCTCTCTCAAAGCTCTCTAATAGTTGTCCAATATTGGTTATTATTTTATAAAAGGCCACACTCAATTGTAGGGTAGTAGTTATGTTGTACTTTAACATTTCTAAGCTATAGATGTCCTAAGACAGGGGCTGAACTTAAGCTGGCAATACCACTTAAAACTGCTTGAATAATCAAATAAGATTCATCAGACTCTTAGATAACCTCTCAGAGAGAAACCAGGACAAACTACTAGTTCTTCCACTTAGTAAACCCAGACATGTGTCCCTTTGGAAAAGGCACATTCCCCCTTGGCGTACATGCCTTTTCACGGAGCTACCAGGAGGTTGAATAAACTGTGCAGGTAATCACAGCACGCTCATCATCTGTCTGGACCATGTGGTTTGGTGTCCCACTGCCTGTGTGCCACACCTGGTCAGCATTTTCAGAAGTGCAGACAAGTGGCCCAGAAAAGGAATCTGTATCTCTGGGTCTTTCGGGTCTCGCATGTCGAGGCAGAACTATTTTTTCTTTTCTTTTTTTTTGAGATGGAGTCTCACTTGTTGCCCAGCTGGAGTGCAGTGGTGCGATCTTGGCTCACTGCAACCTCTGCCTCCCCAGTTTAAGCAATTCTCCTCCTCAGCCTCCCGAGTAGCTGGGACTACAGGTGCCCGCCACCACACCTGGCTAATTTTTGCATTTTTAGTAGAGACATGGTTTCACCATGTTGGCCAGGCTGGTCTCGAACTACCGACCTCAGGTGATCCGCCAGCCTCGGCCTCGGCCTCCCAAAGTGCTGGGATTACAGGCGTCAGCCACCATGCCTGGCCTACTTTTTCCTTTTCTACCCACCCCATCCCAACCGACCTGCCTCAGTGAAAACCTGGTTGTTACTAAAGTGAAACTTTAATAAGGATATTGCCTAGGGAAGATTTTCCTTGTCATTCAAGTTCATTCTGGACCTTTTCCTCTGAGCTGTTGATCAGTGTTGCTAAATAGACAGGGATAAACAAGGAAGAGAAAAATGCTGATTCATTTTCCAGAACTTTTAACCCTTTTAACCCCTAATTCTTCTCCTTGAGAAGCTATTCTTTGTTTGTGAAAAGCTTTGTTGTTCAAGGAAATACGGGTAATAAAAATAGCTAATATTTATTAAGAGCATACTGTGTGCCAGATATTGTTCCAGGCATTTTTCATATTAACTCACTGCATCCTCATAAAATGCTATGAGATAGTACAATTAAGGCCATTTCATAGATGAGAAAATAGGTTCAGAGAGATTAAGTCACTTGCCAAAGAGTGCACAGGTCCTAGGTGGCAAACCTGCAGTCGAGATCCAGAACCTCTGCTCCTAACCACAATGGAGTCTTCTAGGAACGTGTCCTTATTTGGCCTCAAAGGAATAATAATCTTTTAATATTTTTTTAAAAAGAGTCAACTAGATTGGAAAGTGCCTAAGTTCAGGGTCTGATTCTGTTTCTTATTTACTTTACAAAATTTTCTGCATCATCCCTCTAGCTATATATTCATACCCACTTGTTGTAGCACTTAGAAGTTTTATCAGTTTAGTCTCACTTGTCTTTGCATCTGAGCAATATGAACAATGGTTAGTACATATTATTATTATTATTACTATTATTGAGACGGAGTCTCACTCTGTCACCCAGGCTGGAGTGCAGTGGTGTGATATTGGCTCACTGCAACCTCCTTCTCCCAGGTTCAAGTGATTCTCGTGCCTCAGCCTCCCGAGTATCTGGGACTACAGGCACGCACCACCATGCCCGGCTAATTTTTGTGTTTTTAGTAGAGATGGGGTTTCACCATGTTGGCCAGGCTGGTCTTGAACTCCTGACCTCAAGTGATCTGCCCACCTCAGCCTCCCAAAGTGCTGGGATTACAACTGTGAGCTACCATGCCCAAACAATATATAATATTATATATTACATATATCTTATATATATCTTGATATATGTTTGGGGACTTAAGTAGAAATAACTTTTGGAGAATGCTTTAAAGTTTACGAAGGATATGTTCATTGTTTCATCTATTACTAATTATAGATATTTAACATGGCCTCATTTATTTGAAATTTAGAAAAGTATTTTTTCATATAGCTTCCCTTTGGAAGCACGTTAGTTTAATTCTACCCAAACTGTATGTGCAAGATTATATGTACATATGTTTCCTTTTATAATGCAGCTTTTATATTTCATTTTACTAAATTCAGGTATGAGAAAGGATAAATCAAGGAAATTTACTTGTATAGGGGGTTAATGGCTTCAGTAATGAGGTGAGCTATACTATAAACTTAGAAAAATGAGAAACAAAAACCCCTTTATTAAACTGGTAAAAGTTTCCTATAATAGAGGTGATTAGTTATTTTGGATTATAAGCCGAGCAATCATAATGTGGAACTGAACGTTTGGGAACACCCAACTCCAATCAAGGCGAGCTATGTTGGATCCCAGGAGACCTGTTCACTTGTGCTGTGGTGGGTCTGCAGATAGACAGGAGATAAAAGCGGGAGGATCAGGCCAGACCATGAAAAGAAAATCCTCCAAACCAAGGTTTCTCCTGCACTGTCCAGATTAGAAGGAGCCTTTGGCAAGATTATTTCAGGAAAGGAAAGACGTGCCTCAAACTCTTCTTTAAGAGACATTTTAGGTTCACCCATTTCCCACTGTTTTGGCTCTACTCACCAAAGCCGCTTCCTGATTTGATTGGCTAAAGTTTTACTCCTCTTATTAAAATCTTTCAGATAAAATCTTCATGATAAAAGCTTAACTCCTAACAGTGGCCCCAAAGGCCCTGTACATCGCCTCTTCCCCCTCTCCATCCTTTGATCTCATCTCCTAGTCCTCCAGTTCATTCTGTCCACACTGCCTTCCTTACTGTTCCTCAGACACGCCAATCACACCCTGCCTCAGGGCCTTTCCTCTCTATCCAGATGGCTCATTCCCCCATTTCCTTCAAGCCTTTGTTCAAAGGTCATTTCTCAATGAAGCTTTCCCTTCCTCCTCTGTTTACAAATTACAACTTCTACCTTTCTAATTTTTTTCCATAGCACTTAGTGCTGTCTATCATACTATATAATTGACTTGTTTATTTTATTTATTTAGATTATAATATAAGTTACATGAAGGCAAGACATAGATCAGTGCCTGGACATAATACATGCTCAATAAATATTCAATGAATGACTCCATGTAACCCTTCAGGAAAATATAAGAATTGGCTGATTTGCTATAAGCATCCCAGGACACTTGGGGTTAATTTTTTTCTGCCAAGTATCTTCCCTAATAACTTTCTTATTCATAGTTTATTCCTCTTTTTTTTTTTTTTTCTTTTTTTTTGAGATGGAGTCTCGCTTTGTTGCCAGGCTGGCGTGCAGTGGTGCAATCTTGGCTCACTGCAACCTCCACCTCCCGGATTCAAGCAATTCTCCTGCCTCAACCTTCTGAGTAGCTGGGACTACAGGTGGCACGTCACCACGCTCAGCTTAATTTTGTATTTTTAGTAGAGACGGGGCTTCACCATGCTGGCCAGGATGGTCTCGATTTCTTGATCTCATGATCCACCCTCCTCAGCCTCCCAAAGTGCTGGCATTACAGGCGTGAGCCACCTTGCCCAGCCAACTTGAACTAATCTTAACTCTTTATATCCCTAAATTAATCTCTACACATTAAGTCCCCTGATTTTTTTTGTAGTCTGTATGTATATTTTCAGCTTCAGCTTCATTTGCAGCAGACTCATTCTACTGATAATTATAATTCGTCCAGTTTATCTTTCCAAGCCAGGCCTCATGCTTTGGTTAGCCACACATTGGAAGCCCACCTCTGATCCAGGCAGTTATACCTAGAGGTGTGTGGTCACAAGGCTACCTCAGACAGGGCTTTGGTTGTGACAAACACCATGTTAGACACTCATGCAATACATTGGGATTGGAATTTACAAATTAAATCTTGTAAATATGGTCATGTTCTTGAGACTGAATAATTCAAAGTGCACACAAAACTGCATTTCTGATCTTGTAAAGCCGAGGAACTTCAAGAACCATAGAGGTAACTTTATCAGTTGGAGCCCCTGAGGCCCACCTGACGATCTGTCAGTAAAACTTCTCCAAAACTTCATGTTAGCTGTCTCTGTTCAGCCATCTTTGGGGCATCTTTGGCTAATTCACTAACCAATGTAAGAAGTAATCACGTTTGAGTCATTTTCAGACATGAGCTACCACATTTGACATGTAGTTGATTAATGAATACTTAACAAATAATTGACAATAGAGGTCAGGACTGTACATACATTTAAGCTACATAAAAACCAGTCACATGCCCCACACCTTGTTAGGAAACGACTTCTTCATCTAAAATGTTTAGATCATGTGAGATGTTACAAGTAAAATAAATTCTCAACTAATTTGTCTGCCATCTATGCCACTTGAGCCAATGAACATTTAGTAAATTGCTAGAACTGCTGACTTGTGTTACAGTTCGTGCTTTGGTGTATTTTATAATCTGATTACGTTTTTCCAAAGCTAATGCAGTGTCAGGATCTGGAATTTTATTCTGTTTGCAAGTTAATAAGCTAGCCTATTATTCTTTCATGGATACTGGCAGAGGACATGAGACTTCTGGGTCAGAGAGAAAGGACTTTATTACTCACAATGGAGCAAGTAAAATGAGTTTTATGTCGGCATTGGTTTTCCAACACAATTCAAGTCCCACAGGGACGATGGAGAAAGGCCTATGTTGATGCTTACACATAGCTGGTTCATGTGGCAGCCTGGGAGCACTAAGCTTGGGGAATATGCTGCTTTTACAGTAAGCAAACCTGCTCTCTGTCTGGAGGGAGACATTATCTTATTTCTCAAGGTTGCTTGCTGTAAGCACAACCCTGAGCAATGGTCTGGGTAAAGATCAGTCATGGCCTTGCATGCTTTACATACCCAGCAAGAAGGTGTGAGGATGCTCAGGGCCCATGGTGGATTGCCTTTCTCAACATATACTTAGTTGGTAAGGTATTTCAAGGTTGGCATAATTAAGTGGATCGCTTTTAATGCTATGTATTACTTTACTGATATTGTGTGCACAGTTTCATTATATACTTTAACATTTAGTATTATTTTTTGATATGTGAAACGAATTAGTTCAGCTTCTTACATAGTGCCATGTCTTTTGCCATTTCATTTACTGAAATGAGTTCAGATTTATATCAAATGGCTGTACCTACATATATGTTTATTTTTCATTTTCTTGCTATATTCACTGCCATGCAAACTGTTTTAAAAATCCAGGTAATGGCATTAACCTTTAGCAACAGTCAATAATATATGGTTATGAAGCATCCCAGTACATCTGCTTTGGAGTCTGATAGAATCTGTTGAGTTTCTGCAAATAACCCAACTTTGTCCCAACATTTTAAACTCTTTTTCAGTCTCAGGTAGTTTATGTAATTCTTATAAAATCTCTCTCTGAGACTATCCCTACTACACTTATTATGTCTGTCATTACAACCCCCAGCTTTTTTCCGAGCCAAGTATTTGTATCTTATTTAAAATAGTATACTTGAGTATAGCTATATCCTGGTCAAGAAGAAAATTAATTTCTCTTCTTTTCCTCCATATCTGACAACATGCAAGATGACAGATGTTTATTCTATACGACTAGTATCATGGGCACTGTGAGTTAGGTAGGAACAGCATTGCAACTCTTAATGAAAGAGCTGTTTCAATTAGCACAGCCTAACCAGGCAACTGGAACTTGAGCCCCTTGGATTTTCTCTCTCTCTCTCTCAGCGTACTGGCACTCACTTTGGATTTCAGTTTGTTGGGTGAGTTCATGCTTGCTGTCTTTCCTTTATGAGGCTGTTAAGCTCCTTGAGGAAAGAACCTGGTTTTGCACAACCCATTGTACAGAGCACAGTGTGCACATTGTACGGGTTAAGTAAGTCTTGTTTAAAGGTTGTTTGTATTATTTGCTTATCTTTTTACTTTTATTGTGGAAATTTTAAACATAAGTAAAAGCAAAGTTAATAGTATAATAAACCTCTCCTTACCCATTACCTAACTTCACTTGTTATCAATGTATGGCCAGTCTTGTTTAATCAATGTATATCCTCATTCCCCCGCTCCCAACTCAGGTTGATTTGAAGTAAATCCCAGATGATAAGAAATGTATTTATCTGTAAAGAAATGTATATTTTAGAATAATTATATTTCTTAGAATATAGCTATTAGGCCAAAATTACAATATTCCATAAATATCAGTCACATTTCATAAATTGTTATGAAAGGGAAAATCCTCTAGCTCAGTATTTTCTAGCTCAAATACTATAATTCCTATTCCATTTAAATTATATTATTATTCTTCTCTTGACACGTGTACTTGTGAGGAAAAAGTATTACTACCTAACTTTAGCCAGCCACTTCTGTTTTTGAAGGTTTTTTGTTGCCTTAGACATAGCTGAAAGTTTTTCCTCTGTGACAATCTTGATGTGACAGTTTCAACAGGTTGCAAATGAAGTGACCCTGACACTCCTCACTCAGGACACGTCAATGTGGGACATGTTCTTTATTGTTTGTGAAGGACTGATGGTTCATCTATTGGAAAAACACAAATCAGCTGTCAAAAGGCCTTTATTTGTGCAATAGTTCAGATTACAGCACCATTGGGCAACCCCTGTGAAGGATCATTCACTTTAACTTTCTGAGATGCTGGTATTTCATCACTTTTGTTGAGGTTCCATGTGGTTTGGTTCTCTGGAACTAACAATGGCCCCTGACCAGGTATGTTTTTGGATACAGTGATTGCCATGCTGCTTCCCTTTCTGGTGGGGAAGGGGGTAAAAATTGTGCTGCTCGGGATCATAAATAGCATTAGTTCAAAAATATAACAATTGTTTCTGTTTTTTAGAACTAGGTCTGCTTCTGATTCAAATAAGCAGAGTGAAAGAAAGGCTTTCTTCTCAGAGCACCTGGGCAGTGCCGTATGCCAAGAGGCCATGGAGGACAATGGTGAAGCATGGGGATTCCAGGGTCAGTCTGGGTTTTAATTTGGCCTCCATCACCTATTTGCTATGTGAATTGGGCTATTTGCTTGACTACTCAAGTGCTAAATTTCCTTTCCTGAAATAAAGGGTAATCATAATACCTGGATCATAGGTCATTTATTTATTCAACAAGTATTTAAAGGATGCTGCTAATTGTCAAGTATACTTGCAGGCCCTGGCAATACAGCAGTGGAACAACCATAGGTCCTTAAACTCTCGAAAATTACATTCAAGATTTTATACATACATATATATGTGTATATATAAAAAATATATATACATATATATCACTATATCCTTACCCTCATTTTCCTTTATAACAGTTGTCTCCCAGACATTATATATTTATTTTCACCTATATATATGCATATACATATACACACACACATATTTTATATATAAATGAATCAGGGTATACAATTCACATATATATGCATATATACATATATACACACATATATCATATACATATATACACACATATATCATATATAATACACACATATATCAATATATACATATATACACACATATATCATATATAAAGGAGTTCTATATATAAAGAGGTCTTATATATAAAGGAGTTAACATAGGTAAAGCTGTCAGCAAACATGAGGTGTTACTATTGCTCTCCCTCGCCTGGATCCAAAGGAGTAGGCAGACCATGGCTTAGCTAGGGAGGAACAGACCTTGTTTAAACGCTCGACATGCATCATTGTATGCTTTAGAGGAGGGAATGAACATTCATATTGCTGTGTGTGGCCTTGTGTGCAGCACTTTTAAGTCCTTCAAACAGTTCTATAAGTTGGGTATTTTAAGCCCAAGTTTTAAGAAGATGAAACAGAAAAAGATAAGGAATTTTGCCTACTTTGTGCACATGTATAGCTCTTATACTTTCCTCTCTACATGACATTTCTCACAGATGGTGTTTTTCAGGGAAGAGTTCAAAGGAACCACAGAGTTTGAAACTGTGTGTACAGAACAGGCCATTTGGGTTAGGCATGCCATTTGGCCTGCATTTACCCTGCTCCCTTCTGAGATGATTGATTACAGGTAGTTCTTTATGTCCAGATCTCCATGTGCTATGGCTTGGCGGCCTTGATCTCACCCCATCCACAGATGCTCCCTGAGGCCAAGGCAGTGAGACAGAGACCGACTAGTGGCCTATATCAAGACTAACAGAAGTGAAATGCATTAGACTGTGAAAAATGATTTAATCATATATTTTTAAATGGTGGCTGGTGGCAGCAGACGAGGTAGACCAAGCATTAATAAAAGATGAAAAAGTAGGCAGAGGGGAGGGGAATAGGGGACGTAACAGAGCAGAGATGACTGGATAGCCCAGACTCAGACTGGTGGACTACCAGTCTACCATGGTATTCTAAGTGACTGCACAGCCCAATGATTTGACTGCTAAGAGGGCTTCCTGTTCTTATTTCCCTTTGGTACTTTAAATAAGTCCTCATTAACTGAGGCAACTTGAGCATGGAAACTGAAAGAGCCAAACATTCACATTAGATGATGCTGGGCTACATACATTTACTTTACAAAGCTACAGACAGGTAGGGAAGATAAGTACTGAGCAGGGAACATATCATTCCTTTTCTTGTTCTATATCTAGGCAAGCTCTGGAGAATCTGAGTCAGTGAGGAACACCCTGGAGAATCTGAAAAAGTCTGCAATGCTGAGATGTGATAGGCTTTAACACCCGACAAAGAACTAGGTATGAAGTTTGACTCACAGACCTTCCAGACACACTGGGACCTTTTTAAAAGCAAAGCTTGGGGTGACTCTAGGATTGTGATAAGATGTGGGAAAGTTGTTAGGTCAGACTCCTGACACTGACTTCTGCTGGCTACATAGACACTTGGCAATCGAATTGCCAAGAGTGGAGAGGGCAGTAGAACAGAGCAATGTTGCCTATTTCAAGTCTGGAGAGAAGTAAAACAGGCTCAGATGCTGGAGATGTGTTGCATGAATTGATACCTCTTCAGATTAGGTTCTGTTGAGAAATGAGGTGACTAAATCACCATGCACACTTGGGGAGGCTGTCACCTTCTCAGGGCCTTGGCTTTCTCAGCAGTGAAGAGGGTCAAGTTTGGACAAAGTTGGTCTCCAAACTCACAGCTCTAATAGTCTGTGAGTTCACAGTGAAAAATGTACCAAGTAGGCACCTTGGATTACTTTATCCAGACTGATGATCTCCA
Source organism: Macaca nemestrina (assembly GCF_043159975.1). Lineage (NCBI taxonomy): Eukaryota > Metazoa > Chordata > Mammalia > Primates > Cercopithecidae > Macaca > Macaca nemestrina. The sequence continues at coordinate 80,406,518 of NC_092127.1, read as the reverse complement.
GAGAGGGGAATTCCTGGGGATGGATCAAATGCCATGAATATGAAATATATACAATTTTGTAAAAATTCAAGTTATTTTAAACTGGAGCTCTGGAACACTGTTTAACCTCAAGACAAGCAGAAAGTGACTCATGTGGTATTGTGCAAAGCCGAAGACATTGAGGGTGGGTTGAATCTTGTGCAGTTATCTTGACTACAATGCACTTTACCTTTTCAGAAAGCATCTTGCCATCCTTCAAAACTCACTTCTGTGACTTAATTGCTCTCTGCTCAGTGTTTCCATAACGCTTTGTCTAACACTGAGCTTCTAATGTACTGAGTTCGTCTACAAGTCTCCCTCGTCTTCTAGACTTTGAGCTCCTCAAAGGCAAGGACTGGGCCTTATTTATTTTTGCATCCATTATACAATGCCTGTAACCTGATAGCTCTATAAATGTTTGTTGACTGATGAATGATATCTTACTTAAATGTTTATGCTCAGGCTGACACTGAGAGCCAAATCAGAGAGGCAGAAAATTATAATGCAGCCAGTTCCCTAGGAGTTTAATTAAGTCTGAATAGAAATCATCACCAGTTGGATTTGGGAACAAGACTAGGAGGCAAAAGCTAATAAGATTGAGACCTGATAACCTAGTTGAATATTGAAAAAGGACAAAATCCTATTTGCCTCTGTTGATTAGTTAACAGTGATGAGATTGGTAAACTCCTGGGAAAGACCCAGTGTTCTCTGGGTACGTACCAAGCTACTGCAGGGAAGCATGTCGCCAGCAAGTGGTGCTGTGGAATTGGGGTGAAGGTCATTCAGCCTATTCAGCTTCAGTAACACCAGAGCCTACAGGGCACATAGATGGCCTAATCCATCTATGGATTAGGTGTTTTGATGTCAATATTTGGATTTTTTCTTCTTAACAATATGCTAGATTTAATAAATGGTTTTATTTATTTACTTTATTCATTCATTTATTTAGCGAATATTTATAATGAGTGATTATTGTTTTCCAGACATAATTCTAGGCACAGGATGAAACAGTAAATAAATCAACAACATTCTTGTCTTCATGGAGATTATATTCTTGTGTGGAAGTCAGATAATAAACAAATGAGTAAACTATGGGTAGATATGAGAATTGATAAAGAAGAAAAAGGTAGAGAAGGGCAATAGGAGCTCAGGGAGTGGGAAGGTTCATGGTGTTTGATATAGTGGCCAGTGAGGGCCTTATTGAGAAGGTAACTCTTGAGTAAGGAAATGAAAAAAGTGAGAGAGCCCATCATGTGGTCCTTTGGGGAAGGGTAGAAAAAGGAGCAAGTACCAAGGTCCTGAGGTTGAAGTGGACCTGGTGAGTCAAGGATCGTTGAGCAAGCTGGTGTGGTGGAGTTGAGTGAATAAGGGGAGAGAAGCAGGAGAGAAGAGGTTGGAAAGATAACACAGGGTCACATCACATTGGGCCTGGTGGGACATGATAATGACTCGCCTTTTACTTCAAATGAGATGGGATGCCACTGGAGTGTTGAACAGAAGAATAACTCAGCTTGATATATAATATGAATATATATAATATATATATTCACATATATATATATTTTTTGAGATGGAGTCTTGCTCTGTCTTGCCCAGGCTGGAGTGCATTGGTGTGATCTTGGCTCACTGCAGCCTCCACCTCCCAGGTTCAAGTGATTCTCCTGTCTCAGCCTCCTAAGTAGCTAAGACTACAGGCATGTGCCACCATACCTGGCTAATTTAGTATTTTCAGTAGAGATGGGGTTTCACCATGTTGACCAGGATGGTCTCAAACTCCTGACCTCCGGGGATCCACCTGCCTTGGCCTCCCGAAGTGCTGGGATTACAGGCATGAGCCACCGTGCCTGGCCTTGACTTATATTTTAACAGCATCAATTGGCTACTGTTAAAGCAGTAAGAGCAGTAGCTGAGAGATCAATTATGAGGCTAATTGCAATAGATTACAGGAGCTTAGACAAGGGAAGGGACAGTTACAGTGAGGCTAGAAGTGATATGTTTTGAAGCTGAACAAACAAGGGAGATTGAGAATGAGCAGCTAGAAAAGTCAGAAGAAAACAAGGCAAATGTGAAGTCCTGGAAGGCAAGCAAAAAGGTATTTATTTAAGCAGGAAAGAGTGACCCTGCTAGGTCAGGTAAGGTGAGGACTGGGAAATCATCAGGTTTAGCAATGCAAGGTTCACTGGTGACCTTAAAAAGAGTAGTTTCAGGGGAGCAGTGGAGGCGGAAACTTGAATGATGTGTTTGTGATGGAATGCAAGGAGAGAGATCAGATCAGTGGGTATATGCAGTACTTATAAGGACTTTTACTGAAAAGGGATGAAGAGAAATGAATATTAGCTGGTGGGACAAGTGAGATTTAAAAAGTTATTTTTAGATGAGCAAATTAACAATGCATTTGTATGCTGATAGGAGTAATTGAGTAGAGAAAGAAAAATGGAAGACGCAAGTGACAGCGAGGAGAATGCTGGTGCGACGTCCCAAAGTAGATGAGAGAGGATGGCCTTAGCTAGGAGCACAGAAAGTTTTTTCAGCCATAGAAAGAGGAGAGAAAGCAGAATATATTGTGCTGGAGACTGTGGAAGCTCTCTTCTGATGGCTTCAGTTTCCTCAACAGAGGAGGAAGCAGACTGTTCACTTAGTGAGGATGGAGGAAGAGTTGGACATTTCAGGGGAGAGGAGACAACACGACACAGCCCTTTCCTAGCAAAAGGAGGGAATCTCTGCATGATAGGAAGTTAACAGAATGGAACACATTGTCAACGGAGAGATGTAAGCAGAGATAGGACGACAACTGTTGGGATGTCTTGGATGGAATTCAGGTAGTGGGTGGACAGTTTAGTGAGAGTTAAGTGTTCCTTTCTCAAACCTTTAATATTTATTATTTGAGAAACTTTTATCTGGAAAACGTTTTTAGTATTATATGTAAAATCACTGATGTGGTACACAAGTATTTACACACACATAAATGCATATAAATATTTGTATTTATATATTCTAATTTATATAATACTTTCGGAATTCCATCTCATCAAAATATTAACAAAATACTTAACAAAACTCTAAAGATGAAAGAAGCTGAGTTTACCAAAACATGAAAAATTGAAAGTAAGGACTCTTATCTAATAGTTTGAGGGGAATGTCTGCTATTTCATAAGCACTGAAAGCCTCAATAATCTTGCAATAATAAAATTCATAAACTCTCGGCTCTCAAAAAACTGCTGGGAAATTGCCTCATTAACCTTTATAATACCCTCGTGAGGTCGGCAGGAATTTGACGAGATTTCCATTCTCCATAGTGGGGAAATGGAGACAGGGAGATTTGAAGAAAACTGTAGACATAGCTCAAATATAAGTAAATCCTGTGTTGAATCCCATAAGAGTCATCAGTTTGGGGGTATATGAATGAATTACTCTATCAATCACCTTAAGATGAACCAGCCATTTTTAACCCGTATCATAGATTTTAAGAACAAAAAGTCACGTTAGAAGAAATGATGAGAGGGAAGAGAAGAAAAAAATCTAGCGAGCACTTTCCCTTCGAACTCTTTAAACTGTCTCCAATCATAGGTGTCAGAGAATTAAAGACTCATTCTTGTGCAGAGGACAAGAAGTTTGAGAAAAAAAATGAATACTCTAAACAAAAACAGGAATTCTAAAGCTGCTAAAATTAAAGAAAGGAATGAGCATGAGGCCAAACAGGAGAATCTTATGTGAGGTATATAGGGGAATGAAAAGGAAAAAGTTCTGACATTTTGAAGTCTGGGAAAGCTGAACTGACTATATAAATCATGTGTTCTTGAACTGGAGTATGTTTTGTGAGGGGAAAGGTAATGGAAAAACTGATCATCTCGGCCAAGCATGGTGGCTCACGCCTGTAATCCCAGCACTGTGGGAGGCCAAGGTGGGTGGATCTCCTGAGTTCCGGAGTTTGAGACCAGCCTGACCAACATGGTAAAACCCCATATCTACTAAAAATACAAAAATTAGCGTGGTGTCCAGTGCCTGTAATCCCAGTCAATTGGGAGGCTGATGGTGTTAAACCCACTAGGTCCTCAACTTTACATCTTTGAATAAGGAAAGTTTTTCATGAATATCTTTATTTTATTTTATTTTATTTTATTTTTTGACTTTCATAACCTTCCCCAATTCATGAATATCTCGTATACAGAATATCTGGAAGGCAAGTATGAAAACTCCAAGCTTCTATAAGTAGGAAACTTGTCAAGATGACAGCTACAAAATTAATATGCACAGATATAGGTAAATAGAGATCCTTGCTACCCTTTTTTGCACACCTATGAAAATAATAGCAAAGATTTGTGAATTGCTTATTATGGTCCAGTAATTCTGCTAAGCACTTTTTATGTATTTTGTCATTTAATGACCCCAGTAACCCCGAGGGACAAGAAAACTGAGGCTCAAGGAGTTACCTTGACTAACCCAATAAATAAGTAGAGAAGTTGGGATTCCAGTTCTCCCTAACTCCAAAACTGGTGCCTTTTTGCACTTCAGCCCTGCCTACTTTCTGCTGGAGATAAAGATGGAAACACCAGGGCCCCAGGCCCACAATTACCTCCCTAAGGAGACATTCACAACAAATGCTCTTCAGCTTGCAATGAAAGCTTCACTCATCTGTTGCAGTAATTATAACATTTATTTTCTGGAACCTCTTCTAAGTCAAGTCCCATAGGTCCCAGGGAGAGACACATTCCTGTTCTGGAAGTCATGGGGGAGCATTAGCCCTGGCCCCATTGTCACCTCTTGTCACTGAAGTGACCCTGAATGCTTCCCTTCTTAGGCCACACCACCCAAGGTATGGGGAATGATAAGAAAAGAGGCAGTGGGTACAAATTCTAGCACCTGACTAAACTTTAAATTTTAATCCTTTTTAAAGAGGTGTGTGTGTGTGTTTGTGTGTATCCTCTACCCTTTCTCATTCACCAGACCAGGAACTTTATACAGGTGGTTTTTGTTTGTGTTGGTTTCAGAGGCTGATGAGTGTTATCTTATTCCTACTAATGACTTTCAAATCTCCCCCAGGATAAGTACTAGAAGGAAGAGAACCTTATTTATTTATTTATTTTTGTCATACTGTATGCCTGGTGCCTAACTCTGTGCCTAGTATAGAGTAAAAACTCAACAAATGTTTGTTTAATGAATGAATAAATTGGTCAAACTCTACTAGATTGAAGAAAAATAGCAAACTACCCTATCGCTATGGCCCTAGGGTACTTACGTATTTTGCAAATATAGATTTTCAGACTTTGCCACAGATCTGCAGAAATAGAGTTTGAAAATTTGTATTTTTAATAAGAACACCAGATACTTTTTAGTAGTAGGCAAATTGTGGAACATTGCCCTGGGATTTTGAATAAATATGCTTCTTATGTGTCAGTGTCTCATACGGTGCTTACCCCTTGTCATTTAACAGTCATTTATTGAGCAACTACTACAGTATTTCTGAGTCAATGCCAAGCATTTGTCTTTTTCTCTCGCTATATAACATTGTTAACCTTGATTTCCAGGCTGTCTCATGGTTAATGCATTCTTTCACTTATTCATTCATTAGTTTGTTCATTCATTCAACAAACAGACATTGAAAGTCCATGATAGACCAGTTGTGTCCACATGTTTCATTGTAAGGGGAAATGTTCGCTGAAGTTATATCTCTGGGTCCCTGCTCAGCTGTTTTTACTCAGTTTGACAGGTAATTTATGGTGATGGTAGAGAACTGCGGAGAAGGGAGAAGCAGAAAGAGATGTGGCTTGGCCCTTTGTCAACATTATAATTCTGCCCTTGGCAGAGAACAGACTCTGAGGGGCTTTCCAGATTTCTTTACTGGCCACAAATGTGGTTGGATGAAATATTGTGTGCCACTGGAGCTTGGAAATTATTATTTTTTTCAATATGGAAATTTTGGAGGCAATGGCATCTAACTTGGAGTGATTCTCTCCTGCTTATGCAGGAAGATTTATTTAATCTCCAAATCTAGTTTGTTTTTGCCACTTTGCCTATGATCTTTTCTTTAAGTGTGAGATTCTTCTGGCTAGATGGTACTATTTACTATGAAGAACTAAAATGCCCACTGGAATTGTAGGCTTCACCCTCTGAGATCCTATGTGTGTTAATGGATGTTTTTATTCATGAGTGTTAAAGCCAAGCTACATAGAATAGGTATGTGGACAAGAAAGCACCTTTGTGGTCAAGAGACCTGTTTTTGGAACTGGATGTGTTGTTGCTATTATCTAATCCACCCTGATGGCTCTGCAGAAGGACATATCCACCTCATCTGCTTCCAACTGCTGGCTTTGCCCCTTCTTTGCCTCTAAGCACCAGACCTTCAGGATTCCTCATTTTACATCTTTGACATCAAATGAAAAGAAAGACTGACAAATAAGCCCCACAGATATGTGAAGTGTACCCTTTAATATTTTTAACTATTGTGTCACAGCTGTCTCAGTTATTCCTGTAGCCAAGTCCTAAGTCCATCACCGACCTCCTCTCCCTTCTCCTCTTCCTCCTTTTCTTTTGCCTCGACCTCCCAAGTAGCTGGGACTACAGGTGTGCCCCATCATGCCCAGCTAATTTTTTGTATTTTTAGTAGAGGTGGGATTTCCTCATGTTGGCCGGGCTGGTCTTGAACTCCTGAACTCAGGTAATCTGCCTGCCGTGGCCTCCCAAAGTGCAAGGATTGCAGGTGTGAGCCACCACACCTGGCCCTCTTCCTCCTTTTTCTTTAGTATCTACTATATTTGGGGCACTGTGCTAGAGGAAACAGTGGAGTCAGGAAACATTTTCTCAAAAAGTAGTCTATAAACTACCTGCATCAGATTAACCTGAGGTGCTGAGGAGGAAGACTCTTGAACCCCTCTAAACTTACTGAATGTACTCCCAGCGTGATAGGACCAAGAAATGCATTGTTAACTCACACCCCTGGTAATTCTCATGCACACAGAAGTCTGAGAATAACCAGTGAATCAGGAAAGATACAAACTGCAACTTAGAAGTTGTTTGTCCTTCGTGGAGTTACTTGACCTCCCTGAGTTTCAGCTTCCTTAGCTGAAAAACCTCCAGGGGCCCTCTGAGGGATGGAGAGGAGAAATGTAAAGCATAGTTTCTGGCATACAGCATGTGCTCCATAGAGAGTCATTACTTGAAACTAGATGCTGTGGAGGGTAAGAAGTTTAGACAATGTAATTGTCATCACCTTTCTTTTTTCCTAAAACCTGTCCAACTCCCCTCTACATCAGTGGTTCTCAGTCTTGGCTGCTCATTAGAATCACCTCAGGAGTTGCGGTGTTTTAAAAATTCTGATGCTGGGTTCCCAGATTAATTCTATCAGAATCTCTCTGGGGGTGAGACTATGGCATCATGATTTTTAAAAATTCCCCTGGTGATTCCAACATGCATCTGTCTACATTCCCTTCATTTTCTGTCTTTTCTTTCTGTCCAATAGCAGGCTTGGGCCTCTAATTCTGTTTTGGAAAATAGCCTAGGGTTATGTCATGGCCACCTCTAACCAATTAGAGAATTGTACTTTTTTGATTGTTTTTAAAAGGGACAGGTTCTGGTGTCCATCTTGTTTGTTGTTAAAAATGGACACCAGGCCGGGCACGGTGGCTCAAGCCTATAATCCCAGAACTTTGGGAGGCCGAGACGGGCGGATCACGAGGTCAGGAGATCGAGACCATCCTGGCTAACATGGTGAAACCCTGTCTCTACTAAAAACTACAGAAAAAAAAAAAAACTAGCCGGGTGAAGTGGCGGGCGCCTGTAGTCCCAGCTACTCGGGAGGCTGAGTCAGGAGAATGGCGTAAATCCGGGAGGCGGAGCTTGCAGTGAGCTGAGATCCGGCCACTGCACTCTAGCGTGAGCGACAAAGCGAGACTCCATCTCAAAAATAAATAAATAAATAAATAAATAAATAAATAAATAAATAAATAAATGGACACCATATGATAAGTCTGGAAGTAGGGCTAAATGACGATGTTGGTAAGGTGTGTTGTTAAACGACCTTCAAAGCGCACATGAGGAGCTTGACAGGGAAGCTTGGAGTAGGGGTGAGAAGCCCCAGTGAAGACAGACATGAAGGAAAGCTAGGGGCTCTGCTGGAAGGCTTGGCAAATAAATATTCTCTAAGCTCTGCTGTGGAAAAAGGGAGGAATTTTCTTTTTAACTTCCTGTTTACATTCAAACTAGTGTAAGACAAAAACCAACCAACTGGCTGGGTGTGGTAGCTCATGCCTGTAATCCTAACACTTTGGGAGGCCTAGGTGGGAGGATGGCTTGAGCTTAGGAGATCAAGACCAGCCTGAGCAACATAGTCAGGCTCCATCTCTACAAAAAATAAAACACACACACACACACACACACACAACCACCACGGATACAAGTGAAAAGGATGATAGGATGGGATGGAGATTCCAGGGCCACTGGAATGAAAAACCCCCAAACTCTCGGAGTTCTTTCTCCTAACCCTGCTTTTCTGCTTCTTTTTGTACAATTCTTTTACTGCTCTTTCTCTGGTGAGCAGATTTCTGTGTTCCTCTAGGCATGGGGTGTATGGTTTCCTCAGAGTTCCTGAGTTTATGTGCTACATTTCTGGCTAAAAAAGAGACTCAAACCACTCTTTGTTCTAGCTTCAGATTTTGTAGCTGAGGATCTTAATGGTCTAGGGTCAGGCATCACTTGTGACTACACAGATAATTTCTCTAAGGCCAACCAGCAGCTAATTTTGTGTGCAGTTGGTAATTTTATTTCCTTCAGATGGTGGAACAATTTGACTATAAAATGTAACTGAGGTTATAAGGTGTGTACTCTTCCTCCTCCATGATCTCATTTTTACCATGATAAATGATAACTCATTAATCAATAACATCATGGTCATTTGCCAATTCTCTCTCTCTGTTTTTTTCACCATTTATCTAACCAGATGAATCAGTTATCTGATATGTGACCATCAGCTGTAGATAAATGACACATATTGGGGAATGTACTATTATTGTGACATTCATTGTAGAAATAGAACACATGGCATGTGAGCTGGATTGTACACATGAGTGTGTGTGTATATCTACCATTTCAATCCATAACTTGTCCTTACACAAATTTAGATATTGAGTAAATATGTGTGTGTGTTTTATTTTTTGTAGAGATGGAGCCTCACTATGTTGCTCAGGCTAGTCTCGATCTCCTAAGTTTCCAGTTTACTAGTTGTGGGACACTGAGTAAGTTATACTTCCTCTAAGGTCCAGATGACTTATTTGTCAGATGAGGAAGAAAAATAATACTTGTTATCATGTGAGGGTTAAACACAATAATACCCTAAAATACTTAGCAAAATGCTTGGCACATTTAATAACCACTCAAGATATCTTAACAATTACTGTTTTAGTTTTTATTATTAAGGGACCAATCTTGGTCCCTAACTCATGAGATCTGCAAAGGACATATATATAAAACTTACATGTCATAGGTGCTTTATGACATTATTTTAAAGAGATCTCAATTCAGGATGAATTCTTAAAAAAAAAAAAATTCTACCACCATTTGTTATAATCTGGCAGTGCTTACCAATAGGGATCAAAGGCTACAGGTTCACTTTCTCTAGACTCAAGGACACAGTAAAAGGGGTGGGGAAAAAACCCTCTGCCAATTTGCGACTCTGGCAGAAGGCTTGTTTAGAGATAAGCATTATTGAATGAGTTTCACTTTGCCCTACACCTAAGGTGATAAAACTGATAGACGTCATGACTTTCAGAAAGAGCAAGAGGTAACCTCACTGTCCAGTCAACGTTGCTTTTGTGCAGGACAGAATGTAAGTCCAAGACAGCATATAGGGCACTCCTGAATATGTAACCCGTGTAGAAGTTGTCCTCTCATCTCTGGCTGTAATCTTATTAGAGATTTTTGGGGAGGGGGAATGAAATAAGCGTTAAAAAAATTATTTATCATGTGCTAAGTGTTGTACTATATGCTATTTGTAACACGGTAGTCTACTCTTATCCACCGGGTTACGTTCTGAGACCCCTAATGGATGCCTGAAATTGTGGATATATGGAATCCTATGTATGTATATCCTATGTATGTATATTATGCTTTTTTCTCTGTATACATACCTATGATAACGTTTAATCTATAAACTAGGCACAGTGAAAGATTAGCAGCAATAATTAACAATAAAATAAAACAATTAAACAATATACTGTAATAAAGGGCTGCTCTGCCTGTGGAGTAATCATTCTTTTATTCGTTTACTTTCTTAATAAACTTGTTTCCACTTCAAAAAAAAATACCAAATATACTATAATAAAAGTTATGTGACTATGGCCTCTCTCTCTCTCTTTCTGTCTCAAAATATAATGGCTGGGCTCAGTGGCTCATGCCTATAATCCCAGCACGTTGGGAGGCTGAGGCGAGTGGATCACATGATGCCAGGAGTTTGAGATCAGCCTGATCAACATAGTGAAACCCTGTCTCTACTAAAAGTACAAAAATTAGCCGGGCATGGTGGTGAATGTCTGTAATCGCAGTGATATGGCTTGGCTGTGTCCTCACACAAATTTCATCTTGAATTGTAGTTCCCATAATCCCCACACGTCATGGGAGGGACCCAGTGGGAGGTAATTGAATTACGGGGCGGGGTTACCCTCTTGCTGTTTTACATATATTTACATAATTTTGCTGTATTCACCAACTTTCGAACGTCAGTTGACTGTAGAAAGTGCAAGGGCAGATAAGGGGGGACTACTGTATTATATTAGGAGACAAATTTGTGATGCAGGTATTAGCTCCATTTGACAAATGGGAAAGCTGAGGAGAGAAAGACACTAATGGAACAAGGACTAATGTAACAACTAGCTAAGAGGTGGAGTTGAAATTTTAAAAGTATTTCATTATGAAATATACACACAAAAATTAAACAAAAAACATACATATTTTAATAAATAATTATGAAGCAGACATAAAACTATAATCAAGAAATAAAACAAAACTCTTTATGTATCCTTCCCAAATGATGATCTGTACATCTCCCTACAGGTAACCACTCTACTGACTTGTGTGGTAATTAATTCCTTTCTATATTTAAAACTTATCAACCACTAAGAACCACTGGTGTTTAACTTTATATAAATGGAATCATACTGTAAATATGTCAATTCTCCTGAAATTGATTTATAGACTCAACAATCACAATAAAAATCCCAATAATTATTTTTACAAGTTGATTGTAAAATACATACAGAAACGTGAAAGACCAAGAATTGGTGAGGCAGTCTAGAAGCAAAATAATAAAGCAGGAAAACCTGTTCTACCAAATAGAAAAACCTACAAGCCATACTGAGTAAGACAGAGTGGTGTTGCCCCAAGAATAGACACATAGACCAATGGGACAGAAAAGAGCCTGAATCAAACTCATATTCATGTAGATACTTGATATGTAACAAGGTGACATTGCAGGCTAGTGTAGAAAAGGTGGTCTTTTTGATAAACGTTGTTGGTACCATTGGGTAGCCATATGGAGGAAAATCCCCAAATACAAAAGTCAATGCTAGAACGATCAAATACTGAAATGTTAAAGGCTATAAAGCTTTTAGAAAATATATTGGAATGCCGGGCGCGGTGGCTCATGCCTGTAATCCCAGCACTTTGGGAGGCCGAGGCAGGTGGATCACGAGGTCAGGAGATCGAAACCATCCTGGCTAACACGGTGAAACCCCGTCTCTAATAAAAATACAAAAAAATTAGCCCGGCTTGGTGGCGGGCGCCTGTAGTCTCAGCTACTCGGGAGGCTGAGTCAGGAGAATGGCGTGAACCCAGGAGGTGGAGCTTGCAGTGAGCCGAGATCGCGCCACTGCACTCTAGCCTGGGAGACAGAGTGAGACTCCATCTCAAAAAAAAAAAAAAAGAAAAAAGAAAAAGAAAATATATTGGAATATGTCTTCATGACTTCAGGGTTTGGAAGGATTTTTTAAGCCACAAAAGCAGAATTAGAGTTAAGTCTATAATTGATTGGTTTCAAAGTCCATGCTCTTTTGACTATGATATGTTTTAACAGAGGGCCAAATATCTCTGTCCAGTGGATTTCTTGATGCTGCATTTGTATTTGTGAAAGAAAAGAGGGAAAGAGAGACTGGATTAAAAAATCTTGGAACAGCCATGGAAGTAATGCTATTTCTTAAAAACAAACACCATCATCTTCACATATGCATGACTAATGCCCCAAAACAGCATCTCCTGTGTGAAAAATCAGGTGAAATGGATCTAATTCTGCTCCCTTACAGCTGAAGCTGAGTAGGGATGAACACCGGCATGAGTCACAAGGTTCTGGAGCTTGTCACTTCTTCATACAGGGATCTTCGGTCCCCACACACGATTTGTCTTTTGATTTTATTTCCTGCTGGACAATGCCAGGTTCACAGTCCTGAGTCTATGAGATAGAAGGGACAGCAGAAGAACTGCATTAGGCTTGTTTCCTGGGAGGGGACCCAGATTAGCTAGGTTTGCGGAAGGGCCATAACGACATGATCCAAGAACACACAGAGACCATGACAGCAAGTAGTCGTGATGGGATTGCAGATAGAGAAATGGAAAAAGTCACTGCTAGGCTGTCCAAAGAAGTGTTTGAGGGCAGTAATCCAGATCATCAGACAAGCTGAGCTGTGGCCTAGGCCCTTGTGGCCAGCTTTTTATATGCATCCCCAAGTGGGCATCCTAGTATTCTTAGCAATGTCCCTTCCATGCTTTATCCTTCTAGACTAGTAAAGCAGCTCTCCACGTCTCTCTGTGTCAGTGTTTCCTCAGCAGTCAACAGCAGAAGAGAGGATCAGGCAGGCTCCCTTGCTTGATAGTGTAGAGCGCAAGCAGAAAGAGTTATCCCAGCACTAATATCTACTCGCACTTACTGTGGAAGGTATTAATTAGTATTCTTTGGTTGCAAGTAATAGAAGCAAGTTACTTGAATTAATATAAGGGGGGAAAGGGGCAGGGGGAGGGAGGAAAAGGGGCACCATGGAACTCAAGAGCAGGAATGTAGTTGGGCTAAGTGAGGGACTGGAAAGGGGAATGAGAAGGCCTGGGGCTCACTCTCTCCATGTTTTTCTGTGATTTCTGCACAGCTACTTCACTATGCTGCCCAGTTTCTCTGTTCCCTTGTACACAGATACAAGGCAGGGGAATATGGTTGTCTAACATATTTACATTGATATTTCTTGAATTTACAAATTGTATTTCTAGCCACATAGTCTTAATCATAGATAGTTCAATTACTGAGGCAGATCAAATGATTGACACAGCTGGGTATACTGGCCCAATCAGTTATAGCAAGTGGGCCAAGAGCACAGGGCACAAACACGGCTCTTAGGGATCTACTTGTGTTGAGGAAAATTCCCACAGAAGGTGCGGGGAGGTTATTTGCTTGCAGATGTGGCAGACTGGCCAAAAACTGTCTACTTTGGAGGGGCACTGTACAACCTTGGGAACATCACTTCATCTCCCTAAGTCTCTATTTCTTTCTATATAATAAGAAGGGGTTGGAATCAAACACTTTTTTTTGTGATCAATTACAGCTTCAATTTGAGCATTTATAAACTCAGTGCCTCTCCTTTTCTCCTTCTAGGAAATTTTCTTTTTCTTTTCCTTTTTTTTTTTTTTTTTTTTTTTGAGTTGGAGTTTTGCTCTTGTTGCCCAGGCTGGAGTGCAATGGCAAGATCTTGGCTCACCACAACCTCCGCCTCCCAGGTTCAAGCGATTCTCCTTCCTCAGCCTCTGAGTAGCTGGGATTACAGGCATGCACCACCAGGCCTGGCTACATTTTTTTTTGTATTTTTAGTAGAGACAGGGTTTCACCATGTTGGTCAGGCTGGTCTCGAACTCCTGACCTCATGATCTGACTGCCTCAGCCTCCCGAAGTGTGGGGATTACAGGCGTGAGCCACTGTGCCTGGTCATTCTGTGAAATTTTCTAGAGCTCAACAACCAGTCATTTCTGGTTACTGGAGTATACCTTTACAGAAGAGCCGCCATATTTTACCCAAGACTCCTTTCCTTTTCAAATTGGCCTAAATTATTTTCCTTCTGGAAATTGGGACCAGATCAAGAAGACTATGTATAATAGGTGGCTCAGGAGGCAGGTCAGGAAGCCCTGTTTGAATTCCTCTGTCTCTTTCAACCTCCACACAGAGGAGTGACTGCAGACATCCTGCACTAGGCAGGCAGATGGTCAGAGCTTGCAGACATCCTGCAGGAGGCAGGCAATGGTTAGAGCTGGATGGACTGTACTTGGTAGTTAGTTTTCTCCTCCACTTGCTACTTGTGTTATCTCCCTACCAAACGACAGTAGATGGTTCATTTGCTTTAACTATGAACTCAATGCTAGCTAATAGGAACAAGTAGAAAGTGAATAACTATTTCCATATCGTTTGACCCAGCAATCCCATTACTGGGCATATACCCAAAGGATTATAAGTCATTCTACGATAAAGATACATGCACATGTATGTCTATTGCGGCACTATTCACAATAGTAAAGACTTGGAACCAACCCAAATGTCCATCAATGATAGACTGGATTAAGAAAATGTGGCACATATACACCATGGAATACTACGCAGCCATAAAAAAGGATGAGTTCATGTCCTTTGTGGGGACATGGATGAAGCTGGAAACCATCATTCTCAGCAAACAAGATCAGAAAACCAAACACCGCATGTTCTCACTGGTAAGTGGGAGTTGAACAATGAGAACACATGGACACAGGGAGGGGAACATCACACACAGGGGCCTGTCGGGGGGTGGGGGGGTAGGGGAGGGAGAACATTAGGAGAAATATCTAATGTAGGTGACAGGTTGATGGGTGCAGCAAACCACCAGGGCACGTGTATACCTATGTAACAAAACTGCACGATCTGCACATGTACCCCAGGACTTAAAAAAAAAAAAGAAAAAGAAAAAAGAAAACACTGGCCGGAAAAAAAAAAAAAAAAGTGAGTATTTCCTCAGTTAACCTCTCTCTCAGTTCCTCCCAGACCTGCCCATTATCCACCCTTACGCGCTAGTGTATATCAGATTGTTTTCACACACTGGTCAAGTCTAAGTTGCTTCAAGCCTGGAGCTGCTCGCACTCCAGCACAGCTCCCCAGCAATTGCTCTACTCAGTCAGAGATGCCGAGAAGTGGGCGGGATACTGCACCCCGCCGCTCTCCTCGATGACTCCACCCACTCATGGCTCTGGGCGCCACCCCAGGCTCCTCCCACCATTAATGATCACTTCTGTCATCCCAGGGGAATTCTTTGAGCAAATACAACCAACCACTTGTTGGCCTTCTAGATCAGAAAGTTAACCACTGCTGTGTCCCAGTTCTTTTCCCCAGAATCCCTGGACCCCAGGACAGCCAGAGAATCCACCCTGGCATGAATGGGTGGACATATGTGCAATTTGCAAGCCCTCTGTCATTATTGTTGTCAAGAATAATAATAACATCGTACCTATATAGTACTTCCTATTTCCACACCCTTTTCTTCTCTCCATTTTCTCAAACAACCCTATCAGATGAAGGAGAGCTTCAGATGAAGACCCTTGTCCGAGGGCTCAGATACCTGGAGGTGGCAGTTTTGTTGTGGCTACAAATGGGCCTGATGACGCTGGAGATTCTCCAGGCAAGCAGCTTTCAACTAGGTTCCACCCCCTCCTTAATAGGCAGCCCGGGAGTCGTTTCTACTCCGCCGCTGCCCCTCTCTCCAGCCTCTAGGTGGAGACAAGAATGGAGGAGGAGGAGATCAGACATTTTACAATGTGTGAGGACTTAGACTGGAGTGTGACTTGAGGAAGACAGTTTTCCTGTCTGAGGACCCTACTATTCCACACACCCCCATATGTACGCACACATTTACATAGAATATTTAATATGAAAATTACATTGCTCTAGCTACAGTTTGCTAATAAATCTCCACACATACATTTCCAAATAGTTTTTTAAATTTTTAAGAGCTGTTACAAATGGATTTTTATGTGGCAGATTCCTCAGTCTTTTCTTTTCTTGGTTTCTGAATTGTGCAACTTGTTTATAAAGACTTTCTGCACTTCAGGATTATATTTTTAAAAATTCTTCTATAATTTTTTTCTAGTTTTTTTTTTTTTAATGTAAATCATTTACTTCAGGGGATTTAACCCAGAGTAAATTGTGGGCTAAAGATCTATCTTCATTTTTCTCTCAGAGACCTGCCTAGTTCTACCAACACCATTAGGAAAGAATTTACCAGTTACAAGCAGTGAAAAATCAGAAGTGTAGGGTCTATTGTTAGTGAGCTTCTGCATGCATTTTGCCAATTGTATTCTATATTATTGCTATGGGATAGTGAAAATGCGATTTACACATATATTACATGAACTGCGCAGGAAAGATATTGTTCACTATGCTTAGATATATTTATAGTTATAAAAGGGTGCTTTTGATGAAAAAAAAATGCAGTGAGGACCCAGGAATAAAATAGTTACATTTAATTCAAATATTTAAGATAGCAGTAGCAGCAGTTAGCATATATGAAAAGTCAGCAGAAATTTTAAATCTCTAAAAGGCTGTGTTTTGCACTTTCTTCTAAGAGTCAGTAGAGTAAGACAAATTGACAAATCAGGCAGAATAGCAGGACAGATAAGAATCTGGAGAAGTTTAAATGCTGCAGGGAGGCAATTTTGTAAGGGCTTTCTTAGGTCACCATGCAGGCAGCTTAGGCCTATCCTATGATTTTGGAGGGTCAAAAATGCTCAGTCCTCTGCCTTTCAGGGTGTTCATGGAAATGCAGTCGATTAAATGGAATATGTGAAGTGAGGAGGAGCTAGGGAAGTGGTGGGCAGCCTCTACCTTTTACATTCTCCTTCCTTTAGCTGCCTTGTTAACAACTGTAAAGTGACCTGGGGACTGAGTCCCTTTTCAGTGCTGCAATTGAATTTTCCATTTCCTTATTTGATATTTAATTACACTAAATAATTTTTGGAAAAGATGTGAGGAGCAATCTTTGATCCAGGAACAGCATCAAGGAGCAGCCTTGACATCCTCCTAGTCTCCATCAGTGCCCTGAAACAATTCTCCAAACTCATATAAACTAAGGAAATCAAGGTGCTCACCTTGCAAAACTCCTCCAGGACCAGGAACTTCTCAGCAATCTGACTGGGCTTGCTGCCACTCAAACCCTCTATACAGAAAATCACTTCTGTCATATCTCTATTTGACATACATAATTCTAAATTTACATTACTATATATTCCTGATTTCTACCAAAACTCAGGAAAAAAGCAGATATTTTGATGAGATCAACACTAAAAATATCAGTCCAAAGAATGTTCTGAGTAGTGTTATGAAGAATGTGATAATGAAGGAGTTTTACTTGTTATTCATTTATTCACTTACATTGATTCAGCAAGGAATAAATATGTCCCTGTTATGAAATGTTAGCTTGCACAAGCAGAAAGCCTATTTCAAACTAGTTTAATGAATAAAAAGATGAATTAGCCCATTTAACTGGAAAGTCCAGAGGAAGGGCAGGCTTTAGGGTTGACTTTTTTCAGTGTTTCAGTGATGTGCTTCTCTATATGGAGGTATCACTTTTATCCTTTTGCTGGCTAAGTGTTTATAGAAGTTCCAAATTCACACCCTCATAACATAAGAGCTCTTCTGTTTCATCACTCACTTGGCCTGGACCTGGTTAGGCCAATGATCTGTAGACTGTGGCCCAAGGAATGGAACGTGCTGACTTGCTTCAGCAATGTGTGCATGTGTGTGTGTATGTGTGGGTTGACATTCAGTTGAAGATCTAGTAGTTAGGATGTGGAAAGGAGGAAGGTATACTTGGGTCACCCGACAACAAATGTCTACTGTAGAATGTGTATCACTCTGTGGGAGATAAAAATACGAATCAGAGGACCTCCTGCTCTCAAGGGCCTCAAAGAGAAATAGTTAAGATATATTCCCTGAATATCTATACATCAACGTGCTTTCACTGCCGCATTTGCCAACTTTGAGATTGTAATCAAAGCCTCATGAAAGAAAGCATTGTTATGTTTTGCAGGACTCTGTGGGGCACTGCAACCCTGGATTTACAGCACTTACATAATTAAAGCAAACAGAAAATGTAGTGAAAACATTGGATAAGAAGAGAAAAAACTAGAGCATTCACAATACTAATTCCTACCACCTGAGTATATTCATTGATGGTCTGCTCATTTGTAACAAGCTTCTTATTCTGCATGTGGGAAAATAAAATCAAACGTTCTATTTTTCCATCCTAGAGCTCCCTACTTCTAAGCTATTCCCTTGTATTTTGTGGCTTCATTTGACTTGTCTCTCACTTGGAAGCTACCACTGTGACCGGCTGAATAATGGTCCTGGGAGATGTTCTCATTAGAATCCCTGAAACTGTGAATGTTGCCTTATATTGCAAAAAATATTTTTTTATCTTCTTATCCAATGTTTTCACTACATTTTTTGTAGTGAAAAGGGATTTTGCAGATGTGACCAAGTTAAGGATCTCAAGACAGGGAAATTACTCCGGATTATCCAGCTGGATCTAGTGTAATCACAAGAATTCTTGTAAAAGGGAGGGCTGTCATTGTGCTCTTTACCTCTGTTCTGGTAGAAGTCAATGCTGCTAGGCAGGAACATGGGAAAAATCCAAAAAGGAATTGCCGAAGGCATGGATGATCATGCTTTGTCACCTCATCTTGTCTTCAGGTCTCTCATGAACCATACCGTCTCTCCTTTCCTCCTCTAGCGTAGTGTAGATGGGCTTTAAAATGGTTCCTCAGGGTTGACATTTACTAAACATGTCCACATTGCAGTCACAGGCTGGGGCTGGAGAGCCGGGGTATCGGATACTCTCAGCTTGAACGTAACCCTTTTACTTAGGGACACAAATATAGCAAGAGCAAGCCCAGCTTGGTAATATTTTTAGAAAGATATACAAAAATTCTAAATCATGGGGAGTATTTAACCTTTAATTAATGACCTCAAATAACTTTTTAAAAAGACATAAAAATGAGAGAAAATAAGGTACTTTGGCCTCTCACCTTGTAGACCCAGGACTTTGTCTATTGCCATTTTATTCTGACCCTTTTGTTCTTTAGTCTGGGGCACAAACGTGGTCCTCACTACCACCCTTTCTTTGTTTCTGCTTCTATGAAGACCTAGCAAATAATAGAAAGAGCCCGAGAGAGCAGGAAAGATTGAGAAAGAACAGGGAGGATAAAAATCAAGATTAGGCAATCGAAAAGGAAAAATAATTAAATCAAAGTTTGGATATTGTCATGATGTAGTCCCAAATTATACAACCGGGGATGTAGGTGCAAATCCAGGTTGTGTGGGTCCTAAAACTTATGCAGTCTCTGGCCCTCTTGAAGAAAAATACAAATGTCTGATTTGCTAATTTTATAGAAACAAATGACCAAGTGAACCTATCGGCAGTGAACCATTTAAGGCCTTGGAAAGGGTCTGTGGAAGAGGGTCCCTGAAGCTTAGGCTTCATTTTACAATAGATGCTCCTTTGCAGGGCCAAGGAACAGACTGCAGATGGCGCTTGTGACACAGGTGCACACACCCTCCCGTTTTCCTTGTCTGGTCCCAGGGCAGAAGCCTGATGCCTCCTGTTAGTGATAGCATTAGTGATGTTTGTTGGAGCATAAATTGGCTGTTGAGGACTCTGCAAAGGCTCATGTCCTGGAAAAGTTGAAGGGATTTGGTTGGGTCTCAGGACTTGATCTAAGCAGGGTGGTTATGCCAATGGCATCAGTTGCACTCAAAGATGAGGGCTCAGCTTCTTCAAAAATATATCTTTTGGCCAGGCACAGTGGCTCATGCCTATAATCCCAGCACTTTGGGAGGCTGAGGCATGTGGTTCTCTTGAGGTCAGGGGTTTGAGACCAGCCTGGCCAACATGGCGAAACCCCGTCTCTAGTAAAAATACAAAAATTAGCTGGGTGTGGTGGAACACACTTGTAATCCCAGCTACTTGGGGGGCTGAAGCGAATCACTTGAACTTGGGTGGTGGATGTTGCAGTGAGCTGAGATCGTGCTATTGCACTCCAGCCCGGGCAACAGGGCGAGACCCTCTCTCTATACATATACATATACATATACATATACATATACATATACATATACATGTATATAAATATATTTATGTATTTGATTCTTCTCAAAATTCTGTTTGTATGTTTAGACAGGGCCCTCAGAAAAATTCCAGTGGGCCTCATTGCATCAAACACTGTTGACACAGTCCCTTGGACTACTGAGTTCACCAGAATAACATCTGTGGGCTTTGGGAGTTTGCTTCAATGCAAGCAGATGCAACCCAGAACAGTGCGGGCATTAATATCCCTAGGGCAACCCTCAACCGATGAGGGAGTAAGTGAGTGGAAAAATGTTCCACGTTTCCCCTCCTGCAGTGGGAAAATGCTAAAATGTGTCCCACAAAACTTGTTAGACAGCCCTGTTCGCCCAATGATGGTGATTCCCTTATGACTGCTTTTCTCCCATCCTGGTCAGTTCCCCACTTCCTCATTTCTGCTTCCTGGGATTATCTCCAGTGCAAGCTATCTGCTTCCAGGTCTTTGTCATAGGGTCTGCTTTTAGAAAAACCCAAACTAAGGCATTACTTAAAACCACATGGCTACTCATTAGGGAAAGTCAAGACTTTCTTTACTTAATTATGGGGATGGAGATAAGAACATTTTTCTATCTTTTATTTTGAAATCTCACTGCCAGTCCTAATCATCTGGTAACTTAGAGGATACTCTGCTTCTCTTTCCTTCAACTGGCAGCAACTTCCTCTTTAGGGGCCATGTCAATCTGCACTCCCAAATTATAACACCCAGAATCAAGCCAGATCAGATACAACACTAATGCAGGAATATCTAATGCAAACATGCCATTTTTTTAAAAAAAGACTGTTTTATATCAGTCTTGGACTTTACTTGCAAGGCTTTCAAAAAGACACATGGAAACAATTGCAATGAAAGGATTTTATGCATTTTTGGTGCAAAGTTTATTTATTCAGATTGTCTTTATAGTTGGATCTCATCATGTTAGAGGATTTTGGAGAAACTCTTCAGTTTCATTTTCAAAGCTATAGATGTCTTATTTGTATAATTATCATTTTTTGTACAAAGTGACCCAGTTTGAGGGTTCAGTTAGAATTTTGTATTCTTCACAGATTTTCCTACTGAATACACAAATTAATTCTTTTGTTTGATGATTTCCAAAGCAGTTCTTGGCAACAATAACTTTTCACATTTTCATGTAAAAGCAAACCTTATGTAAATAACCAACTGCAGAAGCTTTAGACTTCATTCTAATCCTTCAGAGTCAACTTGACTTTTCTGAGTTTTATTTTTAAAACTTTAAATATCAGAGAAAATTCATTATCTTGACTCTTTTTTAAAATCAGACTTATCAGGACCTCATTGGTTAGGATGAAGAGGATTAAATTAAACTCAAGTTGTCAGGCATCTGATTATGTACTTCAAGAGCTGGGAAAAGGCTGGGCATGGGTGACTCACACCTACGGGTAATTCCAGCACTTTGGGAGGCTGAGGTGGGCAGATCACCTGAGGTCAGGAGTTTGATACCAGCCTGGCCAACATGGTAAAACCCCATCTCTACTAAAAATACAAAATTTAGCCAGGCATGGTGGCACCTGCCTATAATCCCAGCTACCTGGGAGGCTGAGGCAGGAGAATTGCCAGAACCTGGGAGGCAGAGGCTGCAGTGAGCCAAGATCGGGCCACTGCACTCCAGCCTGGGTGACAGAGTGAAACTCCGTCTCAAAAAAAAAAAAAAATATATATATATATATATATTAGCCAGGTGTGGTGGTGAGCTTCCGTAATTCCAGCTACTTTAGAGGCTGAGGCAGGAGAATCACCTGAAACCAAACCAGGAGGCAGAGGTTGCAGTGAGCCAAGATCGCGCCACTGCACTCCAGCTTGGGAGACAGTGAGACTCCATCTCATAAAAAAAAAAAAAGAGCTGGGGAAGACACTGATTTCCTTGAAAGCCAGAACTTCAACTCTTGAGTCACAAGTGATGACACTGAGGAGTAGCAATCTAGAGTCTCATCCTGACATCCTTTGACCTGAACAGGCATAAGAAAACACCCAGCTCTTGGGTTGCCCACAGAAACAGTTGACCCTCACATTTCCCCATTAGGACTTGACAACAGGAGAATCAGTGCTTCTGTAGAAGTTGAGATTCTTTATTCCTACCCAAGTCTAAGTCTGGAGCTCTGACCCTGAAATACACTCTATGAGAATGCTATGAGAGTGAGTATGCTAGGGGCTGAATTGTGTCTCCCAAAATTTATATGTTGTGCCCTAACCCCTAATGTAATGGTATTTGGGGACAAGGGGTTTCAAAGATAATTTGGTCTAAATGAATTCATGAAGGTAGGGCCCTCATGATGAGATTAGTGCTCTTAGAAGAAGAGACACCAGAGAGCTTGCTGTCTCTCTTGGCCATGTGAGGACAGGGTGAGAAGACAGTCAGGAAGACAGCCCTCAGCAGAACGTGACCATATTGGCACCCCAGTCTTGAACTTCCAGCCTCCAGAACTGTGAGAAAATAAACTTTTGCTGGTGAAGTCTCCCAGCCTGTGGTATTTTCTTACGGCAGCCTGAGCTGACTAACACAGTATATAAACTCTACAAGCACAACTTGGATATACAGAAGACTCAAATATTCTCCTTGCCTCTCCCTTGCAGCTGTTTAATTTAACCTATAATTCTTCTGATAACTGTATTTCCTAGAATCACACATTGACCATAGACCGGAAAGAAGGAGGTCTGGTTGTGTCCTGATTTTCATATATATATAGTCAAATATGAAATATATTGTTATCAATCTGTACGCCTTTAAAGGGCAGATTTACTGTGTATAATTTTATACTTTGATAAACCTGAACTTAAAAAAGATCAATGCTTGGTAAACTGGTTTCTATGAAGAAAGCCTTTAGCCAAAGATGAGAGATTGGGGGTTGGGTGGAAAAAACCTGAAATAACTGGGTTTATTTAATTTAGAAAAAACAAATTTAGCAGTGGTTTAATAATATCTGAAATCCAAATGCTAGTTTTTCCTCTCCACCTTGAGGGTCACTTTGCAACATTCTATTTGAATGAAAAAAAAAACAAAACAAAACAGATTCAACTATGAGTAACTGACTTGGTTGCAGTACAGTGTACAGTGAGCTTTGGAATATCATTCCAGAAGGCCCACGCTGGGTGGCTGTCGGTCTGTGCAAGTTCAATCCTTTTCACAGACTCCCTGCCTGAGTGAGTTTGCAGAACTACTTGTTCATTTTTCTAAGTGTCCAGGAGGTATGTGTTGGAAAAGAAATGCACACACATACATATAATGCACACACACTCATTCCCATCTCCGAAGGACTAATATAAATCCTTAAAAGACACAGAATAAACTGATAAAAAAGAAGAGAATCATTTTCCTAATGAACTCATAACTTACAAGGTTTACTCTGCCCACAATAAAATTGGTTAATAGTTGGAACTCTTAATTGTTCCATTACTGAGTCACTACCCCAAAGGGAGCTTTCTTGTTTCAAACACCTCTCTTGTTTCAAGTCTTTAGCCCAGTATTTCTCAAAATATGTCCTCAAATTGCCACTATCAGAATTATCTGGAATGATTGTTCAAAATCCAGATACTTGAAAATGAATTTCTAAGGGTAGGCCTCAGAAATCTGCACATGAAAAAAGTTCCCTGGTAGTTCATTTAGCACCAAAATTTGAGAACACTCCTTTTAACTGCTATGATGAAAAGGTTTATTTATTTATTTTTATCTTGCTCCTGGATATAAAACAAGAGTAAACTCTCTCTGCCACATTCTTAGTTTGGAGGTTGGGCAGTCTTAAAAATGGGTCAGAAAATTGGGTAGTTCATGTGTTCTACAGATTTTTAATGAAGGTTGATACTCAGCCTTTTGAAATGGCATGCAGGGGCAAAGAACTAAGAGAGGTGAGGAAATAGAAACCCAACCAACCAACTATGCATAAAGTACTAGTCTAAGTGTTAAACAATTTCTGTTCAAGTTCCCCAATGTTAGTGATTTCTTCCTTTCATCTAGCTTTCCATCTTTTCTTCCATTAAAAAGATTTATTTGTATATGTGCACGGAATTGAATTCATCAAAATTGTTGGTCACATTATATCCTCCTCATAGGTTCATGCATAGTCTTTTGTTTTATTCAGTTTTTTTTTTTTTTTTTTTTGAGACGGAGTCTTGCTCTGTCGCCCAGCCCAGGCTGGAGTGCAGTGGCTCGATCTCGGCTCACTGAAAGCTCCGCCTCCCGGGTTCACGCCATTCTCCTGCCTCAGCCTCCCGAGTAGCTGGGACTACAGGCGCCCACAACCGCGCCCGGCTAATTTTTTGTAATTTTTAGTAGAGACGGGGTTTCACCGTGGTCTAGATCTCCTGACCTTGTGATCCGCCCGCCTCGGCCTCCCAAAGTGCTGGGATTACAGGCGTGAGCCACCGCGCCCGGCCTTATTCAGTTTTTTAATTAGATATTTTAATTAATGCAATAAATACCTGAGAAAGCAACACCTAAATCAAAAGCTAGTACCTTGACAATAACTATGAGCAGAACACCAAAACCACTCTGTTCTTCTGGAAACCATAGTCAAGGGAACTCAGGACCTGACAAGCCAGCAGAAGGTTAAGAAGTTCTTACCAGCCAAGCTCCTGGCCTCTCTTTCTGTGGAATCTGGTCAAGCAGATGGTAAAATCACCGTTTGTCCCCTTTTCTTCTCCAAAATCTTTATTTGTGAGAGAAAAGGACTTGTGTGACTAGTCTTGGGGGTATAAACTCTGGTGTACATTTGGTATGAATATTCACAATTGTCTAATCATTTTCCTCCCAGAAGTAGACTTTCCCTTTGTCTTTGGCTTTCTGTGTTTTTGTATCATAAAGAGAGGTACCACAGGGTAGAAAATGGGCCCCAAACTCCTATAAGCCCTTTGTTTGAACTGGTCCTGCCGATTGGTCAGTTTTTTGGTTCTGATGAGACAAATGTCTATTTAGACAAACTTTGCTGTAGGTGCCTGAAGTAAAAACTGGATAAGGTTCCCCTCTCATCCTGTTTGACGTCCTTGATAGCTTAGCTTGTGACTAAGTGGGAGCACTTTCTCTTGGTCTCTGCCATCCAGGGGATGTGATTTTCAGTTCATATCTGGTAGCTAGTCAGAAAATGGCTGGGAACTCGAAACACAAGATTTAAGCAGCACACTCTTTGTTCCAAACATGTCAAGCTCTCAGGGAAGTTTGTTTTAAGGAGTCCCATCCATAGAGACTTTTTTCATTTTAACATTCTTTATCTGGTTAGTCCTGGAAAAGTCCAATACCAGGAGGGGCTACCTGGCATCACAGACTAAGGGGTTTGTGACTAGTGACTGTCCCCATCTCCCAAATCTGTGGGATACCAGGACAACATAAGCCCAAATGCCACCCTCAACCACCTGTGGCAACAAGAGTTTTTTGCTATCTTAACCTATTCCTGAAATGAATTTTTGGTGATTGTGGGGAGTGACTCTTCTATGTACTCTCCATATAACACCCCTAGCTTATATGGTAAAAACTTACTCTAAACCTGGAAAATTACCTACTGGGCTCTCTATCAAGTAGCTTATTGGACTGAGTTGCTATTGGAGTAAGTACACCACTGCAAATTATTTGTGTGACTCTTGACGTTTCAGAATAACCATTTGTTACTGACCCTTTTCCCTTCCATGAACAGCTTTTGATTTCCTGTCTTCTTCTATCTGTGGGGCACACCGGGCTTTCGAGTCTTTGTGTGTAGATGGTTAGCTGAGAAGCTGAGACCCTAGAGAATGTGGCTGACAGAATTGTAGGTTATACTTTCCTTGCAAGTAGTGAAGGTTTTTTTTTTGTTGTTGTTTTTGGGGGTAGTTCTGGATCTTGGGAGGATTACTTTGAACCACTTCGGAGATGTCTCATGCATCCTTATTTAAGCCG
Organism: Macaca nemestrina; assembly: GCF_043159975.1. Classification (NCBI taxonomy): domain Eukaryota; kingdom Metazoa; phylum Chordata; class Mammalia; order Primates; family Cercopithecidae; genus Macaca; species Macaca nemestrina. Next base: position 80,380,468 of record NC_092127.1, on the reverse strand, counting down.
TAACTTTGGTGAAGGCTTACTGGTTTTGTGAATGACTTGAGAAGGTACTTTTGGTTTAACAAAACAAAGCTCAAGCCAGGATGGCTGTTTTTCCTGGCGGAAATCTGATAAGAGATTTGAAAAAATATGTTTATATTTCTTAAGAGCTTTATAGTCAAAAGTCAACTTAACTAAAAGCTGATATTCAGGCTTACTCTTTTGCATCCTGTTTCTGAAATTTTTTCAGTTGACTGAAAGCTCTTTTAATGTTTTGTGTCTGTTTTCTCTCTTTCTTTTTAGCATGATTTTTGCTTAGAAAAATGTAAAGCTTTATTGGCCTTTTACAAAGCTTAAAATCTCCACAGATTGTTTCCTCTAAAGCTTATTCTTCCATTTCCTTCCACTTCTTCTCCTCCTTCCTTTTGCCATCTTTGATGGCACACAGAGAAATCTAGAAGAAATTTCTAGCAGCCTTGAGACCCCTTGAAGAACACAAAAAAGGCACTATACACCCCATTTTTGGAGACTTTTTCTTTATTTTTTTAAAAATAGAGACAGTTTTGTCTTGTTGCCCAGGCTGGTCTTAAGCTCCTATGCTCAAGCGATCTGCCCACCTTGACCTCTCAAAGTGCTGGGATTACAGGTGTGAGCCACTGCACCTGGACTATATTCATAAATTATTGGTATATGACTGATAATTAAAAACTGCTTACTTCATAGGTTGTTACTGTGAATTAAAGTTACTCGGGTTTAAAATTGTAGGTAATGTATGTAATTAAAACTACTAGATATAAGAAAAATAATTCTATATACAAATATTAAAATATAATTCTATATTAAAATATAATATATAATATAATTCTAATTAAAAATAATTATATATGAAAATATTAAAGTCTTGTGTCTTCAAGGAGGTTAAGGGAAAGGATAAAAAGACTCTGCTAAGTAATCTGAAATCCAGACCTTTGCTTATGACCTTGAGATCAAGGAAAGTAGGATGTGTTTTGGAAAGGAAGGTTATGAGAAAATCATGAAAATGGAGTTTTGTTAAATAAAAAGTAATTTTGTCTAGTTTAGAGGTTGTTTACAAGGTAAACAATTAAATTCCAGAAATAAAGTAAGAATGACAGATAAAACTGAATGAATATAGAAAGTTGGGGAAAGAAATAGAATGGGAAAAATTGTGAGAGGTTATAAAAGATTCATGAAAATCTTCTTTGTGGTCAAACATGATTGAGATTAGATAGATCTGCTTATAAGGTTTTATTAAAATTATGTTTAATATTAATACACTGATAGAAGGGTAGAATTTGGTTTTCTCTTTTAAACAATATTTTCATTTGGTATTAATAAGAGATAGTAAAAAAATTTTGTTTGCCTTCTGAGTAAACTTCATAAAAAGAAAGAGACAGAGACAGACTTTGTTGGTCTCATGTTGTCTATATCAGATGTTTTGATTGTTTGAAAAATAGAGTCTCCTCTCTGTCAAAGAGAAAAATTTTTGCTTTTTGAAATCTTTAAATTATCATTTTAGCTAAATTAATGACTATTATTTTATACTGACCTATGATCCTCGTGACCTATGATTAAGTGTTTTCAACCTTTCTTGTTTTGATAACAAAGTAAACCTTAGGTATTTGACAAACTTCCCAAATCAAAATTTCATGTTCTAAATTAAGCCTGTTTTTTTTGTTTGTTTGTTTGTTTTTTACCTTGAACTGGCTTTTGGACATTCAAAAAAGGGCCCCCGAATATCTAAGACAGACATATTAGGCTTATTTCTTATGTTAAAATCACATAGGAAGCATTGAAATCAAATAAGAAATGATATTTAACTCTGAGTTACATTTGTATGGATATTAATATGTCTCAAAATTATATGAGATTCTTAAAAATCTGATATGTCTTGGTATACACAGTAAATTGCTTTATTCTGATATTTTTCTAAAAGCTCTTTGCAAATAATAAAGTCTTGTGTCTTCAAGGAGGTTAAGGGAAAGGATAAAAAGACTATGCTAGGTAATCTGAAATACAGATCTTTGTTTATGACCTTGAGATCATGCAATTGAACTGGGTAGGAATTTCAATAACTCCATTGGGGGAAAAACTGGACTCATAAAACTGCTAAATTAATGTCAGACAGAATAAGAATTAATTACATAGGACTGAACTGATGGAGGACTGAAATAATTTTTTTGTTTAAAACATCACTCATTCTTTTTGTTTTGTTTTCCAGAGTTAATAACACTTTTTAAAAAGCTATTTGTAGTTTTCAGCACTTGAGTAAAGTATACTTTCCTTTTTTTCTTTCGAGACTTGTTCTGTCACCCAGGCAGGAGTGCAGTGGCATGATGTCAGCTCACTGCAGCCTCTGCCTCCTGGGTTCAAGCAATTCTCCTGCCTCAGCCTCCCAAGTAGCTGGGACTACGGGACTAAAGGCGTGTGCCACCATTCCTGGCTAGGTTTTTTTCTTTTTTTTTTTTTTTTGTAGTTTTAGTAGAGATGGGGTTTCAACATGTTGTTCAGGCTGGTCTTGAACTCCTGACATTGTGATCCACCTGCCTCGGCCTCCCAAAGTGCTGGGATTACAGGTGTGAGCCACCACGCCCAGCCATGCCTTCTTATATAATCTTTTACCAAAACACATTCTACTTTCCTTATACACCTTGCACATAAAACTATTTTTCCAGTAGTCTCAAGTACATTTTACACTGCTAACCCTTACCAACTTTTACTTTTGGTAAGTAAGTAATTCTAATTGTGTACTAAGTGTGGAGCCTAGAACACCAGACAGAAATGCAGATAATGTTTGAGTCTTACCAGCATAGCTAGGTGCAATGGCCAACTCTGTGTGTCCTTTGGCCTTACCTAGCTTTAAAGAAGGCGAGTTGTACAGGTAAGAGTCATAGTAGCAGTTTATGAAGCATTTAATAGGCCTAATAACCTTTAAACTATACAACATTTATTTCATAAATTTGTTCATAACTTACGCAGACCATCTATGACATGCCTGGACTTTCTAACTTGTAAACATCCCTCTTTTTTTTTTAACAACCAGTCATTTTACTTTAGGACAATAATTTATCATACAAGATCTTGTTTTATATTCAAAATCTCTTTATAACATTCCTTACCAAAAATACCTCTTTACCTTTATAACCTTGAAGTTAGACAAAAGTCATTTTCCTTCTGTTAGGAAGTTAAGGTTTGTACTGCATGTTGCTGTGTGAGTCCTGTGAAGAGGGACCAGATAAGGAATTTATCTGCAACTGAAGAAGTTATTCCCCTTCAAGAAATTGTTTGGTTAGATTTTTGCTAGAACTTGTCTGAATAAGTGTAGGCCACTTCTAAACTCCTGAGGTAGGACTGTCCAGGTTGAAGTTATTGGTTAAAGATTTAAGTAACTTTCCCAGGAGAAATAGGCCTATAGGGAAACATGAATTTAGAGGTTGATTACATATTAAGCAAGCACCCATCTTGGAAAGTATATTTTTGTCAAAAGGCATGTGAATATTTTCTTTTGGAGGGAGGAGGTGCCATTTGTCCCCACTACCTGACAGGATTTGGAGGAGAGTTGCTCAGATAATGAGATGAGCACAGAGTAGGCAGCTCTTGAAACCTAAAGGGAAATATATAATTTTACTTACTTTATTGTTATAAATAGTTCTAGTTTTGCATTTGCCTTAGCTAGTTTTTATGACAAGGTCAAACTTTTCCAAGGAATTTAATCCTCTTCACTTCATGTCTCTTGGGGCATCTTATACATCTCTTTCCTGATATTTAAACATTTCATCTAATACTGTCTTCAAAGTGGATTTTTGTATGCACAAACCAGCTAAAGTTCATGTATGCCTGAGAAAATGTTTATGATGCCTTCATATTTGAATGTTAGTTTGGCTTGATATAAAATTCTAACTGCATTTCTTTCAAAATTTGAAAATATTATCTCATGTGTCTTGCTTCTCATGTTGCTGTTGAAAAAATTTGGTGTTACTCTAATTTTAATTTTGGTAGGTGATCTATTTTTCTGTACAGTAGATTTTAGAATTTTTTTCTTCTTATTCTAGGAGTGGATTTTTATCTTGTTACCCATGTTTAGTCCTCTATGAAGCCTTCCATTCTGAGGTCTTTTATTCTTTCCCCCCCTTTAGTTTTGAAAATTTATCTCCTTTATTTTTTTAAACTTTTTAAATTATTATTTTCCTTTTTTTTTTTTTCAGACAGTCTCACTCTGTTGCCCAGACTGGAGTGCAGTGGTGTGATCTCAGCTCACTGCAACCTCTGCCTCCTGGGTTCAAACAATTCTTCTGCCTCAGCCTCCCAAGTAGCGGAGATTACAGGCATGTGCCACCATACCTGGCTAATTTTTGTTAGTAGAGACAAAGTTTCACCATGTTGGCCAGGCTAGTCTCAAACTCCTGACCTCAGGTGATCCAACCGCCTTGACCTCCCAAAGAACTGGGATTACAGGCATGAACCACCATGCCTGGACTTAAATATTATTTTAATTTCTCTTTAGGACTTCTATTATCTGGCATACATCTTTGTCTTATCATTTATCCTTGTTTATATATTAGTGGTTCTCAAAGCATGGTCTTCAGATTAGCAGCATGGGCACCACTTGTGAGCTTATTAGAAATGAAAACTCATGTTCCTTCCCACAGCCTAATGAATCAGATTTAGTCTGCAACTAAATCTCAAATAGCTCAGCCAAAACCAAATCTCAAATGGCTCCAATGGCTGAGCCAAAACCCAAACTCTGTGTGTGTGTGTGTGTGTGTGTGTGTGTGTGTGTGTGTGTGTGTGTGTACGTAGATAGTAAAGCAAGTGGGGCAAAATATGAACAATTGGTGAATTCAGGTGAAGGATACAATGTGAAACTTCACCAAAGCTTTGAAATTTTTTAGAATAAAAACTTGGAGAAAAATATATAGGAAAAAATTTATAAGAATTTTCCTGGAGAAGGAAAAATTTAAATAACAAAACGTAAAATGGCTACTGATGTGAAGGAGATTAACAATTAAAATAAAGTGATAATGTAAAGTGACTTTTAGAGAATGCACAATGAAAAGGAAGTCCTCAAAGAGTACTGAAAGCATCGATGGTCAGTAAAAGATAACATGCTTTAAAAAGAAGAAAGAGAAAATCAATATAATCACCACATGTTCACAAGAAAGAAGAAATCATATCATCCTTTAAATAGATACACATATCCTTTGATAAAATTTATCATTCACAGTCTGACCAACACGGTGAAACCCTGTCTCTACTAAAGATATAAAAATTAGCCTGGCATGGTGGCATGTGCCTATAATCTCAGCTACTGGGGAGGATGAGGCAGGAAAATCACTTGAACCCAGAAGGCAGAGATTACAGTAAGCCAAGATCACGCCACTGCGCTCCAGCCTAGGCAACAAGAGTGAAAATTTGTCTCAAAATAAATAAATATATAAAATAAAATAAAATAAAATCACTTACTAAATACCAAGAACAGTCAGAAAATGGAATTTTTAAAAGGATACCATTTGCAATGGCACCATAATATATCAAGTACCTCTGAATAAAACTAACCAAATGTAGACCAATCAAGGCATAGATTCTTTATTTCAGAAATCTTGGAGAGGATCCCGGATTTTCCTTGCATCTACTTCAGCTTGACGTCTTATCTTGCATATTGAGAATATTTTTTTCTTACTCTCCCTGAAAAATATTCCTCCACCCTCTTCACAAAGTGCCCTGTTTAACGCCTACTTATGTGCTTGCCTGTACTGCCCCAAAGAAAGCCTTATCATCTTATTCAAGTGAATGCGTGCCTTGTTGAAGGATGTGGGCAGGAAAATTCACTGCCTCTCAAGGCTTCACTAGTCAAGACCACCTGTGTCATTTCCGCAGCTCCTGAATACATGATTGGGATGGACGTACAGACACGCCCTAACATACCATTGTTCGCTTGGAATTCTTTCACTTTACAGTGGTGTGAAAGCGGTACTCATTCAGTACAAATTGTACTTTAAATTTTGAATTTTGATCTTTTCCTGGGCTAGTGCGACATCATTGGATACTCTCTCGTGATGCTGGGCAGTGGCAACGAGCCACAGCTCCCAGACAGCCCGGGCATCACAAGGATAAACAAGTGAGATCTACAGTGTGCTGTGCTGCCTGATGACTGTGCCTAGTTGCAGGCTAACGGAAGTGTTCCTAGTATGTTTAAGGGAGGCTGAACTAAGCTATGATGTTCAGTAGGTTAGGTGTATTAAGTACATTTTTGACTTAGAATATTTTCGGCTTACAATGTGTTTATCGGGAGGTCACACCATCATAAGTTGAGGATCATCTGTACTTGGCAGTTGGAGTAATCCCCAGGTCCTTGGCCTGTGGAATAAGAGCTGTCATGGTTAGGTAGGCAAGGTTGGGGCACCTGAAGCTACCACTCCACATTCCTGTTCCCCCACCAACCAAGGTAATAAATCAAAGACAACATCACATTCTAGGGAGTTGATGGGGGAGACTAGTGCCACTCTTAAAAATCTAAAGGATGCAGGGGTGGTGGTTTCTATTCCTCATAACATCTCTCCATTAGCCAGTAGGGCATAGAGACTAGATGACAATTATGGAGAATGACTGCATATTATTGCAAACTCAGCCACACAGTAGCCCCAATTACAGCTGCAGTGCCAGGCATAGTATTGTTGCCAGGGCAAATTAGTAAGACCTCACCTACATGATATATTTGGCTGTTAAATGGGGGGAATATACTTATTTTTAAGCTAATCATAAAAGAAAATCAGAAATAATTTGCATTCCTATGGAATGGACAATATTCTTTACACTTTTGTCTTAGAGCTATGCTAATTCTCCTGCCCTCTGTCATAACTTAATTTGAACAGATTCAAACTATCTGAGCATCTTGCAGAGTATCACAGTGATCCATTATGTTGATGACACCATGCTGACTCAGCAGGAGGAGTAAGAGGTGCTTCTCGGTATGAACCAGTACACTGGAGGCCTGGGTAAAACAAGCATGCTGGGGAGGGTGGGAGGTAAACCCTATGAAGATTCAGAATCCTGCCATTTTGTAAAATAGATGCTGGCTGCTTTCTAGCCACACTCAGTGGTGGCCTTGAAAGAGCAGCAATGAAAAATCTTCCCACTGGCAGCACTTTGAGTGGCACACTTGGTCATCCACCTTGTGTGGAAGGAGGAGTAAGGTGCATATATATATGGAGTTATGAGCAGTGGTGAATGGCCTGGCTAGCTAGCCAGGAGTCTGAATGTACTAGAATACCTGAGACAAAGGAGATATGGGATAGAGGCATATAAATGGGTATAGGGAGTAAATACCACTTGGTATTTTTGTATTACATGTAATATCCACTAAGAAGTGTCCACCCCGGAAGAGGGACTGAACAACTGAGTAGGCAAAATTACTTGACTGGTTGACATTAGCCAGTTTTTGTCACCAGCCACCCCACAACAGGCACAATGGACTCATGAACAAAGTGTACACAGTGGCAGAGATGGAGGCCATGCATGGGTCAACAGCATGCATTCCCACTTACCAAAACAGATTTAACTATTGGCCCCTGGCATAGCTAATCTACTCACAGCAGAGAACAACACTGAGCCTCCAATATGACACTATTCCTTGAGGAAACCAACCAGCCACTTGGCGGCAAGTTGACTTTATTGAGCCCTTTTCATCCTGGAGGAGCCAGAGATTTGTTCCCACAGGAATAGAGTGCCCGATGCCCAGGCACAGAATCCCATAAATCAGATCATCCAAAGAGCAGAGCCACACTACAATGAAGATGTGCAGGAGTGGGCCCGCGCCCATGAGACTGACCAGTTGTATTACACTCACACCCTCCAGAGGCAGCCAGGTTGGTAGAATTGGAGTATACTGCTGGAGGTGCAGGTGAGGCACCAGCTCAGGGGCAATAGTCTTCAAGCATGGGGTGCCATCCTTCAGGATGCAGTAGCTGCACTGAGTCAGAGATTTCCATGTCACTGTGTCTCCAATATGATCCTGCCAAGAGGCAAAATCAGGCAGTGGCCCCACTTACCTTCAGTGACTCCCTGGAGAATTTTATTCTCTCCATCCCAGCAACTTTGGGGAGGTTGGAGGCCCTGGTCCCGTAAGGGGGTGCACTTTGGCCAAGGGAAAAAGCAAGGGTATTGTTAAACTATGACTGACACCTGAGCACTATTGACTCCCTATGTCTAGGGAGCAGCAGGAGGCCCTGTGTTGGCAGGGTTAACTGACCGTGATCAGCAGGTAGGTAGGGCTGCTTTCCACAGTAGGGGCAGGAAGGATATGTGTGGAACCCAGAGGACACACTTTGGTGTCCTTGGTGCCCCTTGTCTAATTGTAGCTCTGAATGGACAAATACAGCAGCCCTGGTCCAAGAAGGGCATGGTCACCAGCGGCTCAGACTCCTTAGGAACGACGATTGGTGCATGTCCAGATGGGCGGAAGTGTTAGCTGAGGGTGAGTGGAATTTCAATCGTGGACAAGGGACATAATGAGTCCAGTTGTGGCCCTGGGATTATTTGCAGTGTCTGGGGTCCAAGAGGACCACACTGACACAGCCTTGATTTTGACACCATGGAAACGAGGCAGCTACCTGAAACCTCACTCACAAGTGGTACGTCTGTTGTATTCAGGAAGGAGTCATTTATTTCTATATCTTCCTTCCTGGTTATAAAACCTAAATTATAGGTAATAAAGAAGAGTGGAGTATGTCAAAAAGTAAACCCTTAGTTTTCAATTATTTTCTACTTGGAGAACTCACAACACAGGTATGAGACTTTCTGCTTCCTCCCCCTCTCTTGAACGTAATAGCAACTCCGGTAAGAACGTAATAACAACCTGCTGATCACGGTCAATTAACCCTGCCAACACAGGGGCTCCTGTTGCTCCCTAGACATAAGGAGTCAAAAGTGGTCGGGCACTCTCTGAGCATGCTGACAAAATATGCTCACAGGAGTGTCAATCTGTGAAAGATCTGATTATTCTCGAAATGCTCTTGCCCCCTAAAAGCAAACCACAGGGATCACTCTCCCACCTCCTCCTCGCCAGCTCCTGGCAACCAACCTCAGCATTATCCAACCAGGGTCCAGAGTCACAAGTGTAGTTTTAGGAGCAAAAAGTGTTTAACAATAAGACCCTGCATTTTTATGATGAATTCAGGAAGGAAGCTTTTTACAATTAATTTTCCTCTCAACCTCGCGCTTAGCTATCTTTAAACAGCTGTAACAAAATTATTATCTTTTCTTTATGGAATAAAAAAACACAGGCCGGGCGCTGTGGCTCACGCCTGTAATCCCAGCACTTTGGTGGATCACGTGAGGTCAAGAGTTTGAGACCAGCCTGGCCAACATGGTGAAACCCCATCTCTACTAAAAATACCAAAGTTAGCCAGGCATGGTGGTGTGTGCCTGTAATTCCAGCTACTTGGGAGGCTGAGGCAGGAGAATCCCTTGAACCTGGGAGGCAGAGGTTGCAGTGAGCCGAGATCTTGCCACTGCACTCCAGCCTGGGCAACAGAGCAAGACTCTGTTTCAAAAATAAAATAAAAATAAATCAAAGTTTAATAATTATTAGAAAGGCAATAGGGAGAGAATGGGAAATATTAACCCTGAAATTCAAATTTCATCCAGTTCAGTCTATTAGCCTCCGAATGAACCTCTCATGGCAGCATCATGTAACTAAGAGATCCTCAATGTCCTACTTTCCTCCAACTTCCTTTTGCCAGTGCTGGGCTAGAGATTGTGTGTGTGTGTGCGTGTGTGTGTGTGCGCGCGCGCACTCACGTGCTCCTGCTAGAGTGCATGCGGGGGGTGTGCATAAGTGATGATAAACTTGATGATAAGAGGAAGATTTCTTGGCTGGATGCAGTGGCTCACGCCTGTAATCCCAGCACTAGGAGGCTGAAGTGGACGAATTGCCTGAGCCCAGGAGTTCAAGACCAGCCTCCTGGGCAGCATGGTGAAACCTGTCTCCACAGAAAATACAAAAATCAGCCAGGTGCAGTGGTGTGCACCTGCAATCCCAGCTACTCAGGAGGCTGAGGTGGGAGGATTGCTTCAGCCTGGGATGTCGAGGCTGCAGTGAGCCATGATAGTGCCACTGTACTGCAGGGTGCTCTTTCTCACACCCTCAGCAGCTCAGGAGAGAATGGCAAGGCCTTCTGCTGGAAGCACATCAAATGCAGAAACTAGGCCAGGCAGTGCCAGACAGTTCCCAGGCCCCACTGCCATCCGAAGCTTCCATTTCAGTTCATTTTAGTTGCCTGGGCAACTACCCTGCCTCAAAAGATAATTTCTTACCTGACAGGTAAATGATACAATCCATGAGTAGAAAAAGCAGAAGTCTCCTGACTCTGAATGCCCTGCTTCAGCTATGGTTGCTGTTCCAGAAACATCTTTATGCGTGTGTTTCTGTGTATACTCCTTGTTCCCTTCTCAATCCCCACAGGATGGTGATTAACCAAGTTCCTTGCTAGAGGTCTGAATTATTCTATCCCTTTTTAATATTTGCTGTTTATGACTTTTTTCTGAATGACTTTGCTTTTACCATCCCAACCCTTAATATTCCCTGCAAAGGGTAGGTAAACACTTTTCTGGTATTTTTTTGTTTACATCATATTTTATTTTATTACAGTCAATAAATAAACTTTTATATATGAAATCCTTATAGAATACATATTTTAAGGCACTAAGTCTCAAAAGTGAAGGAGCCTGTTACACTTTGCTCTCTAATTTGAAACATTAAAACATGAGAGGTAAACCTGCCAATGTATTTTGAGTTTGCAAGCTTACGTTTAATAGAATAAATCAGGTAGCTTCAGAAATCTCAAGTAAGAAAATTAACAGGCTAGAGTCTGAACTAATAATCCTGACACGGTTTGATTATCACTTAGGTTATTCTGATTACTCATTTACCTTTTTGTTTACGAATCTAAACTGACAATTCCACCTTTAGAGGTACAATAGAGCTATTAACTGATAAGACACATCTACTCATTCTCTATAACTCTGGACATCGCATCTTGCTTTAAAATGCAAATCGTTCATGTCTTGAGCCTCTTACTGAGCAGTGAATGTGTATCTGCGCACATTCCATTTCTCCTTCTGCTGGGATTTTCTCTGGAGTCAGTGGTGCTGTCCCTAAGCAGTTCTACGTGGGCTTCTTTCAGCATCTGCAAGACAGGCACACAAAGCTCCAGTGGGCATCCACCTCTAATCCCAACCAGCCTCCACAGGACTGACTTAACAAGCCCACACACAAACAAAGGACACAGGGAAACCAAACAAAACAACACTGCTTGCTCCTTTCTAACCCTCTCCTCAGTGTCTTCAATAGACATTTAAAATGTGATGTCAACAGAAAATCTGGGACTGCGAGTCAACTTTTCATAAAATGTGTGCCAACTTTGCTAACCCTAAAGTGGGATTTCTGGTGCTGAACACTTTTGTTTCGTTTTGTTTTTTTGCAGGACTCTTTTTAATGCTTGGGGAACCAGCAGTTACAGCTGCAATTCTGTCTTAGACTTGATAAACTATTCTTGACATCAAAGAATAATTGATTCCTTTAATTGGTTTGTGTTGTTAGACGAGACAGAAGCCATGCTGTTAGCAAATCACTCGCTCTCCTTCAAACAGCCTGATGATTTTAATCATGAAAAAAGACTTTGCTGACTCCACTGGATGTGCAGGCAGGCTTGAGGCACTGGGTGTTCCTTTATGCATCTAACTCATAAACAAATAACAAATTATGCAACAAAGCCTCTCAAGTTTTTGCCTTTCTGTTTCCCAGTCCAGGGTGCTCTTTCTCACACCCTCGGCAGCTCAGCAGAGAATGGCAAGGCCCTCTCCTGGAAGCACATCAAATGCAGAAACTAGGCCAGGCAGTGCCAGACAGTTCCCAGGCCCCACTGCCATTCGAAGCTTACACTTTAGTTCATTTTAGAACCGAACTCTGGCACTTCAGAACCTCCCTGCTAATGCTTCTGCTGATTGTAAAGGCAGTGTTTGAGAATCGGAGGCAGTCTCAGGCAGCCCTCAGGAAAAACAGGAAGGAACTTAGGCGGGTTGAATCCTCCCTCTATATTTTGTAGGCCATCTTTGCAGGCCCACGAGGCTGTTTTTGGTATGGGAATGATCCTGTAAGAATGGTTCTTTGGCTTTAGTCCTGTCAAATGATGTGACACTTGCTGTGGAAATTTAATTGTGCACTCAAAATTGCAACAATAAGCCAACCTAATACAGGCTGGTATTGTTCTAATGGTCATTGCACAATTTTTTGAAAATTTGTATTCCCTTTTTAAACATTCCCCAAATTTTAAACTTTCCCTCTAAAAATAAAGTAGCCGACTCTTACCTTTGTTTTGCATGGAATATTCTCAGAGGTCACACTTTCACTTTTGGTTCCCGTGGCTTCTTCTAAAACTAAATCAAAGAAGGTATTATGGAGAAGACGTAACATAAAATAACATAAAAACCTAAGAAAAAAATCTCTTTGGTATCTTAGCAATACCAAATGAAGAATAGAAGGAAATGTTATGTGCTAAAAAAATGGGCTGGGCGCGGTGGCTCATGCCTGTCATCCCAGCACTTTGGGAGGCCGAGGCAGGCGGATCACAAGGTCAGGAGTTTGAGATCAGCCTGGCCAATATGGTGAAACCCCATCTCTACTAAAAATACAAAAATAACCCAGACTTGGTGGCATGCGCCTATAGTCCCAGCTACTTGGGAGGCTGAGGCAGAAGAATCACCTGAATCCGGGAGGCAGAGGTTGCAGTGAGCTGACATCACGCCACCGCACTCCAGCCTGGGCGACAGAGCAAGACTCTATCTCAAAAAAAAAAAAAGAAAAGAAAAGAAAAGAAAAAGACAAAGAAAAAAAAAGTCACTGTTAAAATCACTTTAAGATTTTTTTTGTAGTATTTTACCATTATCATTTATAGGTGGCACTAAGCCCATTTTACCTATTTGTCATTCACTTTATTCAAAGGAAGTTCTTCTGGTCCACTATTAAGAATACTCAAGCTCTGAGTTGATGCAGATGTAGAGTGACAGATTGTCCCAAGCCACACTCTGTCTTGTACCCTGCCCTATGGGATCAAAGGACACACCTGCTTGTGAGGAATGCTTGCCAGGTCTGGATGTGAGCATGCACTCTGAGTCCAAAGACAGTGACCGTATTTTTAATAACTTTGGTGGACTCTCAAGTTTCCAAACATTCACTATTCACTATCTATTTTGTATGCTATATGGATTCCTATCTTCTCAGTTTTACTCTAAAAGCTGAGTAAAGAAGTTGAATCTTTTTTTTTTTTTTTTTTTTTTGAGAGACAGGGTCTTACTCTGTCACCCAGGCTGAAGTGTAGTGGTGCAGCTCACTGCAACTTCCACCTTGCAGGCTCAAGTGATACTCTCACCTCAGCCAAGTCCCAAGTAGCTGGGGCTACAGGCGCATGCACCACAATGTCCAGCTAATTTTTGTATTTTTTTTTTTTTTAATAGAGACAACCTTTCACCATGTTGCCCAGGCTGGTCTCCAACTCCTGAGTGATCCTGATCTCAACTCAAGCGATCTGCCTACTTTGGCCTCGGGGATCTTATAGGTATGTGCTGCCATGCCACCCTGAATTGTGAAAATATAACTAAAGCAAAAACAACAATACCTATCATTTGTATCATGCTTTATGCTATTCAACATGGTTTTACAGTACTAATTTACTTTCTAATCCAATGTATGTTCATAACAAAGAAATAAATTAACCTAGTTGCATAATATAGAAAATATAAACAAAAGATACATTTTTATGATAGACAATGGGCATGGTAGCACGCTCCTGTAGTCCCAGCTACTCAGGTGGCTAAGGGAGGAGAATTACTTGAACCTGGGAGGCAGAGGTTGCAGTGAGCCAAGATCCCACCACTGCACTCCAGCCTGGGTGACAGAGCAAGACTCTGTCTCAGAAAATAAATAGATAAAAATTAAAAAATAAAAGTTAAAAATGCAAAGTTAGGCTGGATGCGGTGACTTACATCTGTAATCCTAGCACTTTGGGAAGTCGAGGCGGGTGGATCGCCTGAGGTCAGGAGTTCGATACCAACCTGGCCAACACAGTAAAACCCCATCTCTACTAAAAATACAGAAATTAGCCAGGCATGGTGGCGGGTGTCTGTAATCCCAGATACCCAGGAGGCTGAGGCAGAAGAATCACCGAAACCTGGGAGGTGGAGGCTGCAGTGAGCTGAGATCACAACACTACACTCCAGCCTGGACGATAGAGTGAGACTCAGTCTCAAAAAAAATTAAAAAATAAAAAAAACCTTGCAAAGTTAAACGATTCAGCATATAGCAAAGAACTGTCACACTCTAGCCTATATAATTTTTTTTTATCAGAAATGTTTCATGTATTAATGGCACAATGCTGAAATACTCTACACTGTAGTATTTGTGGTGCATGGCACAATGCAGACATGCACTTTTAAATATGCTAGCTAGTCTAAAGTAAAAATAAATGACAAAACAGTATGTTCCTTCAGCAAAAACTTATATTTGGAGTTATATGAGTACAAACTGAAAATTTCAATTTAAGAGTCCATGTGGTTACTTTTTGGTTATCTTTTTCTAGTCCTAAATGGAAAGTTACACATTTATTTCTGCCCTGCCTCACTTCCATCATGAATAACAAGATGCATATGGTCATTATGACTAGGCCGGTGGGTTTGGGAGAGGCAACAAGAAGACATCTTAAAGATCCATGGACCCACCTGTTAGAACCCCATCAAGTTGGTCCACCATGAACTTTGCATCTTCTTCAGTGAAGCACATAGGTGGTTTTATTTTAAGTACATTTCTATGAGGTCCATCGGCACTGAGAAGCACACGTTTTTCTTTCATCCTAATTTGTGTAGGAAATGCATGTGAGTGTGTGCAAAGGATAACTACAATTACTGAAGAATGACGTGAACATAGAGCAGTTTAAGTATTCTGCATTTAAGAATCCCACGTTATAAATAGGATGTATTTTAAACTTTCCTTTTTCAGAGGGATGGGAGGAAGTCAAGCAAGCTTTCAAGTGGGTAGGCATCCTGCAGCCAAGATACCAAACAGGTGGGTGTGGGGGTGAATTACTTGTAGATGATGTGCTGAGCTTCAGCTGTGGCAGGGGTCCTTTTCAGATGGTCCTTCACTAAATCGATTCCAATAAAAAGGCCAACGCCCCTGCGAGAGGTAAAGAAAAACTTGACACACAATCTGTCCAACGATCCATTGTCACAAAAAGTTAACACTATCCCCAAACTTCCATTTAATTTCCAAGTTTAATTATAACTAATCCAAGATACCAATCTATGTTCACAGTTGTTTCTACTTTTGGAAATAAATTAGTTTTTGTCATCCAGTTTTCTTTTCTCAATTATAAAAGAAAATGGCTTAAAAATAACCCTTTCATGCTATTTAGTTTCTCAGGATGTTAATGATGATAAATGTTAACATATATGTATATGTCAATATTTCATATATATATGAAAAATATCCAGCTTTTCAGAATAGCATTTTAAATAATTTTCAGTAAATTATTTAGAGCTACATTAAGTTCCTTCTTTTCATCTTTTGGGTGCTGACATTATCCTAACTTTATTTAAAAAGTATAAAAGTCAGGAAAGACATGTACCGAAATGTTTTTTGTTGTTGTTGGTTTATTTATTATAGAAACAAGGTCTTGTTATGTTGCCCAGGCTGGTCTCAAACTCCTGGGCTCAAGCAATCTTCCTGCCTCTGCCTCCCAAGGTGCTGGGATTACAGATGTGAACCACCACATCCGGCCCTACCCAAATGTTAACAGTGGTGATATCTGGATTCTGGAATAAGAATAATTTTTGCTATCTCTGTTTTTTGGTGTTTTATAGATTTAGTTTTATGTACTTTATTGCAAACTTACAAGATAAAATATAAGCTATTATTATTATTAGAGACAGGATTTCACACTATGACCCAGGCTGGAATGCAGTGGCACAATCTCGGCTAACTGCAACCTCCACCTCCCAGGCTCAAGCGATTCTCATGCCTCAGCCTCTCGAGTAGCTGGGACTACAGGTGTGCGCCACCACACCTGGCTAATTTTTTGTAGTTTTAATAGAGCTGGGGTTTCGCCATGTTGCCTAGCTTACAAACTATTATTATTTTGAAAAAAATGAGTAACTACGTGACAACTTCATAATGAACATACCTAATATCGCCTATCAAAGTATGTTTAGCCTTCTGTTTTTTCAGTAACTCAGTAAGATAATTCCCTACTCTCATGGCATTTCTTTGAAGGTCTTCATTTTCAATTATATCCAGGACAGCCAAACCAACAGCACAAGATACTGGATTTCCTCCATACTGTGAAAAAAAAAAAAAAAGACAACAAATGAGAAAATGTACCAGTTGAATTGGTGGTATTCCCTCATCCATAAGAATTTGGCTCATACATACATAAGTGAAGATATAATTTTAATAAAATGTTCTCTTATAATATTAGCATCTCATATTTAGAATAGAGCATGATTCTATTTATTCAGGATTGAGTGAAAATTCATTCTAAATTATACTCTCCAAGCTGCATAACTGGTATGAAGGACTACCAGGGAATTTATTTGCTCATCCAAACAAAAACCAGACATTATGTTGGGAGTTTAGGATTTCATAGTGTTGCCCAGTGAGGGAAATAGGGGTTTCTGCCCTTGAAGAGCTGAGTAAAAATAGCTAAGCAATGACATGTTCTCCGAATAATTTATGTCCTCAGATTTGAATCTTACTTTTAGATATAACAAGTCCTATTATATATACTGAACAAACTACAATAATTTTTCCAAG
Organism: Macaca nemestrina; assembly: GCF_043159975.1. NCBI lineage: Eukaryota > Metazoa > Chordata > Mammalia > Primates > Cercopithecidae > Macaca > Macaca nemestrina. The sequence goes on along the minus strand of NC_092127.1, from coordinate 80,363,613 downwards.
CTTAAAGCTTATGGGGATAAAGCAAAGAAATATAATATCCCAAAGATAAAAATTCAGTATCTCTTATGACAGCCATATAACATTCATAGTACTGAGTCACCAAAATACTTTAGAAGTGTTTTGGAAATTTAAGTATGATATGAAACAAAGAAATGAAAATATCATAACCTGTGGAATTTAGCAAGGCAATCATCTATCATTGGAAAAATTAATAAGACTGTTTTAGGACAGGTAAAGATATACAAGCAGAAATACAAGAAGCATTTTGCCAGATAGAATGAAATCCGGTTAGATAAAAGTTTGGCCATGCCTAATGCACGTGGGGCTTAAAACCTAGATGACGGGTTGATAGGTGCAGCAAACCACCATGGCACATGTATACCTATGTAACAAACCTGCACATTCTACACATGTATCGAGGAACTTAGAGTAAAATTTACATGTTTTATTAAAATAAGAAAATCTTTGGCCAGAGTTCTGGGTGGTTAGCCGACAATACTGAGCTTTATTCTTCACTACATTGTCAAAAAATATAAGAACATGCATTGTTTTTCCTTCTTAGCATTAAAGTTGGAGACCAAAATGTACCGTATTAAAATATTCCATCCCAGAGCTGCTGAAGGCTTCTGCAATTTCTTTGGTTGTTACCACGCATGCCACTGGATGGCCGTTGCCCATAGGTTTTCCCATTGTGACGATGTCTGGAACAAAGTCTTCACCATCCATTTGGAAGCTCCAGAAATGTTTCCCAACTCGGCCCAAGCCCACCTGAACTTCATCAGCTATAAACACACCCCCTGCGCCGCGCACATATCTGAAAAGCAAAGCAGCAGTCTAATGCATTCAGGTCACTGAGATCCCCAAACCCAACCACAAAGATGCAAATTATTGTAGACAAAAAAAATGTTGTTAACCTGAAGAATTAATTTTTGTTAAAAAACATTTCAGTACTCTAAACCCCACATAAATGTCATTGATTTTACAATATAATCACATAATTTTTAAATTAGATATATTCCATACCAGTTGGGTTTGTGCTGCTTAAAGTAAGCTATATTGCAGTATTTTTTAAAAAATTTTTAAGAGAGATGGGGTCTCATTCTGTTGCCCAGGCTGGAGTGCAGTGGTAAGATCAAACTCCCTGTAACCTCAAACCCTTGGGCTCAAGCCATCCTCCCACCTCAGCCTGCCCTGCCGAGTAGCTGGAACTACAGGCATGGGCCACTACACCCAGATAATATTTTTAAAAAAGTTTTGTAGAGAGGGAGTCTTGCTATATTGCCCTGTTATTGAAGGGTATTGAAGTCCTGGCCTCAGGTGATCCTCCTGACTTGGCCTCCCAAAATGCTAAGATTATAGGCATGAGCCACAGCACCCAGTCTTATTACAGTATGTTAAGTGGGAAGAGAAAGAATCAAACAAGTAGTTGGTAACAGGGTTAGTCTTCAAATATTTACCAATTGGGAAGGCTTGTGTGATGGTTAATACTGAGTGTCAACTTCATTGGATTGAAGGACACAAAGTATTGATCCTGGCTGTGTCTGTGAGGGTGTTGCCAAAAGAGATTAACATTTGAGTCAGTGGGCTGTGAAAGGCAGACTCGCCCTTTATCTGGTGGGCACAATCTAATCAGCTGCCAGCAAATATAAAGCAGGCAGAAAAATGTGAAAATGAGAGACTGGCCCAGCCTCCCAGCCTACATCTTTCTCCCATGCTGGATGCTTCCTGCCCTCAAACATCGTACTCCAGGTTCTTCACTTTTGGGACTTGAACTGGCTATCCTTTCTCCTCAGCTTGCAGACAGCCCATTGTGGGACCTTGTGATCAAGTAAGTTAATACTTAATACCCCCGTGTGTGTGTGTGTATATGTGTGTGTGTGTATGATTATATATATATGATTAGTTCAGTCCCTCTAGTGAACCCTAACTAATACAGATTTGGTACTAGTCAATCAGAGAGGATGCAGGCTGGGGGCTGGAGCAGAGTTCTGAACTCCCGTTGTTGGACCATGTGTTAACCTTGTACATGCTGGATCTTGGGGAAGGCTGAGAGAGCATCCAGGAGTCCTGGGGTGGCAGGCGCTCAGGTGTGGCTATTTACCAGCTAATCAGGAATTATTTTAATATCTTAGCAACTAGTATGGCCCTACAGAATTGTCACAGTGTTCTCAGTTTGACCAAGGAGGCCCAAGTCAAGTACATACTTTGCCACTTTCTGGAAGTAGCCTGCTGGAGGAATTATTTGTCCGCCACAACTCTGCATGGATTCAGCAATAAAGGCAGCAATCTATACAAGAGAAGATGGGGTCAAAGTCCATTAGGTCCCCCTACAACCCCCCCAAAAAGAGGATATCTTATAGAGCAGGTTTTTTAAAAAAATAGCTACGAATAGACCTGTAGCAAGTGGCAAATTGGCCATTTGATTAAAGAAAAAAGAAAGGGTGTCTATGCTGGAAAAGCAATTGATTTAAAGCATTAACTTCTGAAAATCTAGGGTACCAATAAAGCTACCCTGAAAAATAGAGGAGATGAGAGGGCAACTTCCATTTCTCTATCATTACATGCAGCAGTTTCATTAGGATGAACTGAGTAAGACTGATATTTTTATTAGTCTTTGGTTATGAACCTGTAAAAAGTTACCTAGGTTCCAAGGGCATTGTTGTGATGCCTGTTTCTTAAGCTTGGTGAAGTAAGGCTGCCTGAGGCTGGAATTTGCACCATGGAAATGGGAGGGTGGTTTGTGGCCACACATTATAGTTATTGTGCTGTATTTCTAGGTTTTGCCCTAAACCACGCTTAACTCAACAGTAAGCAGTTAACAATAGGAACTACAGATGAATCATTCTAGAGACTAAGAAAAGAGAAGTAGGAAATAGATAATGTTGAAGGGAAAGCACAAAGAATTTGAGATGAGAAATCAAGAGAACTCCGGTTCTAGTTCAGATTACCCCTTAGTAATTGTAAGACCTTGGGTTAAATCCTTCACTTTTTAGATATTTAGTTTCTTAGCTATAAAATGAGGCCGTTGGACTCAAGATTTTTGCTGTACCATTCCAGGACTTTGCAAGCACATCTAATATTCTGAAGCACTGATCTTATATTTGTTCATTGCTTTCAGCACTGCTAATATGATAGCAATAATCCAATAAATGTTGAATGCTAAGTTTTCGAAAAATTATTCAAACCCTCTTTTAGCAGCAAAGAGTCTGTAAGATCTTGTTAATGTAAATTTTTTCCTAAAAGTGTTGTTTGCCATTTGTTTAAACAGGTACAGACCACATTTGAAGAGCAAGAGTCTGAAGCTCCCCACAACACATAGAGCTTTATGTCTACCTGCACAGACGTTTCACATAAGAAGATATGAAAAACAAACGGGTTAGCCAAAAAAAAAAAAAAAAAAAAAAAGAAGAAGCAGCAGTTAAGAAATGTGAATGGCTCTCCAGTAATGAAGACAGAAATATCTGAGTTAATTAGAAAAAGAAAAGGCCTCATTTTTATTTCAGTTAAGGTTTTTTAAAATAGCCAAGTCTATGCCATAAGCTAATTTTAAGGCAAAATATTGTCAAGTTGCATTAAAATCCACATAAGTAACCTACAGATGGGCTGAGAATTGAGTATTAAGCTGAAGACAGTAGGGTGAAGACTGAGAAAATGAAAATACTTTTTTCCTGCTCTCAAGGATTTTGTTTCTGTCTTAGAAGTCCAGGCCCAGTTCGGAAGAACATTTTCTGCCTTGGCTTACCCAGGTGCAAACCAGCCCCAGGCTCCATGGCTTCAAGAAGGTTGAAGTTCAAGGGAAGCACCAAGGCTCCCTTGTGGGTCTGGAAGTCTGCATTGATCCTGAGGTCCCAGGGCTACTTTGTCTCTTCTCTTCCCTTCACCATATAATGACCCCTACCCCTCTAGACTAGACCCTGCATACCACTGAAAAGGTCAGAATTAGGCCACCAGTTCTGGAACCAGATAGTGGTTGTATTTCCAGGATAAATAAAAGTAGACAGTCTTAGAGGTATGATTGTAATAACGCACTTTTTGAAGTTTGAATCAAGTGAAAACATAACTAGAGAAGAACAGAAAGGGACATTAGATATAATCCTTTTCCATCTCTTCGTTGAATCCCAACAGTTCCAATCCCTTTTTTAAAAGATGTTGAGATGTTTCCAAAGCTATAAATACAAACCTTCCTTCCACTATTATGAGCATCTTCAATGATTTTCTTCACTTCATCTGCATAAGCACTGGCTGGGTCTGCATGGTCTTCTCTATATTTTCCTCTGTAAGTATCTGGAGTTGGTGCCTGAAAACGTCAAATAATGCAATTGCTTGTAATTTGCCCTTTCGACAAACCTTAAAAAAAAGGCATTTCCCAGCCGGGTGCAGTGGCTCACGCCTGTAATCCCAGCACTTTGGGAGGCTAAGGCGGGCGGATCACGAGGTCAGGAGATCGAGACCATCCTTGTTAATAAGGTGAAACCCCCTCTCTACTAAAAATACAAAAATTAGCCAGGCGTGGTGATGGGCACCTGTAGTCCCAGCTACTCAAGAGACTGAGGCAGGAGAATGGCGTGAATCCGGGAGGCAGTGCTTGCAGTGAGCCGAGACTGCGCCACTGTACTCCAGCCTGGGCAACAGAGCAAGACTCCATCTCAAAAACAACAAAACAAAATAAAACAAAACAAAAAGGCATTTCCCCACAAGAACATGTTAGAATGGTGATCATGTGAACTTAAGATACTTTAGGTTTTTTTGTTCTTTTTTTTCCTTAACATTTCTAAATTCTGTGAAGAACTGACATCTTCGAATTGTGAACAGAAGCTTGGATTTGCTTCCAGACTGCTATAAATCAAGACTATATCCCTCCTCACATAAATAGAAAATTCAAATCAACAAGTGTGATGATACTATTTTAAAATGTCAGTGAAAGGAAACTGTATTAACTAGTCAGTATTTAAAATGAGCCAACACTGATCAACTATATTACAAATCGTAATCATTCAGAAAACTAGAGTGTGTTAGCACTCACTCCAGATCTTAAAATCTTGAAAGAAAGTATTGATGATTCTCAAGAAATTGGCCAGGCGCGGTGGCTCACGTCTGTAATCTTTGGGAGGCTGAGGTGTGCCAGTCTCTTAAGGTCAGGAGTTTGAGATCAGCCTGGCCTACACGATGAAACGCTGTCTCTACAAAAAATACAAAAATTAGCAGGGCTTGGTAGAGTATGCCTGTAATCCCAGCTGCTCTGGAGGCTGAGGCTAAAGAATCACTTGAACATGGTAGGCGAAGGTTTCAGTGAGCCAAGATCATGCCACTGCACTCCAGCCTGGGTAGCAAAGTGAGACTCTGTCTCAAAAAAAAAAAAAAAAAAAAGAAAAAGAAAAAAGGAAATTATGCTGATCCTCAGTTAAGACAAACATACCAAATAAACTTTACTTTTTCAACACCTTGGTTGGTTTCTTTATTTTACTTAATAAAGCTATATAATAATTTAGCATTATTCTACAGAGCAATGTATTTTTTTATTTTTTTCCTTTTTTTTTTTTTTTTTTGAGATGGAGTCTCGCTGTGTCACCTGGGTTGGAGAGTGCAGTGACATGATCTCAGATCACTGCAACCTCCACCTCCCGGGTTCAAGGGATTCTCCTGCCTCAGCCTCCCAAGTTGCTGGGACTACAGGCGCCTGCCACCACACCTGGCTAATTTTTGTACTGTTTTAAAGTAGAGACAGGATTTCACTATGTTGTCCAGGCTGGTCTTTAATTCCTGATCTCAAGTGATCTGCCCGCCTCGGTCTCCCAAAGTGTTGGAATTACAGGCGTGAGCCACTGTGCCCAGCCAAGAGCAATTTAAATACACACTTAGTTCAACTCTGAATTTTGAGTTGGCATTTGTGACAGAAAATGTAACTGAAGATTAAGGAGCAAGAAAAATAAAATGATAGCTCTGAACAACTACTAAACTAATTTGCCTATTGTAATACTCATCGATATATTTTAAATAGATAAACAGATTTTAAATAACATTCTGTCATTATTTAGCCCTTTGACCTTAGCAAGCCACATAACTGCTCTTGATTTTAGTTTCTCTTTCATGGTTCATTTAGATGAAAGCATTGTGCTGGATTATCATTAAGCATTCCTCCAGTACTAACATTCTGATTTAGGATTCTAAGACACTTACCACATGTACAAATTCTTTTTTGACATCTTTTCCTTTCTGAAACTTATATGGGCTAATCTCAATTAAGGATGATAGGTGACCATGGTAAGCACTGAAAAGAGAAAAAAAAAATAACCAAAATAATTCCAAGAGAGATGTTTTCAAATATACAAAAACCAGTGTTGCATTTCATCCATATGTATCCATCCAGGGAGAATCTCAACATTGGTGCCAGATTTGACTATATGGGATCTAATTTTTCATGGCAAGACTGGCCCTTAATGTGTCCAATTCTTCCTTTACATGTAATAAAACCCACAGAAAGCCAAGCATGTGTCCTCATTGACAATTTCTTTTTAGTTGGGAAAAACTGATGTATTTGGATTATATTGCTAAATCAGATTGTCTAAATGTGAAAAATTGTTTTCTATATCCTCATGCAATACTTTACATGTATGTATTCTTTAAATGTGTTAAAAGAATGTGTGTTACATTCTAGTAAATTTAAAAACAACTTTATCTCATAGAATGGGCATCTGTTTCTGTTTGGGATGATTTCTAAAGCATGTCCACTTGCAAATATTAGGCAAATACTACTTGATAAGGAAAAGGAGGCCTTTTTAAGAACTAAGATTGAGGCTAGCCATATGCAAAAGAATGAAACTGGACTCCTGCCTTTTACAATATACAAAAATTAACTCAACATGGATTAAAGACTTAAATTTGAGACTTAAAACTGTAAAAATCCTAGAAGAAACCCTAGGAAATACCATTCTGGACATCAGCCTTGGCAAATAATTTATTAATAAGTTCCCAAAAGCAATTGGGAAGGGCATGAAATGAGGTGTGTATTTAACTTCACCCTCTACATCTGAAGTCAGTGAGTGGGGTGGAGGAGTAGACAAAAATTTAAAAGAAAAAATATCCCTAGGCTGGGCTTGGTGGCTCACGCCTGTAATCATAGCACTTTGTGGGGCTGAGGAGGGCGGATAACTTAAGGTCAGGAGCTCGAAACCAGCCTGGCCAACATGGTGAAACCCTGTCTTTACTAAAAATACAGAAAAGTTAGTTGGGCATGGCGGAAGGCGCCTGTAATACCAGCTAACTCCAGAGGCTGAGGCAGGAGAATTGCTTGAACCCAGGAGGCGGAGGTTGCAGTGAGTGGAGATCGCGTCACTGCACTCCAGCCTGGGCGACACAGCAAGACTCCGTCTCAAAAAAAAAAAAAAAAGTCTAAGAAAGATGGAAGTTGCCAGATTTCTTATTTAAAATGTAATAAATTCATGTTTGAGAGCTAAGATTAGATAGTGACTGTTAATAATTACAGGCTAATGAAAAAGTTTTAAATTTTACCTGGCTGCTGGTTTTCTTTAAAATTTGCTTTAAATTGTTATCTTTAAAATTAGTGACCGCGAATAATCGTAATAGTGAAGTGAGTGCTTGAATTTTTTGGAAATTAATTGTATTCTTATTTGGAAAGCAATTTTATTACTTACATGTTACTAGTGGCTCAAAAAATAATGTGTGAAAAGTAATCCATGATTCATGCAAACTCCATGAAGCTACATCCCCCACAGTACCCAAGAAAGCCTCTCCCACTTCCTGGTACTTAGAAGGAATTAAGTATTCCTCTGGATTTAAGCCGGCCTTGATAGCTTAGTACATAACTTTAAAAAACATTGCTCCATATATCTGTCCTCCTTCACGTGTGTTTATGGTACTAGTATGGATAGGCTCAATACGATTTTGTCTCTGAAGAATCTTCTTGCTTAGAAACCTTGTGTCCAACACTTACTGGTCAAGAGTGATCACATCCTGGTGGCCTCTGAACTGCCGAGCCAGGCGTAAGGCTAAGTCGTTGGCTTCGGATCTATTAAGATAACAGAGAGAGAGGACACTGACACAATCTCTTTTTAAAACATTTAGGATGTGCCAGGCACGGTAGCTCACACCTGTAATCCTAGCGCTTTGGGAGGCCAAGGAGGGCCGATTGCCTGAGCTCAGAAGTTAGAGACCAGACTAGGCAACACGGTGAAACCCCGTGTCTACTAAAATACAAAAAATTAGCCAGGCATGGCAGCGTGGGCCTATAGTCTCAGCTACTTGGGAGGCCGAGGCAGGAGAATTGCTTGAACCTGGGAGGTGGAGGTTGCAGTGAGTGGAGATCGCCCCACTGCACTCCAACCTGGGTAACAGAGTGAGACTCCATCTCCAGAACAACAACAACAACAACAACAACAACAAAAAACATTTAGGATGTTAATTACCAAAGTTGTAAGATTACATTTATTCAGAGACTTACAAAATAATAAGTTGAAATCCTCTCCTTCCTCTATCTTGCCCACCCACTTTACCCTTCTAATGTAAGTTTCCCTAGATGTTTTCAATAAAGAATGAGACATATAGAAGAAACCCAATAAACATTAAGGATATGCTGCCCATTTCAGACTTTAGTTCAGCCACATAGTGACTGAGGACGTGAAGAAGCCTTCATTAAACCTGATCTCCACAGGAGGAATGGGAGACTGAGGGCCCATTAGGTTGGCTGCCAACCTATGTCGTATTTACCCAATATTTGACTAGCTTCCTTCTCTATAAAATTAGTATCAAATTTTTTCCTATGTATTTCAGATAATCTAAATATACTACCAAACACAGGAAGAAAATAATAATAAGTGGAATGTTTACTATCTGCTAAACATCATGCTGAGGATTTTGCTTGTATTTATTCTTGTAACAACATTACAAGTACTGCCATCTCCTTTTTAAGGATAAAACAGCCTCAGAGAGGTAAAGTAATCAGAATAAGGTCTCATAGCTAATATGAGGTAGAGCAGGATTCAGACTGAAGACTTTTTTACTTTAAGAATATTTTGTTGGCCAGGCATGGTAGTGGTGGCTCATGCCTGTAATCTTAGCACTTTGGTAGGCCAAGGCAGGAAGATTTCTTGAGGTCAGGAGTTCAAGATCAACCTGACCAACCTAGCGAGACCCTGTCTCTGAAAATAATGAAATATTTTTTAAAATTAAAAAAAAAGAATATTAGTCTTGGATGGGTGCAGTGGCTCATGTCTGTAATCCTAGCACTTTGGGAGGCTGAGGCGGGCAGATTGTTTGAGCCCACGAGTTTGAGACCAGCCTGGGCAACATGGTGAAACCCCATCTCCACAAAAAACACAAAAATTAGGCCAGGCATAGTGGCTCACCCTATAACCCCAACACTTTGGGAAGCTGAGCCAAGTGTAGTGGTGTGACCCACCACGCTGGATATAAATTTGGTTTTAAAATATCTTAATGCAAAGTGAATCACAGAGAGTCATATAATCAAATATTCACAAAATGTCTAATAGTTAATTTTCATATATATTTCTTTCTTTTCTTTTCTTTTTTCTTTTCTTTTCTTTTTTTTTTTTTGACGGAGTCTCATGCTGTTGCAAGGCTGGAGTGCAGTGGCATGATCTTGGTTTACTGCAACCTGACTCCCTGGTTCAAGCAATTCTCCTGCCTCAGCCTCCCAAGTAGCTGGGACCACAGGTGTGCACCACCACGCCAAGCTAATTTTTGTATTTTTAGTACAGACAGGGTTTCACCATGTTGGCCAGGATGGTCTTGATCTCTTGACCTCGTGATCCACCCGCCTTGGCCTCCCAAAGTGCTGGGATTACAGGCATGAGCCACCACCCCCAACCATATTTCATTTTTAAAATAGGAGTTTCTACTATACGTTTATATAGCTTCCCCTAATATAATATTGCATTTCAAGCACATATTTAGGCATGCATTTGCAAAAACATACTTCTAGATATCTGCATAATAGTCTAAAGAATGGATATACAATGATTTGAATTTACAGAATTTAAAAGTAGGGGCCAGGCACGGTGGCTCACATCTGTAATCCCTGCACTTTGGAAGGCTGAGGTGGGCAGATTGCTTGAGTCCAGGAGTTCAAGAGCAGCCTGGGCAACATAATGAGTCCCTGTCACTAAAAAACAAACAAAACAAAACAAAAAAACTAAGTTAAAAAGTTGAGGCGGCCCAAGGGGCCTGCGTGGGGATGGCCAGCCTGTGGGCGTTGGTGCTGGCCCCAGGGACCACACACTGACCCTGAGGTGCTGCTGGTAGCCTCATGCATGGCCTTCCAGGCCAGTGGTGCTCCTTCTGGCTGGGCGCGGTTGCTCATGCCTGTAATCCCCGCACTTTGGGAGGCTGAGGCAGGCGGATCACCTGAGGTCAGGAGTTTGAGACCAGCCTGACTAACATGGAGAAACTCCATTTCTACTAAAATACAAAATTAGCTGGGCGCGGTGGCGCATACCTGTAATCCCAGCTACTCAGGAGGCTGTGGCAGGAGAATCGCTTGAACTCGGGAGGTGGAGGTTGCAGTGAGCTGAGATAGTGCCATTACACTTCAGCCTGGGGAAAAAGAGCGAAACTCCATCTCAAAAAAATAACTAACTAAATAAATAAATAAATGAAACTTGAAATGTATCTATTTGAGTTTCCCTCTTCTTCCTTTCTTTCTTTCTTTCCTTTTTCTTTTTTCTTTTTTTTTTTTTTTTGAGACGGAGTCTGACTCTGTTGCCCAGGCTGGAGTGCAGTGGCATGGTCTTGGCTCACTGCAAGTTCCCCCTCCCGGGTTCATGCCATTCTCCTGCCTCAGCCTCCCGAGTAGCTGGGACCACGGGCACCCACCACCTCGCCTGGCTAATTTTTTGTACTTTTAGTAGAGACAGGGTTTCACTGTGTTAACTAGGATGGTCTAAATCTCCTGGCCTCGTGGTCTGCCCTCCTCAGCCTCCCAAACTGCGGGGGTTACAGGTGCGAGCCACTTTTTACAGGCAGGCCTTCTTTCTTTTCTTGTGTTTGTGTTGGGGAAATATGCTCAATTTTCAACAATCAAAAATCTTTAAAAAGTTATAGCTTGTTTAGTAGAGTTATTTCTTGGCTAAAGTTCCTCATACACTCATTGAAAGAATATCTTGGCCTATTGATCCTTTAGCTACTTATTGCACTGCCTGAGGAGGTGAGCATCATTTGACCAGTTTGATTCAGAGTCTTGGAATAAAGTGGGAGAACCAGAAAGGCCAGGTCCCTAATGTGTGATCACTTAGTGAATGGCAAGAAACTCAGCAGACCTTTTTAGACAAGCTCCACCATGAATCAAAAGGAAAGATTTGTGTGAAAGAGTAGACAAAGCTTAGTGGGAATGGGGAGGGGTGGGAAACCATGAAACATACCCTGAATTTGTAAAATAACAAACAGAGAGTTTCTCCGGCAGAGTGGCTGAAAGGCGCTTGGCATACTCAACAATGTTGTCGTGGAGGAATCGAGAATTTGTATTTAGCAGTTCCATCTGTTTCAAGGCAGCTTTGACCACTTCTGGGTGACAGTGTCCCACTAAAGTTTATGAAACAAAAGCCCAACAAGTAAGTTAGAATTCTAAGTGCCTGGGAATAAGAGGAATGATGAAGCAAACAAACAAACAAAAGTTGAGTTCCTTTCTCTTCCATATTTTACTGAGATTTTCCCCGCTAGGACTACTGGCCCACTCAGCACAGGAACTGCAGCCACTGCAATTCCCTAGACAAATATTAAGTGTTCCAAGTCAGTTTTACTCCATGAACATTTCCTTCAAAGCACTGCAAGGACAGGACATTTACCATGGGCAACATTGTTGATGCAGTCCAAGTACTGTTCACCGTTCTCATCAAACATGTACTGCCTCCGGGCTCTCACTATTTTGATGGGATCCGACGCAAAGAAAACTTTGCATGAGGGCCTAGAAATAATCAAAGGAAACACTTTGGTCTGGTAGGACTACTCTCAGTATTTTTCCTTCTCAATGAAGGTCACCATCTGTGGAAAAGTACAATTACGTAAAGGAAAGGGAAAGCACAACCTGGATGACATACATTTCTTTTCATCTCATGTAAACCTGGAAACTTTTATGTTAATCTCCCATTCATGACATTGTTCACATTCCTTATGCTTGTTATGTTAAATGTGCCATGATTTGACAGTTTATTAGAGGCACATGAATCCGCTCTCTGATGGTTCTAATCACACAAACCAATAACTACTTTTCCTTTGAGAAATTTTGTTCTATCAGAAAAAAAAAAAAGACAAGTTTTTTTGGGGGGCTTAATGTGTCAGAAACTGTTACATATTTTGTAAATGTTATTTAATTCTGCCAACAATCCTATGCAATAGAGGTTATTATCATTCTCACTCTCACAGGTGAGGAGACCAAGGCACAGAGAAATTAAGAAACTGGCTTAAGGTTCCACAGACAGTAAATGAGAAAATCAGAATTTGCAAGTAGGCTGTGTTGTGCCATCGCCCAAGGTAGACATCTCTATTTCCCCTTCAATCTAATGTATAAAGACATGAATAGCACTGAAAACTAAATACAAATAACCTAGAGTTAAATACTACGAAGTTTTATAGATCATTTTCATTTTCATGTATTTTGAGTGGTACTTGTCCTGTATCAAATGGATTTTCCATTATTAACTAATGAAATTCAATTATGCTTCTAACCACTTAATATGTTTTTTGAGCATAATAAAGTCATCCATACTTTTATTTGGATGAATGTCTGGAGTATACATTTTATCACACAGAAATTTCATAAAGCCTTCTAATCTTGGCTTTATGAATATTTAAGAACTAAAGTTAAATATATTTATTTATTTTGGTGATTTTGCATACACACAAAAAAGCCCTCACACGCATTGGAGGTAGTTTTAGTAGTAGAAATATACTAAATTGATATGTAACTGTTTAGAAGGAATTTTGATTATTATGAGCAGTAGGTAACCTCAAATTTTAAAATTGCATAAGGGTGTGTTATATATTGATGCTTTTTCAGCATCATCAGCTGAAATGAAAATAATATTTTATAAGAATTTCTTATTGGTTCAAACTCAGCTGTTTACACCTAAAAGTTAAAATCCAAAAAAAAATCTTTGTTAAGGTTGTGGGCTGAAAGCTGCAGACTTCACATTGCCTTTTTAACACGTTTTCCACCTTGCCCGTCAGACTTGAGGTAAAATTCTCCTTCTTCCAGTCAGCCCATGGCTACACTCGTGCTTTTAGAAAATTTGTTCTGCTCATGTCAGAAACTATTAGGCATTCACTGGAATCTAACTATGTAAGATTGAAAACTAACAGAGTGAGTGATTAGAAAAAGTAGGGTAGTGATTGATTAATGGGGGAAGAACTGGACTATTTTGACCCCACTTGGCGGCTGAGAGAGACGGGACTAGTCTTCCAAACCACCATCTAGAAACCCCTCCAGTTGGGTGAGGAGCTTCAGTCTGAGAAACTGTCCAGCATTCCTCCGAAGAGGATGCGGATTGTTTTCCTCCTTGTAACCTCAAGCGCTCTCTCATGCCCACTGGCCCCGCTGCAGTCTTTCATTTCAAGTGAATATTGCAGACGGTTGACTTTACAGTGTTCGGGATCATGAATCATCATTTATATTTACACGTATCTTTTTAAAAACCACCCACAAAACACTAACATATTAATCTCATCTGCTTGCTCCTGTGAAGTAGAATGTTATTCTTACTTTCATAGAAGAGACAATTAAAGTAATTTGACAGAGGTCACACAGGGAATATGACACCCAACGAGGGCCAGAGCCCCGTCGGTCTTATATGCTCACCATCAGATTACCAAGTTGTCTGTGACAGGGGCAAGACAAGCAGACTGGGGAGAACACAGCTTGGGAGACCAAGTTGGGTAAGAGGGATCCAAATAAAATCTCTGCTTTTCTAACAGAAAGTGGTTTCAAGTTTTCCATTGGCTAGGTTAACACTTCACCGCTTAACCAAGCATGCAAGAAGAAAAAACTCACTTTAAGTAAAAATTGTCAGAATTAGTTTGTTTGCAGAGCCATCATGAAAACATATTTCTGAGTTCACAGTTTCCAAAAACTTTCGAGTTGGATGGGGGTGGCGGAGCGCTATCTTTCTCCCACCCACCTCCCATCCCTGGAATGGTGTCTGCTAGGGCTATTGGCTGTCATCCACCAACCCCTCTAGCCGGCCGGCAGCCCCCGCTAGTCCGCAGGCTGCAGAGCGAGCCGGGGACTTTCGAGCGGGCAGGGAGCCCAGTGTTCCGGGCTCCAGGAGCGTTTCTGGGAGCCCGCGCGGCCCCTGCAGGTGGAGGCGCGCAGGGCGTGCGCACAGGGGCGGCGGGCACGGAGGGCGGCGGTGGCATCGCTGGTTCCCTACCCGGCTTCATCTCTCCAACCTCTGCACTCGTTATTGCCCCCTCTCTGCACTTTCTTCTGGGCCAGGGTGCCCTTACCCGATGTGCTTCTTCCTCAGCGCCAGAGTGTCCCGCTTGCTGTACAGCTCGCACATGGTGGCGGGGTGCAGGGCGTCTGTCCGGTCTGCGCACCTCCTTCGCTAGCCTGGGACTGCCTTGGCGGCCCCGGCCTTCCTCCGGTTATCCCTCGTGGCGTTCTCTTGCCCGGGGCGTCGGAAGTCACTGGTGTCATCAACTAGCTAGGATTATCTCCCTTTTAAGTCTGGCTCTGGCGTTGACCTCCGCCAAGTCCCTCCTCCTCCCCCGCCGGGGCCGCGGGCAGGTCGCCGGGCTAGCAGCTCATTCGCCACCACCCTGTCCTGCCCGGGCGGCTCGGCCCTGCCCGCCCCTATCATTCCTCTAATTCTCCTTTCATTCTCCTAACTTTGCCTCCTTTGCTTTTCCTCCTCCTCTGCCTGCGAATTCCCTCCTTCCCACGTTCTTTCTGTTTCTTTTTAGTGTAGTCTTTTATTTTCTGGTAAAAATTGAGGAGTTAGGCGTTTCCCAGATCAAGACTCACTGCGCAGTCGGATAAGGTAACCTACCATTTACTCAGCACAAGGACGCATCCTAACGAGAAATAACCCGGACTCAGACTGTTATCTCCATTGGCGGTAATGATGTAGGCAGTGTTTCAAATATCTCCTTTAACAATAATTACACTTCTAATTCTTCTAACTATACAACTTACAAAACACATTCACATGACTTATCTTGTTCAGTCTTCAAAATAACCCTGAGAGATGACCACGAGTGTTAATAAACGGGGAAAGTGAGGTTATTCCTTGTTCTAATGATTACACATCCGCTGGATGCTGAAAACGGGACTCATTCTTAGATTTCTTGACTTCCCTCAAGATGGTCTTCTCACACTGATCATATCTGAAGCTAAACATGTGCACAGGTAGAATCTTAATTAACTGTATCATTAAATCATAAATTATTTTAACTAGAAGTCATCTGGTTTAACTTCTCTGCTCTGTAGATAAGAACGATGAGGCACAGGAAAGGTGAAGGTTTATTCAAGTTCACACAAACACTTCGTCATTGGGTTAAGGATAGGTCATTTTATTCTCTCTCTTTTGAAAGGGCAGTAGGGAAAGCCTAATTTGTATCTATCAACACATTTGATAAATATTTGCAACTGATCTGTCTCTTGAAAAAAGTTGTTAATATATATTCATGCACTGCAGGAGGAGTAGAATTGGATTGCCTAAGGTAGAAAGAGAAATGGAGTCCTGTGAGAAACACTGTGTTAATTCTAGGTTTTAAGCCAGGCGTGGTGACTCACGCCTGTAATCCCAACGCTTTGGGATTAATCCCAAACTGGGCAGATCACCTGAGGTCTGGAGTTCCAGACCAGCCTGGCCAACATAGCAAAATCTCGTCTCTACTAAAAAAATACAAAAATTAGCCAGCATGGTGGCGGGCACCTTTAATCCCAGTTACTTGGGAGGCTGAGGTGGGGAGAATCGCTTGAACCCGGGAGGCAGAGGTTGCAGTGGGTTGAGATCATGCCACTGCACTCCAGCCTGGGCTACAGAGTGAGACTCCATCTCAAAAAAAAAAAAAAAAAAAAAGAGTTCCATGTTTTATAAATGAAAAGCTGGAAGCACTTTGGAGACTCACAAGAAATCCCAATTATGTAATCTTGGTCTAGTTCTGTGCCTGAAAGATATTGCCAACTATATATCTACTCTCAAACCACCCTGACCTGGTGAAGTCGTAGTCATGCTTCCTTCACAAAACCTTATGGATTCTTGTTGTTAATATTCCCAGTGCCTTAAGAAACCCTGGATTAAGAGTCTTGGGTTCTAGATCTGGTTCTTCCATAAACCAGCTGGGCTTCTTAACCTTTCTGAGGCCAAATTTCTTTGTATTGAAAACTGAGCTCTCTGGCTAGTGGGGAGGTACACAGCTGTAATCCCAACGCTTTGGGAGGCCGAGGCAGGTGGATCACTTGAGCTCAGGAGTTTGAGACCAGCCTGGGCAACCTGGTGAAATTCTGTCTGTACAAAAAATGTAAAAATGAGCCAGAGATGGTGGCATGTACCTGTAATCCCAGTTACTTGGCAGGCTGAGGTGGGAGGATCCCTTGAGCCTAGGAGAAAGACTCTGCAGTGAGCTAAGATTGTGTCACTGCACTCTAGCCTGGGTGACACAGTGAGACCCTGTCTCATAAAAAGAAGAAACCCTCCAACTCAAAGCATTACAAGTAGGGCTTGAATGAGATCATGATTTTGTCTTTATAGAAGTAGAGTCCTGAGCCCTCTTCTTTTCTCTTCACTCTTTCCGAAGAGTGCTAACTTATGTTTTAAGCATTTATTTAGGAGAAGGCTTTTTAGATTCATTACCTTTTAAGGGAAAGCAAGCCATAGCTACATAAAAGATAATTTCCCCATTATTTAACTTTTTTCACAATAGAATATATAATATTGACTAAGTACCAAGGACAGTCTTTAAAGAACTGACACATAATGGATCAAAATAAGGACGGATAAAAGTCGACAGACAACCACACTATACAAAGCTTTATCAAAAAACAAATCCCAAGGTATTTGGGGGTATATTTTCTCATGTACTTCTCAAATGTATAATTATATGGTAGGAATGTATACTGTAGTGCATTTTCTCTCCAGAAGTTGACACTTGGGCCAGGCATGGTGGCTCACACCTGCAATCCCAGCACTTTGGGAGGCAGAAGTGGGCAGATCTATTGAGGTCAGGAGTTCAAGACTAGCCTGGCCAACACGGTGAAACCCCATCTCCACTAAAAATGCAAAAAATTAGCCAGCTGTGGTGGCGTGTGCCTGTAGTCCCAGCCACTCGGGAGGCTGAGGCAAGAGAATCACTTGAACTTGGGAGGTATAGGCACTGCAGTGCCACTCCAGCTCCAGCTTAGGTGACAGAGCAAGATTCTGTCAAAAAAAAAAACAAAAAAAAACAAAAAAACAAAAAACAAAAGGAAAAAAGAAGTTGATGTTCTCTCAGTTTTGGTTCTGACCTTATTGATTGGCTCACTCTATTAAGTGAGTCCTGATCCGAAGGTCATAGATTTCTCAACAACCAAGGCTTGGTCAAACAAACCATATTTGTGCATGACTGAAATGGGGAGGTACAGCCCACACAAGCTTGGAAAAATAAGAATTCCATTCAATAGTCCAATGAGAAGAGTCTGAATGGCAAGTTTTAATTTTCTTGTTGGTAAAAACCCTGCAAAAATGGGTGGGTGAACTATACGTTCCCAATAACAGAGATTATTCAGCTTATTAGACATTACTCAAGATGAAACATGGGCATTTGAAAGTTTTCACTCTTTCCTGTTACCCTGTCATGCCCTAATCTACCCTACCCTTCACAGGGATTTGCATTTTCTGAAAATCATACATCGTCTAGGACAAATGCTGAGTGTGGTGCTTTTCTGACCTGACACACGACATCCAAAGAGGGCATCTTTGATCCCAAACAGAACTTTGCATGAGCAATATAGTTCACATGTCTGAACTTCACCTGAGAACTCTACATTGCTGTCAACATGTGCATATAACTGGGCACACAGCTCCTAGTTCAGATTAGAAGGAGGCTGACAGGTTAAAACAGGTGTCTATCTCTGGGAGTTCAAAACCACTTCAAAGAAGCCATTTGAACAACAATATGCGTGGGCTGGGTGCAGTGGCTCACACCTATAATCCCAGCACCTTGGGAGGCCAAGGTGGGTGGATTTTGAGACCAGCCTGGCCAACATGGTGAAACCCCGTCTCTACTAAAAATGCAAAAATTAGCCTGGTGAGGTGGCATGAACCTGTAGCAGCTACTTGGGAGGCTGAGGCAGGAGAATCACTTGAACCCAAGAGGTGGAGGCAGTGAGCTGAGACTGCACTACTCAACGCCAGCCTGGGTGATAGAGTGAGACTGTGTCTCAAACAAAACAAAGCAATATGTGTGAATGTGTGCCTCTACTGTGTATCAATGGCACATCAAGATTGTGTAAACTGGCTGGGTACAATGGCTCACACCTCTAATCCCAGCATTTTGGGAGGCTGAGGTGGGAAGATCAGTTGAGCCCGGGAGTTCGAGACCAGCCTAGGCAACATAGTGAGATTCCATCTTTATTTTCTCTAAATAAATTAATTAAATTTTAAAATTGCATAAACCTTTTTCTCTACTCCCTTCATCCTGAAATTCCCTTCCAAACTAAGTCCAGAGGAGTCTTCCAGACTTGTGTTTGTGTGTGGTGAGGGGAGACTTCTGGAGAGGGGGAGTAAGGTTATATTTTAGATACCCCAGTCTCATCTTAGTTCTCACTGAAACCTCTAGCCAACCTAGGAGCCACATACAAAACTCAAGAAGCTGATGACTGGTACTTGCACTTCATGGTGCTCCAGATGGAGACAGGGATCTAGAATATGGCTTCAGTTTATTTCTCATGAGTTTATCTCCAGTGGTGAAGTGGAGCAGAATATGCCACTGTGGAATAAAAGTTAATTTGAGCTGAAGGTATTTGAGAACCAACAGATGACAGAGAGGCTTGTTTTCTCAACTCCCTTATCTACCTAAAAGCAGAGTCTCCCGAAGGAACTCAATCATCTTAAGTTCCCTCCCTAGGAGTTTCACAAAGAGGGAAGATTGACTCTTGTCACCAGAGCCCAAGAAGCCAGCTTCAGGATAAGAGATCACCTAAGCAGACATTGCCACAAAACTATCTTATCTCCCAAGTATTTTCCTAAGGACCCATTTATTCTTCCTAAATGTCATTTGTTTTTTCTTTTTTTGTTTTTGTTTTTTGTTTTGTTTTGAGATGGAGTTTCACTCTTGTTACCCAGGCTGGAGTGCAATGGCGTGATCTCAGCTCACTGCAACCCCTGCCTCCTGGGTTCAAGCGATTCTTCTGCCTCAGCCTCCCAAGTAGCTGGCGTTATAGGCACCTGCCACCATGACTGGCTGATTTTTTGTATTTTTAGTAGAGATGGGGGTTTCACCATGTTGGCCAGGCTGGTCTTGAATTCCTGAGCTCAGATGATCTGCCTGCCTTGGCCTCCCAAAGTGCTGAGATTGTAGGCATGAGCCACAGCACCCAGACCATCCATTTGTTTTTTTCATAAGTGCTCTTCCTCTCTTCCTCTCCCTTCTTTTCTTAAGATGGTTTATAAGCCCCCAATTCGTTTTTCTTTTTCTTTCCTTCTTTTTTTTTTTGATGGAGTTTTGCTCTTGTTGCCCAGGCAGGAGTGCAATGGCACAGTCTTGGGTCACTGCAACCACCGCCTCCTGGGTTCAGGTGATTCTCCTGCCTCAGCCTCCCAAGTAGCTGGGATTACAGATGCCCGCCACCATGCGGGAGCTTCCCAGCAGCTGAACATGTGGAGGTTCCTGGAGGATGGTGCCCCAGGTAGTGCATGGAAGCTCCACGTCCCTTCCCTCATACCTCTCTTTATGCATCTCTACATCTGTATCCTTTGTAATATCCTTTTTTTTTTTTTTTTTTTTTCTGAGACAGGGTCTCACTCTGTCACCTAGGCTTGAGCACAGTGGTGTGATCTCAGCTCACTGCAACCCCTACTTCCCAGGTTCAAGCGATTCTTGTGCCTCAGCCTCTCGAGTAGTTGAGATTACAGTCACGTGCCTGTATTTTTTGTATTGTTAGTAGAGACAAGGTTTCACCATGTTGGCCAGGCTGGTCTTGAACTCCTGACCTCAAATGATCCACCCATCTCGGCCTCCCAAAGTTCTGGATTACAGGTGTGAGCCACCACGCCTGGCCTCCTTTGTGATATCCTTTATAATAAACCAGTCAATGGGCCTAGTAAGAGAGAAAGATGAAATTCATTTTAAGTAAGTTAGAAGCAGCACAGAAATACTTGGCACAGAAGTGCTGTATTGTTGTGCTGGGCTTGGGCATGTTTGATAAGCATCACATGTGCTGTGGAAAGGAGAAAATGTCAGATACACAGAAAGACTGGAAACACTTTGAGTCCTTTTACTTTCTGTACATATGTGCCTTGGATTGTTTTCCAAAGTAAACACTTGATAGAGATTGAGGAAGAAGTAGCAAGGCTCTTTTGTACCAGTATGTTCAACATTCCTCAAAAAAAGCGTGAAGATGAAGAATCGGGAGGAGAAAAGACAGCTTGACTTCTGTACCATTCAGGAGAATGATGGCAAAACACCTAGCAATGAAAAATGAGCATGTGCTCTTCAGTCATGTCTACTCTGCTGCCACCTCTCAGAAAAAGCTCAGAATGGCATTGTGTTTGAAGTAAACTGTTTGAATTAATTACTTAAAAAATTAGATGTGTCATTTTATATATATATATATATTAAACAAGTTTATTAGGAAAGTAAAGGAATAAAATAATGGCTGCTCCATGGGCAGAGCAGCCATCATTATATCCTTAAGGCCTATTTTTTTCTCCCTAGAGTCAAAGTTCTATAAGCTAGGGACTGTATCTGACCTTATTCCACTTACCCTAGCATCTAGTCCAGGGTCTGGTACACAATAGATTCTCAATAAATACTTAAAAAATAGACGTCGATTTTAGTAATTAGTGGATAACAATCACAGCTACAAATTCTTGCCTCTTCCCACCATGTGGTTGGTATATGCTGGCTACTTGGATTTACATCTCTCCTATCTTCATATCAGCAGGGTAGATATTATCTCCATTTTCACAGAAGAAAACTGAGACTCAGAAGGTTGTACGATTTGCCCAAGGCCACAGAGCTGCTTTGGGGTAGAACCAGGACAAGTTTCCCGTCTGTTTCTGTTTTACTCTAAAATCCGTGCCCCTTCCATTCTGACTGACTGCTTTGAGGGCCACCTGATGTGCCATTGTTATTTACCCTCTTCTCAAAATTCTTGTCTTCAAAATTTTGTGTTTATTCTCTTCTTTGCAGTACCAAGATAGTCTCTGCTAACATAGAGTTAAGACAAAGCTCCTTGCGCATAGGAGAATGACAGCATCAGCTGATTTTCCTGGTGTTTTGTTTAATTTAATTTAATTTAATTTAATTTAGGAGAGCTAAATAATTAAACATGAGGCCAAAGTACATAAGAAAGTGGCAGTCTTTTATTGCAAATATGCACACACTCTCGGGTGAGGTTCTCTGGTCCTCAGGTGTGGGGGGCCAGGGAAGTCGCGCCGGCGCTCTCGGGTGATGTTCTCCGGTCCACAAATGCGGGGGCCGAAGAAGTCACGCTGACTCCTGTCGGCAGCAGACTTTTATGCATTGGTACTGGAAGGGGGAGGGCAGTGGGCGGGATAAGGGCGTGATAGGGGTGTCTCCGTAGGCGTGGCCGGGTAAGTTTTGATCTCTTTGGATTGACATCACCTGGCGCATGCTCGGTTGATCTGTATCTTCCCGGGGTGGGCTGCATTTTCCCGTGCGTGGGAAAGTTGGTGAGGAAGAACCCGGAAGCAACATGGATTGTGCCTTCTTGTTCACCTTCCTCCATCTTGTCCTTTCTCCTTCACCCAAACAGTCCAACCTCTTATTGATTATAAGAATTTGGGGTGCCGTTGTCTGGCTGGCTGCTTCCTGCTGTTAGGGGGTGTAGTTAGGGTCTGAGGTTGGCAGTTGGGTGAAGGGATGCAGAAGCATTTGGTTGAAGGTGACTTGGGTGATCTCTTGGACCCTGGCTCGGAGAAATTTTATTAAAATGGGAGCAAAATATAAGGCAAGGCAGAGGATTAGTATGGGAATTAGGAAATCACAAAGGGCACCCTGCCAAGCTAGGTCTTCTATGAGAGTAAAAAGTTGGGAAACCTACTGGTTGGGGTATGGGTTGGGAAGGAGGGTGTCTATTGGGTTTATGAGGGAAAAGTCAGTTAAGTTAAGATGAAGAATGGTGAGGAAGCGGGAAAATTTGAGGAGGGTGTTGATCCTTGAGTAGAACCTGGTCACCTGGAGAAAGGGAAGGGGAATAGATGTTTTGAGTTAGGTTAAGATGTCTCATCCCAAGAGGGGGTGGGACAAGAGGGTATGATGAGGAAAGAGTGGGCAAAGCATGCATAGTCCAGGCAGTAATTTAACATTGGGGTCTGGCGAGGGTTAGACGGTTTACCGTCTACCCTAACTACTGAGATGGTGGCTGGCTGGCTAAGACCTCCATAGGTTGACAAAACAGAATAGGTAGCCTCCGTATTGATGAGAAAAGAAATTGGCTTACCCGCTACCTGTAGAGTTACCCTAGGCTCGGCGAGGGTGACAGGGGTCTCCAAGTGTGGGCACCGTCAGTCGTCGTCCAGGTGTAGGAGCTGGAAGGAGCCTTCCGGCCTTTGAGGAGAGGCACCATGTTGAGGCGCAATGCCTGCCCTGCTGGCGGGGCAATCAGACTTCCAATGTCCTTCCTGTTGGCAGGTTGGGCATGGCGTGGTAGGCAGGCGAGGATTTGGATACTGTTTTGCCTAATGCCCAATTGTGCCACACTTAAGGCATGGACGAGACGGAGTGGCCAGCTTGGCCTGGGGACACTGGTTTGCCTAGTGTCCTGGGTCTCCGCATTTAGCAGGAGCCCTTGGGAGACTTGCCCTGTGTCTTCCCTGCTGGCAGAGTGGGCAATGCTGGTTGGAGGGCAGCCACTAGAGCTTGCGCCTGAAGCACAGCCCTTCTTTTCTCCTTGTCTAGCTCTGCGGCCTCAGCTGCTGCTTCTCTGGAGTTAAAAACTTTAAAGGCCAATTTTACTAAGTCCTGTATGGGGGTTTGAGGCCCATCTTCAACCTTTTTTAGCTTTTTTCGAATATCTGAGGCTGACTGGGAGATAAAATAGGAGTCTAGGACAGCTGCTCCGGCTGGGGAGGTGGGGTCTAGCCGAGTAAATTGGCCTAGTGCCTCTGTAAGGTGATTTAGGAAGGAAGCCAGGTTCTCATCTGGGTGCTGGATGATTTCCTTTAGTTTATCAAAATTGACCACTTTGTTAGAAGCTGCCTGAATACCGGCCAAGAGACATTGAACCATAATGTCTCTCCTATGGCGGCCGGGCTGCTGTGGCTGGTAATCCCAATCTGGTTCTATGGACGGGACAGCCATCTCTCCTAATGGGACGGTGGCATCAGTTAAATGCCATTGATCTGCATGTTGCCTGGCGGCTGCAAGAATACACTCTCTTTCCTCTGGGTTAAGGGAGGGGGACAAACTGACCTGTAAGTCATGCCAGGTTAGATCATATGCCTGACTTAGATATCGAAACTCCTTGGAATATAGGGTGGGGTTAGCAGAGAAGTCACCGAGCCGTTTTTCAATCTTGGAAAGGTCTGCCAAAGAAAAAGGGACATGGACTCTAACTAGTCCTTTGGCTCCAGCGACCTCTCAGAGGCAGGCCAACAAACAGGGGAGGTTGAAACAGACTGACTAGTCGGGTAGGTTGAGACCGGCTGACCAGTAGAGGGGGTTGAGACCGGCTGACCGGTAGAGGGGGTTGGGGCAGGCTGACTGGTAGAGGGCTGACTAGTGGGGGCCGCTACGGTGGTCTTGGAGCGAGTGTGGGCGGAAATGGGAGAGGTAAGAGGAGTGGCTGAGGGAGGGGCTATGGGAGGAGCATAGGGAGGGGGGTTGGAAGGTCGGGAGGGAGGTGCCCCACCATCGGCCTCGTCTGAGATGGAAGTAGAATCTTCCTCTGCTTGTGGTGTGGGGGCTGAGGGCTGGGTTTTAACTAACAAGACCTGGGCCATTGAACACTGGGCGAACAGGTCTGGGCGGGAGCGCAAGTCCTAAAAGCCTTGGACATAGATAATTTCTGACCACTTTCCGAGCCTCTGGCAGAAATTAGAGAGATCTAATTAAAATGTTATGGTCTAAGGTGCCTTCAGGCGGCCATTGAGACTGGTTGTCTAATTTATATTGTGGCCATGCCACAGTGGAGAGTAAAATCAGTCGCTTTCATTTAAGATCTTGCTCTAATTGTAAAGTTTTGAGATTAGTTAGAAGACACCCTAAAGGAGTATCTCTAGGTATTTTGGATTGGGGGTTTCCCATTGCCTTTCTCTCACCTGTAGGCGGAAACCGAACTCTACCTGGCTACAAAGCGTCCTTTGGAGCCACTAGAGACCGGGAGGCTCCTGGAGCCGGAATGGAGATTACCTCCAGGTGGACGTCTCTGTCCTGGATGGGTCTCACACGGACTGGAATGGAGTTCCTTTGGGCAGACGTCTCTACCTTTGGGAACTCTCCTGTGGGTCACCTGGTGACCAAAAAACCTTGGGCCTGCGCAGGACTTCTGGCCAAGGAGTATGAGAGGGAGGCAAGAGATACTCACCCCTAGGAGACTTGGAGGTGTGGAAAGCGATGTCTAGGTCCTGGTCCGTCCGTGGCGTGGAAGGAGGAGGCTCCTCGGACCTTAGGGGGCCTTGAGGAGGGGTCTCCTCCTGGGTTTTTGGCATGCCACAGTGGAGAGGAAAATTAGCCGCTTTCGTTTTAAATCTTGAGCTAAATGTAAGGCTTCCAAGTTTTGGAGGAGACACCTTGAAGGGGTGTTCGTAGGGATTTTCAATTGTGAGGTTCCCATTGTTTAACCACCAGAAATGGAAACCGACCTCACGCAGTGGCAAAGCGTCCTTTGCCGCTGCTGGAGACCGGGGGGTCCTGGAGCCACTAACGGAGAATTGAGGAACTTCAAGATGGACGTCTCCGAGTTGAAGACCTCACTGCGCCACAGGGTGGCTACGTCCTTGGGCGTACGTACGACTCTAGGCCAGGGACATGGAAACGGACGGAGATGGTTAACAAAGGGGAGTACTCACCGAAGAAGAAATTCTCAGAGCGGCACCAGTGGAAAGCTGGAACACTTGTTTGGTGTTCGTGGCTGGTTGGGTTGGGAGCCGGTTCCCTGTGGAGGAGGTTCGTTAGACCCTTAGGGGATGTTGAGGAAGGGTCTCCTCCTGGGTCGGGTTTCGGCACCAACTGTTTTAATTTAATTTAATGTAACTTAATTTAGGAGAGGTAAGTAATTAAACATGAGGCCAAAGTACGTAAGAAAGTGGCATTCTTTTATTGCAAATATGCACACACTCGGGTGAGGTTCTCTGGTCCTCAGGTGTGGGGGGCCAGGGAAGTCGCGCCGGCGCTCTCGGGTGATGTTCTCCGGTCCACAAATGCAGGGGCCGAAGAAGTCACGCCGACTCCTGCCGGCCAGACTTTTATGCATTGGTACTGGAAGGGGGAGGTCAGTGGGCGGGATAAGGGCATGATAGGGGCGTCTCCGTAGGCGTGGCCGGGTAAGTTTTGATCTCTTTGGATTGACATCACCTGGCGCATGCTCGGTTGATCTGCATCTTCCCGGGGTGGGCTGCATTTTCCTGTGCGTGGGAAAGTTGGTGAGGAAGAACCCGGAAGCAACATGGATTGTGCCTTCTTGTTCACCTTCCTCCATCTTGTCCTTTCTCCTTCACCCAAACAGCTGGAGAAAGTCTATGTTTGAAAATCATAGTGAAATGGAAAAATGGAACAATCTTTTTAAAAAGCCATCTATGCAGCAGCATTCAGCGGACATATTATAGTTCCCGTTTATGTGGAAGAAGTCCAGAAATGTCAATAAGTCTCTAGGTAAGTAGGTACAGAAATAATGGGTGACACTGCAATATCAGACATGGCACATGGGGTACCCATGCCTCCAGGCAGCTTTCTAAGAAACAGCTTCTCTGGGAACTGGCAGGCCTTAGGAGCCATGCGGCTGCCAAGTTCTTGCCCAGTGAGAGCCCTTTCTTCCTGGCTTGTCCCTGAGACTGCAAGGACATGGAAGCAGACCAGAAGCAGCACAAGTTGTACAGTATGTGTGTTCAACTTTTAAAAATGGAAGTAAAGTGGGTATCTAATTTAACATTATAAATTAAGTATTATAAACTTTTTGTTTGAAATTTTTACTTATTTATTTATTTTTGAGATAGGGTGTCACTCTGTCTCCCAGGCTGGAGTGCAGTGGCATAATCACAACTCACTGCAGCTTTGACCTCCCTGGGCTAAGGTGATCCTCACACTTCAGCCTCCTGAGTAGCTGGGACCACAGGCATGTGCCACCATGCCAGGCTAAATAATTTTTGTATTTTTTGTAGAGACAGGGTTTTGCCATGTTGTCCAGGCTCATCTCTAACTTCTGTGCTCAAGTAATTCACCTGACTCAGCCTCCCAAATTGCTGAGATTACAGATGGGAGCCACCATGCCTGGACCTTATAAACATTTTTTTTTTTCCCCACCAAGACAGAGTCTTGCTCTGTCACCCAAGCAAGAGTGCAATGGCATGATCTTGGCTCACTGCAACCGCCGCTTCCTAGGTTCAAGCAATTCTCCTGCCTCAGCCTCCCAAGTAGCTGGGATTACAGGCATGCATCACCACACCTGGCTAATTTTTGTTTTTGTTTTTCTTTTTTGTATTTTTAGTAGAGACAGGGTTTCACCATGGTGGCCAGGCTGATCTCGAACTCCTGACCTTGTGATCTGCCCGCCTTGGCCTCCCAATGTAAACTTTTAAAAAAGCTAAGTATACTGAGGTTTTCATGGCATTTAATATTTGTAGTCTTGAACCTTTAAACACCACTCCTTCAGTTTTCCTGATTATAAAGATATGTGGTATGATTTATAGCTAGGAGAAAATCAGTACTGTAAAAACCAGAATCATGCTTCCTTTGGGAAAGAGAGTTACTGTGGAAAGCAAAATGCCTAAGGCTTCTGGATATGAAATTGTAAGCCTGGGGGCAGGGTCTTAAATGGGCAGAGTGAGTGACTGAATTGCTCCCCCTGGAAAAGAGGAAGAGCATTCTTGCTCTGGAGATGGAGGGCTCGAGGAGGAGAGACCAGTGGGAAGAAGAGAGAGATGAGATGAGCCTGCAGAGAAGGAAAGGTCAAGGAATCTTTCCATTATTCCATTCTGATTTGCTTGATTTGATATAGTCATGTAGACCCTTCATGCCACCAAGCCTTAGGCAAGCATATCATACACACACACTGTATTTATCATGTGACTGTTTTGTGGAAATCGTGAGAACAGGGCTGAATTCCATGCCTGTGTCCCCAGCAAGAGTGAAAACTAGGGTTTTGCAGGCATGGGAAAGTAAGGCAGAGATGGTGAAGAGAAAACAGTAACCTTGGCCATGCCTGGGAACCATGGTCTTCAGGATCCTGTGTGGGACTTCTCCCAAAATGCAGAGGGGGTTTATAGACACTATTTCCTGGATTTTGAGGGGGCAAGATGACGTTTGGGTTCCATCGGTGGAGTTTCCCAGGCCTGTGTCTTGTATTCATCCTTGGTACCACTTTTCTTTTTAGGGAAACTGGTAGAGGGAAGAGGAGTTTTGGAGACAGGCTAACCTGAATTTGCAACCGATCTCTCTTTCTATTGCTTAACCCATTTGAACCACTTTTTTTTTTCAGCCATAAAAAAATAATCTCACAGGACACAGGATGGTGAAGAGGCTTGAATTAAATGACATCTCATATACAGGTTAAAAATTCAGGTCTTGACTCCAAAGTGTTTGATTCAAATCCTGGCTCTACCATCTGCTAGCCATGTGACTTTGGATAAGTTATTCAATTTTCTGTTATAAAAAATGGGGCAGCTGGGCCCGGTGGCTCACGCCTGTAATCCTAGCACTTTGGGAGGCCAAAGTGGGCCAATCACTTGAGGTCAGGAGTTTGAGACACGGAGAAATCCCGTGTCTACTAAAAATACAAAAATTGGCCGATGTGGTGGCCTACACCTGTAATCCCAGCCACTTTGGGAGGCTGAGGCAGGAGAACTGCTCGAACCCGGGAGGCGGAGGTTACAATGAGCAGAGAGCACATTACCGCAGTTCAGTCTGGGCAACAGAGTGAGACTGTGTCTCAAAAAAAAAAAAAAAAAGGAAAATGGGGCAAATCAGTGCATCTACCTTCTGTGTTGTTGGGAATGTCAAATGAGATAATACAGTAAAGCACTTTAGTGTAATTGCCAGACAAGTTCTTCTTGCCCATTGCACAGATAAACCCAATTCACTGAGACATGTTATTGCAGTGGAGAAATAATTTAATTATTGCAAGGCAGCTGAACAGGAAGATGGGATTTATTATTCAAATCCACTTCCATGAAGGCTCAGAGGTTAGGGTTTTTCAGGAATAGTTTGGTGGGCATGGAGACATTAGGGAATGGGTGCTGTTGTTTGGTTGGGGATGCAATCATAGGGGTGTGGAAAAAAACAGAGTACTCCTCTGGGTGGGGTCCACAGGACTGGTTGAATCCTGAGTCATGGCTTTGGGTGGAGTCGATCAGTAGCCAGAAGGCAAGAGTCTGAAAAAGCATCTCAAAATATCAATCTTACGTTGTACAGTAATGATGTTATCTATAGGAACAGTTGGGGAAGTCTCAGATCTTGTGACCTCCAACACAGTAAAGGATTATAGCAAGGCACGCTACGCCTACATTTTAGCAGAACTCAGGCCCCTCCCGTAATCCTAATCTTGGGAGCTTTCATTAGTTTTACAAAAGTGGTTTCAGTTCCTGGGCAAGGAGGGGGTTAGTTTTAGGGAGGGACTGTTATCATCCTTGCTTCAAAGTTAAACTAGAAACTAAATTCTTCCCATGGTTAGCTTGCCCTATGTCCAGGACTGAGGGAGGGCAGCCAGCTTGTGGGGCTAGAAGCAAGATGGAGTCAGCCATGCTGGACTTTATTATCATAATCTTTGCAAAGGCAGTTTCAATCATGTCTGGTATTACAGCAAGTACTTAGTAAATGGCGGCTATTATTGTTATTATTATGTATGTAAAATGTCTGGTTTGGCAAGACATTGATTAATGATTTTGCACTTTCATTCGATTGAAATGTAAGAGCTGTGAATTCCCATGCGCCCCACACCTCTTTTTCCCAGAGGAATTAACTAAAAGAGAATCAACTGATCACTTATATCAGTTATGAAGGTTCATAGAAGCTTAAAAAACACCTCTGCACTTTTTAAAGATAAAGACTTCTGACCAAATAAGTTTAAAATGTTGTTGATACATACATATATTTTATTTGGAAAAAAAAAGTACTGTCAGTTCTAAGAAATATACTCCATGTTTTTGTTTGCACTTCAACAATCTGCTTGTCATTTGTCCTCTAATGCAGAATCTTCGACCTGCCAGTGTGCATCCTCTCCCTGTGGACAGCACACTCTGCCTTTTCAAGCTACTCAGTTTTCCTCACACTTCAGTCTGTTTTCCTATTATTGCTTCGGGTTGATAGCAACTTTCCATGGTATTTGAAGCATACACCCATATGCCAGGATTTTGAATGTCATACTAAATAAAGAGGATTTTTTTTTTTGAGTCAGAGTCTCACTCTTTCACCCAGGCTGGAGTGCAGTGGTGTAGTCTTGGCTCACTGTAGCCTCAACCTCCCAGGCTCAAGCAATCCTTCTAACTCAGCCTCTCAAGTAGCTACGACTACAGGCGCACGCCACCACACCCAGGTAATTTTTGTAGAGACAGGGTTTTGCCATGTTGCCCAGGTTAGTCTCAATCTCCCAGGCTCAAGCAGTCCTCCCACCTTGACCTCCCAAAGTACTGGGATAAATAAAGAGGGTTTTTTTTTGTTGTGTTTTGTTTTGTTTTGTTTTTGACAAGCCTCACTCTGTCACCCAGGCAGGAGTGCGGTGGCACAATCTTGGCTCATTGGAACCTCCGCCTACCGGGTTCAAGTGATTCTCCTGCCTCAGCCTGCTGAGAAATGCACCACCTCGCCCAGCTAATTTCTGCATTTTTAGTACAGATGGGGTCTCACCACGTTGGCTAGGCTGACTTTGAACTCCTGGCCTCAGGTGATCCACCTGCTTCAGCCTCCCGAAGTACTGGGATTACAGGCATGAGCCACCGTGCCTGGCAAAGAGTTTTTTAGAAAGAAGTTCTGGAAAAGAAAGAAGCTTTCCTGCCTGCCCTTTGTCATGGTGGAGCAGAACTATCTAGTGCTCTAATTGTGAGGAGCTCTGCTGAGATATAGAATAGCTTGGTGTGACTTGGTGACTTTAGGGTTAGAGGGCTTGGGTTCAAGTCCTGACTCAGAGCTTACTTGTGTGACCTTTGGTCAAATCACTTAGTTTTTCTCTTTTTTTGGTTTCCTTGGGTAAAATAGGGTAGCTGGCTCTGCAAGGAGGGAGGGTAAATAAATTAATAATCCTGATGAGCGGTAAATATGTTGGTTCTTACTGTTAATGTGCTAGGCTATTTTAGTGAATTATTTCTGACCCAAACCAGTTTCCCACCTCCAGTTTCAGGAAGATAATAAACCTAGTAGTGCTGAATTACCAGGACGCATGTAGGGCTAGTGGTTGATTTTATTCCTTATCCCTGAAGGTGCATCACCCTGCACTTTGCTGTAATCTTGAATTAAAATGGTTCTGAACCTCCTAATAGTAACTCATTATTGACAGCTTTAGCTTTCTTGAGACCTCTGAAACTCTTTCTGCCTGGAGCTGGAGCCAGGAAGCTTGGATTCTAGTCCCTATTCCTCACTTCCTATGGGGGATTGGCAGCAAGGCAATTCACTTTCCTGAGCTTGCTTTTACAGATTGGGTAAGATTCACATGACATTTTACATGGAATGATTTTTAAGTTGGGGAATGTGCATAAGATAAGTTACTGTGTGATATGTTGATAATAATGGTAACAGTAGTAAGTGCACTTATTTTATTAGTAGGCGTGACCTCAAGGCTTACCTAGAGCGTGTTTTTAGTTCTTTGAGTCCTCATAATGCTGAAGATCTTAGGCATATGATTCTTTTCCATTTACAGTGGTGGCAGCATTTGGGCAAGATATTATATAGAAGGAAGATTATAAAATGTATATTAGTCAAATGTTGCTAATTATTTGCCATGATATATAATTTGAAGAAGGAAGATAGAATTTTGGGGAGATTCTTATGTGGAGTTACACAAACCATGTGCTTTTTGGATAACTTTGGAGAGAGTAGAGGGGGCATATCGGCATTATATTTATAGATCCTTTGTACATTTTAAAATTTTTATTTGAGACAAGGTCTCACTTTGTTGCCCAGGCTGGAGTGTAGTGACACGATCATAGCTCACTGCAGCCTCGACCTCTGGGCTCAAGCGATCCTCCCCCCTCAGCCTCCTGAGTAGCTGGGGCTACAGGTGCATGCCACCACACCTGGCTAAGTTTTACAATTTTTTTGCAGAGATGGGGGTCTCACTTTGTTGCCAAGGCAGGTTTCATATTCCTGGGCTCAAGTGACCCTCCTGCCCTGGTCTCCCAAAGTGCTGGGATTACAGGCATGAGCCACTGTACCTGGCTCTACAGATTCTTTCATGCTCAAAAATAAATGAAAATACATTCTCCTTTATTTCCAAATGTGCTTTTTTCTTGATCCTTGAACTACTTTCTTTTTTTGTACCTCAGTAAACACAGTGATTAGCAGAGGCTGAAGGAGAAATCACAAGCTATTTTCCATAGTCTTAACTACATTCTGTCATGGAATAAAAACGACTGATTGTCCTATGTGTTCCAGCAGAACTATTAGATACATCGTTTTCTGGGAACCCCTCCTTTTGAATTCCTCTCATTTTGAGGGTCACCATGGCCCAAAGCCACCACTGGTTTTAGGGGACAGCCCTAGGACTCCAGTCCACTCCCAGACAGGTCACAGCTCTGCCTGTCCATTGGTAATATATAAAAGGTATTTATGTATGTATGTATGTATGTATGTATGTATGTATGTATGTACGTACGTATGTATGTATTTTTGAGACAGAGTTTCACTCTTGTTGCTCAGGCAGGAGTGCAATGGCACGATCTCGGCTCACTGTAACCTCCGCCTCCCAGGTTCAAGCGATTCTCCTGCCTTAGCCTCCTGAGTAGCTGGGGTGACAGGCATGTGCCACCACGCCCGGCTAATTTTTTTTTTTTTTTTTAGTAGAGACAGGGTTTCTCCATGTTGGTCAGGCTAGTCTCGAACCCCCAGCCTCAGGTTATCCAGCCACCTTGGCCTCCCAAAGTGCTGGGATTACAGGCGTGAACCACCATGACTGGCCAAAAGATTTTTATATATTAAAGATCTACCATTGAAAAATAGTAAAATCTACCATTTAATCTATATTTAAAATCTAGCACTGAAAATGAATTTGTGCAGAAACAAATTCATTTTCAATTGTAACTGAACCTTTGTTAAACTAGTTGGAATGTACTTACTCACTAAGAAAACCCTGATTCAGGGCTTAAAAATCATGTAGATGATATAAAAGCACTTTTTCTTCACTTTCAGAACCATTAGTTCAAGAACTATTTAATGTTTCTTTTCAGTTTTCCCCATAACACTTTCTTTGTGACACTAGTGTAGAATTTATTTTATGCTACTGGAACATTCCAATGCATTGATTTTATATTGCCATATAGGTTGCACATACCTTGAAGGCAAAAACCTTGTTTTCTTTTCTCTCTCTTTTTTTTTTTTTTTTTTTTTTTTTTGAGACAGAGTCTCACTCTCTTGCCCAGGCTGGAGTGCGGTGGTGCAATCTCAGCTCACTATAACCTCTGCCTCCTGGGTTCAAGTGATTCTCCTGCATCAGCCTCCCGAGTAGCTGAGATTACAGGCATGTGCCACCACGCCCAGCTAATTTTGTATTTTTAGTAGAGACAGGGTTTCTCCATGTTGGTCAGGCTGGTCTCGAACTCACAACCTCAGGTGATCTGCTCGACTTGGCCTCCCAAAGTGCTGGGATTACAGATGTGAGCCACCGTGCCTGGGCCAGTAATTTTACATTAATTGTATTTGTTAGAACTTGCTCTCAATTTGATAAAGGTGACTTTATAAAATACAATGTTACTATTTTTTTAAAGAACCTAAAAAATTCTTTTAATTTTAAATTTTAATTAAATTTCTAAGTTTAAATTTTAAAAGTCAAGAATTCATTAATACTCAGGCAAGTCCCTTACATAAGGCCATTGGAAGATCTAAGTCCAGCTCTGCCCAGGGCGGCTCCTGCAAAGACTGTTTTCATTAAACCCAGTTTTCATTAGATGAGTCTTCCTGGGGCAAATATATTTGTTTATAGTTTATTATTTTAGTTGAAATATAAATCTTTCCATAGTTAGCACCTAGATTTCAGGATTTTTTTGTTGTTGTTGTTTTGTTTTGTTTTTGAGGTAGAGTCTCGTGCTCTCTCCCAGGCTGGAGTGCAGTGGCGGGATCTTGGCTTTCTGAAGCCTCTCTCCCCCAGGTTCAAGCAATTCTGCTGCCTCAGCCTCCCAAGCAGTTGGGACTACGGGCATGGGCCACCATGCCTGGCTAATTTTTGTGTTTTTAGTGGAGATGAGGTTTCACCCTGTTGGTCAGGATGGTCTTGAACTCCTGACCTCAGGAGATCCGCCTGCCTCAGCCTCCCAAAGTGCTGGGATTATAGGCGTGAGTCACCACGCCTGGCCTTTGGATTTTATTAATACACATCTTTCCTTGGATTTACGGGAAAAATCTGCTAGTTGTATATGTGAAGTCTTATTCTAATTCTTGCATTATTTGGATCTGGGACTTGTAGAAACATTTGTTTGCTTATTTACTTGCTCTTTGATACATTTTCTTAAAAACAGAAAATTATTTGAAAGATAAGATGTATGTGTAGAGAAAACATATTTCAAATAAGTGCATTAGATTTGGGGTCACTGACTTAAGTGGAAAGACTTGCAGCTGCAATTCTTTATTATGTGTGAGCTTATAAGGAAACTGGGCTCAAGGGCATTGAAGGATACATAACTTTCCTTGGCATTCAGGGTCTGCCCTCTATCGGTGATATGTGCATAAATATACCTTTATCCCTCAGAATTCCGCACTAGATTGAAATAAATGTTATCAATTAGGCATAGTGTATGGGAGGTCAGATATGAATGAGGTAGAAAACCCTTTAAAAACTCAAATTGTAATTTTTCTCACTGTGGGATTTGCTGTTAATGCAGAAAGGATAGGGATAAAGTTAAAGAAAAATAGACAAATTACAAACA
This sequence comes from Macaca nemestrina, assembly GCF_043159975.1. Classification (NCBI taxonomy): domain Eukaryota; kingdom Metazoa; phylum Chordata; class Mammalia; order Primates; family Cercopithecidae; genus Macaca; species Macaca nemestrina. Next base: position 80,329,198 of record NC_092127.1, on the reverse strand, counting down.
TTTTAAATTTCACCATTAGAAGAAGAAGTAATTTAAAAATCTTGAATTAAATGAGGGATTGGACATCTTTATTGATGCAGGAGTAAAGTCCACTCCATTTTCTCCATGCATTGAATACACTATTTGGTTTTACATAAACGTGTCTTGATCCTTTTTGTAAACCAGTTACTCACTAATAGTAAACCCAGTGCTCTTGTTAATTATTAATGAGACTCTAAATATTCAGAGAGATAACTTTTTTAGTTCATTGCATAACACCACCAATGTAAGGGTTTTTAATTTACAATGAAATTATAACTTCATGAAACAAAGTTATAATATAACTTTATTAAAAAATTAACATTTAATGGAATTATTAAATAGTGAAAAATACTAAAATTACATGCTCTTTTGCATTGTTTTTATTTTTTATGTAATCTTTTCTTTGGCATTAAAAAATTAACATGTGAGAAATCTTGGAGAAGAAAATACATTGTTATATATTACTCTCTAGGGAGTAAAGCTACATGAGTGGGCTGTGGAATCTAACGGGGTTTACACATTGGCATTTTTGTAATTTAAAAACTGTGCATGCTGGGCACAGTGGCTCATGCCTGTAATCCCAGCACTTTGGGAGGCTGAGGCGGGCAGATCACTTGAGGTCGGGAGTTCGAGACCAGCCTGGCCTACATGGTGAAACCCCATCTCTACTAAAAATATAAAAATTAGCTGGGCATGGTGGTGCGTGCCTGTAGTCCCAGCTACTCAGGAGACTGAGGAAGGAGAACAGCTTGAACCCGGGAGGCAGAGGTTTTAGTGAGCCGAGATCACACCACTGCACTCCAGCCTGGGCAACAGAGTGAGACTCTGTCTCAAAATAAATAAATAAATACAGAAATAAAAAACCATCTTTGTTTTTAAAACTGACTTCAAAATATATTACAAAGCTATAGTAATAACCAAAACAGCATGGTATTGGCATAAAAGTAGACACATCACCAATGGAACAGAATAGAGGACAAAGAAATAAATTCACACAGTTATAGCCAACTGATTTCCAATGAAGACATCACAAACACACATTGGGGAAAAGGCAGTCTTTTCAATAAATGGTGGTAGTCTCGACAATAAAGTTAGTGTCTTCAATAAAGGCAGTCTCTTCAATAAATGGTGCATGTGAATGTCCAATTTTTCTACCACCGTTTATTGAAGAGACCCCCATTTCTCAGCATATGCAAAAATCAGGTCAAAATGGATTAAATATAAATGTAGGCCAGGCATGGTGGCTCACCCTTATAATCCCAGCAGTTTGGCAGGCTTTGGTGGGGAGATTGCTTGAGGCCAGGAGTTCAAGACCAGCCTGAGTAACAGAGCAAGACCGCTTTTCTATGAAAAATTAAAAAAAAATTAGCCAGGCATGGTGGCACGTGCCTGTAGTTCCAGCTACTTGGGAGACTGAGTTGGGAGGATTGCTTGAGCCCTAGAGATCGAGGCTTCAGTGAACCGTGTTCATGCCATTGCACTCCAGCCTGGGCGATGAGACTCTCTCTCAAAAAAAAAAAAAAAAATTAAAGGATTTAAATATAAGTACTGAAACTATGAAACTACTAGAAGCAAACCCTGGGGAAATGCTTTATAACACTGCTCTGGGCAAAGATTTTTTTGGATAACAGTTCAAACTTATAGGCAATAAAAGCAAAAATAAACAAATAGATGTATACAAAACTGAAAAGCTGCACAGCAAAAGAAACAATAAATAACTGCATCTGACCAGTGGTTAATGTCTAAGAATATGTAAGAAACTCAGACAGTTCAATACCAAGAAAACCAATAATATAATTTTTAAAAAATGGGTGAAAGCGGGCATGGTGGCTCACGCCTGTAATCCCAGCACTTTGGGAAGCCGAGACCAGCCTGGCCAACATGGAGAAACCCCGTCTCTACTAAAAATACAAATGTTAGCCAGGCATGGTGGCAGGAGCCTGTAATCTCAGCTACTCAAGAGGCTGAAGCAGGAGAATCACTTGAACCAGGCAGATGGAGGTTGCAGTGAGTGGAGATCGCACCACTGTACTACAGCCTGGGCAACAGAGTGAGACTATGTCTCAAAAAAAAAATTGTTTAAAATGTTCACTCCAAGAAATTTATATATATATACACACACACACGCACACACACACACACACACGAAATAATTGCAGCGCTAAACCAGGCACCTTCGACCAAATCACAACCTCCTCTTTGATTCCCCTTCACTCTAAGCCTCTTTCAAATTCTTTTTCCTGAGCTGGAAGACCAGTCAGATGCCCACGGGGTCAGTGCAAAGCACCTTCCCAGCCGGGCAACTGAGTACCTTTCTCTAGGAGTGCATGACGTCCTTCCCCGCAACTCCTTGTTTTAAGGGATTTAACCCATTAGGAAATTCATTTTTCAGTCTAAGCCAAAAGGAGGTGTCAGACATGGCAGTCTTCACTTCGAAGGTCCGTTTCCTGCTCCAGTCCCTGGCAAGGGTTCTAGAAGAGCCTGGCTGTCGGGTTTACATGAGGCCACCAGAAGATCTAAGCCCAGCTCTGCCCAAGGCGGCTCCTGCAAAGGCTGGGACCTCGGGTGCTGCTTCCTCAACCCTCTCGGTGACCACGACTCAAAGGAGAGACCTCAAGGATGCGAGGAGCAACACATGCTTGGCCTGTGTTCCAGGAAAGAGACCTGTCCAGAGAAACAGACTGGGCAGTTGCTTGGAAACTTGAGTCAGAGGTGGTGGTTTGGGGGTGATTTGGACAAATTAGGTTAGTTTAACAAAGCTCTGAAGTGGCGGAAGAGCTCCCCTGGACTACTGATTGAACACAGAACAAGAGATAAGCATGGTGTCAGACTAGGTCTTAGAGAGATGCAGGCCAGTCTCCTCCGACAGGGCCTTTGGACTGCCAGGACAGACACTGCTACCTACCCTCCACCAGCAGGAGTCATGGTAAGGAGCGACTGGGGTGGAAACTTGGGAAAAAAGCAACAACTAGATCGTTTTTGGCATTTTAACATAGAGACAGTGATAAGTGGTAACAACAACAAAAGAAAAACAAACAAACAAACAAACCTTGAAGAGACCAATATTTAACCCCCATCCACCCAAGTTTCACACTTAAGTTCTATTCCCATCTCCCCCATTAGCACCACTGAACTAAATATCTATTTTAAAGCACCCAAACCAGTCTAGACCCTCTGGAAACCAAAAGCCCCAGCCAGAGCTGTCACCTGTCTTGGGTCCAGGTGAGAGGAGGGTTCCAGGAAAGGCACCTCGTTAGTCACCCAGCACAGCGCACAGGGCGGCAAGCTCGGGCATGAGCACTTGATGGGGACGCGGTTGGCAGTCACAGCATCCGTGCTGACACTCGACAAAGGGGACTCTTTGGTAATCCCGACTATTTGGTACCAGAGCCAAGACTAGAAGGAGCTGGGTCAGCAGAAATGTACCCTGAGTCTCAGCAACAGGATGGCCCGTGAGAGGCAGGATCCAGGCGGGAGAGAAAAGGGGACCAAAGCACGTCTTGCACAAGGCTGGTACGGACAGGACTGATCCTGCTTGCAAGGACCAGAGAATGCACTTGACTGCTGGCTGATCAATCTCTAACTGGTGAGTGTGTGTGACAAGGCTCAGCCCTGGCTCCACAGGGAGCCACGAAGCTAACTCAACTGATACAAATGTTCCCACCTCTGCCCCACCCCCAAGTCCCATGGTTCCACCATCACCTGATTTTCATTTGGACTTCTTTTACAGCCAAAGTAGGTATAAATGCTAAACAGAAACCCCCAACACCCCTACCAGGAGGGACACGGCAGATTCTATAATGGCGCAGCCAGAAGGCTGTGGGCTATAGGCAGCAAGGGGGAGAAAGAGAACCGATACTGGCCTCAATCAGAACTGACACCGGCCTCTGCTGATGTGCAAGAAAAAGCGGGAAAGGAGTGTCACGGATGCTTCTGAAGCCCGCGAGTGTGATTTTGGATGGAGGCCAGCCGGCGGGGACCAACTTTGCCTAGCTGGCTGCTGCCAGTTCCTGTAAGGGGCATTTTTTCTGAGTAAATGGCGATTCCTCTTCCATGTAGCATCCGCTTGGATCACGATGCTAATTATAACTGGAAAGGGGTGTTTTGGGGAGTGTATTTAGGAGAGGAAGAAAGAAAAAACTTAAAAAAAACCTAGATGGCTCAAAGTTTCTGCCTCTTTTGTAGGAATAGTAAGTCAACTATGAGCAAATACTTTAATTCAACATTAAGAGGAAAAAGCATACTTTGGAAAGCATACAGAAAAAAAGGTAGTTAATGTTGGATGGCTTGTAAAACGGAACCTCAGGGAGCCTAAACAAAAATGCATCTTTGGTCAAATTCTGCTTTTTTTTTGAGATGGAGTTTTGCTCTTGTCACCCAGGCTGGAGTGCAGTGGTGCGATCTCAGATCAATGCAACCTCTGCCTCCTGGGTTCAAGTGATTCTCTTGCCTCAGCCTCCTGAGTAGGTGGGATTACAGGTGCAAGGCACCATGCCTGGCTAATTTTTTGTGTTTTTAGTAGAGACAGGGTTTCATTACATTGGCCAGGCTGGTCTTGAACTCCTGACCTCAGGTGATCTGCCTGCCTCAGCCTCCCAAAGTGCTGGGATTACAGGCCTGAGCCACTGCGCCCAGCAACTTTTGCTTTTTAAAATTCCTAGTTTGACTTCACTTCCCAGTGCTCATGGAAATGACATCTGCTGCGAGAAGTGTGGAGTTGGAGGAGTCTCTGGGAGTATCAGAGGGTTGGGGAGTTTTATTCTGGCAGTTTCTTGATCTTCTTTTTCTCGGTCTCGCGTTTGTCTCTTGCTATCACCAAGAAGTGTGAGTAGCGCTTGGCGACCTGCTCTGAGAAAATGCTATCCAGAGTCTTCACCTCCTGGGCTGCAGTGGAAGACTTGGGCTTGTGGTCCCTGTAGCCCTGTTCCTCGAAGGTGGGCAACAGGCCCCAGCTGATGGTACTCTCATTGGCGGCCACAGTGATGCTGCTCTTCCCACAAGCCAGGCTCTGGGTTCTCTAGCCACAGAGGTCCTGCACTGCTTTTGGGTACACGGTAGATTCATGGGAAGTGTTGGTGGCCCCCCAGAGAAACAGACCACCCACTTCACTGATGGCAAAGGAGCAGGTGTAACCAGCATAGATCTGGGACGCCCCACATCCAGAAAAGTCAAACAGCTTCACCAGACAGGGGACCATCTCATCCTTCTGCTCTGCATGGCCCAAACTGCCATAGCCACCGGAGCCCCAGGAGAAGACTTGCTTCTGGGAGTCCAGAACCAGTGTGTTGTTAGCGCCACAGGCCATGTCTTGTACAACCACGTTTGGTACAGGCGGCATCTGTTCATTTTTGGTCTTCTCGATGAAGATGGCCACTTGCCAGGGCACCAGTTTGCAGTCGTATTCTATCTGCTGTGGCCAGGCAATGAACTTCCCATCTGAGTTGTGTCTCAGCTGACCATATTCAGGGCACCCAAAAGGAACAGAGGTTTCCTTTGCAGTCTATTATCGTACTAAATCCAGCCCCACAGGCTGTTTTGGTAATTGGCTGGCCATTGTACATTATCTGCGCGGGGCTGTGGACAGGGTCTGTCTGGTTGCCAAGGACCAGCTGCCCCATCTTGTTCTCCCCAAAGGCAAACACAGAGCCGGTTTCTGTCAAGGCCAAGGTGTGGTTCCGCCCACATGCTGCAGACACGATCACTTCGTGGCTGAGACCCTCAAAGAAGTCTGGGGGCTTTCACTCTCTTGGTGTCGCCATGTGCCAGCTGCCCCTTCTTGGAGGAATTTTTAAAAGCTGATCTCCTAGAAATATAGTAGAATAGTGGTTACCAGAGGGTCACGGTGGGGTCGGGTAGATAGGGAGGATGGGGAAATGAGGAGAGGTTAGTGAACGGGTATACGATTGCAGCTAGTTTGAAGAAATAAGGTCTGGTGTCCTATTTTTGACTATATTTGACAATAGTGAATATTTCAAAATAATGAGAAGTTTTGAATGTTCTTCTTTTTTTTTTTTTTTTTTTGAGACGGAGTCTTGCTGTGTCACCCAGGCTGGAGTGCAATGGCCAGATCTCGGCTCACTGCAAGCTCCGCCTCCCGGGTTCACGCCATTCTCCTGCCTCAGCCTCCCGAGTAGCTGGGACTACAGGCACCCGCCACCACGCCCGGCTAGTTTTTTTTTTTTTTTGTATTTTTTATTAGAGACGGGGTTTCACCGTGTTAGCCAGGATGGTCTCGATCTCCTGACCTCGTGATCCGCCCGTCTCGGCCTCCCAAAGTGCTGGGATTACAGGCTTGAGCCACCGCGCCCGGCCTTGAATGTTCTTATGACAAAGAAATGATAAATGTTTGAAGCGAAGGTAAGCCAGTTACCCTGATTTGATCATTTCACAATGCATACCTGTATTTAAAGATCACACTGTGTCCCATAAGTATGCAAAATTATGGGTCAAAAATAAAATAAAATGTAAGAAATCTGTGTCTTTGGAAATTACTATTTTTCTCTTTTTTTTTTTGAGATGAAGTCTTGCTGTGTCACCCAGGCTGGAGTACAGTTGCTTGATCTCGGCTCACTGCAACCTCTGCCTCCTGGGTTCAAGCAATTCTCCTGTCTCAGCCTCCTGAGTAGCTGGGATTACAGGTGCCTGCCACCATGCCCGGCTAATTTTTGTATTTTTACTAGAGACGGGGTTTCGCCATGTTGGCCAGGCTAGTCTCAAACTCCTGACCTCAGGTATTCCACCCGCCTTGGCCTCCCAGAGTGCTGGGATTACAGGCATGAGCTACCGCACCTAGCCTGGAAATGACTATTTAAAGTTAGGAGTTATCTGTTGACTTATTTGTTGTCCCTGTTGTTTGACTTGTAGACTTTGGTACAGCCTGAAGTATAAAATTCCTATTGTTAACTACATAAAATCCTGTTATTAATAAACAAGCTCAAAAGAATACCAGAACAAAAATTTCTTTATTATGAAGCCCTCTCTTTTTAAAAAGCATTCAGCAGAAACAAACAACATACTGTATGCCAGAATATCAGCACCACTTCCAGAAAATTACTCCAAGTTTCACAGCAGTTTACTGGGTTCTACGGTTTTGGGGAATAGAAAAGCAGGGCAGTAGCTGTCATACCTGTATTCAGTTTCTTTCTTCTATTGTATCCTCCTTTTTTTTTTTTTTTTTTGAGATTGCCCAAGGTGGAATGCAGTGATACAATCTCCACCGCAACCTCTGCCTCCTTGGTTCAAGCGATTCTCCTGCCTCAGCCTCCTGAGTAGCTGGGACTACAGGTGTGCGTCACCATGCCTGACTAGTTTTTTCTTTTTTCTTTTTTGTTTTTTTATTAGAGACGGGGCTTCACCATATTGGCCAGGCTGGTCTCAAACTCTTGACCTCATGATCTGCCCACCTTGGCCTCCCAAAGTGCTGGGATTACAGGTGTGAGCCACTGGGCTCGGCCTATTGTATCCTCCTTTAATGAGTTTAAAGTGTCCCCTCAAAAGATGTTGAAGTTCTAACCCCCGGTACTTGTGCATATGACTTGATTTGGAAAATAGGATCTTTGCCGATGATCAAGTTAAGATGAGGTCATTAGGATGGGCCCTAATCTAATATGATTGAGTCCTTACAAAAAGGGGAAATTTTGTCACAGAAACTGACCCTTAGAGAGAGAAGACAATGTGAATACACAGGGATAAGGCCATCTATTTAATACCAGCCAATGAACACTTGAGGCTCCCAGAAACTAACAACCCTTTCAGATAATCAAAATGCCAGGTTTTTGTTTGTTTGTTTGTTTTAAGACAGAGTCTCACCCTGTCACCCAGGCTGGAGTGCAGTGGCATGATCTTGGCTCACTGCAACCTCCACCTCCCAGGTCCAAGCGATTCTCGTGCCTCAGCCTCCCGAGTAGCCAGGATTACAGGCGTGTGCCACCACACCCAGGTAATTTTTTTTCTTGTATTTTTAATAGAGATGGGGTTTTGCCATGTTGGCCAGGCTGTTCTCAAACTCCTGGCCTCAAGGGATCCATCTGCATCAACTTCCCAAAGTGCTGGGATTACGGGTGTGAACCACCATGCTTGACCAAAATGCCACTTTTCTGAATATATGTTTATTTTTTGGTTTCCTGCATATATCCCAACATCCATATCTTTTACTTGCCCACCACGTTCCCATTTCTCTTTAAATCAGGTTTTGATTTTCTGAAAGTCTGAATGTTGAATTCACTGGTGTCCTGGAATACACTGCAAATAATTCCTACTTGCATTTCACTGACACTATGTTGCCTTTCCCTGGGTAAGTTTTGCTTGCTTAAATTGTATATGTAAAGGTACCCTCAGCACTTTAGAGGACATATACAGTATGAATTCAAAATATAATTACTTTTAGGAGAGTACATAGAAGTACTCTGAACCATGGAGTACCATTAAATGGAAGTTTTTATTATAATTACCAATTTTACATGATACATGCAGTTATGTATGTGTTCTGATTCCTATCTCCTCCCTTACTGTGAAAGGGCTGGTTAATTGAGGAGAATGTGAAGGTTATTTCACCACAAAACGCTCTAACGCTCTAACTCAGAGTATTAACAATATTTATTCTGATTATTAGTTTTCTCTTATGCATCCCTTTTCATTATCTGATTCACATCTCTCACAAGTGATGTTAGTGTAAATGGTTGAATATTTTCAGAGTATAGTATATATAACAACATAGCACCTTAATCTCACAATAAGGTTATTTTTTCTGTCTTAATTTTATCCTATTTTATCCTTATATATTTCAGAATATGGATCAGCAGTCTTTTTTTTTATTATTAATTTATTTTGAGACAGAGTCTTGCTGCTCTGTTGACGAGGCTGGAGTGCAGTGGCATGATCACAGCTTACAACAGCCTCAACCTCCTGGGCTCAAGTGATCCTCCCACCTCAGCCTCCCGAGTAGTTGGGACTACAGGCACGAGCCACTACGCCTGGCTAATTTTTACGTTTTTGGTAGAGATGGGGTCTACTATGTTGCCCAGTCTGGTCTCAAACTCCTGAGTTCAAGCAATCCTCTCACCTTGGCCTCCCAAGGTCCTGGGATTTCAGGCATGAGCATTACTTTCAGCCAGCTGCTTCTATACAATAGGCTTTGTTCCTACCGTGTTTTCTAATGTATTTTGTGCTATTTCCTACTGTTCTAAGACACAAAAGTAAAAAAAACACATATTTTCATATATTTACATATATATAATGTTTACATATATATTTGTATTTGATGTCTGGGTCCAGAGTTATACCTGAAGTTTTTATTAGGTTAACCATGATAATTGGCGTCCTACTGCTGTCAGATTTACTCTAACAAAGAAATAGATTACTGTTTATTATATTGAAGGAAGGGTGTGTTTAACAATGGCTAGCTTTTGAAGTGAAAATCTCAACAGATAGTGACCCAATTTATTATGGGATTTAATGTGTTTGATGGAGGGGACAGAAAACATTTTTAGCCAGTATCATGATTTCTGATTTTTGTTTGGGTCTTAGAGAAGAGGGAAGACTTCACCTTCCAGATCCCCTATGGACCAGTTCCAGATGTTGGAAACAGACATTTGGGAGATCTTTGGATTCCTGCATGGACTTGTGACCTCCTATCCTAAGTCCAGTAACAATTTTTTTTTTTTTTTTAGCATTCTTGAATTGTACAGTGAGAAATGGAGTTGCTTTGGTCAAATGTTCCTCCTTTGTGCCACGGTGTACTCTGGGCATATCTCTAACTTTGCATTGGCTGTAAGGCTCTTCATTTTAGCTTTGTAGATGAGAGTGTGGTGCTTAGTTTCAAATTCTGTCTCTGCTGCTTTCTAGCTGTGTGAGCCTGGGTGAATTACTTATCTTTCTGAGTTTTAGTTTTCTGATGTGTAAAATGAGAGTAGTAATATGCCTAGTTCACGGTGTGGTTATAAGGATGAAATAAGATATATGATGGCTCAGCATAATAGTATGTGGTAAGCACTAAGTCAATGACATCTATTACTATTACCTCTATACTTGTGGTGCTCATGAATTCGTGTCTTATTTGCAAAGAGCTTAGCTGTAGCCCTCTGAGACTGTTAAATGGAACTGATTGATCAGAGTTTGGTCACCTAGTGCCTCCATTATATAGAGCCAAGGAACCAGTTAGTTTTGGACATGTTGGTGGATCACTTAAATTCATGCCACTGGCCTTGAAGGACCTCGAACAAGAGCATTTTCTTGGTTCATTGCAAATATCACTAGTGTTAGAAAAACAATCTATGCACATGTGTGTTAGAGGCATCACCTCTGTGGAGGAAGCATCATAATAGTTACTTATTGACTTCTTGCTGTGCTATATTTTATATAATAATGCTTTAATAATGTTTTAGTCAAAATGAAAATATCTTTAAAAGAGCTCAAACACACACTGAATTGCTAAAAAGTTATATGACAAAAGAGTGATGTAACGACATTCTTATGAGTCAATCTTTATTGCATGTCGATAAAATTCTGCACTATTCTAGTTGAATAGGAAGAGACTAGTTCATAAGAAGCCCATTACCCTAAGCTAGGTGTTAATAATCTCTTTGTGTTAATATTACAATACGCTGCATGATGCCAGGCTTGGAATACAAAAGTTCAGGGTTATATAAGTGTTCTGGCATGCACAACTGTTTGAGCAAGACACTTGGAATTCCAGCTTGTCCAGCAGTTTAACTAGGCTGTGAAAACAATAGGGGCAAGAATGTAGCAAAATGCCCCTATTTCAACTATTCTTAATATAGCTGTCTTTTGATGACTTTCTCACAAATTGTTCAGTCCTGAGAGTCCCATATCTTTTTCCTATGAATAGTTTATCATTTTTACACAAGGAAACTTGCTAAGTGTCTTAAGGGGTGGTGACATTCATTATTTTTTAGTTTATCTGAAGAAAACTACCCTTTTTTCTCATTACTTTTTGTATAAAAATTAGTCCTTAAGCCAGTATATATAGTGTATAGGTACTTTTGGTACACTAAGTAGTCATTAAAATGCAAGAAAAAGCATTTAGCTTTTAAGAACAAATGTCTCACATTCTGAATATAGAGCAGAATTTCTTAATCACTGCAAACTTTCTACTGATCTGATAGATATACAAGGCTTCTGTTCTGAAGAGAAAAGTAGCTAGTGGTTCATTGAGAATTGACTGGGTCAGAGTCTGACCTAAGCATGTATGTGTATTAACTCACTAAATATGTGTATTAACTTACCACTTTGAGATGAGTAATTTTATCTTTTCCATTTTACAAATTAGGAAACCAAGGCCCACAGAGATCAGATAACGTGCTTTAGTAAGTGGTTGAACAGGGATTCAAATATAGGCTAATTGGACCAGGCATGTGGCTCATGCCTGTAATTCCAGCACTTTGGGACGCCAAGGCAGGTGGATCACCTGAGGTCAGGAGTTCAAGACCAGCCTGGCCAACATGGCAAAACCCCGTCTCTACTAACAATACAAAAATTAGCCAGGCTTAGTGGCACATGCCTGTAATCCCAGCTATGTGGGAGGCTGAGGCATGAGAATCGCTTGAACCCAAGAGGCAGAGGTTGCAGTGAGCTGAGATCACACCACTGCCCTCCAGCCTGGGAGACAGAGTGAGACTCTATCTCAAAAAAAAAAAAAAAAAAAAAAAAAAAAAAAGGCTAATTGGCTCTAGTAACTGAGTTCTTCAACACTAACCTATTTGTGTTTTGGATGCCAAAAAAGACTTTGCAAACATCAATTGAGAATATTCTAGAAATAACTTTTTCCTAATATTAAAAAAAAAAAAGGAAAAAGAAGAAAATGACGAAAATTTAGAGTAGATTTTTTTCTTGCCCAAAAACTTCTCATGGAAAATACATGTTAGAAAGGCTTTTGGAACACTGTTTGCTTTTTTGGGCTTTCATGCTTCATGTCCCGGTGAAAGAACAAAGTTATAAGAGTTAGGAGGCTCTGGTTCCAGGCTCTGCTGTTAATAGTTGTATCACACTGGCTAAGTCACTCATTCTCTTTGGATTATTTTTTCCAAGTGAAAATATTAATGCTATTAATCTTTTATAGTTATTGGAAGAATCAGATAGAACTGATAGGAAATGATTTAAAAACACTAAGTGGTATGGAAATATAAAGTGGTATTTATAGCTGTTTATTTTCACCAGCCACATATGGAATCATGTCATCTCAGAATTGGAGAAAGTGTTAGAGTCATCTGGTAACAAGGCATAGTGGCGGGGTGGAAAGAGCTGTAACATTTGTCCTGCATTAAAATCTTTTCTCAGTCACTTATTTACTTAATAATCTTGGGCTGGTGATCCAACTTCTCTGAGTCTCGGCTTTATTTGTGAAAGAGAATTATATTTTCTTTCCAGGGGTATGAGGATTAAGTGTAGTGTCCTGTCACATGCTCTCTCAGGAAATCCTCAGACTAAAAGAAAACAAAACAAAGCCAAAAACAGGCTGCCAACTGAGATCAATACAAGTAGCAAAAATCACACACCATAATATTTTGAAGATAAATTGAAGTCAATAAACATTTGTTAAGTATTACCATAAGAAGAAGTGTTTTGGTGGGGCGCAGTGGCTCACGCCTGTAATCCCAGGATTTTGGGAGGCTGAGGCGGGTGGATCACCTGAAGTCAGGAGTTCAAGACCAGCCTGACCAACATGGTGAAACCCTGTCTCTACTAAATACCAAAAATTAGCCGGTTATGGTGGCACGTGCCTGTGATCCCAGCTGCTTGGGAGGCTGAGGCAGGAGAATTGCTAGAACCTGGGAGGTGGAAGTTGCAGCGAGCTGAGATGGCGCCATTGCACTCCAGCCTGAGCAGCAAGAATGAAACTCCGTCTCAAAAAAGAAAAAAAAAGAAAGGAAGTGTTTTACGTATTCTTACTAGAGGAACATGTGAAAGGTATGAGATGCCAATGGCATCTTTATTTTATTTTTATTTTTTACCTGCAGCCCATGTTTATGCTAAGTATCTTTATTTTATAAAAACAGCAATGCTATGCTAACCATTTATAATTTTTAGAAGATGACAATATCACAAAATCTGATGGTTTACAGTTTCTTTAGGTTTATCTATATACACAACCTGTGAGCGGTGGCAGTGTGGTAGGCGGAATAATGATACCTTAAAGATATCCATGTCCTAATCCCCGGAACCTGTGAATATGTTATGCTGTAAGCCAAGGAGAAATTAGGGTTGCAGATAGAATTAAGGTTGCTTGCTATCAGCTGACCTTAAAATAGGGCGAGTATGTTGGGTTATCCAGGTGGGTCCAATGTAATCACAAGGGTTCTAAAATGTGAGAGAGAGAGAGAGAGAAGAGAAGAGAGAGACCCAGAGTGATTGCAGCATCTGAAGGACTTGGCCTAATGTTACTGTCTTTGAGGAATAAGGAAGGGGGTTATGAGCCAAGGAACGCAAGAAGCCACTAGAAGCTGTAAAAGGCAAGGATAATGATTCTTCCCTAGAGCTTCCAGAAAGGAGTGCAACCCTGCCAACACCTTAATTTTAGCACTATGAGATCCATTTTGGACTTCTGAACTACAGAACTGTAAGATAACGCATTTGTGTTATTTTAAGCCACCGAATTTTGGTAATTTGTTACAGCAGCCATAGAATTAATACAGGCAGTTTTCTTTCTTTTCAACCCTTTTATTTTCTTTTTCTTTTCTTTTTTCTTTTTTTTTGAGACAGAATCTTGCTCGTCGCCCAGGCTGGAGTTCAGTGGTCTGATCTCTGCTCACTGCAACCTCCGCTTCCTGGGTTCAAGCAATTATTCTGCCTTAGCCTCCTGAGTAGCTGGGATTACAGGTGCATGCCACCATGCCGGCTAATTTTTGCATTTTTAGTAGAGACAGGGTTTCACCATGTTTGTCAGGCTGGTCTTGACCTCCTCACCTTGTGATCCACCCGCCTGAGCCTCCCAAAGTGCTAGGATTACAGGCGTGAGCTACCATGCCCCGCCTATTTTTCTTTTCTACTTGCATTGGCTAATTGCATTATTTGCACTGGCTAATTGCATATTCTAATTGCATTGTTGCTTCTATTACATATACTATTAATAATTACTAGTATAATTAATTAGACTATTATTATTGCTTCTCTTAATAGTAGTATTCAATGTTCTATTCTTGTTTTTCATTTTAAAAGGAATGTTTATAACTTTTTGCTAATAAGAAATATGTTTGCTATAGGTTTTTAATATGTTCATTCCTATGTCAGGTTAAGAAAACTTCATTCTATTTCATATTTTAAAATCAGAGAATACCTATTAATTTTATCAAATATTATATCTTAATTTCCCCTTTCTTATGTTATACATTTCTTATCCTCTTTTTGTACCCAAAATAGCATAATTAGGCTTTGTCCTTCTTTCTTACATTTTTGGAAAAGTCAGTGAGGAGAGTAGTCTTTAAAAATTAATAAATATTTTAGCCCTAAAAGTAGAAAGAATAACTTTATTGTTGGTGAGTTCTCAAAGCAGTATCAAAAATTGCTAGATGAATTAAAGAAGAAAGTGAGAGCTGATTGTGGCAGTAAATTATAGACAGTAAGTTGTGGGCAGTAAATTTAAAATAGCAAATAGTGTAAAATATGTAGCTAAAACTGTCTAAGGGTAGGTTCTCTAGTCTGATATATATATATATTTTTTTTTTCTTGAGATGGGAGTTTTGCTGCTGTTGCCTGCCCAGGCTGGAGTGCAATGGGGTGATCTTGGCTCACTGAAAGCTCTGCCTCCCGGGTTCAAGGGATTCTCCTGCCTCAGCCTCCCAAGTAGCAGGGATTACAGGCGCCAGCCACCACACCCAGCTAATTTTTTTTGTTTGTTTTTGGTTTTTTTTTTGGTAGCTACGAGGTTTCATTATGTTAGCCAGGCTGGTCTCGAACTCCTGACCTCAGGTGATCTACCTGCCTTGGCCGCCCAAAGTGCTGGGATTTCAGGCGTGAGCCACTGCACCTGGCCAAGTCGAACATCTTTACCCAATTTTTTCATTATCTCTTGCTTTTACGTTTGTTTTCATTTTCTGAAGGTAGAAGAACAGTATAGGAAACTCCATAATTATTCAATGCCAAAATGGCTAAGATATTTGATACCTTGTCCATTTACTAAACATCTCAACCATGGATGAAGTCAACAACTATTTCCACCACTGTTTGACCATTTCAGAACTCCTGTCTTCTCAGCCAGTGACTTGATATATTTGCTCATTGTAAATATGACTCATTTTTTTTTCTTTCATTGTTTCTGTATTCCAACCTTCCTTTTAATTTGTAAGTATAAACTCATAATTTGGAAAAGCTTGTATCTGCTTGACTGCCTTTTATGTACTCTACTGAAAAACATTTTCCAAATGGGACTTTATTACTTTCAGAACTTGTCATTGTCCTTGAATGATGGATTTGGTGGATGCTGAAAGCAGGCTTCAATTCAAGCTAAGATGTGAAACCTGGGGCATTTTAGGGTGGAGATATGAGAGGGGATTGAGGGTGGAGTGCAGTGGAGATTAAAAGAATGGAAAGGAGTGCCAAAGAGTGAGGAGTTACCAGCAAATACAGCTCTGAATAGTCACTCTTTGGAACAACTCCTGTGATAGGAATGCCAATTGAGTAACAAGGCCATGCATACCTCAGATATGGCAAGTTTTGACTGAATTGGAGCGAACACTGCTGCCGGACGGCATTTCCCAAATTGCGTCTATGAAAGACATATCCTTTATCTCTTTAACAGACATTCCGGTTCATATTCTCTTTTTTTTTTTTTTTTTTTATTTGAAACCAAGTTTTGCTCTTTTTTTTTGTCCAGGCTGGAGTGCAATAGAGTGATCTCAGCTCACTGCAACCTCTGCCTCCTGGGTTCACGTGATTCTCCTGCCTCAGCCTCCCCGAGTAGCTGGGATTACAGGCACGCATCACCACACCTGGCTAGTTTTGTATTTTTACTAGAGATGGAGTTTCACCATGTTGGCCAGGCTGGTCTCGAACTCCTGACCTCAGGTGATCCGCCTGCCTTGGCCTCCCAAAGTGCCTGGATTACAGATGTGAGCCACCGCACCCAGTCCCAGTTCATATTCTTATGTTTAATTATCTTATTTGTGGAATACTTATCACTATTTTATTGGATAATTGTTTTCTGGAGGACACAACTTGGTTTAGAAGAAGTAAAGAACAGCCCCCCCACCAAGTCTTTTCTGCTATCACATTTTAATGTTGATACTACAGAGAATAGAAGGGAAAATGCACATAGACTTGTGTCCCTTGTTTGGAGGGATCCTTTTGTTTGTTTGTTTTTGAGACGGAGCCTCGCTCTGTCACCCAGGCTGGAGTGCAGTGGTGTGGTCTTGGCTCACTGTAACCTCCACCTCCCGGGTTCAAATGATTCTCCTGCCTCAGCCTCCTGAGTAGCTGGGACTACAGACACCCGCTACCACGGCTGGCTAATTTTTGTATTTTTAGTAGAGATGGGGCTTCACCATATTAGCCAGGCTAGTCTCGAACTCCTGACCTTGTGATCCTTCCAAAGTGCTGGGATTACACGTGTGAGCCACTGCGCCCAGTCGAGGGATTCTTTGTTATCAATTCTGAATCAGTAGAAAAGTCATGCAGATTTTAATATGAATTACATGCTCACTGTTGCATTGCATATCACACACCCAATATTATTCCTGGATGACTTGTTCTTTTTTTCCTTTGGTTAATTGCTTTCATAAATATATTACTTTAATTAGTATGGATTTGAGTGCCAACTACGTGCTGGACATTAAAGACATAAGGGCAAACAACACAGAGCTCTCTCTTTATGGAGCCATGGCATGTCAAAAGTGCTATGATCAATGAAGTACAAGAGGCAAAGGGAGCATGGGGAGAGTTACGCAACCAACACTGGAAAATCCAGAGAAGCTTCCCCAGAGGTAGTAATGACTGAACTGATATTTTTTTTTTTCTTTTTCTTTTTCTTTTTCTTTTTTTTTTTTTTTCCGAGACAGTCTCACTCATTTTTGAGATCTCCACCTCCTGGGTTCAAGTGATTCTCCTGCCTCAGCCTCCTGAGTAGCTGGGATTACAGGCATGTGCCACCACACCCAGCTAATTTTTGAACTTTTCGTACAGGTGGGATTTCACCATGTTGGCCAGGCTGGTCTTGAACTCCTGACCTTAGGTCCTCCACCCGCCTCAGCCTCCCAATGTGCTGGGATTACATGCATGAGCCACTGCGCCCGGCCTGTTTTTTCTTTTTTTTAAGCCTCTGAGACAAGTTCAACTAAGCTGACACTTTAAGAATAAGTAGAAGTTAGGGAGGTAAAGTGGGTTTTTAGGTAAAGGAGGGATGAAACAGTGGCAGAGAGAAAGTCTGGAAATGACAGAGAAGAGCCTGGTTGAATAACTGAAAAGTAAGTGCAGGTTGTCTAGATAAATGACAGGGAAAAGAATGGCGAGAGGTAAGGCTAGAGGAGTGGATACAGACGGAATAGAGAAGGGCCTTGTAAACGGCAAGCAATTTGAGATTTATCCTGAGAGAAACAGTGCTTCAAGTTAAAGAGTTTCAAGCAGGGAAAGATAATTCTGGCTACTGTGTAGGGCAGGACCAACCACTGTAAGACCTGCAGTTACAGTAATTCACACATGACACAAGTTACTTGGCCTTAGGTTGTGGCCATGCAATGCTGTGAAGATGGCGGTGGTAGTTTATATTGAATCACTAGAATCTGCTGGTCATGAAGAGTGACTGGGGATGATGAGGAGGTAGGGTCAGATGTGACAGGTAAGTTTTGGTTTCATCAATTGTGTGAGTGGTGATACTATTCCCATAGTGATACTGTGTGGGGCAGAGGAGGAGGAATGTGGCAGCGGGGCAGTGGGCAAGATCAGTTCTGCATGTGTTGAGTTTGAGGTGCCTGTTGCACATCCAGAAGTATGCAGCTGCAATCAAGATTGGAGCTTGGAGAGAGTGGCATGTTGATGGTAACTTAATTCCTAAGGCTTTAGGAGCTCACTAGGGGAGAGAGTAGTTTCACTGTGTGGTGGGGGAGGGCTTAATAATGGATTGAGGAGTGAATGGAATGTGAGGAAGTGGGTATAGTGAGTACATAATCAACTTCCTAGAAGTCAGTCTTTAAGGGAAAGCAGCAAAAAGAAAGGCCAGCAGCTAAAGGAGTGCATGAGGTTGAGGAAAGACCTTTATAAAAATGGAAGATACCTGAATATTCTTAAATGTGTTTAGTCAAAGGGAAGGACAAGTTGAAACAACAGGACAAGGTTCCTGGGAAGCCTGGGGTGGATGTAGAGCATTTGTGGCAGAGGTTAGCTGTAAGAAGGGAGAGTGACATCATTTTCAAATGTGATAGAAGGGAAGGAAGGAATCAAGGGTGTAGAGGTGGGCCACTTTCAGTCAGCTGGAGGGGTATGAGAGAGTCTCTCTCTGGATTTATTTTCTTTTGTGAATGCAAGATCATCTACTGAGAATGAAAAGGGAAGAAATTAAAGGAGAGTAGAAAAAGTTTGAATTACCACCATGATTAGGGAAACACAGACAGAATATTGGTTATTGGTAGTTGTTGAATGCACAGGTGAATTTGGAGACTGAATTTATGATGAACCAATCTGGACTACTGAGTGATCTTCTCCCATAGCATTGAGTGGACTACACCAGGTAAAGATGCAGAGAAGGTGGACAGATGGGCTATTCATATTTGGCTTTTGGCAAGTGGGCACATGAAACAATGGGGTAAGGAAGTTTGTTGGCATCAGTGTAGGTGAAAATTTGTTCTGTGCAACCTAAGTTGGAGAGCAGAGGAAATGGAGCTGTGTCGGGCATGGTAAGGAGGGCTGAGAGATATAGGGAATGGAAGTGGTTGTTAGGTGCAAGAACAGTTACAGTGGGAGTCACTGGGAAGGAAACCCTGCCAGGACAGTAGAGTCCTCAGAGTGGGATGTTTGAATGCATTATTCCAGAGTCGGAGCAGTTTCAGGGATTGACACAAATTAGTGTGTCAGGGGAGTGAGTTGCAGAATTGGAGGGTGCAAAGAGTCATTAGAAATGAGGTCTGAGAAGATAATGGAATAAGGTGTTGGTTATATTACCCATGTTGACATGTAAGTTACCTCAAATGATAACATAGAGAAAAATAGGACTGTGAACCACGTGCTAAAGGCTTCAATTAATAAAGGTAATGACAGAAGATGGCTGCAAAGAAGGGCAGAGGGTTACTAGTAACCAGTTATCACACGACTCAAAGAAGTGGGGCCTTCTAAACATGGATGAAGAATTAATTGTGTGGAACTGGCAATAAGGAGCAATGTGGATGCCCAACTTTCTTCCCATCTAGGTGGGAGGATTGTGGGAAAATCAGCAGCCTCCACTTGAAAGAGTTGCAAAAGAATGACCTCAGAATTTTAGTTAAGGCACTGATGAGAGAAAATTCATAGAAGAGGTTCACAATAAAAGGATGGTCACCACCCCTGAATTAATGTCATTTATATTTTATTAAAATAGACTAGACTAGCAGTGTTTCTGAAAGTGTGGACCTTGGAACAAGTGCACTATCACCACCTAGGAGCTTGTTAGAAATAGAAATTCTCAAGTCCCATACCAGATCTCTTGAATCAGAAATTTAGGGGGTGGGACCCAGTTATCTGTTTTTGCAAGTTCTCCAGGTGATTCTAATAAATGCTGAAGTTTGAGCACTTCCAGACTAGATCTAACTTCCTAACATGAAGAGACAATGAAAAGTCAACAAATACAAATTGAGAGATTTAGAAGGCAAACATTTGATATTTAAATAGATAACAACATGTGTACTGTACAAAGGTGCTGAGGGATTGGAACAAAATCGTGGTCCTCAGTTTCACTGACTTGCTTTAAACCACACATCAATCATTGTAGGCCTCCTGCTCTTTACTCTTGTTCTCCATGGACTAATTCAAACCTTTCTACTTTCTTTAAATTCCCCCCGATCACTTATTAGGTGATATTCCATCTACCACCAAGCAGGTGATATCACACCATACTTTATATAAAACATATCTTTAGTAAAAGATCGCAACACATCTTCCCTTAGTTTGAGAAGTAGCTAGCATGCTACAGACAAGCTCTGTGGATTGTTTTGCCCATCATGCACATTAATAAAATTCAGAAGTCCTAGTGAGTTTTGTTGTTCTTGAAGCTTTTGTTATTTCTTTTCTTTTTTTCTTCCAAGAGAAATAATCGTTTATTTACTAAAAAATATTGAGAACTCACTGAGTTGAGTTCCTGCTCAGTTTTACCATATGGTGGGGGGGACAGACAAACTACAGTTATTAGCCATCTGATAAGTGTTTTGGCAGTGCCAAGTACAAGAAATTATTGGAGTAGAGAAAGAGCATCTCAGCTTGGCAGGAAGGGATGTTTAGTAAGTTGATGCATATGTTGAATCTTGGAAGAAGAGCAAGTATTCTTCAAATGAATGGCAGGGATGAGGATGGAGACTATTTCAGGGCTAGGGAGCAACCAAAGGGATCCTCAAATAGTTTAACATGGGAGAATGTTGGGTGAGGGTTGCTGGCCAGCGAGGCATGAGGTTATAAATTTAGTCATGGTTGGCTCACAATGGGCCTCGGATTCTACACTGAGGTATCTGCATGAGGATGGGAGACTACTGGCAGATTTTAAGCAAAGGAATAGCATGATTAAATTTCCCTGTAGAACTGTGTTTAGGGAAGCTGGTTTTGGCACATTGCTATGGTTTGGACATGGTATGTTCATGCCAAGTCTCATGTTGAAATTTGATCCCCACTGTTGGAGGTGGGGCCTACTGGGAGGTGTTTTGGTCATGGGGATGGATCCCTCATGAATGGCTTGGTGCCATCCTCATGGTAATGAGTGAGCTCTCATTTTATTAGTTTCTCTGACAGTTTTCCCAAGTGCTGGTGTTAAAAAGAGCCTGGCACCTTCCCCTGCTCTCTTGCTTCTGCTTTCTGCATGTGGTCTCTGTTCACTGGCTCCCCATTCACCATCAGGGGAAGTAGCTTGAAGCTCTCACCAGATGCAGATGCTGATGCCATGTTTCTTGTACAGCCTACAGAACCCTGAAACAAATAAACCTCTTTTCTTTATAAATTACCAAGCCTTAAGTACTCCTTTCTGGCAACAGAAAAATAAGCTAAGACATACACGTGCTTGGCTTACATTGAGAAACACTATCAAAATCTGCTGATGTAGTTATTGTAGAAGTGTTCTTTATAAGATATCTCACATAAAAAATATTTTCAGTCCGGGTGTGATGGCTCAGGCCTGTAATCCCAGAACTTTGGGAGGGTGAGGCGGGCGGATCATGAGGTCAGAAGATGGAGACCATCTTGGCCAACATGGTGAAACCCTGTCTCTACTAAAAATTAGCTAGGCATGATGGTGTGTGCCTGTAATCCCAGCTACTTGGGAGGCTGAGGCAGAAGAATCGCTTCAACCAGGGAGTCGGAGGTTGCAGTGAGTCGAGATCATACCACCGAACACTCTAGTCTGGGAACAGAGCAAGACTTCGTCTCAAAAAAAAAAAAAAAAAAAAAAAAAAATTCAGGCCAGGTGTGGTGGCTCGGGCCTATAATCCCAGCACTTTTTTTTTTTTTTTTTTTTTTTTTTTTTGAGACAGAGTCTCACTCTGTCGCCCAGGCTGGAGTACAGTGGCCGGATCTCAGCTCACTGCAAGCTCCGCCTCCCGGGTTTACGTCATTCTCCTGCCTCAGCCTCCCGAGTAGCTGGGACTATAGGCGCCCGCCACCTCGCCCGGCTAGTTTTTTGTATTTTTTTAGTAGAGACGGGGTTTCACTGTGTTAGCCAGGATGGTCTTGATCTCCTGGCCTCGTGATCCGCCCGTCTCGGCCTCCCAAAGTGCTGGGATTACAGGCTTGAGCCACCGCGCCCGGCCAATCCCAGCACTTTGGGAAGCTGAAGTGGGCGGATCACTTGATGTCAGGAGTTCAAGACCAGCCTGACCAACATGGTAAAACCCTGTCTCTACTAAAAATACAAAAAATCAGTCAGGCATGGAGGCACGCACCTGTAATGCCAGCTACTCGGGAGGCAGAGGCAGGAGAATTGCTTGAACCCAGGAGGTAGAGGTTGCAGTGAGCCGAGATCACACCACTGCACTCTAGCCTGGGCAACAGAGTGAGACTCCATCTAAAAAAATATATATATATTTATATTTAATATATATTTATAGAAATCAAATTATAAAGTATATATTTATATAAATTTATATATTTATATTTATATATTTATATATTTATATAAATATATATACTTTAAACATATATATATATATATTTTCAATTAGCTTTGGTTATTTTGAGGAACCTGTGCCTTGTCACCTTATGGATGATACAAGTGTGTTACTGATTTTTCTTTTGCTATGAACACCAGGAAGCTCAGAGCCATGCTGGTTGTTTCATTGAATGATACTATGGAGTTTTATATTTTCTTTCTTTTCATTATAACTTTCCTTGTGGTCTTGAACTATGTTTACATATGTTTTTCCAGGTTCTTATTTTTAAACTAATTTATGTATTTTAAAAGGTTTTTTTGTTTGTTTTTGTGAAACAGGGTATCCCTCTGTCACCCAGGTTGGAGTGCAGTGGCGCCATCTTGGCTCACTACAGCCTTGATCACCCAGACTCAAGTGATTGTCCTGCCTCAGCCTCCCAAGTAGCTGGGACTACAGGTGTGTACAAGAATGACTGCATAATTTCTTTTTGCACTTTTTTTTGTAGAGACAGGGTTTTGCCATGTTGCTTGGGCTGGTCTCAAATTTCTGGGCTCAAGCAACCTGCCTGCCTCAGCCTCCCAAATTGCCGGAATTACAGGAGTGAGCCACTGTGCCTGGCAATAGTGTTCTTTATAAATGTTCTTTTAATTTGTCTTAAATCTTACGGGAAATGAAATAAAAGGATGAATTTATAAATAAAGCCATATTTGCTTTCTTTGAATCATCATTCTCAGAGTGATAGAGGGTATGAGATAGTTAATAGTTGCAGAGAGGTCAGTTAGGTTTCTCCAAAAGTTTAAGAGAGAAATGAGGAAAGTCTAAACTGAGGCCGTGGGATGGGGATGGAGAGAAGGGGTAGATCTGACAGAGATTTAGGAGGCAGAATTGGAGGAACTTGGTGATGAATTAGATGCTGTGCGTGTGAGGGGATGGGTGGGTGATGGAGGTGTGTAGTGTCCAAAATGATTCTGAGGCCTCCACCTTGTTTGCCTGGATGGCAGGTGGGGAAGGTGGCACCATTCATTATGATATGGAAGTCTGTAAGAAAACCAGGGGTGAAGCGGAAGATGATAAGCACCTATGGGACATCCAGGTGGACATGCCTTTATCAGTTGGTCTGAAAGTCAGAAGGAAGTCTGATGAAGACACAAATGTGGTCTTTGTGAGAGTGAATGAGCTCTTCTGGAGAGACGGAATGCATGGCTAAGAAGAGCAAAAGCAGAAGAGAGAATGAAAGTCGGAGCCCTGAGAATCATCATTTAATGATCAGGTAGAGAAGGAAGAGCTGGCAAAGGAAAATAAGACAGAAAAGTAGGATTAAATGACAAGAACATAAAGACTTGAGAACTAAAATGAGCACTGAAGAGGGTGGCAGTGGTCAACTGCATCTGATGCTGCTGGCAAGGTCAACAAAGATGAGCGCTAGATCTAGCCATTCCACAGTGTATATACACTTCAAAACATCGTATTTTGCACAATAAATACACACAATTTTATCTTTCAATTACAAAAGCAAAAATAAAAGGTGAGCATTGGGAAGTAGTCTTTTATTTGGGACTTGTAAATAATTGGTATCTTTGGAGGCATTTATTCATTAAATACTATATATATAATTTTTATTATATATATATATATAGTTATATATATATATATATAAAACTATATATATATATAATTTTTTTATTTTTTGAGAGTGAGTCTTGCTCTATCCCCTAGGCTGGAGTACAGCGCACGATCTGGGCTCACTGCAACCTCCACCTCCCTGGTTCAAGCAATTCTTCTGCCTCAGCCTCTTGAGTAGCTGGGATTACAGGTGCCTGCCACCATGCCCGGCTAATTTTTTGTATTTTCGGTAGAGACGGGTTTCACCATGTTGTCCAGGATGGTCTTGATCTCCTGACCTCATGATCCACCCGCCTCAGCCTCCCAAAGTGCTGGGATTATAGACGTGAGCCACCGCACCCAGCCCATTAAATACTTATTAAGTGACTCTTATGCGCTACAATCTAATCATATACTGATGACCAATTTGATGGGAGGATGGTAAGGTAACTAAATGTAAGGTAACTTAATTCACCAAGACGGGAAATAGTGGAGGAAAATTAGGAGGGGAGGCCGGGTGCGGTGGCGCACGCCTGTAATCCTAGGACTTTGGGAGGCTGAGGCAGGTGGATCATGAGGTCAGGAGTTTGGGACCAGCCTGACCAACATGGTGAAACCTCGTCTCTACTAAAAATACAAAAATTAGCCAGGTATGGCGGTGGGCATGTGTAGTCCCAGCTACTCAGGAGGCTGAGGCAGGAGAATCGCTTGAACTCAGGAGGCGGAGCTTGAAGTGAGCCGAGATCGGTCCACTGCACTCCAGCCTGGGTGACATAGCGAGACTCCATCTCAAAAAACAAAAACAAAATCAAAAACCAGAAAGTTCTAGTTTTAGAAAATCCCTATAGCTAGGTATGTGCACCAGGTTAAATGATGGGGTTACAATATTGTAGAAGAGTAGAATAAAATTCTTTATGAATAATGTTTAAATCAAAGAAAAGAGGCCAAGGTTTTCATGAACATCAATAAAGCTTTATAACAATACAATTCATTATCATTGTTTGGATTAATATTGTAATAATTACACACTTTTTACATTATGAAAATAAGTCATAAATAGTGTAAAAATAATTCTGAAGATCAACTTCTCACAAACTAGGAACCCTGAAAACAAATTTAAAAAGCAAATAAAAACAAATTGGAAACTGAACACAATGCAATTATCTCCAAACCGCAAATCAAAAATCTTATGCATCTTTTGATACAGTAATGTCAGCTGGAGAAAGTACAATGAAATTAAAGTAAAAATTGAACAGGGAGAATTCAATCTTTCAATTATTTACACTACTAAGATAAACAGGTTTGTGCCATATTTACAGTGATAAGACACAACACATTCTTAGAATAATCAATTATATGAGACTGGCCCACAAACATTTAAAAAAATATGCAGTGTAATGCTTGCCAAAATATTTTTTTTGCATATTTCACTTATTTTGTATTTATGTGAGTTTTTGGCAATATAAAAATAGCTGCACATAGAGATGAACTTTAAAATGTAAAAAATACAAATAAAAATATAATATTTTCTAAAGAAAAATCAGATACATACATCTTTTAAAAATGTTATTAAGTTGAATGAAACATTTACAACAGTATAAAGAATACTCACATAAATGTCAACAGTATGTAAGACATTCTTTTGTGAATCCAATTCATTAATATTTCTGAGATAGGTGAGAATATCAACTACATTTTGAGAAATGTGGTACTTTCTTTGTTGTTAATAAATCACGCATAACTGTTTAGGCTGAAAAAAATATTCCTATTCCCAAAAGGACAGTTCTTTCAATAAGCAGCACAGGCAATTTTATACATTTAAATATTTTGAAATGAAAAAAGTCATTAAAGTGGTTATTAGTATGGGGTTAGCAAAAACCAAACTCCACTAAAAATTTAAGTTAGAGGAGTGTCCTGATGTGTCAACTTTATGTTGGCAACAAATCTAGCCAACATAGATATCCCAATAAAAATGGGAAGAAGTAGGGACTGACAGTCCTTCTAGTCTAAAACAATTTAGCATAATCATAATTGGTCAAGCTTGTTAATTCCACTAGGGATGTATGATTTTAATAGCCAGAATCACAATAATAGTCAGATTGTTCTTACTTATTTTTAGAAAGATAGGGTTCCTAAGGACTTAACTTCCAAGAGAGAGCAGGAGCTTTTGTTTTTACAAATTAGAAAATCCTATTTTTTTGAAGTGCGAAATATTAATATAATTTGATTATTAGGAAATAAGAAAAAACAAGATTTCAAATATTAGCATCTGTATGTTGCTTATGATCACTTATTAGAAGATGTTAAAATACCACCAAAGTATAGCCCAATTCTGGGTAAGACAATATATAGTGGGGAAAGAAAGGATAACAAATTATGTTAAGTGTTCATGCTTTGATAGTAACATTAAAAAAAAATAAACCTTGGAAATTAAGCACATTTCCTAAGTGATAAAAATACAACATATCAAAGACAATTTTTCCATTGGTACTGACATGCTGATTTGACAGTTTTCTAAACTAGCATATATATCTGTCTATATAGATAGATAGACAAAGGACATGTAGTATAAACTACTTGATGTGTAAGTTCTTGCTGTCCCATCAGAACATCGTATGCACAGAATGTAAATTTAAAAACAAGACCTTTCTTCTAGTAGGAATTAAAGATATTCTAATGTCCTTTATAAAATCACATGAGAAAAAAAAGTCCTCCAAGACTGCTTTTACTAATGAAAAACAAAAACTGAAAGAAAAAATTAGGTATATTTGTGCACTAAGTACTCTATAAGGTGTGTGCAGACTTCTCTAATGCTAGTTTTGTCATGTTTCATCAAATCATATAAACTAAAAGATGAGTGAATGAAAAAGATGAGACACATGAAAGTAGATAAAGGCATATGATGTATGAAATGACTATGAAAGAGGAGGATCTATGATCCGAGTAAACACACATCATCCATCTATAGGTACACTGTTTTGTTTTACATTAAGAAAGCCTGGTCATTGGACCATAATTATAGCAAATTCATGAACTTTAAAAATAAAATCACACACTAATGATTTAGGAATGCTATTAAACAGGGAAATAAAATTATCCATAGTAGGTGCATTGTCCATAGAGAAAAAGGAAAAGAAATACATTAGCACCAACCAACATACATGAAAAACAATTTTAAATCTAAAACACATATCAATTTGCCATCTTTTAATGTTTTATCAGAAATAGAAACTGACCTTGCCTTATTTCCAATGTGTCTTTCATGTATATTTTCTCAACCCTCTATCCAATAACATACATTAAAGAAATCTTTAAGGAAAGTATATTATCTATCAACACATATCAACAAACACAATTCTTTCATTCATTTAGAAATTATTTAAGAATTCTCTATATTGATGACAAAACGGATGCTTGAAAACATTGTAGTAACCGAAAGTTAAAGATTATCCATTATGGTTAAGACCTAGCAATTCCACTGAACAAGGAGGAGTATCATCATCCCTTTGTTTTTCCCAAAGAAATAAATGTAATGGAAGTTTATAACCTCATTTAATCATGAAATAAGTCGATGTTGTGAAATCAGTTATAGAGAAAAAACTCAATATACACACAGGACAGAATAGTATTCTTTGAAGGGCTGTATTTCAAAACAAATTTTTTGTACATAAAGTGTTTTTCTTTTGATGTTGAGGTATCATCTCCTGAAGCTGTGCAAGTTTTAAATAGTGATCCATCTCAATCCACCTCTTTCTACTAGAGAAGCAGAAAAAAAGATAGAAGGGAAAAAATACAGCCACTGGACACTGTAGTTTGTTTTCCTGAAGAGAATGTCGTTCCACCCACTTCAGTTCATTTTTCCAAACCATTTAAGACAAATTGTGTCAGACATTGAGCAATACCTTATCCTAACACCATGCCATACAAGAAATTGTTAGAAAATGCCCTCCATTATTTTCAAAATGCTAAACTGGCTTAGGGGTGTGGAATGTTACCAGAGATGTTACCAATTAGACTGATCTAATAGTTTAAACATCTTTCAACTTTAAAAATTTAATAGAAAAAAAAAAGAAGATGCCATTTTGTATGACCGTCATTTGGTTACATAACATAAATGAGATCATGAGGATTTTAGGTTTCTTGTCTTATGGTTATATCTTAACTATAAGCCAGTGATTAGTTAATTTCCCTTCTGGTGGTGACACCTATGCGTGAAACTAGAAATCTTCCCAGAAGACGGCATCGAGTCAGGAGAGAAATTAAATTCTCTAATGGGCTGAAAGGGTGCCTACTCCTCATTGATAATGTTTCTTTTAATGTAACACTTCCACTTAGAATAAGCCATTTCAAAACATGCTACCAACTCTTCACTGTGCAAAGAAATGTTCCGTCTAATACGTTTAGGTAAAGTTTGAGCAAGTAGATGAAAAATACTCTCTTTATGGCAACTATATTTCACAGCTTTCTGAGATCTTAGATTTGGTCTGTGGATATGAGGATAAGACAAACATTTAGAAATGTTAAAAAGAAAGAAATCTAAATATAGACAAAACTTAAAACCATAAAAACAGAAATTAATATTATCAAATGTGACAAAATCTTGGCTTTATATTAACTGATAATCTCCATGTACGTTACATTCATCATGTAAAGAAAGTCAAAACATACTTAAAAATGTGTAACTTTCATGCTTTACAATGATTAGACTGAAAGTGGAGCTTATTTTATACTCTATCCAATTATCCAAAACAAGAAGAGAAGTTAGTAAAAGGTCATTTTGACCATCGGAGCCAAATTATTATGATTTGAAGTCTTCTTAAAAAAATTGTTCAAAACATATGTGACAAAAACTGAAATGAATATTTTTTCAATATTCCTGGGACTAAAGAAAGAAAAAGGAAAAAGCATTAAAAAGAATGAAAAATACCTTTCTGTTTCTCAAACTTTGTAGGAAATGTTTGACATGGGTTGGATCTTTGGAGGAAGGAAAGCTCTCACAACAACTTTGGCACAGATGTCCCAGTAAGCTCTCCTACATCATCAGGAAAGGTGATTTTGGCTGATCCCTTCTCAGAACATGTTATTTCTTCAGTAACCCAAGTTTTGGTGGATGCACATCCCTGTTTCCTCAGGGACAAGGGCTCCCATTCCAAGAATCTCCTATTCCAAAAGAAGCGCTGTGCCTCTGTCATTTTTAAAAGCACCCATATTAACACTTGCTGAAATTCAGTTTATTTATATATATTTTTTAAGTCTGGTTCTGCATGTTTGCATTTGTAAACCTCTTTCCTACTTGGTCACACGAGAGACAGTGCTGGAGGCTGAATCGGTCCTCTTCCCGTGTCTTCACTGCCAAGGGCAGCCCAAGGAAAACTGGCGGCAGCAACAGGCTCAACCCCTTCATATTTCAACCAAAGTGGCCACGTGAGCCCACAATACTGGAAGCTGAAGATCTGCAGTCAGGACTGCAACTCCCTCAAAATACAAGACAAATTGTGTGTGTGCTCTCCACCACCTTATCTCTTTTTGGCAATAAGCCATGGTGTAACCCCCTTGAGATGACAAAAGGAATAAAAGCTCAGATGTAATCAAAGGACTTGTGATCAGCATGCTAGCATCTGAAGTTGCACAGCAAGCAGGTTTGGCACAGTCATGCTTTTTTAGTCAATTTCAATGGGTAGTGTAGGTATGAGTCAACGCCAACACGAAAGGTGAATAGGAATGTGATAATCAACTCTCAAATCAGTCAGTATAGTACATTTTCATAGCTTTGAGCCCATATTTGGTCACCATTTCATGTAAACTATTTCATGGCACTTTTTGTCCATGCAATTAGCAAGCCCGAAGAAGGAAAATAGCTAGTACAATCAATCATTATCTACCACTGATTTGTCCATATAAATACGTATCTTCACATAAGATAAAGAGATACTGATCTATATTTTTTGCAGGTTTCTCACTGATTTCACAAATTGCCCAATTTCAGATGTAAGTGGAGTAAAAATGGACATGTATACTATTGCCAGCAGGAAGAAGCAGCCCTATGTAAACATATCTCAGACTTGTAAAATCTGCAATTCAGTTTTCAACTATAAATATTAAAAGAGGACCATTATATACACAACTTCATGCTTGAAAGGTTAGATTCATCACTGCAGAAAAAGACAACAAAAAGATAAATACATGGAATTAGTAGTCTTGAATTAAAATTTTAAATAATATTTATTTTAAGAAAACTGGTAGAACCTTGAATAGAGTCTATAAGCCAACTGACTGGCTACCAATGAGCCAATTGATTATCTGATATGTGTGCTATATATTACTTTCTAAACTCCAAGATGTCACGGCAATTTCCATCTGAGGTTCATTCCACATTTTTCCTTTGCCACTGAGAATTTTAGGGTAAGTGTTTTGCTCAGTAACTGTTCTGGGAAAGCAGAAAATTAGGATGTTTATCACATATGTATGACAATTAAATTTAATTCTGTATTTGTAAGCTACATAATCTTCTGCAAGCATTACAATACAACCGTGGAAAGGGCTGAGGACTGACCTCGATAATGTTGTTTACTTCACCAACACCTGACTCTAATCCTCTATTCTTCAGTTCTTGGTTCCTCCTTCCTTTTGCAAGCCTTGCCCACTGTGAATGTTATGCAAGGTAGACCTGCCTGCTCTCAGGCCTTCAATCTGTATTACAGGTTCCATTGTAACCTAAGGCACCACAGATTTCTGGTTTCTCACCTCTCTCTCATAGCAGTCATAATTACTAAGGTTTTCCTAGAACTGCATTAAGTCAGAGGTCTGAGGAACAGAGGTCTTTGAGATATACACTTACAAAGCAAATCTTAGAGACATCCTTGACATTTACTCAAAGAAAAATCAGTAAGTAGAATGTACAGACAAGGAGAATAACAGAGGTCTCTTCATTCACCCTCCACAATGCATGGAGTCATCTTTAAGTTTATTTATCAACATTTGTTTTTCTCTATTCAAGGAAAATAGATGCTCTACTAGGTGTGCTTTGGAGGCTGCTTTCTAATCTTCAGAGATGGAGTTCACTCAATATTCTTGCCTGTCATGCCAATGCCAAAAAATGTGTCTATAGGAAGCACTCCTGTTTCCAAACCCTCACTTATCTCTCTTAACTCTTCCTGTGTTGGTAAATTTAGAAAACAGAGAGAAAACTAATTTAAACAAAGATGAAATAGTTTTGCATGTATAAATCATTGAGAGGAGCATAACCAAGAGGAGGTGGTAATCAGTGATTTATATGACTGCCACAATTTGAATTTTAAGTCAAGTAAACATTTGCCACTGTGCCCTACAGCCTAATAAACACAGCAGTGTTCAAAAGGGTGATAACACCCAAAATAGGACTCACTAAAAGCAATCCGCTGACCTTATTTTAAAAATATAATTTTAAAAGTAATTTTTATTTGACTATTTTATATCACAGCTAAGTTGACCACATAAGAAATTTGAGAACGTTTTCATTTTCTAATTGTTTCTTTCCTTTCTGGGGATGGGTGGGAGAGGTTGATCAGAATGATTTGCATTTGTCTGTGTTGGGTGGATGTGGTAAACAATACTAAAGTTTCATAATTCTTATTCTTTATATAAGATGCTAGATTCATAAGATCTTTAATCTTCTGTAGCATGTAGTGTCTATTCTGTGGAAAAATATGTATTTAAAAGGAAAATTTCTGATTTTCTAATAGTATTCATATTACTACCAGCTTTGGCCATTTCATGAACCAAAAAGATGATGAGTTCTTTGTTGCCATTTAAGGGTATAAACCCCTTTAAAAAGGCAGCGATTCAGAGGTGGCTAAGAACGATTGTGAACCCAAGTTCTGAGTGGTGTCAGAAGGCTGGATAAAGCAAGCCTACTGCATCTCCGCTATGTGAAGTGTGCTAATGGTTGGTTTAAAAAATTACACTATTAGATTACAGGGCAAAGGTTAGAGAGTAAGTGGTAATTCCAGCTCAAGATGGTATTAAAAATTCTGTGAACGGGGGTTATGATAGGGGAGGGATAGTTTTCTCAGGTGAAGAAGAGTATGATGATAGGTCCATTTTCATGAGACCCACTTGACCCTGTATGTGATCAAGCTAATTATCTGACAGGCTGAAAGCGGAGTATGGGAAGCTACTAAATAAATGACGCTACTGAGAGAGGTTTTACTTTCTCTGGTCAAGTAGGTGAAACTGATTAAGAAAGAGAGTGAGTTATTCAGGATTTTCTCACCATGGAGTTGCTAAGGTAAGATGCAACTAAGAGAGTCAGGTTTCCCATCTTTCTGCATTGCTACATAGTTTTGCTGTAATGTTGCTAATGAAGCATGCCTGTCCAAAATTACTGAAGAAGCCACAAGGTGCTGGAGAAAAAAATTTCAAAATGATTGAAGCATCTTGTGCATTTTCTCAGCCCATTTTTACATGCTTGGAATGCTTTTATCCTTCAGTAGCATGTGCACAGCCTTTATAATTAGATCTTCACCATTATTGCATAAAGGTTTGGTATTCTCTGAATAGCACAGCTCATTCGGATGATCTCTTCCTTGCTTACAGTTTCACTGTTGCTTTCTATTGTTTCTCTCTCCCTCTCCTAGTTGTGTTACACACTAGTTCTGTGCTCTTGGAAGGTCCTTGACCTCTCTGAATTTGTTTCTTCATCTGCATCACTGAGGGTAATAAGACTTTATGGGGTCATTGTATGGATTAAATGAAATGATATTCTCTATATGAAAAGGCTTATCATACAGCCTTTGCACATAGAAGGTTCTCTATAAAAAATAAACTCCATTCCTCACTGAATACACACACAGTGACTATGGGCAGTCATATGAAGAGGCTAGAATAAACTGATTCATAAAGGACACCACTTAAATTTAATTCAGTTTCTCCTACATAACTCAAGACATCATTAAACAAATGATGCTTATGTTTTTCTGCTTTCTCAGCTCTGTGACTATATTGACAGGGTTCTACCATGTATTAGCATGTTTGTCTGTGTAAGTAAGTATAAATAGAAGAAGAATCACAATTGAGAATAGGTTTAAACATTAGGAAGACAAAGATTTTGAGAGACAAGTAAAACATTATCAGGGTGCACTGCCCCTTTCCATTCCAAAGAAAGGATTAGATAGGGAAGGTTCCAAATTGCAATGTTTGCTAAGAATTGCGTTAGCTGATCAGTTTAGGAAGAAATCAGCAGTAAATATACTGATCAAAAGTTATTCTGGAGATGAAATCTTTTGCTTTTTAATATCCAAACAACTCTTCGCAATGTCACATCCAAAGGTCTGTTCGGAATGGAAAAGGCTAGTCCAGGTTAAGAGAAAGGGAGAGTGCTTCTTTTGAGAAATTATTCAGTAAAGCCTACCTTTTGCCAACAGCCAGGCATGGGTAAGCCATCTGGCCCCTGTTTTAAAGAGAAGAAAAAGAATTCCTCAGGCTCCATAAGAGTGATTAAACTTCATAATTCACATGCTCAGAGGCTTAAAAATAAATTTCTACCCATTAGTGGCTTTGGTCATGGGCATCTTTTACTAATTAACAACTCCCAATATATTACCCAGTGTTAGGTAAAATAAAGAAAATTCAAATGTTTTCCAGAGTGAGTACACATTTTGAAAACACATAAAGTATAGAAAATGTTATGCCTAATTTTGAAAAAGCAATTTACAAAGCATAGTGCTCTATTCGTATCTATATTTTTAGATAATAAATCTATACTCAATTTCATTAAAACAGGTCTCGCTGGTATCTCTATTAAGTAAACCAAAATAACTTATCTTCCTGGTCACTATTAGACTATGGCTGAATTCATGATAATGATGAATAATCAATGATAAACCATTTCTATCCGAAGTTTGTAGCTCTTCACATGCCAGTATTTTTCACTTTTCTATATTGAAAGTAAATACAGTAGAACATACTCAATTGAATTAGAAGACAAGCAGCCTATCTATATTTTTATGATAAAATATTATCTAGAACATTCATCGATTTCTCTATTTAAATTATTCACAAGTTAACAAATTCTGAATAAAATAAGAGGTTCCTAAGTGTGGCAAAATGTATTTTAAAGTGTATGCATTCTTCAGATACAAATGATACAAATAAGGCAGGAAGAGTTGGTACATCAAGAGGGCATGCTTCTACTTTTCCCCCGACAAAATCATAAAATATGATTTATCATCAATACCAAGCAAACAAAGAACTAGGAACTTCATATTGAGATTTTCTAACTATAATCACTGACTGCTTAATTTTTAAAAATATGAATACAATCTCTTAAAGAGAAATATAAATTTATCTTTAAAGAATCATGCTTATACCTGAAGAATAATATAAGAACATGCAGACCAGTATAACCATCAATGCAAACATAAAAATTTTTTATTTATACCTCAGAAAATATGAATATACTTTCATTTTAAATGTAAAAAAAAAGAACACTTTTGAAAAGCTTCATAAAATATTTGGGAAAAACTGGTAATGCCAGATTGGTACAAGGAGAAGGTTCAACCAGCAGAATTTTAGATTTTAGTATCAGGAGGATTTTGAGTTCATGCCAATGGAGATAAGGGAGTTTGGTCTACTTTAGGAAAGTGAGTTTCAAAAGGAGAGACCATTAAATTGAAAAGGTTATGTGACAAAGAAGAGGGTTGGGGCTGCAGACTCTTATCATCTTTAGAAGCTCAGAGAAGTTTGGTCCTCTTCTCTGTGGTCTCTTAAAGCATTCTCTTGAATTGGTTAACACTTGACAACAGAAGCTGAATTCCGTAGGTTGGGCCTTATTTACAGCCTGATAGAAATATAGCGAAAAAGGCAGAAATACCTTTATTTGTTTTAGAGAAAAAGAAAAAAAGTCAAACTTAGGTGGAAAACCAAAAGCTATGGTCCAGCAGTGTCTTTGCATCAAATATTTTCATATAATTTTACTGTAATCTTTAAATATTTATGGAAAAAATTAATATTCCAAAGAACACAAAAAAGGTGGTCATGTCAGTTGTGAGAACAACATCAGGAGATTAATTTGCATTCATTGATAGAAACGCGTGCTTGCCCTCTGACTCTGCAGAGTGGCAGAAGGAGCCTGTTCATGCACATGCATGTAGTGTGTTTATCATGTAAAGCTTGCCCAGAATGCACCACTTTACACTGATAGAGATGAACATGTAATAAAGGAACTGCATGCAGGGTGGTAGGAAAGAGAAATACTGTACCAATTGGCAAGGGGCATCCAGCCCATCCAGGCCAGGCTGGCCTGGCTCCCCTTTTTCCCCCTTAACGCCACGGAATCCCTGTTTGTAAAGATTAACTGATAATGTTACTAACACAAGAAATCACTTAAGCACAAATTCTGCGAAAGAAGTAACTACAACAACAAAAGGCTGGGAGAGGAGCAACTCTGAAGGGAAAAGTAACATCCAGTGAAGTTGGACAAAGTAAAATGGAGGGAGACATATTCCTACAACAGGGGCTTGTTTGAAAACAGTGGCCTCTCTTTGGAGGGGTATGGAATAGTGCCGGTTCCTTTCGGATCTTACATTCAGGTTCCAGTTGTGCCGTGATATTTGGGGGTTAAGAAACCAGGCAGAGCTAGTGGCCAGAGATGAGATGTGGAACATATCAGGATAACTGTGATAAATGTTTCTGGGTATCTTGAAGTCCGTGTTAAATGACCCCAATCAGTAACCCTCCTGTTACGGATCCCTCCAGCTTGCTCTTCTCCCATCTGATCCCCTCACACAAACATCTGGAGACAGTTCCAGGAGTCAGACATACCAACGGGCAGGGTGCATCTAATCCAGGAGCACCCTGTTCTCCTTTCTCCCCTTTAGGGCCCTTTTTGCCTTTCTTTCCCTTTTCCCCCTGTGGATACAAGGGTTTAAATAAAAGACAAATTTTATTTGGGGGGAAATAATGGTAATTCAAAAGATGGTTTAGGTAAGAAAATTCTGGAAGGGCATTTACCACTGTTTTCTGATTTAGGTAAGGCATGATATTATAAAAGCTAATACTTTCAGAGTGACAATGGATTCTGGGCAGGGGCATGTGGGATTTTATTTAAGATACTCAACAAGACAGAAGGAGGCTTAAAAGCTGATACATCAGAAGTGCTAACTTAGACCACAATGTCACAGTCATGAATTAGGTGTCTGAGTCACAGATCCTGTGAGGATGACAGGTACCAAAAGCATTGAAGCCAGCCAGTGGCAGATGAAGTTCAGGGAAATAATGGATACTTCACTCAATTTTCAATACCTGTCACCTTTCTTTTTTCTAATCCTGTAACAGATGAAAGCTGCATTGAACCAGAGGAAAAGGAAAGAATGTTAACAGTGTCTAGTTCTTTGAAATGTATCCAACTTTATGATTGATATTACTTGTGTAACTCTCATTCAAAAATATTCAATGTCTTAAAATATGCTATTTCTTTTAATATTTTTTATATCCTTTTGTTACAGCAAAACATTTAAAAGAAACTAAAAGCAAATACTTTCCTTATTAAGTCAGGTAACAAATGTTAAAAGTGCTAATAGTTTGCAGCAATGCCAACTGGAGAAATCGACTTATTTATAAACCTAGGGATCTTCTTTAATTCACTCTCTTACTGATCTCATGCCATGTATTTACAATGGTAAATGAGTTTCCAGCTTACTCATAATGTGACAAAAGCCAAAAAAAAAAAAAAATCTGTTCAGGAGAGGAAAAGCAGCTTGGACTCAGTAAAATGAGGTAGGCAGGATAATTACATAGTGGGAATGTAGATATGGAAATTAGTATTTAGGAATCAAGGTAAAGGTTGTGGGAAATCTGCATGGATCATAGGGCCAGAGGAATTAAGGAAAGGAGGCAAAAGGAGGAGAAGGAAGGAATGCACCTCAGCTGTTTTATATTAACATCAATATCTCTGCATATTTATAGACAGGGAGTTAGTGCCGTGCAGAATTCAAAATGCTATACAATACATACTTAAAAAAATGTATTCATTCTGCAATCAGGATGGGAGTTACAATAAAACTGAATAATCTCTGAAGCAAAGCAACATGAATATTGAAAGGTGAAAAGAGATACACATAACAGAAATATATGAGATGTGCATTCAAATTAATACATTCATTCTGACAGCATGAGCAAAAGCTCTTCATTTATCTCCTGTGTGCCAAAAAGATTGCATCAGAAGGCTCAGAATCAAAAACACTTGGATTTCTTGAATATGGGGCAAAGAGACATTCTCTGTGGCTTAGTTGATCATGATCAAAGACAATGATGACCCCAGAAGCCAGGGTGAAATGAGAGCAGTTGTGATAGGAAGTAAGATGGGAGGAACATTCAGAAGTAAGTTGGTCACTCACTCAAGATGGATCAACATCCTTCCTTAATAAATCACTTCAGTACCATGAGATAAAACTGATGTAAACTCATTTGGGTGAGCTCTTCCCTCCCAGAGGGCAGTGGACTCTTCACATAGGTGTGTCTGAGACCGGTGTGTTGGGTATTATTACTTTGGAATTCAATTCATTATTTGATTGGCAAATCAACTCAGATTAACCACTCAACAGAAAAATGTTGTCATATGAATGTTACTGTGCCAGACTATAGGAATCATTTTTCAGTAATATTTTAGTGAGCCTCAAGCTTTACGGAAAAGAAACACTACAGTATGAAGAATAACGTGCCAATGTTGTTATTAGTCAGCATTGTTTTGTAATATGTACTGATTCCCCATGCAATACAAAACCATGCCATTGTGGGTATCAGTACATGAGAGTTCTTGATAACTTTTATTTCCCATGTCAAATAATTATATACATGAATTATTCTCATTTAGAATCAATTTTTGTAAATTTAAAACTTCTAATCATGGCAGCTGAACATGGAAATATTTTGTATGGGTGATTAACATTATTCTGAGGATCAAGTTTCTAGCTTTTATGCTTTCCTATGCTGTAATGCTGGTAATTTCTTTCTCGTAAACATGAGTATCCTCCTAATGGTATTTTTTTTTTTTTTTTTTTTTTTTTGAGACAGGGTCTCATTCTTGTTGCCCAGGCTGGAGTGCAATGGCGTGATCTTGGCTCACTGCAACCTCCGCCTCCAGGGTTCAAGCGATTCTCCTGCCTCAGCCTCCCAACTAGCTGGGATTATAGGCACCCACCACAACCCCCAGCTAATTTTTGTATTTTTAGTAGAGATAGGGTTTCGTCATGTTAGCCAGGCTGGTCTCAAACTCCTGAGCTCAAGTGATCCACCCGTCTCAGCCTCCTAAAGCGTTGGGATTACAGGAGTGAGCCACCGCGCCCGGCAGTAATATGTTTTTGCGTGATTAAGATTTTAGACTCATATAACCCATTAGGTAAATATAAAATGCATATATATATATATATATATATATATATATATATATATGTTTTTGAGTTTTTTTAGAGCCAGAGTTTTGTTCTGTCACCCAGGCTAAAGTACAGTGGTGTGAGCATAGCTCACTACAGCCTCAAACTCTTGAGTTCAAGTGATCTTCCCACCTCAGCTTCTGGAGTAGCTGGGACTACAGGTACACACCACCATGCCCCACCGTATTTTTTTATTTTTTAGCAGAGCTGGGAGTCTCACTAGAGATGGGTTGCCCAGGCTAGTGTTAAACTCTATGCCTTAAGCAGTTCTCCTACCTTGGACTCTCAAAGCACTGGGATTATAGGCATGAACCACTGTACCCAGCCACATATCATCTTTAAAACACACTCATCTTGGGCTGAAAGCTTATATGCACAATTTATCTCAAAACATATATATTTTATAGTCAGAATTTATAATTCAGAATAAAAGAATTTTTTATACCTCAGTTTTCTTGTTTGTGAAGTGGGGAAAATAATGCCAACTTCAGGGGTTGTTATGAGGATTAAAAGACTTATCATATGTAAAGCCCTGGGGAAAGCACATAATGCTCAGTAAATGTGATGATACTGGTGATGATGACGGGGCTTTCAGATAACCACTTACGCGGGCTGTCTTACCAACGGGTGGGGGGAGAGTCTAAGCAATGCTTAAGGCCTAAAACACCACAAGCTTAATAATCTTCTTTCTTTGACAACTCTCATTTAGCCTTGCTTGTCAACAGCTATGAAGGTCACTGTCCAAGAGACTTGATAGGGTTAAAGAGAGCAGGGACATAAATTAACCTGAGAAATATAACAGGTTTAAATTTGTACTGTGAAATATAGTTTCAGCCACTTTAAGATTTTCACTATTCTATTGAGGGATTGAGTTTTTGATGGCTTCTTTTGTTGTGTCCAATGTAAAAAATTCTCCTTAGATCTATTACCAGGTGAAAGACCCAAGCAAAATACTGAGAAAGGAGTGGTGGGGGAAGAGAGAGAGAGAGAGAAGGATGGAGGGAGGGAGGGAAGGAGAGAAAAGAAACAGAGAAAAGGAAAGGAGGGAAGGGGGAGGA
Source organism: Macaca nemestrina (assembly GCF_043159975.1). Lineage (NCBI taxonomy): Eukaryota > Metazoa > Chordata > Mammalia > Primates > Cercopithecidae > Macaca > Macaca nemestrina. Next base: position 80,289,850 of record NC_092127.1, on the reverse strand, counting down.
GAAAAGAACAAAGGAGAAGAAAGGAAAAAATGGCTTTTAAAATCCATACTTTTCTTTTCAAGTCACAAAACCATATTGCCTGATATTGGCTCCTAAAGACCATGGAGCTGCTGGTTCAGAGATAGAACTTCAAAATCAACCTCATAAAATACACCAATATCTCCGTTTTAAAAATCCATGTTGCTCTGAACCTGAAAGTGGCAAGTCCTAGTCCTGCGTAGTGAACTTACTGTAGTGTATCAGTCACACTGCTTCTCCTCCATTTTCAAATAAAAAATATCAAGGTACAAAACATATCTCCATTTCTCTACTGGGAAGTAGTGAAGACAAGTGAGATGCTGGCTTTGCAGGGTTCAATGAGCTCTGCCAAATACCATTGCAGATTTGTGCCATTTAATTTTACTTTTTAAAATAATTTTTTTCAAAAATCCTTTACTTTTCAATAAATTGGTGTCAGGTGGTTGAAAAACTGTAGCTTGAATATCTGGGGATAATAATTTTTTCTTCTATGCCAGGCAGCGCCCTTACTCTGGCAGCACAGCCTTCTTCATTCGTCTCTGAAGACCTGATTCCTTAAATCAGGCATCAGTATGTTTTTGGAGCACAGGATGGAAAAAGATTAAGTGTCAAATGGAATCACACAAGCTGAACAGCAAAGCAGACAGCAGGAGAAGAATCAAACAAGGTATATGCTGGGATGGAGAGGTTACCTTTTCTCCCTTTTCTCCTAGATCGCCCTTCTCACCCCGTGGACCAGGGAAGCCCTGTAAGATAAAAAGCAAACCAAAAAGATCTATTGGTGTAATAGTGGCAAAATCATCTAGAAACAAATATTTTAGGATTTTACATTTCTGAACTTAAATATAACACAAAATGGCTCACCAGTCTTAAGACTGGTGAGATAATAAAGCAGTGCTTAGAAATGTAAGTTTTCTAATGTCTCAATTATCTATACACAACAGGTTGCTTGCTTTTTCTTTTAAGACGTAGAGAGTAGAAAGAATATCAGGATACTAGTTTGAATTCTTGGAAGTTCACTGATTTGTGCAGATTTGGGCAAATCACTTACCTCTCTGCACTTTAGTCCCTTGACTGTAAAATGGGGTTAATGATATCCACCAAACAGCTGTTGTGAATGTTAAATGTGGTGATGCACTACAAAGTACCAGAATGATGCCTGCCCATAACAGGTGCTCATAAACAGTAATTAGTATTTGTATTACTTTTGGTATTCTCATTATTCATGTAATACAGGATGAGCAGTGATTGTGTCTAGAGGCATTTGCTTTTGACATTCTCTATTTTCACAGAAACATATTAGCATAAGATATATAGGGACTAAATGCTAAAGGAAAAAAATACTGCCTAACTGCTTTGAGAAAAAAAACATATCATTCTGTAAGGATAGCATGTGAGAAGTATGTTGATTTTATGCATATTTTTCATAAATAGGTCATACTGATGTTAAGAGTATCCTCAACTTGGGAAAGTATTTTGAAGTGCCACTATCCACTACTAGTTATTAATTTTATACAAGATAATTGTGTTTTTTTGCTTTTCTGTTTTATCTCATGCAAACACTACTGTATATTGCTGTTTACATGCACAGCAATATATGTTCTATGCATACCTATATGCACAGAAAATAAGTATTCTTTTTGTTATTGATGATGGAGACCATCAACATCTATTATAATAGGATGATGTTTATTGTACTTATTACTTACATCAAGACCAGGCTCTCCATCTTTCCCCTGCCAAAGAACCATAGTAGCTACATTAGTGTTTCTAAGTTTTATGAATAGATTATAGATTTATTTAAGGCTGTCTGAACATGCAACACTAGTACTAGAATACTTCAGAAATGTGAAAAAGATTCTCATTTGGATTAGTGACTGTTAGTGTTGCAGTTAAGTGTCATGAAAATTTTATATGATATATTGGGTTAAGTAGACTAATATTCTGCTGGTGTTTAAGGCTTGGTAGCTAAGTTATCAGTCCAGGAGTTACACTGAAAGCAAAAATACTGTTTAGTTGATTAGTGACTGTTAGTGTTAAAGTTAAGGGTCATGAAAATTTTATATGATATATTGGGTTAAATAGACTAATATTCTGCTGGTGTTTAAACCTTGGTATCTAAGTTACCAGTCCAGGAGTTAAGTTAAAAGCAAAAATACTGTTTAGTTGAATTAAAAACATACCAGCACTAATAGAGGATATGAATCAATGCTACTTTAATTCGATAACTTAGTAGTTAGCTCACAAATGAGTAAAGAATGTAGAAATACAGTTTTAATTTGGCTAGATGTGCACACCATGTACGAAGGGTGTGAAGATTGCAACTGAAAAGCTGTTTTTAAGTAAGCTTTGTAAATGAATAATCCCCAAATATTTTTTTTAAAAGTCGTAAGACTTAGGCAAGAATGATAAATTCACTCCCATGGTGCAGATTATCATGGTGATGACCCTATTGTGTCATAGTATGGATCCATCCAAAGTTCACAAAAGGCTACTTTGATTCCATCAATTAGATTTTGAAACCTATTTCAAAATCAGCATCTTTTTTTTTTATTATTTAGCACTGAGGTAATCATGGACTATGTTTGTTATTTCAATTCATAAAAAGCATGTGGGAGATATGGAAAGGTTAAAACCCTTAATGCAACATATGCTTCTACTGTCATCCTACCCTATCTTAATGAATCAATTATAATCATTCCCAAGATGATATTTTTAAAGCAAATCAGAGGTCTCAATATGAATTCTGTGTAATTAAGAATTTTCAGGCCAGGCGCAGTGTCTCATGCCTATAAATCGAGCACTTTGAGAGGCCGATTTATTTTGAGATTTATTTTGAGAGGGCGGATCACTTGAGGTCAAGAGTTTGAGACCAGCCTGGCCAACATAGTGAAACCCCATCTCTACTAAAAATACAAAAATTAGCTGGGCGTGGTGGCACACATCTGTAATCCCAGCTACTCGGGAGGCTGAGGCAGGAGAATCGCTTGAACCTGGGAGGTGGAGGTCGCAGTGAGCCAAGATCACGCCACTGCACTCCAGCCTGGGCAAAAGAGCAAGACTCCATCTCAAATAATAATAATAATAATAATAATAATAATAATAATAATTTTCAGAAGACAGAACGTTATCAATGTTCTATGTTCTGAAGATCATTTGTCATCACAGTAATTTAGAAAGTCAGAAACATCAAGTCGTCATAAATATCAATGTAATTTGGGGAATACTTTTTACTAGCAAGAGTCATTTTAGTAAATAGTCTATAGGAACAGATAAAGTCTGAAGAAGGCTGTTTTCAATGAAGCTTCCACAGCCATTTTTGGATCCAGTGACCTTCCAAGGAAGTACCAGTTATGAGTGTCCAGTCAGATGACCTAGGGAGGGCATCTTCTGACAGGATCCTGTTCTTGGGTTAACAGTTTATTCTAGAGACAGACTCTGATCTTGTCAATCTCGTGAAGTGCCTGGATATGTGTCTGTACATGATAAGAGGGCAAGATACTGAATATGACCTATTTGTGAAGCACATGGAATTACTGGATTTATAGGTAATGAGTGGATTGCTGTTTCTTCTCTAACATTAGTCTGCCACAAGGGAAGGGTTAACCGTGTCAGTGACTGGTCATCTATGCATGCGGAAGGTGGGGATGTGCATGTGACCGGGAACTCACAGGCAGCCCATAGGGCCCTCTTGGTCCAGGCTCTCCCATAGCTCCTTTTTCACCCTAAAATGAAAAGTAGAAAGTTCAAATCATACACACACACCCCCATTCACACACTCCCTCTCATGCCCGATGTCTAAAGCCTCTATTTCAAGGACCATTCTATGAAAATCTCAAAGATTTAGGCTCTTACAGAGTCACTGCCAGTGATATTTGGAAAGTAATCTACAGTAGCATCTTTTGCTAAATCACCTTTGAAAGAGGGGCAGCACAAGATTGCCGCTGGCCAGCTGTGCAAAAGCATTTGTATATCTCAGATACCATACTTGGGTTTCTTTGGCATTAGTGTGAAGCATTTATTTGTTACTAATTATTTTGTTAGCACCTTTAAATGTAAGAATAAAGTGCCATTCTTTTTTGAGACAGGGTCTCCCTCTTTCATTCAGGCTGGAGTGTAGTGGTATGATCACGGCTCACTGAAACCTTAAACTACTGGGCCTAAGCGATCCTCCCACCTCGACCTCCTGAGTAGCTGGGACTACAGGCAAGCACCACTATGCCCAGGTAGTTTTTAAATTATTTGTAGTGATGGAGGTCTTACTATGTTGTCCAGGCTGGTCTTGAACTCTGGGGCCTCAAGCAGTCCTCCCACCTTGGACTCCCAAAGTGTTGGGATTACAGGCTTGAACCACAGTGCCTGGCCTGAAATGTCTTTTCTTCTATCAAAAAACAATTATTCAGGGAAACCCTTCCTTGATTGCCCACTTCCTACCACCAGCTGTATTTTATTTCACAGCCCTTAGACACCAGAAGATGCATAAAGCTCGTGACCTGCTTATTCTCTGCTACCCTCACTAGAATACACACATGAAGGTTCTGGGGCCTCTAGCTTTGTTGTTCCCTATAGCATCCTCATAGCTTAGAATAGTGTTAGGCACATCAGGAACTGTTTGTTGAATGAATGAGTCAAAGCAAATCTATATAATCATGTACACAGTTTGCTTCCTTTCTGAAAAAGAGGATTTATGTATTTTTTATTTATTTTTTATTCTGAGACACAGTCTTGCTCTGTTGCCCAGGCTAGAGTATAGTGGCACAATCTAGGCTCACTGCAACCTCCACATCCCGGGTTCAAGCAATTCTCCTGCCTCAGCCTCCTGAGTAGCCGGGATTACAGGCGCCTGTCACCACGCCTGGCCAATTTTTGTATTTTTAGTAGAGACGGAGTTTCACCATGTTGGCCAGGCTGGTTTGGGAGTCCTGACTTCAGGTGATCCACTCACCTGAGCCTCCCAAAGTGCTGGGATTACAGAGGTGAGCCACCATGCCTGGCTTGAAAAAAAAGGGTTTAAAAACTTTCAACCCCTCTGAATGCTAGATAAAGTAGGTATATGTTATCTTCCTCACTTTCTCTCCAAGTGCTTATTTAAATAGAATAGCTTTCCCCATCTTACATGATATTCTTGAATGCTTATAAAGAATAAGTATTATTGGAGGTAATCTTGTGAATAGAATAATTGTGATGTTAAAGAAAGGGATGTTCTGTATTTCAAATGGTGTTTTCTGCTGCTGCCATCTCCAAATTGAAGTATTTGTCAGTATTTAGTATGAAAACTTCAGGAGTAATGGTGATTTTATATAAGTAGCCAAACAGAAAATCTTATCTCCTTTTATCATACCCCTGAAGGAGTTTAAAGGTTAGCAAATCTTTTTTCTTGGCAAAACACCAGGTTCAGCTGATAACAGTGCCTGCAGAGCTACCTGATATGCCTGTGTTTCTCCAGATTCCCATGTGAGCAAATTTCAGGTCCCTGTTGGCATTTTCTTTATCTAAATTTGAGGGGTCAGTGGAACTAATTAACACTGTCACCTACAGGCAATATGGTACAGGTGAGATTACTGAAAATAAATATGATAAAAGCTTAAACTTTTTACTCATTATTACTTTATGGTTATTACTAAAGCAGAAGCAATTGCACTCAGCACAGTGGCCAGATTTTAAATGAAACATTAAACATTTTTTTAAGAAGGGAATTTTCTTAACTTGTTAAGAGACACCTATAAAAAATATCTACAGCATAGGACTTAATAGTGAAATATCAAAAACAATCCCTTTAAGAATGGAGCAAGGGATGGGTGCAGTGGCTTATGCCTGTAATACCAGCATTTTGGGAGTTCAAGGCAGGAGGATCATTTGAGGCCAGGAGTTTGAGACCAGCCTGGGGACCAAGGTAAGACCCTATCTCAAAAAAAACAACCAAACAAAGTAACTAGTAAGATGTGTGTGTGTAAGTCTGTGTCTGTTTGTCTGTCTGTCTGTCTGTCTGTCTATCTATCTATCTATCTGTCATCTATCTATCATCTATCTAATCTATCTGTGTGTGTGTGTGTGTGTGTGTGTATGTGCGCATGCACGCACGTGTAGTGGGAGGTGAGGGTTTTAAGGAAAGATCCACATAAACTGGACTGTGTCTAGTTTGAAATAACTGAAACAACTCCACAGATTAGAATGGGTCTAATTGGAAAAATCTCCATAGATTATTTTGATATAACCATTCCCTTCTCCGCTGAGAATCTTGGCTTTGTCTTATTCTTCAAACAAATATACTATGGCTTATTTGAATAAAGCTGTCACTAAAACAGGTGTCTGTGAAACTCCTCTTCTAGAACAGCCCACCCCCAATAATTACTTCAAGCTATTAACGACAATTCCATTTCTCTTGCCAGTTACTGCCTCAGAAGTGGACAGCTGACCCAGTGCTGGCAAATGAGGTGTCAGGGGCATCAGCCAGGAAGCTCTGGGGAAGCTTCCTCTCTGCTCAGGAAGAGACATGGGGGTAGTCTCTCCGTTCTCTGCTGGTGTCTCACTAGAGAGGATGCTTGGACCACTGTGCCCAGCTTGTCTATGGTCAGAAGACAAAGCCAACATGTGGAAAAGGGCTCCCAAGCAAAACCTAGAATCCTCCTTTGAATATTTTCTTATATAAAATAATGTATTTCTTTATTGTGTAAGCCATTTTGAATTTGGGTTCTGTCACTTAGAGCCAAAAAGCATTCTAATGATTCCAGCTTGAAAGCTTTTAGGAATGAAATATTAACACAGGGATTTGAATGTACAACTCCTTTTCCTGGATTAAGCAATTCCAAAAGTATTTTTCAACCTCTCAAGCTTAATACACTTTATAGAGTTCCAAAGCCAAATGAAGAAATCAGCTAAGGTAGGGAGGATCAGGTGCTTGCAGAGTGGAATATTAATGCTGTCAGTCATACACTTGAAAATGTTTGAATAACATTGCCTGTCAAATGCATGGTTTCTTTTAGGTTGTTCTAATTTCATTTGGGTTCTTTAATTTGCACGTCAACACTGAGGCGTTATCCTAGAACACCTCCCTTTGCTGATTCTGACTTCTTTAAAATTTGAAACTTTTTCGAGAGAATCCAGATGGCGCCTCCATCAATTAACTCTGAGAATCACACTCCAGTTCAGCACTTCCAGTGAGGGGCACTTGGAGAGTACTGATATATGATCCAGTTAAGATAGTTAACATCCTGAGTAAATACAAGAGTAACACTTTACACTGCACACCATTTGACTGAAACTATGCCTTCAAATTCTTAGCAATTTCATTTGCTCTTCTGGTTACTTCTGCTCCAGCACTGAGACCTGATACTCTTGTGACATTGTGGAGCTATCGGAAGTAGCAGCTGATTTACCACATGGTAAACCCTCTTGAGCCCCAGGGCATTCTGCCAAAAGACTGCCTGAGATTTGCTGCTCCATTTTTAGTACATGGGCTGGGTTTCTTCATACAATGCTTGAAAGCCAATATGCGTCAGCAGCGTTGAGGCTTTTAGCTTTTAAATATTTTTAATTAAGATGATCTTCAGAAGTCATTGGTTTGATCTTAGAAATATGACAATTGCACATTCAGATTATATGTTCCCTTAGAACTCATCTCTTTCTACAAGCATTCTTGGATAAAGCCAATCTTCATCACTGTACAGCTTGTACTATTTGTATTATTTTGGCCTCATTCTCTGGTTATTTCCTGCATGCATTTTTCTTTCTCTGCAATTAGATTGTAAACTCTTCTAGGTCAAGAAGAATAGCTGCTTTTTTTTGCAGCATTCAGTATATATTAATAAATATTAATAAAAATATTAATAAAAGACCGGGAGATAATTAATCAATTATAATGGTATTTATTATTCAATGTACTGAAGCAAATGAGCAAAATAGGCTTTGCCTAAGTGGGAGGAGAGTGTTTCCATCTCACACTAGCAGTGATACCATGCTTTGCACATCGTAGCATTTGGTAAATATTTCCCAAATGAATGAGATCACTCTACAGAACACAGAATTATAGAGTTGGAAGGTATGTTAAAGAAATGACTACTGGCCCTCTTTTTTTAAAGCAAATTATCCCAGACTGATGAAATCTATCTAGTTTTTAAAAGACCACAAACTTGCACAGTGAATCATTCCAACATTTTGAAGCCCTCACTATTAAAATACTTTCTTTATATCCTGTCCTGGATGGTAGGGAAATTGATGACATAATTTCACTCAGACACACAAAAATACTTCTAAGATTTCCAAGGTGAGGAAAAGAAATAGTGGGAGAAAAAGAGAAAGAGAGAGAGAGCGCGAGAGAGCTCAAGCATGAGAGGGAGAAGAGAGAAGAAAGTTTCAAGTAGATGACCATTTATCTTCCATTCTGAATGTCTTTTTTTTTCCCCAAAAGATATGGAAACGTGGCCTAGCAATAGAGAGGTTAGTGAAAGGTTTTTGTTTTATAATGCACTGAAATTATTTCCTTATGGTTAAAGAAAAACAGCCTATCCTTTAGCTTTAAAAAAGGGGGAGCATGTGTAACTGTGCAGAAAAGAATACTTAGGTTTCATTATTTCCTTTGGAAAAAGTTATAAGCTACTCTGAATGAGTACAGTAGCTTTATATAAAAGATTATCAACCAGAATACATACTCCTGGAAATTTTAGCTCCATTGACTTCAACTTTCTGGATGAAGGCCAAATGAAAATATCTTCCTTATGGGTGAAAGAAGAATCATCTGAGCTATTTATTTTAGCTATGTAAATGTATGTGTTGTTTTTATTAAGGCAGCCATGTTCTATTTTATGCTCTGTGGTTTTCTTCTCTCAATATTAGGACTCTGAATAGAACTTAGGATGGTATCTCTTTTTATTTAATATTAGATAGCCCTTTATTTCTTCTGAAAAATGAACACTTCAACTAATATGGAAAAGCCATGCTCTGTGTTTTCTTTAGTACAAGCTTCATAACCTCAGCAACAACTTACTCTTTCTCCTTTGGGACCTGCAGGGCCATGGGGTCCCATAGGACCATCTGTTCCCTAAAAAAAAAAAAAAGATAATATGAGATATATCACAAGGGCTGCAGGAATAGCAGTTATAATTTATACTGAATTTTTCCTAGGTGAATGGTGCCTAAGAATACCAGTAAGACAACTCATCTCCTTTCAAAGTGCTTCATGCTTGATTATTTCAGGCCAGCGGTTTTCAAGAAACTCATGCAAAAAGGATGAATTATATAACTGCATGTTTCAATGAAAGGTACACACAAAAAGCTGCATATCATATTTAATTATATCTTTTTCCTCTGACTAAATAAAGCATCATTGGCTGGGTGCAGTAGCTCAAGCCTGTAATCCCAGCACTTTGGGAGGCTGAGGTGGGTGGATCATCTGAGGTCAGGAGTTTGAGGCCAGCCAGCCTGGCCAACATGGTGAAACCTCGTCTCTATTAAAAACACAAAAATTAACTGGGCATGGTGGTGGGCACCTGTATTCCCCTACTCAGGAGGCTGAGATTGTAGTGAGCCAAGATCGTGCCACTGCACTCCAGCCTGGGCAACAGGGCGAGACTCGGTGTCAAAAAATAATAAATAAATAAATAAATAGAGCATCTTCACTTTGCCCCATAATCCTAAGAAGAAAAATGTAATTGTTTTTCCTTCCTGTCACCTTTTCCTCAAGCCCTTCTCTACAGTCACTGCCACCCTTAGCCGGGCAAGCTCTGAACTCTTGTTTTCAGCTGTTTAAGAGGCTTGAACAGTTACACAAGTAGAAGAAAATTATGAAGCAAATGAAAACAGTGTGTAACTGTTCAATTCAAACTTTCTGCAGCTCTCTTGGGGGCAGCAGGCGCTTACAGGAAAGGAATCATTCTTATAGATTCTGCGGCAGTGGCTGGTCACTAGGCTTACAACTCACAAACCAGGCAGCCAAGATGAACTTAAATATAGAATTCCCTTTTGTACCCCTGGTTAGTTCAGGATTAGGATTTCTGCGGGAGAAGAGGTGATATTTGAATGAATGTAAGAACGCTGAGGTCCAGTGAAAATCATGACTGCCTGAAATAAGTTTTTAGAATTGAAAAGATGGGAATTTCTTTTAGATTCTTAAAACTGTAGCCAGGACTTCGAGTATACTTGCTCATTTCCAGGATGACTATGTTTAGATTCACACAAAATGGATTATAATATTTGCAAATGTTGGAACTATTTCAGCATGATTTTTCTTTAGTATTCCCATTTCTGTTCTACTATTCTGGTTTATTCTGTTAGAGCCTTGTGATAAGAAAGAATTCAGAGTTTAAAATTCATTCTAATGTTGCCGAATTCTCATCAGCTTAACTGATATTTTTCTTACTGCCTGATTTCAAAGTTCACGTTCAGAAGACTTCTAAATACTGAGTATTTGTGGCTGAAATTTAAGAGCTGGAGCTGTTAAGAACCAAAGAAAAAAAGACAAAATGACAGAAGACAGACAAGTCATTTCTATGAACAGAAATTGAAAGTTAGTGCCAAGGAAGAAGTTACATTTGATGGGCATAAGTCTAAAAGGAAAAGCAAGTTACAATAATTTCACATTATTTTAATCTTTTCAGAGGGCCGCTCTCATGGAATTGTAGGGGATGTCTGTCTACTGGTTCTGGAAAAATTTGTCCGGGATTCTAAGATAATGAAGCCCATTAGTCTGGTCATTCTTCCCACCTAGCAAATTATCCAGACTTGAACACAAGCTTCAGAAAGACGTTCTGGCAGTTTAGCTGTTCTCCAGACAGAGTTGCAACCGTCCTCTGTCCACCTTTCCCCTCTTTGCGGCCATCTTTGTCCACCTTCCCCTTTTACGACAGCTCTAAGTACACCCTCATCATTTGATGAGAGGACATGGAGCAAAGGGGTCTGTCCTGAAGTGCACGATTCACAGCCACAAAACATGTCAGAACAAGACAAGGGACTGACTCACCCGGGATCCTGGCTTTCCGTCTAAGCCAGATGCTCCCTGTGTGATTTGGTTGGTAGCAGGGTTGGTGGGTGTAACACGAATGACAAGAACAGAGATTAGTATGAGGTACCGATGAACAAATGTAACACTTCAAACAACATAATACGCAGTTACAGGGTTCTGGGATGAATATCACATTGCTACAAATTGTTAGTTAAAAAAAAAAAAAAAACCACATGACAAACACCCCACAGATGATGGCATTTTAATGACATTTCTATTTGACAAATTCTTATTTAGAAATCAAGCTAATGAAGTGTATAAACTGGGCTACAAAGTAGTTACTCATAACAGTCGCAGGCTTCTATCTAATTTCCCTATGAAATTCATTTTCTAAAGACTATGCTGTTCACCATATATTTCTTTAGGTTCTGAAGAGAAAAGAATGGGCTAAAAAAAGGGCTCATTATAATAATCAATCAAATTTAGCATTTCAGAGAGAAAAAAAGAGCTCTGGTTATACTTGTTAAAATAGTGTTTATGAATAACAAATGCAGGGTTTTCACATGTTAGGATGACTCTTGGTGGATTTTACATCAACAATAATTACTCATTGTTTTCTCATTTGTTCCTACTGTTCACACTACCTTCCACTAGAGGGACTTCTAGGAAAGGGAAAAAGCCAGAAAACAGTTCGTGCGAACAAGCAAAAAATAACTTCCAAACTAAATTGTTTCTCGATTCCTTCAAATAATCTTTGCATCAAAGCCCGACTGGGGAAATAACTTTAAAAATTTAATGTTCTCAGACAATGCACGCTTTTCTTCACTTTGAACTCTAGGCTACACATAAATAGTGTATGATTAAAAAATGGCATTTTCAATGTTTGTTTCAAGAATAAGCACAATTATTTCTTTGATACGGCTTTTGTGTTTCAAAGCGCTAGTATTTATTTATAGTCCTTTAAAAATATTGGTTAGATCAAGGAGTATTTAAGAAAGAAAATGCACTGGCCCTAAAAATTCTCTTGTCAAGATCGCAGAACTATTTCCCAATTTTATGCTTCAGATGCAGTTAATAATACAAAATGGAAAAAAAAATCGATTCCAGATGAAAACTCTATATACATGTTGGGTATTTTGAGTTTTTATTTTAAAATTTCTTCTGTATAATCCTATTATGAGCCATACTATAACTGCAAAATACATACTTTTTTTTTTTTTTTTGAGATGGAGTTTCACCCTTGTTGCCCAGACTGAAGTGCAATGGCAAAATCTTGGCTCACTGCAACCTCCATCTCCCAGGTTCAAGCGATTCTCCTGCCTCAGCCTCCCGAATAGCTGGGATTACAGGCATGCGCCATCACACCCAGCTAATTTTTGTGTTTTTAGTAGAGACAGGGTTTCATCATGTTGGCCAGGCTGGTCTCAAACTCCTGATGTCCACTGATCACCTGCACTTTGGGAGATCACTGGCTAGTCTCAAACTCCTGATCTCCCAAAGTGCTGGGATTACAGGTGTGAGCCACCGTGCCTGGCCTACGTACATCTTTTTTTTTTTTTTTTTTGAGATGGAGTCTCGCACTGTCGCCTAGGCTGGAGTGCAGTGGTGTGATCTCAGCTCACTGCAACCTCCACCTCCCAGGTTTATGCCATTCTTCTGCCTCAGCCTCCCAAGTAGCTGGGACTACAGGCGCCCGCCACCACACCCGGCTAATTATTTTTAGTCGAGACAGGGTTTGTTAGCCAGGATGGTCTTGATCTCCTGACCTGGTGATCCACCCGCCTCGGCCACCCAAAGTGCTGGGATTACAGGCATGAGCCACTGTGCCCAGCCTTACATATGTCTTTTGTTAGCAATAATTACAATAAAAATGTATATTGTTGTTCGTTTGTTTAAGGTTAGCATAGGTACAGCTGTTAGCTAAATGTTCCATAAAAATTATCAATAGCCCTAAATTTTAAATTAGGGCAGACTTTAAATAAATCAGATTGAAAGTTTAAATAAAATAGAAAATCCAAACTTTCTTTTGCCTTTTGATACTTTCTTCAGTTACCATTATTATAACATTTGAAAATAAATGTAGGCCAGGCATAGTGGCTCACATCTATAATCCCAGAGCTTTTAGAGGCTGAGGAGGAAAGACTGTTTGAGGCCATGAGTTAGAGATCAGCGTGGGAAACATTGCGAGACCCAATCTCTGTAAAATATTTAAAAAAATAAATCGCTTGAGCCCAGGACTTTGAAGCTGCAGTGAGCTATGATTGTACCATTAGACTCTAGCCTGGTGACAGAGTGAGACGCTGTCTCAAAAAGAGAAAAAAGAAAATAAATGGTGAAATTGTAATAATTTTACACTGATACTATTATATCTACCTAGAATGCTGAATTAATGACTCACATAAATTATAGAGGTTTTATGCCTGTAGTCCATTGATCTAATTGGTGTGATTAATTGATTAAACCTATATTCTAGGTTGGGCTGGTGGCTCATACCTGTAATACCAGCACTTTGTGAGGCTGAGGCGGGTGGATCACCTGAGGTCAGGAGTTTGAGACCAGCGTGTCCAACGTGGTGAAACCCCATCTCTACTAAAAATAGAAAACTTAGCTGGGCATGGTGGTGCGCACTTGTAATCCCAGCTACTCGGGAGGCTGAGGCACAAGAATTGCTTGAACCCGGGAGATGGAAGTTGTGGTGAGCCGAGATGGCACCACTGCACTCCAGCCTGGGTGACAGAGAGAGCCTCTGTCTCAAAAATAAATAAATTAAATAAACCTATATTTTAATACAAGGTTTACATCAGTCATTCAATAAATAAATACCTACTGACCATCTACTATATGTGGGATGTATGTAAGGCACTTGCTATCAACTGGCATAAAGTATAATACCCATGGCAAAAATGAAATAAGTGGTCATCAGCTTTTTTTCCTCCCACATTTCCTAAATTGTTGATTTCCTAAATTGTGTATAAACTATATTCTGCTACTGATTTTATGTCATATTTTACTCATGTAATCTGTATTGTTCTTTGTTGATTTGTATCTGTATTCACCTAATAGGTAGCATATTAAAGGCTTGAAATTAAAGCCTCGTAATAACAATTTTTTAAAAATCTCCGTTTAGTTGTTGTGGAAAGAAGGCTGACATAAAGAAAACGAAGAGCCAGGGGGAGATTCCTTCTTCATGAAAAATAAAAATCTCTAAACAACTGCAAAATACTTCTTTTATACTACTCACTATTGCCACAAGAACCTCATAACAGGGAATTTTCAATACGAACAACATAAAACACGTAGAACATGATATGATTGATTAATGTAAGGAGCCACAGCATTGACCTCACGCCATCAACAATGGCCAATTCCATACCTGCCACCAACTGAGGGCTACAGTTTTTGGTATCCAAGGAGAAAAAACAATTGAGGAGGCATTTTAAACTGCACTAGACTATAAAAAGTGTTTGGGAGAAACTATGAAATAATGAGCACAACACTTTTAAAAGAAGGGGATAATGGGAGAAGAATTGTCAGCCCTAAAAGAGGAAGGTTGGCATGTATGTAATTGAAGAATGACAGGACATTTATAGCATTGTTTGTTGCGGGTCTTCCTCTTACAGAAAAGCAGGCATCAGAGACACAAAACTGAGCTGAGCTCTCCTCGAACATAGTGTGTTTCCTAATTACAGAAACCTCAACAGTACGAGCTGCTGAGTAAACTACAGTTATCACGTAGGGTAGAAAGAAAAATCTGAGATTTGCACTAAAATGGAAAGTTTTCTTTACTTACTGGAAGACCAAGGGGTCCTCTGTCACCCTTTTGACCTGGTTCACCCTTCAATCCTTTAACACCATTTAACCCTGGTTCACCCTAAATGCAAAAGCAAATGCCAATTTTGGTTGCTATTATGGGTGTTTAAACTGTGAGAGAAGAGAGCCAGTCTCTGAAATAGTTGCAGATTCCAGTTTTAGGAAACAGCAGAGTCAGGCTAGATTTGTCTTGCACCAAATATTAATTTTTAAAGTTAAAATTAGTTACTAAACTGACATCAACAATTAATATTCTAGAAATCAAAATTCCCAGGAAAGTGTGCTGCTTACAATAAAAATATGTATGGTTGATTTCCTAAAGTTTTCAGTTCTATCTCAAGGAAATTCATGTTATACTACATTTTTATGATCAAATAATTCAAAGACAATCGAGTGGAGGATGCTGAAGAAGATTCAGTAGAAGAAAAAAAAAAACCCACTCTGCTGGAATGGAAAACTGGAATATGCAGGACAGGGTTATAGACAGATATTTTAAGCCTTTAAGCATGTTGTCCAACGGAATGAACTAAAAATGTAGCAGCTGATGTTTGAAGTAATGCCATTTAGCAAGTCCTCATTCACTGCCCTTGCCAAGTCAGATCCCTACATGGACTAATCAACAAATCACCAATCCCAGGAGAAAATATGAAGATCAAAGAACTTAAATGTAGTTTTACTAACTATCCATCTGCCCAATGTTAGAATAAAGAAAGTATGAATTTAACTCAGGGTGACATTATAAAAGCCACGGTAAATGGTAAATTATTGACTCTATTTTTAAAAACCAAGAAATACAGTACACCTATTTTCCATCAGTAACAACATGTTAGATATCAAGTTCTGACCTGTATAATTTTTGACTTTTATGTGTAGACATTAATTTGCCAAGAAAATCTTGAAGGACTTGTGAATGAGAGATGATTTCAGACACAAATGCCCTATAGAGTCTTGCTGGGTTGGGACGGGAAAGGGAAGAGGCTATACTGACATGACAGAAGGGGTTTTTAACCTGGGTAATATTTACTCAACTTGCCTAATGATGTAAGTCAGTGTAGCGCTTGTTAAACATAAAGAGTTCAGGGCCCCACCCAGTCCATGGTAGCACAGAAATGGGTATCTTTAATAAGCCTCCCAGGTGATTCTTATCAGGAAATTCTGGGAAACACTGAGCTAGATTCATGCATGGAATCATGTTATGTATTTGAACTTTCAAAGGGGGTCGCAAAGTGATAAACACATTGGCATGGCATAAAAAAATCCAGGATTTTGAAGATAGGATGTTTGCTGCACAGCCACTCTAGGAAGTCCAAATGTGCCGGTTGTTGGTAAGATAGTATCCTGGGAATTCTACTGATTGAGGACACGATATTAAGGCCAAGGCTCAATAGTCAGTGACTAATTTGAGATCTGTGGCTTTGCATGTGTGTGTACTTTCAGCAAGTGGTCTTGAGGTACTTGGGGTTAAATCCAGTGACAGAAAGACCAAATTTCAAGTCTGGACCTAAGTTCTAGTCCCAGATGTGTCATGAACTAGCTGTGTAATTTGGGGCAAATAACCTAAACTGTTTGGGCCTGTAGTTTATCATCTATGAAATCAGGGAACTTGCATAGATATCGATGAGGTCTTTTCAACTTTATAATATCTGAAACTTATGATTTAAGTAAGAATTGAAGTTGTATGGACAAAATAAATTGTTGCATTCTAGAAATCAAAAGCTTCTTGGGCATCTCCTAATCCAACTGTGATGGCATATCTGAATCACTTATGAAATTAAATATCTTGGTGACATTATCCTTAGTCATTATGACCAGGCTGGTTTTTGTTGGCATCTTAAAATCCAAGAGTAGGGCTGGGCGCGGTGGCTCAAGCTTATAATCCCAGCACTGTAGGAGGCCAAGGCAGGCGGATCACCTGGGGTCAGGAGTTCAAGACCAGCGTGGCCAACATGGTGAAACCTCATCTCTACGAAAAATACAAAAATTAGTCGGGCATGGTGGTGGGTGCCTGTAATCCCAGCTACTTGGGAGGCTGAGGTAGGAGAATCACCTGAACCCAGGAGGCAGAGGTTGCAGTGAGCCGAGACTGCACCATTGCTCTCCAGCCTGGGAAACAAGAGCGAAATGCCATCTGAAACAAACAAACAAACAAACAAAAATCCAAGAGTAGGAAGCATTGATTTTGTCCAGATGGGGAAAAAGGCTGAGAGAGATTAAATAACTACTAAGATCACAAAGCTGATAGATGGTGCTCCTGTTTTCTGACTCCCCCAGATAGTACTCTCACCCCAAAGTCTAATTGATGCTTCTGAGATACTGTTAACTCACTGGCCTTATTGGAAGGTAAGGTAGTCTAAGAAGAATAAAGAGGCGTGAACTTCTCCCATTCCTGGGTGTCACCTGCCTGACTGGGAAAAGGAAACCCAGATTTTCTGAGTCAGACCAATACCTGCCACCATCCCTAGAGCTGCGTGGGCTAAAGAGAGCCAGCGTCCCCCGAGGAGACAGTGGCCTGCCTCTGGGCTTTGTGACGCCTAGTGCCAACATTGCCTTTATGTGTCTTCCCAGCCCCTACCTGTTAGTTGCACCAGCTCACTACTGAGGCACTCTCAGGAGTTCATGAACCTTCTTTCAAGCAGGCTTGAGGATGAGTTATAGAATTTTTCTGTTCAGAACCAAGTATCACATAGCAACAATAACAGCTGTCTTTTGATATTTATCAACAGCTGCACCAGATATTTTGCTAAGTGTTTTATAATCATACCTCATTAAGTTATCACAGCACTGTAAGGTGAGTTACCCAGTTGAGTAAATAAAGGATCAGAGAGGGTCCATAATCTGCTCAAAGTGATACAGCCTGGCAAGATTGAGATTAGAACATAAGTCTTTATCACATATGTTCCCTGAAAGGGGGAGCTTGTCTTTCAGGGCTTATTTTAATCTGCTGAGATGTCCTCTTGGTCTAGACTAAGGCAAAGGACAGGTGGAGACCATCTTCATCATGCAAGCTACACTAATTCTGACAAAGAGGAGCTTTTCTCTCATGTTCTCTTTTTAACCCAAAAGTATAGAATGCATGTAAGTGCTGTGATCTTCTTCCCAGTATAGCACACCTGAAATACCCCACCCACTTCTAGACCAATGACCTCTGGGCAAATACAAAATTAAGATGCTGGAGAGGCAAAGCATTTAGATGTGGTATGACTATATGGCAAGCAAGAAATATCAATTACTAACATCCAAATATACAGCTAGAGACACCACTAAAAAAAGCATCTAGACTAGTCTGAGAATCTCATCAGATTCACTTCTAAATGGTTGACTTGAGTACATTATGATTCATAATTTGAGAAGCTTACATAGTAACCAGGAAAAAGGCAAAATGAGGAATAATTTATCTCCAGGTGATCACTTAAATTTGTTATAAGTCATTTTGTGTTATGAGATTTAAACATCTGGATGCTTAAAGGCTCAAAGATTATCAACATTACTTGACAAATAAGACAGGACAGACATGCTTCTGTCATGCTTCTCCATGATTATCAAGGAAGCAGAAATCAAATAATCAAGGGATTTGTTGGATTACCTTTGGTCCAGGAAGTCCATGAGGTCCCTGAAAATGGAAAACAGAGCTTTTAATTAAGAATTGATTCTCTGTTTCCCAGCAGGAGTGAATATTATATCACATAACAAAAGAGATGTAAGACAAGAATCTTCTTGTTTGAGCTATAGCTAGAGGCAGGCTAGTGGATATTATTTATTACCTACCAAAAGTTCCTGCCAGTTCTTGGATTGCTCTGTAATAGGAAATTCATTAATAGCAATTCTGTCTGCTAATACCTTTGAGGAGGGAGAAATCAGCCAGGGTTACGTGGAAGAAAGAAGTAGGAAAAAACAGTATTCTGAAGAAGTAAATTATGGTCACTCTTTCCTCCCATTGCTCAAGAAAGAGCATTATTGAATGATCTAAGCCACAGAGCATAGCCAGTCATCCCTTTCTGACTAGCTCCATTTCTATTTTATACCATAAACAATTATTATTGACTTCTTCTCCTTCTCCTTCTCCTTCTCCTTCTTCCTTCTCCTTCCTCCCTCCCTCCCTTTCTCTCTTTCTTTCTTTCTTTCTTTCTTTCTTTCTTTCTTTCTTTCTTTCTTTCTTTCTTTCTTTCTTTCTTTCTTTCTTTTTCTTTCTTTCTTTCTTTCTTTCTTTCTTTTTCTTTCTTTTTCTTTCTTTCTTTCTCTTCTTTCTTTTTTTGAAAAAATGGTAATTTTTTCAAATTACCATTAAAAAGTCTGAGTAGAATAAGCGAGATGCTTCATGAGTTCAAATGAAATAAAAATATGACTTTGAAGAGAAATTTGCCAAAGAGAAGCCCCAGATTTTAAGTGACAGGGAAGAGGAGAGGTTTTCCATTAACTCTTCCAGACCCAAGGTGTTGAATGATCTAAAGAAGACAGGAAGTGAGGAGATGACACCCAAGTTTGGGATTCTGGAGCATCATTTAAGATTAAAGAAAAAATTGTTATGTAGGAAAGCTAAGCATTATTATTTAGATTGCATTTATTTTTACAAAAACAAATTCTTCAAAGTTCTTGTAATAATTGTTTATCGGTGGAAGAAAGTCATAATGCATGCATGACTCAGGATTATAAAACACGTATTTTGTAGAAAATCTAAATATACAGACTAGTCAATTTAAATTAACTAAGGTTACTGTGGAATGCTGTAAACATTTCAAGAGATTTAAACAAACTATTTGGAGAAAGGAGTATTTAAATATCCATCAGTAAAATTATAAAACTTCAGGAAAAATTTATATTAAGCAATGCCTATATATTTGTTACATATGTCCACATTAGAATAATATTTTCCTTTTCGATAAGTGTCAGGTAAGCATTTTCAGGAAATGGCTGTTACTTTATCAGGTATTCTTATCTCATTTTAATAATGGCTTAAAATTCCTCTAAACTAATTAATTTTATGATATGAACAGGCTGTAGCATTTTCTAATTTAACTTTCTATCTTATAGTAGAGGAGGTATTTAAAAAAAAAGCCAAAAGTATGCCATTTGCTTAATTCTTAATGAACCATCTAGTTTTAAGAAAATAAGGTCACACTGGGTGAGGTGGCTCACACCTGTAATCCTAGCACTTTGGGATGCCAAGGCGGGTGCATCACTTGAGTCCAGCAGTTCAAGAGCAGCTTGGGCAATGTGGTGAAACTTCATCTATTCAAAAAATACAAAAATTAACTGGGCGTGGTTGGTGACATGTGCCGTAGTCCCAGCTACTCAGGAGGCTGATGTGGGACGATCACCTGAGCCCAGGAGATAGAGGTTGCAGTGAGCCATGATCGTGCCACTGTACTCCAGCCTGGGCCACAGAGTGAGACCTTGTCTCAAAAAAAAAAAAGGAGAAAGAAAGAAAGAGCGAGAAAGGGAGGTAGGGAGGAAGGAGCAGGAAGAAGAAGAAGAAGAAGGAGAAGGAGAAGGAGAAGAAGTCAATAATAATTGTTTATGGTGTAAAATAGAAATGGAGCTAGTCAGAAAGGGATGACTGGCTATGCTCTGTGGCTTAGATCATTCCAATAATGCTCTTTCTTGAGCAATGGGAGGAAAGAGTGACCATAATTTACTTATTCTGTAATACTGAAGTCTTTTGATTAATTTACACCTGAGAGACACATCTGACCTTCTAACCTGCTTCACTTGCTCTTATTCTGCTCCAGTCAAAAGCATTTGAAGCACTCTGCCTTTGACATTCTAACCTTAACACAACTGTCATTGGTTTGACATTTAAAGAATTATACTTGCTTAATGGCTGCCTTCCTCACTGGACATCAGTTCCTTCAGGGCAGGGCCACTGTCACCATTGGCCACTGCAAGACACCTGCAGTTAACACTGGCCCTGGCTCAATGAATCAATCAAAGTATCATAAAAGTAAGAAGGAAAAGATCTACCAATATATGTTATCTGAGGAAGTAAGCTTCAATTTTTATCATACTGTTTTACAAATATCCTTTTTTAAAATTGACACATAACTATATTTATGGATACGATATGATGTTTTGATATCTTATACGTAAATGTTCCTACTGAACATTTCATTAAAGAGTTCAAACCTCAAACTTTGTCAGAATCATTCTTTAATGGCTATTACTACTACTACTATTACTATGATTATTATTTTTGAGATAGGGTCTCACTGTCTCCCAGGCTGAAGTGCAAGGGCACGATCACAACTCACTGCAACCTCGGCCTCCCTGGGCTCAGGCAATCCTCCCAACTCAGCCTCCTGAGTAGCTGGGACTACAGGCATGTGCCACCATGGCCAGTTAATTTTTGTATTTTTTGTAGAGATGGGGTTTTGCCATGTTGCCCAGGCTGGTAACTCCTGACCTCAAATGATCTGCCCACCTCGGCCTCCCAAAGTGTTGGGATTACAGGCATGAGCCATTGTGTCCAGCTCATTCTAAATCTTATTCTGCTGGTATTAGAGCAGCGGCTGGATAAAATGATTTGCCAGTGTTCACGCTGTAAGGCTGTAGTAGAGCTTGCTATATCTGTCTGTCTTTCCTCACCTCTATCACGAAACTACTCTTATCTCTTCTCAACATATGTGTTTGGGAGAGTGAATGACAACACTGTAAAGTTAATATATCTCAAAGCACCTGGTATTTTCCATCCATTCCACAGAGAGTAGTACAAAATACAAGCTGACTGTTTAGAGGGATGTGTTCATGTTCTCTCTAGTAGCATGCTCATAAATAAGCAATTACATTTTAGAAAGAAGGGAAACTTACCATGGGGCCAGGTGGGCCATGGGGACCTGGTGGGCCTGGTGGGCCTATGATCTGTATGTCCAAAAAATAAAAATGTTTTTGGTTACTTCATTTAGATAAGGCAGTTCAACTTGAATCTTGTGCTGGGGTTCTGCTAAGGCCATTAGTAGTTGCAGAGGAAGAAAGATACTGGAATAAGTGATGTGTTTGATTCTCTAGATTTAGAAATTCCCTTGTGAGAATTAAAAAAATACTCCAAAAAAAAGTTCTACAAAAGCCAGAATAAATCAAAAGTATGTTAAAAGAAAAGGAAGCAACTGATTACCAAGAAACGCTATAATGTCACTACTATCAAACTCAAATATTTCACTAAGCATAAGCAGGACACTGGAGAAAACAAACAAGTATGTTCTATATTCACAAAGATCTATCCATTGTTATGAGAAAACCATTGATTTTTTTTTCCCTCAGGATTAGACAGTCCTCTGAAAACCTGCTTCTACCTCAGACCTCTGATATACTTTGTCTCTCACTGTGCAAGGCTGACGGATGTTTCTTCTACAGTTTGACAAACCAAGAAGTTTGAGGTCTGTCTACTGTTATTCAGTCATCTGGCAGAGGTGGTATAGGTAAGTAACAGGTCAGCGTGTGAGGAGGCTCAGGAACCATGGAAGTTCAGCCACCATGGACTTACAGAAGGACCCTGTGGACCTGGCATTCCAGAATCTCCTTTTTCTCCTTTAATTCCATTGGCTCCCTACAAACAACCAGTAGCAGAGTTAAGCAGATAAAGTTATTTCCAGTGTAAGAGACAACTGAATTTTCTCCCCAATCCCATTGTTCTCTTGACATTTTATAATATTATGCACTTGCTACATAAAAGAAGGATTTATCTCCTTGCATTCTAGCTTAAAATAGCAACTTTACTAAAATCTCTAGGATTATGGGTGATATGTAAAATAAAATATAAAGTAAATACAAACTGGCTTGAGCTTGATTGGTTAAAGTCCTACGGTGTTAAATATATTGAGTTATAAATGTTATATATTTTATGGTGGTGTGCAATTTAAACAGCAAAGGTAAGTCTTTTAACTTAGTTTTTATTGACATTTATATACTTCCTTGTTTTATAAAAAAGTCTAAGGCAGTGTAGTTTACTACATTTTTTAAAACAATTTTTACATTTTTCTCCTCCAAATTCTGGGTTAGAATTATGGGGAAAACCACAAAACACCATCCCATAGTATCATACACACAGAGGACACTTTCCAGAGAAATTTGTTTTTTAATTGTCCTGTATTTTTTGGCTCATTTCTTTATTATGGTTTATTTCATAATAACCAGTTAATATCATCTTATGCATACTAAATTAAAGTGGCCAACTATGTTTATTTTTTTATCTTCTAGGGAAAACAATTCAGGAAAACATGAAGGCTTACTTTATAATTCATTTGGTTACAAGCTTTACAATTTGAGTTCCCTAGAGTAATTAACCAATAATACCCCTCAAATATTTCAAAATAAAAATATTAGATGAACCACTAGATGAGATTGCAGCTAATGATATAACTCTTTTCTGATTGTTTAATTTACCTTAATAAGAACATAACATAAAAAGTATAAACAAACGAAAACTATAAACATACCGGTAATCCAGGAAGTCCAATTCCTCCTTTTTCGCCTGTCATACCTGGGTCCCCCATGTCTCCCTTTGAGCCTTTGAGTCCCTAAAAATGATAGATAGAGTTGGCATGTAAGCAGCATACTGACCCCTGATAATTACATCCTAGGGAAAATAGAATTCCGGATCAATTTCATTAGTAGGTGGGTTCAATGTTGAGATGATTCTGATTTTTGTTTTTAGGTCGAGTTATTTCTTACAGCACCCTTCTATATGCAATCAGTACTATTTCTCCCTATAATGAAATAGATTAAGTTCTATTAGACCATTTAAGTATGAAAAACATGAACTTAGGTTTTCACATAATTTCTCCTGATTTTATATTTTTACCTGGCAGCTAATTCTATCTCACCACACCTGAAAACAACTTAATAGATTTCATTCTCAACAATACAGGATGTATTCTGAACCAGGACCTAGTTTTATATAATAACAAATGTCCAGAAAAATTTCTCTCATCTCTATCCACTATACTCCCCTCCCTCCTAACTGCAGGCAGAAGTTCCAGTCACCATCAGTTTGCAATGGTCCAGTCTACAGACTGGTAAATCATTGGATCATTTACCGCACACTAATGCTCAATCAATGCTTAAAAGTATGACAACCTCTTCACAGTGTTCTTATTTTGTTCTCATGATGTCTCTATGAGGTGAGCCAGAATGTTATTTTTATTCTCCTTTACAGTGAGGAAATAAATATGGATTTTGAATGTTAACAAATCTGAATTTTGTAATTTTTTTTTTTTTTTTTGAGTCAGAGTCTCACTCTGTCACCCAGGCTGGACTGCAATGGCGTGATCTTGGCTCACTGCAACCTCTGGCTCCCAGGTTCAAGCCATTCTCCTGCTTCAGCCTTCCAAGTAGCTGGGACTACAGGCATGCACCACTATGCCCAGCTAATTTTTGTACTTTTAGTAGAGACGAGGTTTCACCATGTTGGCCAGGCTGGTCTCAAACTCCTGACCTCAGGTGATCTGCCCACCGTGGCCTCCCAAAGTGCTGAGATTACAGGCATGAGCCACCATGCCTGGCCTGAATTTTATAATATTAGTACTGACATTAATTTATATTTTTAAGCATTTTCATCCTAGGAAACTCACTTCGATATACTGATGGCTCATTCTTCAGTAGAGATGATCATAGTTATTATGGTAAGGGGCTTCTAGGCTGCACAAACCTGTTTATCTTTTCTTTATTAAAAACTATTCATGGATAAAAATTATTTATGGAAAGGAACTTTTCTTGTTAACTGTACCTATTTAATAGTACCTAGTTCAGAATTACCCACTGGGTGAGTAGATGCCTGAATGAATAGATGGATCTTACTGATTAAAAACACCTGGATTATTTTTAGGGATCTACTAACAGAGAGCAGCCAGACGGCAACTTAGTGACAGAAGAAGACCTTGCAAAGCCTATAGAAAAAAAAAAAAAGCCAGCTGCTATATCTGTAGGAGTCACATTGTATATCATTATGCATGTCAAATTAATTACTTATAATGACCAATGGTCAGAGAAGTAACATAGACAGACTTTAAAATTCTAAGTGATCTATGATATAGCACATCATCTAAGGTATCTATGTTTTTTTTTTTATCACATGTTCACTTAATATGGCATTATTATTGTTTCAACATATAACTCTGATATTAAAAATAACATCTCCTAAACCTAATTTTCCTATCTAATACTTTCTTCTAAGGAGTACATGTTCACTAGCTGTATTAAGAATCCTTTTGATTTCTTATGATTTTCCTGATTTTAGCCATTTCTCGGGTAAATAATGGAAACTAAGAAAACACTAAAGATCTTGAAATGAACCCTTTTGATTCCATTCCAAATTCTGAATACTGTCCATGTTCTCCAGCTCAGATTCTTTTAGGGCAGGGGTCGCCAAACCATGGCTCACAGGCCAAATCCATCCCAGGGATTGTTTTTGTACAGAGTGAATTAAAAAAAAAATGTTGAGGTGTTAACCAAAAATAAATAAATAAAAAGGAAAGTTCAGCACAGAGTGTATGTGGCCTGTAAAGCCTAAAGCATTTACTATCTGGACTTTTATTAACCAAGCTTGCCGACTTCTGTTTTAGGGGGAACCCTCAGAGATATACTACCATACTCTGCCAAGCTACAACTTCCCGGCCTGTTTCTGTATTTTCTAAGGATCTAGGGATTAGGTGTCATCTTTATTTGGGAAAGGAAAACATTGTCTAAATAAGGCATATAGGCAAGATTTAGTTTTGTGGAAGCTATCGTCACTGATTTGAATCTTGACATATTTGTATTAACTGACAAAAATTAGGCTGGTTTTACTAACTTGGTAATGATTTTACAAGTCTACTAAAAATTTGCAGGGGAGTCACTGGTAGGTTGATATAAGGTATTAAGAACCAGACTAAAGTATCATATGGCTTAGATATTTCTGCAAAGAAAACTAAGGTCTAATTTCAAACTAATTGCTTTTTAGAGTCAATGAAGTCTCTAGAACAAAGGGTTAAAAGAAAGAAGGTATCAAATATCAATGCTCATGACATTTTGGCTTCAAACCTACAATAAAAGTAGTAATCAAGAATGATGCTTTGAATAATAGTATATATCCATGAAAATTACCTGCTCTCCATCCATTCCTGGGATTCCTGGAGATCCTTGCTCTCCCTGTTAAGGTAAAAATAGATGACTTGCTTCCATTCTCATTGTTAACATACTGCACTACATAAAAAAACAATGCTAGTTGGTTAACAGTACAATTTGACTTTCAGCAAATGCATCATAACCCGAGAATATTCTGTTATAGCACATATCTAAACTAAGGGAAGTAATAATCTTTCTTCAAGATTATGTATAGTATTTATATGTAGCTAAGATCCAATGCTTTTAGTGTTTTTATTTTTTCTCCATGTGAGATGCAGGTTAAAACAGAGTGGTCAAAGAAAACTGATAGACATAATTTGATAGCTGACCATATCCTATAACAACAACCTATCTGCCTCAGTTAGTTAACTTTTTTCTTCATACAACCTCTGTATGATTTCTCTTACTTTCCAATTTCAGTAAAAAGGAAAACATAACAGTTAACCTAAAAAAATAAAATGCAAAGCCTCATGAATTTGCAACAATATTTTAATTGGCACAGTTCAAACAGTTAGTTACAAATTCATGATTGTGAGTGTGCAATTTCCAGAAAAGCCTCACTGAAGGATATCATAAATCAGATATCTTAATCTACATAAAATTACTTTTGAATCAATTCAATTTCTTTCACTGTGCCATGAATGAACTAATATTTACTATTCATGTTATGATTTATAAAGATTTTTGACAAACTCAAAATATAGAGATTTTTGTTTGCCTTTTCAAACTGAAGATGTTCCATTAAAAGCAAATTTATACAATATGCCAGAAAGTTAATCGAACAGTGAATGTTTAGTCACCTTTCAGTTTTGAAAAGTGACTAAATAAATTCCTTGAAAAGTAAGCATTATTTTGTATCAATGAGTCATTTATGTGGATCCCATTACAAATATCCCTGAATCCCACACTGTGGAAACTTTGTAAAAACAGCTCTTCTGAGTGTGAGAGGCCTGCCTCACAGACAGATTTCCAACAGAGCTGACCGGAGCCTATATTTTCTAGAAAGGCCTGTTTGGTGATACTATAAACGACAATATTGAAATGGCTAGAGCTCCTTTCCCTGGTAAAAACTTTAAGAGCTATGAGGTACAGCATGAAATTTGAGCTTTCCAGTGTTTAAGGAAGGTATGATCTTGTGGTTATAAACAAATGAAGCAAGAACAGCAGTGGGGGAAGGGCCTTTTCTTATTTCAGATTTCCTGCTCTTTGTGGTAGCAGCAAAGTTTATTTTGCCACAAACAAGTCTGCTGAGGTTGGATGCACCTGGCTAAGCCCTAGTTTCATTCAGAGTCTGAATACTTGTCAGCACTGTGGGTCCAATAATGATGGCTTTGCTAGGCTTTTCCCTTTAAAATATGACTCACAAGTGTTTAAAAGGAGAACATAATTCATGAGTTATTCATTTATCCTTCACCTCTCAAATGGGGTTTGTAAGAGTTATTTGATGTGTAGGGAATCAAACAATTCTTGTGTGATAAATGAAGGAGAAATGCTAATTGAGTAAGTTCCCATTCAGTCTGAGTTCCAAGATTAGAAGCGGTTCTATACTTGACTCAAGCTACATTTTGCTGTCGCTTGGTCATAGCTACATTCCACCCCAATTATCCCAACCTTCTCAAGGACAGATCATGAAACACATACAGGACTATATCAGCTAACACAAGATCTCAATTATAAGACCATTGTGGGGTGGGTGGGGGAGGGATGATAGCATACTGGGAAGGATGGCAAGGGTAGGAGGTAAGCGAGAATGACTCAACCCTCCTTCATATTGCTTGTCTAGATATTCATCTGGGCAACTTCTTCCTGTCTTTCAGTTTCAACTCAAAGCCGCTCTTGGCTCTTAAGACTTAGAGGGACCTTCTATGCACTCACTCTATTAACAATTGTACCTTTACTTGCCTATCTCCCTCCCTAGGCCATAAGCCCTTTATTGGAATTTCTTTCTAGTATCCTTACTAGATATTAGTCCTTACCATAGAGTGGAGGCTCAAAAATTACTTACTGAATAACTGAATTAAGACATGAATAGCAACTGGATTGTAAAAACCAGGGGAATACAGGTTTTAGTGATACAGCTTTTTTTTTTTTTTAATCTAGGAGGTCCTTTTTGCCTCTTTGGGTCAAAGAATGTGTGCCTTTGGGGCTTCTCTAGGCCTTTGGACTGTTGAGAAAAGTCCTAGAAAGTTTTGAGGTTTGTGGGAAATAAGATACGTATTTAGCTTTGGGGACAATTTTGGTTCTGGAGTCTTAGTCAAGTGAGGAGGTGAAATAATGAACTTAGACCCTTGGTTGGTTCTACACAAAGGAAAAAAGAAATTGCAGATTTCCTTCTAGGATATCTAGTCCAGTTCACCAAGATATTACTGAATGGGGGTCCAGGCAGTGTTGCTCACCAAGAATAAAGATTATGTATAATTTTTTGTGTTATGTCTCTTAGGGACAAGAATGTGCTGGAGAAATAGAAAGTTAAAAATCCCACACCTTATATTAATGTTACACATGAAATCTATTTGAAATTAGGATCTATGTTCTAAATATATAGGCAAGGAGCTCAGTAATATTGTAATTTATATTCCTTTATATAATAGAAAAATAAATTTTCTATATACTAGATTTCTGTTTGTAAGTATCTTGAGAGAGTATGAAAGCTGATATGTGTGCGTGTGTGTTATGATAGACTTAGCAAATAAACTGCCCTAAGAAGCGTAAACAAAAGATGAATTTTGAAATAACTTGAATCTCCTACAAGAATCCAATGACGAAAGTCATATTTCAACACATGTAGCTCAGTTCTGAAAAGCCAGAATCACTCGCCATGTGTTAATTGATCAAACATGGTTGAATGACTAAGCTTCAGTTTGGAGGGATACAGCCATCAACAAAGTTTAGATATAAGCAAGCAATTCTAGCCTTCTACTATTTTTAGTTGGTATGTTTCATTAGATAAGATTTAAATGGCAAAATGTCTGAAAGTAAATAATAAAGACTGCATTATGAAAAATGATCCCTAAAGTTTTGATTTGTGAATGCACCATACTAAAACTTCCCTTACTCTTTTTATTAGAAAAGCATTAGAAGCAAGGATCTTTCTTGGTGTCAAATTAAATTTTCTCCAACCCTCCTTTAATTAAATATTTTCTTTTTTTCATACACCACATTTAGTGTTTCTTACATTTATAATTTCTGTGGAACTGTTTTCCCTTGTTTAATATTCTTTTTCTCAATGTCTTCCCCTAAATTAAATTTCTCTCTCTTCTTTTCCTATTTTCCCTAATTCTTTTCTAATTTCTATCTTCCTTTAGTCCAGACCTCAATTTCCTTTCTTCACTCTCTAAAACAATATTGCCGATCTCAGTTTCTTCAGCATTTTGCAAGACTGATTTTCAAAGATGCATATACTTAATGTGGGATTGTCTGCACTGTATGTGATAAATGGAAACAAGTAAATAAAGAATAACCTTTGGCCCTTGTAGTCCTTGAGGTCCAGGAGGCCCAGGAGGACCCTAAATCAAGAAAAAGCACAGTTTTTAAAAGTAGTAATTATATGTATCAAAATTCATGCCTTAAATAGGCACACTATACACTTCCCTTATTTCTATCGTAATCAGATATCCCCAAATATAAATTTGCAATGAGGAAAAATTTTTACTAGTTACATAATTAGAAAAACCCACCTATTTATATACTAACATATGAACACATTTGAGGTAAAGATAAGATGGAAGGTCTTTTGGGTAGATTCGGTAAGGCAATGTAAAATTGCTGCCATGCTCCACACTTATCCTATTGGGATGAATTAGCCTATGAATATTAGCTTTGTTTCTACATACGCTCCTTGCCCCTCCACCCCAAAGACTTTGATTTCCCAGACCCTACAGAATAAAACTATATTGTTTAGATAAGGTCAGAGACTTTTAAGAAAATTAGCAATCACTTTTTTTCTTGACCTTTTCACTAAGCAGACAAAGTGATTCAACTGGAGCAAATGTAAAAGATTATTAATACAAGAAAACATAAAATTAAGTATCAGATAAAAACAATAGCTACATTAGTACCATTTTGACTGGCATGCATCAATACCAAATACAAAACCACAAACCACAGAAAGCATGCAATAGGAGTTACCGTGACAGTTAAGGTGGTAATCCTCTGTTGGGAAAATGTATTGACAAAGACAGAGTTATCTATTTTGTGTGCCAAAGTACAGTAATACATTTGTGAAATAATCAACTTTTTGAATATGTTTTGGCTACTGTGATCTTATAAGGAGTTGACAAGATACTGAGAACATATTTTCCTATCTTCAATACAGTATAGTTGTAGAGATTTTTTAAAAATTATTTTTAGAATCCTATTTTAAAAACCTATAGCTGAAGAAAAAGAATGTCAAAATTTTAATTCACCTGATTGAAAAAATTATGCAGTAAAGTTGTATATGCTAGAGGCTTGTCAGTATAATTGTGAACTGAGAAATTTTGCTATTGATAAAAGCTCTATTCTAGAGAGTACTTCATTATGAAAAACAGAAATACCCAACTGTATATTTTTCTCTTTTAGTCTGCAGCCCATTTGTTGCATTAAAACTGTGTGTGTGTATGTGTGTGTGTGTGTGTGTGTGTGTGTGTGTGTGTTCCATGACTAAAGATAATAGTCGACATGGAATTAATCTAATTTCTTTTTTTTTTGGCATTCCATTTTTTTGTGAACTTAATCAGAAAAACAAATGAGTTTTTAAAATTGATTGCTTGATTTATTATACTTAAGTTCTGGGATACATGTGCAGAACATGCACATTTGTTACATAGGTATACATGCGTCATCGTGGTTTGCTGCACCCATCAACTCATCATCTACATTAGGTATTTCTCCTAATGCTATCCCTCCCCTTGCCCCCCATTCCCTGACATGCCCCAGTATGTGATGTTCCCCTCCCTGTGCTCATATGTTCTCATTGTTCAGCTCCCACTTATGAGTAAGAACATGCGGTGTTTGGTTTTCTGTTCCTGGGTTAGTTTGCTGAGAATGATGGTTTCCAGGTTCATCCACATTCCTGCAAAGGACATGAACTCATTCTTTTTTATGGCTGCATAGTATTCCATGGTGTATATGTGCCACTTTTTCTTTATCCAGTCTATCATTGATGGGTATTTGGGTTGGTTCCAAGTCTTTGCTATTGTGAATAGTGCTGCAATAAACATACGTGTGCTGGTACCAAAACATAAGTAGACTGGTACCAAAACAGATATCTAGACCAGTGGAACAGAACAGAGGCCTCAGAAATATCACCACACATCTACAGCCATCTGATCTTTGACAAACCTGACAAAACAAGCAATGGGGAAAGGATTCCCTATTTAATAAATGGTGTTGGGAAAACTGGCTAGCCATATGCAGAAAACTGAAACTGGACCCCTTCCTTACACCTTATACAAAAATTAACTCAAGATGGATTAAAGATTTAAATGTAAGACCTAAAACTGTACAAACCCTAGAAGAAAACCTAGGCAATACTATTCAGGACATAGGCAAGGGCAAAGACTTCATGACTAAAACACCAAAAGCAATGGCAACAAGAGCCAAAATGGATAAATGGGATCTAATTAAACTAAAGAGCTTCTGCACAGCAAAAGACACTATCATCAGAATGAACAGGAAACCTACAGAATGGGAGAAAGTTTTTGCAATCTATTCATCTGACAAAGGGCTAATACCCAGAATCTACAAAGAACTTAAATTTACAAGAAAAAAAACAACCCCATCAAAAGGTGGGCAAAGGATATGAACAGACATTTTTCAAAAGAAGACATTTATGTGGCCAACAAACATATGAAAAAAAGCTCATCATCACTGGTCATTAGAGAAATGAAAATCAAAACCACAATGAGATACCATCTCATGCCAGTTAGAATTGCAATCATTAAAAAGTCAGGAAACAACAGATGCTGAAAAGGATGTGGAGAAATAGGAACACTTTTACACTGTTGGTGGGACTGTAATTTAGTTCAACCATTGTGGAAGACAGTGTGGCAATTCCTCAAGGATCTAGAACTAGAAATACCGTTTCACCCAGAAATCCCATTACTGGGGTATATACCGAAAGAATTAATCTAACTTCTTAAAGTGCTACAGAACTGTAACAAAATATACTGTCTCAAAAGTCTTAATCTCTAAAACATAATTCCTGATCCATGAATCATATTTTTGAATTAACATTTTCTGGTCTAAGTTCTGTGCTGCGAGTTCTATGGGGTTGATAACCACTTTATGAACTCACAGAGGGGAGAACATTTCCTTTACGGAATCTGGTCATAGAGAAACATTATTCAATTACATTTAAACTTGTAGATATCCGTTGAACGCCATCCTTGTGTTTTCCACTATTCCACTCCAATTTCTGATTTGAGCTGTTGTTACTGTTTTTTTTTTTTTTAATTGTTGTAAAAGGTAAAATGTCCACAAACTGGGGGCAAGGTTATAAGGAAAAAGTAAGGTCCCAGAATTTTCCATCACATCCGTGTAACATAATTCCATTCAGTTTATTCTTCAGGGATTCACCTAGAACAAGAACTGGATTTGTAGTTATGAGAAAGCTACTTTTTTGTTGGTGTTGTTCCTACAGTGCAGATAAGTCATTAAACAAGGCTATTAGAAAATTAAGGAGTAGAAATAATTTCTTTATCATTGCCTTCCAATGACATGTTACTTTTTTTTTTTTTTTTTTTTTTTTTGACACGGAGTCTCGCTCTGTCACCTAGGCTGGAGTGCAGTGGCACGATCTCGGCTCACTGCAAGCTCCACCTCCCAGGTTCACGCCATTCTCCTGCCTCGGACACCCGAGTAGCTGGGACTACAGGCACCCGCTACCACGCCTGACTAATTTTTTGTATTTTTAGTAGAGACGGGGTTTCACCGTATTAGCCAGGATGGTCTCCATCTCCTGCCCTCGTAATCGGCCCGCCTCAGCCTCCCAAAGTGCTGGGATTATAGGCGTGAGCCACCGCTCCCTCCCTACATGTTACTTTTTAACTAGAAAACAGGATCATAAAGCCCTAAAAAGGAAAGGGAGCTTCAAATTTGAGCTCTCTGAGGTTTTCCAACATGTGCCATATATTAATTCATTTTTTACCTGAACATAATGGTAGTTTGTATTTTTTATATTTAAGGAACAACATGTTTAATAATGAGCTGCAGAATAAAAGATTATTATTAATGGTAACTGACCTAACAGATGGAGTTTAAATGATTTTGTTAAACAACTATGTTTGTGAAACTTTAAAATTGTATAGTGTTCCATCCAGCTAATAGAAAAACAAATGACAATAAGCTGAGCTAACTTCACAAATACATAGTCTTGACCACCATCTGGAAGCACCAGTATGCAGACACACAGAGAAGTCCTAACGATGTGGCTCACTGTGCATTTCTGATATGTGGCAAATTTAAGTTAAAGCTATATAAACTCAGCAGGATTCTGTCCTGAACTCAAATAATGAATTGAAAACCAGAATTTTTGGTGGTAATGGAGAAAGACATGCCATTCGCTAGTGAGACACGATGTGAGATGGGAGGCATGAACTACAGACACTGCAAATTGGGTAAAGCCCAGCAGCCTGCTTTGTGATTTATTCCCTGAAATGTTTATCTGAATCTCTTTAGAATTAAAGGTTATTTTCTTTCATTTCTCATAATGGTGAAAGCTTAAACTCGCCCATGATTCATACTAGAGAACAGGTTTGGTTTAGATGGCAATGAGAATTTTTTTAAAGAGTCAGTTAGGAAACAGGTTTTACTGCTAATTTGTGGAAATTTAACCACCTTAAATAAAAATAAATAGCTTATGGCAATGTTTATGTAAATCACAATCTTCAATAGAGGCAACAGTCAAATTTTATATTTCTAATATGGTATGATTATAACTGTAATATACTTCTACTTATCTGATTATCCTAGAGTATTTGTAGCAGATTGCTTTAAAAGGGGTAATAATGACATACCTGCAAAAGTGTAAATATCCATCACTAGTTAGAGAATTAGAAGAATAAATGTCTACTATCTCTTCTCAATCTAATGTATTAATTTTATGAGGGACTCAATTCACTAGAGCACTATGTTAGGAAAACCAATAGTTTTGATGTGAAAAGATAACTATAAGCAAGGCAAATAGTTGCCTAACAACCAACCCCATAAGAAGAATAAGCCTTTAAGTTGAGACATAAGCATGAACTAGTGAGGGATATTGATTGTTTTGTAGTCATATAGAATTAAAGATGAGAAAAAGAAACAGAGGTATCTTTTCATATCGAGATATAGGTGTCACATTTTTAAAAAAGTACAATGCTTTTAGGCATATCAGTAGAAAGTGCTCAGAAGCTCTGAGAAATCACCCTAAGAATAGTATTAGGTTTTGTGGACTTACAGAAAAACATTTATTCCAATAACATCCTCATTTTGCAGATAAGATCAATGAAGTATAGATACATTAAGCAATTTCCCCTAAATGACTGAGCTAATAGAGGGGAGATCAAAATAGAGATTTCCATTTTAGACTAAGGATAGCTTGCCTCATGCCAGGCCCAGTTCATGCAAAGAATGCTTTGAGAACTTGATCACAGTGTTGCAGAAAAATGCCCAATTATATTGGAGCAGTTCTTGGAGGATAAAAAAGTAGATACCCCTTAAAGGTGGTAGCAAGAATTATGGGGCCATTGGAAGTAGTTCAAGGGCAATTTACAACATTGCTAATAAGCTAAGTTTTTAAAAAGTCCCTATATTTTATAAGAACTTTGAAAACACAGTAGGCACACCAAAACTTTGTGTTCTCTGTCTCCCTTTCTTTCCTTAAATAGTTATCAACTTGTGGGGAAAAGGGAACAATTTAGAAAACTAGTTCTAGAACTTGACAGTAGCCCAGAGGCCACTGATTACGTTGAATCCAGTTACACAGAGGAACACTAATTCAAGCTCTTGACTAAAGATACTGTCCAAGCAACACTTCTCCAAGCAGTAAACATGCTTCTCTTTGTATTTTACCAGAAGAAAAAGAATGAAAAGGCCAAAAAATAGGCTGAGCTGAAGATAGATTAAAAAAAAAAAAGACTTAGTACTCTACTAGTTAAAAATGATAGTTGTAGCAAAGAACCTATTAGAGGTACAGATCTGTCATAATTAGATTGTGTTAGTAAAATCATAAAGATGGAAAAATCAAACAGGTACAAAGTGGCAGAGAAATATTTAAAACAACTAATTTGGCTTACAAGCAAAGAAATGGCTTGTACATGAGTTAAGTATACTTATTCAACCAATAACCGTTTATTTAATATTTACATATCTAGACAATATAAGCATAAAATGTTTTTCTATCACTAAGCTTACAATCTCATAAGAGGTAAGACTAAAATCAACTATGGAGTTTGATTTTCAATGGTAAACCACCAGAACCCCACTACTAATGTTTTAAAGGATTAAGAGGAAGAACTCATTTGAGTGGCAGCAGTGGATTGATGTGTAGAATTTATATGGGAAAGAAAGGAAAGAAGAGTGGGATGAACACAGGCAAAAAGGGGGAGATTTGTATGGATATGATAAAAATGATTATTCCAGGGGAGACTTGCTGTGGAGAAATGAAAAGTTCTCCACAGGAAGGGCATGACTATAGAGGCTTAAGATGGAGAAGCTTTGGCTTGATAGAGTAGGCAGAAGGGGGTCATTAGGTTTCTGAGCAAATTAGAAGCATCAAAGCCATGATCGTTTATAAAAATTAATCTTGGAGTGATACACAAGATGAATTAGAAGGACAAGGAGGTACTAGGGAAAGAGTCATTGGTCAGGGAGTTGTTGCTGTATTAGGCATGAAGTAAACAGGATGTGGACTCAGTTGGGAATGGAAAGAACAGGCAATCTCAAGAGATACTTTGAAAAAGGGAATAGAAGCCCCTTGGTGAGATAGAATAAGTAAAGGACTAAGAATAGTTTAAAAATTGCTCTAAACTTTCTATTCCCCCAAAATCCAGATTCACGGTATCACTAACAGAAACCGGTTACTTAAAAAAGGGACTCATTAGGTAGGTGGGAAAGGTAACCAGTATAATTGTGTGTATTGGTGGAAGTTGATAAAGCATTCATACATCCATAATGAAAATATTCTTGGACAGCTGGGAGCATATACAGATTATATCTGGAGATGAAAGAATTGAGAGCCATAATGTGGAAGAACACAGAGGGAGTGGCTGTACCAAGAAAAGATCAGAGATTTGAGGATACTAGGGAATAGACAGAGAAATTAGAAACACCAAAATACAGGTGATACGCCAGAGAAGAAAAATGGAAAAAATGAAATGAAAGTGGAAGGTCAGAGAGACACAAAAAAAGTTTCAAAAGGAAGGTGGTTTGATATCAATATCACAAAAAGGTCAGGGGTGATGAGTCCAGTGGACTTGACGTAAAGGTTATCGTTGACCTTTGTAAGAGAAGCGGCAACAGAATGATGATAAAGGCTAGAATGCAGGAGTCTAAACATGAAAAGAATGAATAGGAAGCAAAGGTGATAGAGACAAGCCACATAGTCGATTGCTTACTTAATGAGATGAAAAGAATTATATGGTAGCAATAATAAGAAATACTTATAGAGCGCTTACTATGTGCTTACTCCTATACTAACAGTATAATATATATTGTGCCATTTGGTCTTCTCAATAACGCTATGAGGCAGATACTGCTACCATCCTCATTCTGTAGACAGGGAAACTGAGGCACAGAGAAGTGAAATAACTTACCCTAGGTCACACATTTAGTAAGCAAGAGAGCTGAGATTTGAATGCAAGCAGCTCCAGCCCCAGAGGCACAGAGCTCTTGATTGCCTTGCCACGCTCCCTCTGCAAGCAAGGAGGCAAAACTTGGCCAAACTAACACAAGGTTTATCCCTCATAAGGCTTAACTATATCTGAAGGTGGAAGAGAAAGGAAAGAAAGGATGGAAAAATGCTACAAAATAAAGAAGATAAACTGGGGCAGAGAGAAGGGGATGGGTTCTTGAGAACAGGGAGAAGGGGTGCCTTGAGCAGTGGAGTCCTCTGAGGATAGAGGGTGTGGAAGCTCATATTTGCACACATTACATGGGTGCTCCTCAGCATCCTTCTCAGTGTATGTCAGGGCAGGGAACAGTCACTTGCCTGTAAGGCTTCGTGGAGGTTGCCATTGTAGTCTATGATCTCAGTGGCTCCTTGATCCCCTTTTTGACCAGGTGGACCCTATGACAAAACCAATCAAGGGAAAATCATGGGTATTAGCTTAGCATGTAGGGTGGACTATGGCAGAAACAGAAACACAATTCACAGGTCTCTCTGACCATCATTTCCCTACTAAGGCCCAACTGTACTTTAGAATATATAAATAATTATGTTCAAAATGTATCCTTATTTCAAAGGAGGAAAACCACTTCTTATATCCTGTTTTTGGTAGGTCCAAGATATGAAATCTGATTTAAAAACAATTTAATTTTTGAAACTATTTTCTGAAAATTACAATATAGGCTACCCTGATGTGACCTGTACAATTTTATTTGCTTTATTCACATTTATTAAAGCATTCTCTAACCTTTTGTTCCTCATCCATACTTCATATATTGCTTCCTCATTCTTTTTTTGAGATGGAGTCTCGCTCTGTTGCCCAGGCTGGAATGCAGTAGCGTGATCTCGGCTCACTGCAACCTCTGCCTCCTGGGTTCAAGCAATTCTCCTGCCTCAGCCTCCCATGTAGCTGGGATTACAGGCACGCACCACCATGCCCAGCTAATTTTTCTATTTTTAGTAGAGACGGGGTTTCACCATGTTGGGCAGGCTGGCCTTGAACTCCTGACCTCAGGTGATCCACCAGCGTTGGTATCCCAAAGTGCTAGGATTACAGGTGTGAGCCACTGCACCTGGCCCTCATTCTTTAAAAAGATAGAACATTGTTCTGTAGAAAAATGTTGGCTTTCCCATCAGGAATGAATGCCACATTAAACCAAATAGGGAACAAACAATAGAATACATGTATATTTTTAAGACTTCTACCCTACTTACTAGATCTGCTACTTAACTTCCATTAGTCATGTCATAATTCCCTGACGTTTTTTAAAAAGGACACTGAACATATGGGTTATTGCTTTCTTTATAATTGAGTTAATTGAAAAGTGGAAAATTCTATTAGCTGGATGGAAACAGACGGAAAGTAGACAGGGGGAGTTCTTTAGACCTTCTCAAAGAAACTTAGTTTATGTGTTGGAATCCCTACAATCACTGCTTCTGGTGAGGAAAATAAAGGAGGTAGGGGCGTTTCAGGAATAATTACAGTAGTCTACCTCCAATACTGTTATGAGTATTATTAATACAGATGTCATATGAATAGCCATGCAGACATGAATTCAAATCTGGGATTGTAGGAAGCAAAAGTTTAGATGGATGAGAGGAACACTCACCCTTGGTCCCTGAGCTCCAGAGTCCCCTTTGTCTCCACGATCCCCCTTTTCCCATTGGAAAGAGAAAAAACTTAATTAGAAGTGGGAGAGTCTAGAAATCTCTCATCTAAGAATGTATTTATACCATACAGAAGCACCTTTAATATGAACCTCTGAAGTGAAAAATAACAGCAACCACCACCAAAATGCAAATGCTTTTTTTAAGATACAGCTTGAAAAGAACTAAAATTTCTTTTTTAAAAAAACTCCCTTTTCAGGTAATAGAGTATCTTGAAACAACAATATATATGGTAACTGTCTCACTAGGTAGGATCTGCAAAGGCAAAGCAAGTGGTTTCTATGGCACCCAAAACAAGCTTTTACCTTGCAGATTGAGCCATGTTCTTCCTTTTTATGAAGAGATTTGGGGCAAAGGGAAAAAGAGCCAACAATTGTGTTGTTTTTCCTCTGAGAAGAAAAGTATAGATAATTGGGACAGGAAAGGAGTAGAGAGCTCATTCTAGGGAGAATTAGGAAAGGAAGGTCACAGGCTAGGCCTCCCTCGGATGATGGGAATCTAAGGAAAAGTTCATCTGTAGGTATAGGCATTTTAACACTCAGACAGTGCTGAAGTGGACAGCAGCCAGCTGGAACAGGTTGGCAGGGCTGAAGGTCAGAGGCAGGGCAAACCCAACGCTCTTTTTTCAGTGCAATATGAAATTTATCTGAAGTTTCATTGATGGTGGCATTACCTCAATTGTAGAGCAGGAGGAATAGTCTAAGCCCTCAAAATTCTTAGAAATGTAAACTGAAACTTTGGAGAAGAGATTTGAACCTATGTAGATTTAAAGGTTCTTTAAAACAGCCTTAAATTGATAGGGTTCTTTTTCTGTATAGACTTCAAAGCATTTTTATACGTCTTTCTACAGATTCCCATAAACTGGGTAAGGATGAATAAAGATAAGCAGGAAAAAGGATTATAATTCTTCCCATCCACAGTATGCTAATAACACTGATCATAATAAATTTGCTATGAATGAAGCATTAATAATCTTTGCTCTCTATTTTCTTCATCTTGCACACATTTTTTTCCATGTTAGTAGCTAACAGCATTTTAAATAACATGATTCTGCTGACACTATATATGTTATTGCAGATAGTATAAAGAGTATGATATAGAGGAGAATTTCAATTGGCAGTAAAATTTTAATGCAATGAAGGCAGTCAATTAAAAAACAGAGTATAATTTGAGCATTTATCACAAAGATAGCCAGGAAATGAAAAATTAGATTATACAACACATAATTTAAGGAAAGTTCTTAATTTTTTTCAAAGAAGCTATTCCTATGAAATAGGAAATACAACTTTTCTTAAGGAATTTTCTGAAGCACAAGACTATGCAAAAACAAGCAAGATGAAATAAATGTATTGTTTTGAGATATCATCATAGAGCTACTGCAATCCATTTTGCAGTAAATATTGCAATTCCACTGTGTGAAAGAGTTTAATCTAAAACATGAAAAACATGCCTCTGTGGCAAAGGTAAA
The DNA here is from genome assembly GCF_043159975.1 of Macaca nemestrina. Taxonomy (NCBI): domain Eukaryota; kingdom Metazoa; phylum Chordata; class Mammalia; order Primates; family Cercopithecidae; genus Macaca; species Macaca nemestrina. The sequence goes on along the minus strand of NC_092127.1, from coordinate 80,250,013 downwards.
AAGCACAGATCTTGAAGGCCTCATGTTATATTTAAATGGTTATCTGGTTACTGACCTTTGACCCCTTTGGGCCTCTACTTCCTGATTCACCTTGTTTCCCCTATTACAGGAGAATAAGAGTATGAAAAAGATAAAATTATAGAGGAGATAAGAACAGAAGAAAAGAAATTAGCAGTCACTCAGAATAACGAAGAAAAATGGAAACACTTTATTTTAACTGCCTCAATATATGGCTCTACAGAATGTTGGTTATTATAATACTAAACATAATTATCATCACTATATCATCAGTTCATTCCATTATTCTGAAGGCTGCCCTCCCATCAGTGGATGAGAAGAGTTCTGTGAACAATTCTCATTAGTCTCAACAGTGTTGGCCTGCATCAATTTCCTTTTCATCAAAGAGTAAATCGTTTCCTGTGTCTCCAGGATGGGCTATTAAAATAAAGTGTGACCATACTAGTTTGTAGAAAGTTTAAATGAATAAGGTTAAACAGTCAAATAAGTCCTTAGCTCTAATATTTTCAAGGTGTTACGCTTCATTAAGTTACCATAGAAACTAACACAGCACTTATCAACAGGGATTTTTTTCTCAGTAAGTTTTAATATACATTGAGTGATAATGTGTTAATATGACAGCACTTCTTTTACATTTGGATATGCTATCAGTTTGCTCACTGAACAGAGTAAACAGGGTGAGATGAATTGTAAAATCTCTTTTGAAAAGAACCAGTTGGTGCGCATTTCAACAAACTATTTGTGATTTGGGTTGTTTTAATACCTGTTAAGAATGTTTTAGTTTTTTGTCAAATCAAGCCAGAGAATGGTTATTTTCCAATGTAAGAATAACTGACCTTTGGTCCAGGGGCTCCGGGTTCCCCTCGCTCACCTCTTCCAGGAGGTCCTGCTTCCCCCCGTTCACCCTGTCACAAATTGCAAAACAGGTAAGTGGCCATTCCCCTAACCCAGGCTGGTCCCTGTAGATTAATAAATGAGTTGAATGAAACCAAATAAAGCAGAGAGTTTTCACTGATTTACCCAGTACCCAGCATTTTATTAATCTCTTTACATGAATTATCTCATTTTATAATCAAAACAATTTGTGATGGTTAATTTTAGGTGTCAACTTGACTGGATTAAGGGACACATAGCAAGATAATAAAGCATTGCTTCTGGGTGTGTCTGTGAAGGTGTTAATGGAGGAGACTGGTGGGTGAGTCTATTGACTGAGTGAGGAAGATCTACTTTTGATGTGAGGCAGCACCATTAAATCTGCTGGGGGCCCGGATAGAAGAGGAAAGGCAAACTCTCTCTTCCGGAGCTGAGAGCTCTTCCTCTCAGTCCTGGGACATCAGAACTCCAGGTTCTTGTCTCTGGATTTTGGGACTTGCACCAGTGCCCCTCAGGCTCTCATGCCTTCAGCCTCAGACTGAAAGTTACACCATCTGCCTCCCTGGACCTGAGGCTTTCCAACTTGGACTGAGCCATGCTACTGTCAACCCAGGGTCTCCTCCAGCCTGCAGATAGCCTGTTCTGGGACTCAGCCTCCACAATTGCATGAGCCAATTACCCTAATAAATCCCCACTCATCTATCTATCTCCCTGGATATATCCTATTGGTTCTGTCTCTCTGGAGAACCTTGACTAATATGCAATTATCCAATGTTTGTATTATCATCCCCATTTTATGGATAAGGAAATGGTTTGGTAAATGCCTGTCAAATAGCTATGTTGATAAATAGAAAGACCTTTAAATGGAATTGATAAAGACCATCATTATACCTCAAAATAGGAATGAATATCCATTTTCATTCTGTAGTCACTTTTTAAGCACTGCTGGCAAGAAGCATGGCAAAGTGGTTAAGTTCCTGGCTCTGTAATCCAGCATCTTAGGTTTTACTCCTGGCTCTGCTATTTATCAATTCTGCGTTCTAGGGTAAGTTAGTTAGGTTCTGTATACCTCAGTTTCCTCTGTAAAATGGATAAAGTTAATAGTACTCATCTCATAGTTTATGAATGTAAAAGTGTTCAGAATGATGCTAGCCACACTGGTTTTACAGTTTTTTAAATATATTCATATCTCTGTGAAGTATAAATATGGCTACTGTCCTCAAGGACCTAGTGATGTAGTTAGGCAGACAAGAGCCGCAAAAAACCAAAATAGTTCAGGATTAAGGAGTAATATAAGGCCATATATGACAGAAGGGGAATCCCCATTGATTTCTGTTATTGTGGATTGGATCCCTGGAGGTGAGACTTGAATTGTGTCCTGAAGTATGAGTAGGGTTTATTTCATAATTGTTGCTGTTGATGACTGTAGCATGGATGAGTGCAGGAACCGCACAAAACACTTTACATGCATTATCCTATTTAATCCTCAGGATAGATGAGAAAAGTTTTATCATCCATATTCTACAGATGAGGAAGCCAAAGTTTGGAGAGGTTAAGTAACTTGTTCGAAGTCACAGAGCTTTTAAAGTGGGTAAAACTGATTGTACTCAAACTTCAATTTTTGCATAAATGTTTTAAATGTACATCTTTGCACATCTTTGATCATTTTCTCAGGATAAATTCCTAGTTGGAAAATTGCTAGGTCAAAAAGTATGAGTATTTTTTAAAACTTGCTAAATTGCCCTCCAGGAAGATGGTACCTTTTAATACTCCCTAAACACAAAGTAAAGAGTGTCTGGCTTCTTGCATAAGGGGCAGAATTTCAATCATCAAACATTTAGAATTCAGACTGTTGATGACACATTTATGGATGAAAGAGGTGCTCTCCTCACTGAAGGAAATACTTCATCTTGGAAAAGATAAGAAAATAGAATTAGATCTGTGGTGGGTCATGTAGGGCTTTAAATTCCAAGATCCTTATCTGTATCATGCCCACTTTGGGAAGCTTTTGTGGTTTTGTAGGGGAGGCGGGATAGGTTAGTCAAGGGTTAAGAAAGACAGGAGGCAAGAGTTAAAGACTCAGTCGGCTTCTCAACAGCAACTGAAGAGGTTGTGAAAATGGAGAGGTTGAGAGAAAGATAAGGGACTTCTCTAGATACAGGAGATAGACACAATGGCCCAGAAACGAAAGGACTTTTTGCTTTTTGTCATCCCCCACCCCATTACCCTGTTGAGTGAGACTAAGGAGCTTCTATTGGTATATGAAAATTATTAAAAAACTGTAAAGTATTTGGTGTTTCTTTTAATATTTTACTTTAAGAATTACAGAAAAATTCTAAAACAGTCCACTATGAAAACCCCTTAAAAATCATTTATCTGTAGTTTGCCACAAGAATGAAGTCTATACATCTTTACTTTTTAACATTTATATATTTTTAGAGAGGGGATCTTGCTATGTTGCCTAGGCTGGAGTACAGTGGCTATTCACAGGCACTATCATAGCACACTACAGCCTCAAACTCCTGGCCTCAAGTAGTCCTCTGGCCTCAGCCTCCTGAGTAGGTAGGATGACAGGTGTGCACCACCACACCCACCTAGAATCACTTTTTGTTACATCCCTTATTAGTTCCCTATCACTCTCTGAAATCATATTATTTATTTGTTTACTTCTTTCCCTCCTTCCATCTGTTCCTCACCTACACTGCAATGTAAGCTTCAGGAGAATAGAAACTGTTGCTGTTGCATTTACTTCCCATGCTTAAATGTAGAAAAATATTTGGTAAAAACATTGGCAAATTAATGAATAAACGGTATTAGTAAAAGTATTCTAAAATATTCTGACTATAGCCCCATTTCTTTTCTTTTCTTTTTTTTTTTTTTTAGGCAGGGTCTCACTCTGTCACTCAGAATGGGGTGCAGTGGTGTGATCTTGGCTCACTGCAACCTCTGCCTCCTGGGCTCAGGTGATCCTTCCACCTCAGCCTCCTAAGTAGCTGGGACTACAGGCATGCGCCACCATGCCCAGATAATTTTTGTATTTTTAGTGGAGATGGGGTCTCGTCACATTGCCTAGGCTGGTCTCAAACTCCTGGACTCGAGCAATCTGCCTGCCTCAGCCTCCCAAAGTGCTGGGATTACAGGCGCAAGGCACCATTCCCAGGCTCCTCCCCCCATTTTCTTAGCCTGATCTAGGTCCCTCTCAGGTACTAATGTAGGTACAAAAGATGCAGCATTTTTTGATGCCATTACACATCTTCCTTGATTATAATCTCTCTTCACTGTGTTGGGAATAAGAAACATAGTCTTAGCTACTTTTTGAATCTGAATTTAGTGATACAAATCCAGATTGTCTACACAAGTAGAAGAGTGGTGTTCAGCTAAAAGAGATTTTTAAAATAATCATGACTTTCCCATTATCATACTGAACCAACCATAACATTTATACTTAGCATATGTGGATTCAACACGAATTAGATATTTAAATAATATTCATGTGTGTATACATGTGCACGTGCATGTTGCTGTTTTAATGGCTGATTTAAGGTAGGTAATTCAGCTGACAATTAACCTCAAAGTAATGTTAGTAAAATGAATTTCCTATCCATATCCCCTCAGAGGAAATACAAAATAGGTACAGTACATTCTTTACTTTTATTTGGGGTTCAGAGTAGTATCTGTTATATGAGTACCTGGTCTATAAAATCATGCTAGGTTCTTCATAACAGTAATTAATGTTGATTTTATGCCTCTATGTCTGGAACTTTTTCTGAAACTGCAGAATAGTTTAAAATCAGGTAACTAAAGAAAAGATATTTAGGAATGAACTCCACTCTCTACTGCTTGTGTTTTTTCTATTTTCCCTTGTACAGCACACAAAATGCCACACACGCTTTTAGATCCAGTTCACGCCTGGCTTTCTCCTTCATTGACCAGGCCTCCCTTTCTTTGTGTATCACGCCCATCTGCGAGGCTGCCTTCTTTCCTCCCCTGGCTCTGAGGCTGCAAGCCTGAATAAATACAACAGTTCTTGTATTAACAGGGAACGCTCATTATTTTCTTGCTCTCACTCTCTCTTTTTATTCCAGAAAGACATTTCTTGTGTGAATCTGCTCAGGCTAAAACAGGCATTCCTCATATTTTGTTAATAAGCCTGACAGCTCATTATGTGAAGAAATTTCTTAAGAAAACAATTTTGCATAATCCGATGGAGTTTCAGTCCCCCCTAGGACACACATAGTTTCCATTTACTAGGTTTAGAGTTATTTTCACTTGACCAGAAGAAATGAGGACCCTTCTGTCAGAACAGACCATGAACATATTTCTGCAACTCTTGGAAATCATCCCTGGCTTATTTCTGTTGAATGCAATACACATTGAGGCAAAGACTGCTGTGGTTTAAAAATAAAAGAATGTAGTTTGATGTAATTTTGCCCCTTCTTTGATTCATGAGTCTGTCATGAGTAAAGTTCCATCATCAGAGCTATACTTTTTATGTCTTTCAGGGTAGATTAAAAGAGAACTCTGGGTCTGACTGTATTCATAGCAGCATTTTTTTTTTTACATGGCAGCACACAGATTTTGCTTTTAGAGCCCTCTCTAGGGTTGCCAAGCAGAAGATCATGAGATGGTTTTCATTATAGAATATTTTTGCAGACATTATTCAGAGTAGATCCTTTTGGGATGAGGCACTTAGGAATCTATATGACATCAGTACTTGCCTTTGAAATCTGGGGAGTAATGGGAATTGTAATAACCTTTGATTTACAAGTATACCCTGAAAATGGTGATGAGGAGCAGCAGTTAATGAGTTCTATCTCTCCTCCTCAGAATTCCTCTACTTTTCCATATGGCCAGGAGGCTAATAGCATCCTATCAGTTTAGGAGCAATTTGGGGGACAAGTGGAACAATTAAAATATTCCACCATCCTGTTGTCTTGCCTAAGGCTTTCTAGAATTAACTTTCCACTACTCAATATTAAACACAGTGGTCCCATTTAGAAGTGTTAGTAATAGGTAGGTTAAGCTGCTTTCATTCTCTATTAGGCAAAAATATCTGGCAACCTAAATTATGAAGTTATCCCACATTTCTTTCAACATAGTAGACTAAAAATATATGATAAAAATTTCAGAAAGAAGAAATCAAGCAGGAAAGAAGGAGGGAGGGAGGAAGAAAAGAAAGAAAGAAAATAAAAGAAAGAAAAAGAAAGAAAGAAAATAAAGAGAGAAGGAAAGAGAGAGAAAGAAAGGAATAAAGAAAGAAGGAAGGAAGGAAGGAAAGAAAGAGAGAGAGAGGGAGGGCAGGAAGGAAGAAAGGAAGGTAAGAAGGAAGGAAGGAAGGAAAAGGGAAGGAAGGAAAGGGAAGGAAGGAAAGGAAGGGGAAGGGAAGGGAAGCGAAGAGAAGGAAGGAAGGAAGGGAGGAAGGAAAGGGAGAAAGGAAGGAAGGAAAGAAAGAAGAAAGGAAGGAAGATAGGAAGGAAAGAAGGAACGAAGGAAGACAGAGAGAAAGAAGAAAGAAGGAAAGAAGAAAGAAGAAAGAAAGAGAAAAAAAAGAAAGAAGGAAGGAAGGAAGGAAAGAAGGAAGGAAAGGAAGAAAAAGAAAGAGGCCCACTTACTTTTGTTCCTGGTAAACCTGGTAAGCCTGGTTCTCCTTGAGGACCAATGAAACCTGGTTCTCCCTTTAAAAACATGGGCATATGAGATCATTAACAATTTGACAATAAATAAATAAATAAACAAACAGCTAAACTCATTTTCTTCTACTGAGATTTTACTTCCTTGATTGTACACAGCTTTCTTGCCAAGATCCAGGTACTGACTATAAAATTAATCAAAACTGGTTTTAATCAGTGAAGACACTTTGAGCAAAACTTTGGAGAAGTTTTAGAAAGTAAAAGTGACTAAGTAATCAGATAAATGTCCTTATAATTTCCTTCCTCATCTGTTGTCCAGTGTTTCTTACCACTTACCAAAACAAGATGCATTATGTTTGGGTATATATGGTCGGTAGCCTCTAAAATGGGCCTCAATAATCTTACCTCCTGTTGTTCATCCCCTTGTGTAATCCTCTCCTCTTGAGTATAGACTGGATTTACTGACTCACATCTAATGAACAGAATATGGCAGAAGTGATGTGGTATCACTTCTGAACCTAAGTTGTGAAAAGTCTGTGGCTTCCATTTTGGGGGCCCTTTCTTGTTCTCTCTTAATTGGATCACATGTTGTGAGGACTGAGGACTGCCCAACCACCTGTGTGAACTTGGGAGCAAGTGCCTCACCCTTTTAGAGTCCTCAGATGAGACCACAGGCCTGGCTGCCAGCTACACAGCAATCTCATGGGAGACTGAGCCAGAAGCACCTAGTTATGCTGTGCTTGAATTCCTATCCCTCACAAACTATAAGACAGTTAATGTTTGTTGTTTTAAGCCACTAACATTTTAAGGGTATTATGGTAGGCAGCAATAGATAACTGATGCAATGAATGTTGTTAGGGAAGAGATTCAGGAGTGTTCAACATGAAAAGAAAACTCTCTCTCCTTGCCATACCTCCAAAACCTTGTCTCCACCACCTAGAAGAAACCCAGCAGTAAAACAAAAATATATTTCATCTTGGTCCGTGATTCCTGGCACTAACCTCCTAAAATTGAATTTTCTGAGCGATAGGATAGAGAAGGAGCATCTTTTGTTATTCAAACCAGTTCCTTTCAACCATCCCTGAGTCTATGTCACTGAGGTGACTCTCATCGACACCCTAGACAGCTTCAGGATAGGAACTGGTTGCCAGAGGGACCAACGGTATAAGAGTGTGGGAACTTTCTGCCCTACCTCCCAGCCTCTGGGGAGGGGACAGGGTCTGGAGATGAGTCCAACCACCAATGGCCAATGATTTAATCAATTAGGCCTACGTAATGGAACTTCCATAAAAGGCCCTAAACAACAGGGACTAGAGAACTTCCAAGTCAGTGAGCGCATCCATGCACTGGGAGGGTAGAATATATCAACTCCATGGAGACAGAAGCTCTTGTACTCTGGCCTCTTTTGGACCTCGCCGTATGTACTTCTTCATTTGGCTGTTCATTTTTATTAACTATAATAGTATATAGCACCTTCCTGATTTCTGTGAGTTGCCATAGCAAATATCAATCCTGAGTCGGGGGGTTGGGGGCGGGATGTGCAAACCCCTGAATTTATAGTACAGGTAACCTGGGGGCTCAATACCTGTGCCTGGTGACCAAAATGAGGTCACTCTTATAAGACTCAGCCCTTAAATCTGTTTGATACCAACCTGGGGAGTTAGTGCCAGAACAGGATCGAATTGTAGGACACCCAGTTGGTGTCAGAGAATCAGAGAGGTAGAGAACTGGTGTTGGAAAATACACTATATATTTCGTGTTGGAAAATACTTGAGATAAGTGTTCACATTATCTTGACTATCCGTAAAGTTTTATTTTCTTTTTTAACTATTTGAGGTCAAATATAAGAGTTTACCCAAAATCTATAAGAAAATTTTAAAGCAAAAGCCATAATGGCTTTGTTCTCAGTTCCTGTTTGTTCACCCTCTTGGATGATTTCTGGAGTAGTTGTTAATATTTTAAAATATATTTGATTTCTTTATAAGGCAGAAGTATTTCAACCTTTGTTTCATGATACATGGAACTGAGCAGGAATGTATAGATAAAATGTTTTATAAGACATGATAAAATGTCAGGCTGGGTGCAGTGGCTCACACCTGTAATCCCAGTACTTTGGGAGGCTGAGGTGGGTGGATCACTTGAGTCCAGGAGTTCGAGACCAGCCTGGGCAACATAGGGAGACCCCCATCTCTACAAAAAATATGAAAAATTAGCCGGGTGGGATTGTGCGAGCCTGTAGTCTCAGCTACTTAGAAGACTGAGGCGGGAGGATCGTTTGAGCCAGGGAGGTGGAGGCTGCAGTGAGACGTGATGGTGCCACTGCACTCCAACATGGTTGACAGAGAAGACCCTGTCTCAAAGAAACAAAACAAAAAGACAGGCTAGAATGTCATCAAATATTTTCCACACAAGTCAATTTTTAAAATATGCTATAAAAAACCTTGGGTATACCCAAGGATACCACCACCACCAGACATATATTGATACATAACTCATATATATTTATCTCTAGCCCTGGTGCTCATGAGACTGATCTAAGAAAAAAAAAGGCAGGAGTGGGGAACTAATGCTTTAGGTTTATTGTTTGCACATTTTCCGTAACTCTCTAGTCTACCTGTCCCATACCTTACACCTATTAGAAAGAAGAATCTGAAAATATAATTTTGGGTAGATCTCTTAATGGTCTAAAATGAAAATCTGAACTATATTCAGAGAAATCAGTGGCGATTATTCTACTTCTAGTGAAAGAGTTTAACTAAAGTCAAACAAAAACATTCCAAGGAATACATTTGTTTACATGTAAAATATTTCCCCTAACAAAATGATATATACAAATAAATATGTCCTCTCCCTTCCCAAGATAAATGCTGTGTTAAAGTCAACGTGTATCATTGGTAACAACTTACTGTCGGGGGAATGTAATGCAAGTTAATATGTTGAAAGTTTATAGGAAGACAGGAATTCTTGTATACATTCAAGTGAAAATAAAATGATTTCACTCTTTAGCAAAACAAATAGATGCACCATTAAAGCATACAAATAAAAGAGAAGCAAAAAGAGTAAATGTTGCAAAAACATATTTCTTATACAGGTTAGTGTTTAGTTTATAAACAGATGAAGCATGCAGGTGCATAGTTCACAAACAAAAAATAAGGCTTTGCGATCTCAGCTGCCAGGTAAAAGTGTTTTTTTCTTCCTTTTTTAAAAAATAGAAGATATGTTGTTTCCTTTAGTAAGTGTATAGAAAGTTCTTTTTTTTTAATGTGCTAGCTAAAAGCATTGATAGTTCTTTTAAACAAAAAATTCAGGGGAAAATTTATTTCTAGATACAAAATTAGCACTGCATTTGACAATCTCAATGATTTTAGCACAATTAATATTGACTGGCTAATTTTAAAGGCTTTGAGTATGATACGTTATACCTGATCATGCCACTTTAAGAAAGCATCTACCGTATCTGTACATTCTGACACACTTCTTATTTCAATTTATTCAAGGAGAAAACCACATACTTAATTTTAGGATCACAGTTTTCATCTATTTACTTCCAGAGGTCTGCATCCCTTTAGAAACATTATCTCCATTTTCTCTATATCTTGGCTGGATGGGCAGGAGTTAATTATTGGTCTCTTTTTTCTCTCTTAGACTTCAAAAACAGTTGTTGCAGTAAATAAGGCATGGATATGTTGACTCATGGTCTTCAGCTAGTTGGGCTATTTGTTACTTCCCTAAGCTTGTACCAGAGGTTCTCAAAGTGTGCTCTGGGGACCTCTGGAGATTTCTGGACCTTTTCAGAAAGTCTTTAAGGTCAAACTATTTTTACAATAACACAAAGACATTATTTGCCTTTTTACTTTCATTCCTTCATGAGTGCACGGAGTATGAAAAGTTCAATAGGCCAGACGTGGTGGCTCATGTTTGTAATCCCAGCACTTTGGGAGGCTGAGGCGGGTGGATCACTTGAGGTCAGGAGATTGAGACTAGCCTGGCCAATATGGTGAAACCCTGTCTCTACTAAAAATACAAAAACTAGCCGGGCACGGTGGCCTGCACCTGTAATTCCAGCTACTTGGGAAGCTGAGGCAGGAGAACCACTTGAACCCGGGAGGCAGAGGCTACAGTGAGCTGAGATTGCGCCACTGCACTCCAGTTCAGGCAACAGAAGGAGACTCTATCTCAAACAAACAAAAAAGAAAGGTTTATTATATGGTTCCAGATTCCACATTGCACCTAACCTTTAAGAAACTACTTGTGGGGTTTAGGATAGTAGCAAAGAAAAATACCAACAATTATTTGAATAGGCTAACCTTCCCCTGTCCAATTACGTATCTGCATGAGGCCAGTTTTTCTTCATATACTTCAATCAAAACAACAAATTGAATGCATAAGCAGATATGAGAATCCAGTTGCCTTCTATTAAGTCAGGCATCAGATTTGCTATATATAAATATACACACACATACACACACACATATACATATATACACACACATACACATATATACACACATGCATGTATCTCTCAAAATGTCATTCTTCTTGCTCTTTTTAAAAATCTTGTCTTAAAAACCAGTTATATTTCATAAAACATGCTATTTGATTAACATGTAATGGATTTTTAGAACTTTTTCAGTTTTAACTTCTTTTTTTTCTTTTGTTTTCATTTTTGAGACAGGGTCTCACTCTGTGCCCAGTCTGAAGTTCAGTGGTATGATCATGGCTCACTGCAGGCTTATCCCCTGGGCTCAAAGGATCCTCCCACCTCAGCCTCCTGAGTAGCTTGGACTATAGCTGTGCACCACCACGCCTGGCTAATTTTTAAATTTTTTTGTAGAGACTAGGTCTCGCTATGTTGCCCAGGCTGATCTCGAACTCCTGGCCTCAAGCAATCCTCCTGCCTTTGCCTCCCAAAGCACTGGGATTACAGGTGTGAGCCACTGCCCCCAGGCAGCTTTAATTTCTAATGCAGAAATAACACTATACATATACTACACAAACAAAAGCTCTTTCAATTCTAATTTTTAAGAATGTAAAGGGATTCTGAGACCAAAAAGTTCAAGAACTGCTAGAACAAAAATGCAGAATTTTATTAAAGACTGACTTTTCAAGCTGGAGTCTTAATAGAGGATTCTGGCTTTGTTAAGGTATGGCTTAGTTAAGACTTACCATGCAAAACTGCAAGCAAAGCACTTAGCCTCTCCCTAGAATGAAGTCAGCGTGCAATAAATGCTTGTTATTATTGTTTCCCTTATCTTACAGGCTTACAAACGTTAGCTGTCTAGTAGTAGTAGTAGTAGTAGTAGTAGTAGTAGTAGTAGTAGCAGCAGCAGCAGCAGCAGCAGCAGCGGCGGCAGCAGCAGGGGCAGTAGCAGCAGCAGCAGCAGCAGTAGTAGTAGTGTTACAACATCTCTGCAACCTAATTGGTAATATACAAGGTGCCTTCTTGTCACCTTTTAACCTGCCTAGGGTTATACTCAATAGTACTTCAACTTCTTTCAAGAAGAAACCCTAACTTTTCTCAGTTGAATATGTCATTAGTTTATGAGACAATATCCATCTGCCAGAGCAGTTGAGATTGCAAAACCAAAAGATGTTTAAAACACATCAGAACTGTGTAAGATAGAGAAATGACAAGTTTACTAAGAATGAGTTTTCTTCCTTCAAAGAGGGACAGAAGAAAATGTTCCTACCTATCAATTTCCCTAAATGAATGTAATCTTAAAAAAAAAAAAAAAACCCATCTTTTTTAAAAGAATTGATATGCGGTTTAAAGGTTCTAGAATCTCCTAAAATGTCTAAGCGAAAGGCAATGATGATCAAAGTTTATAGAAATATTTTCTTGTAATAAAAAAATAAGCAAATGACTACTACACTATAGTCCCAATTAGTCACAATTTTTGTTAACCAGGGTAGAGGAAAGAGACCAGGTTGGGGAAGAAGGCAGGAGGAAGCAGCTGAAGTACGATTCAAAGGCAAAGGACTTTTGGGAAATCATCTTTGGAGTCAATCAGACTTCACAAAAACGAGCTTACATCAGTTTTCAGGGCAACAAACAGGAGAAATAACTTTATGTTGGAATGTATAATAATTATCACAGCTGTTTTACATATTTAATCTCCCTTAATCAATGGGACATAGGAGAGTAGTAAATTGAAAATAATCCATACGTATTTGTCTGGGTAGACAAAGTGAGGGAGGAAACTGGAACTATAATAGAATTAAGTACTTACATTACTTTTAATGAAGGAAAAAAATAAATCCAGAGGGGCTTTTTTTTCATTTTTCTTTTTTACTGGGCAATTACCTAAATTAGAAAATCCAAATCATAATTTCAAAATGGACCATTTTAGAAATAACATGAGAACATAAAGCAGAGATCCTTTGAAAAGGGCATGTCCTACTCCCATTATCAGGGAAATGTGGATTTAAACAGGCAGACTACAAGTAAAATAGCTCTACCATTGAAGTAAAAACAATAAAGTAGGACATTTTCTGAAAGTATTTAAAGTTAATGTTCTGTCAATGCATTTTAAAGAAAATAACAAAAATGTCTAAGAAAAATAGGGAAAAGACAAAGACTTAAACCTCTGGCTTGTTGCATTTATCAGGATGCCAATGAATAGCATAAGAATAAGTTGGGTAGAGCACCAGTTATTTCAGAGTTACTTTAATCTGTTTTTTTCCTCAGGTATTATACATATTTCTTCTCTCATTTCATAGATATTCCACATTCTCCATCTCCATCTGTTCACTCACTATCTCAAGTTAGACAGCATGTTAGGTTTTTACTTTTGTTATCAGTGAGAACAAGATGACAAAGTCAACTGGGATTCCTCACATTGGTGCTGAGGATAGACAGTGTGTGGAAGGGAATGTGTGAAGGCAACCAAGAGACAGATCTGAGACCATTGCTGCTTGCAAAGTTAGTGCCTAACTCATAGGCAAGGACTTCATGACTAAAACACCAAAAGCAATGGCAACAAAAGGCAAAATAGACAAACGGGATCTAATTAAACTAAAGAGCTTCGGCATAGCAAAACAAACTACCATCAGAGTGAACATGCAACCTATAGAATGGGAGAAAATTTTTGCAATCCACCCATCTGACAAAGGGCTAATATCCAGAATCTACAAAGAACTCAAACAAATTTACAAGAAAAAAGCAAACAACCCCATCAAAAAGTGGGCAAAGGATATGAACAGACACTTCTCAAAAGAAGACGTCTATGCAGCCAACAGACACATGAAAAAATGCTCATCATCACCGGTCATCAGAGAAATGCCAATCAAAATCACAATGAGATACCATCTCACACCAGTTAAAATGGCAATCATTAAAAAGTCAGGAAACAACAGACGCTGAAAAGGATGTGGAGAAATAGGAACACTTTTACGCTGTTGATGGGAGTGTAAATTGGTTTGACCATTGTGGAAGACAGTGTGGCAATTCCTCAAGGATCTAGAACTAGAAATACCATTTGACCCAGCAATCCCATTACTGGGTATACACCCAAAGGATTATAAATCATGTTACTATAAAGACACATGCACACGTAGGTTTGTTGTGGCACTATTCACAATAGCAAAGACTTGGAACCAACCCAAATGCCCATCAAAGATAGACTAGATTAAGAAAATGAGGCACATATACACCATGGAATACTATGCAGCCATAAAAAAGGATGAGTTCACATCCTTTGCAAGGACATGGATGAAGCTGGAAACCATCATTCTGAGCAAACTATCACAAGGACAGAAAACCAAACAGTGCATGTTCTCACTCATAGGTGGGAGTTGAACAATGAGATCACTTGGACACAGGGCGGAAAACATCACACACTGGGACCTGTCGGGGGGTGGAGGGCTGGGGGAGGGATAGCATTAGGAGTAATACCTAATGTAAATGGTGAGTTGATGGGTGCAGCAAACCAACATGGCACATGTATACCTATGTATCAAACCTGCACGGTGTGCACATGTACCCTAGAACTTAAAGTATATATGTGTGTGTGTATGTTATATATATATTTTATATATATATATTTTATATACATATATATTTTATATATATATATATAAAGTTAGTGCCTAACTAAGGTGAGAGGGAATAGTAAAAAGAAGGAAGACAAGGATGAGGAGAAGGAGTAGTGAGGAATTCAGGGAGGGAGGGAAGGAGAGAGAGAGAGGAAGACAAGAGGAGAAATAATGGAGAGGAACAGGCGTTTTAAAATGTTCTCCTCCTTTCTCCATTACCATAAAAATTAAATCCAGATTTAATCTGTTCTCTTTGTTTTTGTTGTTTTCTGTATTGTTTTGTTTTGTTTTTATGTGTCCTGGAAATCTCCAACTAGATCTACTCTTGGAACAAACAGAACAATCTAAACGATGTATTATCTAACCCTTAAAATAAGTATAGAACTATGATTTAATCAAAACCTGGGGATAAAATATATATAACATTATTTATCAGAACGCTTAGGGCAATCCAAAATTGTAATTACTAACACGTAATAGCTGGCATCCTATTCTGTTCCCCAAGCCACATGCTAACCAGTGACTGAATGGGATGTCCGCAATATGGATATCTCAGCCCTGTTAGTGTTATTATAGCATAGGACTAATGCAGCTTCAAATTCCAAAATGAAGACAAATTTGGTCTAATTTTCTAGTCTTCTCCTGGATATTGCATCTGATTTCTTCCTGAATTGTTTCATGCATTTTATCCTTTGGTTATTCTTAACATTAATTAATAGCTCACCATCAATGGGTTAAAAAACCAGGTCTCAAAGCTAAGACTGCAGCACATTTCCCTTTGTTGACCCGGTAGAAAAGATGAATAATAGAATAGCTGTGGTTTTGGCAACAACCTGGGGTTCAGTTAGGAAAGAAGAAATGCTATTAATTCAGGATAAAACACAATGTAGGCCTGACAGTAAACTGCTGGGAGCAGCCGCAAGCTGAAAATCTGACACAGGTTGCTAATTTGAACAAAAGATTTAAACAGCCAGGGCACATAAAGATACAGAAGCAAGTCTGTAGAGAATAACTTTAGCTGAAATCAGAGGTGTATCTTCATATGACCAACTGTGGAGGGCCTCATTGTCTCACACTGATCTTTCCATTTAGGCAGTCATAACTTCAATCTTGTAGTATAAGCTCAGTGACTATCAGCCACAGTACCTAACGTGCACTATATTTGAAAAAGGATCCTATTTTTGCAAGGAACAAAAAGTTCCATAGTCAATTAGGGTATGAGCATTAAACCTCTCTCTCTCTCCTTTCCTCTTGTGTCCATGAACTGGCTATATGTACACACAGAAATGACGTAAACTACAAAAGATTTAGCTATAGGAAAGTAGGTCCTATTCATTCTATATAAGATAGATACCTTTAAGGTAAGATTTTTGACTGATGCCCCTTCTCCTCAACTCCTTTGCTATTACTTTTTAAAAATTCAAATAGTCTAATGAGATAGCAGCTTAAATACTGTCTTCTGGCCAAAAGGCAAAAAAACTAACAAATAAATAAAACCATACGAACAACTACCATCTCTAGCAACCACAAGGGAAACAAACAAATATTGGCCTTCTATTTTACAGAAAGGCAAGGCAAAGCTGGAAATTCCTTAGGAACATGACATTTCTGAAATCTAACAATGACTACCAAAGGTCTCATTAAGTCTTAGGATTCAATAATAAAATCATGACTGACTGTTCTTCAAACCCACATTTACTATGTAGCAAAAAAGTATTTCAGGTGACCTTATTTTATCTTCTAAAATGGTTATTGGGACAGTTCACTTAACACTCTTTTGCCAAAGTTACATAATGATGAGAAGAATCAACAAATACTTAGATGGGATTATTAGTCAATGTAAGAAAGGAGGGGACAGCTTCCTTCGTACAGAAATGACTCATCAGGTGTTTCCCTATAAACTTCCAGAATTTACCGTCTGCTAAATGGAATGGTGGCCAGAATGTCCTGACTGATTAGCTGTTGCCCATAGAAAAATCTCTGGTTTTTCATTTTACCATTTGTTTTATTTTTATAAGTCATTATCAATTAAAGGAGTAAAAAAATTACTTTTTAACCCCTCTAAAAAAAACCCTCTAGTATACCAGGTTTTAAAGCAAGTACTTTTTTCCATGATCTTTATTACCCCCGAGAAGATCCAGTTTTCATTGCCCAATAAATAGTATAGCAGGGCTTGAAAAATATGTGCTGATCTGCCTGGGTGCTAAAAGCATCACCAACAATTTTGATTAACGTGTCTTGACACTGAATGCATTAGCCATACAATATTCTTCTTGCTTAAAGGTTAATTAGAATTCAAGGCAGCATGATACCTGCTTTTGAGGATTACAGTAAGAACATTTGTTATAATAAGAACCATCAGGCAGCCAGTTTTGGTAATGATTGATATGTAAAATTATTGAGGGGAAAAAGAATGAGAAAGTAGAGTCTTCCCCCAAAACATTTATTTCCCTTAAGTATCAAATTTTAGTGTAAATTAAAACATCTTGGTGGCACTGATTAAAATGAACTATAATAGCAGGTTTATTTAAAATCCAGAAAACATACCTTTGTGATTTTTTTTTCTTAACCGGATTACATCATGAAAGCATATTCCTTGTATTTATTTGCGGCTTCATTCTGGCTGCTAAAAATCTCTGATTTCTGGTTATTTGAGTTTCCTAATTGGACTCTCCAATTATTCAACTTTTCAGGTGAACTTTGTGCAGGCAGGAAATAATTATATGTAACGATAACACAATGTTATTCATTTAACTAGTACTCCATTTTCTTTTTCTCTTTTAGGAATTCATTTCACATCCTATGTTGCTTCCAGAAGTTTTTCTCTGCTATTTTTAAAATGTGATTTGATGTTTTTGAAGAAGGAACCTCATCTCTGGTGGATTTAGAAGATAAGCTTCTATTAGATTACCGAGCACTGTACTTAATCCTAAGAATGCCAGAGTAAATGCTTCTGCCACCTGTAAAAGCTAGTCTTCATATAATTTAGTGGCAAGAATTATTTCATATGCTGGGATATAAAGAGTTAGTTACTGTCTCATACCCTCCTAGTCCCCAAGTTCTTGATCTTAATGTCAAATTTTCACTAACGTGGAAGCCAGAACAAAAATATCAAGCTTTGAAGCATGATAGTACTGTGAAAATGTATTTGCCAATAAAATTATTTCATATAATTTTTACGGCATTACATCTTCCTTGCTCCACATTCCCTCCTGCCCCCCCACCTTTTTTGCTTTCTGAATATGGTGAAATAAACTGGTGGTATACGTTTTTTTTTTTTTCTTTCTTTTTGAGATGGAGTTTTGTTCTGTTGCCCAGGCAGGAGTGCAGTGGCACGATCCTGGCTCACTGCAGCCTCCACCTCCCAGGTTCAAGTGATTCTCCTGCCTCAGCCTCCCAAGTAACTGGGACTACAGGCATGTGCTACAACACTTGGCTAATTTTTGTATTTTTGGTAGAGATGGGGTTTCACCATGTTGGCCAGGCTGGTCTCGAACTCCTGACCTTAACTGATCCACCCACCTCGGCCTCCCAAGTGCTGGGATTATGGGCGTGAGCCACTGTGCCTGGCCTGGTGGTACACGTTGAAAGAAGGAAAAGCAAGTGCTGAAAATCTATATTTATTTATTATTATTATTATTTTATTATTATTTGAGATGGAGTCTTGCTCTGTTGCCCAGGCTGGAGTGCAGTGGCACAATCTCGGCTCACTGCAACCTGTGCCTCCTGGGCTCAAGCAATTCTCTTGTCTCAGCCTCCTGAGTAGCTGGGACCACAGGTACCTGCCACCACGACCGGCTAATTTTTGTATTTTTACTAGAGATGGGGTTTCAACTTGTTGGTCAGGCTGGTCTCGAACTCCTGACCTCAGGTGATCCACCCGCCTCGGCCTCCCAAAGTGTTGGGATTACAGGCGTGAGCCATTGCGCCCAGCCTGAAGATCTATATTTCTGAAAAATGTCTTGGGTTAGATAACATTGACTGGGGCCTGGAGAATTTCCATCATTACAAGTCAAGGTTTGCTTTTACTTTTCCTGTGAAGAGAACCAGGAAGGAGAACATTGAAAGTGCCATGTCCTATGCCCACAACACTGTGGTTCTTCATCCTTTGTTCCTGGGATACATTTGGGTTATAGGAAAGGTGTATAGTGTGATGTCATGTTTGGAGAAAAAGCAGGTGATCCTGACTTCTCTTAAAGTAACATCCACTGGTGACTGCAAAGGAGTTTTCAGAATTTACATTTACTAACCTACAGAATATACATGGCTTTATATCCTATAGGTTAAAATTACATGAGGAAAGACTGTATAGAACATGTGTGTAACCAATGTTTCCAATATTTTGAGCTGCCCTGAAAGAAAGAGATAACAATAACCCAAACTGCTACAGCATACTACATGCTTGGCAATATTTTAAGAACTTTACATGTATTAGTGCATTTAATTTTCACAACAACCCTCTGAGTTATGGTCAATGAGTCCCATCTTATGAGGAAACTGAAGTACAGAGAGATGATAGAAGTTGGCCCACATTATGTTATTGGTAAGGGGTGGACAAGGATCTGCACATTGGTGGTCTGTTCTGAAGTCTGCTCTATCCTGCTTACTGCTAGGGTAACATAACCATAAAAAGGGGGTAAGTAATGTACTTACGTTTTTCAAAATAAGTGTAGAGAGCAAGGAGAAAATAGGAACTTAGAATCTTACTCTTTTATGTAGTATCAGAAAAGCTGGTTACAATAATTTTACCCATTAAAAATATGTGAAGGCTTGTTTCAGAAACTAATTTTCTGGGCTCAAATCTTATTCCAGAAGATCAATGTCTGCATGGTACATTGTATATAATTTAATTTTCCCAGTTGAACATCGTGACACTATATGAACCATGAATGCACGAAATAGGAATTCCAAATATCTTCCATATGGTAAGAGGACTTTTGGATACTTCTGCAGGAAGCTTAAGGGTAGCTCGAAATTAAGTTATGCCTGTTCTTAGTGACTTTTATTATGTATGCCTAAGGTATTAGCACTTTTCTCTGAGTGGGACCCTGAGGTGATAGATAGATGAGTCTGCTGTCTGTATTTAGGCACTTTGCTCATTTCCTGAGAGCTGTGGAAGGCATGTGGATGCTCATTAAGTTTCCCACCATTCCCCGAGAGCAACAGGTGGTGAATCAAAGCTTCCCTGGTATGTCATGGCTGGTTTCCTCAAAGTCTTGGAAATAACGGATGGCATTCACATGCTCTCTGTAGCACCAACAGATAAGAAGGAGATGAATAGCAACAGGAAGTATTTCCAAAGCATAAACAAACACACAGGTCTAGGAAGATTATGAGTAAAGTGCTTGCTACCACACATTCTATATCCATACATGGTGGTTTCATCTTTTAAATCCTGTTACTCGTTCAAACTATGAAATCATAGTTAACTGTCCTGTGGTGGCTACCTAATAGAAGAAATGTAAATTAAAGGAAAAAAGAACATTTTAAGTTAAGAAAACTATGTCATAAAATTATAAGCCTTTAACTCTACATTTATAAATATCCAATGACCAATAGTTGTGATGTATCTTTAAATTGTCTCCTTTTCAAAATTACTAATTTATAGTGAGCACTGACTACATTATAAGGAAAGCGTATCTCCCACATCCTGATTAGAGAAGACAAAGCTTATTAACCAAAAACAGAGCCTAAGATTTAAATCAAATACCAGATAGTTACCCAACAGTACTTGGTAATTATGTAGATGAGTATCTCTAGTGATTGATGAAAAGAGTTTTTGTCAATTAATAGCTTCTTTTCACTATAGTCAGCAGTCAATGAGAGAAAAACAAAAGAAAATATCAGAGCTACCTGGCCTCGACAAACTCCATCTGGCCATTTCCTATGACCCGAGGAATAAAAGCGTTTGCTAGAGGTGGCAAATCGTTTAACACCCCTCTCAACTTCAAAAAGCTCAAAACATTCTGACTAGTCCACAGATGACTAGGCAAATTCCGAGGATCCAGTGGGATATTTTTGTGATGGAGGACATAAGACTAAAGTAAGATGATAAATAGTATAATCAAAATTGCTTTTTTTTTTTTTTTCCTTCAGAGGGAAATAATGAATTTCACATTCTCAAGTACTCTCTCTCTCCAAGAAAGTGCTTCAAGCTCAGGAGAAGGGACAACTGGATTTCAAAGTACAGAGGTTCCTGTGAGAGAAGCTGATAACCCGATCACCTACAAGCACTTGCTGCAGGAAACTGCTTCAGCCCTTCCTAATGCCCCTCCTTTTAAATGCCTTCCCCTTTATTTATAATGCTACAAGGTTATTTTTGATTAATGCCGAGTATCACTTTCTTATCACTTTAAACAAATAGTTTTACAATTTTTATGACTTTCCTATTATTTGTAAAAAGCCATCTTTGTGTGTGTGTGTGTGTGTGTGTGTTACTACGGAATGCCATAATTTAACTCTATAATATGAAACCACCTATTAATTTGTGAAGTTATTTTTGCTAAATATCAAATGATAAGGAAGTGACTTCAACTCTTTAGTAAACTGCTGTCATAAAGTGTTACTTTTTCACCAAAGAATCCAAAGACTAAAAATCTATTAAAAGGACATATCTGAACTTTTATGATACTAATCTAGAAACATCAAACAAAAAGATAGAACTAAAATTGCTGAATGCCAACCAAGAAGACATAGCTTTCATGTCTATCAATTATACCAAATATACTCATAAAATATTATATATATCATATGACCTCTGGGAACTCAATAATATATCTATCCTAAAATCATATTATTTCACATAACTCACACTCAAAGCAGAACCTTCATAAAACAGTATACACAACTCTCACACTAGAAGTAGGCATGCTAACTTTATTTTCCTTTTTTAGAGATGGAATCCCACTCTGTTGCCCAGGCTGGAGTGCAGTGCGTGATCTCAGCTCACTGCAAGCTGCACCTCCTGGGTTCAAGAGATCCTCCTGCCTCAGCCTCCTGAGTAGCTAAGATCACACCTGGCTAATTTTTTTTGTATTTTTCAGAAAGACAGCATTTTACCATGTCGGCCAGGCTGATTTCAAACTCCCGACCCAAGTAATCCGCCCGCCTCGGCCTCCCAAAGTGTTGGGATTACATGAGCCACCATGCCTAGTCTAGGAATACTAACTTTAGAATGGACTAATGTACAACAGAGATTGATTCAAAATTTTGTAAGATGAGAACAACAAAAGGAAAATGTATGTGCATTATGTTAACCCCTATTAAGTAGTTCTAGAATATATCTTAAAAGTTTTAAAATAAGAAGCTGATTTTAAAGGAGCAACTATATCTGAGGCAGTAGAACTTTAAGCCTTGTCAGTTACCATGTAAACAATTTCAAACACTTTTTAAAAATGCTTTTAACATTTTTAAGTGGTTTACACCCATTTAAAACAAATGTTTTCAAACTAAACTTTAAACAATTATTTCAAAAGATATTTAGAAAGTTTATGGGGACAGTGTATGTGTTGGGTCAAAATATTTTAGTAATATGATTTGTACTTTGCAGTGATAATTATTGAGAGGAAGTAGAAGATAAATGTTTTAAAGGGATTATTATAATGAGTGAATCACAAAAACAGCTGCCTAAATGTTAGATTTATGGGGATGTTAAGACTCTAATTCTGATCAAAATCTGATAGAGTCTTAAGAATAAAATTAAAATGTGAAGGTAAAGAGACATTTTAGACTTTAAAGAATTCCTGTGACTTCAAATGAAGTGACATTTACATTTATTTAAGGGGCAATAGTAAGTTAAATGGAGAAATAAACAATCGATTTCGCCACGGCAAACTTGAGGTATCTGTGCTTAATTTTTAATTTAAAAATTTAGTTAGTTGAGATGGCTGGAGAGTACTTAGAGAACAGCATTTTTTTTTTATTTTTCATTTTTCCCTATTTTTTTCCAATTTGGGTGAATCTCATAATTACAGTTCTGTGAAGCCAAGACTGTCCGTGCAGTATTTACCTTTATCCCCGGAAGTCCAGGAAGCCCAGGAAGCCCTGGTTCACCCTACATAGGAAAATCATATAGCATTATAGAATGATCTTCACTCAGTCACAATATCTGGAGAAAAACATGGCAAATGTTCCTAGCTCAACACTTTCTGCAAAGATAAATAAAAAAACCGTCTACTTTCAAAAAGTTTTGTGAGATTATACAATTCAGTCAACTCTTGATTTAGAAATGGGTTGACCACTTCACAAATTTTTTGGGATTTTCTCTCTTTCTTTCAGTTCACTGCACATTGGTATCACTGTCAGATGGCGAGAAAGAGGAGTCAAAAGAGAAGAAACTTCCATATTTCATTATTTCTTCATTAAATGATTTGTTGGGGAGGCTCAATCTATTTGCCCAAATGAAGATAATGTGTGCATTTCAACAATGCATCCTATCGCAGTATTCCCTCACCTTAGATAATCAAGAGTTGGCTGTATGAACAGATGGTCACATCAAAACAATATTCATTAAAAGTCTTGCTCACTTAAAAAGTATAGTAAGCTTTCCTTTTCATTCCTGAACAATGAGAAGAAAAATGAATACTTAAGATTAAACCTAACTCCAGTCTGTATTTCTGACAATTGTTGAGTCTGAGCAACCCTGCTTAGCAGCTTAGGGCTAATGGTACTATGCAGCTGTTGCTGAATACAGGTTTGAGATTAAGTAGTACATTTTGGGTGAGCATGTTGGAGTCAAGCTTAACCTTCTCATTTTCACAGAGTTGTCTACATTATTTTAAGCCCAAAGAATGATAACAAGAGGTTCCATTGCTTAGAAAATCTCCTGAATTCTACTAAAGAAGTATAAAGGAATCTCAGGAGAAAATGAAAGTCCTCTCTGTTGGATTGAAGTGACTATTTTTTTGTGGAAATAACATTTGAAGGCAAAAGGGTGATACTATTTCATGATGGCCAGTTAGTGGGATGACAACTAAAAGACAGAGGAGCATTAAATTAACAGTTAAGTGACAAAATAAAGCATTTCCTTTCATCTAAATGCTTTAACAATCCGCATTTCAAAGTACATCCACTAAGTCCAACCAGAAAGTATTATTACTTTCAAATTATGAAACAGCATAGTTTGTTCTAGTATTATCACAAAGTGATGTCTGAGACTGCTTGTTAAGCTGTGTGATTAGACCAAAAAAGGACAATGGTTTTCTTGATGATTTAGGTCAAAGTTACTTCAGGAATGCAAAAGAAAAATGATTCTGTCTGAAACTATATAAATGAAGGTTTGCATTATGAACAATAAGACTAAAATGAGATTAAGCCAGAGGAGAAAGGCTGATTATTAAGAACTTGTTATTCCATTCAAAGAATGTCCAAGTAGTTAAATTTCACACAGATATAACATTATATATTTGATCTTCTTTTACTTTCTCTTTTACCTTTCCATCAATGAGTTTAAGAGGATCCAGTGAAAAGAGTTTGTATATATTTTTTGCTGAAAATTCTTTTATATTAAAAAAGTATAAGGCCCTTGAAAACAGTAAATTGCAATAGAATATACAACTAATAGAAGTAAACATATTGATGGCAAATCTATAGCTTTGTATGGTTTCAGAAAAGTCCCCCAAAACTCATTTTTGAAGACATTCCATCTGAAACATTTGTGGAAATATGTAGGTTGTAACATTATTGTCCAACAGGTGTTCTCGTCATATCTTTCCCTCCCACCAAATGAAAGGATTGAATGACTACTTTAAAGAAAGATATTTATTTAAACATGCATGCATACATAGACACACACCCATATATTTAATCAAGAAAAAGATGTGTAAGACATTATGGAATATTTTATAATGTAGATTGACTACTTACAGAGATTGAGCATTTAACTTTTCTCTACATCATATGTGTACTATGTATGTGTATTAAGTAATAAATATATTTTTTAGTGAACAGATACTTTAGAAATTCTTATTTCTCATAGTTTTCATATTTCATAATTTGACCTTTCCAAGTTTATGTTTATTAGTTGATATGATGAAAGATTATAATACATGTAATGTTACCCTTTGTGGAACACCGCCTAACATTTTTAGGAAGACATTTTTTTCCTATATAAATCCTCTGTCTTTATACCATAAAAGGTTATCTTCTAACTAGGATAAGTGTGTCCAACCCACAGCCCACAGGCCACATGCAGCCCAGGATGGCTTTGAATGTGGCCCAACACAAATTCATAAACTTTCTTAAAGCGTTATGAGATTTTTTGTGTGATTTTTTTTTTTTTTTAGTTCATCAGCTGTTGTTAGTGTTAATGTATTTTATGTGTGGCCCTAGACAGTTCTTCTTCCAATGTGAACCAGGGAAGACAAAAGATTGGACACTCCTGAACTAGGCAATAGCTTTTCAGTTAACTTCTCCATTCTTGCCTATTCCTTGGCTCAGGGGCTTCTCTCAAGAACTCAGTTTGGGGATGCACAGCCCAAAATTTGGGATCAGATCTTGGTCATAATTAGGATTTGGTTCATTATCCCATTCAAAGGGGATATCAAAATAAATCAAAAGTGTAACATATCTGTGTAAAGCTTAACCTTCAGGTTTAGACTTTTGCTTTTTTCCCCTTCCTTTCACCTTTCACTCTCCATTACAGGAGAACCTCAAAATCAGGACTCAGCCTTCACCTCATGTCCCTGCTAGAGTGCTCTATATATTTCTAGAGAGTTTAACTGTGAGGGGCCCTTCTGATAGGAGATCAAGTAATTTTACTCCTTTAAAATTAAAATATTTATTTTAAAAAGATGTGGGAAAATTAGGAAGGAAAGAATTAGGTGATGAAACACAATACTTATTTTATAAATCTACACACTCACTCTACAAGCACATATATACACTCCAACTCACACATCAATCACATAGTCAACTCTTGAGGCTATAAAAGAAAGAAAATCCAATGAATTATTCCTACATTATGAATATAACTCTAGATCTCAAACTGTCATGCTGAAAAAGACCACACAGTGGAAAGCTAACTGATGAGTTTTTTGCTGTGTCACAATATTCTGTACTTTTCTGGGGTGTCTCTGACACAGGAGCCTAAGTGCCAATGAACCCCCAGCGTTGTTCTGCAATGGAGAGGAAAATGCCGTGGAAGATCTCTTGAAGCAATTCGGTACTCAGTTCCGTTTATTTCTCCAATCTACATCAGCAGCAAGCATGGACATACTTTACTTTTAAATCAACATTGGGCTAAGTATTGCCAAATCCCGATATTAGACAAAGGAAGTCATAATATTGTGGGAAAGTGGGATTGTATCAAAGGGTAGAATCTGGCCTAAATATTAATGAAAAAGATGATGCTTACTTTAGGGCACATATTCATTCAGGAGAACTGTAAGCTTTTCAGGATTCTGCCCCTTCTCTCAATATAGTTTAAAACTGGTTTTTAATGCAACGCAAAGGAAATCCAGTGTTCCCATGTGTAAATCTATAAACTTCCAGAATGAATCTAAACTGTATTTCTAAGTAATCATTATGATAAGGCAACATTTTATTAAGTAATTGAAAATCTATTTGAATATTCCCCTCTGAAAACAGTGAAAACTATACAAGATTATAGCAGGTTTGTTTTGGTTTATTTTTTAGAGACACAACTGTCTTACAGACTTTTTAGCAAATCAGGGATTTGGAGAGCAGTAAAAACTTAGACTTTAAATTTGAAAAACTAAAGGACCTAAAATTAGATTGTCTGAGAAGAACAGTTGCTTTTCCAAACCAAAGCAGACCATGGATCTCTGTATCGCTAATTCCAAATTTCTCAAATGAAGAACTGATAGGAAATCTTAGAAAATAAATAGTAAAATTTGCAGAGTTCTGCTAGGTTCTTTGAAAGAGTCTCAACTTTACTTAAAACTGGGCCTAATGAGTCATTGCTTAGACTCTTAGTTTTAAGAGAAAAATCTGTTTTTAAATTAGAGAAATGTTAAAAGAATGTGAAAGGCCTCCTCAAAAATTATGTTCATCCTAAGTGTTTAAAATGAAGTAATTATCCTCTCAATGACTTCAAGAAGGTGGAAATATTATTTTACTATATCTTAAGGTTCCAAAATACAAGAAGGGATTTATTCTCTCTTCCCTTTTCTGCTAATGAGGTAAATTTTATTTTTCTATTCATATGTTTATCTACAGCATCAGCTACTGCTAGATAAAGGCAGAGTCATGATCTTTAAGATTTACCCTAATATAGAATCCACATTTACTTGCTAGCTACATCTGTGGTCTAAAATCTGACTGTATAGGCATCGATATCCAAATGCTCAGATAATAAACTGCTAGCATGTGTTTCCTGTTTCAGACTCAAATGAAAGTATGAATCTAAACAGATTCACTGCATGTCCTCTAATTTATTGCTAAAATGACGTACAAATGCAAAAACCAAAAACTAATGTATCTATAAAATGGTATGGCTAGTGCCTCTAATTAAAATTTAGTTCATTAACAAATTTAGTGTGTTTAACAATACTCATGGCACAAGTAGATATAAGTCACATAAAAAATTATCAGTATGGAAGCGTTTGCAATGATAGGAAAAGGAATATAATTCATAAAGAATTGTTCATCACTATTGAGACAGTTTAATGATAGTTAGATAGAAACATCAAAGCAACACAGCCAGTTATAGACTTTTTTCCATTAAAAAGTTATTTTAAAAAAGATAGAAACATGCAGATTACCATTAGACATGCAAGATAAATTGTTGGCATTCCAACCCACCTGATCTTTGTTAGTTTCAAACAGCTAAGTATATGTAGACTTTATTTCATAAAGCATCCTTTTACATGTATAAAGTTTGTTTGCACATTGTGCTATGGTCATCATCAATAACTTTTAAAATGCAAAATAACCAATAACGCTCTGTAATGCAAAACATGAAAACCACATCATTTTGTAATAATTGTTTTCATATTACACAGTGGATGGTAGATATAAAATGGTGAATATGAGACAGTAAGAACACACTAGAGATAGAGATATTACCTTTTGCCCTGGACGACCAGATTCTCCAGGTTCTCCCTGGCCAAAGAAAACCGAAGATGAAAAAGATGGTCTTACAAGAATTTTCTAAAACCTTTAGGCCTCTAGGCTCCGTCACAGGGATGGCCTAGTCCCCTTCTGCAACCACATGTCTTTTATTTCCTTTATCCTGCGACTCTACATCTCATTAGACATACTGATTTAATTTTTTTTTTTTTGCTGTAAATATACCTATAGATCACATATAAATCACATTTCCATAAAAACCAATCAGAAAGGGAAGAGAATGCAAGACTTCTTATTTAAACCTCCATCAAATTTCCCACAGATATTCCCTATTGCTTTTGGAAGTCCAATTATTGCAGGAGAATAGGAACAGAGAGATAACCACCTAAGTTGCTAAAAAGGGAGAGAAAGTAGAGGCCTATAAAAATCAGAACTGTAAATCCTGGAGTACAACAAACACTTGCAAGGTTATAGTTACCTTAATTCCTGCAGCAGATGATCCAGGGTCACCCTAAAATGAAACCCAGGAGAGATTATGCCACAAGTTATGGGAATAGGAAACATCACAAGCACCCAGAGAGCCATTACCAACACAGGTACTTAAAGGGTACCTCATGACTAACGGGCCTAACTATGCTCCATAAGACTTTGTACCAATATCTCAGCTGTTAAGATGTCAACATTTCCAAGATAAACAATGCACTTCCTAAAAACATGAGTTTACTTCGCATGCAGATACATAAGGATTACATTCTGTGAAATAAACATAAATATGAATTTCTTCCCTGGATACAGTGCTAAAAATACATTGTGAAGCAATAAATTACAATTTAGGGATATGGAACTTTTGGCTTTCTCTATTCCTGGAATTTATTAATGCCATCAGCTATCATTTACTGGGAGTTCCCTGACCCTTTTGCTCTTCAGCAAGTCAAGGTTCAACAGATGAAGTCAGAGGTTAATGATGTCGAGTTAGAAAAAGCCACGCAGCAGATCAGTTTGTTTTCCTCATGAAGCACTGTCACAGTTACAACAGGCATGTTTTTTCCAGCTTTAAACTTATTTCATTGTAACTTAGGCACCAGGAAGTTACAGGATGATGGATGACTTGTGGGTGAGGGGGACACATGTGAGCTCTGAGAGAAAGTCTTGAGACAGAATCTGTTTTTTAAAAGGCACTGTATTCCAGCCAGATTTCGTGGAGTGTGAATGCTTCTCTAAAGCAAACGTGTTATAAATAAGCAGATAGGAACTAATGGGGAAAATGATATGGAGGGTAGCTGCGAATGTTGCTTATTTCTGAAATGAGGTCAGCAAAGGGCCTAGAATTTCAAGTTCCTTCTAGCCCTCTCTGTCTCATGAATACGCTAGAAGAAAAAGAAAAGGTCATTTGAGACTGTCAAGAAAATAGAAACAGCCACAGGAGGGAGGCACATATTGGGATTTCCTCAGCTGTCTCATCTGTACAAATGCTCAAGGAGCTCCGGGGGCCCATTTCCTTGTTCTAGATTCCAGAAGCTCCTCATCAATCTCTTTTAGAGACAGACATAAGGCCTCAGGCCTCTGTACACGAGCCACTTGCCCAGCTCCCTCAATTTCTCTCCCCTCTGTCCATGGCTGGCACTTTCTCTCTTCAATTCTTGGCCTAAGTGGCTTTGTCTCAAAGACCCCTTCACCAACCAGCCTAGACACATCAGACGCATGCCCCTCATGCACACATCTTACTCCGTAGCATCGTGGTCTGTTCATGTCCACTGCAGCTTACTTTCTAATTGACTATTCATGTTTCCTGCCTATTCATTGTCTATCTCTCTGTTAGACAGTTAGTTGAATGTGAGCAGATTTTGGATCTATTTTTATTCAGTGCCCTGGCCCATAGGATATGCTCAATACATATATGGTGAATGAATGAACAAATCTCAAAAAGAATTTTTAAACAGGTTAGTTGTCAGGGATCAAAAAGTAAAATTCTTTAGGAAGGGAAAAAAAAGCTTAGGAAAGAGAAGGAAATAGCAAATTAGCATGTTAAGTAAACCGATAGTTATGTGAGTTTCTTTGACATCTATAATTGCTATCCCTCCTGTTGAAAATTAAAATGTAACTAAACATAAAGAAGAGGACCCTAATACCGTCTTACTGTAGAATGAGACTAATTTCTCTTGCCAATCATTAATATCCAATTGAGTTCCAAATGGGAAGCAACATAAATATGTCCAATAAAAAGAATATTTATTTCTACTAAATTAAATCTGAAAGCCATCAGTATCAGTGAAAGCCATCAAGGAATCAGGTTTGTAATATTTTATACAATAGTATCTTTGAATTCACAAAAGCAATTTTGACTCTACAAAGTTCCTACTTTGTCTCATTTAAACCTCACAAAACTCTCATGAAATAAAGGGGGCAGATATTATTATTTCCATTTAATAAACAAGGATATCAAAGCAGCTAGCTGAATGAATTTGGGGCTTCCTAAATTCTACTGCCATGTTTTTTATTTTTTTGGAATAGAAAAGAATTGTTGGCTTATTTCATTTTGACAACAGGACAGTAAACTTGTAAATACAAGGAAGCTGCTTGTATTAATTGTAGTTTAATTCAATATCTTAATGAAAAGCATCCAGATAATCCCTAATGTGAGTAAAGACTAGATTTAGTTCTCATAAAAAGTGGATGGAAGGAAAAAGACAGTTTCTTGAAAGGGCAATATATTTGTGGAAATCTGAGCAGTTCCGTTTGATGGACAACTAAGAGTGATTTTTTTTTTTCTTTTTTAAAGACTTAGAACTGTGAAATCTCAAGGAATTTTTACAACTTTTAAGTGGTAACATGACTGCTAGAAGACAGTCATAAGTTAAGCATTTTAAAGGATAATGCTGCAAGTAGTGGAAATAAAATAGTGTGTGTTCATAATCCTCCTTCCCCACAAAGTGAAAATGAATACTGGATTAAAGTAGGGGGAAAAACCCCAACTATGTCTTAAGTACACTCTTAGCTTCGTAAGTCAGTTGGCTTAGAAATAAACATTTCTACAGGGTAAGTTATAGATGAGGAAATACTATAAGAAGATATTTTAGATAAATGAATTTGACTTTACTATGTTTCATTCAAGCATAGTTTCCATTTTTGTTTGTGATTATTTTCAAAACAACACTCAGTAGATAATTATATGTGTGTGTTAATAAGGCACATGTGGATATATGAAGTGAATGTAGTGACTTATTTTTATCATTCGTTAATTCATTCAACAAATACTTATCAAGCACTAATTGTGTGCCAGACATATCTATTAATAGATGCTGAGAGCTGGGAGATAACAGTAAGCAATGCAGTTACAATCCCTGTCCTTGTCCTGCATTACAATGATCATTTTCTAATATATGTAGTGCAAAAATATTGTTGATGGAAAGTATGAATGATAATTTATTTTTTTTCTTTCTTTCCTTTTTTTTTTTTTTTTTTGAAATCTGGTGTAGGAAGAGACTGTCATGTTTGGAAAATTCTGTGTCACTATGCATGCACAGAAGACGCGATACGCAAATGCATGGCTATCAAAGGAATTATAAGGAGTGCTGTGGAGCATATAGCAGGTGACCTACCTAGTCCAGAGGAGACTGAAGGCTGCTCCAGGGAAATGACTTATAAATTAAGTTTATAGTGCACTGAAGAATAAGTAAGATTAGAAAGTAGAGAAGTGATGATGAGGAGTCGGGGGAGGAGGACAGACAGCAACAGTATTCTAAATTATGGAAATGATGTGTGCTAATTAGGGAAGGCCCGGCACTGATTGGTGCAGGAGTGCCCACTGGGATAGGCCTTCAGGTGTGATTTTATGAAAAGAAGACAGTTTGGTTGGCTCTAAAGATGATGTGGCTTCTGAAAAGGCTCAGAGGATGCAAGTCAAAGATGCATTTTCATACTTCATACTTCATACATGCATCTTTGCTATGTAGATATGAAGTATGAAGATGAAGACAAGTGTAAATACACATAGACATGGAAATGGGGGAGAGGGGAGCAAAGAAAAAAAAACAGGCAATGCTAAGAAAGCGAAGGCAGAGCTTTTGAATCAACAGACAGAATTGTGAAGAGTAGAGTGATGTGGCCAAACCATTTAGTGTGCAGCACAAACACCCCATTTCGCACAGGGGAAAATAGATAAGAAATCAATTTCTACATTTGTTGGTGGGGTTAACACTCCAAAGAGTGGGACATAATCCTTCGACAGCAACTCTACACATGGCTGAACTCCGTCTTTGGCAGGTTTATGCTCTTAAACCTAGGGTGTACCATGATTGTTGGCCAGAGTGTGCTGAAGTTGCTGGCCACAAAGAAAACCCAGTCTAGTGGTTTTTATAGTTCCACAGTATTTCCAGATGACCAGTCTGGAAAGGTTTAGATTACTTTACCATCCAAAGGCGCTGAGTTGAATCAAAAGGAAAAAAAAAATCCTATTAAAGTCAATCAATGACGTAATTTACTACATCAATGGCAGAAAAGAAGGATTTTTAAAAACTTTTACATCTCAAACTTGGTAAACGATGAATGAGTTTCACATACTGTACACAAAGGCCATGAGAAGAGTGTTTCCAACATGCTGGAAACAAATTATGTGACAGAAGGAGGAAATGTTTAAAAAACACATCAAAAATTATATTGCAATTACAGCATTCTTGGGATAAATGCTACAGGTCGGATTACATATTATACACATTACAGATTCCTATTTACAATCCCCTGTTTAGACCCATTGAAGGTTTATAGAAATGATTTCCATTTTAACTGAAGCATTTCTTATACTTAATTTCAGCTGACTAATAAAACTTTTTGATAAAAAAAGAAAAACAATCTAGTTGATTTCAATTTCCATGTGGGAAGAAAAGCTAATATTTATTGAGAGTTTATTATGTGTGAGTCAGTATGGGAAATGATTTGCATTAATATATAAAATAAGAACGGTATTCCTTTGAGATGACCTTGGTCTTTTCAAAGAAAAAAGCTGTTTTACCATTGTAAAATTAAATTGCAAAAAATTTAATTTTACAATATGATTAAAGAAACAATTTTTGTCCTACATTCCAAAAATGAAACTTTAAAAAGACATCTTTTAAGCATAAAATTCTCTACATAAATCCACATAGGCATAGTTCAGATGTAGTATAAATTTTTTTCACTTGAAAAAATTTTTTTCACTTGCCCTCTGTGTAGAATATTTCCTTTCTTTTAAGTGGAGGTTGGTAACTATGGCCAAATTCAGTTGGCCACCTGCAAGACCCAGGAGCTAAAAGTGGTTTTTAAGAATCAAAATAACAATAATATTTCATGACACATGAAAATTACATGAAATTAAAATTTCAGTGTCCAGAAATAAAGTTTTATTGGAACACAGCCTACTCACTTGTTTATGTGTTGTCTATGGTTGCTTTCATGCCATAACAACAGAGTTGAGTAGCTGTGACAGAGACCACATGGCCCACAAAATCTAAAATATTTATGTTCTGGCACTTTACTGACTTCTGCTTTTAAGCAAAAACAAGCAAGTCAGATGTAACACCAGGTTTATATATTTAGGGTTTCAAATTTTGACTTTGAGAGTAATCAGGGTATATCATTGGTCTCATTTGTATTAAACAGATTCATGCCATATTTGATTGCAGCACGATACTTAAAGTTGGCAGATAAATAAAATGGGCCTAGAGCAGTGATACTCAACTGTGGGTGGGTGGCTTTGTCCCCCAGGTAACATTTGACAATGCCTGGAGACATGTTTGATTGTCACAACTCAGAGGTGCTATAGGATCTTGTGGGTAGAGGCCAAAAATGATGCTAAACATCTGAGGGCCCCATAGCAGAGAATTATCTGGCACTAAATGTCAATAGTGCTGAGGCTGAGAAACACAGATCTATAAGAAACTGAGAGCCCACTCTAATTTCTAGACTCTTTGAATATAAATACAATTGCTACTTGGTGACATTAATTCATTCCTACCACACATGTCATATTTATATTAATATTTATGAGAAGGAAAAAGATAAATTTCTTTTTATTTTGTGGCTATGTTTTTATGACTAACCATTATCCATCTGTACTGTAATAATTTTCAAAGTGGAATAATTTCCAAAGTCTCAGCTGTAAGGTTAAATAAATACATCTTCATCACTCAATTACTTAGCCTGATTTAAATTAAAACCCATCTGACTTTATTCGATTTTCAATTTCTTAAAAGATCTTCTTAATCCTGAAAACATAGCACAAGTGAAGTATAACAACCTTCCTATGTCAGAGTATCTATAAAGTATGAATCCAAGCAAAAGCTGTAATGATAGACTGAGGAAAAATAAGAGAGGAGGTAGAAGACAAGCCCCAAAGCTACTGCAGTATAAATGCTAGTAAAGGTTTAAAAGACCCTTTGCCCAGGACAGAATACGAAGCCTGACAAAATATCCAGATTTAGTGGAATTTGAATTGAGGTAAATTTTCAAGACTGCATTAGAGGGTCTAATCAAGTGACATTAACTTATAATCAAACTTTTCTTTTCCTGTTCTTTTTAAAATTATTATTTCAATGGGTTTTGGGGGGAACAGGGGGTGTCTGGTTACATGGATAAGTTCTTCAGTGGCGAGTTCTGAGATTTTGGTGCACCCATCACCCAAGCAGTGTACACAACACCCAATGTGTAGTCTTTTATTCTCAGCCCCCTCCCACACTTTCCCCAAGGCCCCAAAATCCATTATATCATTCTTATGCCTTACAATCAAACTTTTACATCTCATTCCAATCCTCTGACATGTTCTCTCCTGAAACTGGTACAAACTGCATCACTTTAGGTCTCTATTTTCATATCCCTGAGTATAAGGGAGCATCCCATTTACACATGAATAAGTGTTTTAATTCCTTGAAAGCCATATTGCTGAAAACTTAGCTACACATTTTCTATAATTTTTGATATATCATTTTACTTTGAAAATGTTTTAATTTGTGGATAGGAGCTTGTGGAGTAATCACCTTTTATAAATCAAATACTTAAATGTTTTCTAATCTTGGAGAACGATCTCTGACCTTTTCATATTTAGCAACTCTCACTCATCTCTCCAAAAATCTCCCATCTTCGTATAACTTGAAATAAAATTTCTTGCTGATATATGTACCCTTTCATATCTTACAAAACTGTACCTTTTCGCCTGTGTCACCTTTGGGGCCGTTCTCTCCAGCGTCTCCCTGAGGAGGGGAAATAAGTGACACATGTAAAATACATTGGTGACATTAAGCAAAGAGTATTTTTCATTATTTTAAGCTTTCTTTCATGAACACTAGATATTAAAATCTGTTGCAAATGCTCTATAGAGCTAACGTATTTATACTTGACCAGTTGTCTGATATCAATAAAAGAAATTTTACTACAACTAACATGGCTGAACAGTTTTAAACTATTCCACAGTATTAACAGAAGACACTTGCTTATCTATCTTCCAATGCCTTATTTGGGCACCTAAAGCCTCCTTAATTCTGTCTCTCCTCAAAGCTCCACTCAAACAAAGGTCTTCTTCTGACAGTTCCCTGAATATGCCATGGGACTTACCACCTCTGAGTCCTTCTTCATACTATTTCTGTCACCTGGATCCCTCGCCTCTCTTTCCCTTTCCATCTGTATAAATCCTGCCCTGTCTTCAAGCATATCTCAAATCTCCAGGGCCTCAAAGTACATGGGCCCTCAAAATCTGTGGACTGAATATTTATTTATCTGGGCCTACATGGTTTGCATTTGTGAAATGAATGTTTTATGCTTTACTAGAAAAATTTTAAAAATCATAGTTTATGCTTTTTTGTTGTTATTTTTGAGACTTCCCATGCCTGTTCCTTCACTGACATCTCTTTTTTGCCTACAGAGCAATGCATTAGGGAAATAAAGCATTCGTTTATTATCCATGCTTTCTTCCTTCAATTCTGAATTCTTCAATATAAGTCTTACAATATGTTATGTGGAAATGTTATGGACTTTGGAGCCAGGGAGACAGCCCAGTTCCAGCACCTACTGGGCAAATGAGATTCTCTTTGCATCAGGTTTCTCCTGTGCAATGTAAGGGAAAGGATAATTTACACAGTTATAAGAAATAAGTGCTACACTGTGTGGAAAGCAACTAGGACAGTATCTGGCACATCATAAGCTATTAATGATACCAATGCATTACTATTCACATATTCCATAGCTGGAATGCAGTCACTTTTCTATTACTTAAAAAGTTTCTCAAAATAGGACAGAAACTATTGATCATAACTTTCTTGGGAGAGGGGAGAAAGGAAGTTGGGAAGGGAGACTTTCATTTTTTCTCTGTATTTTGCTTTATTCTTTCAAATAAGCATGAAGTCAGTCTGCTTGGGCATTTGTTTATGGTGACGAATACACTGCGGCAGGCCACGAGAGCCTGGGACACTTTCTCTAATGAATGCCTGGTACGGTGCTGATACTGCTCTTTTTCCCTCCTAAATTCTATACAAAAGAGTCACCCAGTGACTAATTAATTTCAAATTAATTACCATGAACTGATTGGATGCTAAATAAATGCCCTAGTAATGTGTTATGAGGGACCTTTGATAGGCAGTTGATTTGCATGCTTTTTATAAAATTGCACAAAAATCCCTCTATTAAAAAACAAAACAAACAAACAAACCTTCTTAGTAGGGAAACTGGCTGAGAGTAATTGCAAAGCGAAGGGTTTAACTGAACTGCCCCCTCAGGAAACTGCCCTTTCCACCCACATATTTTGCTACCCCTCCACTAATGTTTTTGTTTTCTTTACAATGTTGAAAAATACAGTTGTAATCAAGAATTTTTCTTGATCTTTAGATAAACTTCTTTTGAGATTAGAGGTTATAAAACTCATTTGTCAGAAAGACCATATCACTTACGAAGAGCATGATGCAGTAACTTGGTAGTTTCCTACTCAGCATATTTTTCAAACACTATTAAAATAAGTAGCATGAGAACCAGGAAAATAAGTATCATAACATGCAATCAGAGCCTAAAAATAATCAGGACAGGCCCAAGTAAGGAAAAGAGTCTAGGATAATTTAACACTCTGCTTTTCCTATTTCTCTTTTTGGTTTTTATGGGAATTCTTTGTGGGCAACCTTCAGATAATTGCTGCAGGTAAACATCTGTATCCCTTTAACCTAGTGACATCAGAAGCAGTAGAGAGAGATGTGGGTGCTTGGAAAAGTATTAGAACGGCATTAGCAAGTAGGCAGACCAGATTTTGCAGGCCTAAGGATTTTTGAAACCCATCTAAAAGCCTGATACAGAATGTTTAAATTTGCTCCCTTTCTCTTCATTTTTAAATATTTGTTCTGAAGGTACATCGGCACCTTTCTCTTTATTTTTTAAAAGTTTTTTTAAACCCAAATTTTTGTCTATACATAAGAATCACACTATTTCCTCCTTCCACTAATTAACAGTTTGAAAAAACACAGGGGTCATTGTATCTATATCTATATATCTATATCTATCTACCTACCTACCTACCTACCTATTAATCTACCCACCCATCCATCCATTCATGCATACAGTTTAGTTTGGGTACTTCTTTGGTATGCTGCTGGTGGGGAGTAGGGAGAGAGGAATACAGGCAGAATCATTCTTACCTTTTCACCTTGTTCTCCAGGTTCTCCCTGAGCAAAAGGACAGAGATTGGGTGACATCACATCATAAAACATCTAATTTTATGATCCTTATTAAACAAAACAGATATTGAACTTACTAGGTAAGTTATGCATGACACTTTCTATTTTGGCTACATGTAGTTGCTATATGAAAACAAATGATAAAATGAGTTTCCTGGAGAATGTGAGCATGAATATCAATTATCAAATGTAATCTTAATTTTTTGCTTTTATAGCACTAAGAAATGTATTTGAAGATTATCATCCAGAAACTGGCTTTTGGAGCACTAAGGAGAATGATGGTGTGGCAATTCAGTATCTTGAGAGGCTTCTTAGCGTACAATTTTCATTCTGCTAAAACTCAGAGTTAGTAAGGTGGACTAGCATGTTTTTCTGAAAATCCTTTTATTCAAAGCATTTCCTGGTTTGTAGATCATTTCAAGGTTCTAGGTTGCCAGGGTAGTTACCCAATCTGTCTTGCCCTAACATGATCATAAACAGTCCTAATATTGAACCCCTTACAATATCATAAACTCTCTTTAGCTTCTGGTAACCAGCATGTTCCAGATCAGGTATATTTTAGGAGGCACCTTCAGGAAAGACACTAGAATGGGGCAGAATTGAAGTGAGTTTAGGAATGATGTCCTTACTCAAAATGATGACCTGGATGGCATGAGGACTAAAATGCAAAATGGTGCCCTGAAGAGAATCTCATTTTCACTTTACCCAGCAAAGAACAGAGGTTGGAGCAGCAGAGTAGGAGTCCTAAAGTAAATCATATACATTATGATGTAGTTTCCTATGAAAAGCCTGAGTGAATGTTGCCATAAGATCAGACTGCTTTGGAAAAAAGATGAAATAAAGCAATTATCTTTTTTTTTTTTTTTAATTTATAACCCACTGCAGAAGTCAGTTTGGAAGCAAGACTCTTTTCTCTGGAACTCAATCTGACCCTTTGGCTTTCTGCATTTCTGGTCACCTTCACTGCTCAACACCCATCCTGACGGTCGCTAGGCAACACCAGAATAGCACTGTGAACATACATTAAGCATTAACTCCTATTGTCTGACGTTTTAGCATGGAGAAAGAGAGAGAAGAAGACAGGAAAACAGCTAGAGTCCCAAAAGGAATATTTTCTTTCCTCTCCTGCAGGACAAAGGACAGGTCTATAAATTTAAGGTCTGTCCTAGGCGCCTGTCAATAGCAAATGATCTGTAAAATCAGCTGACAGGCATCTGTGGGTAGGAATACATACCAGCACAGCTGATGGGATTAGACATTAGTTTTGTACTTCAAGGGATGTTCGCTCATCAAAGGATTTGGGATTTGGCTGCCTGCTTGATTTAAACTAAATTGTCACCAATCTTTTTATATTTAACTGATTCAATTTTTTTTAAGAAACAAAGAAAACTTGGAATAAAAAATCTTCATTACATTTTTCCCCTATTTAGTAATTCAGACTACATCAATTTTTAAATTTTAAACATCTTTAATCTGCCTTCATCTGATTAACTGGTTATGTTGTGTAAGAGTTGGAGGTGGGCAAATCTTGGGGAAAAGCCATAGTGAATGTCATCTTTAGTAAAGCATATGTAAATATCAAAATTTTAGGCAATATGGACATGACCTATGTTTTTATGTACCCATTAAGTGGTAAAATGACAACAGTCAGA
Source organism: Macaca nemestrina (assembly GCF_043159975.1). Classification (NCBI taxonomy): domain Eukaryota; kingdom Metazoa; phylum Chordata; class Mammalia; order Primates; family Cercopithecidae; genus Macaca; species Macaca nemestrina. The sequence goes on along the minus strand of NC_092127.1, from coordinate 80,211,097 downwards.
TTTGAAACATAGGCCTACTCATGTTATTTAAGTATCTCAGAATAAAGATGTTAGACAATCACATCCCATTTATTTTTCTGCATTTAATACTAATGAGAATCACAAATGTAATTAATTCATTACTAACAAAGTTCTATACTGTAGCATAGTATACTATTCACAAAATACTCATTTAAGTACAACCGGTGAGATTGTTAAAAATTGTATTAAATAATAGCTTACAATTTCCTGACAATTCATGTGTCAAATGATTCTGCTTGACTTTATTTGTACTAACCTTTGGTCCTGGTATTCCATTCTGTCCTACTGCTCCAGGCAACCCGGGCTCACCCTCAAAATAGAAAAATAGATACTACTAAGTAAAATAGACAAAATCAATACATTACATGGATCATTAGAGGAGACAGCCATCTAATAATTCTCTAGAAATAGATAAAGAATAAGTGACTATTAGTTTAAATTCAAGTTAGCTTCCATGGTCCAAAATGCTGCACGTAATGGAGCAAGGATACAACGGGATTAATTTCCTTTGTTCAGTCTTATCATCATTAAGAAAACTGAGGCAACTTACCAGCGGAAATTAATATCTAGCATGTTGCTGGGTACATTGTGAACATCAAATAAATATTTTCTGAATGAGTAAAAGACATCTGAAAATACAAGACTCTCTTGGCAAAAAACTTTTAAGTGATTCATCAGCTCAGAAAAAGAAAGAATAAATCATTCTGTTTTCACATTAGACTTAAATGAACATTTACAAACCTAAATCTTGAAGAACATACACATCTTTGAACACCTACTTAATTCATTTAGACACACTGACACGAAAGTAAACGCTAAAAATAGCTTTGGTTTTTCTTTCCAATTTTATTATAAAAAGAAGAAGAATAAAACATTCAGACTTATGGATCTCATTGTCATATCAAGCGATACGCTTTTGGACAAAAGATGATGGCTATTAGGCTAGAAAAAATTTCCTATTTCAGAAAGATGATGATGTTTACCAGTCTTTCAAGACTCTGAATCAGCAATTGTTTTCCAAAGAGGCAAAGCTCCCTGAAGTGCCCAGAAACAAGGAAAAGATACTTTGGCCCTTTATGCTTCTATGTGGCTCAAACTTACAGCAACTAGAACTCTGTTCTCATTTTAAAACATTCTGAAAGCCCTTCACTGTGTGCCCCAATTACTGGACAACCTTCTTCTTTCCATTGAGGCCAGTAAAGTTGCTCCTTAGTTGATTTTTAAAAAATAGACTTTATTGTTAGAGCAGTTTTAGGTTCACTGCAAACTTAATTGATTTTTGAGAATGTTTTCTAAGTCACCTGGAGGGCAGGAATTCTGTCACTTTTACATTTGTGTTCTCAGCTTCAAATACATGTATGTTAATAATAATAGTAACATTTCTTAAGTGCCAGGATCTTTATAGTCATTGACTCAATTCTCACAAATTTCCATGAGGTAGGTACTATTTTTATCTCTATTTTACAGGCAAAGAAACTAAGGCACAGAAAAGTTAAGTAATTTGTCCAGATTTACATAACTATAGTCAGGACTTGAACTTTCATGGCTTAAGAAGTTATGCTCTGGTTTAAGAAGTTATGCTCTTAACACCATGTTACACTGATAAGTGAATGAATATATCTAGGAATTGGGAGAGAGTAGATGATGAGTATTTCTATCTTAATTATTATTTGGTTTATAGTCCCACTTATAAATGACTGTCAGAATATATAGAAACCTGAATTAAATATAACCTACATAGAGATGATTTTTTAATATCTACCAGATAAACTAAGCAATGTGAAGCTTGTGGTGTCTTTCCAGAATAGCGAAAAGTATTTTACTATTATAGTGGATTATTAAAATTGCTAAAGTCTTAACCTCCTGGAAAAAAATTCTGCTTCCTATATAAAGTCACACTGTAATTGTAACTCTTGCACTTTCCTTGGTAAAATGGGAAAAAATGTTGACTTAGAATAATGATGGTCATTACGGGGAAATTTTGATATGCCATTTGTACATAACAAAGGATAAGAACTTGGAAACAGAATACATCCTGAAAAAGGAGTATCATTTACTGTGCAACCAGAAAAAGACCTATGGAGTCTGCTTGCTTCAAAGAATCCACAACAGGAAGCACTAATATCATAACTCATGGTTTAATGCAAATAAGAGATGCCGCCAGGAAACAAGGCAAACTTTGTTTAGACTTTCAAAGAATAACCATTGTAGCAGAGTTATTTTTTTAAAAACTGGTTAAGCCTCTGGAACAGGACAAAAATTCATGCTGAGATTTTGAAGCAAGGAAGAGAAATGTTGCTGAGGTATCTGCATAACATTGTCCTTAATATATGAACATTGAGGGACTAAAGCTTGATCTCCTTTTTTTCTTTGATTTTTTATGTTGTTAATCTTTAACATAAAAGGCAGCAAAAAATGGTACCTGTAATCCCCATCGGTCTGTAATAATTGTTTTCATTTTGTCCCGTCTCCTTCTGGTCTTTGTTATTTACGGTTACATATTTTCAAGCAATTGTAAACATATTGCATAGCTTGATGTTCTGATTTTTTAAACCTTTATACGCACATTTGTTTTCACACAGTATTTGTGAACACTGTCTTGTGAATAGTTTAATCATCTATCAAAGTCAGGTGTGATCATTTGTTTAATCAGTCCCACATTGTTGAATACTCGTGTTCTTCCAATTTTTACTATTAAATATAAACTAAAATAAACACCTTTGTAAATATACTCATATTTTTCTGTCAAATAATTTAATTATGATAAATTATCTAAATTTGTTTTATTAGTCAATGGAAACATTTTATGGCACTAACTGCATATTTCTAAATTGCTTTCTAAAAGAGTTCTGAGTTTTATTTGCTTTTATAGGCACTTTAAAAAGTTTTTCATAGGCATTGCTTTTATAGGCATCCACTCTGTGTTACTTTTTCAAAACGTTTTACAACAATGGTTTTTCACAACAGCATTGAATATCACAATTTTAATTATTTTTGTGGCCATTTTAATATGCACAAATGAGAGCTTACTGTTTTTCAGTTTTAAATTTTTTACTTGTAAGCTTAAATATTTTCTGATGGGTTCATAATTTAAGTAGGTATTCACAAAATGTTACAGCTGAAAAGTGAATAAAGCTAGAGGAAAAAATGACTGATAGCATTTTACCTTTATAATAGTTATATCAAGCAACACATACCCCAAGTTAGATTAAGGGACTACAGAGCATTCTGTTATTGTCCACACTTAGTTTCCCAGGTTCTGTGCAAAGAATATAAAAGATAAACCACTGTACAAGTCTGAGTTTCATAGCCAAGCTACAGGAGTCTGTAGGTGCTGATTATTCAACTAACAGTGAAAATTTACTATATGTTCTACTGTGGACTGAGTGTTTCCTGAGACATAAAGATGAAATAGACATGACAAGTGCCTGTGCCCAAAGAGCTTATTTTTGAGTGGGGGAAATATATACATATATGTATACATATACACATATACATATACACATTAGGGGGCATCTAATTGAGTTCATGAAACATTTTTGGGGGAAAGTTTTCTTGCACTTCATGAAGTAAGAAACATAATAAATAGAAATCAATGAGAAGTCTTACTGAGGGATAAAGCATACATCTTGTATTAATATCTTTCAATATATCAGGACAAAAATGATTATCATGAATCCTCTAAATAAAGTTATCATGATGTTACACTATTACATAATAGTGAACATGTACATATACAGAAAAATATATCAGAAAGGTACAAACAAAAAAAATGGGAACCAGGTTGTGTGTGTGTGTATGTGGGTGGGGGGAGCTGGTCTCATGTTTGTTGCACAATCTATCCATCTATTTCTGAACACATTTCATACTTAAAACAGAGGGTATTCCATAGATGGTAATAAAGAAAAACGGCAGCTAACATCTTAACCACAGGTAGATTAATGGAGTTTTGTCTACTATACTTTAAATTTAAAGGCTATTCCCAGTATGACCATTCCCAAATGGCCATTTCCATTTTAGGCTGAAAACAAGTTGGACTGACTTTTAAGAAGGATGGCTTGCTGCTTTCATTTTTCAAAAAAAAAAAAAAAAAAAATCCAACTCTTTTGGAACTCTAATGTAAAACATTACTCACAGCCATTACAATTATTTCAGGAACTGTCATTCAAGGGCTACTTGAATGAATAGTTAAGGATAAAAAGAAATGCGGTTTTCTTACAAATACTGAGTGCTCAAAGGAAGTGTGTCATCTAGCAGTAATATTGCTCATCATCACTTGAATCACGATAGATTTCCTTTCTGGAAATTGGAATAAGAATGGAATGGACCTACACGTTATACCTGGAAAATGAGCAGAGTTTAAACCTGTGTTGTCCAATTGGTACCACTAACCACAGGCAGCTATGGAGCAGTGGAAATGTGGCTAGTCCTAATGGAAATGGATATAAGTGCAGAATACAATTTTAAAGATTTAGTAGGGCAAAAAGTGTAAAATATCTCACTAAAAATGTGAATATTATTATTCTTGAAATATTAATTCATATCATGTTAAAATGATAATTTTGAATAGACACTGAGTTTAAAAACTATATTATTAAAATTAATACTACTTCTTTTTACCTTTTTCCAATGTGATCAACTTAAAAATTGCATATGCAGTTTGTATTTGAGGCTTGCATTATATTTCTGCTTCTCTCAAGCATTGGTTTAAACTATAAAAGTATTTAATTATTAGAAGACATCATGAACCAAAAGCCTTTAAAAGCAAGGAAGGAGTACTATCAGTATTAAAGCAAGTCAACATACAGCAAGACTTCAAAATGGAGACTCCACTCCATTGCATATGCAGTTAAAATGCACCAGAGAACTCTGCCAAGCTGGAGCAGTATGTGGCGGGTGGAGAGACTAGAAGCAAGCTCTGGCTCAGGCCAGAGTGGCTTTTGGAGGGTCCAGGAGATCAAGTTCTTGTGTGTAACATGGCACAGCCAGTCTCTGTACTGTCTGTATGGTAAGCTAGTGGTTAGAGGCTGACTCTAGGGACCAACTAAAGGAGTTCTTTCCCACCCACCAGCTTCCAACATTCTCTTAAAAGCAAGTCAGGCATAGAGCTCTTTCACTCAGTTCTCTGCAAGCCTGTCCCATCTCATTCAAAATAAGAGCCGACATCCTTACAATGGCCCCAGCCCCACATGATCTGACTCCTACTGCTCCTCTGACCTCCCTTCTGCTGCCCCCTCACATACTCCAGCCACACTGAACCCCGTCCCCACCTTGCTCCAGTGTGGAAAGTAGCCGCCTGCCCAGGGCCTTTGCACCTGGGCGTTCTCTAATGGACCTCCTATGTTTTTTCCTCAGATAGCCATAGGATTGCTCTCTCACCTCCTTTAGCTTTGAATCAAGCATCCCCTTACTACATGGGTTACCCCTGAGTTTCCCCCACTCCCCTAACCACATCACCACTCCCTGTAAAGGTATATGCCTGTGCCTTTCTCTATTATACCAACTGCGACCTAAGATACAACTTTGTGTTTCTTTTTGGTCTCCCGCCATTAGGACTTTCAGGTTTGGCAAACAAAAATATAGGAGACGGAGTTAAATTTAAATTTCAGATAAATAATGAATCATATTTTAGCTAAATATATTCCAAATATTAAATGGGACATAGTCATATTAGAAATTCTCAGTTGTTATGGAAATTCAAATTTAATAGGGCATCTTATATTTTATCTGACAACTCTATTTTCCACTCCCATACCCCCATCACCACTAGACTATGAGCTCCTTGAGCAGAGGACTTGGTCTATTTAGCTCATTACTCTTTCACAGCGCCTATTAAAACCACTCACACATAATAGCTGTTCGGTACATCAGTGTTAGAGGAATGAATGAATACAGGAGAACCAAATGCGTTAAGCCTACATGAAGATGTGAAGCACTGAATAGGCCAGGTAGGAAACGAGACAGCAAGGCTGCCCAACTGGGAGTTTGGAAAATAGTATAACTGTCACGGCAAGAGATGGCTCTGTCTCAGGCACCTGCAAGGCAGCCGCCATGGGAAAAGAGAAGGGAGCAAGGAAAAGATGGGAGAAATGTTAACTCTGCAGTGGCGCACCTCCAAGTTGTGCCCAGGTCAGTCTGAATCGCTAGGATTGAAGGACACAGGCCCAGCATGGGGTAGAGTGAAGTGAGGTGAGTGTGAGTTAGAAGAGGAGTCTGGGAAGGGCAGGGTGACAGCAATGAGAACGTCAATGTCTTCCAAGAAAATCCCTCCAGGACTCTGTTGGGGGAAGAGTGTTTACCTAGAGGACTAAAGGCTCCAGCAATTCAGCCTGTGGGTCCAGAGCCTGGGGCATTGTCGACATTTCCATGTACTGCTCATCTCTTCCGTCTGCTTCTTCCTTCACCCCCAGTGCCTCAGGTGAGGGGCGAGAAGTAGCTGGGACGATGCTGGTTCTATAAATTTTCATGTCATCTAAAGTTCCCCAAAGACCCTCTCAGAATTTACGCAAGTGTCATCATTTACTCCATGAACTCACTAACATCTGCTTTTCCCTAAGCAGGAGCACTCACAAAACAGTGAAATATTTTAGTGAAAGGAGCCAAGCCAGTCATTCTTAACAGAGGAAGAAACATTCAGAGAGAGGAAGTAACTTTTCCAGAGACAAAGAGCCACAAAGAGGTAGATGTGAGATTAAAACCCAGGTCTTCTGATTCCTCATCTTGTGTTTCTTCTATTCAAGCAGCTTGTGTCTAAAAATATTATTCAATTTTATCATGTTTCTTTTCTGTTTAATTTTCACATAAAATAGTAAAGTGGCTTTAGGACACTAATACCAGCCTAATACCATAATACCAGCTGTTCCACATAATAGCTGTTCAGTACATTGGTGTTAGATGTACTGAACTTCCAGTTCTATGACAAAGAACAAATTGCTTATGCTTCCATTCGGGCTGTTTTTCTCTTGTAAAGTGTGTGGGGCTGAGTCAAATATTTGCTTTCTTCCAACTCTAAAGGAGTAAGATTTATTACTGTTACTAGTTGTTGCTGTTGCTGCTCTTGTTGTTGTTGTTGGACTAAAGACGTTACCCGGTCATTCTTTATTTCTTAGAGATCTGACTAAATTTGGCTCAAGTCTAAGACTTGCTTTTTCCAGTCCCCTGCTCAAGCCTTGCATCTATACATGTCTCTGCTTTGCCCCACACCAATTCACGTGGTTCAGTCAATTCTTCACCAGTTTCCTCAAGAATTCCTCTCTGCAGGAATTTCGTGAATTCAAGATTCACCATTTGGTCTTTCAGGAAGGCGTCATCACGGAGCTGAGTCTGTCTTCATCTTACTGGCTTCTCCTCTCTCCCTCTTCCACCTCACTGTTCTCCTTCTTCCCTCCCTCCTAGACCATCTTAGGAAATCGGCTTCTCTCTGTGTGTAGCAGTTCTGCAGTCTTTAGCTCCTACTTGCATCCCCAATCCCTGATTCTTTTTCCTTTTCATTCCTGGAAGCACAGGAAGCTGTGTAACACGCAAAAGTAAAAAGAGAAAACCCCTAGCCTGGACAATTAGGTTTGCTTATGCGTCAGAGAACTGGCATCCCTACTGGGTTATCTAAACAGCAAACTTCCTCCCTAAAATTAGAATCGTGTAACCGCCCAACGGGCTCATCTTGCCGGCTGCCCAGACAGAGCCAATTTATCAAGACAAGGGAATTGCAATGGAGAAAGAGTAATTCACACAGAGGTGGCTGTGCAGGAGACCACAGTTTTATTATTGCTAAAATCAGTTTCCCCCAAAACTCGGAGCTCAGAGCTTTTAAGGATAATTTGGTGGGTAGGGGCCAGTGAATTGGAAGCGCTGATTGGTTGGCTCAGAGATGATATCATAGGGAGTGGAAGCTGTTCTCTTATGCTAAGTCAGTTCCTGGGTGGGGGCCACAGAACCTGTTGTCAGGTGGAGGTGGGGCCATCCGGTTAGAAATGCAAAAACCTGAAAAGACATCTCAACAGGCCAATCTTAGGTTCACAATAGTGACGTAACTTGCAAATCTTATGACCTCTGGAATAACGGCTGGTAATATTTAGAATTCCAGCCCCTCTCATCCTTACTCAGTGGCTGGTGGCCTTTCATTCATTTTACAAGAACAGTTTAGCTTTTGGGAAGGGCTATTATTTAAACCATAAGTAAAATCCAAGACTAGTTCAACCTATGCCCAGGAATGGACAAGGACAGTTTAGAGGTTAAAAGCAAGATGGAGATGGTTAAGTCTGATATCTTTCACTGTCATAATTTCCTTAGTTATAATTTTGCAAAGGCAGTTTCAATCTCTTTGTCCACACTGGTAATGTGAATACTAAATAGTAGAAAAGCAGACAAGTATATCAGCCAGGAACTTAATACAAATACCCTTTTTTGGGTAATTTGCTGAAATGGGTCTTAAACTGTTTAATAACTAAATTTAACCTGGTGACCAAACCTTCCTTATGCCTTTTGAAAAATTACAAATGTTGGCCGGGGGCGGTGGCTCATGCCTGTAATCCCAGCACTTTGGGAGGCCAAGGCGGGTGGATCACGAGGTCAGGAGATCGAGACTATCCTGGCTAACACGGTGAAACCCCATCTCTACTAAAAATAAAAAAAAAAAAATTAGCTGGGCGAGATGGTGGTTGCCTGTAGTCCCAGCTACTCAGGAGGCTGAGGCAGGAGAATGGCGTGAACCCGGGAGGCGGAACTTGCAGTGAGTGAGTTGAGATCACGCCACTGCACTCCAGTTTGGGTGACAGAGCTAGACTCTGTCTCAAAAAAAAAAAAAAAAAAAAAAAACCCCAAAAATTACAAATGTCTAAAAATGATAAATAAGAAAACATGATAGTTGTATCAATAATCTAACAGTATGAGGTGTTTCAGAAATAAGTCTTCTCGTTAACACTTTTAATTTTAGATTTTCATACTGTTCATGTAGACAGAAATATATACAATACAATTTGAACAAAGGAAATGTAATGCAGAGAGATAGAAGTTTCCGGGGGGGGTGGGGTGGGGTCATGAAAGATACTAAATTGACTTTATCTGGGTGAAATTTACATAAATGAGAGGAATTATTTGCCTTGAGGACACTCACAAAATCTGAAGGTCTAAGTAGGAGTATGCATGGTCATCCTCTTTGTCTCTCCAGCCCTAGTTCTCTCTATGAAGTGCCTTGGGGATTACATGTGAACACCACAGCCTCCAAGCCCTGCCCACAGCTCCTCATCAACAGTGCTCCACAGCCACCCATAGGCTTAGGGGTGCACATGCTGGCAGGATGGTCCACTCTAGAATACAGATCTGGGGAGGGCCCAGTACTGACAATGGACTCAAGACAGATGAGGCAGGAACTCTTGGCTTCCAGGTACCTGAGACATGATCTGGAAGTGGGAAGACAAGACTATGGGCAGGCAAGTCTCCTTGGCCCTATGGACTCCTCACTTATAAGGAGGGTGATACCACAAGATGGACAAAGGAAGCTTAGAAGAGGGGCACTGCTCGCCTGCATCCAAGGGAAGCACTACCCAGCATCCCCTTTTAAAATAACATGAAAGATGCAAAAGTGAGCCCAAACCAGCCAGAGAGCATGATGCCACAGAGGGTTCTCCGTTTTGAATATAAAAATATTATCCTCAATGTACTCTTACGGGGGAAAAAGATTAAGAATAAAAGCTTACGAGATAGGAATATGAAATATCAAAATGGATGAAGGGAGTCATATGAAGTGAGCTTCTTAGGGCTGGGAAAAGTCAGATACAGCAGTTTTTCAGCTCCCTTCTGTTACAAGAATCTCTTCTAAATTAGACAATTCGTGTTTATTACAACTTTCCACTGGACTGGGATCACGAGAAAAGAAGTTTCAGCAGTAGTGGCCAATCCTCATCTGACATTCCCCTGGCAAGAGGTTGAGGAAAAGACCTCTACCCACGTGTCTCCAGTCAGAAAGGAGCTCAACAGAGTTGCTGTATATTTTGGGAAAGACACTCTTTCACGCTCTGAATGTAGATATGAAAGAATGCAGCGCCAGGAGTGATTGGCAGCCACCTTACAACTGAGAGGAAAGCGGGAACTAGGTTGACAGCAGGAACATGGAAGAAGGGCCAAGAGATGAAGGAACCTGGGTTCTTAGTGATGAAGTTTAGTTGTCGGTTTAACAAAGCCAAGCTGAAGACTGCATTAGCGCTGGACTTTCAAGCTCATATGACTTAAGGAAATACCTTTATTTTTTCACCTGGTTCTCTTAGGTTTCCATGACTTGTAACATAATGTGTCCTTGAAAATATATCCATTTTGAAAGTTTTAAAACCCAGCTAATTCTTTATTTCCTAAAGTATAGTTCTTAAAGATACTGTGTATAGTTTGAATGATAAATTATTCTTTCTCTTGGAAAGAGAATGTGTTTAATTATTAATAGAAATTTTAAATGTTTATGTCCAAGTGGAAAAATTCTAAAGGTCAATGAAGAGAATGAGATAATACTTCTTACTGATACTCATTTGGACACCTAGAGGTTTCTGAATCATGGAGGCATTAATGCCTCCAATTCAAAGAGGAAAACAATCTACTGTTATTTAACAGTCTTTTAATAGACAGTTATAAGTATTACTTCCTTTATCTTTTCTGATTAAACTTAGAGGTGAACATTATAATTCCTATTTGAAAAATGAGGAAACTAAGGCTCAGAGAAGGTAAGCAATTTGTCCAAGGTCATACAAACACCGAGCAGCAAAGCTAGGATTTTCTGAATTTAAAAATCCACACTCTTAACCACTACCGTGCAGTGGAAGCAGAATGCCTGGCTCTTAAGTTCTACTCTGCCACTAACACTTGGATGACCTTGGGCTTCTTTTACTCTTTCTGCACCTCAGTTTCCTCATTAAGAAAATGGAGATAATCATAGTGCCTATTTCACAGAATTGCTATGAGGACGAAATGAGCTAAGATGCCTGTAACACTTAGGACGCTGCCCAGCAGGTAATAAACACTGGCTACATTTTAGTAAATATGATATACTGCTTCTGTTCTCTGAACTAGGCAGAGAAGACAGAGAAGAGGATCCTGAAAGGAATTCAGTTTCTCATAAACGAATCCCACCAATGCTGTCTCACAGTTGGATCATGGCTACCCCTTGGCCATGTGGCCTGGCATCAAATAAATGGTACTGGGTAGATTTCACCTGTTATGATTTTTGATGATAAATTATAACATTACAGTCTTATTTTTAACACATATCTCAAAATCCAGAGTATCAGAGATTAGACCTAATGATACAAAAACAGGGTGTGTGGTTTATATTGACTTAGTATTTTAGTAGTCAGAAATTTTAAGGAAAAGCTGTCCATGATGAATACAAAAACCCTATAGTGATCAATAATATCAACAATACGGTGTTTTAGGAACAGAATTCTAAGACCAAGGTTATCTATAGTTTAAATTGTAAATATTGCAACATGGTGAAAGCTCCTCTTCTTTTGCCAACTCCCATTTATACTGCAAGCCTCACTGAAAGTCTCTGATCGGGGAAGTGCTCGCTCTTAGTCCTTTGCACCGGGCCAGGGAGCCCTGTGCTTTTCTGTTATAATACTTCACAATATTCTAATTTAAATATCTATAGAGTTTTCATATAATTATTCATTTAATCCCCCTAGTACCCATTAGCCTAGAAATTCCGTGAGGCAGAGACAGCTGTAAACTCAGTGTTCAGTTGGTGCCTCACACTTAGTAAGGGTTAAATAAATATTTGTTAAATGAATGATCGAGGAAATTCATAAGTGACTCAAAGAGTACATTTAAGGGAAATTTCTTTAAAAAGCTTTTCCCAATTATGGATACAATTTAATCAGATGTAATATGTCGGTATTTTTGTGATTTCTTCTATAAAATGCAGTGTCTTTTACATTAAAATAGAAAAGAGTGGATTTCATGATGTCATAATTCATTCATAAACATTTGCTTCGCTGTTTTTCTGTTTTGCAGCAGTGAGTGAGAAGCTTTACTTCCTCAGCTACCCCTTTCTCTCAGCAATCCCAATCCTTCAACTGCTTACTCTTCCTTCTCCCAATATTTTCATTTGCTAGAATAGTAACTGGTATCAAACTTTATAGTAACATGCCTAAAAACGTCAGGAGGAAAGTGGTTTTAAAGAAAATCTTACTATAATAGTTTTATTTCAAGCCAGCAGGAAAAAACCTCCTTCAACTAACTTTTTGTTTTCTCCTAAAGAAACCCAAAAATAATTACATGAAGAAAAGAAATATCTTGTGTTCTGCTTAACAAGTAAAATTGAGTGAAAAAAGTCTTTAAGAGTAGAGTAGGTTTTTGTATAAAAATGGCTGAGAATATATAAATCATTCTCAAGAATGGATGAAGTGACTTGACTTTATGAAATATCTGTAACAGGAAATGATGGTGCTTCTTTAAGAAGAAAGCATTCATGGTCATGTACTCTTGGAATTCTAATATATACAATTATTAATGTTAAAAAACTGAAAAATTAAAAAATATAATTCTCACTTTTAACACAAAAAAGATTGAATTGTTGTAAGATACTTTCCTTGAACTATTAACTAATCTGGAATCATCAATCAATCACTTAATTTAGTCTCAATATCTTTTCTTAAAGTTTAGCATTAGAAAGTCACAAATATATTGCGTAATAAATTACTGGGTAAATTCTGCTAAAGGAAAATTTTAAGCTAAGTAACTAGAAAACAAAAACAGCCCTACATGTTGAAAACCTTCAGGAATGTAGGTAGCAATAAATATATAAATAAATAACAAAAAAACCTGTGTTTAGTGTTTATAGTAAGTGAACGGGGAATAAAAAATATCGGATTTATTGTATTGTCCACTGCATAGACTTGAATCAATGGCTTAAGCTTTGAAAGTCTAAGAGCTTCAGTTTATCTGTTCTCTAAATATACTTACAATAAAAATGCCATTAAAAGTATGCTGTAAAGATTAATGTCAGTGAAGAACTGTGTGACCCAGGTATAAGAGATAAAAAGAAATTTCAAATGTCATAACTGTAAACTAATTACAATTTAATGTTACTTAAAAATCACATAGCTATTTGTGATGGATTCATAGGTGATACATTAATATCAATTTTTAAATTTATGTTATATTTGAAGTTTTAAAACTAACAATAAACTCTAGAAAACACTTAAAATTGCATGAATCAAGATCATCTGATATTTATCTCTTGGTTTGGAAACAATCCCTATGACTCTGCAGGCCTCAGAAAAATTCTAGCTTACATAGACATAAAAAATTTCATTTTAATCCTGAAAATCTTCAACATTATTTTTGTAGTAATCAAGAGACAAGGATGTGAATTAAGAGGAGTAAAAATAGGACTTTGTATGGACTTCATCTGTCTCGAGCTCTTTTTTTTTTTTTTTTTTAAGATGGAGTTTTGCTCTTGTTGCCCAGGCTAGAGTGCAACGGTGCAATCTTGGCTTACTGCAACCTCCACCTCCAGGGTTCAAGTGATTCTCCTGCCTCAGCCTCCCGAGTAGCTGGGATTACAGGCATGCACCACCATGCCCCGCTAATTTTGCATTTTTAGTAGAGACGGGGTTTCTCTATGTTGGTCAGGCTGGTCTCGAACTCCCGACCTCAGGTGATCCACCTGTCTCGGCCTCCCAAAGTGTTGGGATTACAGGCATGAGCCACCGCGCCCGGCCTCCAGCTCCTCTTTCACGGCATTTGCACAGTGTTGGGCACTAACTGCTCTTCAAATAAACTGTCATAGTGATTATCTGTTCTTATGGATGCTAAGAAAGATGTAAATCAGGAAAAAGTAGAAAAATACAGAGTTTTAATAACACCTTTTAACAGTTCAGATTTTTAAAAACTGACATAAGTATGTAAACGAAAATTGTAGACAGCAATCTATTTTGCCAAATAATTCTTCACTTTAAAAACACGTTTCGACCATAAAATTATTTTAAATAGCTCACATTTCTCCAGAGTATTTGAAGTAGGAACTAACTGATCAATATTCAAATATACATCACTTCATGTATTATATGTGTGTGTGTGTTTGTGTGCATGCACTCATGCACACACACATGGTAGGGGAAAGAATACATTATGGAGGATAAATAAAATGTTAGTTATATGTTTAAACCAACAAGATCTTCAGGAGAATTACATTATTTTTGTGTTCAATATAATTAGCCAAAGAAGAAATAGATAACATTTTATATTTTTGGGTAGGATTTGCATTAGATCTGCCCTAACTGCTTGGTTGGTGGAAACAAATCCAAATTACGAAAACATCAGCTTTCAGAATTGGGAACAGAGGATGCTGAAAGCTAGTTGCATTGGAAACAAGACATGGGGGATGGGGGACTTTTTGTGTACTCATAGTATCTCTGAGAAACTTAGGGATAAATTGGTACAGCTTCTGCTCTCATTTTACAAATGAAGCCCCTTTGAATGCGGAGAGAAAAGGAGTCCTTCAAAGGCTACACAAGAGGTGAAAGAGTACAGAGTGTTCTGACACAAGGACAGGGATCCTACATCAGCCCGCTGGTGACTGTGCTTTCATAATAATGTGAAACGTGTCTTGTATCTATAGCAGTGACATTCCAACCACCCAGTCCTTAAGAGCTGGGGCCCTTAGTCCTTAGGGTCAGGGAGACAGCCAGGGTACAGAGAACACATTCTACCTCTACGTATAATTCTGCATATTCATTTCCTCTCTGTGAGGAATTCAACTGGCTTTTCCTCCCTGCTTGAATGTAAGTCTAGGGCTCATTTGCTGACACTTTTTTTTTTTTTTTTTTTTTTGAGACAGGGTCTCACTATGTTGCCCACGCTGGAGTGCAGTGGCACGATCACGGCTCACTGTAACCCTGAACTCCTGGGCTCAAGCGAGCCTCCCACCTTGGCCTCCCAAAGTGTTGGGATTATAAGCATGAGCCACTGTGTCCAGCCTGCTGAAATTCTTAAGGCATGAGAATACTACTGGAGGAATATGTTGCCTAATTAATACTACAAGGTCTGTCTCTATAGTGTACACTGGAACCTTAGAAAGGTTAAGTGACTGGCCCAAATGAGGACATTCTCTCTCAGATGCAGAGACCATGCCCTTTTCTCTGTACCACACTGCCTCCTACATTTCACAGAAGGATGTTCTGTAGCCCTTCATAGGTTGTGATGCCAGAAGGGGCAAGATTGGAGTCTAATACCATGCCACTGCTTAAGCAAGTCCTTTCTCTTAATGAAAAACCACTATAAAAATAAATATTTAGATTAGCAATCAAGGTGATCAAAATGTAAAATATAATGTGTAGGAAAAATGTCATGCCAAGTTTATGTGCTAAGGCCTTCACCTATTTTGCCATCCTGAATGGATGGACAATGTTCTATGGGAAACAGAGCATTTTTGTCTTCTTTTTTTCTTTCTCTCTCTCTTTCTTTTTTTTCAAATAGAGACAGGGTTTCACCATGTTGCCCAGGTTGGTCTCCAGCTCCTGAGCTTAGGCAATCCTCCTGCCTTAGCCTCTAAAAATGCTGGGATTATAGGCATGGGACACTACGCCTGGCCAGTGTTTTCTTAAAAAAGTATACTTTTCTTTCTTTTTTTCAAACATAAGAAGAGAATTTTTTATTCCCCAGGGTTTTTTGTTTTGTTTTGTTTTGTTTTTTGAGTGTTTTGGCCATATTTCTTACTTTTTTCTTTTTAAGAGATAGGATCTCACTATGGTGCCCAGGCCAGACTCAAGCAATCCTTCTGCCTCAGTGCCCCCAAGTAGCTGGATATTATTTGCCATATTTCTGATGGCTTAGAAATTATATCCTCTCCTAACCACTGTCTGAAAACTTTTCTAAGTATCAAAAGTACTCTTTTGGAAAAAGCAAAATTGTATTGGAGAAGAAAATGTTTTCTCAAGACAATTTAAGGATATTGAGGTGCTCTTACTAAAAAAAAATTATGTCATTGTAAGCTCCTTTCTTAGAAAAACAAATTCTAGAGTTCAAGACTCCAGAAAAA
The DNA here is from genome assembly GCF_043159975.1 of Macaca nemestrina. Classification (NCBI taxonomy): domain Eukaryota; kingdom Metazoa; phylum Chordata; class Mammalia; order Primates; family Cercopithecidae; genus Macaca; species Macaca nemestrina. The sequence continues at coordinate 80,195,052 of NC_092127.1, read as the reverse complement.
CAAAGTCTAGAGTTCAAAAAAATTGTTTAAAAACAAATTCTAGAGTTCATTTCATATGCTCATATGCTCTAAGTACGTAAAATTATTACTCTATTGCCAGTTTTGTTTTTACTAAGTGACCTGCTGTTTCAGTGAAGGAGACTCGTGTTTTTTACACTTTCTTTTCCTAAAAATGATACAGCAAATATTACAAATGTTAAGTAAAGACTAGACCTAACAGAAATTCCATACACAAAGCTTTAGGTTTAGTTCTCTGAAGGAGGGAAAACAAATTTAAATTACATTTTGCTGATGCCTTCATAAAAGTGTGAAATCATTTCATTTCCCTGGGTTTTACAGAAAACACTTTTAAAATGCCACAAAGATGTATAACAAGACATAAAACTGCAAATATTAACTGTCTATTTCCTTGAAATATAATTTAAACTTGGTGACTAGGACAAGAAAATGTCACATTCCTTTCTCTTGCTAAGGAAATCGCATATTTCCTTTGCAAAAATAAAGAATATGCAGTCTTCAAAAGGTATATGTGACAGTTTTAGAGTTGTTTTGTTTCACGTTAAAAGTTTCTATAAATTTTCATGATTGTCTCAAAGTTGAAAAATGAAAAGAAACAAAGAAGAAAAAGGAAAACATTATTAACCTTAGGCATACAAGTTTTGTTTTTCACCAATGTCAAAAACAATATTTATGCCGTATCTGTATTATGTTCTTTCTAAATGTTATCTTGAGTTATATAATTTTCAGATCCATCTGAGAATGAATACACTTTTAAATTTTTGCTTAGGTTTCCCTCCATGATCTGCAATATTCTAAATCTTCTGTCTTTGCCAGGATTTGTGAAGCAAACGGATATGCATTTTACTAAGTGGGAAACGTAGCTGTGACATGGATGGTTAACTACTGGTGAGTGTGCGGTGTTTCGTTTATGGACTAAAGGACACCATAAGCCTTGGCTAAGAACATTAATTTCATGTGGGAATTGAGTACTTCTGGGAACAGAGAGCCTCTTAAAAACATAGATCAACTGAATTTTCAGAACTCCACTGAACTGAAGTGAAGGAAAAGTTTAATGGTAATATCAAATACAGTCTAAAGACTTTACATCTATTTACTCCCTTAACTCTCATTGACTCTATTAGGTAGGCACCGCCATTGTCTCCCTTTACCGATGAGAAACTGAGGCCAGAGAATTCCAAGGACTTTGCCAAAATTCACACAGCCTCTGAGTGGTAGACTCATGCTCTTAGCAACTTACTAGGTTTAAAGTTGTGGTTGTTTATGTCTTATTGACAGAAAGAAAAGATGGACGTGATGGAAAACATCACAAGGAGTATTTATTGCATCTGAAAGGGTTGAGTTACGTATGATTTCAGAATTTGGTCCAGAGTACGTGGATTTAAAATACTCTGGGAAGGCAAGATAATGGGTCACAGGGTATAAAAGGGCCAGGCCAAGAACTCTGAGGAAGACAGGAAAGTCCCTCGCTCAGCTCCCTGGCTCCTGACGGACTGGCTCAGCAATGGGCTTTGTCAGCGATCACAATGGCTTTCCTGGTTTCTGTGAAGGTTCCAGGCTAAAGAGCCAGTCAGGGATGTTGAGGAGCTATGCTTTGTCCACCTAGTAAGTATGTTGCAGGAGTAAATGTATACAACACATAGACATGTGTATGTAGAGTGTATGGTTGTTTCTTTCACTTTACTTTTTCCCCTCATTATTAACAGTACAATAAAAGTGTATGTAATACCAAAGCAGGACAAACCTATTTAATTTCTACTTTTGCTTAACAGTGAAAAGAGCTTCCTTCTGGATTCAGAAAGTTTTACTAGTTCCTTCTATGAGAATAACTTTTGTTAGCCAATTATTAATACATATTAGTTTTACCACGACCAGAATAAAGTGCATTTTGTTTATCACAATCAATGTTAAACATAAATTTTTCCAATTCCATATCTATTTATGAGAAAGATATAGTTGCATCACATACATAATTTACTGAACAGTAACACATCCAAAATACTTGAAATGGAAAATTTTCAAAGAATTCCTGACTCTTTAATGCATCTTTAAAAATTAAACTAATTTGGTCATTTGTAGCACAATCTTCCTGTATTTCAAAAGTATACGTAGTGTTTTTATAAGCATATAAGCTTATTACTAACATTATGAACTAGAATAATTTTGTGATTTCAATGGTCACCAAGTTATTTTTTAAATACAATATTTTATAGAACTCACCTTTTGCCCATTCATCCCTGGAATTCCAGGTGCTCCAATAGAACCCTAAAGAGACACATGATTAAATTCAGTTGATATCATACACAAAATATTTCAATTCTAAATTTATATTGTATTAGTTATGTAAGCCTTGCTAAAACATTTCTAGGAAGTTTTATTTTTCAGACCTTATCCACTATGTTCAAATACATAATGTAAGCAAATTCCTCAAGCTTCCCCAGAAACTACAGAGTTAAAATTAAAACTTGCTTCTAAGTATCCACTTAACTTTAATATGTTTTAAAGAAATTTACATGATAAATTGATCATACCTATCAGAGGGCCACATGGCTCTAAATTTTCATGTTTTTAAGAATAAATAGGCTTAGTTCCATCTGGAAAAGGCCTACCAGTAGCAGTAACACTTGCATTTAATGAGTTAAAATACCATAAAACAAAAGGTAATTAAAATAACAACCATTTATTCTGCAGTTAAATAAGGGACCCATGTCGTAAACTCAAATTTGTTGTATTTTAAGCATTTTTCTCCCAGACTTTCAAGGAGTAAGTTTAAGCCACATGAATGTGAATATGTCTTCCAGAGTGACTCAAAAAGGTGTAAAAAATGTTATACACTGACCAGGAACAACACAACTTCTTTACAAAAAAGTTAAGGTGTGTGTGTGTGAGCACGTGTGGGCATGTGTGTGCACATGCATAGTGGCGTGAGTATGAATGATTGGACATAGATGGGTGAGCTGGAGAATAAGAAAGCTAATTATTACCTGAGAAAAATCTATGACATTTAACTGGATACAGAAACATTAGCAAATATTTTCAAACAGTGATGTCATTTCCCTCCATTACACCTTCCATTTAGGCTCTGGAGAAACCATTTTAAATACAATGTGCTTATTCTTTGTCTAAAACTGGAAAACAGATTTTTCTTAGTAGATGTATGATATTACATTTCTTTAATAATAACGGGGAAAATATTTTTTTTTAAATAGCAATTATAGACCAAAAACTCCCCTGAAAAGTAGTCTACTGAAAAAACAGTAATTGTAACGAAAACAAATTGAGATGGCAAGTTCCTTACTGCGTTCAGTGATTATATTGAATGGGTCATTAAAGGACTTCCCGAAGCCTGAAGCAGTAATTTTATCCTGGTCGTATGTGGATTAGAGTAGCTTTACAATTTCACACCATGCTTAATAGAGACATTATTGCAAAGGACAAAGTGTTCCTATGCACAAGTTGTCTCGCAACCCATGGACTTTTACTTGGTTTGTAGGATTATGTTTCAACAGATGCCACATGCCCAGTGCTTGGGGGATAAAAAGTCTCTATCTTTGATGGATTCCAAAGATAAAGAATAATCACTTTTCCACCTGTTATAATACAATTGTTTTCTTTAGTTTTCCGCGGGTTAAATACCCCCCTCCCCGATTGAGGGGTATGAGGATGGGGGAATGAGGACTTAGTGATATTTTGTTGGCAAAATGCCATCTATTTGCTATTAAGATATTTACTACTATAGGATAGGTGTAATTTTGGAAACCCTAGATCTTCTCCATCAGAATTTGAAAAAAAAATTTGTTTTTGAGACCAAGTTTTGCTCTGTCTAACCCAGGCTGGAGTGTAGTGGCACAATCTTGGCTCACTGCAGCCTCTGCCGCCCAGGTTCAAGCGATTCTCCTGTCTCAGCCTCTTGAGTAGCTGGGACTACAGGCGTGTGCCACCACACAAAGCTATTTTTGTATTTTTAGTAGAGAAGGGGTTTCACCATGTTAGCCAAGCTAGTCTCTAACTCTTAACCTCAGGTGATCCAACCGCCTCAGCTTCTCAAAGTGTTGGGATTACAGGCGTGAGCCACTGCATCTGGCCTCTCCATCAGAATTTAATGGTCAATTCTGATGATTGTGGATAACAATGAAATGACTATCAGGAAGTCACTTTTCACGTTACCTCAGCAAGAAGGACACCAATAGGCCACTTGAATATAGTGAACCCAGTAATATCCTTTTTTTCGGCTCAGTTCCCTGGCCGTTTGGCAATCACATAATTGAGGAAGGCCATGCATTCATTTTGCAATATCAAATTATCTTTCACATTTTAAATTTTGTCATAATGTTTTACCAGTATTTGAATTAAAAATTCAATAACGGACAAGTTCAGCAGACAAGTTAAAAAGAGTCTGCTCTGGATTTATTAATTTTTTTTTTTTTATAATGGAGTCAATTAGACATCTAATGCTCACATTATATGACTGTATTTTTAGAAAGCAGAATGCACAAACCAGACTAACTGCTTCAGCATGGCTTACAGTAGCTAATTTCATTCACCTCTCCTGCTTGCCATTAGGTCATGAGAGCATAATTACTTTCACAGTATTGTTGTTTATACTCTACCTTTTGTCCTGGAGGCCCTAGAGGACCCTAAAAAAGAAAAATAATTCAATTAACATAATATTACAGCCACTTAAGCTTAGATGACCAATTTAAACTGTCCTGTTCTCTAAGATTCTCTTTGCTCTACTGAACTATGTTGACATTTCATATATCAGGAAAAAAAAGGAAAGAAAAATTTCAGTTTGAAGTACCACATGGATCTTTTCTTCTAATTTTCTTGTGAAAAACATTAAGCATATACAGCAGGATTCTGATTTGTCCTCGCTATTAAAAAGTAATCTTTGCTGTTCCAGCACATGTTGTTTTTTAAAAAAATACCTATAAATGTATCACATTAATCTCATTTAAAAGGCTGAAAATATAGTCCTTAGAAGCAGTTAAAATGCAATGTAGTTTTTCAGCAAATGGACACATTAGATGACTTCTGCGCCTGCAAATCTTCAGTAAGCAGATTTGCAAAGGAAATAATTGAATGCCATTACAAAGAAACATGTTTTTTTGTTTTTTTGGGTTTTTTCCTCTATTCTTCCTCTTAGGAAATATAGTCAACTAACCTGCACAAAAACTTGTTTACAAACTAGGGGAGGCCAGTGTCAACTATGATACCGAGTATATACTAGAAAAGGGAACAAAAGATGCTGTCAGTTGTTTCTTGGACTAAAATACTGGGTGGAGGAGATTTAGTGAGATGAATGAGAATATATATACAGCATGGAAATGCAGCAGTTTTGAGATTTAGCAGTTTTTCAACCACAAAGTCAGTGTTGGGATTCTCTTGGCTTTATTTAGAGCAAGGCATGGCTTTGAGACAGTGGAAAATAACTGAAAGAGATATAGCTATATTTCTATTTGTATCTATTTTAAAATATAACTATTAAGCATTTTCTTCCAGTTCTTTCAAAAATATTTTTTAGTATGTTTCAGCAAAGTTATAGACACGCATCATTTCATGTTAAAAGCTCTTTATTCCATGACATTTAACTAACGACCAGCTTATTTTCAGTGTGTGACATTTCAGTTAATCAGCATGTTGCATGCCTACTCTATAACACTAAATAAAACACTAGGGTGGTTGTTAGAGGAAGATCTGTTCATGCATCCTTTTTATTAAAAATATATAATGTTTAGGAACATTCAGAGAATCTGTTCCCCATGTTATTTTGCAATCCTCACAGGAAGACTAACAATTTCCTCATATAATCAGCTTTAGGTTATTGAAAGTACACTGTGCAATATTGCCTTTATATATTTCTATTTAATTTACTCAACCAACCAACTGTTTAACGAGCTTATTATTTGCTTTATCTGTGTGGTCAGACATTCTCTCTACTTATCTCACTCCCTCTATTTAAAATTCTCCCTGTTTTAGATTTTGCAGAGAAAATAGAGACTATCAAGTGTAAATTCCCTCGACATCTTGTCTCTCATCAAACCAAATGTATGTGTACCTCTTTCCTGTATCAGGGGAAGAAGAGCCCTTCCTCCTATACAAGGCAAATTCATCTGGTATACTCTGGAATCCATCCTTGTCTCTGTCCTCAGGGATCTTTTGCAATCAGTTACCCCTGCATCTGTATCAGAGGCTCCACTTCTTCACTAGTTCTTCCCCTTAGCATATAAACATATTTAATCATTTCCTCACTTGGGTAAATTGTTTGGGAAGTAAATGTTCATGTTATCATACCAAGTAAGGGCAGAATTTGGAGGTTGTGGTGATAGGAGATCTGAGAATCAAGAAAGGACTTGGGTTTTATCATTGTCTATCATTCCATTTTCTCCAGTGTCTCTAGAGTACTTTACTTCTTAAAATGTTGACGTTAGAAAGGAAATCATAGAACAAGGAGTACATTAATTCAGTATTTAGACTGAGAATGTGTATGTTCAATTCACAAAGGCTTGTTTCCCACTGTAAACCTAACTGCCACTTGAAAAAAAATGTTCACTAAAATTGTCTCTTTCATCACATTGATATATAACCCCGGAAGGGGATATTTCAAATGAAAATAAGAGTGAATTCTATATCAAGTATTTTAATTAGAGAATAACATATCTGATATTTTCTAATTTGGTCTCTGTTGCATAATCACATAAAATCAGAGATTTAGAATGACTAATCATAACTCTGAAATTCATAAAATTAAATAAGTTGTATATTTTAACACAATATTTAATGAAAATCTAAGGATGGCTACAAAGACAATATTTTCCTTCACGGTTAGGAAACTACTGCTGCTTCTGGTAACCTCTAAAAATAAAAGCAGTTTTTAAGATTTAACATTAATTTTAAATTGGGAATACATGTCTTACAGAATTTTCATAACTATGCTGCCAAGAATATATTCACAGTTACTAGAAATGTGCATATACTTCTTTTATCTCTCTGGCAGGAAAAATGGTAGAGATCTAACAAGAGTATCACCCATTACTAGGGGGTGACCTGGGATTAAGGCAGAATAAAATATAGGACACTTAAGTACAGACAGACAGACACACACACACACCACACACAGACACGTGTGCATGCATGCACACATCCAGAAATACTAGTTATTTTTACTGAGCAAGATTTTACTTACATACATTTGTTTTGAGTACCCTTAGATTAATAATACCATTATATATCTATAACACTGTGGTAATTAAAGTTAAGCTTACAAATCCAAGTTTCCCTTCCCAAAAATTGATTTTCAAATTAGGGTATGTTGCTACCAGTTGGTTAAGATGATTACATTTGATTAGTCTTGCAGTTTTTGGTACAAAGGTAAGTTTATAAAGTAATGGGCAAATACCATAGAAACATTCATTAATTTATCAAATCTTTTTTTTTATTTTTGTTTTTCCTTTTGAGACGGGGTCTCACTCTGTTGCCCAGGCTGGAGCGCAGTGGCGTGATCATAGCTCACTGCAGCCTCAAACTCCTGGGCTCAAGCAATCCTCCTGCCTCAGCCTCCCAAGTAGCTGGGACTACAAGCACATGTCACTATGTCTGGCTAAGTTTTTAATGTTTTGTAGAGACAGGGTCTTGCTATATTGCCCAGACTAGTCTCGAACTCCTGACCTCAAACGATCCTCTCACCTTGGCATCCCAAAGTGTTGGGATTACAAGTGTGAGCTACTACACCTAGCCTATCTAATCTTCCTTACACTTGTTTATATTTTCATCCTGCACAACAACTTGGATGAATAATGCCATAAATTCATTATTCACTCGTCAAACAAATGCTGACTATTCCCAAAATTAAAGTCAATTGTTCTAGTGATTCAAGATTTCTAAAACAATTCCATTATTGTTATCCTCATGATTTAGTAAGTTTGGATCAAGTAGATTTCCAACCTAGAGTCATAATCTTTTCGGTTCATCTTTATTAATCGATGAGGCAGTCCTTCTTTATTTATATTTGCATATACTTTGTATATAACCAGTTAAGATGAAAACATCTAGTTTGATTTTTTCAAAATAATTTTTTTGCATGTATGTCAAGATTAAAAACTGTAACATACAGAATCTCAACATACTAAGCTACATTTCTTTAAACTCCAGAAACGTCAACTATAATTAGAACCTTAAAATACACCTATTTAAATACAGGTTCTGGGTGATATAAATTGTAAAAACTTTTTATTGAAGAATTCTGCATCATGAGTATAACTTTATCAAAAAGACAAAAACTCAAAGAGTCACTGAAAAATTCTAAACATGGAGTAACGGCACTAATCTGCATATAAATCTTTATACCAGTTTTAATAATCTTTCAGAAAACACCATGGAAAGTTATGCAAAATAAAGTTCAGATAAAAACTTGTAAACACAGTAAGAAATTATATAGTATACTCGATTTTCTTTCCAATTTTTCCTCTCCCCTGCTAGATTCCATATCTAAACATTTATGTACAGTATTCAGCATATGGTGAGAAACTTAAAGAAACCTGATAGACCTCATGTTGGTGACTTGCTTACCAAAATCATGTTACTCAGGCCTCAGAGTAAAGTTTTACTCCTACTTCAGTCCATCAGATACTTAAGAATATCTCTATGGTCCAGCCCTCTTCTCCAGTCACATTGCTACATTCCTGTTAAACCCATTTCTCATTCCCTTAGCTAACGTAATGTTCACCTAATGACCACCCTGCTTTTGGTCTCCTCCAATCCTTTCTGCACACTGCTGCCTGTGTGAGCTTCCCCTAATGGGTTCATACCTTTCCCATACTTAAATATCTTTCAATGGCTTTTCATAGCCTTTTAGAAGAGTCTGAGATTTGGCAGTAGTTGCAGTTTTCTGCATAAGCCAGGCTTCCATAGTTCTACACCTCTGTCTGTTCCTATAAAGGGCTTTCTTCTCTCCTGTCCTCTCCTGCATCCATTCCAAATATCAGAGCTCAGAGCCCTCACCCTTGGGGTTAGGTGCCTTCTTTTGTTCTCCAAAGTACCCCTATGATGTTTTCGTAGAATTTACCAACAATAATCATAATTGTCTGGTTACTTCTTTATTCACTCTAAATTACCTTTATCATGCACAGTAGCTGGCACATAGTGATTGCTCAGTGAATCATTTTGAGGTTAATTCATTTATTCATTCACATAATAGTTTTTAAGAGCCTACTGGGTGCTATTTTGCCTACAAAATAAGGCAAAACAAAATGACCACTCAGTGAGCACTCAAAACAAAATAAGATAAAAATGCATACCACTGGACTTCATATACTAGTGAATGTAGTAAGACAGTAAACAAATAAAATATAAAATTGTGTCAGGTGGTAAGTGCTAAAGCAAAGAGGGGGATATGGATTGTGAGAAGTAGATGGAATAGTTTAAATTGTGTGTGTGTGTGTGTGTGTGTGTGTGCAGGGTGGGGGGGGTCATTTAGTGAAGCTCTCAGTGATAAAGAGGTCAGGCAAAGAGCCATGTATATAGAAGGGGGAAGAATATTCCAGGCAAGGGAAGAGCAAATGCAAAGACCAAGAGTTGGGCACATGCTAAGTGTGTTCAAAGAACACCAAGGAGGCTATCAGTGAGTAGCGGGAGATGGGGATATGAACAGGAAAGAACAATTGTATGTGTATGGCCTTGTAGGTACTTGTAAGCACAATGATGTTTACTTTGAGTAGGATAAAAATTAAAGAAATGAATAAATGGATACATAAAGCAAATCACGTTTTGTTTTGTTTTTTCTTAAACTTTAGACAATAGTGTTTCAAGATAGGAATGGCAGGATTTTTCACTCTTTTTGTTCACCTGACTCATTCTAACATTGCTGGTCTATTCTAATAGCCTCCAGATTACCTCTAATTGCAAGCGTGAGTAGAGGAATTTAGGTCATGACTTCCATATGAATACAGCAAAGACAAAATCATCCAAATTATATGGTATCATTAACAATTGAGAGTGTTGTGTATGTGTATGTAGGCCTACGGTCTCCAATGCACTTCAGAAAACAATTATGCAAACAGTAGATAGAATTATCAACCCAAGTAAATCTTCAAAGTAGGCTGTTAAGAAAAGAATGATGCTGTGACCATTATGCATTGGCTGTACTTTCCAGTTTGTGAACAAAAAAAAAAAAAACACAAAAAGATACATCATGGGATGGAAAAAAATTAATGAATTTTTCTGACACTACTGATGTTAGCACAAATTTGATTGAGGTATTAATTACTTAAACAGGATGCTGAGTTCCTAAATGATGTGCTTTAGGATGCCTCTTGGGACATGTTTTAAAGCAAGTTCTGGTTGCCTGCTAGTAGGAAATGATGTAGGGGGCGGACACAGTTCCTGTTCTGTCCCTGATGACTAACAGTAAAATCTGAAGCTCTGAGAGCTGCTGGTCATTTCTGGACACGAGAATATACAACTAGCTTCTGTAATAAAAAACACAGGGAACAAAAAAAGAGGTGGTCCATCTGTGAAAGGGAGGATAAAAGCCCAAAACTATTAAGCCATTTAAAATTATTTCCTTTTCGAGTTAAGAATTTTTCCATGATTTAATAAAAGTTAGGCAAAATGAAGAAAATACTTTTAAAAGTCTAGTTCCAAAGGGAAGAATGATAACACGTATAATCTAACTGATGGAGTCATAAAACATTAGTACCAGACTTTCTCAAGGGTTTGGTACAACAGATTTTAATTACAATTTTTTGAAAGATATTAACCTGGTGTAATGCATCATGAGATCACAAAATACATAAACTTGGTTTATAAAGAGTAAGAGGAAATTTGTCTTACTTAAGAAGGGATCATTTAAGATGCATGTATATAAAATGCCATGTTCTGCTTGGGTGTTTGATGTGGGAAGGTTAAGAAACATAAACTCTAGCCACTATTATATATATGTCTGGAGTGTAATTCAAGTGATGTTTTACAAGATTCGGATTTCATAGCTTAAGTGTGTAGAAATGCCAACTAGAAACTGTTGGGAAATGTTTAGAATATAAGAGAGTGCACTGCAATGTTTTCAATGTAAAAGCCCGTGATTTAGTTGAAGTGGGTATGAAGGAACACAGCATAAACAAGAGCAGAGCAAGACAGTGCTGAAAAGGGAGAGCCTCATCTCTTGTTTCAGGTCTTTCATAGATCCTGTCTTCAGTCACACTTCATCATTTATATTTTCCCAAGAAGTCCATATCCTTCTCCAATCAGTCTTCATGTGAAGTTCTTAATCATTCTTCAAGGCCCAGCGGTCATAACTCACTTCCTTCGTGAGCCTTCTCCAGCGCACCCAGATGAAGCTTGTTTTTACCCTTTGTGTTTCTTTAGCACATTTCAACTGGCTGTATTTTAACCTATTTACCTATTTTAAAAATCCATTTGACTAGGTAGCAACTTCCTCAGGCCATATATTTCATATCATCAGCACCTAGATTAGTGCCTAACACATAAATAATTATTGACTAAATGGAAACAATGAATGAATGAATTTAAAAATTATTAAATTCTGTTTACTGGCTTTCCACCATTATTTCAACACTCATACTATCATAACTCTATCACTGAAAGAGTTCCCAGTTTTGAGGCAGTTGTTCTGTTTAACTATCAGAGATTTTTGTTTCAGTAATATCACCCCATAATTCCTATTATTTGAAAAAGTTCCTCTACAACCCAGAGCCTGTTAGGAAGGTGACATGTCATTATATGTATTCATAAGCATTTGATGAAAAAAAGTTCTACATGCGGTAGTTATTTTTTAAAAGAGTAAATTCTTTTTGACTTCTCTATCTCATGTGCTGAATTTTTGAGGAAAATATTAAACCAGGATGATTCATTTATTGGTGTTTCTCAAAATCATGAGGCTATGACCTCTTTAAGGGAGGTCTCTTAAAGCTCAGGAAATTAAAGAAGTAATACATTTTTCTCACCACTTGACAAAACCAGAACCCAAGACTAAATATTGAGCATTAAATACCATAGATTAAAGATAAATCTAGGTATATAAAAATCTATTTTTGATCAGATTCCAAAACAGAGACTCTATATTACCTCTTGCCAGATATCCACACTAAAATTAGCTCACTCCATCTCTTCAAAATATTTAATAAACTGCTTCTTATTGCTAAACCCAAAATGGAAATGATCCGAAAAGAAAGAAAAAATTAACAGGCTTCTCTGCCCTCTGTGATTAAACATACTTCCCTTGAGTACTATAAAGGAAACAAATTTATGGTTCACAAAAGCCTATCACCCTACACTACACTCAGTAAAAAATATTTCCATTAAGCAGTGTAAGTGCTTTTCCTATTTTAAATCAACAATGCTGAGATACACTGGCTGCTAGAATTTAAATAACTCATGATCCACAGAAAAAGTTCTTAAATGTAAGATTATAATATATAGTCATATCCTATTCAGATCTGTTTTCTACCTAGATGGATCTGGACTGTCTATTAATAACAGAACTTTCTATAATGATAGAAACATTCTATATTGGTCAAACCAATAGGATAGCCACCAATCACATATGGCTACTGAGCACTTGAAATGTGGCCAGTACAATATTTAGACACTGAATTTTAAATTTTATTTATTTATTTATTTTTTATTTTCTACAGGGACTCACTTTATCACCCAGGCTGGAGTGCAGTGGCGTGATCTCGACTTGCTGCAACCTCCACCTCCACCTTCCAGCCTCAAGTGATCCTACCGTCTCAGCCCCACAAGTAGCTGGGACTACAGGCATGAACCATCAAGCCTAATTTTTGTTTTTGTTTGTTTGTTTTGTAGAAACGGGTTTTCACCGTGTTGCCCAGGCTGGTCTCAAACTCCTGAGCTCAAGTGATCCACCCACTTGGGCCTCCCAAAGTGCTAGCTCCCAAAGAGCCTGGCCAACTTTAAATTTAAATAGCCATATGTAGCTAATGCTGACTGCATTGAACAGTGCAGATCTAGACAATAGAACACCCAAGACTGAAATCAGTGAATTGGATTCTAGCCTGGTTCTGCCACTAATTATTTTGTAACCTTGGCAGTTTCTTTTTCACTCTGATGTTATTCTGTGAAATGCTAAGCTAAATTATTTCTAAGATTTCTTCTAAACCTTTTATATGCTACTTAATAAATAGCCATATGGTGTGACTAGAATTTGGGGCTTTTTTTTTTTTTTTTTTTTTTGAGACCGAGTCTTGCTCTGTCACCTAGGCTGGAGTGCAATGGTGCAACTTTGGCTCACTGCAACCTTCACCTCCCAGGTTCAAGTGAGTCTCCTGCCTCAGCCTCCAGAGTAGCGGGGATTACAGGCACCTACCACCATGCCCAGCTAATTTTTTGTATTTTTAGTAGAGACGGGGTTTCACCATGTTGGCCAGGCTGGTCTCAAACTCCTGACCTCAGGTAATTCACCCACCTCGGTCTCCCAAAGTGTTGGGATTGCAGACGTGAGCCACCGCACCCGGCTGGTGTGACTAGAAATTGATGCAATTACTTTTCCATTGTCCTCATGAAAATCATTCTTTTAGTTATAACATGCATATTTATAAGCACATATATACTCCAAATAATCTATAACACATATATAAATATAAAAAGATGCAGGCCGGGCGTGGTGGCTCACACCTGTAATCCCAGCACTTTGGGAGGCCTAGGCAAGAGGATTGCTTGAAGCCTGGGCAATACAGCAAGCCTCCATCTCCATAAAACATAAAAATAAAAAAATCCGGGTATGGTGGTGCATGCCTTAGTCCTAGCAACTTGAGAGGCTGAGGCAGGAGGATTCCTTGAACCCGGGAGTTTGAGGCTGAGGTGAACTGTGATCATGCCACTGCACTGCAGGCCAGGTGACAGAGCAAGAACCTGTCTCTAAAACAAAACAAAACAAAACAAAAGAAGAAAAAGAAGAGCAATTTAATGTAATTCTGTTGGATTTATCCTGCCCAATCCTACCCTTGGGGCATAATGACATGACATCCATTGGGAGAAAAACATAAAGCTCATTTATTTGTACTAGAGCCTGATTTATTAATTGATTAACTCACATCATTCAGTCATTCTGTTTATTAAACACATTAAATACCAAAAACTATTATATGATGTGATAAATGCTGTGAAGGAGGGGAGAAGACAGCTTCTAACTTAGCTTGGGGGAGTGTGAAAGTGTATGCATGTGTGTGAGGTTTCCTCAAAGGAGGTGACCAAGCAGAAGTCTATTTCTTTTTTAAGGCTCCACTCAGACACATGGATCCTGAACTTCCCTTCGATCTGGCAAGGAGGCTTTTGTCTTGAGCCCATGCTTTAAAGGGCCCTTTTCTGGTTGTGCTTCCCAGGGGGTTAGGAATCCATGGGTCTAAGAGAACATGCTTACCCGTACACATACCCTCCACCCTCAGCCCTACCAGCCCCCCAGCCACCTGACCTTCAGGTACTAAGGACTCTGGAATTCTCTGCCCCAGTGACTTGAGCTCACTTCAAAGACTCTGTGTTGCCTCTTCCCAGGCCTGTTCTTCTGAATGTGAACCATACCACTGGTGTGCACCATAACAAATTGGAAGAGAAGGCGAAGAGGTGGGTATTTTGAGGGGGATCGATGAAATTTGGTCCTGTGAGCATTCAAGAACCCTTTATAAAGTTAGAGCCTGAGTCTTATCAAGTTGAAGAATGGAGGAAGGTGTGGGAGAGAAGGGAAGCAGGCCAAGGATAGGGCTAGGGCTAGTTACAGCCCTCCTCGTGCCACCACACTGTGGCTTTGAACTCCAAGGAGGGCAAGAATTCTGGATTTGAACTTTCCAAGTCATCATGAGAATATATCTGTAAAGGTTGGAGGATAGAACATATTTTACTGAACAGTTTCATTAGGTTGGTTTATAACTTAAATATTTAGACACTTTGTATAAGGACTCCCATTTTTCCCCTTGCCCTAAAACTTGTACATTTGCCCTAAGTCAGCAAAGGTGAAGCACATTCAAACAGACTTAACTCTATTTTTAAAAATTTCTTCTTTATCTAATGATGAAATATGAGAATTCGATGAGACAGATCAATTATAACTTAGTTAATATTCTCATACAAGAATCACTTACTTTGCTTCAGTAGAGCTACAATAAGCTGAATTCTAAAGTTAAAAGCAGTGACAACTAGAGAAGTTGATTATGGTTTTGAGGAAGGAGACAATTTTTAAGACTTTCTTCTATTAAAAGCTTAGTATATGACTGTTCATTGCTTTTAATTATTTACAGAACATATATAATAGATACATATAATATGCATCTGTGCATTCATAATAGAAACAGAGCAGGATGACAGGACTTTGGAGTTGGAAGGGAACTCATACCGTTTAGTTTCACCATTCCTTACAGATGAGGAATCTAAGGCCTAGATACCTTAATTTGCCCAAATGATAGAACTTATTAGACCTTGAGTTTGAGCCACTGTAAAAAATAGTTAATATTAGAGCTGATTCACAGCCTAGAGGTCATTAAGGAAAACAAAATGAAGTAATGAGAGAGGAATACAGACAGAGTCATCTACTCAGCTGTTGAGACTGTCTTTCTGCTACATAATCATGCTTCTAAATCATTGTTGAAAATATTCCCCAAGATGACGTTTTGTTTCCAGGAGACAGAACCAGCTTCAAAGGAAAGTCAAACATTCCTTCCTATCACCTCACTAAGCGACCTTTAGACACCTCTAGAGAAAAGTCTGTGCAGAGGAATCAACACAGAGCAGGTCCCCCAAGGCTGGGGAGACACAGCTCCACTGTGTTGATTCTACGGCAGGACTCCCTGGAAGGGGTGGCAGGGCAGCACCAGAAATAGAAGGCATCACTTGTCTGCTTTCTCTGGTCCATTTGAAAAACACACTACAGGCTCTGGGCAAAAGTGCCAAGGAGGTGGGAAGAGCCCTGCAGGTGTGCCATTTATATGTACTTCATGGACAATCAGATTAAGGGAGGCTGATAAAGCATTAGAATGGTTGCTAAGGCATCTCAGCAGGCAGCGTGCACAACTGAAGGACATGCAGTTTTACCAAATAAGGTTTTGTTGTCAAAATTTTGTCTAATAACTAACTACAATTAGATGATTTCAGTCATTTTTGTTATTTGTGATTTGAAGGTTTGGGGGTCTTGTTTCCTCTGCCAGATCCAAATCGGGAAGTCTGCTGTTGTCTTTAGTGTCTGCCATCTGTTGATCAAGATAGCAGGCAGATCAAAGCACAGTGAAGGAAAGCCATGAGTTTTAGCAAATCCGTGGGATAGCAATACATTATAAATTGAACACATTTAAAGTAAACCTTTACATACTGGTTATTTCCATTTTATTTTAAATGCAACTGAAACATTCTCATGCTTATGTTATTAATTAATATTTTAAAAACATTATATTCACTTGACCCAAACGTATTAAATGTGTTTACAGGTAAAATTAAAATAAACTAAAAGTATCTGTAAACTGTTCGGACAAAAAAGTCCAAATTTCACTTTACGGCACTACAACAGCAAATATTTCTGAGTTTTGAACTCTCAGATACCACTAGGGCCCAATGAGGAACATTTTAAGTATTCTTATAATTCAGTAGAAGATAAATGAGTATGTTATGGCGTTTATATATATTTAGGGGAGGAGAAGAAAGGAATAAAGAGTTTCAGAACAGGAAAGTGATTTGGTCTCTGAAACCTTGGATATAGACAATTTGGGAGAAAAATAATATACATGAAACTGGAGCTATTTGGTATATCTTTTTCAATACCATCTATCTTTCATGCTTTTGAAAATTTCTGCATCTGTCAAAGAAAGAAACAGCAAGAATATCGAAAGGAAAGATACCTTTTAAAATACTATTTTAACAACGATTTAAATTTCTGAAGAACTGAAAGATAAAGATCATTTGTGCTAGGATTCAGACCTTGATCACTTCCAATTATGGTCATTCCTTTGTTTCATTCTTGGGTCTAGTTTTATAAGATACAGCAGCTCTCTCCTTATTTAGATGGAGTCAAATTTATTTAAGTGCAAGATCTGGGTTTTAAAAGCTCATCCTGAACTTCCTGGAAACCCAAAGGTCATGTTTACAGAACAGATGCAGGGCAGGATTAAATAAATGTGGACTGCATGAGCTGCAGGTTTTCCTTTTTTATTCTATCATAGATGCTGTTAATCATCAGATGACTACTTCTGCAATATAAACTATATCTCTTAGATTATGAAAACTAATTCCCTACCTGATACACTCATAAAGTTTTTCAAGAGCTAATTTGAGATTGTTTCTAGCTTCTTCATTTCATCATCACAGACGTTTTAAATTTATAACAATTCTCTAGCGCCTCTTAAGACCCTTATGTAAGCAAGCACTCCTCCATGACACAAACCAACAAATGTAGTGGGGTTTACATAATGTGAAAAAGATGAGAGTAGTGGTATTTATTATCTTTTGTTTGTCTTAATAAGTGGGTGAGAAGGGGAATGTTATGAAAAATTAATAATGTAAGAAGATACGATATATGTGGGACGGCTAAAACAACAACTACAAACAGGACACAAGCAATAAATTACACTCTTAATTGCAGTATTTGACATGTTGTAATTTAATTGGTAGCTATTATTCAACTGTTCTTAGCCCTTACATTTCTTACAGCAGCCTTTCTGTATGCCAAGTTATATCACCAGACATTTGTTTTAATAGTAATACTTCTCATTTATGGAACTCTTTGTGGTTCATAAAACATTTCATATTATCATTTCACTTGCTTCTCACCATAACCCAGTGAGACAGGTAGAATAGGAATTATTACCTACATTTTATAGATCAGTAAAAAGGATCACAGACTATAGTCATATACCACTAAGTAGTTCTAAAACCAGAACTACTGATACAATGTACTTTTCTCCCTAGCAGATTTCAGGTCCCCACCCCCCGCCCACCCCCACAGTGTGTGAAAGAAAATTTCTAAGTTTCTAAGAAAAATTTCCTCCTCACGATTCCTCAAGGATCCAGAACTAGAATTACCATTTGACCCACCCATCCCATTACTGGGTATATACCCAAAGGATTATAAATCATTACTACTATAAAGACACATGCACACATATGTTTATGGCAGCACTATTCACAATAGCAAAGACTTGGAACCAATCCAAATGTCCATCAATAATGGACTGGATTAAGAAAATGTGGCACATATACACCATGGAATACTATGCAGCCATAAAAAAGGATGAGTTCATGTCCTTTGCAGGGACATGGATGAAGCTGGAAACCATCATTCTGAGCAAACTATCACAAGGACAGAAAACCAAACACCGCATGCTCTCACTCATAGGTGGGAATTGAATAATGAGATCACTTGGACACAGGGCGGGGGAACATCACACACCCGGGCCTGTCAGGGGATGGGGGCTGGGGGAGGGATAGCATTATGAGAAATATCTAACGTAAATGATGAGTTGATGGGTGCAGCAAAACAACATGCACATGTGTACCTATGGATCAAAGCTGCACATTGTGCACATGTACCCTAGAACTGAAAGTATAATAAAAATAATAATAAAAGAGAGAGAGAAAAAAGAAAAATTTCCACCTCATGGAAACTGCAGTTATATTTCTAGTATCCTCTTCTCTTTTTGGTATGAGTTAAAATATACAGGTGCTGTTCAAGTTAATAAATCATGATTTCTTTTTAAAAAGATAGATTTTTAGATTGGAGAAATATTCATCTTAAACAAACATAAAAAGTAGAAATTCAGTTTGCTGAAGAGAAGAATTAGAGGATTACACTGATTTGCAGAAAGATTCTGAATAGGATTTCTTTAAACAGCAAAATTCCCTGGAACATTCAAAATACGTTGATTCAAGAAAATCTAATTTATACAAAACTTTACAGGAATACATCTGGTATATAAATCCACACTCACCTGTAATTTACTCTAGAGAGAACAACTGAGTGATAATAATAATAACATACTCATATAGTTCTTCATTATATGTTTTAAAGTGCTTTCCCCTAATTTATTGCATTGTCTTTGGCAACCTTTTAAGGCGGTCAGAGAGAGTATTATTATCCTTTCTTCACAGATGAGAAATTGAGAGGTTAAGTGGCTTGCCCAAGGTCAGACGGACATTCATTCATTTACTGCTATCAGAATGATGTAGTCAAGTACCGGGGTAGTCAAGGAAATATGGTTCTTCCTCCTATTTTTTTAAACAAGCTGTGAAAGCCATTAAAACAGAGGTAGATGATCTCACAAATACAATGTTGAATGAAAGAAGCCAGACACAAAAGTGTACATACTGTAGGATTCGATTACTATAAAATTCAAATGTAGGCAAAACTAATGTATAGTGACAGAAGTCAGGGTGGAGGTTACCTCTGGGGTGGCAACTGGGGGTAAAGAAGGGTTTAAGATAATGTCCTCATTCTTGATCTGGTTTGTATATAGTTTGTTCACTTGGTGAAAATTCACTGGGATATACACTATAATTTGTCACTTTTCTTTATATACATTAAAGAAGTTTTCTCTTTGAAAGGAATCTTACATCTTTAAAAACAGTAATTTTTAAATGCCATTTAGATCACTTAATCTACATATCCTTGAAACATTTGTCATTTCCAGTAGGTTTCTTAAATGCATTTAAAAAATAAGAACATGCACTAAATTATAAGAGTTTAAAGAGTCAAGAAAAGTTTGTAGAAAAAAAAGCCCAGGACTGTTTCACCTGAGAAAGTTTTGATATGAAATGGGAACTGGAGCATGCTAAGATAATAATGCAAGTGATTTAGGATCAGGTCAAACATTTGTATTTAACTATGTCAAACTGGAAATGGTAAGCAAATGAGATTATATTGTTATTCACACAGTATATCCTGGAGAGCATATGTAATATGTAAGAGAGAATTTCTTGAGTGGAAGATGATAATTTTAAAAAATATATCCATTTTATTTCAGAATATTGTACATTAGGATGCTGTATTAGCTATCAGGGAAAAAAGCCAATGCCAGCGATAAAAATCTGAGTAGTCTGTGCACACCTGGAGACAAACAAAAGCTCCTGAGAAGCCCACATAGCTTTTGATATAAGAATATATGGGAAGAATGTGTTTTCACCATTTTCCACGACAAAAATTACATGTACTTTCAATTGCTTAAATTAATTTCAAAATTTATATTGTAGTTCTCCCAGAATTCCTCATACTCTATAACTCCATACCACTGAGAGCTAACGCTGCACTTGTATGCAGTTACCACTGATGACAAAGGTTTTAAGTTTTACATATAGACTCTTTTCCGTTCCTTCCACTTTTTTCTTTTTTAAACAAAAACCATTATATCACCAAAAATTATCTGTATCGGCACGGTGGCTCACGCCTGTAATCCCAGCACTTTAGGAGTCCAAGACAGGTGGATCACAAGGTCAGGAGATCAAGACCATCCTGGCCAACATGGTGAAACCCCATCTCTACTAAAAATACAAAAATTAGCCAGGCGTGCACATGCCTGTAGTCCCAGCTGCTCAGGAAGCTGAGGCAGGAGAATCACTTGAATCCGGGACGCGGAGGTTGCAGTGAGCCGAGATCACGCCACCGCACTCGTCTGGGTGACAGAGCAAGACTCCATCTCAAAAAAAAAATAAATGTAAAATAAAATTGTTTCTTGACATTACAGGTCAGGAACAGAATTTCCAGGCAGTGGATGAGATCTGGACCCGGGATGCTTTCATTTCACCAGGGATCCTGCAAAGGCAGCTGTACCTACAGCTGACTTCCCAGGAGAGCTGCAAATGCATCTCAAGCCCAAAGAAGCCTTGCTGATTCCTGACTCTATGCGTTAGTTTCACTAGGACCTACCTGTTTTTTAAATATATATATATATTTAGAAACAGGATCTCACTGTGTTGCCCAGGCTGGTCTCAAACTCCTGGGCTCAAGTGATCCTCCCCTCCCTGGCCTCCCAAAGTGCTAAGTTTCCAGGTATGAACCCCCGTGCCCAGCCTAACATTATGCAGAATGGACAGTGTCAAGCTGATTGTGGTCACCTGTTGGCAACCCGGCACTCTCTGGGCCCACTCCTTCAGTATCCAGGATGAGTGTGAGCCCTCTTCTGGCATTTGGGTTATTAGAGAATTACCCTGTGCTTCCCAACAGTGTTCACATCGTAACAGATTAGAGAGGCAGTTCAGGAGACAGAGAGGAGGGGACAGGAAGAGGTAGGTTGAAGGAATTCCTAACCAAACATCTTTTCTACCAGCAAAAGATAAACAAATCATGGGGAACTGGGACCTGTGTGTCTATGAGTAAGTCCATGTGGAATCATTTCAGGACCTTTTTTGTTTGTTTGTTTGTTTGTTTTTAAATGACAGAGAACCAAAAGGCACAGCAATTTTTCTCTGGATAGAGATGTTCAACGGTAGAAAAACTCTGAATCGCTGTGCAAAGTTTCCTGTGCGAATTCATTTAGTCAGACCTGATCCCTTTGAAAATGGGATTTCCATTTCTATTTAAGCTAATAGGCATGCCCCTAAATTTAATCTCTCTTACAGCAGAGTCACTTAATTAATTCTCTCCTTTGGCCTGCAGCATCTCTGTCGCTCCCCACACCTGGAATCTCTTTCTTTTTCTCCTGCATCAGCAATGTAGATATGTAGTCTTATGACCCTTAGCATGTAGTAGATAGGCCATATTACTTTTAACTTTTACTAATTTTCACTTTTTTATTATAGTCTGTCATATGACAGATATATTTGTCACACATAATCTTGACCATAGTTTTAAACAACCTGGCTTAGTATAGAAAAAGATAAATTGAGATACTTGCCATCAAGCCTTGTTCTCCTGGTTTTCCTGGTTCACCCTTAAAAAAGAATAGTGATAATTTTAGTAATGCTGTAAGTATTTTTTAAAAACCCTTCAATCATTTTTTTTTCTTTGACTGGGGCATGTAAATGTCAAGTATATTTCTTCAGGTTAAATAGAGGAATGTAGCACATTAAAAGAGAGCTAATTTCCCTTCTACAAATAAACTTTACAAATTTAGGGTTTAATAAAATTAGTCTAGATTATCATGTCTTCTTTAGGATGACATAAAGATAAGGACATGGTGTCTTTATGAGAACTCAGAACTTTCATACATAGGACAGAGAGACAATTGCTCTTAGTACAGGTGTTTAATAAAATGAGCAGAGACTGATGTTAAACTTTGGTCTTCCTGGATTAATGATGGCTGAAGTAACATGTTTTATTAAATTTGATACAGAAAATTACACTATATCATGACATTATCATTTTCTTATATTCAGATTGATATAGAATTATCATATTTTATTGTCATAATGACAGTCATTGGCTAAAAATATTTTTTGTCTTAAAATGCCAATGAATATAGATATTGCTGGTCTTTCAAAATCAATATTTCACAGTTTATTTTTATAGTCTTCTTCTAGCAAGGTATGATGACACATGCCTGTAATCTCAACTATTTGGGAGGCTGAGGCAGGAGGACTGCTTGAGTCCAGGCCTTTGAAGCTATAGTGTGCTATGATGGCATCTGTGAATAGCCACTGCACTACAGCTTGGGCAACACAGCAAAGACCTCATTGCACACAAAAAAATCTTTTTGTACTTTGGGGGGCCGAGGTGGGCGGATCACCTGTGGTCAGGAAATCGAGATCATCCTGGCTAACATGGTGAAACCCCGTCTCTACTAAAAATACAAAAAAATTAGCCGGGCGTGGTGGCGGGCACCTGTAGTCCCAGCTACTCAAGAGGCTGAGGCAGGAGAATCACTTGAACCCGGGAGGCAGAGGTTGCAGTGAGCTGAGATCACGCCACTGCACTCCAACCTGGATGACAGAGCGAGACTCTATCTCAAAAAAAAAGAAAAAGAAATCTTTCTCTAGCAGTCATCATAGTACATATAAATAAACTCTGAGACCATATATAGTTCAAGTTATATTTTTGAAAATTTTAAAACAAGTTAATTTGTCCTATGTGTAGAAAGCTCCATTTCTTACTTACATGAATAAACTATATTTGTTTAAAGAATGATATAATTTTGGATTATGTGGTTTGTCATACCTTTAAATTTTTTTAAAGTAATTTATATCTTGAATTTGAGTATAGTATATAATGCTCAATGATCTGACTAATGTACCATCAAAATGGTTTTAACTACTTTTTGAAGAGACGCCCATTGTATTTCTGTGGCAACCAGCAATCAATGGGAGAGCTTTAAATATCCCTAAAGCTGTGGATCTCTCTGCCTTTTGGAATATCATCATGAGAAAAAGCAAGGCATTAGAAGACAGCTATAGAATTCAACCACTGTCTTTGGAGGTTGAGTGAAAGCAGTCCTAACAACTAGCAAATCATATGTTGAAAGACAATTCCACATTTTATATCAACAAATTCACAGCAGCTTTCAGAAAAGGACACAGGCTTATGAGGCTGTCTCAGAAGTTTTAAAGTATGCTATATTCTTATAAAGAGTCATTATTTCTAAAAATGCATAAATATATGCATATAAAAATGAAAGAAAATATACCAAAACATTAATGAGTATTGTAATTATTTACTTTTTTGGTTTTATTTTCAAAATTTTCTGCTTTGTGGATAAATATTTTCATTATTATTATGTACCACAAAAATACTATGAAAATAATTTGTTAAATAAATACACTTAATAAATAATTTAATCCAGTAATAAACCTTAATTTCTAGTCCTAAAGTCATAAAATAAATCTAAAATTTTTGACCTTTTCCATATATTTCTTTTAATTGCTGGGTTGCCTCTGAAACCAAACCATTTATCTTCTATGTTTTACTACTATATCATTGACACTTGACCAATCTTTGTAGCCAAGTATTGAGATTACTTTTAAATTATTTCTATGAATAAGCCTTACATACAAAAGACAAATGATATTTAAACCATACCCACCGATGTTTTAACCATTCATTTTACGGTTATTAGCAATTTTGGGGGTTCAAGTTATTTATAAGGGAATAAATATTAGAACATTTTACTTCCTCTACTTTCCATAAATAGTATAGGACTTTATTGGTCTGCTATTGAACCTTTGGAAAATGTTATTAGCCTCCTACTTAGTTTTTCAGACTAATCTCCCATTTAAACTAAAGGCCCCGGTGCACACTATGGCAGTCAGGTTACACCTGGGATTGGGCAACTCCAATCACAGACTTCTTGAGGCTTCCCTCAAAAACAGTTTAGTGGCTGCCTCCAGGTGTCTCTTGTGGTTTGCTTGGATCCCCAGTGGATTAAGTGGCAAAGAGGAATGCAGCTGGGAGCGCCCTATGCTGCTTGGGGACTTTCCCATCATCTCACTTCCCTCAACCCACTCCACTCATCATCCCGTTTCCCTCAACCCACTCCACTCACTTGACCCCCTGACCTGATGCCCCTCACCACCCTGCTCCACCCTAGTTCTCAGCCCTTAACACGAAACAAAACGTGTGAGAATAAGTGATCTAAAAAGTGACTCACAGGTACTCCTGGCATTCCACGGGGGCCATCTTTCCCTGTGTCCCCAGGTGGCCCTCTTGGGCCTGGAGGGCCGGGGGGTCCTGGAGGCCCTGCCTGTCCTTGGTCACCCTGTGATGGAGAAAGGAACAGACCAGCAATAACCATGAAAGATAAAGACTCAGGTCTTCTTTTCAGCACCTTAAATTTGCATTATCTGATCCACATTTACATTATGAAAAGAACCAGAACAACCACAAATAGAAAGCCTGTAGGCAATTTGCCTCCCAGCAGGGAGCAAATAAATATTCACGCTGGGTGACTGAGTAGATGCTATTAAAATCAAAGCAGCTCAGGAACCAGCACTTCCATTCTTTGAAATAGTGTATATGTTACCACTACAGTCAGAGCTGGTATAAAATGTGTGAATTACTTTATCCATAACACTGCATCAGTTGTATTCACCTCATTTAATAAAATGGCTGCCTTTATAGTTAGACAAATGTGTTTACTTTTTCATACCCTATAAAATTAAGCATATGAGGCTCCCATCATATTGCATAATAATTTATAAATTACCAAAGCTAGAGAGCTTAGAAACTGGATCTGTTAGTAGCTACAATTTAAAATTTTTTAATTAAGAAAAAATTAGATAGGCTTTTAGTATCTTTTTTGGTACTTGTATCTAACATTTCAAACAAAAGCAGCTGACTAAACGTAATTTTGTTTGAGGATATTTCCAAATAAATACCCACCCACCGCCCACACCCCACCCATCAGAGATAAACGGTAAAGCAATAGGTATACAGAGCAATAACCGATGTAAAGAAGAAATCAGACTTCAGCAAGAATAAGCACTACCTTAATCAGGCGGCGTTTAATGAGCTGCTGATCAGCAGAGAGAAACCCATGATTGATTTTAGGAAACACCATCTGATCAGTCAGGTGAGGTCAAAGGTTGAAGTTCAGAGATGAGAGAGTTGAAGAATAGACATCAGAAGGCCCCAAGAAAGAAATAAAGATATACACATTAGACTTATAATGATTATTAAACAAAATAGAACTGGCACTTATGTCTAACGTTAGACCCACTGATTCTTCTCGAAAGAAATATCCTGAAATGCGATGCTGAGACCAGATCTTCGGTGGTAATGAACATTTTTTGTGCTTCATCATTTCACTGTGGACGTTGGATCTTTTTAATGTAGTTTATTCCCAGAAGCAGGTAAGCAGGTGCACCCCTGCATTCTTCACTCTGAGCAGAAAGTCTAGAGACAAAATGCCAGTTCCATTTCCATCAGACTTGTCAACCAGCATAATGTGACGTGAACTTGACTGCCATTTTATTGACACCCGAAGTCCAGAGAGAGTACTTAGGATTATTTAATTGACTGGAAAAATACTACAGAGCATTAGAATGCATACAAATTAAGCCATCAAGGCATGGCATGGTTTTAGATCGCTATGCCCACCTATCTTCACAGTACCTGTTTGACGTCAATATCCTCCTCTCAAGTATGCTCAGGATAACCCTCTTAATAGACATTTGACCTCAATGATGCAAGTGGGGTCCCAAGTGCCCAGTAACTTGACATATATGATGAGAGGAAGCCAACGGGCTCGGTAAGCCAATTGAATGGTTCCTGCTCACGCTTATGCTGATTGCATTTCTGACTACACAGGCATGAGTAACAACCACAAACCTTGACGGTGAGGATCTGATTACTGTGCAGGGCAGCAACTGTGGGGAAGCCTGGCAGGCCCTATGGACGTAGCACAGCACCAAAACAACACAACATAAAACGTCACACAGACATTTCACTGGGGGACAAACAAAACAAGCACATACCTAGCGCCTCCCTTCCCTGGTTCTAAGTCTTGCCTCGTCTGACACACCATAAACAAAATTAGACACATGAGGCCCCAAAATAAACCTTTTTTTTTTTTTTTTTCAGATGAAGTCTCACTCTGTTGCTCAGGCTGGAGTGCAGTGGCCTGATCTAGGCTCACTGCAACCTCCACCTCCCGAGTTCAAGCAATTCTCCTGCCTCAGCCTCCCTAGTGCTGGGATCACAGGCGTGCGCCACCACGCACAGTGAAGTTTTGTATTTTTAGTAGAGACGGGGTTTCACCATGTTGGCCAGGCTGGTCTCCAACTCCTGACCTCAAGTGATCCACCCACCTCGGCCTCCCACAGTGCTGGGATTACAGGCGTGAGTCACCATGTCCAGACTTTTTTTTTCCTTTTTTTTTTTTTGAGACGGAGTCTTGCTCTGTCACCTAGGCTGGAGTGCACTGGCACAATCTCAGCTCACTGAAACCTCTGTCCCCAGGGTTCAAGTGATTCTCTGTCTCAGCCTGCCCAGTAGCTGGGATTACAGGCATGTGCCACCATGTCCAGCTAATTTTTGTATTTGTAGTAGAGACTGGGTTTCACCATGTTGGCCAGGCTGGTCTCAAACTCCTGCCCTCAAGTGATCTGACCGCCTCGGCCTCCCAAAGTGCTGGGATTACAGGCATAAACCATCATGCCTAGTCAAACCAATAATTTCCTAAAGCATGGAATGGGGAAACTGAGAGCTCATGGTCATTGAGCCTGGGGCAGGTACAACGGGATCTGTGTCTACACGGTGTAAAGAGTTTGCTACATGGAGCATTTCTGGAATCTTACAAAATTACAACATCTTAATTACAAAATGTTAGTACAAAATGGAGATAACTATAGACACTGTTATGAAAACCACACTGTAATTTCCCTCCATTGACATTCTGTTTACAGCTCAGGATATACAATACATGTATTAATTCTTTTTTGGACAACAACGGGGAACAAAATTTTGCCATCAGATCATACTTATTCCCCAGAATAAACACAGTACACCTCACAAAATACAGTCTTGCCACCCACATATCAAAATTTCTCTCTCCAATCATATGATGAATCTCAGAACTCTCCTGTTTCAGGAATTCACGCAGAGGTGGTGGATGAAAATCTGTCTCTTATAACATGTGTATTTCATGTCAGGGGGATTTATGGTCACACTCTGCAGTAATCACTTCTGTCACATAACTTTTCCGAAAGAACTTGACAGTTCACACAACCCCTTAATGCAGAAAAGCAGTTTTGAATTCCTTGAGAATACGGAGAGATGTTTCAGAGACTCGTTCTTCAGTAACTTGTACTAACTCCTCCTCACAGGCGTTATCAATTGGTTAAGTCTGAGAGAGAAATTTTGCCTTTGTTCTATTTCTTTTCTAAGAACATGTGAAACTAAAGCCTTTTATTCCTTTTTTTTCCAAAACACAAACACACACACACACACACACACACACACACACACACACACAGAGAACATGTTTACCAGTTTACCATACAAATAAAATAAACAACAACCACAGCAATACATGGCCTGGGCTCTCTCTCTTCCCACCCAAATTTATCTTGCAGATATTTTTAGGAAAGCCCAGGAAATTTCTACATTTTTAGTTTTATTAGTTTTGTGAATATTTCACCCCCCACATGCCTCACATTAGAGATATGTTTTTCATTTTAAGAAAGGCAGAAAAATTAGTTTGTAGTCTGAAGACACTTCTTCAGCTCTAATGCCTTTGATTCTCAGTCTTCAGGACTACAACTTCTCAGGAAGCAAAACAGAGAAAATCTTATCTTTTGCCAAGTCCGTTCTGATAAGGCTATTAAGTGGCTCCGTAGTTTTGAGGTGACCTATGTCCTCTTTTTCTTCTCTCTAAATACAAGTCCTTTAAATATACATTCTGCATAAATTCAGAAATGCTACAAGTTGGAAAACAGATGTATACAATTTGCTTTTGTTTTACTATGGAATATGAGTTTAAAATGTTATTAGATGGTAATGTGCCAGCATCTTTCCATCTGTGACTCATTAGCCCTATATTACACAGTCAGAATTTTATATATAAAGCTCATATTTATGTAACAAAGAACAAAAACAGATACAAACAAGAAGTCTATGAGGGATCAGAATCTTGATTAGTGGCGATAAATCATAATGTCACTTGAAACAGGATTATCTAACAAAATAATTTTAAATTAAAAACCTTTTAGCAGCACACATGGTAGGCCTTACAAATATTTTGAAATTTGAATGTATAAATAAGTCACTTCTTGTACTCATGTCTGAGCATGACCAGCTTTCTATTTGATCATATTTTCAAAATGCTCACACACACACACACAAAGTCTCAAGTTGTATAACTCCTTAGTTTGGGTTCCAATTTTAATGAGATCTAAAGAGAGAAGTGGATAGGCAATTCTCACCTCAGAAAGATCTTTTTCCTCAAACAGAATAATCTCTATTTGAGGAAGCTAATTTATAATCCTTAATCATCTTGACTGTGAAAATGCTACCAATTAGGTGTTTAGAGCTACATTTTAAAGATTTCATTAGCATGCCACGCAAAATAATTTTTCAGGAGTTTACGTGTAGCAAAGTAAAAAGGGGACATGTGGACGGATTCTCTTAAATGCTAACAAAAATCCCATGATTTGGGCTACAATGTCCTAGGACCCTGTGCGTTTCAAACTGGGGTAAAAGTAACCCTGAGAGTATATGCTGGTGTCCTACAGAGTGTTTCAAAGCAATAACAAATATGGTCCATCCTCCTAAAAAAGTCTATTCAATTAATGGCAAATACATTTAAACATTATTATGTAAAGCAAATATTGATATATTATAGGGTTATAGCATTCAAAACTGGACATGTTTTAAAAATTTTCACCATTTGATGGTGGTAAAAAAATCCCATTTCACAGGGGCTGCCTCCAGATCCTAGGTAGACACTGACTCTGCTTCTTGTGTGAGTTCTTTGGAGGGTTGGTTTCTAAAGTACAGGTGTTGACACCTATCCTCAGTACAAGTGTTGACACCTTATGGCTTTGTGTGGCCACACCTGCTAGGCTTCTCTAGTCGCTCATACAGAGGATACAATTTTTATTAACTATACCATTTTTTCCCACAGTATCATTAGTCATATCCTTTCTAAACAAATAAAATGGACATACTTTACTTGGTTTTGCATCTCAGAAAGTTTGCCTGGTACACAGACGGTTTGAGTGGGTGTGGAAAAACAAATGTGTCTCCAGAAAAATATGGAGAAAAAAAAATCCAGGAATATTGAATATTGAATACTGAATATTGAAATAATTTTTGTTATTGTTGTTATTTTTTGAGATGGGGTCTGACTCTGTCGCCCAGACTTGAGTGTAGTGGTGCGATCTCGGCTCACTGCAACCTCTGCCTCCCGGGTTCAAGCAATTCTCCTGCCTCAGCCCCCCTAGTAGCTGGGACTACAGGCATGCACCACCACGCCCAGCTATTTTTTTGTATTTTTAGTAGAGATGGGGTTTCACCATGTTGGCCAGGCTCGTCTCGAACTCCTGACCTCAAGTGATCTGCCCACCTCAGCCTCCCAAAGTGCTGGGATTACAGGCGTGAGCCACTGTACCCGGCCTGAAATAATTTGTACACATTTTCGCCCCCAAATACTTTGAATTATTAAGAAATCAGATGAATAAGAGCTGTAAAACTACCATATATAACTCATTTTTTTCCCTCCTGAGAGCATAAAGCCTCAGACAGCTTCATGAATCTTCATGACATTCTGTGAAGTAGGCAACCATCTCACAACCAGTATTTTGACATCATGACAGGAAAGGCTATATCTCCCCCTTCAGTACCAACTAGAAGAAACAATGCAAGCCTACCCCAAAGGGATATTGAACAAATAAATAATTCATAAGAAATGCTTCTAACTACTTAGAGGCCATACATT
Organism: Macaca nemestrina; assembly: GCF_043159975.1. NCBI lineage: Eukaryota > Metazoa > Chordata > Mammalia > Primates > Cercopithecidae > Macaca > Macaca nemestrina. Next base: position 80,164,726 of record NC_092127.1, on the reverse strand, counting down.
CAAGGTGTTACTGTCATTTTTATTGTGTACTCAGTAATAATGAGTATTATAAGATTATAAATAGTGAGAAAATTTTGTGCTTTCTCAAACGTATTCAGTAAGGCAATGATAGAGCCAGAAATTCAATCCAGGTCTTCTGATTCTAAACTTTGTCATTATGCAATTTATGTGTTTATAATTTTCTTCTACCTGCTTTACAGTTGAAATATCAGAAAGCTTAAAAATTGACTAACATTCAACAATATTTAGAAAGCGTCTGTTGAGCACCTTCTGCGCAACATTCACTATGCCACACGCTGGGGATTGAATGGTGAGCAAGATCCCATGCTCACAGGGTTTACCATCTAGTGGAGAAATAGAAATAAGCTGGCAGTTGTCATACAGAGTGACAAGTATTATGGTGGAGAAGTGGGGGGGCTACAAAGAAAATAAAATGTGCACTAGACACATGTTTCAGGAGCCATGGAAGACCTCCCAAGCCAGGTGAAGTAGAGGCTGGAGGTTGGTACAGGAAGAGTAAAACTAAAGATAGACCATTTAGGAAGGTATGACAATAGTCTAGCTGTGAGATTGTGTCTTAGAACTAGAGGAAGGACAAATCAATTGTTTGAATTGTTATTAAGGAAGTCGAATTTGTAGGACTTGTAACTTGGCTGAGAATATAAGGGTAAATGAGGAGCAGAGAATGGTCCTAGGTCTCTAGCTTGGACAATGGAAGGATAGTAGAGGGAACACAAAGAAAAGGCTTTCTGGGATAGGCAGGTAGTTATGAATGATGAATTCAGCTACAGGTTTGCTGAATTTGAGATGTCTGTGGACAGCCAAGGGGCAGCAGTTGGACATGCATATAGAACAGAAGAAAGGTGAGAAATGACTAGGCACGGTGACTCATGCCTATAATCCCAGCACTTTGGGAGGCTGAGGCAGGCAGATCATGAGGAGTTCGAGACCAACCTGGCCAACATGGTGAAACCCCGTCTCTACTAAAAATACAAAAATTAGCTGGGCATGGTGGCAGGTGTCTGTAATCTCAGCTACTTGGGAGGCTGAGGCAGGAGAATCATTTGAACCCAGGAGGCAGAGGTTGTAGTGAGCCGAGATCACGTCATTGCACTCCAGCCTGGGCAACAACAGCGAAACTCCGTCTCAAAAAATAAATAAATAAAATAAAAAATTAAATAAATAAAAAAGAAAGAAAGACAGGTGAGAATTATGAGCCATAGGGATATGCGAAGTCACCTCGGGAGGTTGTAGAGAGGGCAGTCCTAGGAAAGAACCCTTCAAAAGACTTAGGTTTAAGGGATGAGCAGAGGAAGAGGCAACCACAAAGAAGATGAAAAGGAGTGGCTATAGAAGCAGGAGGAATGGTAATTCTCCTCACAAAAGTTCTAGTCAGGCAAATGACTCAAAATGATAGATGCACATACTTTACTTTGCTGTTTATTGCATCATCAATAATGCTGCCTAAATCACATAAATGACTCATAACAAGAACAGGTTAACAATGGTCAGTGTCACTGACAATGGCTGATCATTGATCAGCACAAGGGAGTGTACCTGAGGTTACAGGGCTATGGATGAAAAGATAATTATTTTACTTACAAAGAGTCAAAGGGTCCCAATAGCAAGTCATATTAAATAAAAAATATGCATTATGCTGAGAAATGAAATCTCCAAGTTTCTCCATAATGTAAATACTATCATGATTCTGTTTGCCCAAAATACATCATGCATTACAACACGACCATTACAGTGGGCATGTGTGCAGCATAAATAGAGATAAATACTCCTCAAAGTTGATAAAATAATTTCTAGCTAAGAGAGACCAGATGGGGAAACACTATAATAGGATACAAAAATATTTAGGTAAAAGAATTGCTTCAGTTTAGCAGAAACTGTTAGAAGGCTAAATTAAGAAAGAAAAGAATTTAAGAGAAGGAAATCTGCAACTAGATCATTCCATATTGCAGTAGATGGTATAATTTATCTGTCTGAAAAGAAAAATCAACTATATAAAGCTAAACAGCTAAAGGAATTTTTGAACAATCATGCAGTATAATAATTGGAGCCTGTGGAAATCAGAAGTTATAACTGATGGTAAAAGATTGCCTCATGGTAGTATTAATTATGGGAAGAATTAGCCTTCTGTAGTTGAATATAATATTTTCAACTGGCTCAAAAAATTACTATTTTTCTATTTTATTGATACTCTAAATTCTATTCTACTACATTTTCTCATAAATTTTAACCCTAGTCACTCCAGGAATTATCTTTTTTTGTCTATAAATGGTAAGTGTAAATTTTACAGGTTATTTGAATATAATATTTTCAACTTGTTCAAGAAGTTACTATTTTTTTATAGATACTCTAAATTCCATTCTACTATGTTTTATCATAAATATTAACCCTAGCCAGTCCAGGAATTATCTTTTTATACGTCGATGATAAGCGTAATTTTACAAGTCATTTGGAAGAAAAACAAAACAATGCAATCTCTGTATTGACAAATGTCATTAAATACTGTAGCTACTAAAATGCTAAGTAAGTGAAGACAGCCTGCAAAAGATCTATGAATAAGAAGACAGCAGATAAACTTCAACACTGGCAAGTGCAAAGTATTAAGAAAAGTGCCTAAACTACTCATATAGTGCCGAAGGCTCTACTTGTTGTATATAATCTATTAGGGGATTCCAGGGCTTGTTGTAAAGTGTTCCCTAATGACATACAGCTAAGAAAGGCCAATAGAAGATGAGACCCCATGAAAAGAGGTAGAATTCCTGAAGAAGGTTTTTCCTGATCTGAGTGAACCAGAGAAGTATAGACACAGGATACAGGGAAGAAAAATAAAGCAGCCTTGAAGTCTGGGAAGATGTACAAAAATAAAACTGTATTGATTTTATTTATATATACTCTGCTAGAACTGGATCAGAGCTATTCTCTACAAATAAACATCAAGAGAGCAGTCCGGTCTTAGGGTTTCTTAATAATAATTAAAATAATAAATAATGACAATGGTGATGATGGTATTAATAGTGGTTAAGGCTTATATGATACTTCCTTTGCGTGAGGTATTCTTCTAAGAGTTTTATAAACATTAACTTTTTTAATCCTCACACCAACTACTTGACAGATGAGGAATTTGAGACACGAAGAGGTGAGGGGTCTCGCCCACCCATCTGTAAGTGGCAGAGCCACGAGTCACCCCCTGGCCACCTGCTCCAGTGTCAACCATCTTAACCAGCATATTTTCCATAAATTTTTCTTTTTTTTTATTTTTTTGAGACTGAGTCTTACTCTGTCACCCAGGCTGGAGTGCAGTGGCACAATCTCGGCTCATTGCAATCTCCGCCTCCTGGGTTCAAGTGATTCTCCTGCCTCAGCCTCCCAAGTAGGTGGGACTACAGGCATGCAGCACCACACGCCCAGCTAATTTTTTTTGCATTTTTAGTAGAGAAGGGTTTTACCATGTTGACCAGGATGGTCTCAATCTCTCGACCACATGATCCGCCCACCTTGGCCTCCCAAAGTGCTGGGATTACAGGCATGAGCCACCGTGTCCAGCCCCATATCTTCCATAAATTTTTCATAGTCTCTGAATTTCATTTTCACTTATTCATTTATTCAATAAGAATTTAACACAATTGCACAATGACCAAGGCAATATTTGGACATTGGGATTAGAGCCGTAAACAAGATAGACCTTATACCAGGCCTTATGGAGCTTAGAATGTATGAAGGCAGGTAGACATGAAACAAGCAACTTCAAACGTGGCTGGGATCTCTTTTGCTAACATTTATCCATGCTCTTTTTCTCTTGTATTTTTTCATTTCCTCCCCACTCCTTCATCAAGCTCTTAGATGACCCTTTGCTTAGGGCCTCAGAGGAGGCATAAGGAGGCAGAGTGCAAGACGTAACTTGTCTACCAACATTTCTAGAAATGAAAAATACCTAGAAAGACACTCCCCCAAACTAGAAGTGAGGAAAGAGATCTGTAGTCTCCGAGAGCACAGAGGGACCTAAGCTCTGCTTCCCAGCAGCACTTCCAGGAAAGCAACACCACAAAGAAATGGCCATGTGGCATGTCAGATAGACATGTGTGAGCAGGCTTGCAAAGGATTCCCCCGCCTGAAGTACCGCACAGAAGTAGCAGAAAGATTCCCATGCCCCATAGGTGCAGTCGTGACACACTAGGAGACCCTTGTGGCTAGCCACTCTCAAAGGGCAACGATACTTTTCCTTCCTGATACTTCCGCCTAGATGAACACTGGAAAAAAATAGAAAATATATTTTCCTTTTCTAAAGACATACTGAATCAACACTTGGTATATAGAGATTAGGTTCTATTTTAGGAACTCTCCCTGGAGATGTAGACTCTGTTCTTCAATTTGGGCAAGGTCAAGATAAGGGCAATGGCAAAGGGTTGTAAGGATTCCTGTGGGAGGTCAGATTGATGAGAACAAGAGGGATGAACTAAAACATGCATTCCTTCGTGTGACAAAGTTCTCTGGAATACATGCTATACGCCAAGTACAGTGAAAGAAGCTGCAGGGGTTCAAATCTAATAGGGGAGAGGGAATTGTCATATGAATGTCAATCCACATGGAAAATGTGTTAAATTAGTGCTCTGGTTAGAGGAGCAGGCAGTACTTAAGCTTATTCTGTCTGAGGATTGGAGTAAGACTCCCATAAAGGTAGAAATTAAGACATGTGAAGATGATTAGGATCCTGGTATTGCAGTGAAGTGTGGACTGGAGGCCTCTGGAGGAAGGTATTCCAGTCTGTAGCACAGTGAACAAAGGAGAAGGTACACTCAGGAAATTCTGATAAGGTGAGTTTGGCTGTGGTGAAGCACACACATTTTAGATAAATGCCTGGAAAAATTAATAGGGCACAGATGTGGGAGGTCTTAAAAGAAGCTTCAAGAGTGAAGTAGTGGAAAGCCATGAAGGTTTTTATACAACGAAGGTGCCATGCCATGTGAGTACGAGGAAGACAATTCTGACACAGTTAGAGAACAGATTAAAAACCCAGATATGGTTCATGATCCTTCATCTGCAGTTCCAAAATCCAAAGTCCCCGAAGATAAATATTTTTTCTTTTTTAAATTTTTTTTCTCCTTCCTACCTCTCTCTCTCTCTCTCTCTCTCTCTGTCTCTCTGATGGTGTCTCACTCTGTTGCAGAGGCTGGAGTACGGTGATGCAATCTCAGCTCACTGCAAACTCTGCCTCCCAGGTTCAAGTGATTCTCCTGCCTCAGCCTCCTGAATAGCTGGCACTACAGGCACCCACCACCATGCCCAGCTAATTTTTGTATTTTTAGTAAAGATGGGATTTCACAATGTTGGCCAGGCTGGTCTCAAACTCCTGATCTCAGGTGATCCACACACCTTGGCTTCTTAAAGTGTTGGGATTACAGGCGTGAGCTACCGCGCCCAGCCAAAATATTTTTTCTTAAGTTTTAAAGTTTTTCCTGTTTTCAGGAAACTTATGTGATGGAAAAAACTTACTTGAACAGATGTAAGGCTATTTATGGTCATTAATAATCCTTCTAAGTGTGAATATGCATATGTTTCACTGTAGAATTTGATGGTTTGATTACAGGGTGTCTCAGGCCCCTAAGGGTTTCAGACAATATGCACAGCATGAACTAAATTAACTTTCTAATTCCTAAAAACCCTAAGTTCTGAAACACGCTTAACTAACAAGAGTTTTAAGAAGGGATTGTGAGCCTAGTTCAAAATTAATGACAAAGAGCTCTTCAGCAGAACTGAAGATTATAGAAAGAGTGATAAGTTTTGAATTTGAGGAAACGAATGTGGGTTTGAACAATAAAATGTATTAATTATAGACAAGTCTAAAAAATGCCCTGTCTCAATATATGGCAATTTGCATTACATATTATAATTTATACCAGTTTGTAGTAATTAAAAATAAATCTACTTTTATGATTTCAGTGTTATATATTAATAAGAACTACTATGATCAATTGTCTGGTATACATCTTTTAATTAATTGCCTTAATGAATAAATAAGGACATTTATAATTAGCACCTGTTTTTCAAATAAGCAAAAAATAACCGTGAAAATTTTGTCCTTTTATGAAATGAAAAAAAATTCTCCAGCAGTCCTGTTTAGAACGTCAATTTGATTGTCAAACACTGCATAAAAATCTACTTAAACCTCCCTGTGAAAACAAAAATGGTGCAAAAGCAGGCTTGAATTCAGCCCTATCTGAATTTCATGCAATATGCCTTTGAAATACAAATTTTGAATTATGGAGCTCAGATTATATAGTTTTTTAATTCTCAAAAACTCTTCCAAGATGGTGCAGTATAAAAATAGCATGCAATACAATAATATTTTGGAACTACATTTCTATAAAACCTAGGCTGCTCTTCAGTTGAGGTTGCCAGGTCAAGGACTCATCTCAACTTGAGTATATCCCATCCATTTTCTGAAAGGAAACAGTCTACATCTGGGAGAGGAGGTACAGCATGGATCAGGAAAGAAGATCAGTAGCTGACAGGGCACCTGACACTAAAGGGAAAACAGGCATTTCTCCAGTAGTCTGTGAGAAAACCTCAACTTTTTTTTTCTGGATGTTTCATGCTGGGAGAGAAAGCATAAGTGTCCTGCCATTCTCTGGATACTCTATTTAGTACTCTCATTTAATGAGCATTTGCTAAACATCCTTGTTTGATACTAGACTGAGTTGACTCTAAAATTCCTTGGGCATGCACCCTGAATGTAGCCTCTTTTCTACTCATGGAAGAAGTAGATGGCTATAATGGATGGAAAATCATCCTGTACTTCCTTGTATACCTCTGAAGTTCAACATCCACCCTAAATAAGGTTTAGCCCACAGTAAATGCCTGACAGCCCTCTGGGATAACTGAACTCTTCAAAAAGATAATGGAGTGCTTGGAACAGTAGAGCAGAGAGTAACGTTACTTGCAGTGGTACTCTTCTAGGTACCTTTCTCTACTAGTTCATCTGGTCCTGTTCTCCAACATCCTCCTTTAGTTCAAATCCTAATTTTGTAGTGTTTTCTCAGGGTCTGCTCAATTATACAACAGTAAAATAGAGTCTGTTGCTTGAGGGCATCCCTGAACTCTGCATGTTTCCCAAAGAGGCTAAAATATTTATTGCAATTTAGGACATATTTGAACATTCTGTAATTATTTTTGTATTTGATGTCACTTGTACATATGGAGTAAATTCAAATGACTATAAGAATTGGCAGATAATGTAAATAAAGAAGCAGGTTGAAGACAAAAGGAAGTGGGGAGACTTCGCTGAATAGAAGAGTGAAGCTGGGGCTGAAAGGAAACAATAACTAATCCCTTGATTTTTGCCACAGATGAAAGCAGACTTAGTGTGGCTACATCTTCACCTGCTTCATGAGAAACCAGAAATGAAAGTCTTTTTTTAAGAAAAAAATAAATGCTTCAGATTTTAATGTTTGCTAACAATTGAAATTTTGTTTACACATTTTATATTCCAAATGAAAATACATTTGATAGTAGGATTTGTCTCACAGATCACCAGTTAAAGATCTCTGATTTACTGTTTTTGAATGGTGAAATACAAACAAAACAACTGTAGGACTTTGCCTCATAGCACACTTAGCCCAACCGATAGAACTTTATTTTGTTGCATTAGCATTTGAAGAAAGGGTTACTGGTTCTTATTGTATCAATTACACATTGTAATTCACAGCACTGATTCTTAAATCATAGAAATGTCAAAATACGATTGTTATACACTATCTCTAGCAGGAATAATAACAGAACAAGGTATAATTCCTTTTTGAAAAGGACGTACCTACATCCCATAGTGATTAATTCATCTGGGAGGAGTCCCATGATTTGCTGTTAATGAAAGAGGCTGTTGTAATCTACATGAGAATTATGGTTTCTCTGGGATTGTCAAAACCAAATTTCCTGACTTCTATGAAATTAAATCTAAAGTTTAGAATGACATAAATATTGAAAAATCATAAAATAAACTTTCTACTTTTTGGTTTTAATTTCCTAGTGGTTGATAATGTTATTTAATGAAATGCAGTACATTTTTCATATTAAGTAGTGTATCACATGCCATCATGTTTATTTAATTCTTAAAAGTGATATTTATTTGCACATATAATTTACTTGAAATAGCTACACTGATAATATTCATATTTAACCTCAAAACTCTTTTATACTTCCAAATTTCAAGTACTTTTATGCTTCCAAATTTAGATAATAATAAGGCAGACAAAAATGTCAAGAGTAAAGATTAGATTGTCTTTGTTACTGAAAATGAGGGCTCAAAATATGCCTTAGGTACAATTTTGAATAGGAACAATTCTTTCTTTATTTAAATGTACTTAATATTCCATTTATCAAAGAAAATTGTCCATATATAATAGAAAAAAGATTTTCTCTTTTTATGGTTACATGAATTAATTCAAAGTGTAACGTGGTCTTTCAACTTAGTAAATTTTAAATGATATATATGCATTATTTGCGATTACATAAAAGAGAAAAAAAGGGAATGACAATGCTCTCGGTTTGAATGCATAACTAATCCAGACCAAGGAAAAAACTTTCTCTGATGTTTTAAAATATCTAAAAGCAATAGCCCAATTTACAAAATACAGACGTATGTTATAAATCTTTTTTTTTTTTAATGGGTCTTCGATTTCAGTACCCACAGGAACAAAGTTTATGTTTTAAAAACCAGGTGGCATCTGGGATACCCAGATAAGTGACCAGTTCTACCACCTCATTAGCTACAAGTTTTATGACTCACATATGTGGTTAAAAAAATTACAAGATGTATGTCTGTCATGTCATTATTGAAATTGAATTGCTTATTTTCACATAAGGGAATGTCAATCATTCTCCTTGGGTGATATGGGATTTTAGCAAGTAAGAAACATGAAAGAGAGGAAGAAGAAGTTACTATTTTATAGCTCTGGGATGAAGCTTCGTAACATTATAAAGAGTTGAGATTAAGCTTCATAAACTTTAACTGTGAAATTGTCCATGTTTCCTGACTTGCGAAATGTTGGGGAAGTTAATGTTGGAAAAGTGGCACAAAACAAATTTGACTAAGAAAAAAAAAGATTTTTCAAGGGAAACGCGAGTCAACTTTTGTACAAGGCATAATTACTCAATTTGTGAATTACTAAGGGCCTAATAATTCACAAATTGCAGAGTGGACTTCCCCTCTCCTATTCTTTGTAGGATTTCCTTCTTTATGAATATCTTAATTACAAATAAGGAAGGAAATAAAAAAGGAAGTGAAAGTCAATCCAAGGATTAACACAGAAGAGTAGCATGGAACATTATGATCTGTGTCAGGAGCACTTAGGCTCCATAAAGACTGGGAGGAATTTCTAAGGGCAACAAAAAGAGCATGTTCTGTTAGATTCAGACAGAGAAGCATAATAAAATAATAGATCTATTTTTTTTCAGTCAACTGAGAATAAAATGTGAATAGTTGATACAAGAAAGCAATAGCAACCAGTTCCTATTTAGCTTCTAATTCTCTGTCAAACAGAAAAAAATATAGTTGTTTGAATTAAACATTGCCACAAATACTGGTGTATTAAATGCCAAGGAAAGTGAAGAGATTACTAACGAAAACTTTGCAAATATAAATGTGTTTTAGCCCGAATAAATAGCTTTCAAAATACTGAGCATTTGCCAAAAAAATTACTCAACCATTCACATCACTTTTTCGGGAACTGTGAAAAGTGTAAGAAGCAATAGAAGAGAGAAAAAGGTAGCTCTGTGAAGTATAGACAGATTGCTAAAATGTATAATGACCTAAGTAAAGATGAGAATATATTATTAAAAGGATTGTTGGTGAAAATTTATAACAGAATACTAACTTTATTTCCTTTGTTAAAAAGGGTTATTAGTAGGTAGATGCACATATGTAACTGGATTTCAGCAAGTGGTATGCCAAGGTTTCCTGTATTATCCTTAGATTCTATATGGAGAAATCTGAACTGAAAATCAATGAAAAGAATGGATTTATAACTGGTTGAACAATCTACACAGATAATAATGCTTAACCAGTCACACAGTTCAGGACCTCCTGACTGATCCATTCAATATACATTTTTTTGTTTTGTTTTTTTGAGACAGAATTTTGCTCTTTTCTCGCAGGCTGCAGTGCAATGGCGCAATCTTGGCTCACTGCAACCTCCGCCTCCCAGGTTCAAGCGATTCTCCTGCCTCAGCCTCCTGAGTACCTGGGATTACAGGTGAGTGCCACCGCACCCAGCAAATTTTTATATTTTTAGTAGAGATGGGGTTTCACCATGTTGGCCAGTCTGGTCTCAAACTCCTGACCTCAGGTGATCCACCTGCTTTGGTCTCCCAAAGTGCTGGGATTACAGGCATGAGCCACTGTGCCCAGCCTCGATATATGTATTAATGAATCAGTCTTCTCAAACTTTGGGTGTGGGAATGATTTTTGTCTCTACATGAATATTTCTACATCTATATCTCAAATATCCAGGAAGTAGGAGAGAAGAAGAGGTATAATGATTGTTGGATTGCAAATCAGAATCCAGAGGGGACCTCAACAGGATGGAATGATGAGAGTGGTATACTAATAACATGGATAAAAGAAAGTAACGGTGTGTGAATCCAATAAACTAGTTATGTAAATACACAATTGAGAACCTAAGAATAATAGTAAAAAAAAATTTAAGAATTTAAGTTGATAAATTTATACATTAATATATGATATGGCTGCCAATGTTGTTTCAAGCTCATCTAATTCCAGACTGTATTAACATAAACAGACACATACAGAGGTAGGTTTTATCCCAAACACATTTATCCAGGTGTGCCTGGATAAATGTGTTTGCTTTCTACACATTATCCTTTAAGGAGGACATAGGAACATGTATAGAGAACCATGACAGTAAGAGGGCAAAAACTGTTCACATGAAGAATGGATGAAGAAGACGGGGTTGGAGCAGGAGAAGATGAGATGGGACATGAGAGGTATTTTAAACAGGCTGAAAACTGAAGGAAGAGCACAGAGTAGAACCACCACCACCACAGAGTGTATTCAGTTTCAGCTGGGCCATCACTGCCAAAGAATATAACCAATAATGGAAGAGCTTTAAGGTTCATTTCACCCATGAGCTTCAGTGTTTCTATAAACCACTGAAGGATAGTCATGTTTAAGAATAATTAGTTCAGAAGACAGGACTGAAACTAAATGTATAGGAAGTAGAGAATGGTAGACATTGATTCAAAAGAAGGAACAATAAATATTTGTTGAATGAATGACTGAATTAATTTGCAATGTTAGAACTATCTATGATTAGAATAGTCTGCTTTTTAAAAGAGTGAGTTCCTTGTCACTGAAGATGTTTGAATAAAACTCAGCTTAGGACACCCTATAGAAGTTTCTAGGCAATTAGCTGGCAGGGCCAATTGCCTAAATGGGTGACATGGGTTTATTTTACTGTTATAAGAAAAAGTCTGATGAGGCAGCAAATGAATTTCTTTTATCTATATTATCTTCCCCCTCCTCATCACTCTTTTAAAATAGGACAACGATCATTTATCTAGAAAGTCTTTCTGGTATTGCCAAACCATTTTTAATTCTAATAAAAAGCAAAATGTGACCTCCTATATTACCCAATAGTTTAAAACACTATAAGAAAAAAAAATTCAGATGCATTCAACTCTTTCCAATAAAAGGAAATACAATCTACCATATAGGATTCTATTTATGTTATCTTTTTTATTTTTTAACCTTTGGACCATCTCATTAAATTCTATTTTTATTGCAGTCAGATAAATTAACTTTCAATCTATTTTTATATCAAAGTGGACACAAAGAAAAAAGAATTGAATAATACTGACCCAAATTAGTTCTTCATCTTAAGATTTGTCAATACAACCATAAGGGGCAACTCCAAAAAATTCATGATCTTGTTCTTCATTGATGCCTCAACAGGGCAATTTTGTTAGAAATACTTACAAGGGAAAATGTTCCATTAACCCAACTGCGCAAACAAAATCCAGAAAGTACATATAATAACTTAAAACATGGGTGTTTACAGAAGTATATGGACTAGTATTATAAATGAGATTATTTGGGTCCAACAACGAAAACATATGCAACTAAATACAATATGATTCTAAATATCTATGAATTTTGGCTATGACCTATATAAGATATCTAAGCGAGATCATCTTAGGTGATAAACCAACATTTTTTTTTTAAAAAAAACCTCTAGGAAATTCTGAAATTTAGAGTCCCATTTTTCGTTAAAGGAGTGATTCTGAAATTCTCCCCCTCAAAGTCTCCTGTGTTTCTAATTTTAAACATACGCAATTAAAAGACTAAAATTCATCTTTTTCACATTATTTACATGTTACTTAAAGACAGTTATTCTGTCTACAACTGTGCTAACTTTCTAAAAATTCTGTTATTCTATAATTTATATTTTAAACAAAAAATCTTGCAGATAACATAAATTCTGTTGGACTCTTGATGCAAAACTACCAAGTTTGAACTATACTAATTTTAATCTTTGAGCAGACTGGTATACTAATAAAAATTCTACAGTACCATAGACTGAAAACCACAAGTATAAAAATAATTCTATATAATTTTAAAACAAACCATATGTAAATTATGTTAAAGGAACTATTATAGCCTCTTTTTATAGGAAGTAAATGATTTATAATTAATTGTTTTGTGATCTATGTGTTTGTATATTTTGATGGAGTTTGTCATCATAACATCAAAAGCAAAATCATCCTAATATCTAGTCCAGGTATTGCAAACTTCAATGCCAACAGAAACTGCACACATATGTAAGTAAATGGAACAGGTTGGGTGTCACCGGGGATAATCCAAAATGCGTGGCCTACCTAAAGCAGACAGACTCCATTCACCTTCAGCCAACCTTCCTTATAAAGGAAGGTAAACTCAATGGTGCCAGCTTTTTACATTTCTCAAGAGAAAACTTTAAATAAGTCAAAAGAACAAAGCTGGAGGCATCACGCTACCTGACTTCAAACTATACTACAAGGCTACAGTAACCAAAACAGCATGGTACTGGTACCAAAACAGAGATATAGACCAATGGAACAGAACAGAGTCCTCAGAAATAATACCACACATCTACAGCCATCTGATCTTTGACAAACCTGAGAGAAACAAGAAATGGGGAAAGGATTCCCTAATTAATAAATGGTGCTGGGAAAATTGGCTAGCCATAAGTAGAAAGCTGAAACTGGATCCTTTCCTTACTCCTTATATGAAAATTAATTCAAGATGGATTAGAGACTTAAATGTTAGACCTAATACCATAAAAACCCTAGAAGAAAACCTAGGTAGTACCATTCAGGACATAGGCATGGGCAAAGACTTCATGTCTAAAACACCAAAAGCAACGGCAGCAAAAGCCAAAATTGACAAATGGGATCTCATTAAACTAAAGAGCTTCTGCACAGCAAAAGAAACTACCATCAGAGTGAACAGGCAACCTACAGAATGGGAGAAAATTTTTGCAATCTACTCGTCTGACAAGGGCTAATATCCAGAACCTACAAAGAACTCAAACAAATTTACAAGAAAAAAACAAACAACCCCATCAAAAAGTGGGCAAAGGATATGAACAGACATTTCTCAAAAGAAGACATTCATACAGCCAACAGACACAGGAAAAAATGCTCATCATCACTGGCTATCAGAGAAATGCAAATCAAAACCACAATGAGATACCATCTCACACCAGTTAGAATGGCGATCATTAAAAAGTCAGGAAACAACAGGTGCTGGAGAGGATGTGGAGAAATAGGAACACTTTCACACTGTTGGTGGGATTGTAAACTAGTTCAACCATTATGGAAAACAGTATGGCGATTCCTCAAGGATCTAGAACTAGATGTACCATTTGACCCAGCCATCCCATTACTAGGTATATACCCAAAGGATTATAAATCATGCTGCTATAAAGACACATGCACACGTATGTTTATTGTGGCACTATTCACAATAGCAAAGACTTGGAATCAACCCAAATGTCCATCAGTGACAGACTGGATTAAGAAAATGTGGCACATATACACCATGGAATACTATGCAGCTATAAAAAAGGATGAGTTTGTGTCCTTTGTAGGGACATGGATGCAGCTGGAAACCATCATTCTTAGCAAACTATCACAAGAACAGAAAACCAAACACCGCATGTTCTCAGTCATAGGTGGGAACTGAACAATGAGATCACTTGGACTCGGGAAGGGGAACATCACACACCGGGGCCTGTCATGGGGAGGGGGGAGGGGGGAGGGATTGCATTGGGAGTTATACTGATGTAAATGACGAGTTGATGGGTGCTGACAAGTTGATGGGTGCAGCACAGCAACATGGCACAAGTATACATATGTAACAAACCTGCACGTTATGCACATGTACCCTAGAACTTAAAGTATAATAATAATAAAAAATAAATTTAAAAAAAAGATTTATATGAAATCACCCAGTATTAGCAAATAATCTGGGAAAGAAAAATGAAATGTATCTACTACCAAAATCTGGTTCACAGGCTACCAGTCTGCAGCCTCTAATCTGCTCCTTTGTGAATTACTAATTTAAAATATAGAAGGAAGATTGCACCAAATAGTGAACACATTCCAATAACAGGAAAAAAATAAAGACACTGAATTCCTTTTCCCTACTACAACCAAAGGTGTTAATCTCTACCCTAAAAAGAAATTCCATATTAGTTGTGACAGTTTCTCAAACTACAACCCTGTTGGCACATGCCATTACATTTGACACATTCTAAAAATTGTGACTTGTTGTAACAGTTACAATATAAAATTCTGGGTAGATACAATGACTCAAACTTTGCATTCTTCTCTGACACATTTTATTAGAAGTACATGGCTCCAAAGTGGAAGTAATACCACAGACCAGTATAGAGTTACAGTATTAACATTCAGCATAGTACTGGTGACATAGCAAGCTTTCTCCAATTCAATTTTGTTTGACTTTTCTGCCTAAAAATGTAAAATGAAAGGTGAAGTTGTAAATCTCTACATTAGCTTTCTGAACAAATCCAAAAAGTCTAATAGATCTCCAGATATTCCCTTCTTCCTGAAACTCCTCAAAATTCATTTCCTTTCATAAAATTTTTGAATAATTGCAAATGACTACTAAACAAAAGGTTGCAAGACTGAAAAGTGATGTTGTACTGAACAAAAAAGGCAACAAAAATAGAATGGCTTTATAATGTTGTATTCCAGAGTTTCCTAATATAGAAGATCTTTTAGAAAATTCACTTTGTCAACCTAGAAATAATGTGTTTATCTATGCCAGAAAATGAAATAACGTGTGTAGTGGGGTAAAGCTCTTAACGTAAACATAGTAGTTATCTATTTGGCAGAGAAAGAAAAAGAGATTGTTCAAAGACAGCATATTCCTTACTATTCTTTTCATCATCAAAATTATACTGATTGTAAACTATATTACACATTTTTTAAACAACAAAGATGTACCACCAAAGAAATGTAAGAACATTAATAAAAATGGTTAAATTGTAGCTAGTGGCTTTCTACCATATCATGCATATAAGCCATGTTAACAAAGACAAAATACAGTAATTTTTCATGTCCAAAACATGAGATAAAACTATGCCAGTGGTTTAAAATCTTTCCAATGCTATGTTCTCAAAGCACAGTTCAGTAGGATAAAAATGAACTGAGGATAGGGAAGAATCAAGGCTGAAAAATTACAAAGTGCTGCTATAACTTCTGTTAAATTCAAGGACTACATTAGAGCCCCTTTTATATGTAAAAGTCTGCATTCCTAAAAGGAAGCTTTGGTGCTGGCATTCTAGAACCATCTTCTTCAACCACTACAAAATAGAAAGAAAAGCTATATCTAAGAAAAGTCATCTGTCTCCTGAATTAATCTCCAAGTTTCCTCTAAAACTGAAGTCAAGGTAAATATTTGTTTCTCAAGATTACCTTGAAAACGTGTCAGAGCCAGTCTTTGATGCAAGTATCAAGAACTTCCACTGTGCTTGCTTCCATCTCACTTTGCAAAGAAATACTAAAAATGATTTCCTTGCATGTTAAGGTATGTAAGAAGAAACCTCTAGCACTAAATTATGGTTAATTTACATTCTCTTTAACCCTGAAATGCTATACTGAATAGAAAAATACTTTTAAAAAAACAATTAATTAGAAGACGAGGAGCTTAACAATTTTTGTGCAAAAAGCTAAGGAAGATATCTCAAGTTAATCTAAAAAGCTTCATAGATTTCTTTGAACATTTACCTATCTTTTAATAGGAATTAGAGTACAAACAGGAATAGGTTCACATTTGTGCATGTTTAGATCTTGTATATGCGGAGAATCTGTATTTATGGACAACTCTGCTTCATAAAGACATTATTGGTGAGTGTAATTATGAGTAAGTATTCACACACAGATATGTGTATATAAAATATTAGTCTATTAGATATAGACTAATTCCTGTCGGTGAGAACTGAAATGCATTCACACTAGCATATGGAATGAAATACAGTACAATATTTTAAACCACTGGCTATAAAAGGCAAGTGTTTGATAATTCTTAATATAAGAAGTAATTCATAAATCTTGCAAAAGACAATCCAAAATGTATTATTTTGATTGTCTTTCACAAGATTTGCCACTTAGTTTTTAGTCGCATATGATTACAGCATATGCAACTTCAAACTAAGGCACATCTCAGCAGGTTCTCCTGTTCTGTTCTGTTCTGTTCTGTTCTGTTCTGTTCTGTTCTGTTCTGTTCCGTTTTGTGCTTGGGCATCACTCCCTCAGTCACTTCCTTCATTCTGTACTTCCTACCTCACCAGTGGAAGAATTTCCCTTTAGCAGTCCCGGAAATATCACAAAGTGGTGGCTTCCTCTCAATGATGACAAGGTCAAGATTTTGGCATGAAATTTCAAGATTGGGCCACAATTTAAATAGTCTAGCTAAGTAAATTAAACTCAGCCTCTAAAAATAATAAGTCTGATGAAAGGCCAAAGGTATAAAAATATTTTTGAAAACAATTGAATGTATTCTTAATTAAAATTTTGATTGTATCTCCCTTAGATTTTTCTTCCCCTGCCAATAAACAGAATATTCAGGCTGACACGTTCTTTCGAAGACATGGCAAATGAGACAGGAATTACCACCTGTTGTTCTCTTGTCCTTCCTAATGTTACAGTTGGTTCCTGCCATTTCCCATTGCATCCCACAGGCTTCAAGCCAGGACAGCACTCTCACTCTGCCATGGCAATTTTTCTCTCCTTTTGTTTTCCCACCACCATTTCTCTACCCTAATTCTTTTTTTTTTTTTTTTTTTTTTTTTTGAGACAGAGTCTCGCTCTGTCACCCAGGCTGAAGTGCAGTGGCGGGATCTCGACTCACCTCCACCTCTCGAGTTCAAGCAATTCTCTTGCCTCAGGCTCCCAAGTAGCTGGGACTACAAGTGCTACGCCCGGCTAGTTTTTGTATTTTTAGTAGAGATAGTATTTCACCATGTTGGCCAGGATGGTCTTGATCTCCTGACCTCATGATCCACCCGCCTCAGCCTCCCAAAGTGCTGGGATTACAGGCGTGAGCCACCGTGCCCGGCCCTTAATTCTTAATTATAAGGAATTACTTTAGGCCTGAAGCTGACTAACATACCTGTACTGAAAAGAGTATCCTATGTAACCAGTTATTTGATGGTTTGGAATGCTACACTGGAGGTTTTTGATACTACCTTTCCATCACTGACTCTTTTGTCAATCAGATTCATGCTAAATTCACAAGCTTATAAAGCATCATAAGAATGCCTGGAAGTTCTTGGTATGTGAAACTGTAAAACCAATAGTGTTGTTATTATTATTATTATTATGATTACTATTTGTCTCTCTATGTGTGTGTTAAGTAATCCATTTGTGCTAATAAAACCCACTAGTGATCAATAAAGTTTTCTCTGAATATCAACATTTTTCAAGCAAAGTTTAACTGGCTTCTAAGAGATGAAAAGCAAAGCTTCCTCATCCCCCAAAGTCACTGTAGAATTACATTTGAAGTAGGGCCTTGCAACTGACATCCTTTTCCTACAAAGCCAGTCTTGTTTGCCAATTGTGATTTACAGGCTGTGTCTGCTGCAGGGGACTGCTGGACACATTAGTGCAGGTATGCTTATGAAAGGATGCGGCTGTCTGGCATTAAATGACTTTCCAGA
Source organism: Macaca nemestrina (assembly GCF_043159975.1). Taxonomy (NCBI): domain Eukaryota; kingdom Metazoa; phylum Chordata; class Mammalia; order Primates; family Cercopithecidae; genus Macaca; species Macaca nemestrina. Next base: position 80,146,475 of record NC_092127.1, on the reverse strand, counting down.
GACCCATCTTGTTCAGACCTATAGGAACTGTTCTCCCTGAACATGATCTGTCAATGCATAAGCCATTATTCCACCCATTCTGAAGGGAAGAATCAAAAATATAATCCTGCCCTCCAGTCCCTTCTGTAAATCGTGACGCACCATTAAAATCTGCTGTTTTATACTTTCTTGACTTCTATTTGTTTAATCCACTTCAAATATTTCCAGTTGCAACTATAATTCTACATTTGGGAGTGATACAAAAATAATGGTGGTAATAATGTTCAGTTTTGTTAGTGTAAATTGTTTACAAATTGCTGTATTTTCTATCCACAATACGTTCATTATTCATAGGTATTACCAGCTAACGTATAAATTGGATTTTTTTTTAACATTTCAAATACAGGTTTTAGTATATTTACTAAAAGGCTTACATTCTCTACATAATATTGAAAGTCACCAACCCCAAATCAACTTTCACATTTTTAGCATATGCCTCCATTGTAGGCATTAGTGCAACTCATAGCTCTACATTACATGAATAAATAAATCTAAAAATCTTTTATTTGGATTCAGGTAAAAAATAAGCTTGCTTAAATATAAGACAAAGAATAAAACCTTCTGTATAGTTTCATGTTTGAGAGAGGATTATCAATATATTACTTATCAAGGAAGTCTTTAAATTATTTAACCAATATTTTATAAAAAGCAGCACTTATAAAAATCCAAACAAAAGAAATATAAATGGAATAATATTAAATATCATACACAAATATATTCTCTTTCAATTAAAATATGTCACTCTACTTATTTCAAGAAAAATGTGAAATAGTGCCCCTAAGCTTGAAAAGATAAGGCATACATCCAGAGATATATGTAACGTGAAAAAGTGAGAAGAATATTGCAGTTTACATAAACAATGAGCACAAAAGTGTGGACAAATGAAATCTCTTTACTCCATAAAATGGAAATAATTATTTATATATCATATGTAAATAATTTCTTCCATATCATAATTAAACAATGTAAATAATTAAATTAAATTAATAAAATAATAAATAGTAAACAATAAAATTAATTAAAATAATGTAAATAATCAAATAATTATTTACATATGATGGTCACTGTACTCAAAAGACAAAAAGGAAATCCAATGGTTATTTAAACTGGTTGGCATCATTTTCCAGAATTTCTTGGCAGAGGATGTACTTAGGATTGGATTTTGCTTTGGTTTTGATTTTAATATCTCTGTGGTCATTAACAGAATTTTCAGTTAAAGGCTCACATCTCAGGCATTTCACTACTATACTATTTTATATATATAAGCATCTTGCACAATGTTCCTTCTTACTTTCATATATTTTGTATAAAAGTTGACTCAACTGAATTACTATATTTATTCCGTAGAGATAGATTTACTTACATAATCTTTTACATTAAAGACATATATACAAGATTTAAAGTGACATAATATGGGTAGACCCATTATTGCTCATCCTTTCCAAATCTCTCTTTTTTTTTCATATTTGATGAGCCCAGCCATTCAACCACTAACTCTGAGATAAAATTCAAAACACTGAATTCCAAGGAAATATTGTCAACACATCTACCATTGTTTGTAAAAAAAAGTTATTTTCTAAATTGACCCATATTAGGACAAATTTACAAATATTCCTGGGTTCAATTCAATGCAACAACTTTTCAGTGTTTCAAAGTATGACAGAGAACACTCAAAAGAGAACTCTGATTAGAAAATATAATAACAACATTTGCAAATCTTAATGATCTCACTGTTTCCATGCCAGCTTCTGAATCTGGAAAGTGTTAAAATAATTTTCACATAATTTATTTATTTCCATTGTGTTATATCCATTCCCTTTTCTCAGGCAATACATTCAGCACCCAATGAGTAGTATATTCATTAAGGCTACAGAGAAAGGCAAGGGTTAAACAAATAAGAACATCAAATTAATATCCAGGCCTAAATGCTTTAGCAGAGCCAAAAAATCTGTTTAATCATTCAAGTCAACAAAGGTTAAGATAATAAAATAAACTTCTAAATGCTTTCCTTTTCTGGAACTTAATCTGTCTTGCCAAAGATGTTTTTAAGATGCTATCAGTTTTGCATAGTCCCAGCTGTTATGAAAATTTACTCGAATACACTAGAAGGAGAAAGGAATTTTATGAAAATAGTTAAGCAGAGCTCCTGGGTGGCTTACTGAAACTGTGAGAGCTTAGGACTCATTTAAAACCAGCTGTTGGCTGATGATGTCGAGACCAATAACCACTAGAGCTCCTATTTATCAGGACTCTGTGTTATTTGGCAAGGTGATGGTAACCAACTGATTAGAAGATTAATATATAATCAAAAGATAACTTCATGATGTTTGTTCATTTTATTGCCTGTTTGATTAATAAATTTGCCACAATTTCAGAATAACATAGTATTCCATTTTAAAAAGTCATTATTAAATATTAAAACAGCTTTGATTATTTTTAAGGCTATGTTTTTAAGTCACTAAGACAGAGAAAAGAAATATGAGCCATTATCATCAAAGCCCTGGGTGTCACTGTGATTCCAGGGCTATGGTTCATGATGAGGGCAGAGGCCCTTATGAACTGGGCAAACAAAAAGCCCTCTTTAATGATGAAGAGAGACAGCGGTAGCAGTAGTGGGTGTAGATGACAACAGGAGAAGCATTAAAAGTCTTGAGACTTTTACAGTTGACATTGCGATTCTGTTACTGATAAAGAAATGAAGTTCATTTTTTTTTTTTTTTTTTTTTGCAAAGAGAGACTTAGAATAAAAGTGGAATCAACAACATAGCTTATAGGTTATGCAAACTCAGCATTATGAAGAGCAGAAAACAAATTTCATCCATCTGGTTATCCTGGAGAAACAATTACTAATAGCAAGTATAAGCAAGATCTTGATATGCAATTTTCTTTTTAAAAATTTTTTAAGACTGATGTGATAATATTTACAATTTTCAAATAGGTGCTATTGAGTTGAGAAGCAAAATCCATATTATAATGAGGCAATTGGGTGTTCTTACAATCCTTAGAGGGGGGTCAACATTGCCCTGCCTCTCTTTGCTCCATATAGTGAGTTCTAAGGTATTACTCAGTGATATACAGGTTCTAGGGTATTACTATGTGGCAATCATTCATTCATTTATGTTTTGGGGAGTATTACTATATGGCATTCATCCATTCATTTTTTTCTGTTGGGTTGACAGTGCATGGCCTGCATACACTGAGTCTATCGTAATTGCAAAGAAAAAATATCCACCTATTTATGCTTGTGTTCCCCAGCTTTTTGAATCTTATTCACAGAGGCCTGGGATTTTCAAGTTGAAAGGGTTCCTTGCAGCCATCTGGAGGCAGCTTGATATTGTGGAAAGACAGCAGGATTTAAATTGGCACTGAGTCCCAACACTGTCTTTGGTAAATGTATGTGAAAGAACTTGAACAAGCCATTTAATCTGCTTGAGTTCAATCCTCATCAGAAATAATAATAATAATAATAAAGTTGGCCATGTGCAGTGGCTTGCACCTGTAATCCCAGCACTCAGGGTGGCTGAGGTAGGCAGATGACTTGAGTCCAGGAGTTCAAGACCAGCCTGGGCAACATGATGAAACCCTGTCTCTACTAAAAATAATAATAATAATAATATTAATAAAATAGCTGGGCATGGTAGTGTGTGCCTGTAGTCCCAGCTATTGGGGGACTGAGGCAGGAGCATCACCTGAGCCTTGGGAGGTTGAGGCTGCAGTGAGCCATGATTGTGGTACTGCATTCCAGTCTGGGCAACAGAGTAAGACCCTGTCTTAAAAGAAAAGAAAGAAAAGAAAAGAGAAAAGAAAAGACAAGAAAAGAAAAGAAAAAAAAGGAAGAAAAGGAAGGAAGGGAAGGGAAAGGAAGGGAGGAAAAAGGAAAGAGAGAAAGAGAAAGAAAGAAAGAGAGAGAAAGAAAAAGAAAGAAAGAGAAAGAAAAAGAAAGAAATAGAAAGAAAGGTTATATTAATACATGTTCTACTACCTTACAGCATTACTTTAGAGGATAAATGAGAGAACACATGGAAAATGTAATCTGTAAATATCTAGGTTCAAATTCTGGTTCTGTCAGTGAGTGATTATTATTTTGGACAAAATATTTAAATTTTCGAAGTCTTGGTTTCCACATCCATTAAATGAGAATAATAAAAGTAAGTATTTCATAGGGTTGTTGAAATAAGGTGTGACATCATAGAGTCATTGGCATATTTTAGGAACTCAATAAAAGTATCCTTATTATTATTATTTCAAACAGATATTTCTGTAACCCCTATTATTTCACATTAATGTTGATGACTTTATAACAACTACCTTATTGATAGGGAAGCAGTCTTGTTCACTGAAAACAGCACAAACTAGAAGCTGAGAAAGCCAGGTTTGAATCCCATTTGTACCATTTACAAATTGTGTCAACTTTGGCAAGTTACTTTACCCCATATTCCTCATACGAAATACGGGAAGAAAAAGGAGGTACGGTTTGTTGAGAGCTTATTACAGATTTTTCGTATATTACTTTATTCCTGATCATAATCATAGAGATAGTGGTAGAGTTAGAATTTGATCCCTGTCCAGCCTGTCTTCAGCCCATGTGGATAATCATTTTACTCGACTGCATCTACTTTTCCTGTCCCCCCATCCCCCGATAATCTCTCTCTCTGTGCTATAGGAAGGCTTAGAGATGATGTGTGCAACTTACCTAGAAAAGTATCCAACAAGTTGTAAGACTAAGCTATCAGCGATTATAATTACTATGTGAGCTCTTATTTCCTAGTCCAACTTCCTTATTCAACCTAGGAATCCCTGACAACTTCCTTTCAGCAGGTCGTGCAATCTCTACTTAAATACAAGCTTGGTAAAGTTATAGCCTCAAAACTTTGCAATACAAAGCTATGAGGACGAAATAAAGAGAATCAATTATCTATTAATTTATCTATATGTGGTGACTGACAGCACAGATAAAGCACCATCCTGACCCTAAGCCTAAAGGCCTAATGAAATACTGTGTTTAGAAGAATGAATTAAAGATTAGTGGCAAATCTGCAATGACATCTCCCCAAGAATCAAGGCGGGAAGTGCAATTCTTATGTCAGGATGCATTCATTTGTGGGAATGTAACACTCAGTGCTTCGTAGAATAAAACCAAATGGTATTTGTGGTTGTTATATTATACCTAAAACTGTAGGCCTGAAATTGGTTCAATGTATACTGAAAGAAAGTTAATGCTGAAAAGTTAGCCCACTTTCTCCTGCATTAGATCATATGCCATCAACTGTATTCAAAGATGGTCAACATTTACCTTTTAACGTCTTGCAATCTGACTTCCACTCTCACTACTTAACAAAATGTATTCCTTTAATAGTACATGACTCCAAAACAGCAAATTCAAAAGCTTTTTAAAACACCTCATCTGAACATTACACTGGCCACTCTTTTTTTTTTTTTTAAGTAGTTTTGTCTGTAGTGTTCACACATTGCAATGTCCTACTTCTACCTTCAAATGCTCTCTCTTTTGCTGACACTCCTTCCTTCCTCATCCCACTCCTTACGTGTGAGTATTTTTAAAGGTTCTATTCTAGGGCAGTACTCTTCTTACTCTTTGCCTACCATTTTTCAAATTCTAGGATTTCAATTCTCCCTCTGTGATAGTTCATCTATGTAACAGTTACCTCCAGTTATGGCACTGCCTCAGAATTCTAATCTCATGTTTCTGTTTGTTACACTATTCCAATGAAATATCTCATCAAGATCATAAATTCAACATAATTAAAACCCATCTTTTCACTTATCCTCCCAACTTTCTTCTGACCTATTTTATCAAGCATCAAGCCAGAAATGTTAGCCCTATTTTTATCTTCTTTTTCAACTGCATCCCCTACATCCAATTAGCTTCAAGATTTGTCTTAAATTTTCACCTCAGCATCTTTCCATTTCACTTCCTGACTGCTTTTTAAAAAAACTTTAACCTGACTACAACTCCACCCAGGGTCACAGGTCCTCCGTGTAAATTGAATAGGGACGGGATCCATCTTTCACCCTCTGCCTCAAGACTTCTCTCTCACCAAATGCTCCTCTCTCAGTGTCAGCCCTGATTTCCCTCTTTGTCTACTCAGGTGTTTGCTTGGCACTTGTGGTAAACCTTATTGACTGGATGACCTAACTTCCCTTTCAGCCCTATTCCCCTTGTCCCTTCCAGCTTTTGGATGACCGTGTGACACAACCTAGCCAATGAGACATGACCAGAAGTCTACTAAGAAGTTCATAGAGAAAACGTTGCTTTCTTGATTCAGACTCTTCTCTCTCTATCCTTCCTGCTGATATATACCTAGATGCAATGGTTGGACTTGAAGCAGCCTTCCTGCAATCATGAGACAAGGCCAAGAGAGTCACAGACTTAGTAACATCATTGAATCAATAGTAACACCATTTAATTATATAAATAACACTATCAACTGCCTTCTCCAGACTTCTTTTTATGTGAGAAAAATAAACTCATATCCTAGCTTTCACGGTGAAATTCGAACTTTTGTCCATATTTTGGTGACCACTTTGGAATCTCTTTCTTGGTTCATCAACTTACGACCTCCCACTCTACCTCTCTCCCTAATCCCCTGCTGAAATTCTCACTCTGACACTGACCTTTTTACTCAGCATATGTCCTTGCCTCCAACAATACCTGACGTTCCACACTAAGTCAACTCATCCTTTTCACTTACCTCTCCACTGAGGACTGGACATTGTCAGTACAGCCTAGATTCTTATGACCTTGTCCTAAATGAGTGACATAGTTTCATGGTCTACTTGGTCACCCTGCTTTCAGTCTCTTCCAATTGTATTCTATAGCAGATACTACCACCAAATATATATATACATATATATGTGTGTGTGTGTGTATATATATATAAAAAACATATATATGTATTTAATAATTATTATTTTGAGCCCGAGTCTCTGTCTGTTGCTCTGTTGCCCAGGCTGGAGTGCAATGGTGCTATCTTGGCTCACTGCAACCTCTGCCTGCCAGGTTCAAGTGATTCTCCTGCCTCAGCCTCCCAAGCAGCTGGCACTCACCACCATGCCTGGCTACTCTTTGTATTTTTAGTAGAGATGGGGTTTCACTATGATGGTCAGGCTGGTCTTGAACTCCTGACCTCCGGTGATCCGCCCACCTCAGCCTTCCAAAGTGCTGGGATTACAGGTGTGAGCCACTGTGTCTGACCTCAAAAATATTTTTATAAGGAACATTTGGTAATCAGCACAGATAGTCTCAAAAGAAGATAAGCACAGATTACTCAAAATTCTCAATGGCTCTCTAATGCCTACCACACTAGACATTCAAAATGCTCCATAATATAACTTCAATCCAAAATTTTCAGTCTATATGACACAATATTTTACTTAACCTATTTATTGGTAAATGGAATATTATTTTTTAGGGTCCTTTTTAAAACTTACTTTTAATTGACAAATACAAATTATACATACATATATTTGTGATATATATATTGTTTTGAAATATGTATACATCATGGGATGGCTGTGATGGCTATTTCAGGCTAATTAACATTTGTATTACCTCATATCCTTATCTTTTTTGGTGAGAACACAATGTACTCTCAGCAAATTTCAAGAATACAATATATTGTTATTAACTGTGGTCATATTGCTGTACAGTAGAACTCTATTCCTCTTATGCAACTGGAAGTTTGTATCCTTTGACCAACATCTCCCAAAACCCCTCCCCACCAGCCATGGGTCACCAGCATTAAATGCTCTACTTCTATGTATTCAACTTTTAAAAATTCCACATGTAAGTGAGATCATGTGGTTATGTATCTTTCTGTGCCAGCCTTATTTCACTTAACATAACGTCCTTCAGGTTCATCCATGCTGTTGCAAACGAAAAGCTTCCCTTCTTTTTAAGGTTAAATAGTATTCCATTGTGTATACCACATTTTTTTAAAACACAAATGGAATATTATTGTTCCTTAACTAAATCCTGCCATTTTCTACTTGGATCATATTGTTTATACTATTTCCTCTTCCTGGAATATGCAATGTCTTGCTCTTCAACATATCCTCTAAAGATTACCCATTTATCAAATTCTAGCTCAAGTGTCACCTCTTCCACAGTTGCCAGCACTCATTTAAAATGAAATAATTTTCACTTTTCTAGCACCTCTTGGTATATCTATTTGAGGCATATAACATATAACCACACAGTTTTCTTACTCAGGTACCCATGAAATTATCAGCTTCTTGAGGGCCATAATGATATAACAGTATTTTATTCATACATTCAACAAATGTTTATTGGATATTCACTATTCTATGTGAAGGTGGTATGAACAAGATAGAGAAGAACCTTGTTTTTACGGAATATAGGATCTAAGGAGGAAGGGGGGCATATTTTATAGATAATGAGCAAGTAAATACATAAACAAGATAGAATAATCTCTGCTTTAGATTGAGTAGTTAAAGAAGTTCTCTCAGAGGAGGTGATATTTGATATGAAGTTTCAAGAATAAGAAGAACCCAATCACAAGAAGACCACAAGAAGACCAGGCAAATGGAAAGCTGTTGAGTTGGGTGAAAGTGCAGTGGAGGACAGTTTGGTCGAGTGTCGTAGGTGGAAGGGAGACTAGTGTGAGATGAGCTGGTGGGAATGGGCAAGAGCTAAGCACAGCAGGTTGGATTTCATTCTAAAGTTTTACACAGGAGTAACATGATCTAATTTACAAGTCAAGTGATCTCTCTGCCTGCTGTGTAGAAAATGGATTATACAGGGTTAAGAGTGGAAATAGAAAGATTAATTGGAAAGCCACTGAAGTAATCAAGAACATGAAAGTAAGTCAAATTTGGTAGTTAGTAGAAAAGAGAGATAAGTGGACACATTTATTGTGTCTATAGTATTAAGCCCAGTATCTTAAAGATGGTAGCTGCTCAATATATACTGCTGAATATATGTCCAAGTACTTAAAAATAGTCTCACATTCTTAATTTCCATATGATCTTCAAGTTTTTCCTGCTTTGATTTACCTCTTATGGCTTAATTTATTCCCACTGGATACTTGGGGAGTCAAAGAGAAAAAACTTCCAAATATTCAAGAAAATGATAAAGGTCTCATAATGGAAATTCACCTGACAAAGAGCTGACATGATGGAGTTTGGAGTTCATATTGTTAATTGTGGGAAGAAATAAACTATTGGAAACAAATGGTAAAAAGCGTAATTCAAAATCTGCAACAGGATGAAAATGGACAGGGTATTGGAATACAAACTCTAGATTTAAAAAAAGAGAGCCTTTGGTCATTATCAGCAAGAATACTGTGCCTAAACAGAGAATGTGGTAAAATTAATTTTCATTAAAATTGGAGATGTTTCCAACTCTTACTTTTGATGTTTTTTGAAATATAGAACCTTCATCTTACTATCTTGATATGATCAATTTCCTAATATGTAGTTAATACTATCTTACTAGATAGTAATGTTTATAAAATTCTAAGAGCACTGAATGAGACCTGCTTGGAATCTGAGAAAAGACAGGTGAGTCAGTGGGTTTTCATTCTCTTTCGCCTCTACCTTCCAGGACATTTAGATTTGTACCCATGAAGATTCATCCTGTATTAGGAATTCAATCCAAATTCCTTCAATACAAAGCAAAACACAGAGGAAAATGAGATCACTTTTTGCCACTTTCCACCTGAAATGCTACATGGGCTCTGAATTGAGTGAAACTTGGCCCCATTCAGTGTGAAAACTGGCTGAAATCTGTATGAAAGGCAGTCTGGGTTTGTCGAAGTAGTTCATGAACTTTGGCCAAACTTTCAAGGAACCTGGTCCAAGTCTTAGTTTGTAATGCAACATGAAACCAGGTGAACTTCAGATGGTTTCAGGTTTCATCCTGAAAATTTGGCCTAGCTTTATAATCAATCATCACTCTTTGTAACGATGAAAGCCAACACACCTTTTTGAAAATGAGGACTGCATGCATACTGATGACAGCTAAGTTGTGAACCACCCTTCACTTCCTTTGCCAAAAGAAGATTTCTCAGAATGGAAACAGTTTCCCTCTTACCTGGAAAGGGGAAGTTGAGTGATTTTGATATTGCGTGTAGAAAGAAATGATACTTGATATGAAGAGACATGTCATGTGAAATAATCACCACATACGGAGCAAATGGCTGTATTCTAATCACTTAAGGTTATAAGAGCCTTATTTTCTTCACATCCATGACAGTGGATAACGTGTTGTTTAATCTCCTAAAATGAGCTTTTGGCGTGAAGCTAGTCATCAGCCAGAGTAACTGCCACGAGAAACAAAATGCTGTGAAGCATAACCAGTATTCCTATATGAAGAAGTGGCTGAAGAACAAAAGGGAAAGTATAACAAATCAGAGCATAACTGTTATCTAGTTTAAGAAACATGAGGAGATAATGCAACTACAAACCTTTCAAGTTTGCATCAACTGCATCTTTTGCAAAAACATCTCTATGCAGTAAAAATGCATTTAATAAGCAACCAAGCACAGTGAATTTTACAGAAAGACCTACATAGTTTCTGTTTTCAACCTGAAAGTTTTAAATAAGCCTTTCCACTGTAAAAAATTACTCTATTCAACGAAATACTTGCTTTTGTGCATAGTGACATGAGAAAATTGAGAGGTATGTTGAATGGAGCCACTACATCATTGAAACAGTATGTCTGAACATTTGGGTAATAAGGCACAGATGTGAAGTAGAGGACTTGGCACTACCAAGGTAACAACAAAGCATTCACCATTGTGTTATAATGGCTAAAAGGGCCACATCTGAGAAGCTTAAAAGAATGCTCCCTCCTCCCTGCAGTGCTAAATTGTATTACACCTTTTATGTGCTTAAAAATCTACAAAAGCTAGAAATTCAAACAAGTATTACGCAAACTTATGGCAAAGAACAAATATGTAAAATGCATTGATAATTTTATCTGCAAAAAAAAAAAAAAACATTTATGCAATAGCACGTAAAGTTTAACTGCAGCAAAAGGCCAAATTCAATAGAAATCCATATGGCCTCTATGTTGCGAAACAATTCATGCAAATCTGAAGGACTCAACAGTCACTGGCAAGGTGGCTGCTATTGACTCTTAGATGTGATTCTGGCCCTTTGTCAGTATGTCTAACTATTGTAGAATTTTCTACTTATAGGCATCAAGTAAAGATAATGCAACAGAATACATCCAAATTGTTAGTTTTTTTCACTTACAAGTGGTATGGTATTTTTGCCAGCCATTACTGAACCATGTGGCACAAAGGCAATTATGAAGCTGGGGTACTTCCATTCAAAAAATTTGGAGTTAGAAACTAATCTTCTGCCCAGGATAGGTAGAGCACAACTTACCCGAGGTCCCTGATCACCTTGTTCTCCCTATAGAATAGAAAGGTGAGATAACAGTTTTAGCCAAAATATATACATGATGCTCATTAAAAAGATCAAAATATAACACAGTATAGGTCATGCCAATATGGATCTCCACTAACTTTATTTCTGGTATGCATTTTCTTACCTTATCACCTTTTGGACCAGGAGGGCCCTGAAAAAAAAAAAGAGAAAAATATTTTAATTTAAAAAAGATATTGTAAACTGAATAGATCAGTCAGGTTAGTCAAAAGATTCATTCAAAGAATACAGAGATAGCTGTCAATGAGGTTTCACAAGAAATTTTGGTTTCTAAACTATGATCATATTAGAATGTGAAACATATAACCATATATGTTTGTTCATATATACCTGTACATATCATGTCATAAGTACATAATATGCTGAATAAATTTTCACGAACTCAACACATATATGCAAGTAGAACCCAGTTAAAGAAACCGAACATTACTTACAAGTTAGAAGCTCCTGTTGGGACATTTCCTTGTCACTACCCTCCACCAACAGTAACCACTATTCTGACCCCTGACAATATAGATTAGCTTGCCTGTTTTTGTACTTTATGTACATAAAATCACAGAGTCTGGCCTCTTTTGCTTAATTAGTGTGAAATTCATCCATAATTTTGTGTGTAGTGGTAGATTGTTCTTACTGCTTTATAATACTCCACTGTGTGAATATATCATCATTTACTTATTCATTCTACTGTTGGCAGCCATTTGTTTCCAGGAATTTCTAGGTCTTGGCTATTATAAAAATATTGCTATGGCCAGGTGCAGTGGCTCATGCCTGTAATCCTAGCACTTGAGGAGGCCAAATCAAGTGGATCACCTGACGTCAGGAGTTCAAGACCAGCCTGGCCAACATGGTTGAAACCTCATCTCTACTAAAAATACAAAAATTAGCTGGGTGTGGTGGCGCATGCCTGTGATCCCAGCTACTTCGGAGGCTGAGGCAGGAGAATCGCTTGAACCCGGGAGGTGGAGGTTGAGGTGAGCCGAGATTATGCCACTGCATTCCAGCCTGGGCGACAGAGCAAGACTGTCTCAAAAAAAAAAAAAAAAAGTGCTACAAACATAGTAATTCACATCTTTTGTGAAAAATTATATTCATTTCTGCTGGGTGTATACCTAGAAAAGGAACTGTTTAGGTTATAGACTATACATATGTTCAGTTTTAGAAGATGCTACCAAATGGTTTTTCAAAGTGATTCTTACCATTTAAGCCCCGTCAGTGATGTACAGAATTTCAGTTGCCCCATATTACCAACACTTGATATTTTTTATCTTTTTCATTTTAGGCATTCTGGTGGTGATGTAGTAATTTCGCTTCACGTTTTAATATGTATTTACCCAGTGATCAGTAAATTGAACTCCCTTTTAATACACTTATTGACCATTTTGCATCCTTTTTCATAGTGTCTCTTCATACCTTTTGTCCTTGGCCTACTGAATCGTCCTGTTGATTTGCTAGAGTTCTTTATCTATTATATATTATACATTGTACATATGTATGTAGGTAGATGTAGAGTTATTTATATATTTTGAATGAGTCTTTTGTCAGATATATTTACCGCAAATATATCTTCCCACTTTGTTTACTGCCTTTACATTCTCTTAGAGGTGTTTTTGATGAATACCTCTGAGTTCTTAATTTTAATAAAACTCAATTTAACATTTTTTATCCTTTATAGTTGTCCCTTTTTATATTCCACTTAAGAAATCTTTGCCTACTTCAATGTCATAAAGAGGGCTATGTTTAGTTTAAAAGCTAAAAGCTTCATTATTTTATCTTTCATATTTAAATCTGAATTTATTAAGAACTGATTTTGTGTATGATGTTAGGTAAAAGTCAAGATGTTTTTTTAAAATGTGGATATCAAATTAACCAAACACCATTTCTTGAAAATGTACCTTTTCCCCATTATAGTACAGTATTACTTTTGTCATAAGTTAAGTGATGCTATATATGTGGCTTTTTACAGGAATTTCTATTTTGTTGGGCAGCTGTCTATTCCTGGGCCTCACTGAGATCTTCTTTACCTTTGAACAGAAATACTAATGCTAGAGGCACTGATTATGTTATCTTTTCTAGCTCTTAAAGATAAAGTCATGTTTTGGTTTCAGCCCACCTGAGGAGCTGGAGCATTTCAGAGTCACCTTCTCTCACCTCCATTTTCAGCAGGGCTGAGGAAAAAGGACAAGGCTGGACAGGAAATGGGCCCAGGTTCTAGCAAAGTACCCCATCCTAGGTGCCAGTGGAGACTTTATGTCACTGCAGGTGGGAATGTAGCAATGCTCCACCTTCCAAAACATTTCCTTCTGCTAAGTACCAGCTACAGAAGAACTGCACCAAATTCTCATTCTCAGTGTGGCCCTTCTGGTAACAGCTGTGAAATTATCATAAAATTACTAATAACTACACCATGTCCTATGCTTTGTATCTTTTACCATTGATAAAAAACTTTTGCACCTGTTATTGCATTTAATCTTTTCCACAATCCAATGAGGAAAGTATTATGAAAATCCTTTTACAGACACCAAAAATGAAACTCAAAGACTATCAATGTTAGGCTTCTTGTGAGTTAGCCAGGACTTTAACCCAGTATGTGTGACTTTGAATGCAGAGGTTTTGACACAAAGTATTGGAACACAGCTCTGGAACTAGAGTCTCAGAAAGAAGGATACCTATCTGGTGCCTGCCTTCAACAAGGGCCATCTAAAATGCCTCCCACTGCATTTTCCATAGTGTCACAGACACTGGTCGCAACGTCTCAAGTTCAAAATGAGAGAAAGGAGAATTGAGGAGGAGTGAGGAGGGGGAGAAGGGACTAAGATAATGGAATCAACTTTATAAAACCTTTTTATCTCTTACCCCCAAAATCATTTTGCCATTTAAAAGAGGAAAGAGAAACAATTTTGTTTTCAATAAATTTTTAACATTTTTATTGTTTTCCGTGAATCAAGTAGTAATTAGTGAGTACGGTCTGTGTGTTCATCTCTGGAAAATTAAGTTTAAGGACTTTATTCAATTATTTTTAACAAATGCAAAATGCTTACTAAGGTTATACAAGTAGCATTTTATTTGCGGTGGGGCAGATGAAAGCCAAAGAAAAGAATAATGAGAGGATATCACCAAATTTAAAAAATACAATTGAGATTCTAGTCTTGATTTAAGTAGCATGTTAGTTAACTTTATTTTGATTTTTACACACATTTGTTGAATGTCTATACAGTGTGGCAACATTGTAAGCACTGGTGGGACACATATGTTGGGAAAGGTTGATTTGGAAAGACATGGTCCCTGTCCTGGAAAAGCTAAATAGCCTAGTGTCTAAGGCAAACAGTTTCCACATACTAGCATTAAGAATAAATGACCTCCAGAAAATTCAGGTACATCAAGGTCAACTGTTACTATGGACATCTCCCCAGCCTCCATATCCACCCCCTTCCCAGGTTTCTCTTTAAACTTTTGTTTGCTTTTGCCAGTGAGATTTCAGAGGCCACATCTCCCATTGTACCAGTCCTCTAAAGGCACCTTGTTAGGTTACACAGCATCTTTAAGGACAAAGTTTTTGTGAAGTTATTTGACAGGAACAGAGGCAACCCTTTTCCTCAAAGTCCAATTACTCATGCCAAATCCACGTGTCAACTAGAGCTCTTTAGCCAGCTTACCCTGAGCAAGGATGCTTAATTCATGAACACATGAAAATTTGCACCCACAATTGAGCAATAAATATTGCTGCCTCAAAAGAGGGTGTTTCTGAGCAGACAGTATGGCGTCCTGGCACCTGCCAGCTTAGGACAGAAGCAAAGCCGAGGTCAACCTCCACACACAGCTGCAGGGGCTGCTTCGGACGCTCCAGCCCCCACTTGTGCACTTGGGATTAACAGCAGGTGTTTTCTTCTGCTCTGACTGAAATCCCACTCTTCTTTCTGAATTGGACCCTCTTCACTGAAAATATGGGTTGAATTTGCAGAACAAAGTGGGCTACCTTAGTAAACACAGATAGTATAATATTTCCAAAATTTAGAAGCCATACTTTTTTTCTAGGTCAAAAAATTACAAACGAAAGAAAGGTTTATTTGATCATTAGCCTTTAAAATTAAAATTGGGGTATTAATGATTTTTTTCTATCTTTAGCATTAAAAAAGCTAACTAGTATTAACTAAAGGATAGGCAGCAATAAAAATTAATGGCTATTTGAATTACAAATTATTTTTCAACGGCACATTGCTGTTTCCAACTAAACCAAGCTCAACAATCTAATATTTAGTAGACATATTTATTGTTCAGGTGACAGTACCAATGGCTGGTTGGTAACTATTCGATGATAAAACTTAGTTGCTCCAACAAGGTTAGGGTCAATGGAAAGGAAAGATGGTAAAATCAGCAGTCATAGGGAAGTGAATAGTGAGTCACAGCTCTATAGAAGGCCCTTTTGGGGACTCTTGTCCTGGTTTGGTCTAGAATCCAATAGTCAGGTCTTTTATAAGCCCCACTTTAATAAATAAGTAGGAATATTTGAAATGATCTTTTGAATTACTTGTGTGTAATGAATCCTAAAGTTAATTGCAGAAATAAGTACTTAAGGGTGCTAATAAAGTTTTTATTTATTATTGTTGTTAGTAATTGGAACGTTTATTTTAGGGCATTGTTGGAATGTTATTAACTTCCTACCAAAGGATTCATAAATTTCCATGGCAAACTTCAAATTAGCCCCTGTTCAAATGGCTTTACATTCAGAATCTGCAGGAACCACCCTTCTATTTGTAAAAAGTCTTTAATGTGGGTTTTGGCCTATACCAATTTAAGTCTCCTCAAACCTACTTCTGTTTAAGTAACCAAGGTTTTAGCTTTTTTTCTATCCTCTATTGTCTATTTCAATTAAATGATAAAACCAAACTGAAAACAAAGAGAGGCACAATGAATGACTTTCAGGAAAATATTGAATTTCAATCTACATAACAGCAATGGAAATACAGCTGGAAAAGAGAGATATATTCACAGGCCCGGAGTAACCCAATCATGTCCTTTATTTACTGGAAGTATAAATTATACTTGCTTTGAACCGGAAAAAATCAAGGCGGGAATAGTTTTTAAAAGATGACAATCATGAAAACAAAATTAAATTGTGCTTGAGGTAGAAAAAAGTGGAAAAGGAGCAAACATTGGGAATTCTTGGCAGCCCGAGCTCCTGGAATAAGAACGGGGTTATGACTTTTATCCCAGGAAAGTATAGATAAGTTTATTTTTATTCATGAAATATAACGAAATCTCTTCTGATTCATCTATTCACTGCTATAGAAATGAGGACAAGCAAGCTTCATTCTCTAAGCATTTCTGGCTCACTATCAGCCAGGCGGTGTACGCTGAGTCTGGAGGAGGGACATGTAAATATAATCACAATCAGTGGACTAAATACTGTGTTGTGGGAGTTCAGAGCAGAAAGAGGACGGAGAGCTGGAGTTGAAAAGATGCTATTGGAACTGGCTCTTGAAAGGTGTCCAGGAAACAAGGGGATGGAGGGAGGAGGAGCGAAGCAGGCCGGGGAGAAGGGATGCACATGCCCAGTTGTGAGAAAATACCACGTTGTCAGAGAAAGGAGTTCAGGGTGGAACATGTGGAGAGTGGAGATAGAAAATAGCAGGAAAGAGATTTCAAAGGCTGGTTAACCACACTAGGGTGTTTGGGCTGGATTCTATCATCAACGTAACAAGGAGTGCGGAGACGCAGTGTGCTCTGTTTTGTGGAACTCTGAGAACATGGGGTGTTCGGGATTCTTAGGAAGTGTTTGCCTTGGTCCAAGAGAGAGATGGTAAAGCTTTGAATTAAGGTTGTGCTAGTGGAGGCACAGGGAAAGTTCTAGATTCAGGAGACATTTCTCAGGTAAAAGTCAACAAGACTAGTTAACTGATTGGACACGGGGGCCACTAACAGGTGTCAACATGTTTTAACAAGTCCTACTCATTTCAAGGTTCACAATTTAGTGCATTTGCAGACAAACATTGGCCTAAGCTGGTTCAACCCAGATAAACACAGCAGTTCCACAGCTAAGTGAATCATATAGAGCTTAAATCTGGTTTTAGGGTTATATTTCAAATCCACAGTGTTGGCAGCTTCGGCTGGCCTAATTGGAAATAGCTGAGGAGAGAGAAAACATTCTCTATCATCACCGTTGAGCAGAAGCAGCACAGAGGTAGTCATAACTGCCTCCCTTCAGAAGCCACCATTCTTCCATGTTAACTTCTGAATACAGGACACCTTTATCACATTTTCTTTCCTCTACTTTTTCAACTGTAAACTGAATATGGAATTACTCTATTTTAAACTCCACAAGTTTCCTAGTCTTTTAAAGATAAAGAAGATAGTCTGCTGTACAAGCTGTTCTCTAGCAGCACAGCACAACCTCAATGGTCACCGCACGCCTGACGTGGGTCTTCTCTCTGATGTGCTCAGGCACAAGCAAACGTTATCAATGTTGACAATCTCCCAGGAAGGAAGGAAGCGGAATATCCAGTTTTTCTCTTGTACAACTAGGATAGAAGCTTCAATTCTACTGTCTACTCCCTAAATTGCATGATGAACTTGGCTCATAGTGCCAATGACACACATATGCAAACCCCACACTTATAAGGAAACTTAATTTGGTACCACAGTTTCTTAGCAGGTATCCAAAACTGCAGAAAATCACATTGCAAATAGTATTAACAACTGAAAATCTAGTGTTTTACTTGAAAAATAGGGATTCTAGGTATTTAGGTGAGGATACATCCACTCTACTTCTGAAAAAAGTGTTTTATGTAGTACAGGTTTACCCCCAACTAGAATGTGAACATGTGTTCTTCCGAGTATTTACTTTCACCTTAAATTCATACATAGTTTTCTGTTTTACTGGCATATATTTTTTAGAGACATTTCTTCTTCAAACCACTACATTGTTTTATAGACTTTCAACTTTGCAAATAGCTTCAACTACAAATGTGAACATTTTAAAGTTAAAAAAAGTTTTCTGAAAAAACTGATGTAAAATCATAGGAGTTCCCCTATAGTAAGTATAGATAAATTGTGTGTGTGGATACTTGCGTTTAATATCTTTTTAAATGCTTCAGTAAAAAGTTTAAAAAAGTGAAAGTATAATTTGAGAGCTACTTTAAAATGCAGTACATGAAATAAAGTATCTTGGTAGTTAAAAGCTTGAGTTTTGGAGTCAAACAGATGCAGACTGAAATCCTGGCTGTAATCACCTGTGTGATCTTTAAATGGTTAATTAATCTCTTTGTTCCTCAATTTCTTAATCTGTAAAATGGGGAAAATAATGCCCACTGTTTGGCTAAAATAAAATATTATACATGAAGCAACTTATAAAATGCCTGTCCTACCCATAGTATAATAGTAATTATCAAGTACAGACTCCATATTTTTAATATTTTAATTATCATAAACATAAAATAAAATTTCTTTTCCAGATACTTGACTTGAGGATAAAGAAATACAATAGATTTCCTGGCTAGGCACGGTGGCTCACGCAGCACTTTGGGAGGCTGAGGCAGGCGGATCATGAGGTCAGGAGTTCAAGACCAGCTTGACCAACATGGTGAAACCCCATCTCTACTAAAAATACAAAAATTAGCCGGGCGTGGTGGCGGGCGCCTGTAATACCAGCTACTCAGGGGGCTGAGGCAGGAGAATCGCTTGAACCGGAGAGGTGGAGGTTGCAGTGAGCTGAGATCGTGCCATTGCACTTCAGCCTGGGCAACAGTGCGAGACTCTGTCTCAAAAAACACACACACACACACACACACACAAAATAAAACAAAACAAAAAAGAAACACAATCGATTTCCTAAACCAAAAGAAAATGCCTTGGGAAATGTCCTGGGGGATGGTTGAAAATATTTTGAGAATATGAAGGTCTCATATAGTCTACCTCTATCATTCAAGAGCTATTACCAAACAAAACAAATAAACTTCATCGTAGTTTTAACCACATTACTTTTATGAATAAAATAGACTAAACATCAGACCCTAAAACCACCTAGTCACCCTTAGCATAGAGTAGGTGCCCAACCAGTTCTTGCTGAATTGAAAGGCCCAGAAAGAAAAGAATGCAATAAAACTCTCAGTGTTCAAAGCAGCAACATATAAAGAATTATAGAAGAACCAGATTCAATGTTGCTGCAGAAGAACCGTGTTTATTA
Source organism: Macaca nemestrina (assembly GCF_043159975.1). NCBI lineage: Eukaryota > Metazoa > Chordata > Mammalia > Primates > Cercopithecidae > Macaca > Macaca nemestrina. Next base: position 80,126,824 of record NC_092127.1, on the reverse strand, counting down.
TAGTGTCAAACTCTGCTAAGCCAGGGAAGGGAATTATAGCTATAAACAGATTTATAGCTTCAGACTTTACACCTTTCAGTGTGCACTGAAGATTAAAAGAGACCAAGCAGAGGGGGTGGGTATAAACAGAAACTTTTAAAATATCAAAACCAGCCTCACTTACTAGAAAACAAATTTTTATGGCTATTATTTTCTGGGCATTTTCCACAGTAAGATCCTAACTATAAGGTTTTTTGTGATGTCCATCTGAGCCCCGAACAAGGGACTATATGTGCCCATGATCAGTCTTAAATCATAAGCAGCTGCCATAAGGAAGCAATTAGTGGGTCTAGCACGAAAGAAAATTTAGAAAAACCAAACATTAAAAAAGGACTCTCAAAAGTAAGACTGATGTAGCTCAATGGAGTTAAAGGCTTATAAAACAGCAGGAATCAGGGACGCTCTCTCTGGTTTTCTTTTCTAACACAATGCAAATTAAATACAGTCAAATTACCGCTCCTGCCAATCAAAACCAAGGGGGCCCTTCTTCCTAGCATCATTCCTTACCTTAAATGTTTTAAGAAATTGCTAAAACTTCTTTGTTTAACTTTGATTTTTTTTTAAACTTATTTTTAGAGGTCAAATAAAATGAACTCCATGGTGAAAGACTTGGAATCCTAAACATTCCTTTTGTCGAAAGAAAGTATCAACTTGCTCTTTTAATGCCCTAGTAACCCTGTGATTTTACAGCTAATGGTGCAATCTATCCTACAATGCTCTTACTGTCCTCAAAACGATTCAAATGTATTCAGAGATATGCTCATGTTTATACCTTGGGTTTAAACTACAATCATCAATTTCAGCATGTTTCTTAATATATCGTCCCAAAAAAAATTTACCCGGGCTACTTAAGAAACATTGTTTGCTGGTCAGTTCGATTCTTTGCTTCATTTGCAGTAGTATATAGAGCAATATAGGTTTTACGAAGGGCCGCTGAGCACAACACAGGATAAGGGTAGGATGTTCTGTGGAGTCTAAAGAGATACTCAGAAGGAATTAAAAAATGACTCTCAGATGAGGCTAGGAGAGTCTGACTCTCAGGGCTTGTCTACCATTCTCATTCTTCCAATGTATATTGGATCTCCCTCCTTTTCAGTCGATGCCTAAGATGATCAAAGGCTTTTAATACACGCTTCTACTACAACACTCCCCATCTTCAGAGTCTTCTGTACCTTCATCCTTCTGTCTGTGGAGTGAAGGTAAAACTGTACCTACCCACTTCTGTGCCTGCTCCCCAACCTTGCCCTAGTTATTCTTTTTCTCACTTGTCTCTTCAATCATTCCCATTCCCTTGGATTCTTCTCTATGCCCTTCAAACATGTTCTTTCGCCCTCTCCTAAAGACAAGGGGAAGCAAAGCTGACTTTGCCCATTACTCCCTCATTTTAGTGTCTTATCTTCTTCCTCACTGTCTCCCTAAACAATAGATAGGTCATAGAAAGGAAGTTGAATTAGAGGACAGAGAGGGAGGTAGCAGAATAGACGTCATATTTTTACAGTCTGTTTTGGGAAAAATAAACATGAGTTGAAATACATACTGATCTTGGGGACATTTCTTTCCATTAGGAAGAAGAAAGTTGAACTATGGGAAGGAAAACTGCTGAACCAGTCTTCCAGGCACGAGACAGGAGTTATCTCTGGCTAAACTAAAACCAAATAGACTGGAGTTTTGGGAAGATGGGGTTGACAAAACCTGTAAATATTCAGATTGCCCAAATCTGTGTCTAAACCTTTTTTGTTTTTTACTGTTCCCTCATCAGCTATGAAATATATACCCTTAAGGCTATAACTATTATCTGACTTATATTCTAAATTCTTTTCCAGGCTGCAATCCTGTATTCTCAACTGATCACCAGATGTATTAGCCAACATATACCATCATCAGCTCAAATTCAACATTCTCAAACCAAATTTCTCAATTTTTGTTGCAAGCCACTCATGATTCTTGACTTTCCTATTTTTGTTAAACACAGTACTGCTCCTCCAAGTCTAAAAGCTTAGTATTATATTTGATTCACTTAACTTAATCTATTGCCAAGTCCTATAGATTTCATTTTCCACAAAATCCCTTGAATCTATGGCCATCTTTTCATGTTTCTTGCACCCTTGTTCCTGGATAACTGGAATAATCTACAAGCCTCTGTTGGCCTTACCTCTTCTACTCCATCCTACATACTTTTGTCAGGTTAATTTTTCTAAATCACATTGCTGAGCATATTATTCCTCAACTGAAAGAATTTTAGGGGCCCATTTTGTAATCTACAATGAAAAAGTTGCCATAGACAACAATCTTCAATAGATGTATTTGGTGAAAGGTTGCTGGGTATCAGGTCAACATACCTTGACCTCCTGATCAACCATGTACTTCTTGATATAATGAACTAAGAATTATACTATACATTTATTACAGATTTTCCTAAAAATTCAGCCAAACCTACTCAATCTTCTGAATGTAACCCGTAGTTTAAATAAAATAGAGAACATAGGGGAACAAGTTAAATAATACCAAAAGAAATAATTAGACAAATCCAGAATGTAGGACACTCTAAATATAGAGTAAACGTCCTAGAAAAACTAATTTCATGGAACAATAAGGGGAAGGAAGACCACTATAGAATAAGAAAGACTGAAGAGTTTTAATAATTAAATGCCAAGTGCAGGCTTTGGGTCTTGGTTCTAGCAAAACATCTGTAAAAAGACATTTTTTAGACTATTGGTGAAATGTAAATACGGACTGGGTATTGATATGAAGAAATCATTGTTAATTTTATTAGGGTTGATGATAAAATGGTGGTTATGTTTTCCAAAGCCTCTGTCAGTTAGAGATTCATATTTCAGTATTTGTAAACATAACGACATAATATCTAAGCTTCGCTTCCAGCAAAAACTAAACAAAACAAAATAAATGAGAGGAAAGGGATTCATAAAAGTAAGATTAGCAACTGATGTTTCTTGAAGCTGGGTGATAGGTCTAGGTCAATTTATGATACTATTTTCTCCTCCTTTTGAGAATCTTTGAACATTCCCATAGTAGTTACATAATTTAAAAATTTATTTTAAAATGCTCTTCCAATTCATGCCAAATAAAGCATTCTATAACCTGCTCCTAATTTTCCTTTTCTGCCTTATCTTCCCCAGTTCTCTACAAGGAGCCTCTTCTCCAGCCTGTCTTCAATATCATCTATTCTCAGAATGACCTTCTCTCTATCTTTACTTACGTCCTTCTTCCTTCTCCTGAATAAACATTATCAATTGTCATTTTGCTTGGAATAGTTAAAGCATACCCTTCTTTTCTTTTCTTTTTCTTTTTTTTTTTGAGATGGAGTCTCGCTCTATCGCCTAGGCTAGAGGGCAGTGGCGTGATCTTGGCTCACTGCAACATCTGCCTCCTGGGTTCAGACAATTCTCTGCCTCAACCTCCCGAGTAGCTGGGATTACAGATGCCCACCACCACACCTGGATAATTTTTTGTATTTTCAGTAGAGATGGGATTTCACTATCTTGGCCAGGCTGATCTTGAATTCCTGACCTTGTGATCCACCTGCTTCCACGTCCCAAAGTGCTGGGATTACAGGCGTGAGCCACTGCACCAGGCCGTGGATACCTTTCTTAAACCTCTTACCAGGAAGCCTGAGCTATGAAGCTACTTGGAAAAAAAAAATAGAATTTTGAGTTTCTGGAAGAAAATTTTGTTCTTGCAGTACAGTCCCATCTCCACCTCTCCCAGAAGCTCACAATCTCTATAGCCATCATTGATGACTTATATCCATGACCTCGCTTCCCAAAGCATTACCAGACTACCCTTTGAATATGTCCTTTCCCTATTTCTGAACTCCTAAAACACTTGTGTCACTCTTATGAAACTTAACTCACCCTGCTGGGAATAAGATTTGTTTCTTAATAAAATACTAGGGCCCTTGAGGGTAGGAGAAGAGGTACATGGGGAAACATAACAAACACTGACTTTGGAAGCTTTAATATATACTACCACATGACCTATGGCAGATGACTTAACCTCTCTGAACCTCAGTTTCCACATCTGTAACCTAGAGCAAAGAATAATTACCTCATATGCAAGTTGTAGAAAGTAATTAAAAGAATGTAGGGTTTTCTGTAAATATTACTTTCACTCCCTTCCTCTCAAATGTGTAGCTTTGTGCCTTATACATGGTAAATATCCAATAAATACATTAGCATATTTTCTGCAACAAAGGCCTTTAACAAGACATCAGGACCAAAATTAGTATTTGCTAAATAGCCTGATAGCAATAAAAAAGACACAGATATCTGTGTACTCAACATGCTTCCAGTGAGTGCTTATGAGGGTAGAGTTCAACTAGAAATTGTGCCTTTTGGGGTGACTACAATTTCTCATGTGTTGACTCATGACACTAGGTAAGAAGAGTTAATAGAAGAATAAAAACTTTGCACAGTCTCCCGGAGAGGAAATGAACAGTATTCAATGAAATGTTTTTCTCACATTTCAAACACAGGCAGACATCTTTGGCTCCTGTTTCCCTCCTCCCTGTGACTTCAAAGTCTCAGAAAGAGTATTCTGTTTTCACTCTCCCCACATTTTCAATACCGAGTCACTCCTTAAACAATGGCAAATGCTGCACTGAAAACCACCAGGCTACCGAAGTTACTGAATAACTTTCTACTTGCAAACCCAGTAACAACATTTCACATTCCGCATTCCTCCCTTAGCTTCACTGGCAACACTCTTCTGCGGGTCTTCGACTGATGAGGCTTTCTCAGTTTCCTTCCCTGGACCTTTCCCTCTTCTGCAATTCATAATTAACCCTATCCTCATTTCTGTCTTTTCTTCCCCTCTACACGCTCTCTGGGGATCCCCTTTATTTCCACAGTGTCAGCTACTACTTGTCCACTCTATCCCACTGTGGTCTCTCTCCAGGACTCTGCCTACTGACCACTCTACTTCTGCTCCTGGATGTGCTATTTTCATCTCAGATCATTATGTTCACCACAAAGACTTGGTAGTTTTCTTCTGAGTAAACCGCATGCACTTTATTCAGGGTCCTGCTGGCCCAAATTGGGACTGGATCAGTTAGAGGAGGCTTCAATCCAGATGAAGCTCCCTGCCAGACTCCTAGTTAGGCAAGTGGAGCAGAAGCTGGATTTCAAACTGTGCCTGCCCCTTGGCTGAGCTGCTTTGTGCAGTGCACAGTGTGCACAAATGTCAATGGTGGTGCTGAGCTTATTGCAAGGAGTAATGTTTCCTTTGCAAATGAAAAATTCTACTATGTTTTTTTTTTTCAAATAGCTCCATAGCTTAAGTTGCCAGGTAAGAGGTTTCAAGGAAGGCGTGCTGTAACTCTTCTAAGCAAAATGATAATTGATATTGACTTGACTATATCAATTATGGATACATCAGCTTTGACTTGTCTTCAATTCTGCGTATTTTTATTAAAATAAAATTTACTAATTTTGAATTACTATGATCAATTCTGCCTGATTTAAGAGTTCCAATAATTAGCACTGCATATACTGATCATTTGGAGAGACAAAAAACAAACCTTAAAGTGTACAGGCTAACATTAACTTGGTGAAAGATTAGACTCTTTTACACTCACTGTGCTAACAAGATTTAAGCATGCCCTACCCAAAAGAAAGAAAACAGAACAAAATATTTCTGGAACTCTTTTTCTAACTACTATCATATAGCATTCCTCATTTTAATCTCTTACTATCCAAAAATTAAGTATATATTTAAAATATGGTGTCAGTTGAAATGTCTGAAGATGTTCAGAGAGAATATAAAATTAGCCTACCAAGAATTTTGGTTAGGATATAAAAATTGCCAAATAGGCCGGGCGCAGTGGCTTACGCCTGTAATCCCAGCACTCTGGGAGGCCAAGGCGGATGGATCACTTGGGGTCAGGAGTTTGAGACCAGCCTGGACAACATGGTGAAACCTGTGTCTACTAAAAATACCAAAAACTAGCCAGGTGTAGTGGTGGGGCTGTAATCCCAGCTACTCAGAAGGCTGAGACAGGAGAATCGCTTGAACCCGGGAGGCGGAGGTTGCAGTGAGCTGAGATCACGCCATTGCACTCCAGCCTGAGCAACAAGAGCAAAACTCCGTCTCAAAAAAAAAAAAAAAAGATTTCAAACAAAAGAATCCATAAAAATATATGTGTGAAGTTATATCTACAGAAATAATATACATCACAAAATTTATAAATAAAATTTTTAAAGTTTGAAATATTTCAAAGTGAATTAATCTTATTTCACTGAAGAACATTTTGAACTAAAACTCTTTGCTCTCTTTAAAGAAAATTATACACACCGTGTGCACATAAATGCTTATTTTACATAGAGGGTCCTATGCTATAACCATATCTCACAGTGATCGTTGCTCCATGTATTTCTTAACTTTAATATTGAATTATTTATCCCAAAAATCTATACATTTTGAGGTTATTATTATATTAAGTGCTTATCCAGCAAGTAAAGTACCACCTCTAAGGGCAATATCAAGTCATTATGGCTCTATCTCAGTATGAGTGCTTATGTGAGAAGGTATATATGTGGGTGCTTACATGTGCATAAATATGCCTTTACTAATAACAGTTATATATGTGTGCCAATACACTGTTTTAAGTGCTTCATTAGGTCATGTATTAAGTTAAACAAACTATTTTCATTTTGCATTGAAAAACTGGAGGAAAAAAGTTAACTTGTCCAAAGTCATGCAGCTCATAAGTGGTAGACCACAACTTAAACCCAGGTACCTACCCCTGGAGCCCATACCCTTCACCCTGTATGTGTTTCATATGCTATTGTACAAATAGACTGCTAAAAGCTGATATTTTCAGTAGGCTCAGAATTTCATCATCAAATGCATATAAAATTATCATTAAATCTGAATGATTAAATATATACATTTATTTAACAGAAATTTATTATGCATTTTCTATAGATCAATATTGTATAAAGATGCAATAATGAGTAAATTCAAGGAGTGATAACAGCTTCTACAGATGCAAAACATTGTTGGACTAAGTTAATTGTTCATGAAATGCTATGTGTTATTCACCTTTATTCAGGCAGAATTGAGAGGAATATATTTGATAGAAAACATAGCATTAAGTAGGCAATAGAAATTCTTCAGCTAATTTCAGTGAGAAAAATTCTAAGATAAAAGTAAACTCTGAGATGATACTATACCATTTAAATACACAAATGATCATGTAAAAATAATGAAATATGGATTATAGTAAAATAAGTAAGCCATTATACCATGTGTACTCTTAAAGACATAAACTATCTACAGTACAATGGAGTTTTTCATATCATATTAACCATCTACTTCATAAAATATCAAAAACTCTAATATAATAAGACTTTTATTATCATTCTCTTTATAATGTAACCACCACATAAAATATAGATAACAGAGAATGATAATACTTTGCAAGTCTAGCATGATTTCTTTGGGATAGACTACATTCTTAGCTTAATATGACAGTTCTATTGTGTAGGGAGCAAAATATTTTCTGCACACACATGCACACATATGCATGCAAAGGCACATGCTTTTTGAATTTCTTGGAGAATGTATATTTACTCCCACCCTCTGCCCCCAAGTCAGGCTATACGATCTGAAAAGGGCTGGATTGGAACACAAACATGAAATATGGGAATTTCTAAAGTGTTAGGTTAGAAGGAGCTTAGTATATAATTAAAAACATATGAATAGAAAGTTAAATGCTGCCCCAAATATAATATTTTATTCAGGAATAATTTCTTTATAAGGCACACACAGCTTGAGTTTTGTAAATTTTAGTACAATACTGTGAAATGAAATGAATGATTAGAATACACACACAGAAGGAAGCAGAGAAACATTTGGGGGAAAAGGCAAAGTGACATCCTCCACTTCTTTTCAAGAGCATCTGAAAAAGTACAAATGGCAGCCTCAGGTCTCTGTGTGCAGTTGTCTGATGGTATTTGCTTGTGGTTTCTCTTACATTTTTTTCTCACTGAGTAATACAGAATTACAACACGCATAACACTTTAGTCCTCCAAATTCCTAAGGGAATTATATCTCCTTTATGTTCATGCAACTCCGAAAGAGAGTTATGAGGTTTTGAAACTAACAATTTTACGCAAAAGAAATGGCCTTAGAATGGAAGGCCATTAATACAATGTCCCACTATTTCACTATCCTCTGTTGAAGATACTGATGGGGTTATTTGGGCCAAAGTCATGGTCAATATATCTTGGTAAAGAATACAGGATAGAATCCTGAGAAACTTTTAAAATATGACTAGTTTCTACAATTTTTATCAAAGTCTTTATTAGTGGAAGAATATTGATATCTAAGCAATATGGGGTTGTACACAACCACCGTGAACTACTTTCTATGACAGTCCCAAGAAAGCCAAGCCTCGGACTCCACAAATAGTTACAAAATGAAATAGCATATCATAAGTATGGCCCTGGGTTAGTACTGTTTATTTTCACCACAGATTAAATATCGATATAAATAAACTACTATAATGAAGGAAACAAAGGTATCCATACTCCAAGCCATGTGGAAGCAACTTAATTGAAACTGTTAAATGTTCAGTAAAGTCTCAGGCCTTAAGAACCTCAGAGATGTTCCGGGAGGGGGGCGCCCAAGATAGCTGAATAGGAACAGCTCCAGCCTCTGGCTCCCAGCATGAGCGACAAAGAAGACAGGTGATTTCTGCATTTTCAACTGAGGTACTGGATTCATCTCACTGGGGTGTATCAGACAGTCAGTGCTGGTCAGTGGGTGCAGCCTGACAAGCGAGAGCTGAAGCAGGGCGAGGCATTTCCTCACCTAGGAAGCACAAGGGGGAAGGGAATTCCTTTTCCTAGCCAAGAGAAACTGAGACACACAACACCTGGAAAATTGGGTAACTCCCAACCTAATACTGCGCTTTACCAAGGGTCTTAGCAAATGGCACACTAGGAGATTATATCCCACATCTGGCCCGGAGGGTCCCACACCCACGAAGCCTCCCTCATTGCTAGCACAGCAGTCTGAGATCTAACTGCAAGGTGGCAGTGAGGCTGGGGGAGGGGTGCCCGCCATTGCTGAGGCTTAAGTAGGTAAACAAGGGCTCCAGGAAGCTCTAATTGGGTGGAGCCCACCGCAGCTCAAGGAGGTCTGCCTGCCTCTGTAGACTCCACATCTGCGGACAGGGCATAGCTAAACAAAAAGCAGCAGAAACCTCTGCAGATGTAAATGTCCTTGTCTGAAGGCTTTGAAGACAGCAGTGGTTCTCCCAGCATGGAGGTTGAGATCTGAGAACAGACAGACTGCCTGCTCAAGTGGGTCCCTGACCCCTGAGTAGCCTAACTGGGAGACATCCCCCACTAGGTGCAGACTGACACCTCACACTTCACACGGCTGGGTACACCTCTGAGACGAAGCTTCCAGAGGGAGAATCAGATAAGAACACTCGCTGTTCAGCAATATTCTATCTTCTGCAGCCTCCATTGCTGATACCCAGGCAAACAGGGTCTGGAGTGGACCTTAAGCAAACTCCAACAGACCTACAGCTGAGGGTCCTGACTGTTAGAAGGAAAACTAATAAACAGAAAGGACACCCACACCAAAACCCCATCAGTTTGTCACCATCATCAAAGACCAAAGGCAGATAAAACCACAAAGATGGGGAAAAAGCAGTGCAGAAAAGCTGGAAATTCAAAAAAAATCAGAGCGCATCTCCCCCTTCAAAGGAATGCAGCTCATTGCCAGCAACGGATCAAAGCTGGACGGAGAATGACTTTGACGAGTTGAGAGAAGAAGGCTTCAGTCGATCAAATTTCTCAGAGCTAAAGGAGGAACCGCATACCCAGTGCAAAGAAACTAAAAACCTTGAAAAAAGAACGGAAGAATGGATAACTAGAATAATCAATGCAGAGAAGACCATAAACGAACTGATAGAGATGAAAACCATGACATGAGAGCTATGTGACAAATGCACAAGCTTCAGTAACTGACTCGATCAACTGGAAGAAAGAGTATCAGTGATTGAAGACCAAATGAATGAAATGAAGCGAGAAGAGAAGTGTAGAGAAAAAAGAGTAAAAAGAGAGGGGCGGAGCAAGATGGCCGAATAGGAACAGCTCCAGTCTCCAACTCCCAGCGCGAGCGACACAGAAGACCGGTGATTTCTGCATTTTCAACTGAGGTACTGGGTTCATCTCACTGGGGAGTGCCGGACGATCGGTGCTGGTCAGCTGCTGCAGCCCGACCAGCAAGAGCTGAAGCAGGGTGAGGCATTGCCTCACCTGGGAAGCGCAAGTGGGAAGGGAATCCCTTTTCCTAGCCAGGGGAACTGAGACACACAACACCTGGAAAATCGGGTAACTCCCACCCCAATACTGCGCTTTAAGCAAACAGGCACACCAGGAGATCATATCCCACACCTGGCCGGGAGGGTCCCACACCCACGGAGCCTCCCTCATTGCTAGCACAGCAGTCTGTGATCTACCCGCAAGGCAGCAGCGAGGCTGGGGGAGGGGCGCCCGCCATTGCTGAGGCTTAAGTAGGTAAACAAAGCTGCTGGGAAGCTCGAACTGGGTGGAGCTCACAGCAGCTCAAGGACACCTGCCTGTCTCTGTAGACTCCACCTCTGGGGACAGGGCAATAAAAAACACAGCCGAAACCTCTGCAGACGCAAACGACTCTGTCTGACAGCTTTGAAGAGAGCAGTGGATCTCCCAACACGGAGGTTGAGATCTGAGAAGGGACAGACTCCCTGCTCAAGTGGGTCCCTGACCCCTGAGTAGCCTAACTGGGAGACATCCCCCACTAGGGGCAGTCTGACACCCCACACCTCACAGGGTGGAGTACACCCCTGAGAGGAAGCTTCCAAAGCAAGAATCAGACAGGTACACTCGCTGTTCAGAAATATTCTATCTTCTGCAGCCTCTGCTGCTGATACCCAGGCAAACAGGATCTGGAGTGGACCTCAAGCAATCTCCAACAGACCTACAGCTGAGGGTCCTGACTGTTAGAAGGAAAACTATCAAACAGGAAGGACACCTACACCAAAACCCCATCAGTACATCACCATCATCAAAGACCAGAGGCAGATAAAACCACAAAGATGGGGAAAAAGCAGGGCAGAAAAGCTGGAAATTCAAAAAATAAGAGTGCATCTCCCCCAGCAAAGGAGCGCAGCTCATCGCCAGCAACGGATCAAAGCTGGACGGAGAATGACTTTGACGAGATGAGAGAAGAAGGCTTCAGTCCATCAAATTTCTCAGAGCTAAAGGAGGAATTACGTACCCAGCGCAAAGAAACTAAAAATCTTGAAAAAAAAGTGGAAGAATTGATGGCTAGAGTAATTAATGCAGAGAAGGTCATAAACGAACTGATAGAGATGAAAACCATGACACGAGAAATACGTGACAAATGCACAAGCTTCAGTAACCGACTCGATCAACTGGAAGAAAGAGTATCTGCGATTGAGGATCAAATGAATGAAATGAAGCGAGAAGAGAAACCAAAAGAAAAAAGAAGAAAAAGAAATGAACAAAGCCTGCAAGAAGTATGGGATTATGTAAAAAGACCAAATCTACGTCTGATTGGGGTGCCTGAAAGTGAGGGGGAAAATGGAACCAAGTTGGAAAACACTCTGCAGGATATCATCCAGGAGAACTTCCCCAACCTAGTAGGGCAGGCCAACATTCAAATCCAGGAAATACAGAGAACGCCACAAAGATACTCCTCGAGAAGAGCAACTCCAAGACACATAATTGCCAGATTCACCGAAGTTAAAATGAAGGAAAAAATCTTAAGGGCAGCCAGAGAGAAAGGTCGGGTTACCCACAAAGGGAAGCCCATCAGACTAACAGCAGATCTCTCAGCAGAAACTCTCCAAGCCAGAAGAGAGTGGGGGCCAATATTCAACATTCTTAAAGAAAAGAATTTTAAACCCAGAATTTCATATCCAGCCAAACTAAGTTTCATAAGTGAAGGAGAAATAAAATCCTTTACAGATAAGCAAATGCTTAGAGATTTTGTCACCACTAGGCCTGCCTTACAAGAGACCCTGAAGGAAGCACCAAACATGGAAAGGAACAACTGGTACCAGCCATTGCAAAAACATGCCAAAATGTAAAGACCATCGAGGCTAGGAAGAAACTGCATCAACTAACGAGCAAAATAACCAGTTAATATCATAATGGCAGGATCAAGTTCACACATAACAATCTTAACTTTAAATGTAAATGGACTAAATGCTCCAATTAAAAGACACAGACTGGCAAACTGGATAAAGAGTCAAGACCCATCAGTCTGCTGTATTCAGGAGACCCATCTCACACGCAGAGACATACATAGGCTCAAAATAAAGGGATGGATGAAGATTTACCAAGCAAATGGAGAACAAAAAAAAGCAGGGGTTGCAATACTAGTCTCTGATAAAACAGACTTTAAACCATCAAAGATCAAAAGAGACCAAGAAGGCCATTACATAATGGTAAAGGGATCAATTCAACAGGAAGAGCTAACTATCCTAAACATATATGCACCCAATACAGGAGCACCCAGATTCATAAAGCAAGTCCTTAGAGACTTACAAAGAGACTTAGACTCCCATACAATAATAATGGGAGACTTCAACACTCCACTGTCAACATTAGACAGATCAACGAGACAGAAAGTTAACAAGGATATCCAGGAATTGAACTCATCTCTGCAGCAAGCAGACCTAATAGACATCTATAGAACTCTCCACCCCAAATCAACAGAATATACATTCTTCTCAGCACCACATCGTACTTACTCCAAAATCGACCACGTAATTGGAAGTAAAGCACTCCTCAGCAAATGTACAAGAACAGAAATTATAACAAACTGTCTCTCAGACCACAGTGCAATCAAACTAGAACTCAGGACTAAGAAACTCAATCAAAACCGCTCAACTACATGGAAACTGAACAACCTGCTCCTGAATGACTACTGGGTACATAACGAAATGAAGGCAGAAATAAAGATGTTCTTTGAAACCAATGAGAACAAAGATACAACATACCAGAATCTCTGGGACACATTTAAAGCAGTGTGTAGAGGGAAATTTATAGCACTAAATGCCCACAAGAGAAAGCAGGAAAGATCTAAAATTGACACTCTAACATCACAATTAAAAGAACTAGAGAAGCAAGAGCAAACACATTTGAAAGCTAGCAGAAGGCTAGAAATAACTAAGATCAGAGCAGAACTGAAGGAGATAGAGACACAAAAAACTCTCCAAAAAATCAATGAATCCAGGAGTTGGTTTTTTGAAAAGATCAACAAAATTGACAGACCACTAGCAAGACTAATAAAGAAGAAAAGAGAGAAGAATCAAATCGACGCAATTAAAAATGATAAAGGGGATATCACCACCGACCCCACAGAAATACAAACTACCATCAGAGAATACTATAAACACCTCTACGCAAATAAACTGGAAAATCTAGAAGAAATGGATAATTTCCTGGACATTTACACTCTTCCAAGACTAAACCAGGAAGAAGTTGAATCCCTGAATAGACCAATAGCAGGCTCTGAAATTGAGGCAATAATTAATAGCCGACCAACCAAAAAAAGTCCAGGACCAGATGGATTCACAGCTGAATTCTACCAGAGGTACAAGGAGGAGTTGGTACCATTCCTTCTGAAACTATTCCAATCAATAGAAAAAGAGGGAATCCTCCCTAACTCCTTTTATGAGGCCAACATCATCCTGATACCAAAGCCTGGCCGAGACACAACAAAAAAAGAGAATTTTAGACCAATATCCCTGATGAACATCGATGCAAAAATCCTCAATAAAATACTGGCAAACCAGATTCAGCAACACATCAAAAAGCTTATCCACCATGATCAAGTGGGCTTCATCCCTGGGATGCAAGGCAGGTTCAACATTCGCAAATCAATAAACATAATAAAGCATATAAACAGAACCAAAGACAAGAACCACATGATTATCTCAATAGATGCAGAAAAGGCTTTTGACAAAATTCAACAGCCCTTCATGCTAAAAATGCTCAATAAATTCGGTATTGATGGAACGTACCTCAAAATAATAAGAGCTATTTATGACAAACCCACAGCCAATATCATACTGAATGGGCAAAAACTGGAAAAATTCCCTTTGAAAACTGGCACAAGACAGGGATGCCCTCTCTCACCACTCCTATTCAACATAGTGTTGGAAGTTCTGGCTAGGGCAATTAGGCAAGAGAAAGAAATCAAGGGTATTCAGTTAGGAAAAGAAGAAGTCAAACTGTCCCTGTTTGCAGATGACATGATTGTATATTTAGAAAACCCCATTATCTCAGCCCAAAATCTCCTTAAGCTGATAAGCAACTTCAGCAAAGTCTCAGGATACAAAATTAATGTGCAAAAATCACAAGCATTCTTATACACCAGTAACAGACAAACAGAGAGCCAAATCAGGAATGAACTTCCATTCACAATTGCTACAAAGAGGATAAAATACCTAGGAATCCAACTTACAAGGGATGTAAAGGACCTCTTCAAGGAGAACTACAAACCACTGCTCAGTGAAATAAAAGAGGACACAAACAAATGGAAGAACATACCATGCTCATGGATAGGAAGAATCAATATCGTGAAAATGGCCATACTGCCCAAGGTAATTTATAGATTCAATGCCATCCCCATCAAGCTACCAATGAGTTTCTTCACAGAATTGGAAAAAACTGCTATAAAGTTCATATGGAACCAAAAAAGAGCCCACATCTCCAAGACAATCCTAAGTCAAAAGAACAAAGCTGGAGGCATCACGCTACCTGACTTCAAACTATACTACAAGGCTACAGTAACCAAAACAGCATGGTACTGGTACCAAAACAGAGATATAGACCAATGGAACAGAATAGAGTCCTCAGAAATAATACCACACATCTACAGCCATCTGATCTTTGACAAACCTGAGAGAAACAAGAAATGGGGAAAGGATTCCCTATTTAATAAATGGTGCTGGGAAAATTGGCTAGCCATAAGTAGAAAGCTGAAACTGGATCCTTTCCTTACTCCTTACACGAAAATTAATTCAAGATGGATTAGAGACTTAAATGTTAGACCTAATACCATAAAAATCCTAGAGGAAAACCTAGGTAGTACCATTCAGGACATAGGCATGGGCAAAGACTTCATGTCTAAAACACCAAAAGCAACGGCAGCAAAAGCCAAAATTGACAAATGGGATCTCATTAAACTAAAGAGCTTCTGCACAGCAAAAGAAACTACCATCAGAGTGAACAGGCAACCTACAGAATGGGAGAAAATTTTTGCAATCTACTCGTCTGACAAAGGGCTAATATCCAGAACCTACAAAGAACTCAAACAAATTTACAAGAAAAAAACAAACAACCCCATCAAAAAGTGGGCAAAGGATATGAACAGACATTTCTCAAAAGAAGACATTCATACAGCCAACAGACACATGAAAAAATGCTCACCATCACTGGCCATCAGAGAAATGCAAATCAAAACCACAATGAGATACCATCTCACACCAGTTAGAATGGCGATCATTAAAAAGTCAGGAAACAACAGGTGCTGGAGAGGATGTGGAGAAATAGGAACACTTTTACACTGTTGGTGGGATTGTAAACTAGTTCAACCATTATGGAAAACAGTATGGCGATTCCTCAAGGATCTAGAACTAGATGTACCATAAGATCCAGCCATCCCATTACTGGGTATATACCCAAAGGATTATAAATTATGCTGCTATAAAGACACGTGCACTGGTATGTTTATTGCAGCACTATTCACAATAGCAAAGACTTGGAATCAACCCAAATGTCCATCAGTGACAGATTGGATTAAGAAAATGTGGCACATATACACCATGGAATACTATGCAGCCATCAAAAAGGATGAGTTTGTGTCCTTTGTAGGGACATGGATGCAGCTGGAAACCATCATTCTTAGCAATCTATCACAAGAACAGAAAACCAAACACCGCATGTTCTCACTCATAGGTGGGAACTGAACAATGAGATCACTTGCACTCAGGAATGGGAACATCACACACAGGGGCCTGTCATGGGGAGGGAGGAGGGGGGAGGGATTGCATTGGGAGTTATACCTGATGTAAATGACAAGTTGATGGGTGCAGCACACCAACATGGCACAAGTATACATATGTAACAAACCTGCACGTTATGCACATGTACCCTACAACTTAAAGTATAATAATAATAAATAAATTAAAAAAAAAAAAAAGAGTAAAAAGAAATGAACAAAGCCGCTAAGAAATATGGGACTATGTGAAAAGACGAAATCTACGTCTGATTGGGGTGCCTGAAAGTGACAGGGAAAATGGAACCAAGTTGGAAAACACTCTGCAGGATATCATCCAGGAGAACTTTCCCAACCTAGTAAGGCAGGCCAACATTCAAATTCAAGAAATACAAAGAACACCACAAAGATACTCCTCGAGAAGAGCAACTCCAAGACACATAATTATCAGATTCACCAAAGTTGAAATGAAGGAAAAAATGTTAAGGGCAGCCAGAGAGAAAGGTCAGGTTACACACAGAGGGAAGCCCATCAGACTAACAGCAGATCTCTCAGCAGAAACTCTACAAGCCAGAAGAGAGTGGGGGCCAATATTCAACATTCTTAAAGAAAAGAATTTTCAACCCAGAATTTCATATCCAGCCAAACTAAGTTTCATAAGTGAAGGAGAAATAAAATCCTTTACAGACAAGCAAATGCTTAGAGATTTTGTCACCACCAGGCCTGCCCAACAAGAGATCCTGAAGGAAGCACCAAACATGGAAAGGAACAACTGGTACCAGCCACTAGAAACATGCCAAAACGTAAAGACCATCAATGCTAGGAAGAAACTGCATCAACTAATAAGCACAATAACCAGCTAATATCATAATGACAGGATCAAGTTCACACATAACAATATAAACCTTAAATGTAAATGGAATAAATGGCCCAGTTAAAAGACACAGACTGGCAAATTGGATAAAGAGTCAAGACCCATCAGTTTGCTGTATTCAGGAGACCCATCTCACATGCAGACACACATATAGGCTCAAAATAAAGGGATGGAGGAAGATCTACCAAGCAAATGGAAAACAAAAAAAAGCAGGAGTTGCAATCCTAGTCTCTGATAAAACAGACTTTAAACCATCAAAGATCAAAAGAGACAAAGAAGGCCATTACATAATGGTAAAGGGATTAATGCAACAAGAAGAGCTAACTTCCTAAACATATATGCACCCAATACAAGAGAACCCAGATTCATAACACATGTCCTTATAGACCTACAAAGAGACTTAGACTCTCACACAATAGTAATGGGAGACTTTAACACCGCACTATCAACATTAGACAGATCGATGAGACAGAAAGTTAACAAGGATATCCAGGATCTGATCTCAGCTCCAGTTCAAGCAGCCCTAATAGACATCTACAGAACTCTCCACCCCAAATCAACAGAATATACATTCTTCTCAGTACCACACTGCACTTATTCTAAAATTAACCACATAATTGGTATTAAAACACTACTTAGCAAATGTAAAACAACAGAAATCACAACAAACTGTCTCTCAGAGCACAATGCAATCAAATTAAAACTCAGGACTAAGAAACTCACTCAAAACCGCAGAACTACATGGAAACTGAACAACCTGCTCCTGAATGACTACTGGGTAAACAATGAAATGAAGGCAGAAATAAAGATCCTTGAAACCAATGAGAACAAAGACACAATGTATCAGAATCTCTGATACACATTTAAAGCAGTGTGTAGAGGGAAATTTACAGCATTAAATGTCCACAAGAGAAAGCAGGAAAGATCTAAAATCGACACCCTAACATCACAATTAAAAGAACTAGAGAAGCAAGAGCAAACAAATTCAAAAGCTACCAGAAGGCAAGAAATAACTAAGATCAGAGCAGAACTGAAGGAGAGAAACAAAAAACCCTTCAAAAAAAAATCAATGAATCCAGGAGCTGTTTTTTTGAAAAGACCAACAAAATAGATAGACCACTAGCAAGAATAATAAAGAAGAAAAGAGAGAAGAATCAAATAGATGCAATAAAAAAATGATAAAGGGGATATCACCACCAATCTCACAGAAATACAAACTACCATCAGAGAATCCTGTAAACACCTCTATGCAAATAAACTAGAAAATCTAGTAGACATGGATAAATTCCTGGACAAACACACCCTCCCAAGACTAAAACAGGAAAATGTTGAATCTCTGAATAGACCAATAACAGGTTCTGAAATTGAGGCAATAATTAATAGCGTACCAACCAAAAAAAGGCCAGGACCAGACGGATTCACAGCCGAATTCTACCAGAGGTACAAAGAGGAGCTGGTGCCATTCCATCTGAAACTATTTCAATCAATAGAAAAAGGGGGAATCCTAACTCATTTAATGAGGCTAACATCATCCTGATACCAAAACGTGGTAGAGATACAACAAAAAAAGAGAATTTTAGGCCAATATACCTGATGAACATCGATGCAAAGGTCTTCAATAAAATACTGGCAAACCGAATTTACCAGCATATCAAAAAGCTTATCCACCATCAGGGATGATCAAGTCAGCTTCATCCCTGGGATGCAAGGCTTATTCAACATACACAAATCAATAAATGTAATCCACCAAATACACAGAATCAATGACAAAAATTACATGATTATCTCAATAGATGCAGAAAATACATGCAGAAAACTACATGATTATCTCAATAGATGCGGAAAAGCCCTTCATGCTAAAAACTCTCAATAAACTAGGTATTGATGGGATGTATCTCAAAATAATAAGAGATATTTATGACAAACCCACAGGCAATATCATACTGAATTGGCAAAAACTGGAAGCATTCCCTCTGAAAACTGGCACAAGACAGGAATGCCCTCTCTCACCACTCCCATTCAACATAATATTGGAAGTACTGTCCAGGGCAATCAGGCAAGAGAAAGAAATAAAGGGTACTGAATTAGGAAAAGAGGAAGTCAAATTGTTTCTGTTTGCAGATGACATGATTGTATATTTAGAAAACCCCATCATCTCAGCCCCAAATCTCTTTAAGCTGATAAGCAACTTCAGCAAAGTGTCAGGATACAAAATTAATGTGCAAAAATCACAAGCATTCCTATACACCAATAATAGACAAGCAGAGAGCCAAATCATGAGTGAACTCCCATTCACAATTGCTACAAAGAGGATAAAATACCTAGGAATCCAACTTACAAGGGATGTGAAGGACCTCTTCAAGGAGAACTACAAACCACTGTTCAATGAAATAAAAGATAACACAAACAAATGGAAAAACATTCCATGCTCATGGATAGGAAGAATCAATATCGTGAAAATGGCCATCCTGCCCAAGGTAATTTATAGATTCAATGCTATCTCCATCAGGCTACCAATAACTTTCTTCACAGAATTGGAAAAAACTACTTTAAAGTTCATATGGAACCAAAAAAGAGCCTGCATTGCCAAGACAATCCTAAGTCAAAAGAACAAAGCTGGGGGCATCATGCTACCTGACTTCAAACTATACTACAAGGCTACAGTAACCAAAACAGCATGGTACTGGTACCAAAACAGAGATATAGACCAATAGAACAGAATAGAGCCCTCGGAAATATTACCACACATCTACAACCATCTGATCTTTGACAAACCTGACACACACAAGCAATGGGGAAAGGATTCCCTATTTAATAAATGGTGCTAGGAAAACTGGCTAGCCATATGGAGAAAGCTGAAACTGGATCCCTTCTTTAACCATATACAAAAATTAACTCGAGATGGATTAAAGACTTAAATGTAAGACCTAACACCATAAAAACGCTAGAAGAAAACCTAGGCAATACCATTCAGGACATAGTCATGGGCAAAAACTTCATGACTAAAACACCAAAAGCATTGGCAACAAAAGCCAAAATTCACAAATCGGATCTAATTCAACTAAAGAGCTTCTGCACAGGAAAAGAAACTATCATCTGAGTGAACAGGTAACCTAAAGAATGGGAGAAAATCTTTGCAATCTATCCATCTAACAAAGGGCTAATATCCAGAATCTACAAAAAACTTACACAAACTTACAAGAAAGAAACAACCCCATCAAAAAGTGGGCAAGGATATGAACAGACAATTCTCAAAAGAAGACATTTATGCAGCCAACAGACATATGAAAAAATGCTCATCATCACTGGTCATCAGAGAAATGCAAATCAAAACCACAATGAGATACCATCTCACACCAGTTAGAATGGCAATCATTAAAAAGTCAGGAAACAACAGATTCTGGAGAGGATGTGGAGAAATAGGAACACTTTTACACTGTTGGTGGGAGTGTAAATTAGTTCAACCATTGTGGAAGACAGTGTGGCGATTCCTCAAGGATCTAGAACTAGAAATACCATTTGACTCAGCCATCCCATTACTGGGTATACACCCAAAGGATTATAAGTCATGTTACTATAAAGACACATGCACACATATGTTTATTGTGGCACTATTCACAACACCAAAGACTTGGACCCAACCCAAATGTTCATCAATGATAGACTGGATAAAGACAATGTGCCACATATACACCATGGAATACTATGCCGCCATAAAAAAGGATGAGTTCATGTCCTTTGCAGGCACATGGATGCAGCTGGAAACCATCATTCTGAGCAAACTATCACAAGGACAGAAAATCAAACACTGCATGTTCTCACTCATAGGTGGGAGTTGAACAATGAGAACACATGGACACAGGGCAGGGGACATCATACACCAGGGCCTGTTGAGGGGTCGGGGTCTGAGGGACGGATAGCATTAGGAGAAATACCTAACATAAATGACAAGTTGATGGGTATATCAAACCAACATGGCACATGTATACGTGTGTAACAAACCTGAACATTGTGCACATGTACCCTAGAACTTAAAGTAGAATAATAATAATAAAAAAAAGCTCTGCAAAAAAAAGAGATAAAAGAAAAAAATGTTCATGAATAATTATAACACAATTTAAAGAGGAAACCGGAGGAAGGAAATTAATATTCACTGAGTGATTGCTATGAACTAGGCACCACATTAGACATCTTACATATATTATCTTATTTTAATCCTCACACTGTTGAGATACGACATAATTATCTCTGCTGCACAGATGAGGAAAATGAGACTAGCCTGATTGAGTAACTTGCCAAAGATAGATAGCTTGCAGGTGTTGGGATTTGAATTATGTAACCTGTCTGATCAAGGTCCATGCCCCTCTATTTTAATTGTAAAGTGTTATATAAAAAGTTACACAGTGCCAGGCTTGGTGGCTCATGCCTGTAATCCCAGCACTTTGGGAGGCTGAGGCAGGAGGACACTTGAGGTCAGGAGGTTGAGACCAGCCTGGCCAACATGGTGAAACCCCTTCTCTACTAAAAATACAAAAATTAGCTGGGCGTGATGGCACAAGCCTGTAATCCCAGCTACTTGGGAGGCTGAGGCAGGAGAAACATTTCAACCCAGGAGGCAAAGTTTGCAGTGAGCCGATATTGTGCCACTGCACTCCAGCCTGGGCAACAGAGTGAGACTCTGTCTAAAAAAAGAAAATATATATATATATATAAAGAGAGAGAGAGAGAATATTGTCAGGATTCAGAAAAAGGGAGAAATTACATTTAGTTAAGGGAGAGTAAAGACTTGTTAATAGAAGAAGCAGCATTCAGATATGAAGGGGTATCCTATTTGGATGTGTGGAAACTGAGTGTGTCCAGGGGTTAGGAGGAAAGGCTACTATAAGAAAAGGCAAAAAGAAAGATTTGAAGAGAAAAGAAGTAAATGGTTTTATTTGTTTTGGGGGAAGCATAGTCTAGAAAGGGCATTAATGAAAAATTAATGGGAGATTAGGCTAGAAAACAGGCCAGGTAAGAGGATTTGAATGTCAAGCAAGAATCTAGATTCTATTGTATTCTAAATGAAAAACATATTAAGACTCAAGGTTTTGAGGTCAGAAGAGTGACATAATCAGAACTATGATATATAATTGTATTAGGATGCTGCTGGTTGATAGTACACTCAATCCTAAATGCCTGCACTACAGATACAGATAAAAAGCTAACTGCTCACTTTCCTGACTTGCCTCCCTGCAGCAATGAGTGGCCAGACAACAGGCATATCTTCACAGTGGGAAGAATGGCAATGGGGAAACCAGGGTTAAAAGAAACAGGCATGTGAGATCCTGTCAGGTAGGCAGTGAGCTACAGAGTTTAAACTGTTCAGTCTGCCGCTGGCAAAGCTGCACGAAGTATTAGTACTGTGACTTGAATACCTGGCAGTAGTGAGGAATGGGAAAGGAGAACTGGGATGAAGAGTACAAGGTAGAAAGGGAATGCAGAGATGGGGATCCAGGAAATGACTTAGTTCCAGAGCAAGGGTTTTAGAATCTGGGCAGAAACTTAATTGTCTGAGAACTAAGGCATGACTCTAGGACCATTCTTAGAATAACAGTATTGACCCTGAGTTACCTGCATATTGGAAAAGGGCCTATTTAAATGCCTCATGTTTAAGGTCTCCATTGAACCTGGAGATTACCCAGATGTGCAGATGCAGAGCAGGACTTGCAGGTGGGGTTAAAGTCATCCTTGGAAGGGCATTTGAGAATTTTGACACTTTATAGACTATTATTGATAACATTAAAAGTATTATCACAAGAGATGTGACATTTTTCCAAAGAAGATATACCTAGGGCCAACAGGGATATGAAAAGGTGTTCAGCATCACTATTCACCAAGGAAATGAAAATCAAACCACAGTGAGATATCACCTCACACCTGTCAGAATGGCTACTGTTAAAAAAAGACAAAAGATAACAAGTGCTGGTAAGGATGTGGAGAAAAGGGAATCCTCGTACACTGTTGGTGGGAATATCATTTAGAGTACAACCATCATGGAGAATTGTATAGAAGTTTCTCAAAAAATTAAAATAGAACTACCATAGGACGTAGCAATCCCACAGCTGGGTATATATCTGAAGGAAGTGAAATCAGTATGTTGAAGAGAAATCTGCATGCACGTGTTCACTGCAGCATTTCTCACAATAGTCAAGATATGGAATCAACCTAAATGTCTATTAGCTGATGAACAGGTAAAGAAACTGTGGTATACATACACAATGGAATATTATTTAGCCACAAAAAAGACTATCCGCCATTTGCAACAACATGGATAAACCTGGATGACATTGCGCTAAGGGAAATAAACCAGACACCGAAATATAAATATTTTATAATTTCATAATTTCATTTAAATGTGAAATCTAAAGAGGTCAAACTCATAGAAGCATAGAACAAAGGCTGGAGGGTGGCAGAAATGGGGAAATGTTGGTAAAAGGGCACAAATTTTCAATTAAAAGATGAACAAGTTCTGAAGATTGAATGTACAACATGGGTGGTGAAAAATTATAATATTGCACAATATATATGTATGTGAAATCATCACATTGTACATCTTGAGTATATTCAGTCTTTGTCTACTAAGTAGTTTTAAATAAAAATATAGATACAATTTTTTTTTGTTTTACTTTAAGTTCTGGGATACATGCGCAGAATGGGCAGGTTTGTTACATAGGTATCCATCTGCGATAGTGGTTTGCTGCACCTATCAACCCATCATCTAGGTTTTAAGCCCCGTGTGCATTAGGTATTCGTCCTAATGCTCTCCCTCTCCTTGTCCCCCACCCCTGACAGGTTGTGGTGTGTGATGTTCCGCTCCCTGTGTCCATGTGTTCTCATTGCTCAACTCCCACTTATGAGTAAGAACATGTGGTGTTTGCTTTTCTGTTCCTGTGTTAGTTTGCTGAGAATGATGGCTCCAAAAGCAATTGCAACAAAATCCAAAATTGACAAATGGGACCTAATTAAACTAAAGAGCTTCTGCACAGCAAAAGAAACTATCATCAGAGTAAACAAGCAACCTACAGAATGGGAGAAAATTTTTGCAATCTATCCATCTGACAAAGGTTTAATATCCAGAATTTACAAAGAACTTAAACTAATTTATACAATTTTTAAAATTAAAAAAACCAGAACTATCACAAGAACACAGACTGGGTCTGTTTATCTACCACAATTACACTGCCTTATTGTGCCTTGCACATTGTGCTTTGAATATAGGGGCTAGTACTTGTTGAGTAGTTAATTGAATTATGTTAATATGAATTAATGAACAAATATCAGGGTAAATTTCATTTTAATAAATTTAGCCTTACTCTCAAAAACTCTCATTACTTCTAGTTTGAAATATAAAAGGCCGGGCGTGATAGCTCATGCCTGTAATCCCAGCACTTTGGGAGGCTGAGGTGGGTGGATCACCTGAGGTCAGGAGTTCGAGACCAATCTGACTAACACGGTGAAACCCCGTCTCTACCAAAAATTCAAAAATTAGCCGGGCATGGTGGCAGGCGCCTGTGGTCCCAGCTACTGGGGAGGCTGACACATGACAATAGCTTGAACCCGGGAGGCGGAGCTTGCAGTGAGCTGAGATCTGGCCATTGTACTCCAGCCTGGGAGGCAGAGCGAGGCTCCATCTCATAAAAACAAAAACAAAATGAAATACAAATGCTCATCTGCCTTTTCTTTCATTTCTCTGTCTTCTTTCTGCCTTTACCCTCTGTTGTTGCTTGTTATTTTTCCAGGTTGCTGTGATATTATTCACTTTATTCCCCCTTTTTTCCTCTCCAAGAGTTTTATTTCCCTTGATTCAGGAGATTCACAGCAATATCCTCTCTCTTCATTTCCCTGGCCCTTTTTCCATCTTAACCACAGCTGTGAGGATTGCTTTTTTAATTCTAATACCCTTTCACCATCTCATTTCCCTTGTCAAGAACCATTTTCTCACTCATTTAGGTAAATGCAGACTCACCTCTCTTCCCTGAGGTCTCCTTTCTTATTTAATTTCATACTGTGACTGTAAAAGAATTTGCTGCCATTTAGCTTTCTAGTCCCAGCAATTCTCAACAATCTATGCTGTCTTCAGCTTTAGGAAGATGATCAGAACCACTCACTGAATAAAAGACACTTTCCCTTTTTACCATCAGTCAGCAAAATAAAACCTTATTAATCTGGAAGGCTTTACAAAATAACGTGTGATATACAAGTAGATTTGAATTTTTTTTTTTTTTTTACTCTCTAAGGAGGAGTTTGCACTGTATAATATAAATACTATGAATACGATGATGTGGGAACGATAGAGTTTGGATATTTGCCCCCACCCAAATCTCTTGTTGAAATGTAATCCCCAGAGTTGGAGGTAGAGCCTGGTGGGAGGTGACTGGATCATGGGGGTGGATTTATCATTAATGATTTAGCATCCACTTGGTGCTGTCCTCGAGACAGCAAATTCTCACAAGATCTGGGTGTTGAAGTGTGTGGCACCTTCTCTCTCTCTCTCTCTCCTGTTTTTGCCATGTGATGTGCCTGCTCCGCCTTTGCCTTCCACTATGATTGCAAGCTTCCTAAGACTTCCCTAGAAGCTGAGCAGATGCCAGCACCACGCTTCCTGTAAAGCCTGCACTACCATGAGTCAGTTAAATCTCTTTTGTTTATAAATTACCAGTTTCATGTATTTCTTTATAGCAATGCAAGAACAGCTTAACAAAGAGAATGTTCAACCTATGCAAGACAATTCTCCCTGACATAAACACTTGCACGTGAATAACAAGTTGTTAATTACAATTCTGTTCAAATCTTTTAATAAACTTTAAAGGATGCACAATCTCTATATTAGTCCATTCTTGCATTGCTGTAAAGAAATACCTGAGACTAAGTAATTTACAAAGAAACGAGGCTCAATTGGCTCACGATTCTGCAAGCTGCACAGGAAGCATAGCAACTTCTGCTTCTGGGGGAGGCTTCAGGAAGCTTCCTTGCCAATCACGGCATAAGGCAAAGGGGGAGCCAGCACTTCACAAAGTCAAAGCAGCAGCAAGAGAGAGAGGGAAGGGAGGTATTACGTATATTTTTAAACAACTAGATCTTATGAGAACTCTATCAGAAGGACAGCACCAAGGATGTGGTGCTAAACCATTCATGAAAGATTCACCCCTATTGTGTCTGGAATTGGTGGGTTCTTGGTCTCACTGACTTCAAGAATGAAGCCACGGACCCTCGCAGTGAGTGTTACAGTTCTTAAAGATGGTATGTCCGGAGTTTGTTCCTTCTGACGTTCAGATGTGTCTGCAGTTTCTTCCTTCTGGTGGGTTTGTGGTCTCGCTGGCTTCAGGAGTGAAGCTGCAGACCTTCGCAGTGAGTGTTACATCTCATAAAGGCAGTGCAGACCCAAAGAGCAAGCAGCAGCATTTATTGCAAAGAGCGAAAGAACAAAGCTTCCACAGTGTCAAGAGGACCCCAGTGGGATGCCACTACTGGCTCAGGCAGCCTGCTTTTATTCCCATATCTGGCCCCACCCACATCCTCCTGATTGGTCCATTTTACAGAGAGCTGATTGGTCGGTTTTGACAGAGTGATGATTGGCACATTTACAATCCCTGAGCTAGATACAGAGTGCTGATTGGTGCATTTACAAACCTTGAGCTAGACACAGAGTGCTGATTGCTGCATTTACAATCCTCTACCTAGACATAAAAGTTCTCCAAGTTCCCACTAGATTAGCTAGACACAGAGCACTGATTGGTGTGTTTACAAACCTTGATCTAGACACAGAGTGCTGATTGGTGCATTTACAATCTTCTAACTAGACATAAAAGTTCTCCAAGTCCCCACTAGATTAGCCAGAGACAGAGAACTGATTGGTGCATTTACAAACCTTGATCTAGACACAGAGTGCTGATTGGTGCATTTACAATCTTCTAACTAGACATAAAAGTTCTCCAAGTCCCCACTAGATTAGCCAGAGACAGAGAACTGATTGGTGCATTTACAAACCTTGATCTAGACACAGAGTGCTGATTGGTGCATTTACAATCTTCTAACTAGACATAAAAGTTCTCCAAGTCCCCACTAGATTAACCAGAGACAGAGAACTGATTGGTGCATTTACAAACCTTGAGCTAGACACAGAGTGCTGATTGGTGCATATACAAACCTTAAGCTAGACACAGAGTGCTGATTGGTTCCTTTACAATCCTCTAGCTAGACACAAAAGTTCTCCAAGTTCCCACCTGACTCAGGAGCCCAGCTGGCTTCGCCTAGTGGATCCCTCCCAAGCCAAGGCCACTGGTGGAGCTGCCCACCAGACTGGTGCACCTGGACTCCTCAGTCCTTGGGTGGTTAGTGGGACAGGGCGCCCTGGAGCAGGGGACAGTGCCCATTGGGGAGGCTCAGGCTGTTTGGGAGCCCACCGCAGGGGGAGATGGCTGAGGCTCAGCAAGAATTCCAGAGCAGTGTGGGGGGGCCGCAGTGCTGGGGGACCTGGCGTGACCTCTGCAGCTGCTGGACCGGGTGCCAAACCCCTCACTGCCCAGGCCAGCGGCGCTAGTCGGCCGCTCTGAGTGTGGGGTCCCTGGAGCCCACGCCCACCTGGAACTCATACTGGCCCTTAAGTGCCGCGCAGCAGCCCCGGTTCCCACCCGCGCCTCTCCCTCCACACCTCCCTGCAAGCAGAAGGAGCCGGCTCTGGCCTCGGCCAGTCCAGAGAGGGGCTCCCACAGTGCAGTGGTAGGCTGAAGGGTTCCTCAAGTGTGGCCAGAGTGGACGTCCAGGCCGAAGAGGTGCCAAGAGTGAGCGAGGATGGCTACCACATTGTCACCTCTCACTATGATTCAATTACCTCCCATCAGGCCATACCTCCAACATTGGGAATTACAATTCACATGAGATTTGAGTGGGAGCACAGGTCTAAACCATATCAATCCCCCAACTTAAACATTTACAACCCTTTTTTGGAGGAAGTATTTTGTTTGGAAACCTAATTTTATCTTACCATAGGAATCACAATATGAATATGGTTTCTTTTCCCAGCCTAATCCACAAAAGCCTATTCTTAAAAGTACCTAAAAGAAATCCCCATTGTACAATAGAAACAGACCATTATTAGTAATAGGGTCTTAATGAAAAATCCATTGAAAGTCAGAAGTGTAGATTTTCAGTGGCAGTAGGCTGGCTAAGAAAAGTCTGAATGGCATGGCCATGACTCAGGCAGGGGTGGGAAATGTGGATTTAAGGGTTGGCTAAGGAAGAATTTGTTTGTAGAAACCTTGCACAGATGACAAGCTGTTTTCCTTAACTAGTTGCAAAAGAAGACGGAGAGTAAAAGAAGTAGTTTAGGCAATGTCCATACCCTTCCATTTTCCCACAGCTAACAGCATGTGCTAGGGAGACCCAGAGCTGGAAAGGAACAGAATTATCAGGCCAGTTATACTGAATTGTACATAAATAACAAAAAAGTTTTGACATTTTAGGTGAGAAATCTTATAAAATCAAAGAAATCAAAAGGGTTGACATTTTAAGAAAAAAGTAGGTATCATTTTGAGTCAACAAAAAGAAGAGGAAAAAAGAAAAGACAAAATTTCAAGTTCCTGTTACTAGACATATACTGTATGTGAAAAGGATAATTTTCAGTGAGCCAAGTAAACAGAACATGGAAATTTTAAGAAAAATTTGATCAAATAAACGAAAGCTTTCAACAACTTAAAAACCCATAACAACTTTCTAATTTTTTTTTTTTTTTGAGTCTCACTCTGTTTCCCAGGCTGGAGTGCAGTGGAGTTATCTTGGCTCACTGCAACCTCCATCTCAGGTTCAAGCGGTTCTTCTGCCTCAGCCTCCCTAGTAGCTAGGATTACAGGTGTGCACCACCACACCCAGCCAATTTTTGTGTGTTTATTTTTAGGAGAGATGGGGTTTTACCATTTTGACCAGGCTGGTCTCAAACACCTGACCTCAAGTGATCTGCCTCCCTCAGCCTCCCAAAGTGTTGGGATTACAGGTGTAAGCCATCGCGTTCACCCTCTAATTTGGGTTTAAAATGCATATTGCTCATTAACACACTGTATGTATTTACCTTATAGATCTATGCTAAACAGATTTAATGTACAGTTTATATAAATTTACTCAAAGAAAAAGTAGGCTTACAGTAAGGTATTAATGTAAGATATAACTATAAAATACAAAAACTCTGCTGCAGATATTTATAATCAAATCTACTACATATATCATTTCTAAGTGCTCATATTTATGATAGATAAAATTTGTTTTGTGGTTGAAAGCCTATTTAAGGAACAGAAAATCAAACATCACATGTTCTCATTAATAAGTGGCAACTGATTGATGAGAACACATGGACTCATTGTCGGGAGCAACATATATTGGGCACCTGTAGGGGCTTGGGAGCAACACACATTGGACACCTGTGGGGTCTTGGAGAAGAAACAGCATTGGGAAGAATAGCTAATGGATTCTGGGCTTAATACCTGGGTGATCAGATGATCTGTGCTGTAAACCACCATGGCACACGTTTACCTGTGTAACAAACCTGCACATCCTGCATATGTAACCCTGAACTTAAAATAAAAGTTAAAAAAATAATAAATAAAACTAATTTTGCTGAAGAGTAATTTTTTAAAAGTCAGTTTAAGGTCCACGTTTTTTGTAAAAGAAAATTTCCCAAGAGCAGAGCAGGGGTTAGGAAAGTAACACATTACAATAGGTAATAGGGAAAACAAAATATACAGATGGATAAGAGCCTATACAAAATTCATCTATAATTTAAAGAGTATCAGAGAAAAGCTAATGACTATCAAGCACCAAATGCAAAACTTCATGAAGAGTTATTTAATTTTAAATCTAACAATGGAAGTTTCTTTGGAAAAATATTATGATGATGTAGGCGTAAGAGGTAGGCCAGGCTTTTCCTTGGGTACACAACAACAACTCTTCACTTCTTTTTTGAGCTGTGGAAAGATTATGTGAGGGTATGTCTTGGCTTCATGTTTTCCCTCATATGAGGGAAAAGTCAATAAATATCCTTCCTCAATTTATTGACTTCCTTTTACTGTGATGTGAGGAAGACATTTTAAACTAAATGATCATGAGATTTCACATCCACTAAAGGCAAACTGGTAGCCAAAACAAAGGAAACCAGAGCAGGTTTCGAATGGGACCATTTGAAAATGCTGGTTCCAACCTCCTTGCAAATTTTCAACATTTTCCAGCATAGGCAGTTAGGCAGACTATGTTTCTGCAAAGCCATAGTAAATATAGGACCTTATGTGAAGGTGTTCTGAAGTGTCATGATATATGTTCATTCTCAGCCACCATCATCCACGGTTTTTCTGGTCCTGTCCATTCTTGGTTTCCAATGTTGGTTTATGATCTTTCTTCTGTTTATTAACTGTGGCTGTATACTCAAGATTTACTATGACTGTTTTTCTTTTTACAGTTACTCTCTTTAGTATCTTATTAATTACTATGCATTTAATGCTGCCTTTATATTTAATTTCCCAAGTCTTTCTATTCATATCTGAATTTTCTACTCTGTCTTGTCTATAAGACACGTACACTTGGATGTTGTGGCACATGTAGGTGCCTGTCCACCACTACCTGCTCTAAGACAGTGCTAGAATACAGGTCCCATACGTCGCTATGGCTTCCTAAATTGCTTTCACAGCAGGCCAGGAGTGCTGAAAAGCCAGCACCCAACTGCGACCCTCAACAGTAAAGGCAGGGAAATTAGTGGATAAATCCATCAACTTCCTTGTCCCTCTCTGGGATGATTCTGCAACATGCTCTACACAGTCTCTCAAGATTCCTCAGCAGGATTGAGCCCCAATTGTCCACAGCAGTAACCTGCAAATTGAGGCACCCATTTTTTGGTGTTGTTGCCTTCCCTATGTCATTTCTCCACTCTCTCATGATGCTTTCTAGGATCATGTCTCAAATAAATTATTTATGCTCAATTTCTTAAGAACTGCTTTGGGATGCAGGAAAGAAGGTACAGCTAAGACAGAGATCCTATTAATAATTAAAGTATGTTAAAGATTACGATCTCTCAAAATCAACTCTTCAACTTCTTTTGTCATCGGCTGTCTCACCACCTTCTCTCAAGGGCTGAGCACTACAAAGTATGAGGGTTTTAGATATAGACTTCAGTTTAGCTCCCAGTTCATGGTGTTATTCATGTGAGTAATTTATCTCTTCTGTTTCTGTATGTTTATACACACACGCGCATGCACACACACACACATACACACACACACACACACACACACACGTAGGTTAATAATACTTTCCAAGGCTGTTGTAAGCATCAAATAAAAGAAAACATGCAAGCTGAATACAGTGGCTCATGCCTGTAATCTCAGCACTTTGGGAGGCAGGCCAAGGCGGGTAGATCACCCGAGGTCAGGAGTTCAAGACCAGCCTGGCCAACATGGTGAAACCCCATCTCCACTAAAAATACAAAAATTAGCAGGGTGTGGTGGCAGGTGCCTGTAATCCCAGCTACTTGGGTGGCTGAGGCAGGAGAATCACTTGAACCCAGAAGGCGGAAGTTGCAGTGAGCCAAGATTGCACCATTGCACTCCAGCCTGGGTGACAGAGCAAGACTCCGTCTCAGAGAAAAAAAAAAAAAAAGGCAAAACAAAAACCCCCCAAAAACAAAAGAAACCATGCAAAACATCTTTTACTTGTCTTCATTCCATTATAATATGGTTATTTCAAATTTAGTAAACAAGCTATAACTTTCTCCTATGGGTTTTATTCCATTAATAATTACCTTGAACCAACATGGAATACAAGAGTGAAAATCACAAATGATGAGAATATAGGTATTTTCAGATATCAATACAAATTAATTAAAAGTCAAACTTTCTCATACGCTTGGTGTGAAAAGAACTTGTTTACTGAAGTATGTGGAATTTTTTGTTTCATTAGACATCTATATATAGAGATCATACAAACCATAAATAATATTCTTGTGATCTGGTATGAGGTGGAGCACACAATAGATAATTCATGATGTTGACTACAAAGCTATCATGAAAATGGCTTATTTGTGAAACAATCTAAGGCAGAAATAGCATTCAGTACATCAAGGGGAAAGCGATGGAGATGAGTTCAGTAAGGAATTATATTATTTATAGGCACTGGAGTATTAAAAGTAAAACATTAATAACTGCATTTTCTTCTCTATAGAATCCTACGGATTATAATTAGTATTGATACTGAATTTGTTGTTTGAGTTTTTTGTACTGACTTTTCATTTCTGAAAACTCACTTCTTCTTTTGTATTTCCATCTTCATACCACATTCCTCCTCTTCCTAAAATTTGCTTATTTTCTTCAATATGATTTAGGGCTCAGTAAGATTTTCTGTTGACTGCATTCATGCTTAATTATAAATCATGTCTTTGGCAGTTGTTTCTAAATTAAAAATTCAATATCTGTCTGTAATGAATCAAAAGTAGCTGGTAGGATCACAGTCTAAATAATCAGAGTCTGCAGGGATTCACAACATTATTAGTACACGATTAATCAGTACATAATGCAAGCCAGTTCAGACTCGACTTTTATGTCGTGCTGTCTTACATTAAAGTCCTGTGGCACTGTTTCAGATCAGTTAAGAGTTTTGCTTTATATGATAGTACATTGTTAAATCTGCCATCTGGCCCAACAGCTGATGTGGCTCACACAACCCTGAAGAGGCCCCAAGGGTTTACTCCTGGGAAATATTTGGTCTACTGTGTGGTGTCGTGATTACCAGTTCATAGCTTTTTTATATCTTTTGAAAGATTTGCAGAAAGACCTCCACACTGGAAAAATTCTAAATGGAAAATAATTATTTGCCAGAAAAGAATTATCTTACCTGAGGCCCACGCTGACCCTGAAATTAAAAAGAAGAAGAAAAAGAAAAACAATTACAAAATTGTATCCTAAGTGAATATTTTCACTACCAAAACTGAAACGAGTTCTGGAAATATTTACAAATATTTCTGAAGATAATACCCTAACTACTGATAAATTTCACTTGTGGCTTTAAAAAACTCATATCACATCCTACTAGTTTTACTTTATGCTATTTATCTAAAATCTGATATTATAGTCTATTTAACTCCAGAATGACTCCAGGGTTTTAGCGTGCTCTAAAATTTAATTGGAAAAAGAGAAGGTGAAAGGAATACCATACCTAGTATTATCGTGATGAAGGGGTTACTTAAAGGAAGAGTCTTCCAGGACAGGCTATGAGCCCAAACTATGAGCTATTCAAAGCACAGACTGCGAGCTACATATTCAAACATGACAGAGTTACATTTTAAAAAAATAAATGCAGATACTTTAGTGTTAGAGCTCATCAAGTCTTTTAATTTCTCATTATTTCAATAACATTTTAAGTTAATTTAAAAAATAAACCTTTATCTTTTACTTTGCATAACTGAGCCTAAGGACATTTTAAAAGGATATGAGATGCCTTTGGATCACGCATCCTAACTCTTCACACAGTCAATAGATTATGTGACCTCTGTCCAATCTAATTTATTTTAAATGTCATTTTCTTGTTTAAGCTGATCAAAAATTTCAAAGCAGTATAACTGTAAATGCTTCTAGCTAAAGATCAATCACCTGTGAATAAAAGTATGGATTACATATCAACTTCTTATAACCTCCAACTGGATTTTGTATTAGATGAGATTGAAAAAAATGTTCACACTGAGTTAAGAAATCTTAAAAAGTAAATAAATAATGTGCAGTCTCATTGTCTCAGCTGTGTGGCACCAAGTGTCACACAGGAAAGTGTGGAGCTAATACAGCTCCCAGAGAAGGCCCGGGAACTGTCTCTCTTAGCCTCTCTCCAGGCTTGCAATTTCCTTAGGTACTTGTTCTCTAACTCACTGGGGATAGAACAGATGATTTCCAAGAACTTTGCCTGAAAATGTAGTTGGCAGGTCAAACTAGGAAGGGGAGCCAAACCAAGTCACTGCAGATGTTACTCACCCCAATCCTCTACTTTCCAGCAGTGGAAAGAGAGAGAAAGAGAATAACATTTATTAATTCCTTACCAAGTGCCAGGTACTTTTGGATATACTATTCCAATTATTCCTCATAACTGCCCTGAATTTTTCAGATGGAGAAACTGAGGCTCAGAGAAATAAGCTAAAGGTTACAACTTATACAAACTTATAGAAAAGCCAGAGTTTAAATCCAAATCTGATTTCACAATTTATGCATTTTCTACCAGGTCATTCTGCCTTTCAGCCTAGAAGTTTAAGCTGACAGTTATATACAGACTTGTTCAGATCAACTATGGTACAAGAGCATTCTTCAAGCCGGTAACACTCTAAACTTCCCAACCACTCCAGGGCTGCCACAGCATGAATCTTTGCTTCCAGAAGCATACCTAGGACCAGTAGGCACTCCTACCTGCAACTGATACATATACAGAAGCCAGTTCAGCAAAGCTTCTTGAGGATAATAGCTCTAAAATCAGCACTAAACATAGAGAAGATTTCTGTGGAGACACTATGAAGGTTTTTTGTTGGTTCGTTTGTTGTAAGGTCTTACTCTGTTGCCCACACTGGAGTGCAGTGGCACAATCACAGCTTACTGTGGTCTTGACCTCCCAGGCTCAAGTGATCTTTTGACCTCAGTCTCCCAAGTACCTGGGACTACAGGCACATGCCACTGTCAATGCCCGGCTAACTTTGCAAAAAAAAAAAATTTTTTTTTTGAGTTCTTGCCATGTTGCCTAGGCTGGCTACAAAGGTTTTCTCCCAAGAACCACTTACATGTAACTATGGATCTTTCCAGATCCATGTACTGGGTGAAATTACAAACATGTGGTCACTCTTGTGCACTCTTCCCCTGCCCCGCCCCCCACCAACTCCCCTCAGCTCTAAGCTTTTGGTCTTTCTGATGTTTTGAACTAATGCAAACTCAGAAATGTGAACATGTGGCTGGGCGTGGTGGCTCATGCCTGTAATTGCAGCACTTTGGGATGCCGAGGTGGGCAGGTCACTTGAGGTCGGGGGTTTGAGACGAGCCTGGAAAACATGGTGAAACCCTGTCTCTACTAAAAATACAAAAATTAGCTGGGCGTGTTAGCACGCACCTGTAATTCCACCTACTCGGGAGGCTGAGGTGAGAGAATCACTCAAGCCCGGGGGGCAGAGGTTGTAGTTTGCTGAGATTGTGCCACTGTACTCCAGCCTGGGTTATAGAGTGATACTTTGTCTCAAAAAAAAAAAAAAAACATGAACATGAATATTTTATAGAATCCCAGAATATATTACATCTCTTATATGTGTTATGTGAAAGTTAAAATGCAGGATTCTGTAAAACCGGGAAGAATTTCTTCAAACGAAAATTTGTTTAGTATAGTTGTGATATTTTCAGACTCCTGTGGTTGTTCTACAAGTGACAGACTTTTCCTGTCCATCTTTAATATGTCGCATTCCTGCCATTACACTGACCAAATGATGTGGCACGATGCGTGCATACACTTATATGCTATTATATAAAATATATATTGCATTATGGATTTTATGTTAGTGATAGAACAAACAGCCATAAATAACTGTTTACTACTAAAAACTGACATCTATATAGGCATTGGAAAGTTTATAGTACTAAAGGAACTCAGATTAATGTATGATATGAATTTCAGGGGTGTATGGCGTGTGTGTTGGGGGAGGGAACAGAAAAAGGAGAGAAAAGAGGAAGTGGTTGATAGAGAAGCTTCCCACAGAAACAAAGCATACAATGTAACGAATTCAGTAACTCTGATCTAAAACTTGGAATACACAACACAGGCCTTACCACTCTTCTAGGAGATTCCAGGACTGCCTACACCAGGTCCTCTCACTCACTAGGATGTAACAATCTATTCACTAGCAGGCACCTACCTGCAAAAAGACAATCTGACAGCGCAAGTCTTGCAGTCGTCATAATAGAGCCATCTGGCAAAACCAGGGCCATGATCAGAGGAGAGGTTTCTGGGGATATGGTAATGGTATCTGCTCTGAGCAGGAGCCGTGGAATAGAGGGAGAGCAGGAGAGTGTCTCAGAAACTTCGTAGTGACTGACAGCATGTGGTGATAAAGACTTTGCCCAGACTAATCAAAAAGAAACATCTCAGAATTTCCTTAAGCTGCTTCTGAGTAGTTTTATTTATACAAATATTTTCATTCACTACTGAGTATTTTTCTAGTTAATTGTAATTTAAAGGTAGTGACCACTATTGATAATTAACTGGGAAGGTTAACTTTTTCTAAAGGACACCCTGAATGAGTAGTTATAAATTACGATTTATAATTTATAACTACTGTAAGTTGCCTTTTTAAAAATAGAATTCCTGAAAAGATCGTTTTTCCCAAGCAAATCACCAAAATGCTTCATAAATAAAAACCTGAATCTATTAAACGCAAAAGCCATGCCAAGTGAAACAGTTAAGTCACAGACATACTGAAGTTAGGAACATACATGAGAAAGTGGAGAATACTGAGTGCTCCGGGTCACTGACTCACTGTACATCAACAGTTAAATGCAATGCTCTCAGGGCAGCTTAGGTACCAGCAGGAAGAAGAAGAAACAGCAGGAGGAGCTGATCTTAAAAACTGGTCATAAGAACAGCAAAGTGGAAAACAATCAGCCAGTAGCTGATGTTTTACAGGAAAGTATTCAAAGGAGGTTGAAAGTTTGGCGAGGCAAGTAAGCCACAATGGAACATGATAAATGAGATGACCTGTCACAGGAGTATGCATTACTTTAGGCAACTAAAGAGCAATATTAACTATTCTTTTTTGGACTGTTGTTGATGGCAGCAGCGGCCCATCTGGAGTGGCTGCTGTGAAGATGCTGGCTGCAGCAGAGGAGATGCAGCCAGGACTGTGTGCTCCATGAAGCCAGGGGGGGCAGGAACAGGCAGGATCCCTGCCCCCTACTGAGTTGGTGGGACGGGTGCCCTGCAGTTCTGGGGGCAGCTGCAGCTGCCCAGCCATGGCTCCAGACCCTGGCATTCCCTGCATTTAGGGAGCCTGGGAAGCCCCTCCTGCCCCTGTAGACTTAGAAGTGCCTGCTCCCACTCTCTGGCCTCTCCCCACTTCCAGTGCCGGCTCCAGGGTGGAGCAAAGTTGTGGCTGAGCCCAGACACTGTCACAACCAAGCTGGGTGTCTGCATAATCAGGGCGGTACTGATATAGCAGCCCCCTAATGCCTCAGCCACCTCCAGACTTTAAGTGCCAATGAGAACAGAATGGAGGCCAGTGGGGCTAAGGGCAGCACAGTGCAGGCCTGCAGGTGCCCCTTGGCATGAACAGCCAAGGTGCCATGGAAGACATGTTGATGATGGTGGGAGGCAGACAGGTTCCTAGGCAGAAAGGGGTGGGTCCCTGGTGAAACCCCTCCTTCAAGCCAGGAAAGGCCTGAAGCCTGGGGACCAGACTGCCAGTTCTGGGTCCAGGCCTGCCCATGGCTGCCCATGGATAAATCAGCACTCACTTGCTTCCTTCTGAAGCCCATAAAAACCCCAGACTCAGACAGACTCACACGGACATGGGGACTACCACCTGCAGAAAGGGGCCACCACTCTGGGTCTCCTCTCTGCTGAGAGCTGGACACTCATCAGGATGACCTGCCTGCAGAAAGGAGCTACCCACTTTGGGTCTCCTGAGAGCTGTTCTGTTGCTTAATAAGTCTCCTTTCCGTCCTGCTCATCCTCCAGTTGTCCATGTACCTCATTCTTCCTGAATGTAGGAAAAGAACTCGAGACCCACCAAATGGCAAGACTGAAAGAGCTGTAACAAAAACAGAGCTTAAACACCTGCCCCTCACTCGCCATGCTGCGAGCATCAGTAAAAAAGAAGAGCTGTGGCCCTTCAGGGAGCCCAGACCTAGGGCCTCCCTGAGCCAGGGCTGTGACTCCCTCTTCGGGGCTTTGTGGTTTCTGGTGTCTCCAAGTTTCTGGGTGCCACCACATTCCCCTTGCCCAGACATGGGTGCCCGCAGCAGAAGCCACTTGCAGTGCGTCTTATCCAGCCACAGGTTTGCATGGAGCTGGCACCTGTGACAGCGCCTGGAGCTGCCCGCCCCACTGCAGCAGCCAGTGCACCTTGGCTGTGTGCAGTGGCCGGACCCTGCACTCATTCACACACCCTTCACCATCTGGCATCTGGCTCACCCTTGGCATGTATAGGACCCAGGCCGGTAGCAGAAGCCAAGCACAGCCTGCCAGGCCAAGTGGGCAGAATGAGCCCAGTGGGTCTGAACAAAACTCAAGCAAAGGCGCCACTGGCCACAAAGTTTCCAGCTGGAAAAGTGACACCCAAAGGATCCTGTAACATTGTCACAATTATAGTTGCTAGTAAGTGCTAACACAATTCTCTGAATTGACAAACTCATTTGGATCTCTGACTGAGGCAATTAGTTTCACTACATGATACTTTTTTTATACATCATAAATCTGTGTCTTTCCTTTTCAGACAGGACAAATGCTGCTCTCCCATTTAACACACTCACAGATAGGCACAGAAAGGTTGTAGTTTTAAAGTACACTATTATTTTGAAACATTGATTAGGATAACAGATCCACATACATCTTTACTGTGATCAATTTTAAATTCAAAACGTCCATCTACAAAAACTCGAGGAAATATTAGTATTGTTCATGCAACTCTAAAAGGTACTACCTCTGTTTCAAGATAATTAGAAAGAAATTGCCTCAATAACTCAGAAACTCATCATTAAGAAACCCAAGCTTGACTACTACTTTTATTTTAGTATACTCATATTTGGATGTTTTTATTCTCTTGAATTGTTAGACTCCTTGCCATCTAAAACAATCATTTGAAATGATTACTATAATTTCATTATCTTTAAAATTCTCAAATTTACACACTGAGATGTCAAGTTTATTTTTCTTTTCAGGTGAAAGGAAAAGCACCTGTAAAATAAGACCTGTAGTAGGCATCCAGATAAAGCTTTAGAACCACCTCAAAAAGACTCTGAGTAGCTGCAGGATTGTTCTGGTGGCAGGAGGTCTTGAGGGCCAATAGGAGTCCTGTCATGGAACCCTCTCCTGGTCCCTCATCCCATCCTCTTTCTTTTATTTTGAGATGGAGTTTTGCTCTTGTTGCCCAGGCTGGAGTGTAATGGTGCAATCTCAGCTTACTGCAAACTCCACCTCCCATGTTCCAGCAATTCTCCTGCCTCAGCCTCCCAAGTAGCTGGGATTACAGGTGCACACCACCACTCCCAGCTAATTTTTTGTATTTAGTAGAGACGGGGTTTCACCATGTTGGTCAGGCTGGTCTCAAACTCCTGATCTCAGGTAATCCACCCACCTTGGCCTCCCAAAGTGCTGGGACTACAGGCGTGAGCCACTGTGCCTGGTCCTGTCCTCTCAATGGGACCCTTAGCCTTACAAGAGTTGCAGTTTGACCTACAGTCTGTGCCAGTTAGTGGAACAGATGTATTCTACACTTGCAGCACCAGGGAGTAGGGATCTTGCCCATCCTCAACTCTGTGAATGTGTTTGCATTTTCTTCTCCAATATCTCAGACCCCAAGCTATAAGGTGCATCTGAAACAATTGTTGAACTGCTGAAATGTGAGCCTATTTTGACTAGCCCAAAGAGGGTAGACAATAATATTTTTAAAGAACCAGTAGAATGCTTACTCTCCTTACATTACAGTGGTATATTTTCAAAATGTAAGTTCTCAATCTAATGTTCCAGAAAGTATTCTCTTGGCTTCTGTTCACTGCAGAATAAATGCATCAATGTTGAAAAGGAAGTCTTACTGTATTAGTCCATTTTTACACTGCTATAAAGACATACCCAAGTGTGATGGTTAATTCTGAGTGTCAACTTGACTGGATTGAGGGATACAAAGTATTCATCCTGGCTGTGTCTGTGTGGGTGTTGCCAAAAGAAAGTAACATTTGAGTCAGTGGGCTGGGGAAGGCAGATCCACCCTTAATCTGGTGGACACAATCTAATTAGCTTCCAGTGAACAAAAAGCAGGTAGAAAAACATGAAAAAGAGAAATCGGCCTAGTCTCCCGCACTGGATGCTTCCTGCCCTCAAAAATCAGACTCCACGTTCTTCAGTTTGGGGACTGAGACTGGCTGTCCTTGCTCCTCAGCTTGCAGACAGTGTGACCTTGTGATCATGTAAGTTAATATTTAATAAACTCATATATATATATCCTATTAGTTCTGTCCCAGACCCCAATATACCAAGACTGGGTAATTTATAAAGAAAAAAGGTTTAATTAGCTCACAGTTCCACATAGCTTGGGAGGCCTCAGAAAACTTACAATCATGGTAGAAGGGAAAGCTGGCACGTCGTACATGGTGGCAGGCAAGAGAGAGTGAGCAAGATCAGGGAAAACTGCCTCATAAAACCATTGAATCTCATGAGAACTCATTCACTATCATGAGAACAGCACAAGGGAAACTGCCCCCATAATGCAGTTACCTCCCACCTGGTCCCTCCCTTGCCATGTGAGGATTATGGGGATTACAACTGGAGATGAGGTTTGGGTGGGGACACAGAGCCAAACCATATAATGCACACTCAGTGGAATTTTATTCAGATAATAAAGAAAACTGAGGCAGCCAAAGGCCAGAGGAGCCTATGTATACACCTACCAATACAAAAGAGAGTTCCATCTTGAAGAAAAATTACTTTCTAGTTTGATTTGGTCTCCATATCCAATACATATGAAAATATTATATCAAACTACTTTGTAAATTATGCTCTGTAAGTGTTGCATGGAGGTTTAAAATAGGTTATATATCTGATTCTAACACTTCATTTCATTCAAATTTAGATAAAGCATCAACTAATTTTTAAAACTAATTAATATGTAAATGATATACTAGAGAGAGAAGCAATTGAAAACATAAAGCATTATGGATTATGTATATTAATTTTAAAGTGACTTTGCAAAGACTGCATCATCTCCCTATGTCTACAAGCTGCTCTTGCTTCCAAGGATTCTTATACACTTGACTGAGATAAACATTATTCATAATTTATATTGCCTGTTGTGCTATCCTACAGCATAGATATTAATAATTCTGCAAGTTAGCTGCAGTCAAATAATATTACTTAGACAATAATCTTTAAGGTTTTCTTTTGGAAAACAATTCTCAACGGTTTTAACGCTGGAAAGCAAAAGCCATATTCTACTCCAGAGGAAAATAAGTGGCTCATCTAAAACCTGATGGATATTTCTTTTTTAAAAATTTGAAAGAGACAGAGAGTAAGAATGAGCATGGAGATTATTATGGGGGGTTCAATATAAAAAGAAAAGATTCAAAACTTGGAAGGTTTCTTCCAAGATATTTGCTTTTCATAAATATATAATTGTATTTAAAAATCTACTCATGTTTAAACAGGTCAACAAGTTGCCACATTAATTTTAAAATATTATATTTTCTAACACAATACCATATTTATTTTTTCTCTCTTATGACTAACATGTTCATATGTGGAACATAAGTAAAAAATTTTATCACATGCATTTTTGTTATAAAAATTTTACATACAGAACATAAAAAAGAAAATGACTCATTCATTAATTTGCATTATTAAATTTTATTGGATACCTAATATTCCACTGAGGTTTATTCAGATTTTTACTATTATAAATAACGTTTATGTCTTTCTATATACAGATGGTCTTCACCTTATGATGGTCCAGTTTACAACTTTTTGACTTCACAATGGTGCAGTCACAATACGC
Source organism: Macaca nemestrina (assembly GCF_043159975.1). Lineage (NCBI taxonomy): Eukaryota > Metazoa > Chordata > Mammalia > Primates > Cercopithecidae > Macaca > Macaca nemestrina. The sequence goes on along the minus strand of NC_092127.1, from coordinate 80,085,080 downwards.
ATTCAGTAGAAGTTTTTGAATTTTGCTGTTTTCCCAGGTTAGCGATACCTGGTGCAATACTCTCTTTATGTTGGGCAGCAGCAGCATGCCACAGCTCCCAGTCAGCCACTCAGTCACATAGGTAAACAACCAATACTCTACTGTGTGCTGCATTGCTGGCATGTTTTGGATATTGTGTTCTGTGTTTTTGTGTCCTATCGTGTCTGCAAAACACTCATCCATCTCCTGTTTCTGGTGAGAAGAAGAGGAAGGCAATTACTCTTGAGATGAAACTCAAGATAACTGCCCAGTATGAAGGCGCAAGCCAGTAATGGCCATTGCAAGAGAGTTCGGACTTTCATGATCCATGATATCAACCACCTTAAAGGATAAGATGTGAATCAGTGAGGCAGTGAAATCATCAGCATTGGTTAAATCCACTATCATCACAAAGAAAAGAGCTGGGCTGATTGATAATATGGAAAAATTACTTGTCATGTGGATGGAAAACCAGATACAGAGGTGCATACTACTTAGCCTACCGATGATTCAGGCTAGGGTAAGAAGTCTGTTCTGTAAGGTCAAAAAGTATACCAGTGATCCTACATATATACAAATGTTTATAGCAAGACATGGCCAGTTCCAACACTTCGAAATGCATCATAATTTTCATAATATGAAGATCTGTGGTGAGACAGCAAGTGCCGATATTGAAGGTACCAAAGCTTTTGGGAAGAGCTACATAGGGTAAGTGTGGATGACAAGTGTTTACCAGCACAAATATTTAAAGTCAATGAAATGAGCTTATTCTGCAAGTATACGCCAGAGCATATATACATTCACCAAGAGTCCAATGTCAGGGTCTACGGCATTCAAAGGCTGTGTAACACTGCTTTGGGGTGTTACAGGAAAGGCTTTAATTTGAGGTGGAAATGTTGCTCTGGGGTAGAAGTGTTGCAGGGTTCAAATTAAAGCCTTTCCTAATCTACCACTCAGAGAACCCAAGAGCATTCAAGAATGTGAGCAACTGTACACCATAAAGAAAAAGCCTGGATATCAGCATTGTTTGATGACTGGTTTTTGAACTGTTTTATTCCATAGGCAAGAGAATATTGTAGGAAAAATAACATTCCATTCAAGATTCTTCTAATCTTAGACAATGCTCCAGGGCTTCCACAGAATATCGGTGACATGCATCTTGATGTAAATGTTGTGAATCTGCTGCTGAACACAAATGCTTTCATTCAACCCATGCACCAAGGCACAAAAGCTGCGTTCAAAGCACATTGATACGCCAGACATTTGCGCAGGCTGTTGGAGTGACTAAATCTGGCTGCATTCTAAATTCTATCCAGAACATGGCCGCAACAAGGGAAGAAGTCACACGGCAATGCATGAACGGCATTTGGAAGAAAGTTATGAAGACATATGTGAACACATTCAAAGGCTTTAACAAAGATTCTGCTGTTGATGAAAGAGTAACAATATACTAGTGCTTAGGAAATCACTAGAATTGGACATTGATAAAGAGAAAATTTATGAGCTTGTTGGCATCGAGGCTGAAGAACTTTCCAACAAGGAGCTGACTGAATTGGAGGAAGAAAGAAGTAAAGAAGTTGAGGCAGAGAAAACAGAAGTGATGTCCAAGGCACCAAGAAAGTTCTCATCAAAGAAACTGGCAGAAATATTTGCTACTACTGTTAGCAATGGCTTTTGGAAGTCAGAGGAACAGATGTCAATTACAGGAGATTCACAAGCACTGATGGCAGATACAGGATGCTCTTGTTTGCGATAAAGAGAAATATATGATGAAAAGAAGAAACAAATCATACAGTCAAAACTTGCTATCTTCTGGAAGAACACTGTGCCTGCTAAACCATCAACAAGTGTCAATGCCCTTCTACCTGCTATTCTCAAGCCTTTCAGAAGAGAGAGAGATTGATAACCCTGTTGGTGCAGCATCTCCATCATACAGCAATTATTTTTAGTTCAATGCTTCAAACATTCTTCACCAGCGGGCATTCTTCTGTGTATGTTACTTCATGGTGAGTACCCATACAACCATCCTGTTTTTCACTTTCAGTATGGTATTCAATAAATTACATGAGATAGCCAACACTTTATTATAAAATAGGCTTTGCATTAGATGATTTTACCCTACTGTAGGCTAATGTAAGTGTTCTGAGAACATTTAAAGTAGGCTAGGCTAAACTATGATGGGCAGTAGGTTAGGTGTATTAAATGCATTTTCTACTTACAACATTTTCAACTTACTCTGGGTTTATTGGGACATAACCCCATCATAAATTGAGGAGTATCTGTAAATATCTGACTATATTTCTGATTATTTCTTTATAACACAAAAATACAGTGTTATTCCAATTATTAAGTTCATATATATTTATATATTATGTTTATTTATATTGTAGTATACAAAATACAGGTTATATATTTTCTAGGATATAATTTTTGCATATATACATATTTATTCAGATATATAGTTAGAAATCAATCTAAAAAAAGAAAGAGAAGGAAAAGAAAAGAAGAGATGAAGAGGGAGAGAGGAAGAAAGAAAACATGTACAAAAATAATGGTTACCTATGGATGACAGGATTATAAGTAAACATTTTTATTATTTTAGTTTTTAATGCTTCTCTAAATTTTACTAGCGTCCATATATTGTCACATGATAACTAATTAACTGCAGAAAACTTTTAAACTCATAAGTTGTTAATTTTTTTCCATAGTAGTCATTTACTCAAAGATCTAGGTCAATGATTTTGAATTCCAGTTTCTAACTTTCTCCCAATTCAGAGTGTTTTTAATTACTTGGAAGAATGTTGCAAAATGCTTAAGATATGCTCTCAAAAATTCAGTAAGTAAGGGTTTTAAATGTACCTTTCTGTATGCCACATATCACTTGGAAGTAGGAGTAGAGAAAGGGGCAGGAGAGTTATAAGAGTTATACAGTTAAATACCAACGAGAAGAGGTCATGGCTCCACATCAACTGGGGATCCCTGCTAGGCACAGAGTTCCTTGGATCCTTTGCTGTTTTGCAAACCAAAATATCTGGGTTGTAATTTAACTGCATTATTTTACGGAGTTGTATAAATAACTTACACTTTTGACTATAAATGTTTGTCAAGTGTCTAAAACATCATGCTTATCCAAGCCTTTTCACCAGCCGGTATGGAATTAGGATTGGCAATCAAGGTGTAAGTAAATGATCAGTTTTACAGACATGTTTAGTAGGATACAATAAACAAATACGGAATACTTCTGAAAAGAGACCTGCTCAGCTTCCATTGCTTTAAAAACATATACCCAGGCAATTTTTACTGCCCTACCAATTTTTATTACACTGTATATATTGAGTAATTTGGTTTCTGCTATGTTTAATAACATTCTTAATGTGTGCTATTTTGATTGCTCCAGATAAATACTGGAAGCCAATTTATAAACATCTTTCAGTCTGATTAAATTTATATGTGCCCAATTCTGATTTTCCAAATATTGTGCACAAAGATGGACTTGACAGTGCTCTCTGCAGCTGTCCTAGATGTTTCGCATTAATAAATGCATGCTAGCAGATTTCTAACACCCAGAGAGTCAATTAATTTATAATGCATGAGTCACATCATCCTCACTGCTTCACTAAGGCAGAATCCTAAAAATGAAGCCTGTTTTAAAATGAGGGAGGAGAGGCTCTGCAAGCTGACAAGCTTATGTTCTTGAAAGACCCAGATGTTTGTGGCTGAATCGTAATAGCTACCACTTACTGACCACTACACAACACGAAGAGCTTTACAAATGACATCTCTCTTTGTTACAATAACCCTGCAAATTAGGGGTCATTTCCACCATTTTGCAGTTGAACAAACCAAGTTTCAGAAAGGTTAAGTAACGTTTCCTTAGTCAAACAGCTTCTAAAAGGGAAGTTCAAACTATGAACATGGGTTTATTTGACTTGGACCCTTTTGAGCTCTCACTTGTGTCATGCTGGTTGCCCATGGGCTTGGGTGAGATTACCCATAGAAAGAAAGTAGCAGTGATTCTTAGCCCTCTTAGGAACTGGATAAAAGCTATAGATGCAGTAGTTAGAAATATCCACATATAAAACACTGCACACACACACACACACACACAGACTCTTAAGTTAGTGGATTCTCTAGGAAATAATTCACTTGGGTTCAGAACCCCTGACTAGGGGTAATGTCATGTAAACATTTCAGGAGCGGGAGAGGAAAAGTGTTCCAAAATGGAAACTGAGGATGAAAAAAACCTAAAAACAATGGCAACAAATTAGAGTTACAGAAATCAAGATTGGAGAGAATTTCAAGAAGGGAAATTGATTAAAACAAGGAGTCCATTGCATTTAACAAGTAGAAAGTTGGAATTTGTATTGTAATTGATTGAGCAGTGAGGTGAGCAAATTAAGACAAGAATAAGCTCCATAGATGGCAAGCAGGTGTCATATGAAGTGTCAACTCTGGTTATTAACAACTGCCTGGAATAACATGTTTAGAAAGTTTGGAGGCCAGTTATAGACTTTGGAAAAGGGTGTGGGATTGATAGGGAATGTCTACAGATAGCAATAATGGAAAACATGTGTGCCGACGATTTGCTAGCCTGAGTAGACACCACTTTTTAGTAACTGTGCATGAAGAGAAGAAAGGAAATAGGAGCGTAGCTAAAAGGCATATAGGGTTAAGGAAAAGTTTTCTTGCTTGTTTTTGTGATAAGGTGGGAGGTACTTGAAAATGTTTACAAACGGACAGGACATAGAGAAAAGAAATGGCTTGCAGAGCAGTATCAGCATGCAACAGAACACAAAAGGAAGTGGAGTCAGAGAAGAATGTGGGGAAAAATACACCATCTTGTATAAGATGAGAAGAAAGAAAGTGAGAATAAATACAGATCAATTTGCTGTACAGAGGCAGAAAATGGACGTATTCCATTCCTTAAATCTCAGAGGACTCTGAAATAGAAGTCTGCTAGGGATGGGGCAGGTGTGAGAGGAATAAAATTGATTATTTATTCATTTGCATAATATTTGTTGAGCACCTACAGTGTGCAGGCATTCTTCAGGTACTAGGAATATAGTAAATATGGTAGCTGAAACAAAGCCCCGCTATCACTTTTGTGGGGGAAGCAGGCTTTAAGAGAATGTTTATGAATAATGTGGCAGCGATAAGGACTCAGCAGGAAAGCACATGAGGATAAGGAGGCTAGAGAACAACTCAATGGGAGGGTGCTATTTTACAGGGTGGTCATGGGAGGCCTTGAACGGAAAAAAGGAGGAAAAACAAACAGCAAGTGGTAATGCTCTGTAAGACGGAGATATGCTTAGTGTGTCCAGCAACTGACAGTGTGTCTGGACTAGAGTGAGTGAGGAAAAAGAGTAAGGAGGAAAATTACAGAGAGGGAGGGAGCAGATCAGACAGGACTTTGCAGGTCATGGTAAGAACTTGGCTTTTAATCTGGATGAAATAGAAAGCCATGGCGAGGAGGTTCTGCACAGAGAAAGGGCACAATCTGAATTATATTTGAAAAAGATCATGTCTATTATGGGGAAAAGGCAGTAGAAAGGCAGGGGTATACACAAGGAGAGATGTTGGGGGCTTTTGTAACATTCTAAGTGAAAGATAAAGGATGGGATGGGCCAGGGTAATAATAACCAACGAGGTAAAAAGTGGTCAGTTTCTGGTGTAAGACTTGCAGATAGATTGAAAGTGGGGTGTGAGAAAAAAGAGGAGTGAAAAATGACTCGAAAGGTTGACCAGAGCAATTAGAGCAGTGGAACTGCTTTTTAGTGATGTGTGGAAGATTTAGAAGAGGAGCAGCTTTGGAGAGTAAGGGTGGAATTCCAGCATTTGATTTTGAACATGTTAAGTTTGAGATTTCTAGGAGATATCCGTGTGCAAACATTGAATAGATAGTTGGATATACAAGTCCAAAATTCAGAGAGTTCAGACTGGAGATATACATTTGGGAGACTTTGACATATAGATAATAGTTAAAGCCATGAGATTATATGAGATCGCCTAATGAGGCAATGTAAATAAGGAAGAAGAAAGGTCTAAGTTCTGAGCCATCAGGCATTTCAAAATTCATTTATTCATTCATTCATTCGTTTATTGAGACAGGGTCTCACTTTGTCACCCAGACCAGAGTGCAGTGGTGCGATCAGAGCTCACTGCAGTCTCACACTCCTCCCAGTTCAGTCTCCCCAGTAGCTAGGACTACAGCCACGTACCACCACACTCAGCTAATTTTCTATTTTTTTGTAGAGACAGGTTCTTGCTATGCTTCCCAGGCTGGTCTAGAACTCCTGGGCTCAAGCAATCCTCCTGTCTTGGCCTCCCAGTGTGCTGGGATTACAAGCATGAGCCACCATGCCCTGCCCATTCCAACATGTAGAAACCATGAAGAAGAAAAAGGGGCCAGGCCTGGTGGCTCATGTCTGTAATTCCAGCACTTTGGGAGGCAAAGTGGGCGGATCACAAGGTCAAGTGATCGAGACCATCCTGGCCAACAGGGTGAAACCCCATCTCTACTAAAAATACAAAAATTAGCTGGGCATGGAGGCGCGCGCCTGTAGTTCCAGCTACTTGGGAGGCTGAGGCAGGAGAATCACTTGAACCCAGGAGGCAGAGGTTGCAAGGGGCCGAGATTGTACCACAGCTCTCCAGCCTGGCAACAGAGCAAGACTCTATCAAAAAAGAAAGAAAAGAGAGAAAGAGAGAAAGCGAGAAAGCGAGAAAGCAAGAAAGCAAGAAAGCAAGAAAGAAAGAAAGAAAGGACTAGCTAGGAGATAAACAAGGAAAGTATTTCAAGAAGAGACCAATTCACTGTGTTGAATGTGGTCCAGCAAAGTTGGAACTGAATTCTGACCACTAAATTTGTCATATTAAAGGTAACTAATGTACTTAAGAAGAATGTTTTCAGTACAGTGGTAGCGATGGAGGCCATGTTAGATTAGAGAGAGTGGGGAAACAATATTTGATGAGTGTGGCCAACTCTTTCCAGAGTTGCATTGTAAAAAAAGCCATAAAGAAATGGAACAGCATCTGGGAAACATATGGGGTCAAGGAAGTTTCGTTTTAAGGACAAAAGATATTATGGAATAATTCTATGCTAATGAAATTATCCAGAAGAGAGGAAAAATCAATGATACAGGAGGGAGGCAATTCCTAAGTTTTAAATTGCACACCATTCTGAGTAGCGGGATGAAATCTCATGCCATCCCACTCCATCCCGCCCAATACATGAATCACCTCTTTGTCTAATGTAACTATGCTGTATACACCACCTGCAGAAGGTCAATAGTAGCCTAATGCTATGTCAACAATGCCTACACCATTCACCTCACTTCCTCTCACCATGTAGGCATTCTGTCATCTCACATGATCACAAGAAGAGTGAGTACAGCACAATAAAATATGCTGAGAGACCACATTTATATAACTTTTATGGTAGTATATAGTTACAATTGTTCTATTTTATTATTGTTGTTGTTAATCTCTTACTTTGGCTAATTTATAAGTTAGACTTTATATAGGTATATGTGTGGTATGTGTGTATACATATTTATAGGAAGAAACATAGTATATATAGGATTTGGTGCTATCTGCAGTTTGAGGCATCCACTGAGGGTCTTGGAACATATCCCCTTGGACAAGAAGGAACTACTATGTAAAAATAATATAGATAATATTGTCTATATTTATTCAATAAGAACTCAAAAACTCAGAAATACAGAGTACTCATACAAATTTGTAATTTCCTGCCTACAATATTCTTAATTTCCTTACAATTCTTAGACATTATTGTCTTTATATATTATTCATGATGAGCTATTACAGAATTTACTCTGAAAACAGGAAATCAGAGGCATCCAGGCACCTCATAGATAAAGAACCTACATCTACTCCCTGCTTTCAATATTTTCCTTGTACAGCTGATACCTGCTACGGACATTAATGCACCCTTTCTCCATACCTCCTGCTCCTCAGAGTTCGGATGCTCTATTCTTTACTTCCTCAGGATGAAAATAGATGGCCAAGCCTCATGAACAGGTCAATTGAGACACAAGCAGCAGAAGGCAGGTCAGAGTATCACATCCCTCCAGAGAGGTGGTGCCTGGGTCATTATTTCCCAGAAGGCAACAAGATAGGCTATGAAAGAAATAGCAACAGAAGGAAGAAGCTGCTGCCAGATTCCCTGCCCCTCTGGTCTTTAGAATTCATGAATCCCCACACCCGAACTATGAGAGAGGCAGCTACCCCATCATTCCCATCCTACGCTCCACCATTGGGCACACTTTGGCTCAGCACTGGCCACAGAGTTCAAGTGGAATAGCCTGTAGTGCATCTCCAGAGAAGACAGGCAGGGGCAAGGAATGAGCTGGGCTTTGGGTGACAGGTCTAAGAGGAAGGGAACCATCAAGGACCCACAGCACAAACTCAGTAGTTGTGAAGACAAAAGAGGATTATGTCTGAGAAAGACCCTTGAATAAGTGGCTAATGTAGTGAATTATCAATGTTGCAAAGACTCAGCCAAGATTCATGTAGACTCTCTGGTCTGTATGGGAGCTTTGAGGTAGGTCAAAGGCCTGTGTAGTCATTCTTCTTCACATTGACATGGACATATTAAAGTCAGGCTTTCATGTGTACCATAGTGCAATGCCTGTTAAAATTTTTTAAAAGGGTAAAACTTCATTTTGTCGTTGTTGTTGTTGTTGCTTTGCGTCTCGCTCTGTCACCCAAGCTGGAGTGCAGTGGCGCCATCACAGCTCACTGTAACCTCCATCTCCTTGGCTCAAGCGATTCTCCCACCTCAGCCTCCCAAGTAGCTGGGTTCACATGCCTGGCTAATGTTTTGTATTTGTTTGTAGAGACAGAGTTTCGCCATATTGCTGAGGCTGGTCTTGAACTGGGCTCAAGTGATCCACCTGCCTCAGCCTCCCAAAGTATTGGGACTATAGGGATGAGCCACTGTACCTGGCCAAAACTCCATTTTATGCAGTGTGTATCAGGATAACTACTAAGCAGACCTGTTTTCTTATGCCAAGCAACTTTCAGTAACTATATGCATATATTAAAGTGTTACAATACCTGTCGCCCAGGCTGGAGTGCCAGTGGCGCGATGTCGCCTCACTGCAAGCTCCGCCTCTTGGGTTCACGCCATTCTCCTGCCCCAGCCTCCCGAGTAGCTGGGACTACAGGCACCCGCCACCACGCCCGGCTAATTTTGTTTTTGTATTTTCAGTAGAGATGCGGATTTCACCCTTTTAGCCAGGATGGTTTCCATCTCCTGACCTCGTGATCCGCCCACCTCGGCCTCCCAAAGTGCTGGGATTACAAGCGTGAGCCACCGTGCCCGGACGTGTTACCATACTTTAAAAAAAGAATTGACGGAAATCACCATTCCTACATTTTCTGTAGCGAGACCAAATAAACTTCACCCACCAGGTCACAAAACCTTAAGGATGACAAGAGCTGGGTAAACCGAGTGCTGCTGAAATACCAGAGGGAGAGCAATGGCACTTGGAGCACTCAAGCAGTTCCAGCGAGATGTACTGATCACATTTTAAAGCTTTACTTTTACTCCATCAAAGAAAATGACATCTCATTTTGACCAAATCAAGGCATAGTTAGACCTGGCAGTCAAAACCCTTGGCTCCAGCATCTGTAGAGGCCCTTAGCCCTATGACCTCCCTCCAACTGCTATAAGCTCCTGACTCCTGGCACACTCTTGTTCCTGCTGTACCCACCACCTGGTGCGTCCTCCCGCTCATTCACTTCCATGCTCTGAGGCTTTCACCTCTTCCCAAAGCTTTGTCTGCTTTCCTATAGCAGATGGGAACTTTATTTCTTCTAAATATACACAGATCATTGTCTCAATTCTTTTATAACATTACATTCTGCCTTAAAATACAGGTATTGATAGCCTGTGTCTTCTATTAAACTGCATGCTCCTTGAACAGCTAACACTTATAGTGTTGTTACAATATGTCAGGTACTGTGATGTTGGTTTTGCAGACATCAGTAGGTACCATTATTAGCCCCATTTTACAGCTGTGGAAACTGAGACCAGGAAATGTTGAGTGACTTGTCTAAGATCACACCACTAGTAAGTGGAAATACTGAGACATACATTCGGGTCTGCCAGATTCCTGAGCCTAGGTTTTTAACCATGATGTTACACCACATAGTCCTTCCACAGTGGAAGGCATGCCATAAACATTTGATTTTTTAAAAATTCATTCTTATAAGAATTTTGATTCAGCACACCTTTATTAAGCCAGGCACTGCAGTGATGCGAGAGAAACAAGGAAAATAAGTCCTAAACTCTTCAACAGGGGAACTTATGGTCACAAGAAACACAAAAAGGTTAGTGCACTTTAAGATTCCCATTCTTTATTCTCATACTTGCCAAGCAATTGAAAAATCTTTTGACAGAGCCTCAAGTTGTGGAAACTAAAGTCCTCTCTGCTCACTGCAATAAAATGTTTTGTAACGAGAAATCAATCGCCTTAATTTATTTTAACAGATAACATTATACAATTAGCGATGCTGAGATTAAATCAGATACTGTAATGTTATAATCAAGAGTATCTGAATACATTTCTTTTCTTTTACAGCATAAATGTTCTCCATTGAGACAGGAATGTAGCTTAGCATTTTTAGAGCCACTGGCTAAATTACCTCTATTGATGAGGCTCGGCAGGTTCTTTCTGAACGATTCTAAATAACTGCAGAGGGATGAAAGAAAGTGTTCCATAGGCTGTAGCCACAGCATGCTCTGAGTCTACTGGGGAGACAATAAAGCACTTGCCCCATGCATGAATGGGTCTACATCCCGCCTGGAGCATGGCTGACTAGCCATCCCTGAAATTGTATAAATGAAAGGAAGTAGGCCAAGGTAGACATTTGTATTAATAATTGGTGCACGAAGTAAATTAGGCTATCCCACCAGGTCCTCCATAAAGGATGGAAAGGCAGTAGGAACCTTTAGAAATAAAGTCTGCTAAAGCAATCTTTTCAAAGCTTTTGACAAATTGCAAACCTCAGTCATTTATTTTTCCTCATTGAAAGGAAAGCTCAGGGAAAAGTTTCAGTTCAGTTCACACACAACACATGTACAGATTCACATACACACAAAGAATGTATAGGTGTATGAAGCATGAACCAGGACATGAGAGTTATGTAGCACTATCCTTATTCACAGAGGTAGTCAAGGGACCTGGTTGTGCCATTAGGCATGGGAGCATTTTTCAGCAATGTCAGAGGGCAGGCGCACAACAGTTCCGGGCTCCTTTAGCTCCTATGTATCGTGCTCCACGTGAACAATCCACAGCACAGTGAAATCTGGCCCCCTTGTTTGCACAGTCATGTTGTGATAGCAGGAACAGTGAAAGGCAGTCCCCATCAGATGAGAAAGGTCAAGTAATACAACCAAACTATGGCTCAGATTTTTCACATTTTGAAAGGAAACAAAACATTGGGAACCTCTTTGCTTTTGTGGATCTGGGGAATGGAATTTTAACCTGCCTAATTTTTGGTGTAGAAAATTTCCAGGTTTCTAAATTGTCTTCAACATCTCCCTTTCATGAAGAACACATAGCAGGTAAAGAATAATGAAGAATATTAGCCCATTTATTAATGCTATAAAATCAACTTTTCCTCTAATCTTTGCAGGAAAAAAAAAAGCTAATTTATTTTGACAGTAATATCTTTTACACCAAACATCATTAATCTTACATCATTACATAATAAATTTTTATTCTTATACTTGCACAAACATTAACAGTAGTAATCCAAAAGGAATAATAAAATCAAAGTTAACAAATAATGGCAAATTATTTAAATATTTTAATTAAAAAACAGATTCCCAAACTTCCTCTCAATTCTATGGACATTTAAATTAAGGTGAAACACAAGCAATTAAAGATTAACAAAGTTTTGAGGTTTAACTCAAGTAATTAAAGAATAATATTATAGTACTTAAAGAATAGAAAATAGATTCCCTTGGTAGTGCTATTCTATTCCTTAACCACTCAAATATTTAAATAACAAAAATGTAGTAGTATTGAAACTTGAAAAACATCTTTACCTAAAAGTTCTCATTATACTTAAGAAACTGAAAGCTCCACATACAGAAACAGAATGCACATTCTCATTCATCTTGAGTGTCACTCAAGAAACACATTTGATGTGGTTTTTGCCTTGATAATGAGGACACAATAAACTATGAAAAATGTCATTTCTGGAAAATTTGTTGGCTATAGTTCAGCAAGAAATGAATCTTTTTAACAGATATGGCATGATGACTTTGATGAATTGAACTTTTAAATATATGGAGCATTAAAAAAGATATTCCCTTAGAAATGAATTAATTTAGATGCAACAACATACAGTATACCATAATTCATTGTGTCCACTTTCATCACTGCAGAGTGGTTCTGTCCATGTGACAAGATCCCTCTTCAAATACCTATTTGGGCTTCACTTTCAATTCATTAACTTAAAAAATGAAGACCTAGCTTGGACCCAATCTCTAACTTTCCCATTAACTCTTATCAATTCTATAAGTTTTATGTACTCTGAAACTTTTCATGGTTTGAAGATAAAAATTTCAGGAAAATATCTTTCTGAAAGATTCTTTTTATCTAGTTAGCAGAAAAGTTTGAGCTATAAGACAGTTCCAACAAGACAAGTCAATAATCTTGGTCAATTTCTATATATGCATCACTTTGAAATTTGTTGAAATTAAAAGCTTATAAATACCAAATATTAAAATGTAACACTCCACTATGGGGCTCTGTATTTGGATGTTTAGACACGGAGCTGAAATCTTATATAAGGACACATATTCATATTACTGGGATTCATATGATGCCTTGATAGATAAAGTCAAACAACATTTAGCTAATTTTGGTTATAGTTTAAAAGTAAGAAGTTTGAAGGCCTGTAATGTAGGATACCATTTTTAGTATCCTAAAGGATTTAAAAGCATATCCAGCGTAGGGTGAGACAAGGTGAGAACATATAGTAACAGAATAACAGAATAAGTATCCTTTTTCAAGAGATTTATCATATTGATTTTAGTAGTATGCTACCTGCCATGGCTACTATCAGCCAACAAAGGCACATCTGAAATGATGCTGACTTCCAGTCCCTAAGCAAGAAATCTTCTAATGTAAACCATCGATTAACTGTTACCAAACTCTTCCTAAAATGAATGCTTATATTGTCCATGGAGTCTAATTTACTGACAAAATAATAAGTGTATTATAAATCATTGGAAGTATTAAAGTATGTTACATCCTCATAATCACAGTACTTTAGAGCAATAGTTTGGGCTCCAGGTAGTATAAAGAGAGAGGAGACAGATCAATTTCCAATAATAATTTATAAGAATAAAAACTTTCTATTTAAATTTACTTTTAACAGAACAGAAACCTAGAAATGACCAGGGTACTTTAGTTATTGGAATTTCTAGATAGTATTGGAAGTTCTAGAAATGAACAGGGATGAAAGAAATTTCCTACTTTTTAAGGATACTTTTTAATGACAAAATAAAAGCTTCTCCTTCTCAATGATGAATAGGAAGAGGTTTCCCAATCCAAATTCATTTGCCTTGTGGTTTTGATTAAAATCTACACATAGGAAACTTCATATTATAGGAAATATACAATTTTTGTAGTGAATTTCTTATAAATTACGATATTTGTTACAAGGTCAAGCAATGTTTCATTTTGTTTAAAATGTTCCAAAGATCTAAAATTGCCATCAGTTTGTTTATGCTCTTCAAACTCTCTTCTCCTAAACTCTACTAATATCACCAAACTGAAGATTTTTATGTTATTTGATTTTTATTTTTATTTTTTATGTTTATTTTATTTTATTTTTTTGAGATGGAGTCTCGCTCTGTCGCCCAGGCTGGAGTGCAGTGGCGTGATCTCAGATCACTGCAAGCTCCGCCTCCCAGGTTCATGCCATTCTCCTGCCTCAGCCTCCCGAGCAGCTGGGACTACAGGCGCCCGCCACCACGCCCGGCTAATTTTTTGTATTTTTAGTAGAGACGGGGTTTCACCGTGCTAGCCAGGATGGTCTTGATCTCCTGACTTCATGACTCGCCCACCTCGACCTCCCAAAGTGCTGGTATTACAGGCGTGAGCTACCTCGCCCGGCCCAAACTAAAGATTTAAAAAGGATTTTTTTTTCCTCTAAACAAATGAGCTAATGCCTATAGGAAAATAACCTTCTTAACAAATAAAACACAGGGGATCTAGTGAGACAAAGGAATAAATTCTCATCTTTCACGCGACTTTCAAACTAGCAAACAATACAAGAATTCTATAACATTTTCTTTTCAACTCATGCCATATAATGTATAAAGTAAGTTTGTATGTAATGGCAACTCCAGATCAGCTTTCCAGACATGAAGATTCAATGATTAGAGGCTTAACTTTAATATGCAAAGTAGAGGGTTGGGTGGATGTGGAGAGGGCATCAGGATAAATAATCCACATAACTGGAAGTGGAAGTTTAGGTCATTTCCTATCCAAGGATATACACAGGGCATATTGAATAATAGTCAGACTACCTGAAAGGAAACCACAAGCTGATTAGTTCCACTCCAAGGGATGGTTTTTAAAAACCAGTTGTTATTCTTCACCATTGATTAGAAGTCTAAATGGAAGGCTACATATGGTGAAAGATATATATTCAGCCATTACCACAGAAGGGTGATAAATTATCCAGCATGCCTGCAGAGAACTCTCTAATCCACTCTTTCAATTTTCACTCTCACCTGTGAAAAAGCCTGAACTGTATGCCAATTGGTTGTTAATAATGCTGTCTGGAAGGGAGCAAGTTGAAATTGTTCCCCAAACTGCAAATCAAGAGACAAAGTATGTGTGTCTACTACAGTTGAATGGAATTATATATCAGAATAAAAGACTATGTCTGCAGTACAGGACTGAAGTACGCTTTCATGTGTCCTATAAAATCCTTGTGCTCTGGGCAGCACAAAGCTCTTAGAATGCTTCCATTTTTTTCTCCCAGAAGAACATCATAACATAGATGGAGCTAACAAAGGCCTCCAAAAGGAAGCTTGTGATATAAAATATAAAATAATTGTTTTTAAATTTGTAGTTTCCAGATTGGGTTTCTACTCTGCCTGCCAAATACTCTCCTTCTTTCTCATGGGTTAGCTGCAAAAATGTGGATTTCATTTATTAATGGAAGTGGTGACTTGGCCACTTTGTATGGATTCTTTAGCTCTTCTATCTCCACTCTCCTCTTCCTCCATAGAACACAGTGAGGTATGATGGATCCAAAGCCAGGATGAGGGGAGCACACAGTGAGGCTGTCTGGCATGGTCTGCAGCGCAGCCTACTCTGGCTGGCTCTCAAAACACTCCTGACTAGTGCTACCAGCAATCCTTCACCAGCCCCTCTGCTACCAGCAATCCTTCACCAGCCCCTCTGCTGGGCAGCAGAAATGCTGGCACCAATCAATGTCTTTTACATAGGTTCCGAATGCCAGTTTTCCAGGAATATTTCATCCTCGCATGTGTCAGTAGCAGAGAGACTCTTTTGTAACTTTTCTCTAAAAGTGTGTGGGTCTGTATTTATTTGCTACAGAAAAATAAAATGTAAGACTTCCACAGCTTAGAGCTGGCCCACATGTCACTTCTGAGCCATGTGTGCCCTAAGTCTGTCACTCTCCTTCTCTGAGCCCTTGCTGACAGTTATAAAGTAAAATAGCACAATTTTATCAGTCCTGCCTTCTTCATGGGGTCATAGCATCAAATGACCTATCTGAACGGGCTTTTGATGACTTACTTTCAATTAAATGTATTATATTATTATTAGTCAGGAAAGCTTATCAAATCAGGCATGCATATTTACATAACACTGCCAAGTTACAAGGTTATGCACATGGAATATGAAAGCTGAATCAAGGAATTGGACAAAAGAAGGAGGAGGAAGGAATTACGGAGAGAGGAGAAGAAAGCCATGAAAGACAAGTGTGAGGATACATCTGTGCATGTTCAGTAAGGATCTGAAAAAGAACTTGAAGAGGTGTCTGTTTACAACCTTACTGTGATGGTTAATTTGATGTGTCAAGTTGGCTAGGCTGCGATGCCCAGTTGTTTGGACAAATACTAGTCTAGATGTTGCTGTGGATATGACTAATGTTTACCATCAGTTCACTAAGTAAAGCAGATTTCCCTCAATAATGTGGGAGGGCTTCATTTAATCATTTGAAGGCCTTAAGAACAAAAACTGAAGTTTCCCGGAGAAGAAAGAATTCTATCTCAAGATTTAACATAGAAATCTTGCCTCAGTTCCAGCCTTCAGGTCTGCCCTACAGATTTCAGACTTACCAGTTCCTACAACGGCATGAGCCACTTCCATAAAATAAATCCCCATACCTCTATAGGTGCCCTGTGGTTCTGTTTCTCTGGAGCACCCCGAGTGATACAATCATCAAGGCTGTTTCTATTGGTAAACCCATTGGATTCTTTTTAGTCTTTATCTTATTTGCCATTTTGCAGGAACATGTGCATTCCAATCATTCCAGCAATACAGTATACAGACAATAAAGTCCTCAGCAAATGAGCACTTTTGGACACAATGAGAAGAGTTTGGTGGCTCTCAAAGTCAATAAATATCTCCACTTAGCTGTCTTACCAATAGCTCAAACTCAAATGTTCAAACCAGAAATCTTTGCTTCCCATAACAGGCTTCTTTTCTTGAGTTGCTGTTCCTGCAGTGTCCCCCTCTATCCCTACTGGAGATTCATCCTTCCCTTCTTCCTCTGGGTGACTGCTCGTGTCTACTGCAGCAACCTTATAGTTCTTTCATGAAACAGTTTCTCAGAGAAAGCCCTCACCATCAACCCCTACCCAAGTCTGCTTTTCTGTCTGTATTCTCCATCTCAGTGGCCTCACTATGATTTGCCAGAATGAGGACTGAGAGCCACCTCCACTTCTATCTCCTCTTCATTCCTACATCATCACACATCTGTCATTCCTACCTCATTAATGCCACCTAAATCTTCCCCAGTCTCTACATCTCCCCTGCTACCATTCTTTCCAGATCGTTTTATGTCCCCCCGATTAGCTGCAACAATACCCTAATCATCTCTCTCTTCCCATTTGTCCTCCTCCTTGTCCTTTAGCAGAATGGCCTTCTCAAATGTTCCTCTGACCTTGCCACCCTGCTCCTTTAGCCCTTCTAAGACTGCATACTTTTAGGGTAACCACTTGGAATGGCATGCAAAGTTCTCCATAGCCTCATCCTGCTCCAATCTCTGATTTTACTAGTTACTTCCTAATCTCTTTCTTGAACTTTACATTTCAGCTTTATTTCATACACCACTTCAAAAAATGCCAGTTTTTTTTTTCTTGGGTTCCAAAGGCTTTGAAAATGCTAACCTCTTGGAAAATACACACTACTTTGATTTTTCACCCTGACAAGTCCTTCACTGATCTCAGATCCACAGGCATTCCTGATCCTCTCCACATCTAAATCTGGATTGTATTCTCTACTCTCTTCCCACTGCACCTTGGCATATCCCGAGCATACTTCTCTCATAAGATTGCTATGTTTTTGTTTTGTTTTGTTCCTCTCTAGATGATAAGGTCCTTGAAGGCAAAAGCCATGTCTTATTTGCCATTTATCCTCATCATATAGCAGAGGGTGTGGTACGTATTAAGCACTCAGTATTAGTTTGATGAATGAATCCGGGTGAGAATATGCATTATCTTTTAAATAACTCTATGAACTAATTATTAACAATCCTTTAAAGTCTCTCCTGTCTCTAAATTCTATATTCCATCCTTTTATCTTTCCTTGACCATACAGAAATACCTTCTTTCAAAAGTATGCAGAAATAAGAACTAGAGATATGTGTCCATATTTGCTTGTGTGTGTGTATATCTTTGAGGCCAAAGATATTAGCAAGTAACAAAAGATGCATGTTTTATTTCATTTAACCCTATGCAAATCTTAAGGATGCATGAGAACTTGTTTCAAAAAGTGTAATAAAAATATCATCAATTTTTAAAAACTTAAGAACATCTAGGTAACCTGGAACACTTTAGATTCCACATCCTGATGTCTTTTTAATTCCACCAAAACAGAAACAAAAACTTATTTAATGACTAAAGAAGGGGATTCTTTCCACATTATAGTCCATGACCCAGTTAAGACCAAACACAGCACTTAGTTAACTTAGACCAAATGTAGGCCAGCTTCATGGTGTCCACATAATTAGAATTACACAGAAGCCACCCTTTGTATAAGAGGAATCACAGCATTTCACATAGCTAGTTTGGAAGAATGGGAACATTGAGCCCTTCTCTGATCACATGCTGCCAAAGATTATTAAATGTTTAGCCATTCATGAGGAAACAATAATCATTCACTCATTTGACCTTGTTCAAAATATTAACATTCAAAATGTGTTTAAGCTGCTTTGTAACAGCGCTTTATTTTCAAGTGGCTTTCCTGAATATAGCTAGTTATTGCCTCACAAACCTGCAAGAGTCATATAATTACTTCCCTAATTAGTCGCATAAGATATTTACAGGTCTGCATTAGGCAGACAGCCCTAGGAATTCAGCAACATGACTAAGTATTTGGTCATAAGAAAGCAAAACAGGAAGCAGTGACATGACACCCTATTTGTTCGGACTCTGGACATTAGAAAGGTACACAGGTGTCCAATCATCAGCTAACAGCAAAGACTTTAAAACTGAGGCATTCCTTTTAAATTTTCCTTTTAGAAATTTTGACTGCCTTGTACTGTCTGTTTTGGTTTTTATTTTTTAATTTGAAAAGAAGCAAAGTTAATTTTACTTATCAAGTATCCTGGGGAGAGAAAGGATTCAGTCCTAAACTCTCACTTTTAAAATGTTACCGTTTCCTACCATAAGAATGGCAGTGGCTCACTCTTCAAGCCTCATGAAACTGACTCTAAAAGTGTTAGTCACTTTTTTTTCACAGAAGTATTGCTTGAAATTAAACTTTATCCTGAAACAATTGGGAATATGAAACCAGACAGATAACCAGAATTGTGCCTAGTTGAGGAGGTTACCCTGGACCCAATACTGTTATAGATCTAAGCCACTCCATGGCAAGAGAAACGGTACAAGGAAAGAGAAGGCCGTAACAATGAATACAAGTGCTTACAGATTTGAGAAATGCTGAAAGATAAAAAGTCCTCATCATCAATGAGATTATAAAGTAATCTGGAAGGCCTGGGTCTCATGACCTGCCATGAATACCTTTCTCTTTTTACAGACCACCCTTTAACTTTTACGTCACACTTTTTTTTTAAATCCTGTTCCTTTAATTTTTTTTCTGTTCTAGGTTTCTAGTGATAATAGTTTTAATGAATGTTCTTCTCTAAAATGTTACAAGACTGAGACCACATTATTCCCAAGTGATGATTTCTGGTTCTTTTTATTTCTTCAGGAATTATTTCCAGTCGGGCTGTGGAGACTCAGGTCTGTGGAGACTGGCTGTTCACCAAATTTGTTTACTTTTCCTTCTGAGCCCACAGCTACATTTCTCTCCCTCTCTTGCAGTTAGGTATGAACATGTGACTTGACTCTTGCCAAAGGAATGTGGTCAGAAGAGATATAAATCATAAAATCCTAAACTTCCAATAATGATCAAAAGAATCCTCCCATCTGATCCACCGCTCTTTCCTTATCTATGGCGGTGCATCCATGCCCAAGATAGCCTTGGAACACACGTGTTAAAGATGGCAGAGTCTCCAGCAGTCTGGGCTCCTGCAAGGAGCCTTGCCCATCACTATGCATAAAAAATGAATTTTTACTGTGGTAAGCCACTAACATCTTAAGGTCCGTCTGTTACAACAGCTAAAGTTATTCTAAAACAGATGGTATTCAGAAATAGACTATAAGAAAAAAATAATGTTGAAAAAAATTGTCAATATTTTTGTATGTCTATTTCTTCTTCCTTGTTCCTTTTTAAAATTTTATTTTTAAATTTTTTTTTTTACTTTAACAGCCTTACTTAAGCTCAGTTTGCAGCTCTTTGCCCCTTAATGTTGTCACTTCCAGAATTCCAAAATTCTGCTTAACCTGGCACTACATCTACAGAAACGATAGCAGAGGAAGCATTAAAACAGACTGCCACTAGACACAGTGCCCTCTACAAACACGGAAGCCCAAACCACTCAATACAGAAGACAGGAAAAGACACTAGAGAAACTCTTCTATGTACACATTCATAGTTATATTCTTTTTCTTTTTCTGCTTTCTGGCCTAGAAGACAAATCAGTGTGCAGGGTCTCAAAATGAACAACCTGAGTTGTTCATTTGACAAGTGACAGCCTGAGATCATTCTATTAAAACTCTACCCCCAAACAGCCTTTCAGGGCAAATTAATTCTCTCGGTTTTGCTTCTTTGGTTTGTTATGGTGACTGTTATAATGACTGAATTGATCTGGCTATGCTGGTATTTTACACCCATACTGCCTCCTACAAGATAATAGTTTGTTCCCTCCATCAATAATCATAACACCCTGTTATTATAGGAAAAAATAACAGTTACTGCACATTGAAAAGCACACTCTTTGAGTCCAAATATAAATGTTTAAATATTATAATAATTAAGTAGGAATATAACAAAGGAGTAATTAAAGGAATATTTGCTTAAAAACTTCAAGAAAATTTTATACCTAGTTTTCTTAACTCAAAGAGGCAAAGCTCATACCTCCACATGATTTGCTTCTGTTAAATGATAATGAGATGATTTACGAGTTTGTTTTGAGTAACTGGCAATTTAAAAGAGCAGGCATAAGATGTAAGATCTACAAATAACTAAGAGCTTAATATGAACCATACAGGATGAGGATAGGATAAGATACAACAAAGAAGATGCTTACAAAGAAGGTGGTATCACTTAAACCTTACTTGCCTGAAAAACATCTTATAGAAATATGGGGGACTTTGAAGAGGAACAGACCTGGGTTCATATTTCAGTTCTGCCTCCTGCTAGATGTGCATGCACCCTTGGGTATATGATTTGACTGGTCCAATCCTCAGCTTTCTCCTCTGTAAAATAGGTATAGTAACTCCTAGGTCACAGGGTGGTCTGAGAACTGGTATGTAAAGTGACACATGGTAGGTAGCTGCTATAAATTGTAGTTATTAGTATATCAGGAAAAGACATAATTTGACTTAAAAATCTTATCATTTTTTCAATATGCAGTAAAGGTATCAGAGGTTTTCATCTAAAAGTTCTACTGAGATTTCTTGTCCTAATTCATCTACCACATTGGCAGAAATAGCATTGTAAGCTTAACTTGGCCAAGTCTGCTTCATTCATCTGTCAACAAGATTCTAGGGTTCAAACCGAGTTGACAATTGTTAAAGGTGGACAGGACAGAGCAGGCTGCACAACAGAGTCATATTTCACACCTCAGAGGGTTCTACACGACCAACAATAACATCATATCCCTGTCAGTCAAGCATCATTGTAGGGCTTGATAGACTGATACAAATAAAACAGCCAGTTAAAAAAAGGTCTCCTGGCTCTTTTCTGGCTATAGTTACAGGACTTGCTTGATTCTGTGACCTGTGAATTTTAGAATAACACTTCTTTTTGGGACAAAGAGACAGAGAGACTGTACCCACTATTGACTCTGAAAAAGATCAAAACTATGTGTAAAATTTGCTCCATTTAAAAACCCTAAAGTCATTTTGTAAATTTTGATCAAACTCTCTCTGCCTCCTATTAAAGTAGAAACTTATTTTTAAATGATCCAAAACAGAAGGTACCATTTGACAGTCATATAATACAATGGACTGACAAATCATTCTAGCAAATACAGTTGTGATATCTGAGCTAGATGCTCAAAGCACATGCATAGAGTCCATTAGAACAATATTCCAGTATGTGTTACCTTTATGAGAAAGAAAATAGAAAAAAGTATCTGATGTTCACTTAAAAACAAATTACATACATTAACACAAAATTGCTCTGTTGCAGCCATTTTTAGCAGACTCCTCTGATTGTGTGTGTCTGTGTGTGTGTGTGTGTGTGTGTGTGTGTGTGTGTGTGTGTGTGTATCAAAATAGATAAGGCTGAGTAATAACCTGAAAGCCTCCTAGAGAGTAAATTGATACACGGGATCTAGTTCAAGTTGTATTTCAAGTTTAAATTATAAATGATCTCAATATGCAAGACTACAAAAACTGACAAAAGAAACACATAGTTACATATCCACACATAATTCTAGTGGAATATATCCAAGTTTTCCAAAACATTCTAAGTAAAGTTGTAAATATATGGTTGCTAAATTAAATGTTATCATTAATACTTTTTTGTTTCTTTTAATCTTACAGGGAGATCTGCCATTATCCCCTGGGCCATCTAATTTTTTATTTGTTCGTTCATTTGTTTGTTTGTCTGAATTAGTGCCCAAATGTCTCTTGCACTGTTGGAGCACATTCCATAATGAAGTGAAAGTGAATGACAGCAAAATACACATCAAGACCCCAGGTTACACTTTCTAATCTGTCTGTACACATGAAGCCACAGCACCATGGGAACTGCAGGCCAGAAAGAAGTTTGAGAAATTTACTTGACGTAGATTTTGTGCCAAGGATTGCTCACCAGAAGCAAGACTAACTTCTCAGACCAATTTTGTGCTTTATATTTAGAGTGCAGAATGGAGGCTAGGGCAACTGTGATTAATATGACAATATATCCCTCGATAGCTTACTTGTGGAGATAGTTGAATAATGTTTTAAAATATATAAAGTAGGACAATACATTTCTCTAAAAATAAAATTACGGAAAGTGTCAGATTTTAGTTCAGGCAAAAGAAGTGAAAGGAAAAAATAAACAGTTGACTTTAAACAGCATGGGTTTGAACCACATTGGTCCACTTATATGCCAGTTTTCCTTCTCTGCTGATAACAAGACAAACCCCTTTTCGTCCTTCTCCTCTTCAGACTATTCAATGTGAACATGGTGAGGATGAAGAGTTTTGTGATGATCCACTTCTACTTAATGAATAGTAAATGTATTTTCTCTTCATTGTGATTTTCTAAATAACATCTTTTCTCCAGCTTATTGTAAGAATGCAGTATGTAATACATACAACATACAAAATGTATATTAATTAACTGTTTGTGTTATCGGTAAGGTTTTCTATCAACTTTCTAACAACATTGGTAGTAAAGTTCTGGGGAGTCAAAAGTTATCTGTGGATTTCTCACTGAGCAGAGGGTTGGTGCCCCTCACCCTCACACTGTTCAAGGGTTAACTGTACATAAAATTAAGGTGATGTAAAAATAGGAATAGTTCCTAGAAATTCAAATTGTCAGTAATTGGGTATTGTCTCTAAATAAACATATTGCTGATAAAGTTATCTAATTGCAATAATCCCATTGTTCATTAATATTTACTCCGATATAAAAACATGCCAGAAATTTGTTATAAAGCCACCTATTCTAAAGCAAAATGTGATGGAAGGCAGATACTTTTTAGATATTATATGTGGAGATTTAGGAATTGGAGACTCAAGAGGATTTCATCGTAATGTATTTTACCCACAAGGAAGCCCATGATATTGGGTCCTAAGTACTATGGTAGGCTTCTATTTTATTGGTAAAGATAGCATAATCAATGTTTTTTCTCTTTTGTACAATCAATGTTTTTTCATCTTATCAAATATAAGCAATTTGAATTATCTTCCAGTCAGTATGGAAACTCATGATTATACTTTATTTATTGGATTTGATGCTGTTTGCCAAACATATTCTAACTTCTTTAAAATGTAGTCAAGGTGGGACAGTATCAATACATGTTTTATAGATTAGCCATTTTGCATTTTTGGCCATAATTTTATATTATATGTGATTATTTTAATGAAAGAATATTATTTCACCCATGGCCTGACAAACCCATGTAACAATGATCCATGTTATAACACAACTATAATTCATAAGGAATGGAATAAAGTGGTAAACTGAATCGATCTGAAATCAGACATATCTAATTGAATTTCAACTTTGCAAATCCTTTAGCTGTGCAACCTTTGGTAATTAACCTCTATGAGCCTGTTTCCTCACTGAACAATAGGAATGGTAACATCAGAGGGTTGGTGTGAGAACAAAATGATATTATACATGCAAAGTGCCTAGAATACTGCTTGCCTTACATAAGGGGCTTAATGCTAATTATTTATATATAATAAGAAAAGGAGGAACAATTGACATCTTTAGGTAGAAAATTTGGACTAACAGCCTCAAGAAAGCGACAACTATATGGTTGCTTGAATTTTCGAGGAATCAAAGAGAAGTACTAGAATTCTGAAGAATCCATAAGGCAGAAATGAGATTTAACTACCTCTTGGCATAGCTAATGTGGATGCCACAAAAAGAAGCCTTGAACACTCTACTCCAGCCGTAACCTCAGGAGTTTCCTCTGGGTAGTAGTGGTTTGTTATTTATTTAACATGAAGAGACTTAAGTATGAAGCCAAAAAGTAAAGACTCTTAGACCTAGGGCATGCCATCTGCCTAGCATTAAGCAAGAGCTGAAAGTCAGTTACAGAAGCAAAGTCATTTCTAACATGATTAATGTTCCATCCTTGAACGTGGCAGGAAGACTGCAAAAGATATTTGGAAGCCAATGTTTCCTCTGAATAAAGTAAACGAGTATACGCTAAGCCCTTCTCCCTGGACCATGCTGGCCTGTTAGATAAGTTGCCAATGTGGAGTCTGCAAACCCTGGAGCAAACTGGCTATCCAGGATGAGAAAATATCTCAAGGCCAATGATCATTGCTACCGTAAATGCACAGTGCACCGTATAAACACTGGGGTCAGATACAGTTATCCAGCATATTACTCAAAAACACATCTAGCTCAGAGCTGACAAGATAATCTGTTCCTGTGAGTGCAAAGCAGACTGGAATGCTGCAGCTATGACCTACTCAAGGAAAGAAAAAAGAAAGTGAAACTCTCCAAGGGCTCCATCTCATGTTCTTTATGCAGGCAAAACTCCAACAGACTTCAAAAGAAGTGTTGCCTAAGGAGGGAGGACTGGTCCAAGCTCACTGGGGGTATCATTTCCATGATCATGTTGCCATCTACATTTGGTAGACTGGCAAATGCAAATATTTCAGATACAAGTTTAAACAGATGAAAAAAGAAGTGTGAAATAGCTTGGAGATTTGCTTGCAAAAGAAACCTCAGAATTCCAGGAAAAGCATTTAAAATCAGAAGCTTCATAAGTTATCCAAAAATCTCATGAGGGTATTGGTGTGTGATCATATCAGAAATAAATGTTTTTCATCGTATGTTCTCACTCATAAGTGGGAGCTAAGCTATGAGGATGCAAAGGCATAAGAATGACACAATGGACTTTGGGAACTCAGGGGAAAAGGTGGGAAGGGGGTGAGGGATAAACGACCACAAATAGGGTAAAGTGTATACTGCTCAGGTGATAGGTGCACCAAAATCTCACAAATCACTGCTAAAGAACTTACTCATGTAACCAAATACCACCTGTTCCCCAATAACCTATGGAAATAAAAAAATTTAAAACAAATTTAAATGGACATACACTGCATTCTAACATATCACATGATCACAAAACTGTGTATTTAAAAAATAATTTTCCAAACTTTAAGTATACTCTTAAAAGGTCAGTAACATTTTTCTAATAGACATATAGGCTATATTTTGGTGTTTTAACAAAGTTTTAACATACGTGATCCTGATAAAGGCAAACAAGCCAAAGTGCAGCAAACGTACTTACAGGAGGACCTATCGGGGGAGCAGGTAGAGAGAGAAGAAGAGGGAGAGAGATGAGTTAGTGAATATGCAAAATATTAAGATCAAACAAAAGATATGAGCATAATCAGCATGATATAACAGACATGGAAGTTTTTAAAAATTCACTGATTCTTAACCGTTTTTAGGCCATGGAACCTCTGAGACCATTTCAGAAAAATTTATAATTGTACACAAAATTTTACATAAAATTTCAAGTGATTTTTAGATTGCCTAAAGCCTGTCTATGAATTACTGAGAGGTTCATATATCTTAAGTAAAGACTAATTTATAAAAGTTTAGATAAGTATGAATTATGAGAATATTTGGTAATTTATGACAGACCAGTTATAGAGAATTGATATATAACTTCTTGAGTTTGATAAAACAGCCAAATGAGAAATGTACCTATTATTTGTCCTTAGAATTTTTTATTCGACACTATTATAAATATATAAAAGTCTAGTTCCTCATGTTTATATAAATTTCTTTAAAACCATCAAAACAGGCAAAGTCTGAGACAATTTTAAATATTTCACATACCATTATGCTCAATTAAAATACCAGTTCTAAGTAGCTAGGAAGTTGGAAATTGGCTTTTATTTTCTAAGAAACTTTGTATAAGCATACATTTTTCACTTTTTCCCCACAATCCTCTTTCTTTTGACAACAATCAAAGATCATTTCTATGATTATCTGATTCCACTTATGTTTTATCATTTCTTTTTCCTCAAAACAAATTTACAAAGTATCCTTTATTAGAAAACTTTACACTTTATGAAGCAATACCTACACAAGTTTCCAATTATTTAGATTCAATGAGCTTTAAAGGTAGCTTTTGATAACACTCTTTAAAAAAAAAAAAGCAACTACACTGCTCAAATTAATAAATTTTCATAAACACTTTTTACTTTTACATCTTTCTTAAAATGGAAGAGGACATGAGGCAAGAAAAAAACCCACACATCAATCTGCTATCAGCTCTTCTTGATAGGTTAATGTTTCTGTTTCAATACTTAGTAATTGATTATTTTTAATATTGATAAATATTTAGAGAAAATACTGAAAAATAATTTACGGCATGCTAGAGTCAAATCTTAAATTACTTTATCTTGCATGGAAGAATTAATGGCCTCATAAGACTTTATGTGGTCACTTTCCAAAAAAAAAGAAAAACAGTAAGTGAACTCATTTATACAGATCACCTCAGTTTCAAAAGAAATTTTACTTGACTTTTCTGTTTTACATTGGAGATTTGTTTTACATACAGGGATTTGACCTGAAAGCAAGAATGTCCTGAAGTAGGAATCGGGACAATTGGTTCTGTTTCAAGTTCTGCCTTGGCCAAATCACCTGACTGCTATGGGCCTCCATTTCCTCAGCTACAAAATGGAAATTCTGGATTGATTACTAAGGCTCCTGTCATTAATAAAATTCCATGGTTGTAGAAGAAGGATAACACATTCTCAAATTTTGAAAACAATGGGAGTAAAAGCATGACAAAATTGTGCCAACTGGATAAAATAGCAACACAGCTTTCTAAGACACGTGCCCTATTGTCCCAAGGCAGATGTTTTTGCAAAGGACCTACATTTACTGACCACCTACATAGATGGAAACGTGGCTGATGCTATCACACTGTGTGCAGCTGAGAAACCCTCCATTGTACACAGAAAGGACAGACTTAACTTGACCCAAATGGGTACCAATTGTTACTAAACTGCAATTAACAATACTTTGCAAACTTCCCCTTTCTGCAGTTTGATAGAAATAAAAAGATTTAAAAAAAAAAAAAAAAACTAGGTCTAGCAGAGAAGATTTAAATGCACACATACAACCTCCAACAAGACAATATTATCATTAATTAGGAAGAACAGATGCCGGAACTTAACCAGAACATGAGTGACATAGAGCAGCTGAAAGAGAGACTTACCAGATTCTCCTCTTCGGCCTCTCTTACCTCGTTTCCCTGGAGGGCCTGAAATACAAAGGATAATGTTTTGAGTGTAGTTTAACTTTTTTTCCTGGTTCCACCAAAATGTCTAGTAAATAATTTATATATATTTTCCCATTGTTTTTATCTACCAATTTCAAGAAAGAGACCAGCTATTTGTTTTTGGTTTTGTTTTTTGTTTTTTTTTTTTTAATTTATTTATTATTATTATCCTTTAAGTTGTAGGGTACATGTGCATAACGTGCAGGTTTGTTACATATGTATACTTGTGCCATGTTGGTGTGCTGCACCCATCAACTCATCATTTACATCAGGTATAACTCCCAATGCAATCCCTCCCCCCTCCCCCCTCCCCATGATAGGCCCCTGTGTGTGATGTTCCCCTTCCTGAGTCCAAGTGATCTCATTGTTCAGTTCCCACCTATGAGTGAGAACATGCGGTGTTTGGTTTTCTGTTCTTGTGATAGTTTGCTAAGAATGATGGTTTCCAGCTGCATCCATGTCCCTACAAAGGACGCAAACTCATCCTTTTTGATGGCTGCATAGTATTCCATGGTGTATATGTGCCACATTTTCTTAATCCAATCTGTCACTGATGGGCATTTGGCTTGATTCCAAGTCTTTGCTATTTGTAAAGGTCAGTACTGTCTTTCGTGTTTCAGCAAAACTCTTAAGGTTCGTTTAATTATAAAAGCTACTCTAGATACATGATCATCTAGGGTTACTTAACACCAATGATTCGGAATTTTTGTTCATCCTGCTTTAATATGATCAGTAAAGAAAGAGTTTGCTAAGAAAATTGTTAGTGTTGAGTTTTATGTTTCTAAGGAATATTTCTTTTCAGTATATGAATAATTAAAGTACTGATTAATAATTTAAAAGTACTAAGTCCAAATGATTTATAGTTTCTTTTCAGTCAGGTCCATCATAATATTCTGAAAATGTTTAGTTGGCAGTTAGTTAAATATATACATTAGTAATGGAAAATAATCCTTACAAATATTTATATCTCATTAAGTGTGAATATATTGGAATTTCACCGATCAACAACCACCTGAATAAAATCACAACCTTTTTAATAGGGCAGTATTTAGGTAGTAATTATAGATCTGATTTTTCTACAAGGGCAAGGTCATTATTGTCATTCAATAAATAGTTAGCCTTTATGATGATCCCATTTTAAAAGCAGAGAAATAAAACTTCTTTTTTTTTTTTTCCCCGGTGAGTTACCGGTAAAGACCACCAAGCTAGTATGTATCAGACTTAGCACAAGATTCTAGACGTTCATGGCTTTCAAGCCATTATTCTCAATTATATAATTTCTGTCCTCATTTCCTTGGTCAGGAGTAGCCTTGCACTGAATTATGGTTCAGGCAAATAGAAGAGAATAATTAGCCCACAATGAGAATTGAGGTCTTATAATATTTGCCAGGAGAAGAAGGCCAAGGAAAATACAGAACTGCCTGATTTTAAAGAATGAGCTGCTAAGTAGGACTGATGACTTCCAAACTTTAGAAAGTTCAAGACACAAGCAGCACAGGCCTTAGTATCCAGGCGACTTTCAATGTGATCCTGAGCTACCGGCTCCCACATGGAAACACTATCATGAGAAATAAAAACATCAGTGGGGCAGTTAGTTTCCTCCCAATCCCTTACACAGAGTAAGTCTCAAACACACACACACACACACACTACACATAGAGACATAATCTGATATATAAAACTTCCTTAAGACTAAGAATTATACTTTTTCTAGTACAACATCACTTAAACTAAAAACTCTCTAGCAACCACTATATACTTATAATGTCTGTGGTTCACATGGTAGGACCATTAGAAGCCATTGTGGAAGAGATGACAGATGAGAATTTTCCAAAACTGAATATAGTAGTCCTATGATTTAACTTATATTTCAAGTGGCATGTAAAAATAGTTCACCCTAACTATGTGGAAGGAGAAACTTAGGAATATTCAAAGACAAAAAAAAAATGTTAGGAAATACCAGAGGGAAATTATAATGGAAAGTACTTTGACTGACTGTTGTCTCACCTACAACAGAGGTGCCAGAAAGGCCCAGCCCTGATTTTTACAACATGTCTTAGAGGCCTCTAATTATTACTTATTTATTGGGAATTAGCTTCTTTGCCATTTTCCCCCTGAAGAATGTGTCTTTCAACAGTAGATTTCATCAAATAAAAACAATAGATTGCACAAATGTTTAAGAAATAACTTGAATAAATTTTTATTTTATTTAACAGAGAGAAGATTATGAAAAAAATGATTAAAGAAGCACTCACATCTTTTGAAGAAATCAAAAACCAAAATACGAATATTTCTGAACATATCTGAATTAAATATTCAATCAGAAGGTTTAAAGAAATGAATCAAATGCTGTGGTAAATCTGCTTGTCATATTGAGAATTGAAGAACAGGATGCAAGCAAACTGAAATGGCATTTGGCAAGACAGATATCTATTGAATATGGTAGGGTTTTACAAAGAATGTCATAATATTTGACAGAGAAAATGAATTTAAACTAAGTTATGAGAAGATGGAATATAAACTAATGAATTTACAAAGAAAATACTGGATTTAAGAAAAGCAGGTTATAATTATTATCGGAATCAGAAAACTGCAGGGAGCATTATACTGAGCTTGGTGAACTAATAAATTATACAAAACTCTCAGAAAAGTCTAGGTGAAGATCTTACTTACAAAGAGAATAATCTGATGTTTGAAGAAGTCTACTGTGCAGATCAAATAATTTGATCTTGCTTCTGAATTTAAAGACAAAAAGAATAATAAAAATGAAATGGATGAGACGAATTTGGCAATGGATAGCTGGCAGAACAGACTGAGAAGATAACAAATCAGAAAAGAGAAATCAGACAAAACTGATGTTAACAATTGTCACAAAAGATAGCGGCCATTTCCATTCCAAACTGAGTAATGAATTGTCAGCCAGGCATGAGCTGTATGAACACATACAGAAGTTGGAACATGGTTCTCATTCACTAAACTTGGCCAGATCTTTGCAACAGAAATTCTCAGTAAATTCTATCAGCAGAAAGACATGACTCTGCAAAAGAAACTGGCTCAAGAATATGAATGGGAAGAGAAAAAACAGAAGCTATCAGCAACAGAGGAAGTGAAAACT
This sequence comes from Macaca nemestrina, assembly GCF_043159975.1. Taxonomy (NCBI): domain Eukaryota; kingdom Metazoa; phylum Chordata; class Mammalia; order Primates; family Cercopithecidae; genus Macaca; species Macaca nemestrina. Next base: position 80,054,150 of record NC_092127.1, on the reverse strand, counting down.
TACAAGCAGAAAATTCATTCAATGAAGAATGAATTACAGAAAACAAAGAGAGATGACAAAACCAGATTGCTCTTCAGTGTTAGAAAATTCAGGACAATTGGTACTATTCATGCTTCAGAAAGAGTTCTTGCTAACTTTCAAAAATAGATGCAAACTGTCAGCCTGAGATAGAATTAGTAAAAATTTGCCATCATGGTAATTATTTAAAAACCAGTGACTATAAACCCAAGTTCAGACAGACCCAGTTCATCAATTAACAAAGGAAAGCTTCCTAAACCATTCCAGTTCCTCACTAATGATGTACCCCCTTGATAAGGCTCTTCTCTAAAGTTAGATATGTACCTAGAAGGAAACATAAGCCACTCTATGGGCCCTCATATGATCATGAGGGTGGGTGGTTACTGGAAGTAGCTGGAATACTCTTCCCTGGCTCATCAGATGAATTACCAAAACCTGTCAATTCTACCCGTATTACCTGGATCTGTTCACTCTTCTCCACTCCTAAGCGTATAATATTTCAAGGCTGAGTTTAAACGTAATCTTTCTTGGCACTCCAGTAAGAGATTTTTTCACAGTGATGTTATTTCTCTTTGAAAATATTTTTACCTTTTATAAACATTTACAACAAACACACAGGAAGTATTTAGAGAAAAGTTTCAGAATTCATCATTGGTTAGGTGTTTTGACCTCTTGTTTTCTATTTCAACACACATTTCTGGCTGGATCTGCTTTTGGAGAGCAGGTATCATGTGGATAAAAAGCAAAGGGAAGGCTCACGCCCTGGGTGATTGTGCTTAGGTGTGTGTTGTCATAAACACCTGAGAATAGGGAGAAGATGGCTAGCTCATTACAAGAATGGCTTAGCGGTCGTCGCCACTGACACAGGTCCATTGGACGATAAATTCCTGACTGAATGGAGGAGGTAATTAATGAATATAAAGACACACACTAGGTGTTCAATAAATATCAGCTCCCTCTTTTACTTTATTTATATTTTCTTTTTAGTCCATTGTGATTCTACTTGATAATTTTATAAAAGTTGACTATGTGTGTGAACAAGATTGCAAGAGATTAATATCACCTTATAATTACACTATTCAAAGAGGCAATTTAATATACTAAAGACAACATGGAGCACAGAGTTAAAAACCTATGGATTTTTCACTGCTGTGTGAATTGAGCTGACTTTCAACTAATCTCTTTGATTTTAATCTGCTATCTGGTAAATAATACTCATTCTGCCCCATCTGTATGATTATTGTGAGGATGAAACTGTAAACTGCTATTACATTATACTAAACAAGTGTTTCTTTCATTTTTCATTCATGTGTTGAAGCTTATAAACCATTTCCGTGCTATATTACCGTCATATTCATCAATAAGAATAGTAACGTTTTTAAACATAGTAAGATTGCTAAAATAGTAAGATTTTGACACATTCTAATAAAAAGCTGAAACTTAGAAGCTTCATCCCCAGAAGCACAGGGAACTTTAAGTACATTAGATTAAAAAAATCATAAAATACACCTCAAACAGTAGAAAATATTCCAAAAAAATACTCTTATTCAGAGTTTTCGAGGCAGAAAATGGAGATGTTACGGCAAAGGAAAGGACAGGAAACTGAACTTGTGGTCTGGGAGGGACAGAGTGAGGATGAAGCTCTTTGCAGATGGAGCAGCCCTCTTGATGGACGCACGCTGGGGTAGGGAAGTCTGGAGGACAAATGTGTGCAAACCTAAGATGCTCCTCCACCCCAAAGGACCCCTGAACAGGTCGCCAACAGCTGCAGCTGGCTCTTGGGAGGGAGGAACCTGTCTGGGCAGAGGAGACAGCGGATCATCCTTTCTCAACCAACCTCCCCCATCCTCCAGCTACGTTCAGAGACTAAACCAGGTTTACCTTCAGGTCCTCTGGATTAACCTTACAAGCAGGCACAGATTAATTTCAGAGCTCTCCCTAAAGTCCTCCCACCTGTTTGCTTGCTTAATGCCTGAAATTCCTACTAGATGGACCAAAGCCTTTCATTCCACAATTAGAAGTAAAAGGCTTAAATGGCAATGCCTGGTAGAAGTAGAACACTAACTAAAATTTATTCTCTCCATACTCATAAAACGTCTGTACTACAACAGACCCACGAGGTCATATGAGCCAAAGGTTTTCATGCTCTGCTTAGAACCTGGACCATCAGAGCAGCTCCAGATTGCCATACTGAATTGCAACCATTTAAAGTAAAACCTCCATGGCTAAAACAAGTTTATAAATGATTCACATTTCTGCAAATGTAAAACTGAGCCTAACAGAGGTGAAAAACCTGCCCACAGTCCCACACAGCAGATCCCAGCTTCCTGATTCCAAACCAGTAAATGTTTGAGGGACTATTTTCTTACACATTATGAAACTAATAAATGTATTTAAATTAATTGTTTGCTGGTAAGATTTTTACTGTATTTTAGTTAGAAACAACAAAAATTGTTGCCAAATTTTTATTTTTTATAACCTAATCAGAGAAACATAATTTTAATAAAGTAGCTCATCACGCTGCCTGTCAGTTTCGAATTCACATTCCACAGACACAACTGGCCACAGCCAGCCCGAACTTTCCAAAGTACTTTATCAATGGCCCACCTTGTATTTTTCGAACATCGCTACTTAGACAGATGTATTATTAATCCTTGTGACAGCCTTCCACTAGACTGTAAGCTCATGAAGGGAGAAATTCTCTTGTTCATCCTTGTATCTCCAGCAGCAGGCATGAGGCTGACCACTCAGAAAACTTTAAAGGAGCACCGCCTATGAGCTATTTGATGCACACCAACGTTATTTCATACTCTTATGGCAAAAACCACAATTACTTTTGCACCAACCTAATACATTAATTTTTTAGAAGAAATGACTTTTTTTTATTCAGGAGATTTATTTCCCAAGATTTTCTCAATCAGCATGTACTCTACTATACATAATACAGGGTTGTTTGTTTTAAATATCTTTTATGTGTGTATTTTTGTTTCAAATTTCCTCAAGTTTTAATTTCTGTGGAATGTCAGTTTATAAACGAAGTTAATCATAATAAATAATAGGAAATAATTTCAGCTTGCAATAGCCAAGTTCCGTAACTCTCACTACAGAGTATTATTCAGATATACAGTAATCATTTTAAAGATAATGAGTTGAAAATTTGGAAAAGTCTCTCTCCCTTATTTTTAACAATACAAAAGATATACTAACAAATGTTTGAGGGACTATTTCCTTACACATTATTAAAGTAATAAACGTATTTAAATTAATTGTTTGCTAGTAAGATTTTTACAGTATTTTAGTTAGAAACAACAAAAATTAAGTTGCCAAATTTTTATTTGTATAACCTAATCAGAGCAACATAATTTTAATAAAGTTATGAATATTTGTAATATACTGTTCCCCTAAAGTAATTAGATTTGTTTTGCGAAATTCCTAGAGGATATTTTTTAAATCAAATAAAAATAACAAATATTTCATTTTATGAATAGTCCTTTCATAAATATGCTTATTTTCAAGCTTTTATACCAAGGGATTCATGATAGTTCCACATAAAATTTATAAAACATAAAGAATATGCAGAAACTATGTTCACCGAATGAAGATAAAACACCATAAAGCCCATGGGAGGTACAAAAAGATTTTAAAAAAAACTCTCTTCAAGTGGCTAATAAATGTGGGTGCATTATCAGTATATACATTAGACCACCTAAAACCAACTGAGAGGATATGTATGTGTGTACTGGTTTAAATGTAAAATGTAATATTCCTTGGTGTAGTAGTCAGTGCTTTAGAAGAAAATGGGCGAGTTATTCCAGAATATACTTCTCATGTGGAAAATTTTTTGTTTGACACAGTCTTACTCTGTCACTGAGGCTGGTGACAGTGTAAGTGGTGTTGAACATCGCTACTTAGAGTGCAGTGGTGATAATAGCTCACTGTAACCTCAAACTCCTGGGCTCAAGCAATTCTCCTGTCTCAGTCTCCTGAACAGCTTGGGCTGTGGGCACACACCAGCACGACCAGCTAAGTCTTTTATTTTTTTGTAGAGACAAGGTCTCACTCTGTTGCCCAGACTGGTCTCAAACTCCTGGCCTCAAGCTATCCTCCTGCCTTGGATTCCCAAAGAGTTAGAATTAAAAGTGTGAGCCATCGTGCCTGGCCTAAGAGAGTTATTAAGCAGCAAGGTATGCCCTTCTGGAAAAGCATGTTATCTTTCTCGTGAAATGCACTGAGAGCAGGACTCTTATTTGTTTCTATATTTTTTTCAATTTTATTTATTTACTTATTGAGACAGAGTCTTACTCTGTCACCCAGGCTTGAGTGCAGTGGTGTGATCTTGGCTCACTGCAACCTCCACCTCCTGAGTTCAAGTGATTCTCCTGCCTCAGCCTCACGAGTAGCTGGGACCACTACGCCTAGTTAATTTTTTTTTTTCATATTTTTAGTAGAGATGGGGTTTTGTCATGTTGGCCAGGCTGGTCTCAAACTCCTGAATTCATGTGATCCACCTGCCTCTGCCTCCAGAAGTGCTGGGATTACAGGCATGAGCCACTGTGCCTGGCCTCAATTTGAAATAAAGTGAAAATTTTCACAATTGCCATTAAGATATTTTAAATAAATACAAATAGATTACATCAGAATTGTGGTAAATCTAATTCTCAACATTATGTGATCATTAGAGTTATTTTTAAATTGGTTGAGTTTCTACTCCTGTGGAGAGAGGTCAATAAACCAAAATTACCTTCTAAAACTTATTCCCAGTTATCGCAGTGTAAGTTTAGTTCTTTGTGGTGCCAGGATTAAATGAAGTATGTCAAGTTTAACTGAGAATTAGTTGATATTTATTAATTTCATAAGTAGGAAAAACTGATCACATTCATGAGATAACCGGAGACTCTCACAAGGACATACTGGAAAATACTACTGCACTTAAACCATAAAAGAAATGGATTTCCAAACTGAGTGCAATGTTTTCTGGGCTTTATATCAATGCTTTGTTTCCAGAAATGGAATTCCAGAAAATGAGGGGTTATCTTTGTTGCTGTTTTTAATATCTAGATAATAAATATAGTAGAATATTCCATAGAAACTGTTCAAGACTACAAACAGCCTGATGTTGCAGTTCATTGACTTTAATGAGGTCTGATGTGGCACAGTTGTTATTTCTATCATTCTTTTCCCACACATAAAGTGTTTCATTATTATGGCACTAGAATGTTTTACCCCAGGATCCTACAGGGGATTTATCATGACAGCTTTTTTTATTTCTACTTGTGGGGATGGGGGCTGCAAAATGTCAGAGAGTAGAGGTTGGGAAATAGGAAAGATATGATTCTTTGTGAGATTACATGCTATGTAACAAGAGTGACTATTATCTATACAATGTAATATATTAACATGAAAAACAGTTTCCAAGCTTTCAGAAAAATATTTTAAATTAGCTTTGCAGATTACATGTTTCTAATGGAATTGAGAGTGGTAGATACCTCTTTTAAAGATAAACAAAAATGTTAAACTAACACAAAAAAATAAGATCAACAGTTGAATGTAGTTTTTCAAATATTCAATAAATAAAATTATGTTAATTTTTATTTGTCAAAGATTGAAATAATCTTCATGGAAAATTTAAAAAGCGGGCTAATAGAAACTAGGATTTGTTTTTATTAATGGCTTTGTGACACCACAAGCTTTTGCCAAATTTCCGATGGATGAACTAAACACAGCAGCACCACACGCACCATTACGCATATGTAAATAGCCCAGATATTTAAGCGGGTGCTAAATTAATCATTTAGCATGATGCCAAAATTTCCACCTAGTAGTAAAAAGACTCATAGAATAATAATACAGAACTGGTTTAACACTCCAAATGAGTGATGGAAAATGAAAAAACAGAAAGGCAAGACAAAGCCATTCGAGTAAGAGTAGGAGTAGTTCAGAGAGAGAGGGTAACATGGAAGTCTGGACCCAGTGAAATAAGCATGAAGGCACGGGCATACTAAAACAATCAGTGCAGGAATGATAGAGTAAGATCTGTCTGTGGAAGCCAGAGAACCTAGTGAGCCCCTGTATCATGTGGGGGAAAAGCACAAAATACTAGGAAATAATACAAGGGACAATGATGATGACTAACATTTATGAGTGCCATCACACACCTTGCACTGGGCTAAGCACTGTACATGCTTGGTCTCATTTATTTTTACTAGTTGTGTGATCTCAATACAATTTTGGAAAGTGACGATATAGAGAGGTTAAAAGATTTGCTCAACAGCACATAGGTAGTAAACAGTGGGTTAGGGATGTATATCAAGACAGCCTGACACGTTGATTACAAATGCTGAAACTAACAATTTGGTCACTTATTAAACACACTATAGATCACTGTATTTTCTGATACAAAAACACACAACTGCCCAAAAGAAAATAGGAGATTTAAGTCAACTTAGAAAAAATACGTTCATGAGTATTTCTGAAGCCCTTTATTTAAAATCTTTGTTTATAGGCTTATTTTTAGCTTTTCATTTTAAAGGAAAAATAATCATGAGAAATCACTGGCCAACAGTTAATAAACTTCTCTTTTACAAAGTTAAAAAGACAGTGTTCTCTCTTCATACACTGAGAACACTCATGGCTAGCCTAAGGGAATGTGATTAACACATATTTATGTTTAAGCTCAGTTAATATGCTCTTACAGCATGCACAGCAGTTTTTGCCCAGTCTGTTATATATAAGTATTTAAAGTGACAGAAATAAGAAAAATATTGATCTTTTAGAAAGGAGGAATATTGCCTGTCTTATTCATTATTGTATTCTCAGTACTTGGCACATAATTAAATGTTAAATAGATGACCCTTTTTAAAGTAGTATTTCTGCTAGTTAAAAACAAAACAAAACAAAAAAAATGGCAGAGCACAACTTCTGAAATCAGCCATAAGGGCCTGTGTTTGAACCTGTCTCTTCAACAATTTAGCTATGTGACTTTGGACAAACTAACCTCTTAGAACTCTTGTCTTCATCTACAAAATGTCGATAATACCTATCTCAGACTTGTTCCAATTGTCAAGTGAGATATTTTACTTGTGAGGTACTGAGCACATAGCAGCTGTGGAGACACAGCATCTGTGCCCATAAAGGCAAGTGCTACTTAGGAGATATTTAGGTTAGGGGACTTGACTTTGATGAATTAGATAATCGGGGAGGAAAGAGCAACCTCTAATCCTCTTCAGCCTACAATCCAGCCCTCACAAGGTTCCCAAAGTGACCTGTCTCTTCTTACAATCCTTCCATGGCCCCCTTAACCCCCCTTCATTGCCCCCTTGCCATGTCAGACCCTGACAGTATCACATAGCGTAATGATAATGGACATGAACTCTGGCAGATGAGGTAAATCATAGCATCTATTTCATTTTTGTGAACATGTTAGCAGTTGGTCCATTTGCATACACGTCTGACACAGAGTAAACATTCTTTAGATGTTACCAATTGTAATGATTTTTCACATCTCTGAATGTTTTTCATTTGTCTAGGAAGTCCTTTGCAGATGGTACCTTCCACACGTTGGGTGCTCAGTACCAACTTAGACTAAATATTCCAAAAAAACAAAAACAAAAAAAAACATTACCTTCTTGGCAAAATGAGTTCATGGCTTTCAGAATTTGGGCTGTCATGACACAATTTTTCATTCACCCAAGCTTAAAATATCAAGGTAATTTTTTAGTCCTTCCCTCGCATTCTTGGGAAATTTAGTGTTTCATCAATATTTTTCCTTGAAACAACTCTTGACTGACCCTTTGTTTTCATTCCCAATGCTGATGCTATAGTTTGGGCCCATACTTTTCAACTCTAAATGCTTACTGCTTACTGGTCTGTCTCAAATCCACCTGCATAAACTACTAGGGTAATCATTTTAACCTATTTTCATCATGCAATTCTCCAGATCAATAAGTTTTCACGCTACATAAGGGAGGAAGTACTTACACATTGGTCCAACACACAAGGTTTTCTCCTATCTAACAAATCCAACCCAAGTCTCCATACTACCTAAAAGAGTCTGTCTTGCCTAATCCTTGGTCTTTCATCACTCTTGTGCTCTCCTTACTTAAATTTAATTTCTAAAAGACATAATTGAGGACTGACAATCCTTTCTCCTTTGCCATGTATTTGGCCCATTTTTCTCCTCTAGTATTTTTTCCAGCATACCCATGAATTGATTCTTGTTGGGATAGAAATTCTGCCTTCTTCACTATCACTACCAGGTTAATACAGTTCAATTTTAATAGAGTCGTTAAGTAAAAGGACAACATTTTTAAAATTTTACTCCAGTTACCTAAATAGGAATAGGAATAGATTTCATACTTCAAACTATAGTTTAAGGAGGAGCTGCTATTTTGTCTATTTAAGGAATTAATTTGTTCAACGCTATGATGTATTTGGAAATGTCATGCATGTAAAAAGTGCTCTACAAAATGCCAAATTATCTTGCTAAACTAACTGAGAACACAGTGCAGTGTAGGTTAGGATTACAGTTGGCCTCCCATAGAAAATGCTAACATAGGTGATCTTCACCAGAAAATCAAATCCCATTTAACCATTTAAAAAGATACTTAAAATCTCCTAGCCTCCCCTACTGAGTTTCATTGCCTCCTTCAGAATAAACACAGTTATTTCCCTACAGTTAAATTTCAGATTCATACTGACAGGCAAATTCCCTAGCATACAAAAACATCATGAGTAGATTTCTATGAATAAAATGTTTCCCCATATGATTTCATAATAATTCTAGCACTTTAATGCTGCTATATCTATCACATGGCAAGTAAAACTTTTCCAATGAAACTACAGATGGGCCAATCCAAGACATGATTTTAACTTCTGAGGCTGAGTTTCTTTCCTATGTTGCATAGTAACTAACACAGAATTTTTTAAAATATCAAAAGCCTTGATATACAGACACTCTTTTGCCCTTAGGTAATAAAGAAAACATACACCAAAATTTTATTGGCTTTCCATCTGGCGTCTTTCGTACTAATGAAGATGGGAAGCTTCAAAGCATGCTGAGGTTTGGATGAGTGTCAGAGGTCTACCTACAAGTGCCAATCAACTTAAAAGACTTATGAAAGGTCCTTGATCAAGTAGATCAAGAGCTCAGGAGCTAACTATCAGAGGTGAAAGCTCAAGGGTTACAACTTTAGGTTATGAGGGAGAAGGTAATTTCAAAGTAGAATTTGAGTTCTTTTATTTTGCAACTTGACTATCATAAGGGCTTTTCATAAAATAGGACAGTTTTAAAATATGGCATTTTATTATGATATCAAGTAACATGAGAGGAAAAACCTTCAAGGAAAAAATTAACTGTAGTAAATATAGAAGAATTGTAATAATCACAAATAGAATGGATACTATGAAGTCTATTTTATGCACCTTAGTAAAATGACACAAAAGATGTCTTGAATAAGACAATTGTACAATATAAGTAAAATAAATTTTGTACACAAAGCTTTGTGTAAAATATATTCAACAGAATAAATTTTCACTAGTAGTGATACTTATATCTATATTTAAGAACAAAAATGAGGAAATTAGGATCTTAATCCACTTTGACACAACCTATATTCCATCCACATGCATATTTATGAATATGCATGACTTAATCAGGTTTAATCATTCCTCATATTCAGCCTCTTCATTAAACAATTATTATTAAGAAATTCTTGAATTCTACTGGTAAGCTTTGAAGTTAGTTGTTAATATACAACATGAAAAAGGATTACTATAAATAACATAAATCCCCAAGACACCTGATTGAATTAGATTGTTCTCTGAATATTTTATGCTGAGATAAAAATGGACGCAACTAAAACAGTTCTTGACTATTAAAATATTTTAAGTCAAAAACAGCCATGAGTGCCTATGCCATCAACACGTTATGAGTATGCTGGGTTTCCTTCTGAAAAGGTCTCATGAATTTGTGAGAGATGCAAGGCCTAAAACAAAAACAAAATAAAAATAAAGAACGCTGTCAGCCAATATACAATACAGTATTACACTGCAAATGGCATTGATTATGCCACAGTTGCTCAGAGAAGAGAGTTGAGAAAAGGTTGTCGGAAAAGAGAAATTTTAATTTAACTTTAAAAAGTCAATAAAAGGCTGGGTGTGGTGGCTCATGCCTATAATCCCAGCACTTTGGGAGGCCAAGGCATGTGGATCACCTGAGGTCAGGAGTTTGAGACCAGCCTGGCCAACAAGATAAAACCCCGTCTCTACTAAAAATACAAAAATTAGCCAGGCTTGGTGGCACGTGCCTATAATCCCAGCTACTCAGGAGGCTGAGGCAGGAGAATTGCTTGAACCTGGGAGGCAGAAGTTGCAGTGAGCCAAGATCCCACCACTGCACTCCAGCCTGGGCAACAGAGTAAGACTCTGTCTCAAAAAAAAAAAAAAAATGGATAAAAGAGGATAAGGAAAGATTAAAAAAAAAAAATGAGGCACAGCTCCAGTGCAGTGGTTCACATCTGTAATCCCAATACCTTGGGAAGTGGAGGCGGAAGGATCGCTCGAACCCAGTTCGAGACCAGCCTGGGCAACACAGTGGGACCTTGTCTCTAATAATAATAATACGGCATAAACACAGCTAGCCACATGCACTGCCGCTCACCATGAGACAACATTCACTGGAATTTTTGTTTGAAATAAGATTGGATAAGTAAGTCCAGTCCAGATTATTAAAGTCCTCAAATGGCAGGAGAAAAAGTTAAGAAATTCTCCAATACATAACAGGAATCAAATATAGATTGAGTAGTAAGATAATGACATGAAGAAAATGGTGTTTTGCGAGGACTAACCTGGCAGGAATTAGAGAACACAATTATGAGTCTCTTACAGAAGCTAAGGTACAGTGATAAAGGGACTAGTGACAAATGGGGACAAAAAACAGAAACTGAAAGTAATACTTGACAAAAAGAGTCAAAGTTGGAGGATTAATTAGATTTAGGAGCTGAATACAACAGGCTGAAACTCAAAGACAGTCTCCAAGGATTTGAGCCTTATAGAATAGAAAATTGGTGGTACTGTTTACATATATCGGATAGATTAAACAAAAGATCCCTCTGCCATTAACATGATAGTCAGATGTCAAGCTTAGGCCTTGGAAACAGTTTCAGAATATTGGCATATTTATATGAATTAGATCCTCTGTGGAGTCTACCTTTCTTCTTTTAACACGATACGCACAGACCTTTACACTTGAAGATTTGCCCCAAAAATTGGAAAACATTTGTTCTTGTATTTGGGCATCCACAGTATGCAAGGTTAGTTTTGTAGAAGTAATTACAAAGTTCTACAAGTAAATGGATAATAAGTTGATGTTAACATTACAGAATACTTACCAACAAATCAACAAACGGAGGCCAAACCTACTAAGGTTGTTTGTATCTTTCTATTGATTCCCTTAAAATCTGTAAAATCCACTCTGATATTTTCACTCAAATACAGTGATTTAATTCAGAATTTCCGTCAGTTGAATATTGATTTGAATCATTCCTGAACTAGGAAGACAGCAGGAACAGTGGCTAGAGAGCCAGAGACCTCCCATGCATGGTCATTAAGTTCTACAGAATATTAGACTTCTTATCTATAACATGAAAGGACTGTACTGGAGCTCCATGTTTCCTTCCAACAATATGATTCTATGAGAAGCAAAAGAAAATCATTTTTTTTTTCTAACTAAATGACCACACCTGGTCTCCAGTACCTACAAAAGCCCTAACCCTAGGTCCACCAAAGTAAATACAAGAATGCCAGCCAAGTCAATTGATTTCACTTCCAATAGGCATGCAGATCATTATGTGAGTATCATAGGAAGCACCACCTTGAGGAGGTACAGGGTAGAAGTAGAGCGTGGTGTATCCAATGCACCGCTAAGGAGGGCAGTCAGCCTGCAGAATTCTATTGGCTTTCCAGAACTGTGGCAAGAACTCACGAGTGGTAATGAATGAGAGCAATGTGCTCTGCTCCTTTCGGGCTCATCTAGCCCCTCGGACTGGACTGATGGCTACAGCTGAGAAATTCCAAAGGGACTGAGGAGGGGAAGTGCCCAGGGCATGATGCAGGCACACAAATCCCTCTGGAGTCCTAATCATTCTGCCCAAGTACACGCAATCATGAAGCACAGTTGTTTGATCTGGCTACACACTCTGTCTTTCTTGTGAGGGAGAGGGAGGACTGTTTAGAAGTAGGAACACTCCCATTCAGTTGCATCACAAATTGTGATAAATCAATAGCCAGTCCTTGTCCAGCCATGTCAATTATAATCTGGCCAGATCAGTTGTACATTCCAGAAGAATGTAGGGAACTGTTTTCTTTAGTTACCTGACAGAAACATGTTGTGTTTGTTGTGCTAGAAAATGTTGATGCAGCAATCCAAACACCACCAAATGGCTTGCAAATACCTTTTTGGTGCTCTGTGTGTGTGTGTGTGTGTGTGTGTGTGCGCGCATGCAGGTGCATGCATGTGTGTTTAAGAAATAAATTTTTTCTCCCTTAATGCTATCCCTTATTTTTATTCCATTGGATGAAACAACCAAAAATATCTAATATTAATTTAGAGGAAGTCTTGCAAAGAGAACCTACTGAACAACTCTGTTTTTATTTAAAGACTATGCCAGTCTTATGACTATCTTTGGTCATTAGGCCTAGATTTTGAGCCACAATTGACAAGACCTTCCTTGTGATGACAGATTAAAGTATTCACTGTATGGCAAGGTTTTTTATTTCACTGCAGCAACCAATGATGAAATGCAATATGGTCAGATTAAAGGTAGCACATAACTACCCTTTTGTAGTAGTAATGTCTTTGGTGAACCCACACATGCTATCGGTCATTTAAATCCATAACCTGGAGCTGAGCAGAGCCCCATCAAAGTCTTCCTTACATGCCCCACCTGCCCTGGGGCGGTGCATACATCATTTAAAGCAAAGCTTAGTGACAGCTGCAGAAATGTACTCAGTGAAGCTAAAATAGACAGCAATCTAGAATAATAGTGATGGAAATATCTGGACATTCATATTTAAATGAATGAAATGATCACCCCAAATCCAGAGCTGATTTGCAGCTGGTACACATCAGCACTATCACACTGGCTGTTGGTCAGTCTTAGAAGCACCACTCACCCCAAGTGCCTCTTTTCCTAATACCTGACCATCCTAGCCCCTTCCCCAGAGCCCCTGGAATGCCACACAAAATGGGTACTCAAGGAAGAAAACCCCTGGCCCAGCAGGAGGTCTCCCAAACTTGGTTCCAGCATTGAGACTAGCATCCATTATGATTTGCTGAAAGGCAAATTGATAAATACTTTGAATACTACCCTGCCTATCTCCATCATCAATACAGCACATATCATGTTGTATTGCAGTTCTTTCTTTATAAGTTAGCATTCATCTACTATTCTCAAGCACTAAAAAACAGAGAACCAGTCTAATTCATCTTGAACTCTAGTGCCTAGGATGGTAGAGTATAAATAGATCCTTGGTGAACCTATGGATGAATGATTTCTAAAATAATCAAATTCCTTTCTTCCTTTTTTTGAGACAGGATCTTGCTCTGTCTCCAGCACTCCCAGGCTGGAATGCCATGGCACGATCATAGCTCACTGCAGCCTCAAAATCCTGGGTTAAATGGATCCTCCTGCCTCACTCACCCATGTAGCTAGGATTACAGGTGCATGACACCACACCTGGCTAATTTTTTTATTGTTATCTTTTAGTAAAGATGGAGTCTCACTATGTTGCCCAGGCTAGTCTCTAGTGATCCTGGCCTCAAACAATCCTCCCAAAATGCTGAGATTACAGGTGTGAGTGACTACATCCAGCCCCAAAATCAAATTTCACCATGTCACCTTGATCATATAATACTTTCAGACAAAATTATTCTCATTCTTACACAATATTTGCAACTTCTTATAAGGCTTTTCATATAGACACATGTGGTCTTCAAGGTTTTTTTTTTTGGCTTTCACATATGAAGATAGCAATGGTGAACTAACAGTCCCAAGAAGGAACTCTTTTTGAGTTAGTTGTGCTTCGTGTCTTACACCTGCCACTGTCCTCTGGAAGCATTATAAACTTTATAAAGGAACATCCTATGGATATAAAAATATCAACATTAAGAAAAAATACTTTCATCTGACTCACTATAGAAATAATCTCAAGAACTTATATTCTTCAAATACCCATACTTTTTGAACATATATAATGGTTAAGACTCCATTGAGCACCGGGGTCCCCTACCCCAGCACTTTTAATCTAAACATAGTGAAACTCTTTGATGTCTACGGGAAAAAAATAACACTGAAAGTAGTTTTGTCTTCACTGCGTTTAAAAATTACAGTCACAGAGTGTTTTTAAAAATATTTCCATTGGACAATATTTTGGTGCCAGACAGGAACCTAAATTTTGTTTCATCATGTTGGGGAACATTTAGGATATCAGGAAGCACAGTGGAAAAATTTCTTTACAGAAGAATATACTCTCCATCTCCTGGTGAACAGTTTTTGTTTTCTTTTCCAGGGAGTAGTTTATGTACTAAGTTTAGGCCACACATGAAAGTAATATCTCCCTCAAGAGACTGCCTTTGGCTTATGCTGATTTTTTTCAGGCCAAGACTATGGTAATGATTTAAGGAGGAAAAGAAGCAAAATGGAATAGGAGGAAAAGATAGAAGAAAAGGGATTAGAGAAATGAACAGTTTTCTCAATAGAATTCAACACAATTAAAGTATGTGTTGGGAAATTGTGAGGGTCAGATCTCAGAACCGAAGTCAGTGAGACAGTGCCTTCATTGGGTAATGCATACTGGGTATTACGATTCCATACTGGGTATTATGATTCACCAAAGGAACGTCACAGATGCAACAATAATCGAAAACCAAGTTTGTCTTCTAAGTTCAGTTCTCATTACACAATAACCAGAAGTCTACTGGGGTGCGTGCCATTGCTTTCGGTGGTTCCTCCAAGGCCAGCTGTGCATATCTTCAGTAGCTTGGAAGCTGGCCAGTGCAGTAAGCCCCATGCTGGACTTGGGAAACTAATCCCCTGTATTATTGCTTTTTCACAGGTGGGACACCTGCCCTTTTCTTTTATCAAAGTCTTCCTAATGACATATTAAAGGCTCCCCAAACTCAACACAACATTGGATTATTACAGTTGAATGAAAAGATAAAAGCAACAAAGAAACATGAGTAATGAGTAAGCAGGATATTTAGTCTAAGGACCTGGTGCACACGCAACAGATTTACAATTTTTGACAGCCAGACTGAAAGGGAGGGACAGAAGAAGGAAGGAAAAAAGGAAGGAAGGAAGGGAGGGAGGGAGTGAGGGAGGGACGGAGGCAGGGAAGGGGAGGGAGGTAGGGAAAAGGAGAGAAGAGAAAGAGCAAAATGGGAGGGAAAGCAAACAAACTCAGGATTTTTAAAATTGTCAGTTTGTCAAAGGAAGTTTACTTCTGAATCTCCTATGATAAATCTGATAATCCTATATAGTAGTTTAAAATATAAAACCAGCAGCATGGCCAAATGAAAAGATAATAGGTTTTGGTGCTTACAGGTCTGTATTATAATCCTATCACCACTAAATACGTTATTCTCTAAATGTGACAACGGGTGTGGCTCTCAGTTTTCTCATCTATAAAATGGAAATAATAAATATGACCTCATGAAGTATTTACTTATTCAAAAATAATTAGAGACCTTACTATTGCCTGGCTCTGGGTTCGGTGGTATAGTTAAAACAGAGAAAAGATGCACAGAGTCTTTACAATGGAGCTTACATACAAACAGAGGAGACAGGAGATAAGGAAACCAAGAAATATATCACATATTTACATACTGAGATTAGTCCTATGAAAGACATAGTCAAGTCCTATAAGAGGAAATAATCATGATGAAGAATGAGGTGAGATATGAATAGCAGAGGCTATGACACATATTAAGCCCTCAAGAAAGATGAATTTCTTCACTTTATAATTTAACCACTCTACAAAATACAAATATTTTAAACTATTAAAATATTTTTGGGCTTAGCAGAAAACTCTTGCAGACTTGCCAAAAAGGCAATTTAAAACTAACAATACCTAATTAGTTTTCTTTTTTTAATTTTTTTTTAAGAGACAGGATTTCATTCTGTCACCCAAGCTGGAGTATAGTGGCATGATCATGGCTTACCGCAGCCTCGACCTCCCTGGCTCAATGAATTCTCTCGCCTGAGCCTCCCCAGTAGTTGGGACAGCAGGCATGCACCACCACACCCAGCTGATTTATTTTTATTTTTAGTAGACAAGGTGTCTTGCTACGCTGCCCATGTTGGTCTCAAACTCGTGGCCTCAAGCAATCCTCTCACCTCAGTCTCCCAAAGTGCTGGGTGAAAGCCACCATGCCCAGCCCCTAATTAGCTTTAAAGTATGTGGAATTTCACGTCAACTTTTAACTACTGCTTAAATGTAGAGCATCAGGGACCATGATCATTTAGGCCAATCCCAGCAGTCTAAGTATGCTGAAGTCGAAAGCTGAATGGCAAACATTTGTGACTACATCTAAAAGGAAGGTGGAAAAATAAAGAATTGGGACGTTTAGTGCAGGCCAAGACAAGAACACTTTTTGGGCTCTCTGTAAATGAAATCTTCATATCCCTCTATGGCGCTATTTTCTTTTCCTGGAGAAAATCATGAGAACTGGAATTGTCCAGGAAATGTGGAAGCTGCTGGCGTCTAAACATTTGAAAACTCACTTTATTTATTCATATATGAAATAAGCATATGCTACTTACCTTAAATAGCTAAATATTAAAATATACAATTTTTGAAAATAAAAGCAAGATAACTATATAACAGGACATTTCAAAAATTAAGAAAATTATATATATATATATGTATATATATATTTTTAAACCCTCTCACCTGTAATCCCAGCACTTTGGGAGGCCAAGCTGGGCAGATCACAAGGTCAGGAGATCGAAACCAGCCTGGCCAACATGGTGAAACCCCGTCTCTACTAAAAATACAAAAAAATTTGCTGGGCATGGTGGCAGGCTCCTGTAGTCCCAGCTACTTGGGAAGCTGAGGCAGGAGAATGATGAACCCGGGAGGTGGAGGTTGCAGAGAGTCGAGATCATGTCATTGCACTCCAGCCTGGGAGATAGAGCAAGACTCTATCTCAAAAAACAAAAAAACAAACCCGCTCACTTTGCTGACACAACCATTGTTTGGCGCCACTGTACTTTTATGAGCATGTATTTGATAAGTTTATTTCATGTGCATAACATTTTTAAATCTTATTTTTCTACTTAATCCCACATCATAAGCCTTTTCCATGTTATGTCAATCTTCATATTCACAATCTTTAATCATATTTGGTTAAGTTGATGTTTCATTTTAGAATAATTACATAATCCATGATCCTGATTTTACTGTTGAACATTTTGGTTGCCCACACATTTTGGCTACTCTTAACATGAAGACCATTTTCGTGCAGATACGGTTCTTTGTGTTTTTTTTTTTTTTTTCATAATAGGGATTGTTTCCTTGGGATGAAGTATCAGAAATACAACTCCTGGGCTAACAGGAGTCGAAAATCCATTTTGTGGAAATTGACACATACTGCCTAATTGCTTCCCAAAATATATATACTAATTCATAATGACTATTATGTATTGAAATATATAATACTTTGAGTCTCCATACCTATGTCACCACTGGATAATGTCATTAATTTTCAAATTTCTGTTAATAGATGAACGGTGTTACCTTAATTTAACTCACATTTTCCTCTTTCCTAATTAGGCTGAACATTTTTTATTTAATAGTTACATTTCCTCTTTCATAAACTCAGTTTATGTATTTTGTATGGATGAGTTTTGAGAGAGTCAAACAATGAGAAATCTCTGCGTTATTTTGAAATTTGGTATTGTGGTTATTATCATCATTGATGTTTTCTTTCTTATGTAAAACGTAACCCAGTCATAGCACAGGGACCCCAGATTTTAGAATTCTGTTCTCCCCGTAATTATAGAATCAATATGGGTCTTCCAAATCTGGTGGCTAATAGTGATTTCATCACTTCTGTCCTTTCTGAGTTCTGTAACACAGACTCAACTACATTCTTAGCTTGTAGATTTCTGTTTTCTTTCTGAAACCTTTTGAAGGCTCTGAGATGACAACACCATGACCACTACGCATCCCCACTCTCACCAAGACGTCTTACTACTCAATCATAAATTTTGCAATCAGCACTACAGCTGCCAAGCTATTCCTTGCCCAGATGTGTTAAATCAGTGCATAACTCTACAGGGGGCCCACATAAAACTTTATACTGCTCCCCACCACCCCATTCCAACCTCCAACATGAGTTGCCCTGATTCTGCAGCACAGTGTAGGATTTAATGGCTTATTCCATTCCTGCACTGTGTTCTGGGCTGGTCCCTGAAATCAAGTTTTATCTGGTCGAGGCTTTTCTCTGAGGACAGATTTACCATTATTCCCTCAGTTTCCAGATGGGATCACTATACTGTTATACACACAATCTGGCCTATTTCAGAGAACCTCTGATACTGATTATATGTGTGTGTGGGGGGGGGGGGGCACATGTGCATGGGTGTTTGGTGGTTCTCAGGAGGGGAGGAGGGGAGGAGTGGTGGAGGGAGAGAAACCAAGACCTTGGCCTCTTACCTCAGAATAAATGAGCACTTCAAACACCTTTCAACTCCTGAATGTAACTTCGGCTACTAATCTTCCTTTAAAATCACTCTAGGATTTGGAAATAACTCTAGAAATAACCTCCATGACAGGCATCATGAGAATGCAGAGACCCATTAGACCAGAGATTCCAAAAGCACAAAACTCATGTTCATCCTTTGAGCTGGCTCCTCCACCTGGTGTGTATTTACTCAAAAATAATAACACAATTGCTGCAGATCTTCTTTAATAAGTGCCCCCTGGAATTTTGGCTTCATAATATAGCATTTCATTATTGATTGCTAGATATTTAAGGTTTATCTCTGAACCACAACAAAATGTATCCTTTGGAATATTGTAGCTTCATCTGCTTGTGTGGTCTACTGATAATCAATGTTCCTCTACTCATTGTAGGAATAATTTACATACTTTGAGATGCTATCGTATCGTTCCTGGCTGCTTTCCCTAGAGGCTTAAAGCACTGCATTTAATATCTTCTCATAGATCATATCTTCAGGTCTCTATTATTTTGCCAATTTCTACTAATTTCACTATTTCTGTCTACTACTTTTCTGTCATTTCACTAGTTGGATTCTACTAATTTCTCAATGTCATTTCCATGATACAATGCCACAACTGAAAATAATAGATTAATAAATAGAAAACAAAAACAATGTCCTTTTGCCCAGACCCTAATCATTCAACTCACAAAAAGATGTAGATTATTTAGACCAGTGGTCCCCAACATTTTTGGCACCAGGGACCAGTTTCATGGAAGACGATTTTTAGACAAGGGTGGGTGGCTGTGGTTTTGGGATCAAACTGTTCCACCTCAGATCATCAGGCATTAGATTCTCATAAGGAGTACGCAACCTAGATCCCTCACGTGCGCAGTTCCACAGTAGGGTTCCCGCTCCCATAAGAATCTAATGCCACCACTGATGTGACAGGAGGTGGGGCTCAGGTGGTAATGCTTACTCACCTACTGCTTGCCTTCTGTTGTGCAGCCCGGCTGCTAACAGGCCAAGGAACAGGACCAGTCAGTGGCCCAAGGATTGGGGACCCCTGACATAGGCAGACTCAATATTTATGTAGCTGTTTGGACTAGTTGAGAAATAAATAAAAGTGGCACCAGAAAAAATAAACAATTCTAGTCCTACCCCTCAGAGTATTATTGGCTTTCTTTGCTTTGAAGAAAGAATAAGCAACTACTCTTGAAAATTCCCATTGTCATAGAATATGAAATAAATGTACAACATAGTCATGCCAAATTATATGAAATGCTAAACAGGGTTAGCTAATGTGTAAAATCCAAAGAGTTCTCCCAAGCTACTTAAACAATATCAAATTTAATCTAAAGGCAGTTGGATTCCTGATGATGTGACTTAGTTTAAGTAATGAAATTAACATACTATCCAAAGGGAGTTCTGTGTATTATTCTCATTAGTTATGAGAATACGATTAAATGATTTACACATTTACAATAATGCCACCATTCAGGCATTCAATGGAACCATATAGCTAAGAAAATCATAGATGTTTCACTTAAGAAAACAGAGCTTGTTTCAACAAATTTTTAGTTACTAGAATGCCATTGATATCACTCAGACCCCGGTAAAACATTAAGTTTCTTAGTAAGACTGTAAGAAGTATGTGCATGACTTAAGAAGAATTGGTAACATAAATTCACACATTTGTACACAAAATAGGTCCCCTGAAACATAATGCTAAAATGAGGTGAGCTCTGTATTGCATGTATCCCTAACAAAGAAGCAAAACAACAAAAAAAGGTCATTTCACCAAAATAGGTTATTAACTTTCTCAGTAACACAAGTCCTCTAAAAGTAGACAATATTGCCCCGATGGCATCATCTCACAGTTTTATGATGAGAATATGACAGTTAAGTACCAATTCAAAATCCAGGAAACACCAGCATTCACTGAGTTGCTAGAATCTATGGTGGAAGTTTTAACACCAGAACAGAATACCACTGTTAGCCCCATTATTTTGTTCTTTTAAATAATTTTCAAGTGATTTGTAGGCACTTTTTTCCTATTATAATAAAATAATTACTAAATTAGTTATCTAAATACGTATACTTTAAAATTGGGAGTGTTTTATTAATAGAGCTAGATGTACATACAAACAGAGAAGAATTTTAAGTTATTCTATATACTTGGAATTAAAGACAAGACATGACTAGAATCATGTTTGAAGGGGGAAATGATCATAAGAATTGATATTATATGATATGAATAAAATAGAATGACAAAATAGATGAAATATCAAAGTATATTAAAACCTTATTTTTTACCTATTAGATCTTCTCATAAAATTGTGGGAGAGTACACACTTTTAAATTATACTTTCTTTCCCCAAAGACATCTATTAACATTGAAAAAAAATGTAGCCCCAAAGGAAAAAAGTTAACACAATATGTAATGAAAATATATTAAGAATTTTATGTCTTTCACTTCCTTTGTATATTTTACCTACCATACAGTCCACACAGACTTAGCCAAATTAACAATCGATATGATCTTATGTATGCACTTAAAAGCCCATATAAATACCAAAACATCGAGTATTTCCTGAGAATTCTAACTGACAATGCAAATTTCAAATGTTTAAGCATTAACAATAAATTCAGTCAACCCTCAGTATCCATGCATTCTGTATCGCAGATTCAACCAATGACAGATAGAAAATATTTGGGAAAAGAGTTGCATCTGTAGTGAACATGTGCAGACTTTTCTTTCTTATCATTATTCCCTAAACACTACAGTATAACAATTATTTACATAACACTTATGTTGTATTTGGTATTATAAGTAATCCAGAGATGATGTAATGTGTAAGGGAGGATATGCATAGCTTATATGCAAATATTACTCCATTTTGTATCAGAGACTTGAGCATCCATGGATTTTGGTATCCATGGGAGGTCCTGGAACCAGTTTGCCACTGACACCAAGGAACAACTATGTATCTACATTCATCAGAATTCTTAAGGGTCACATTAATATGATTTTTTAGGTGTTTTAAACTATATCAGCAATATCTGCTTTGTGCTTCACAGTAAAATGATCTCTCTGTTTAAGAGGGAATTTGCTCTTTGTCCCACTTTCAACTTTTATTAACCCTAGTAGCTTACTAATATATTCATCAATTTATCACTTATGGAGTGCTTTTTATGTGCTAACCCTGGTGTTCTGCTGATTCCTGAGACAACAGTGAAGAACATTTTGCATATCATTCCTAATAAGAATATCTGCTACACTAATAAGTACAGTAGAGCAGTGGTCCCAACCTTTTTGGTACCAGAGACTGGTTTTGTGGAAGAGAACTTTTCCATGGACCCAGTGGTTAGGGGTGGTTTGGGGATGATTCAAGGGCATTACATTTATTGTGCACTTTATTTCTATTATTATTACATGGTGATATATAATGAAATAATTATACAACTCACCATAATGTAGAATCAGTGGGAGCCCTGAGTTTGTTTTCCTGCAACTAGACAGTCCCATCTGGGGGTGATGGGAAACAGTGACAGATCATCAGGCATTAGATTCTCATAAGGACACGAAACCTAAATCCCTCACATGCACAGTTTGCAATAGGATTCACGCTCCTATGAGAACCTAATGCCATTGCTGATTTGACAGGAGGTGGCACTCAGGCAGTAATGCAAGCGATGGGGAGTGGCTACAAATACAGATGAAGCTTCACTGGCTTGCCTGCCTGCTGCTCCCCTCCTTTGCTGTGAGGCCTAGTTTCTAACAGGCCATGGACCGATACCCGAACTCTGAAGGGACTGGGGACCTCTGCAGTAAAGGGTCCTGCAATGATTGCTCTTGCTGTGTTTAAAGCAAATTATCAGATGAGCTAATTGGCACAGTACCAAACAGTAAGTAAAGGTTTTGATAAGTGACCACCATGGTCTAAATGAAAATGGAAAACCAAATCAGGATGCATTAAAGTCATATAAAGGAAAATTTTTTAAAACAATAAACTTTTAGAACGGAAACAGCAGAAAATGAGAGACTGTGGAATCCATACCTATACTGCAATACTTAAGCACAAGGCCAAGCACTGCTCTAGGGAACATGGGATGAACTATCAGCTTGTGGAATTTCTTTCAGATCTCTATTTCCATAATGTCAATAAAAACAAAACTAGCCTTCCACCTACTGCCTCTTCCCCCACTCCTGCTAAGGAACGAAAGTGGCAGCATTATTTTAAACATTATTTTCTTCAGCTAACACTGACAGCCACTATTCTGTCTAGCAGGCACTAGGCCTAAAGGCAGCCTAAAAAATTTAAATAGCTGAATCTGTATTAGAAGCCCAATGAATACCAGCTTCAAACATTTTAGCCCCAGAGCAATGGGCAGCCATTGATACATGATGTCAACCATCTGAAGGGTAAGAATGAAACCATTTTAAAACGGAAACAGACAGAAAGGCAAACACCCTCAAGCATTTTCAAGCTATGCCATAATAGATGGTGTTGAAATCTGTGCTAAGATCAAGTGCGGAAGGATCTTAGTGCAGGAGAAAGTAAAATCTGCAATGTGAGGAGGTCATTTATAACTCTGACAAGGGTAGTCTCCCTACTTGCTGCTTTTTGGATGACTGAAATGTTCACATTTAGAGTAGTTTGAGATATAGGTATTCAGTTCTTTCGCCATCACCCATAAAGGATAATTCTGGGGGGAAGAGAGGATGCAAGTGGTCTGGTCGTAGCAGTAGGGGCGTTTTCTTATCTTTTCTCGGTTGATCTTACAATGTCACCCATTACCCAGGTCTGTCCAGATAGCCTCTTGACTTGTTTGTCTTTTAAGAAGATTTTTGCAGTGTCTGGGTTTCTCTATTAAATTCTCATTTTCTGATAATTTTCCTATACCTTCCTAAACTCAAAACAACACTGGAATAACATCACCCATAACTCATTTCCTAGAATGTGTTGAAGGTTTTTGTTTTGCTTTGCTTTTTAAATTAGAGTCAGGGATTTTGGTACTATTTAAAAGTAACCTCTGACACTCATGATGCTCCCTCTGAGTATTTACCACAGTGTAATTAAGTTAACCATGTGAATTTCAGCAGTACTGTATGTAATTTTTGAGGTTATCTATTTATCATAAATTGCCAGATATTCTCAAATATGCATTTTTCTTTAAACTAAATAAAATAAATGGCACAGCATTTGCATCATCAAAACTGTCATGCAGGCTTTTCTCAAAAATAAAAGTTTAGAAAAGCACATTTAAACAATATTTATCATAAAGCTGCTTTTCACAGTTCTTTCTGGCATCAGATTAAGAATTCACATTTATTAAAATGGAATCTGGAAAAAAAGACACTATTTACACAAAAGCCCACCCAAATGTTTAAATAGGGCTTATAATATGTAGGAAAGTTATTTCTAGGTGAAATGTTAAAATCCACAGGGGAAAAACTAGATGAATTGCAAGGCAGAAGTCTAGCACGGACTATGTTGTGACAGAAGTACCAACACTGTAAAGTGCCCACAAATCCGCAGCATGGGCAGACTTCCTACCTGCCCTTGTAATCCTGAACACCTGCCTGCTATGATTAGCAGCTACAGCACACTGGCTTCCAAAGATGCATTTCTGAATGTGAGTTCTGGGGAAAGAGCAGCCTACAGAGATTTTGAATCCAGATTTTTGTTTCTGCTTACTACATGGAATGCCAAGTGCAAAAGGCAAGGAAAAAAAAAATCCATGTTTTCACTGGCAAGCCTACAGAGTCTTGTGGTCAAAAGAATCTTGCAATTTCTGCTGATGCTCCTGGAAACAGATTGATGATCTAGGTTACTGTGCTTTTTCAGGAGGTGAATGAAAGAATGGTGTTAAATAAGACAGATCATTCTGAAATACAGTTTCATAATAATCGCAAGATTCAGACTGAACTAAAGTAAAGCTTCGGCAATCTATTAGGTGGATTTTTTTTTCTACCCAAGATTTCCATTTGTTTTCAGTGTCCAGATAGATTTCCAGCTGGACAGCTGAATGCTCTCATTGTTCTATTGAAGAATATTCTCCACTATTTACCATTAATCAATCCACTTTAACTGTGTAGCATAGTGTTTAGTATAATTGAACATTTTTTTATAGTCATTTGAGCAATCCTTCTGAATTGACTCATACATTCATTTATTCAACAACAAAAAATGTTGTCATTTTATGGGTTAGGTATTGTTCTAAGTCCTGACATGAAAAGCTGAAAAATAACACATCGCCCTTACCCTTGTGAGGATTTCAGTATGTACAGAGAGATATGCAAACACCTATGATACGAGCTAGAATGAATTCAAGCTCAGATAGCTAAAAAGTGCACACAATAAAAGGAGTTAATTCTGGCTTAGAGGAGGCAGCAGCTGAGAAAATTGAGACTCTTCACTGCAAAACTTAAGAAAAAATATTCTATCGATTTAGAGTAGTTTTCCAGCATTCTGGAGCTGACAAGCACACTTTTGTGTCACAGGTTTCCAGTCTTCCTGAAAAGTCTTAGAAATGAGTTAAAACTCTTAGAAGTGAGTTAAAACTGGTGCTGCTTTGAGAATTTCATCCTATCTACTGAAACAATTAGAGACTACAGGGGCAATATGGAATAGGAACCATTGATACGTAATTTAAACTCAGATTACAAAAGTAATAGAAATAGGAAGTGGGTCAATGGCTTTCTTTCCAGTCAGTACAGAGGTGTTTATACTAATATCAGTTGAGTGCTTTACTCAAGGAACTGGGCTGTGCCAGCTTCTGTTTGCAAACTGTCATCACCAAATTGTGCTGTCATTATCATTACCACCACCACATCACCATTAACAACTAACACATACGTAGCATGAGGCATGTGCCAGGTACTGTGCTATTATAGATATTAATCACTCCTGTAATCCTTACCTCAACTTTATATGATAGGTACCACTGTTATTCCCATTTTATAGGTAAGAAAACTGAGGCATAGTGAAGTTAAATAATTTCTTAACTAATTATTAAGTAGTAGAGCTAGGAAGTCTGGCTCTAGAGTCTTAGGTCTTAACCATTATACTAAACTGTTTCTCTATGGATTTTAAAACTATAATAATAATAAATGCAGTAATACAATATTTACCTAAGAGAGTTAATCCTAATAGAAAAAAATATTAAATTTATACATAAGAAGCAAGGGATAAATCACCTGTAGGACACTGTAAGTCTGTGATACCCTTACCCAAAGGTGTTCTACTGCAAAATTTGACAAGTTCTTTTCCAAAAACTCTTCTATTTTTCTCACCTAAATAACCCAACATATAGGACTAATTTTAAAACACATAATTCACTAATTACCTTAAGAACAATGATGCGCAGTGATATTTTTATGTAACTATCAAAAGATGTTGAACCCAGAGTTCTAATGAGTATTACACGGGAACCCTCCGTTTTTTATGTTATTTAGATATATCAGACTTAAACGGCATCCTATTTATTACTATTTTTTCACAACTGTACATAATTAGATTTTAGCACCTAAATTTTATGAATATTTCCTAGATATATTCCTTCCTTTCCACCCTCAATGAAACTGTTTTATTTTCAGCTATCTCCTACTTCAGTTGTTGCAATCAACTCAAATTACTGAGCTCATATGATATGCCAAGCATTGTGCTAGATGCATAATCTACTTATCTAATTTGAGCCTTATAAAAGTTCTGAGCAGAGTAGTAGTATCCACACTGAACAGGTAAGAAAAAGTTTCAGAGGTTAAATAACCTGCTCAAGGTCACATTGCTGGTGAGTAGGGTTACTGGGAGAATTCAGAAGCATTTCATGCATGGTCAATATTTCCCCCAAGTTACCATCGTAATTTACTGTACATCTCCTCTGCCTCACACATATGAATTGATTAATGTATGTTTTATGCTTGACCGGAACAATGTACAAGGTCCTTCCAATCTAATATACCATTACGGCTCAGCTTTCAATACTCTTATCACCCACTACAGTTTTTTGTCTCATATCAAAAAACAGGCTCTAGATCATCTATTCAGAAAAAAAGGGCAAGGGATATACAAAAATTAAAGAAAATCTCTTTAGATTAGATAGAATATTAATTCTACTTGCTTTCATTTCTTACAGTTGTAATATTTAATAAACATTAGTAATGAACCAAAACTGAACTGACTATACTATTTTTTCAGAAACTGATATTTTGGTGTGTTTTTTGGTAATAGCTTTATTTCTATGTAATTCACATACCATACAGTTTATCCATTTAGAGTGCACAACTGAATGATAATTAGTATATTCATAGATACATGCAACCATCACCACAGTAAATTTCAGAACACTTTTATCTTCTCAAAACAGGCAAGCACTAATCTATTTTCTTTTTTTCACTCTGTCAGCCAGGATGGAGTGCAGTGGCACAATCTCGGCTCACTGCAACCTCCATCTCCCCGGATCAAGCAATTCTCCTGCCTCACCCTCTTGAGTAGCTGGGATTACACGCCCAGCTAATTTTTGTATTTTTAGTAGAGATGGTGTTTCACCATGTTAGCCAGGCTGATCTTGAACTCCTGACCTTACATAATCCACCCATCTCGGCCTCCCAAAAGTGCTGGGATACAGGTGTGAGCCACCGCACCTGGCCCACTAATCTCTTTTCTATCTCTACAGATTTGTCTTTTCTGTACATTTCATATAAATAGAATCATATACTATGTGGTCCTGTGCGACTAGCATAATGTTTCAAGATTCATCCATGTTGTAGCATGTACCAGTACTACATTCAATTTTATAGCTGAGTACTATTCCATTGTATGGAAATACAAATTTTCTTCATCCATTCATCAGCTGATGGACATCTGAGCTGTTTATACTGGTTAGCTGTTAAAAAATAATGCTGCTATGAACATTTCTGTACAAGTTTTTGCATAGACATATGTTTTCATTTCTCTTAGGTACAGATCAAAGTGGAATTACTGGTCATTTAGTAAACTCGATCTTTAACTATTTGAGACACTGCCAGACTGTTTTCCAAAGAGGCTGTACCATTTACATTCCCATCAGCATGCGTGACGGTTCTATGTCCTCACCAACATTTGTTACCATCTGGCTTTTTTATTGGAGCCGTCCTAGTGCATGTGAGGTAGGATTTCATTGGGGTTTTCATTTGCATTTTCCTGATTACTGATGAAATTGAGCATCTTTTTATATGCTTATGGGCCATTTGTTTATGTTCTTTAGAGAAATGTCTATTCAGATCTTTTGGCCATTTTTAAATTGGTTTGTCTTTTTATTTCTGAGTTGTAAGAGTTCTTTTTATATTCTACATACACGTGCCTTGTGGGATATATGATTTGCAAATATTTTTCCCTATTCTGTGGGTTGCCTTTTCACTTTTTTTCTTTTTTAAAAAACTTTTATTTTAGGTTCATGGGTACATTTGCAAGTTTGTTATATAGGTAAACTACTGGCATGGGGGTTTGTTGTACAGATTATTTCATCACCCAGGTACTAAGCCTAATACCCAAGAGTTAACAGAAACTGATATTTTGAACAAAATAATGCCCTCTTTTCCTAAAAAGAGCCTCATTAAAAATTATTAGATGAGAAATATAATATGATAAGAGAAGGATATTTATGAAAACTGTAGCATATAAAATAAGTTTGATACAGCCATTTCTAAAATAAGACTTTGTAAAGGGCACAAGCAGCTTTAAAAATCTGATATTGTAATGAAAATTTAATAGGACTTCCAAACAAAGAAGCATTCATCTATTTCAGGACCTTCTGAGAAACAAATCTAAGTATTTGCCTATGTCTGGTTTAAAAATGTCTGATATTTTTAACTCCATAATAGTCATCAATGTGATTTACTGATGTAAATTAGTTTGTTTAGTTGTTTCTAAACATCAAAAAGTGATATTGTGAAAGGCTAAAAAAGGAAAGCCTAAAAAAAAAATGAAAAAAAAATTTCTAAAGGGAAGCATAACAATTTTATTACTCCATACATTCCAGACTGCTTTATTTCTTCTTTAACTGCTATTTAGTATGACCAAAATACAGAAACACCAATAACTTTTACACTAAATACAATATTTTATACATATAAAACTACAGAGAGTAGGCAAGTTTCTGTAATAATCTTCCACAAAGAAAGATATAAAGAGAACAAAAAAGGAATAGCTTTTATCTCCCTAGTTTTTCATGTCAGTTTGCCTTTCATATTTTTATCTCTCTCTCTCTCCTGTATTCTTATCTATCATACAATACAACAACAATTTAAATTAAAAGAAAAAGACAACATGTGGCATTTTGTTTTGTTTCAAGAAAAGAGAACAATCCACTACACAAGACTCATTTTGTGTCACAAACTCTACAAAGCTTTTTCCTGAGGACCTTGTCCTGAAGCAGAACTTAGAGCTTCCTCATTTTGAGTCCCTTTCCAATCATATACATCTGTCTGAGAGAATAAAACAGATGACTGTATTAATTTGTTCCATCTGTTTTGACTGTAGGACTGGAAGTTCCTTGAGGGCAAAGGACACATATTCCCTTGGATTTCTAGGTAAATAGTACAGAATTTGAAAGGGACTTCCCTAACTAACGTGTTGAAAGACAAAAATGAGTAAGTTATAGGTATGCCTTGCCTTAATTAAGGCCACAGTATTAATACTATTCTCACAGAGTTGAAATTTAAAAACTAAAACTGTAATGAAGGAAGCTGCTTATAAGTTAGCTCTCAAAATGAAAAAAAAAATCAGCAACATACAGTAGAAAGAACACACTGCTCACCGCAAATTCACAAGATAGGATCATTTCTGGTAACCCAGATGACTGAAGTATGTTTATTTTCATATCACATACTTAATCTCTAACACTACAGGGGAGCCTGTAGTGTTACACTGAATTATATTACATTGAATTATATTACATTGAATTCCCCGAGAATTTATTCTTGTATGTTATTATACAAGCAACGCTATAGCAAGAACCACACACCAGGTTTTTACGCCCTATGTTGAAGCCCATATTACGTTGTATTCTGTGGGCCCAGGATGATTCATTTAGAATGCAAAACCAATCTCTCATTTTGCATAAATCAGTAGTTTTCACATCTGAGAGCTGCCTGGTTAGTTTTCAGGTTGTGGCATTTCATTTTATTTTGTTTTCTGCAGTATACTGTCTCGTGCTCCTTTGTTTTTGTTTTTTTCAAATGGCAACCTAAGTTACATTTTAATAAATGCCTTATTCTTTCCTGCATTTTAATTTTTATCCCTACAATTCCAATAGAGCCCTCTCAAAAGTCACCAATAACTTTTCAAATTCAATGACCTTTTTCTTTTATCAGCCTCCGTGTCTAGATGTCACAGCAGAATTTGGCACTTCTCCTCCTTTTGGTTTCTGTGACACCAAATGATCCTGGTTCTCATGTGCTTTGTGACATCAGTGTACCTGTTCTCCAAGGTTTTGTGCCACTGTCTTCTTTATCTACTCTCTCATCCATTGAAATCAGGGCTCCGTTACCTCTACCTGACTGAGTCCTGCATCTAAAGAGTCAGCTGAGCCCCATACAAGAGGCCAGTCTGCATTTGTAATTGTCTTCCATGTCCCCAGAACCTTCAGAATCTGCAAATTCAACATTTTGAAACAGAATGCATGTTCCCTTCAGATGAAGTATAGCATATTCCTTGTCTCTCAGGTTCTGATTTTATTTAAAAGTTTACTCCCTTTCTCTCTTTTCTATTCTGCAATATATCTTGCACTCATTCGTTCTTCTGATTCCACTGACTCCATCTCAATGTAGGTCAATGTCATTCACCTGGACAACTACAAAATTTCAAGTGAACTAGTTTCTAGTCTTTCCCCTCTCCAATGCATTAAACATACTGCTCTTATGTTAAGCTTCTTTAAGGACATATCTAGTTATTTATTTCCATTGCACAAAAAGCCATAAAGGGATAGAACGCAAAAACTTTTGTCTAGCATTCAATGTTCCCTGCAATATCTACCATATCTACCACTTTTCCAACCTATTTACTTCTCCTCCCTTTAGGGATTTGGCATCTCAGCAAAACCGACATACTAAATCTTTGTGCATACTCCAAGTGAAGATGTTTATCTTAGCACTGCTAGCACCAAGAACACTGCCTAGCCCATAAAAGTGCTCAATAAATATTTGTTAAAAGAATAAATGATAGCCTGTAAGAATCTTTTACCCTGAAACTAACATCCAGTATATTTTATAAGGATGAGGTAGAAGTTACTATAAAGTTCACTAAATCCAAAGAGTAGAACCAGCCAAAGGAGGAATGGGAGTGGAAGCTACTAAGGAAGCCCCAGGAGGACACTCCCCCTCTGAAATATTATTAGCTCTGTTGGAAAGCACATGACTTTTTAGACTTAAAGTAAGAGGATGAATGGTAACTTGCCAAAGAAGCTCCCAGTACTACACATTTTTTTTTTAGAAGAAATTCAGTTCCTGCTGTTCTTTATTTACTTAAAAAGGAGTGTCACCTATCAGAGTCATTTGTCAAGGGCTAAACAGTTGCAGCATAACAAATTTAAACCTTTCACTATGAATAAAGCATAATTAACATACTGGCCAAAGGATGCTGAGTGTTCAGCTCAAAAAAATTCTGGTACCAACAGAGAAAAGGAATCGTACTTGGTAAATTAAAACATATGTTGCATGTTTTACTCTTAACATCCATAAATTGAAGGAAGAGATGCCAATTTGTCTAGTAATGATGATGAAGTTGGGAGAACAGTGAGGAAAATCCTCCCTTAAATGATTATTTTCCAGATAATTTATCATCTCCTATTTTTGCTTTGAGATATGTTTTGTGATGAGATCTTTATAGTAGAATTTGAACCACATGACATTTAATATATTCAAAAATAAGTAGAAAAGCTCTATAGTCTATTCTTTAATCAGCCTTCCTGGTTCTGTCACTATAATAAGTAAGTAGGACTCTTAATGCATCTAAATAAGAAATCAGTGTTATTCCCTGTTTATGCTTGACTGTTGGGAATTGCTCTTTGACTATTAATAATTATCCATCACTCATGCCTGGCTATTCAAATAAAAACTCTGGCTAACTCTTCTTGGAAGAGTCTGTTTTTACTCAGAGGGGCCTAGGAAAGCTGTTTTGCAATGTAGCGGGCTCCCCTTACACACCTTTACAGGAGTTAGTTGAACATCACATGCTAGTGCCCATAGCATTATCAAAGTACCACAGATACGTTCACTGATAGGACTGCTGACATGGAGTGCTGTCTCATATGGCCCCGTGGAGGTTGAGGGTGACAAGAAAAGAGTCAAAAGACAGTGAACAATGGGACACTTGCTGTCACCTAGTCTGTGTGGGATCCCTCCTACTCAGAATGCAAGTATGAGTATAAAGGGCTGAATATGGACAGGCCTATCAACCACCCAGTGTGTGGGCAAAATGGCAAAATGTTCCAAGCAGCTAGGAGAGAAGCAACATTGAAGTAATCCAAGAGCCATGGCTGGACCCCAGCCCTCAACAATGTGACCGTTAGCATCCATGCTGTGGCATTATTCTTTCTTTCAGTAAAAAATAAATAAATAAATAAATAAATAATAAATTTTAAAAAATAAAAACCAAAAGCTTCTCTTTGAGGGAAGCAGCATAGACAAGAAACCTTAAGACTGCATAAAACTTTTTAACTGAACAAAACAATAGAGGAGTCTGCACCTAAAACACAGAAATTTAACTGCACTACCCATCCCCACTGCACCATACCTAAATGACACCAGACATAGAAATGCCACTGCCTAACTCATGCCTTGAAATCCAGGTGCCTTCTCTGAAGTGATCCATGTGCCACACTTGCCTGAAAATAGAAGTGGTCTTTCTAAAGTTACATGCACACATCAAGAAATACATTGATGACCCTTCTTGCATATTCAGTGGTCCTCTACTCTATTGAACTATACTTCAGGTTTATTAGAAACATTTAATATACTACTGACTGATCTGTTTACTATATGCTGTGAAAGTCATATTACTTTTACTTTGCTTCCTTTATTTTAATAAACTCTGTTATTAAATATAGACATTCAAATACTTACATTAGGAAATATATTCTTCAAAAATTTATTGCTTTTTGCATATAAAATCTCACCTGTATTTTTTCTTGAATAATTAGAATTCCCATAATAGTTAGAAATTGGGTCAAATAGCTGCAGTGGACTGAGATATACATTGTTCTGTGATTATTATTTAAACCTCATTCTATACACTATTCATATCATTATATTTTAAAAACAACACACAACTTGACTGGCATCCAAAAAGTTAGTACAGGAGTTATTTAATACTCTGAAGCATCTGTGGTAATGAATGGACTCTAAGTTTCCTTTTTTATTGAAAATACATTTTAAATATGTATATTTAATATATATATTAAAATCTGAAATAAGATTTCAGAATTAATCAACACACATAGTATATTTTATGCTGCTCTTATTGACAGATGATTTGTAAGTTTTAATTTTATCAATCTTGTCTAGCACTTGAGAAGAAGTTGATACAGTTTAGAGGCTGTGTTGAGTGTCAAAAACATCTTTAATTTTCTCAGCTTTATGAGTCTGAATCTGTAAAAAATTAGAGTAATTGTGGCTCCACAATGAGGAGCAGGTATGGGGCATGGTTTAAGGTTCTGATGCCACCTGTGGCAAAAGTGAACTGAGGCTCAGATCAGTGGTTCTGAGATCTTTTGTTTTGTTTTCAAATAGGTAATTTTATTTTTAATTGTAAATTGACAACTTATAATTGTATAAATTTATGGGGTGACATTATAATTCATGAGTCATACTGTACTAAAATGGTTGATGTGTCTGCCTCCACCATAAATCTATAAATGTCTAGAAACAGGAACTTATCCCATTCAACTTGCTCCCATGAAGCTTAACACAGTGCCTGTGAAGCAGACATTCAAAACTGATGAATGAATGAATGATAACTACACAATTAGCAATATTTGTTAAGAACCAGGTAGTGTTCCAGGCACTGAATTTATAGCAGTAACTGAGACAGTTTCCCTCCTTTCAGGGGATTTACATTTGAATAGAAGATATACTCTTCTCTGTGGGGCTACATGTAACCATTGAAGTTGGCAACATCAGATTACTGGTGATTTGGACAAGAGAATGGATAATGGGGATAGAATCCAGCTGAGCCGGAGAATGAAGACAGTGATTACAGAGAACTCTTTCAAGCAGTTTTCCTCTGGGAGAATTCCAGTTTTAATACTGTGGTGCCCTCTCCTCAGAAATCAACCACATACAGCAGAGAGAAAGAAGCAGAAACAAAAATGGCATCTTTGCCTGACTTGTTCACTCTTTTATTAAAAAAATTTTCAGAGAGAAGTGAAAAAGGAGCTTCACCTGCCCATGACCAGCACATGAAGAGGAGGGCTGGACAAGCACAGTGGGACATTTGGAAAGAGTAATTCAAGGAAATATTAAACGAAAGAAGACACGAAGTGGAAAAGCCATCACATTGTGGGAAAAAGATGACACGGAACAA
This sequence comes from Macaca nemestrina, assembly GCF_043159975.1. NCBI lineage: Eukaryota > Metazoa > Chordata > Mammalia > Primates > Cercopithecidae > Macaca > Macaca nemestrina. The sequence goes on along the minus strand of NC_092127.1, from coordinate 80,019,847 downwards.
TCAAAATAGAGATATAACCTCATTACCTTACAGAGAAAGGACCATTTAATCATCCTGGCAAAACAATCAGGTTATTTCCAATGAAATTACATTAATTCATTTTGGGCAGGTCAGTTCAATCTCTCATCTTTCATTCCTTTACTAGAATACCTACCTCACAGGACGTGAAGAAGGCATATAGCAGCTCCTGCATTTAATAAATAATAGCTTCTCTTCTGCTAAGTGGATAATTAAAAAGTGCTTGACAGTAATTTCTTACATAAAACCTGTACTCATTTTATTTACTCTGGTTTTTTTTTCATAAAAACCACAAAGGTCAACATCATTTCAGTTCCGGTTTGAATGATTACAAATTACGAGATCAGATCTACTTGAAGCATATAGGACAGTTACATCTATTATTTCACTTGAGTATATATTTTTTTTTAATTTTTTTTTTTGAGACAAGGTCTTGCTCTGTCACTCTGGCTGGACTGCAATGGCATGATCTCGGCTCACTGAAACCTCTGCCTGCTGAACTCAAGTGATTCTCCAGTTAAGCCTCCCAAGTAGCTGGGACTATATGCATGCACCACCATGCCCGGCTAATTTTTATATTTGTAGTAGAGACGGGGTTTTGCCATGTTGCCCAGATTGGTCTTGAACTCTGCACTCAAGCAATCTGCCTGCCTCAGTTTCCAAAAGTACTGGGATTACAGGTGTGAGTCACCACGCCCAGCTGTATTTTAGAAGTATAAGTGCTGCATAGGTTTGTTTGGTATTTTTTCAAAAATTCAATTAAAGTCACATAAATATGAAGTATTATAATTCTGCAGGAAGTCTGAGTTTACCAAATTCAGTATATATAAACTGCTCTAAAGTTCATATGGAACCAAAAAAGAGCCCGCATTGCCAAGACAATCCTAAGTCAAAAGAACAAAGCTGGAGGCATCACGCTACCTGACTTCAAACTATACTACAAGGCTACAGTAACCAAAACAGCATGGTACTGGTACCAAAACAGAGATATAGACCAATGGAACAGAACAGAGTCCTCAGAAATAATACCACACATCTACAGCCATCTGATCTTTGACAAACCTGAGAGAAACAAGAAATGGGGAAAGGATTCCCTATTTAATAAATGGTGCTGGGAAAATTGGCTAGCCATAAGTAGAAAGCTGAAACTGGATCCTTTCCTTACTCCTTATACGAAAATTAATTCAAGATGGATTAGAGACTTAAATGTTAGACCTAATACCATAAAAACCCTAGAAGAAAACCTAGGTAGTACCATTCAGGACATAGGCATGGGCAAAGACTTCATGTCTAAAACACCAAAAGCAATGGCAGCAAAAGCCAAAATTGACAAATGGGATCTCATTAAACTAAAGAGCTTCTGCACAGCAAAAGAAACTACCATCAGAGTGAACAGGCAACCTACAGAATGAGAGAAAATTTTTGCAATCTACTCATCTGACAAAGGGCTAATACCCAGAACCTACAAAGAACTCAAACAAATTTACAAGAAAAAAACAAACAACCCCATCAAAAAGTGGGCAAAGGATATGAACAGACATTTCTCAAAAGAAGACATTCATACAGCCAACAGACACGTGAAAAAATGCTCATCATCACTAGCCATCAGAGAAATGCAAATCAAAACCACAATGAGATACCATCTCACACCAGTCAGAATGGCAATCATTAAAAAGTCAGGAAACAACAGGTGCTGGAGAGGATGTGGAGAAATAGGAACACTTTTACACTGTTGGTGGGATTGTAAACTAGTTCAACCATTATGGAAAACAGTATGGTGATTCCTCAAGGATCTAGAACTAGAAGTACCATATGACCCAGCCATCCCATTACTGGGTATATACCCAAAGGATTATAAATCATGCTGCTATAAAGACACATGCACACGTATGTTTATTGCGGCACTATTCACAATAGCAAAGACTTGGAATCAACCCAAATGTCCATCAGTGACAGACTGGATTAAGAAAATGTGGCACATATACACCATGGAATACTACGCAGCCATAAAAAAGGATGAGTTTGTGTCCTTTGTAGGGACATGGATGCAGCTGGAAACCATCATTCTTAGCAAACTATCACAAGAACAGAAAACCAAACACCGCATGTTCTCACTCATAGGTGGGAACTGAACAATGAGATCACTTGGACTCGGGAAGGGGAACATCACACACCGGGGCCTATCATGGGGAGGGGGGAGGGGGGAGGGATTGCATTGGGAGTTATACCTGATGTAAATGACGAGTTGATGGGTGCAGCACACCAACATGGCACAAGTATACATATGTAACAAACCTGCACATTATGCACATGTACCCTAGAACTTAAAGTATAATAATAATAATTAATTAATTAAAAATAAATAAATAAATAAAAATGAAAAAAAATAAATGTAAAACATTTCTAATTAAGAATATAGTGCATATATAATATAAACATGTAAAATGTAATAGAAATATGTAATACTTACATGTAATAGAAACTTGTAAGATGTTTCTATTTAGCAAACCTTTGGTAATTTATTCATGAATGTTTAATCTGAATTTTTGTCCCCTATGATTTCCTTGTTAGTAGGTTTTCTTTATTTTTCTTCTACCTCTTACCTTCACATGAAAATTTTTTCACTTTGGTAAATGACTTTTCATCTTAATTAAACATAGAGGAGAGTATCTGTCATCAGTCATTCTGTTGCATTTATCAAAAAGTCAAGAGGCTGTTAGGAAACTATGCAAGTGCTTTCAGAATTTAAAATTAAAATATACAGTTTTAGAACTTATAGCAACTAGAACTAAATATACTGCTTGCAAGTGCTGAAATGTAGTTATGCTGTGTCTAAATGTCTTATAAAGATAATATACTTATAAATGAGTGCTATTTTTTAAAAAAGCAAAAACCTTCTTTACTACTTAGTCACCCACTTACTTCTTGGTCAGAATGCCAAGTGGAATATTATCAGTTTAAAATTCCATTTGAAAGTTTATTTTCTGAATTAACATCATTGAGAACTACAGTGAGCAGCCCAATGTGATGTAACTACTTAGGAAACAGTCTATTGGACTCAGCATTAGTGACTGACATCTTCAAGGGATGAGTGTGCATCATCAAAGTTAAATCAAAGCTGCTAACATTTATAGCCTGGGTTGAACAAAGGGAAAATTTTCAAATGAAATGTTTTGAGGGAAGACCTCTCCTCAGGACAGCTTATATATTTATGTACAGGAATAGACATTAAATTTCCTGGCTTCCTTCTTTTTTCCCCAACTGTGAAAGGCAAAACACAAATTTGGCAACATCTCCTGGAAGAAAAAGAATCATATAAGTGGCTGAAAAGGCAGTTCAAGGAAGCAGTTTTTGAAATGCTTCAGAATAAAGTCTAGTCAACAGACTGACATCTAAAGGCTTCAATACTCTGACTACAACCTTCATTTCTAATTTGTTGCTTTGATTCTCCTTCTGTAACTCCTTAACTACAGTTAGACTGGTCTCTCCCTACACCTCCAAAAGGTGTTTGCTTTTTCTCTCTGTGTTTGTGCTCATGAATACCCTCTTCTCCCCTTTTCGTCTCTCTAAGTCCCATTACTATTTCAGATGCAACTCAAACTCATTTTACCAAGTCTTTCTCAGTCCAAAGAATTTCCTTTACACTCAAAACCACTACAGCAATTATCTAGATAATTTAATACTCAGTAATCATGCATTTCTTTCTGAGATGTCCTATGTTGTTATTTAAACCGTTATTTTCATCCAAATTGTCTGTGTGTGTGTGCGTGTCTGCCTGTCTAGCCTATACTTTTATACAAACCCACAACACCTAACACATAGTTCACCATGCACAGCAATAGAGTTCTCAAGAGCATATATCACTTCCTGAGAGTTCTTTTAGAAGTCAGCTAAAACATTTCCAAGACAGTTCTTTCCTTTCTGCTTACTAGTAAAATAGTGGCTCAGATATCTGACTAATAACTCTTTAGATGGAAAAAAAAAAAAAAGCCCTGTACAATACTGCAATCCTTAACACCAGACTCAGAGGGAATCCATTTTAATCTGAAATAGGCCAGGACACATCACCACTTATTTTGAAGGGTCTGGCTGCTCTGCATAAACACACAAGTGCAGGAGCAGTTTTCCAAGATTCATTGAGATGTGAGCCAGCGATGTATGCCTCAGATTAGCAGCAAGCCAAAAGCCGAAAGACGCAGACTCTTAAAACATTTATGACATGTTGGTCAGGAGCAATGGATGACAGCCCAAGGAAACAGTAATGTGATACTGAGCTTTTCACCTTGAGGTGACTGGTTAAAACTCCGTTTGGGATCATGAGAGATTTATAGCACCCTAATGCAATAAAGAAAGCTATCTGAGACCCAGGGAAAGTGACCATAAGACAAGGGCCACTACCACAAGTCCACAGGGAGATCTGAGACAGAGGCACAAAGCCTAAAAAGAAGTTGAGTAATCTGTAATCTCAGCACTTTGGGAGGCTGAGGTCGAAGGATTGCTTGAGGCCAGGAATTCGAGACCAGCCTGGGCAATATAGCAATACTCTGTCTCTACAAAAATTCTTTTTTAAAAAAATTAGCTGGGTGTGGTGGTGTGCAGTCTCAGGTAGTCCCAGCTACCTGGGAGGCTGAGGTGAGAGGATTGCTTGAGCCCAGGAGTCTGAGGCTGGCTGCAGTGAGCTATGGTCGCGCCACTGCATTCCAGCCCGGGTGACAGAGCGAGATGCACACATGCGTGCACACACCACGCCACCCACATCACACACAGCCATCACTTTCCACAAAGAATAAAATTCCTCTGGGGCAACCCTCAAGGTCCACTCCCTTACCTTCTTACTCTCTTAGAAGTTATCTTGAATTCTAAGGTACCTGTACTAAATTATGGATTTGACAAAACTGCTTAAACTTGTCCCTCTTACTGCCAACTTAAAAAAGTGATTTTGGTAACTGTGAAGGCACAATGTCTACAAGACATTGTCTAGTGTCCCTATATGCATATTTACCTTACTTTCTAAGATTTCTTACAGTTTGCTGTAACGGAGTGAAAAAGAGCATGTAACTTGGCATGAGAAGATCCAACTTGAGTCTCGGACCTCAAGCAACTCACTCAATCTGTGTGAACCTCAGGCTCCTTTCCTATAGAATTGGGGTAAAAATAACCTATATTCATAGGAGATTGTGAAGACTGAAGGTTAAATGTACTACTGCCAGAAAAAAAAAAGAAAAAAAAAACATTTACCTCTGCCAACTGCTTTACAAAATCAAGTAAAATTACAGTCACTTTTTTTTATCCTCACTGGGAAAGATTATGCTGAACATTGGTCAGATTTCCTACTCCAGGCCAGAACAAAACAAGAAGTCTTAAACCCCAAGATCTTCCAAGCACATGTGTAGTTCAAATGATAAAAGGGAACTATGAGACATGACTTTAATAAGGCTTTGGAAAATACAAACTAAAACTAAAAATCACATTCTCTTTGCCCCCCTATTTAGTCTAAGATGAAGTTCCTAACCCTCTTACAGAATGCAACTAAAAATCATTTGATATCTCAACTAATTTAATCCTTCCTCTTAAAAAATGCATACAGGCTGGGTGCAGTGGCTCACGCCTATAATCTCAGCAATTTGGGAGGCTGAAGTGAAAGGGTCACTTGAGGCCAGGAGTTTGAGACCAGCCTAAGCAATACAGTAAGACTCCATCTCTATGAAAAAAAACAAAAACAAAAACAAAAAAAAACCCTTTTTAAATTAGCTGACTGTGGTGGTGCATGTCTGTAGTCCCAGCTACCTGGGAGGCTGAGGTGAGAGTATTGCCTGAGCCCAGCAGTTTGAGGCTCGCTGCAATGAGCTGTAATCATACCACTGCATTCCAGCCTGGGTGACAAAGCGAGACCATATCTCTTAAAAGAAAAAAAAAAAATACACACAGCCAAAATATGGATTTTAAAGTAAAATACTATAGTTCAAGGACTAAGAAAAATTTTCAGAACTAACAGCAATCCTGTAAAATAATATATGAGGCCAAACATGAAATTAACATTTTTAAAAGCATGTTTTGCACTAATTCTCAATGCAATTTGGATGACAACATTTTGTTAACTTCAAATTTATCATCAAAAGCCTTTTCCTTTTTCTAAATTTATAGCAACTTAGTATTTCTCACTGCAAAAAAAAAAAGTTTTTAACCATTTAGAACTTTAGTTGGAAAATATCCATACCAAATCAAAGACATTATAATTTCACAAGCCCTGTTTATTAATATTATATGACTAGTCAAATACAGCACAGTGCCTAAAAAACAACAGAGCTTCAATAAATATGTACTGAATGAAGGAAACAATAAATGAATGAGTGAATAAATGATAAGTTTGTCTCCCAAGGTTTTGTAAAACCTTTCTACATACATGAAATATCCTTCCAGTGAAAGAGAGTTGGTTCTTCCTTTCTCCATTGTCAGTTGCATAAAAATACAAAAGGAAACCCATCCAAACCACAGGCACATGACGGATAAAAGTATTTAGAGTTGACTAGTCAAACAAATATTCATTCAGATCCTGCCAGAAGAACTAAGATTTCACAAGGCAAACCCTTGAATTTAATTTTCCTCCTTTCCATTACATTTGCTTTGCAGACACTTAGCCCCATCAGAAGAGAACCATTAAATATATCACTGCAATCCTCTTGAACATTCAAGTTCACTGTGTACCATAATACTTTTTAACTTTCCTTTCTTAAAAAAAAATTAAAAATGATTCCTCAAAGAGAATGTGTGGTTTTTATATTTGCTAACTTAGGAATCTTCTACTCCCTTCTTATAACTACAACTTTCTTTTGGACTTAGCTTAATTCACATTCATACCTAGTCCTTGACATAAGGTTCTCATGTTTGGTAGCTGACTATCAACTTAATCAAATCATTTAAATCACGCAGCATTAAGATACTACATTTTGGTAATACACTATTCCACATGTCTGAAAACTTCAGAATTTCAGACAATCATCAGTGGAAATGTAGATTGTTGATGATTAGTTTACAAATGCTCTCCCCAAAAATCAAAATAAGTCTATCTTTAAGTCATCTGATGAGTTACAAAGACTATACTTGAAAACAGATTCTTCCAAAACTACAAAAAGTAAAGCAAAGCCTTCTAATGATTAGACAAGAAAAGATCAGTTTAAATATATACTAATCATGCATTTGAATAATTGGTCTACATTTCTCCCTTCTCTAATTATTACAACCTTTCAAAGAATACAATTCACTTTATTCTACTCCCATATAACCAACCACCATTAGTTGCTAATGTGGTAAAACATCATCCCAAATAAACTGTGTTCACTGAATAATGTTGCAATACACTGAAAATTTCAAGCACATGTAACAAAATCAGTTACTTCAATATTTAAAGTAATGAGTTAAAAATTTCAGAAATTCCTCAGATGCTAACTCTTTCAATGACAGTAAATTGACATATCATTATCTTGCTACCAACTAATAAATGACTCTAGGATGCAATAAGAATTCATTCCATGTTGTCTGTCAGAACACCAAAGACGCTCAGCTTGTAAGTACTCAGCCTCTGTTAGAACAAAGTAGATAATAAATGTGATTCTCTTATCAAAATATACTGTTTTTTTTTAAAACCTAGGAATAGTAAAAATTTGGTGTTCAAACATGCTTTGGGAAACTCATTCCATTATTTTTCATTGGGAAGAGGGCATAATGATGCAGAACCAAAGTGCCAGAAATGAATGGGGACTGTGGTTCTCTTTTGACTTGCCTGCTTAAGTGCACGTTACTGGTGTGCAGCCCACACGCAGCCAATATGTCAGGGCCCAAAGGTTTCACACCAAGAGATCATGCAGAGACAATGCATGCACAACTCATTTGTCCCCTGGGAAAGTTAAAGTAAACCTTCTGCAACCAGTTCTGAAAATCAGCTGCCCTTCTGAAAACCCTTTGAAGAATTATTTTCAATAAGATAGCAGTAAAATAAAGAGTAATGGAGTAGGAGACAAGGGTATTTGTAAAACAAGGCCTAGTTGGATTAACAACTTGATCTTCTTACTTACTAGAGGCTCTTACGTGGAAAAGTGAGAGAGGGGATCAGCTGTCATATGATGCCTGGCAACCCCTAAAGGGCATGTCCACAGCACAAAATTCATCACATAAGAGTAGCAAGAGAAATTTTTTACCAAGAATAGAAATTTGGTCTTTGCACACTCAAAGACTGGAATTTGTGCACAAGTTGAAGATGAATTCACTAACTGAGTAAAGGGTTAGGAAACTGAAGTGGAGCGAAAGTGTCTGGAATCAGGATAAAGGGTTAGACAGCTATAGAAAACAATGGGTTGGCGACATGATAGCCAAATGAATATTGTCATTATCACTTAACCATTTAATGCATGTTTTCTTCATGCATAGCAAAATAATGTATTGAATGTAAACAAACTTTGCCCTATTATCATTTTTTCAGTAGATAATAAAACTTTTCTTCTACAGTTCACTACTAAGAGACTTTCTTTAGTAATATGATTACTGTCATGCACCACATAATGACACTTTGGTCAATGATGGACTGCATTTATGATGGTGGTCTCATATGATTATAATGGAGCTGAAAAATTCTTATTGCCTAGTGATGTAGCCTATGTAACGTCATAGCACAACAAGCTTTTCTATGTTTAGATACACAAATACCGACCACTGTGTTACAATTGCCTAGAATATTCAGTACAGTAACACGCTGTACAGGTTTGTACCCTAGAAGCAACAGGCTATGCCACACAGCCTAGGTATACAGTAGGCTATACCACTAGGTGTGTGTAAATCCACTCTGTCATGTCCACACAAGGACAAAATTGCCTAAGGATGTGTTTCTCAGAACATATCCCCATCATTAAGTAACTCGTAATTATATTATTATTAAAAGTTATATAGATTTAAAATGCCATTTGTCAAAGCGTTAGCTTAATAAAAACTTTTCATAAGTTCAATTTCTTCTATTTTTAATTTTGTATAATAAATCAACCAAAAAACAGGCCTGTCATAGAACGGCACTCAGCTGCAGTTCTTGACAAATAGCTATTCCCCCTCCCTGATTATGGCACCAGTTGCTGATGTCGAAAGACAATACCATGACAAATTTAGTTACAGATTTAATTGGCTTTAATTCATGATTCATGAATCGGGGCATCCTCCATTCTACAAAATAGAATGAGAGCTCCCACTGGGCAATGGTATAATAATGAGCGGTAAAAGGTAGCAACAAGGAAACAGAACAACAGGAAAAAAGTTGACTAGTTAACATCAGGTTACTTTAGGTTACTTTCTTTGTAAGGGTTAAAAGCAGAAGGAACTTCGTGTTATGCTGGCTCAAGTAGATTGAAATCCCCTGTTTGCAGGAAAAATTGGCCCGTTTAGAATCTATCTGCTTCTTTAAAGTTTCAGTTTGATTATGTGGCATTTAGCATGACTGACTCCATTTTGGTTTGGTCTGGTCTGTTTGGGCCAAGTGCAAGAGCTCAGTTCAAAACAATGTCCTCTCATAATTTTCGTTTAACACTTACAAGTGAGTCATGCTGATTAAAATTACGTTATCTGGCCGAGTACAGCAGCCTGTGCCTGTAATCACAGCACTTTGGGGGGCCAAGGCAGGAGGATCACTAGAGCCCAGGAGTTTGAGACGAGCCTGGGCAACATGGAGAAACCCTATCTCAAAAAAAAAAAAACAAAAAACAAAGAAAACAAAAAAACACCACGAAAATTAGCCAGGCTTGGTCACACGCACCTGTAGTCCCAGCTACCTGGGAGGGTGAGGTGGGAGGATGGCACCATGGCACTCCAGCCTGGGTGAAAAAAGCAAGACCTTATCTCAAAAATAAATATATAAATAAATAAAATTATGTTATCTTAGGTAAACATAATTTTTTTTTTTTTGAGACAGAGTCTCGCACTGTCACCCAGGCTAGAGTGCAGTGGCGTGACCTTGGCTCACTGCAACCTCTGCCTCCTGGGTTCAGGTGATTCTCCTGCCTCAGCCTCCCGAGTAGCTCAGACCACAGGCATATGCCACCATGGGGTTTCACAGCGTTGGCCAGGATGGTCTCAATCTCTTTACCTTGTGATCCGCCCACCTCAGCCTCTGAAAGTGCTGGGATTGCAGTCATGAGCCACTGGCACCTGGCCCAAATTTCATTTTTTAAGATGCAAATTAAAACCATTTAAATGATGGAGCAATGACATTCTCTAGGGATAGATGGTATATCAATTTCATAAAGGCCTCTGCTTCAGGAGACTATTGTTATTATTCTGTGAATGCACATTACATGAAGCCTTTTTGTTGCTCCAGACAACACTTGTACGACCCTTCATCAATATCATCTACTTTCTCAATTTACAGTATGCTACTTTTCTTTAGGCAGACACAGAAGTGCTAAATTGTTTAAGCTGACACCCAGTTTCTAAGACCCATACTGTCTTGCCAAAGTGTCTGTGGGCCAAGGGAAGGCTTTGGGTAATGGGACATGTAAGCGATGGTTACTTAGAAGTGTTCTGAAATATAGGAAACTGGGGACCCAAGAATCCTCACCTCTGGACAAGTGGTTCTTTCTGTTCATGACACCAGCATCTGCTTTAATCGAGGAGACCCATAATCCATGTAGATGTAAGACTTTGGATAAGATAAAGCAAGTGCTCATATTACAGTAAATATCTGCCTGTGTCATAGATACAGTTTAAGTATAATTCAATTATTGTCAATATTATGCATCATTTTCACTCTCTGGATGATAATTAAATCTTCTTATGCTCAGAAACAAAACAAAATTTTCATCTTAGATCATTGAAGCCTTCATCAATCTTCTTTATTCACATTAGTATTCTTTACTCATGTACTGTTTAGGTCGAATAATTTTACCTGATAGCAAGAATATAATTCATCAAGAAGATAAAGTACAAAATGACTCCTATTCCCCGACCTACTTTAAGCACAGGATGTTTCCTCTACAACAACCGTTAATTGCAAACTTTGAAAGATTAGACAACAGAGTGAAATAAAGTAGCAGTTATATTAGGTAATAATTAAAAGTATGGATTTTGAAATCAGACTGCCTTAATTCATTTCTGGCTCCAGTACTTAGCAGTTTATGAGCTTGGATATCAATCTGTAAAAGCTCAGTCTCCTTATCTACAAAATAGCTACTTCACAGGAGGTTATCTATGTAAAGCATTCAGGGCATGTGGGACACACAGCAAATGCACAGTGAAGGTTAGCTCTACTATTATTTTATACTATTGTCTAATGATCTAAATATTGTTAATAAGATGCTTTCCTTTAAGAAGTTTTGTGTGTGATAGGAAAAATTAGCAAAATCAAAACTACCAACCCGAACCTTTTGCAGAATTTTGTAAGCAAATAATCAGATGAATGATTGTCTTGCTTGGGAAAAGGTAGATGTAATAACAAATAAGAAATGAGAAATCTACACCAACATAAAAGTTTTCTTAAACTGACTTGGAAAAGCCACCATTGCACAGATTTTCAATTGAAATTTTTGCATATCTAGACAAGAGGCAGTATATTTTAATGACATACAACTTTTTTAATATAAAAGAAAAAACTTTTTTAATATAAAAACTTTTTTAATACAAAAATACAATATTCCATTCTTACCAAAAGTTCTCTTTAACTTCCATGAAAGTGATCCTTTGCCTATATTACAAATGAAATATTCATATGTAATGTCGAAAATAAATAGAAAAAAAAATCCAAGAAATTATGGAACTTCTAGAACCAATAATTGAATATTAGACATAAAACAAGATGAGAAGTCTTTTAAAAATAGGTTCTTCCAGAGTTAAAAAAAAACAAAAATAAATAATACATTTGAATACATGAAAGTCAAGTCTTTTACATATCCTAAAACACCATAAATTAGTCTGAAAGGTAAATAGGAGAAAAAATAAATACATATGCATAACTAATGTATAAAAAATTCCGATGAAAACATGAAGGCAAAAATAGTTAATTTGAAAGAAAAAAAAACAAAACACAGAAACACACAAAAAAGGCCAATAGACATATTTTTAAAACTATTTGAACTGCCAATATTTGGAAAGCCATCTTTCAATCAAATTAAAACAGCAGCGATATTATTTTTTCATCTCCAAATTGGCAGATTAAAAATAATAGCATCATGTGTGGGGACAGCATGTGGGAAATCTCTACCCTCCTCTCAATTCTTCTGTAAGCCCAAAACTACTCTAAAAATATTAAGTCTACTGAAAAGAATGACAAATTCACAAGAAATCGGGCACATCCATACACTGCTGTAGGAGTGGAAATAGTGCAATTTTTCTGAAGGGCAGTTTAGTAATTTAAGCATATTATTTGGTACACTACTTCTAGTAATTTAACTTAAGGAAATAAGCACAGAGGCACTCAAGGGTTTGTTCACTGTAAAACATGCAGTCATTTTCAGCAATGAAGAATCATTAAGTAAATTATCAAAGAATGGTAGCCCTCATTAAAAATCATAAAGGTAGAATGTCAATTAGATATTAAAAACATTTTCAAAATACTTTTAAATAAAATCAAAACCAATGACAAAAACTATATAAACTGGATAAAATATAAGCCCATTTTTGTTTAAAAAAAAAAAAAAAGGCTGAAAACATACACCCACAAGTTAATAGTAGGTGGGTCTCCTGCTGTCTGTGGGTGATTGAAATTAGGAGAATTCATTTTTCATTTACTTGTTTGTTTTTTAATCTTATTCATATTATCTAAATTTTTGACCACAAAAGTTATACATATTTTCCCTATAGCATTTCTATACGTAAAGAATAAAAATCTCTTCTTTAACACCTTTAACACCAAGCTTATCTTCTCCAGAGAAAAATGTTAACCTCTAGTAAGTACTGTTAATTATGAATTTCCATAAAAATAACCTGGAAATATTTGTTTTACAGAGTTCATGGTTGGGAATATGACACTGGAGAAGGAGGTATGCTATACACCGCAATCCCAGAGACAGTGAAATACTCCCAATTCCAACTGCTTCATAATCAGACTTCAGAACTGACAGGTAGACGTTCAGGCAGTGATGGTTCTGAAAAGGTGACCTCACCCACACTCAGGTTGGTTTTCTCTGACCAATTTAATAAAAGTTTACTAGCTAGCTATTTCTGGTCTAAGAATTCTAGAGCCATCATAGGAAAATTTTAAGTGGCTACTTCAAAGGGGCCTTAGATCAAACTGGAAAATAACAGGAATAGGACACAACTCAAAACTTCCCCTTTATAGTGTGATGACAGTATTATTGTTGATGTCACAGAATTGTCTTGGTCAATTTAAAAATACTTCAAAATAGAATTCCAAGGGAGTAAAGAAGAACCACAAGACTCAACGTGTTTCACCAAACACTGTGTGATTTCACCATGACAGTGATGAAGAACCACAAGACTCAATGTGTTTCACCAAACACTGTGTGATTTCACCATGACAGTGATGAGAGAGGTAGAAGCCGGGGAGGAAGGCACAGGTAAGGCTGAGCCCTCCGTGACTGCAGGTGAGGAAAGAGTGAGGACAGTGGAGAAAAGCTGCAGTCAGTAGCAGTAAAGCTTGCTAAATAAGCTCAGTAAAATGCCCCTGGTATCCCAAACCTAAGCCTATCTGACCTTGTGGAAGATAAAGTTGCAAAAGAATTGTTAAAAGATCAGGGTAATTTGGGAGAAGAGGGGAATAGTTCTTAAAATCGAGATTTCAAAATATGCAAAAACGTACAAAATGTATGAAAGAAAAAAAAATCTCAGTATCACTACTGTGTTTGCAGAAGCTAACCCAATCCTCCTGCTTTCCCATAATATTCACCAATTCCTTTTCTCCAGAAACAAGTGTAGGTGTCTCTTGAACTCATCTATGCTCCTCCAATTGCTTTTCCCAGTAATTTATTCCATGTGTTTATTATCTCCTTCATGAAACGCTCTCTACTCAGCATGGAAGTAGACAAAGCCCACTCTTCAGGCTGACATCTGGCTGTCTCTTTCAGAAAGCAAACACCCTTTCAATGCTTCTCTTGGGCCCGCCTTTCACACACCCTGAACTTACTGAGCTACGGATGAAATGATCTTCCCTGTCCCCCATGAAAACTCACAACCAAGAGTTCAATGAACCCCATTCCATAAATAAATAGCCCATTACACATTATCCAGATTATCAATTTTATAAAAGTTTAATATGAAATACATCACATGTATGTTTCTGTGATATTTTGTTTCCCTTAGGATATAAAATCTTTATGAAGAGCACTTTTTTTACATACAGAGCATAAACATTATCATGTTCACCTTATAGAAATCAATTGCTTTCAATTATTCTAATTCTACTAACTTCACAGAAACTCAAACATGTTTGAAACTCAACTTTTTATGCATGCACATGTATTTTACAAGTAAAATACAATGTGTAAAACGGTAAATTTTATACAGGTAGATAAAGATATATTTAATTACTCTTGTGAGTTTTTCCCTTAACCTTTGTGTAATTTATAGGTGGTTTTATAATTTTCAGATATCTTTTTGCTATTGATTTCTGAATTACTTTCATTATCGTCAGATATTTCCTATATGGTTTCAATCCTCTTAAATTTATTGAGACTTTTTTAATGGTCCAGAAATACAGTCTTGCTGGTGAATGTTCCATGTGCACTTAAACAGACTGTTCTGTTGTTAGGTGGAATGTTCTACAAATGTCAATTAAATCAAGTTGGTTGATAATGTTTTTCAGGTATTCTATTTCATAACTAATTTTCTATTTATTCTATCAATTTCTGAGAAAAGGATGTTGAGATCTCTGACTAAAATCGTGGGATTTTTCTATTTTCTCTTGTCAGTTCTGTTAATGTTTGCTTCATATACTTATAAGCTCTGTTATTACTTACATATACATTTAGGATTGTTATGTCCCCTTGATGAAATGACCCATTTGTCATTATAAAGTATCCCTATGTATTTTTCATAATCTTCCTTGTTATAAAATCTACTTTGATATTAATATAGCCACTTCAGCTTACTTTATGCTTACAGTCAGTTTCTGGCAGATAGCATAGAGTTGCTCTTTATCCAATCTGAAAAATCTCTGACTTTTAATTGGGGGTGTGTAGACTATTTACATTTAATGCAATTATTATTATGTTTAAATTTAAATCTTCTATCTTGCTGTGTATTTATAAATCATGTAAGTACTATAAGTATCTCATTAGTTTGGTAATTGCACTACCCTTCAAGAAACGAAAGATCTCTTAACACAGAAACCTTTAAGAGTCACAACAACACATTGATGTTCTGAAACACACATTCTTGTCCTTAGCTGATGCTACAAAGAGATCTTATTTCATTAACTTCAAATAAACTCATACATCACTATGCAAAACAAATAAGAGACCATAATAAAAATTCAATGTTTTCATAGAAAGTTCATTATTCTTTTTCTTTGCACCAAATTACATTTCTAAAATAATAATTTCACAAATCAAATCTTGCTAAATGTTAACTCTCTAGACAAATTCAGAGAGACTCTGCAATCTATGCTCCTTTTGGTAGTATTACTAAATACTTTTGTTTTCTGCCTCACCCCTTATTGTGCACTATCTGTGTTAGTCAATTATTCCATCATTAAAATAAAAATTCATTTCCCACATACTTTTAGGATCATACCTAAAGCCATGGGGTCATGGTTATAAGTCACCAATTTTTTATTTGCCCATATAACCAAGTATGTACTTTCTCTTAAATTGTCGAACAAGTTTCAAAGTAAGTTTTTTCTTCAAAAAACACAAAAATACCCAGAATTGTGGTATTAAAATACCATTTCTCACTGAAAGAAATTAAGATTCTTTGGAGAAGTGTCTGAACTTATGTTTACAATGGAAGATGAACAAACTGAACCTGCAGCATCTTATTATGGAAGCTATCACAACCACTAGTGTTCTGTCAAAGGGCTCAGAGCCAACTTGGATAAAAGATGGTGCAATTTGATCACGAATAAGGTTAATAACACAAAGTGTTGACACATTAAATCCATGAGTTTTTAATGTTTCAAAAGTATATACATTGGTCATTTTTGGAAGATGCTAGAAAATGACTTCATTATTTTGAATACGGATAAAGACTTAAGTGGGAATCATTTCTTTTCTATAGAAACTATGGCTCAACATAACTCAACAGACAATGATTTCAGACATTTTAACAGAAAATTTATTATAGAAATATTCCAACTACAAATGCAAAAGGAATACTAGAATTAGAAAATCACTCTTTTTAGCCAGGTTCAGTAGCTCATGCTTGTAGTTGCAACACTTTGGGAAGCCGAGGTGGGAGGATTGCTTGAGGCCAGGAGTCTGAAACAAGCCCTAGCAACATAGCGAGACCCTGTCTCATTTAAAAAATGAAAAATTAGCTGGTTATGTTGGCACATGGCCATAGTCCTAGCTACTTGGGATGCTGACGTGGGAGAATCCCTTGGGCCCAAGAGTTTGAGGTTACAGTGAGCTGTGACTGTGCCACTACACTCCAGCCTGGGTGACAGAGGAAGACCCTACCTCAAAATAAATAAATAAATAAATAAAAAGGAAATCACTCTTTTTTTTTTTTTTTTTTTTTTTGCAATCTGTAATGAATTCAGAGTTCCAATCAATGTTTATTAAAGCCAGATAAAGGAGAGCAAGAGAGAGCAAAAATCAGACATGATGTATCTCCTAACACAAGCTCAAAATTCCCATTATGACATGGGTTTGCCAAAACATGAACTTAGTTTTGCCTAAGTTCTAACTCTAACTACCAATTAAAAGGAAATACAAGGAACAGAGGAACACATTAAAAGACACCTTTAGGAATGCAACAACAAAATCTGGAATCTGGAAAACTACACGATAAATTACCTAATTTCTTCAAAAACAGCAAAAAAAAAAAAAAAGAGAGGCAACCTATAAATTAAAGGAAACTTAAACATCTCAACCAGCTGTAAGATGATGCTTGAATTCTAATTCAAATAAAATAACTGCTAAATATTAATAACACAATCAGAAAGAAGAAAACACTGGATATCTAGTGATAATAAGAAATTGCTATTTATTAGATGCAATAATGCTATTGATTTAATAAAAATTGCTATTTATTAGGTGCAGTAATAGTATTGTGGTTATGGTAAATAAAGTCCTAATTCTTACAGACAAATATTGAAATGCCTGCATATGAAATGATATTCTACCTTGGATTTTCTTCAAGATAATCCTGGTGATAGAGGGAAGTGGGTAGGAATAGGGGCCATATGCTGATCACTGCGGAGGCTGGTTGGGGATAAATTATTTTGTGAAGCTATTCTCAATACTATTACATTTGTTTTTATAATTTTCTATAATAAAAATATTCTAGGCTGGGCACAGCAGCTCACACCTATAATGCCAGCACTTTGGGAGGCCGAGGCAGGTGGATCACTTGAGGTCAGGAGTTCGAGACCAATCTGGCCAACATGGTGAAACCTTATCTCTACTAAAAATACAAAAATTAGCTGGGCGTGGTGGCACATACCTGTAATCCTAGCTACTTAGGAGGCTGAGGCAGGAGAATCACTTGAACCCAGGAGGCGGAGGTTGCAGTAAGCCAAGATTGTGCCACTGCACTCCAGCCTGGGATACAGAGTGAAAGGCTCCATCTCAAACAAACAAACAAAATTCTAAAAACTGAATTCTGCTCTCTCATTGCATTTAAACTAAATGACAAAGAAATTGGAATAAGTTCATTAAATAATCTTATTGGTGATAATTTCATGATATGTAATGGAAATAACAGAAAGAAAATGGAGAGCTATGAAAAGGTGGATAAATAAGGCTTCACCACTTGGAAACATGCCATTTTCCTGGTTTTAAAGAATGTAAAATGACCCTAGGAAGAGCTCTGGCACTTGCCCTTAAGGATGGTTCTCCCAAGGAAACAGAAGGTAAAGATATTAAATGAAACCCCACATCCTCTTCTGCAAACTTTAATGTACCAAGCAGCAGCTTTTCCTTTTAAATACACTTCAACTTCTTTTATGAAACCTATCAATTTTATTTCCATTTATTGAATATGGTTAGTTTCTAGAAGCTGTAAAGTTTTCTGTCAAAACTACTTTACTCTATGACAATCTTAATTATCAATTTTACTCAAGAATATCTTATTATTAAGGATGTCAGACACCATCCTCTATTACATTTAGTGAATGAATACTGTGCTTTCTACATTTTCAGTATGAGGGATCTCGTTCACATAATCAGGATGATAACACAGGAAAAAGAACATTGTTGGTCTCTTTATAATAAACATAAATTCTAAACATACTGATGAGTTACACAAATTATCTTTCTCTTTTTGCCTCCCTACTCCTATCCCACAATTGTCTACAGTAGATGATTGTGACAGTGACCTATGACACCAGCCACAGGCATCATTTCTTAAAATTTGGGAGTGATGAACAGTGAAATTTCTGTTCCAACTCCTCCTAAATTGTCAACTTTCCCACACACTATACTGACTTAAAATCAATACATTGGCATTTGTATTTACTTTGATAGTTCAATGAGTTTTTACCTTAAAGTTTGCCCCCTTCTCCCCACCCAAAATAAAAAACCTGGGAAATTCTCATACTGTATACTTTACAAGACAGATTTGTGATTGAGACTGTTATGCTCATCCACAGCTACCTTATAGAATTATTCATGACACTGGAAGAGGTATTCAGCTATCTGAGAAACCAAAAAAAACTCAATGTGAGGAGTGTTATTCTGGAAAAGTATAGCTAGGAGCACTTGTGCCTGTATCTTTCTAACACTGGGCAGAGAATATTAGCTATAAAAACAGGAATGAAAAGTTCTTGCCAAAATGGAGCAGAATTTCAGCCCTACCAATCACTTTGAGACTATATGCATGTGTAATTCTCAATATCCATTTAAAAAAAATTTTTGTGGGGGGTGGGAGTGGGCAGGGTCTCACTCTGTTGCCCAGCATGAAGTGCAGTGGCACAATCATGGTTCCCTGCAGCCTTGACTTCCCAGGCTCAAGTGATCCTCCCACCTCAGCTTCCAGAGTAGCTGGGACAACAGGTGCAGGCTACCTCGCTTTGCTACATTTTTTCTATTTCTTGTAGAGATGGGGGCTCACTATGTTGCCTAAGCTAGTCTTGAACTCCTGGGCTCAAGCAACTCTTCCTCCTTGGCCTCCCAAAGTGTTGGGATTACAGGCATGAGCCACACGACTGGTCCATTTAAAATTTAATAAGTGCTTCGAAAAATTTTTAAAACTTAGTTTAGTGTAAATCATAATGATAAATTCAGTATCCACCATAAGTTCCAATGAAGCAATTTAGACAAAAAGTAATATTAAAGAAAATTAGGTAGTTACTGAGAACAGCTTTTTTACCCTGTCTCTACAAAATACCTAAGGGAAAATTATTTTCTAGGAAAAATTATATTCTAGGTTTCTAAATGGACTTCAACGATAGTCTTCAGGAGTTATTTTCCACAAAGTCTGTATTTACAGATTTTATTTTTCCTATTTCAACCTCAAAGATGACTACATATTTTGAAGTTTACATACCTCAGTGTAACAATTCAGGAGTAATATGTATTATAGATTTTTTGAGCTGTGATAAAACATTTTTCATCCATTTTTGCTGAGAAAAGGAAACTAACCACTTTAGTAAGATAATAACATGTTTTTCATCATTGACAAGTGAAAGTTGGAAATGCTAGAGGTGAGAAGAAGAAAAGTCCAACGGAAAAAAGAAGAGATGAGGAGCAAGTATTGCTCCCCTTTCATCACGTGATTTTACCTAAAATAGACCAAGAAATTAAAGAGAGATGCCAGCCTTTATTTAAAAGGTAAACAGCATCTAGAATATTACTGACACCTGTAAAGTCATACTAACAAATACCAGAACTGATAGCCTTTACACAAAAGAGGACCACCAATGTGACTACCAAAACAAATAAAAAATACTGAAAAATAAATCCAAGCTTTTTGTTCTTTTCCTCACTGTGGGCACCTCATGTATACACAGCTTACCACTGAACAGAGGGTGGTATGAATGTGCAACAGCATTTTAAAAATTCCATTTAACTTCTAATTCCATGTGATCAACTCCTCCAATTCTTTTTCTTTTCATCTGAAAACTATCAGTGTAAACTTTCTACATACCTTAAAAACCTATCGATGTACATGGCCAATTTTTATAATACCTACATCTTAAGTAAGAATATAGATAGATATTTATAGCATCTGGTAGAAAACATTTGTAAAAATTTTACATTTTAGGTTAAAAATGACAACTTTTGTCTGTGGATAGAGAAATCAAATACTGTGTTTAGGTTATATTTGCTTCAATGCACAGTCTAATCTACAAAACATACACATACATAAATTAGAGGAGCATTTGTATATACACATATAGTATTAAAAAGCCCAAATATTTATTCCTAGTATAGCCATACCTTGAAATATTACAAAAAAATACAGGAGGTTAAGTGTGTGCCATAAATTCCAGGGACAAATTATTTCCGAGGAGAGCTTTTCTTTTAAATGTTTGCATGAATTAATCATCATTCAGGGTGGAAGAGGGGAGTAGCTACTGATCGTCACAAGTGTAAAGGTCAGCATTACATCCACATCTTCAGTATTTCTTATCCCTCCAGTTACACCACATTGTTTCCTTTAAGGCAAAGATCAGCAGAAAGTCCTTGGTCTACAACTCAATGATGCACGCATGCTATTCGGGATGCTTGGTAACCCAGTCATGAAGAACCGAGCACCAAATACCCTGTTACAGAGCACTCAGAGACACCAGTGAGCATCACTTCTTTTTACTCCTCCATTTTTGCTAATAACCTATCGTTACTCACCACTTATTTTTTGTTCACCAAAAATCGTTAGCTTTAATTTTAGATCTTTCTGTTACCTTATTAATAACCCCTCTCTCTTCCTCCAATCCTTCATTAAGGTGATTTTTTTAAAAAATAAATTTAAATGGTACTCATTATGGTTTTTTAAATTTTTTTAGCAATAAAGTATTTTGTACTTTTTTAGCAATATTTATGTACATTTTTAGACATGCTATTGGATACTTCTTAGACTATAATATAGTGTAAAAATAATTTTTGCATGCACTTGGAAACCAAAACATTTCTGTGACTTGCTTTATTGTGATATCTGCTTTATTGAAATATCTGCTTTATTGTGGTGGTCTGTAACTGAGTCCATTGTACAGGTATGCCTGTACAATCAGGTAAAGAAAGAAAGAAAACTCCAAAATACTTTATATACACTTTCAAAAACTGGCAAATAATTATTCCTTTCAAAAAATGAAGATGCCAATAAATTCATCTTTTTTTTCCTTCTTTTCTTTTTTTTTTTTTTTTTTTTTGACAAAGACTTGCTCTATCACCCAGGCTGGATTGCAGTGGCACAATCTCTCCTCACTACAACCTCCTCCTCCTGGGTTCAAGCTATTCCAGTGCCTCAGCCTTCCAAGTAGCTGCGATTACAGATGTGCACCACCACACCTGGCTGTGTCAAGAGTTATGGTACAATTGTCTACCCAGAAATTGGAGTTTCTCCTTGACTTCTGTGTCACCCCACACAACAAATAAGTTTCCAAAGCCCATCATTTCTGGAGAATATACATTTCCCTTTCCTCTTTCCATGTCTACCACCATCTTTGTATTTTTAGTACAGATGGGTTTTTGCCATGTTGGCCAGCCTGGTCTCGAACTCCTGGACTCAAGTGATCTGCCCGCCACAGCCTCCCAAAGTGCTGGGATTACAGGTGGCAGGAGCCACTGCACCCGGCATAAACTCATCTTTATATTAACAAGCTGTTACCTAAAACAACTAATGAAATGTGAACTCTCCCTGCTTTCCTCTGCTTCAGTGGCTCCCTTTCACGGTTCATGGTTGTCACCAGGTGCTCTGTGTCTGAGGATGTATATGTCCATTTTACCCATCTGAAATGCTCTTAACCCCATATCTAGCACTGTTTTTGGACTGCTAATCACAAAAATGCAGGACTGGTTATCTTGCTCCCTAATGTCTACATCCACATCTGAGCAGTTCCAGAACCAGTGTTGAAGATGTATTAGACATGGAAACAGAGATGATCAGTGATGGCATCCTCACTGACGCTCCAACCCTCACAGAGAAGATAGACACACGTATCAGCTTTCTTATTATCTCACAGGTCATCATCCACTTCCTTTAAATCCCTTATTTCCATCTTATAAATGGAAGTGTGGCCATTCCTTCACCACGTTTCTTTTCTCACAAAAATACGAACACCAGGATTGTAAGAATTTGTGTTTTCATGCCTCTATATTCAGAGCCTAGAGGTCTGGGATTCTTTGTGTTTCATTCTGTATGGTTTCAGTCTACATCTAGTACAGAAGGGATGTTCAAAAATTAGCATCAAGAGCAAATATAGTTTCTTCTTATATTAATAGTTTTGAATCACTGGGCTTGAGACAACCACATGATCCCAAAAAGTTACCAAATCAGTGATTTGTGATCTGTACCCAGAGTTGATCTTCAGCTGGTATTCACCCAGGAAGCCTCATTTATTCTCTGGAGTGTTTATGTTTTTAGCATCTCCTTGAAACTTTCCTTTTGCTTCCCATAATGCCATTCTGTTATGTATAGACCCTGTTTCCTCTCACTGTCCCTGGAATGTTAGTGTTTCTCAAAGCTCATGTCCTTTACCCTCTTCTCTGTTAGCTGTTTTTCTTGCAGGGGCTTACCTACTTCTATGGCTCCAATTAAATATGAATGATTCCCAAATCTGTAGTTTTAGGTCTTATATCACTCCTGATCTCCAGGTCAATATTACCAATTTCACGTGAGCAAAATCTCCAGACCCCTCAAATGTAAGAAATGAAATGTTCACATTGTTCCTTCTCTCCTCCCCATTTTTCCTGCTAAAACTTTTCCTGCTCCTCTTCATTCTCTAATTTCAGTCAAGAGTTATGGTACAATTGTCTACCCAGAAATCGGAGTTTCTCCTTGACTTCTGCGTCACCCCACACAATGAATAAGTATCCAAAGCCCATCAGCTCTGGAGAATATACATTTCCCTTTCCTCTTTCCATGTCTACCACCATCTTAGTCTGGTTCTTCATCTATTTTTGTCGGCACTATTGCAATAGCATCCTACTCAGGCTCCATGATTTCAATTCCAACTTTCTGAAATTTTCCTCCAAAGCTGTTCCAGAGTGATGTAAAATTCAAAGCTGACAACATTTACCCTTCAAGCATTTTTCATTGTCTACAGGATCAATTTAAAACCCCATGTGGCACATGAGGCCCTTCAAAATATTTCTCTGGCCACTGTTCCAGAATTTTCTCTACCTCCTCCCTGCACATGGAGTCTTTATTCCGCCATAAATTGTGTTTCTTTGATTTACTATGTGGTGTTTTTGCAATGACTGTTCTTTCTGTAGGAAAGGTCTTCTCTTCCATTTCTCTGTATCCAGCAGGAATTGACAGCTTTACAACAACCGTGAGGGCCAGAATCCAGTCCAGGAAAACGTGCCCTGGCCTGACCCTATCCCACAGTCATTCCTCAGTTGTTCTTAGCCTCCTCTAGACTGGAAGTGCCAATATATCCTCCTGGCTTCCCCTTATATGTAGTCCTGTATCTATGGTGGATTATTTGCTTTACAAAGTCTTCCACTCACAACCCATCATCTCACGTCTTATGTCACAACCTGTTTGTTTATCTGGCCCAGTGCAAATAAACCAATAATATGCCCTCACTGTCTTGCCTTCGGAATCCTTCCTCTGGAAGTTCTCTCAAGGATTCCTTGGACACAGCCCAGTGCTTCTGGTCTAGATTTGGCCTCAGACAGTGGATAATGGCTGGACCTTCTGGTAAAATTCATCTCAGCTTTTAAGTCTCAGCTCAAACAGTATACTTCTCTGTGAAGCCTCCCCTACCCTTCCCAGAGTCATTAATTTTTAGGCTTTGGATAAATTTCCATTACGCGGCTTTCATCCTGTAATTAATATGTGTTTACTTTTCTCTCCCATTAGGCTATAGGCTCTTTAAAGGATGACTGTAGTATTTATGTTATATCCACAATACCAGACAATGTCAGGAATATAGTAGATGCTTAATACATAATGATTGAAGGGAAATAAAATGCTAGTTCAATTGCATTTTTTTCCAGTGAATAAGCCCTTAAGACTAAAGAAATTCATGTACCAATACATTTGAAGAATCTCACATTTAATCTAAGTTATTGTTCCTAGCTACTCCTAGTTTTTGTTTGCCTGTTTTTCTTAGTCTTGGTTGCTTTATCTTCTTGTTTTTATTTGTATTAAGTAAATGTTTATTGAGGGAATTAAAAAAAAACAGTAAATGAATGACTGAATTGATTTAGTAGTATTAATTAAATTCCCTTGCTATATTTTCATTTTCCTATCAATAAACATGGTTAATAAACTCTGTTGTTATAGGAGATCTACAGGATATTTAAATGGGGCCTAAGATTCCTCCCCCACTCAACCACCCAACATTCTGAGGTGATTTACTTCTTCTCCTGGGAAGCAGATGGAATGAAAGACAGTGAGCACAGTCTATTCTTCTTAAAGTAAATAAAGGCACATGTGTTCTTCCCAAGCTAATGCTTGTCTGACCGTAATAAATATGGTGGATTATGGAATGAAAATTTTCTTTACCCCAAATTCCTCTTTGGTTAAGAATTATGCTTATTTGCTTTTTAAAATATATGATTTTATAAAATATTAGAAAAAAATGTTTCTATTCTACCATGGTATTTATTAAAAAGCAGATTTCATTTTTTATTTTTTCAATATATGTCCTCAGTTTATATTAAATGTTCAAGTAAAACTAATATGCACATATTTCCTTATTAAGGAAACTTATCCTCAAAAAAGAAAGAAAAATGACACTAGTCCCAAAGAAAGTAAATTTTATGTTTAAGACAACCTGAAAAATTCGTATAATTACAGAGCAGAGAAAAGTGAACAAGTATATAATATAAACTACTTCATCACATTTCCACAAAGGTTTTTCTAGTTCTCTGTGCAGCATTCTTTCTGTTCTTACCCCAGATCTCTCAGAGGTGAAACCTTGCCAAGAACGAAAAAGTCTGTTGAACCCTGTAGTAGTTTTACAAAATTGGCAAACATCCATAAAGACTTTCAGAAGGACCACCAAATTCAGCTGAGCTTTCAACTAAAGACCCCTGCACAGTCAAGTTTAACTCTGATTGATAAGGGCAGAAAACCAAAGAACTGAATCAGCAGCGGTGGCAGTACATAGGTTTAGTTCTTCAATTTCTTTGATAAGTGGAGAATAGGAAAGGCTCCTACACCGGAGAGAAGAAAAACAAACAACTGTTTTAGTAGCACTGGGGCAAATGTGAATAATCTCTTCTTCTGATGTATTTCCCTGATCTCTTTGGGAAAAAAATGTCTCTTAACAGCACAGGAAGAAAACTGGTTCTTTAACCCCCTGATGACAGAAACAAATTGTTTTGCAGCTCTGGGAAGAGATTTGTCACCAATGTGCAAACCAGACCCTGTATCCTGGACATTGTGCAGAGCTGCAATACCACATTTTTAGGGAATTCCAAAGTGATCCTCTAATAACACAAGAGAATTTTTAACACAAAATTCTGTCTTGATGGCTTAACATATATGGATTTTGTGTGTGTGTGATCTCAAATGTAATTTTGTTTTTAGTTTAAATATTATTACATTTGCTGTAATTCTCATGTATCCAGGAGACTTTATTTTTATATCAATATAGTTTTTGAAAATATTAATTCTGTTGTTAATGTTAAAATGTTACTGGATACATTTAACATCAAATACATTTAAAACTAAATAGCTGTTTATGGTAAACTGGGCAATAAAGAAAGCTTGCTGACTGAACTAACCATTCTATGAATCACTCCAGTGATGCTATTTCCATAAAAGAGACTGTCCTTATGGTAACCCTTCATAAGCACTTCATGAGCACTACATATTTTCATAAGCATTTCCATACGCAGCTGAAGAAAGGCAACATATGTAGTACAAAAAGCATGAGCTCTAAGTAATAGACTTAGAATACAAATCCTAGCTCTGCCACTGAGCAGATATGAAATTGACTAAGTAACTTAGCATCCCCAAGTGTCCAGTTCCTCAATTATATAATGAAGATAAAGAAACAAATCTTAAAGAATCACCAAAAGCAATAAATGAGAAAATATATTAAGCACCTAGCTGAAGGTCTTGCATGTAATAAGATGACCAATAATTGCCAATGTCCATTATCATCAAAAAATAAAAACAACCACGATGATAATAGTTCTAGAACAAGATACAAAGATATTAAGAAGTGAAACATCCTTCCTATAGGATTTATGAGTAGTTCTGTATAAGGATAAACTCTGCATACATCATCCAAGAACAACAGAAAATCTAGAATTAACACTCAATTAATTATTTACAAGTAATATTCCATCAGTTCATTAAATGACAACTAACCTTTAATTATGTGCTGGCAATATCAACATAAACGGCATAGTTCCTGAGATCAACAGGATTACAATTTAGGATAGGGGTTTACAAAACTGTATACTTGCAAAGACAGATGACTATGAGTAAGTACGAATGTAGGTGAACATTCAATCCAGACTTGAGGGAGATGACAGAATCACAAAGAGCCTTCTCAAAGGATCTGACATCAGAGCTGAGCTTTGAAACATCAGGAATCATCCAGGTGCAGAAAGTGATGTAGAATGGAGTTGAGAGGTGGAATGTGCCATGTAGGACCAGGGAGCTGCATGCTGCATGTGAAAGTCATGAAGACATAAGAAAGCCCGGTGCATCCTGGGGATTATAAATACTTCAGGAAGGCTGGAGCGTAGGACCCAACACACTTACCAAGAAAATCAATGTGACATACAGGAATTTCATTTTTGGCAGGTACCAGAGTAAGATGTTGCCAACCCTTGAGAATGGGGTCTTTTCCTTATGAAGGGCATGTACAATACTGGCAGCAACTAAAAATGGCAATGTGGATGCCAAAATTACTGTTACACTTAAATTGTGGTAGTACTACATAATCAGGACCACCCAACTTTTGGTCTTCCAAAAGAAGGAGTGGCTATCTATTTAAGGCACAAGAAAATTACCAGCATAGTAAAGAACAGCTTCAGTAAAGCATTTGTTCAAGCAAAATCAAACTACAGTCAAATTAGATGACTGCACCACTAATTGCTAGAACAGTAGGAAGCAGGATGTTATTAAAAATTTATGAACATAGGCATTCAGTGAAATACTTGTAAAACAGAAACAAAATACATTAAAATGCTTTTGGCCCCAAATCAAATTCACATGTTAAATAAGAGTCAAAATAAGGTATAACATTCTTGTAATAGTAGTTGTAATTAACATAAACAGCAGCTGAAAAAAATAACCCCACACCTGATACTTAGGGGATTTGCCTAAACACAAAGAAAACGAATACCTTTATTTTTCTCTTCTCTACTTCCAGATATTATTTTAGGTGACACTACAGGCAGTGGGAACTGCTATAGGATTAATGCACCTCAAAGACTTTCTTGTGTTGAAAAGAAGATGAATTCTAGGGAGACCAAATCCTATAGGGTAAAATTTGGTGGGAGCAGGTAAAGAGTCAAAATGTAGGTTTTTGAAGAGCTCTGTCAAAAGTTGAAGGGCCGACGTTAAGTCAGGGAACAAAGCTACACAATGGAAAGGGTAGGGCTTAAATATTTTTAGCTCCTTTCATTTGAACTAAGGGGACGGTCACAACATCAGTTTTGTATCTTTCTTCTTCTATGTTTTAACATCCACCAATCATCCCCATTCCTTGGGCAAACATGTTTAAAACCACAGGAAGTTGTGTGGAGATGTTAAGGATGTACCTTCAGGAGAAGACTAAAATATTAGGCAATAAAAAAGAACTGTAGCTTTTCTAATACCCCGCTCTCCAGAGGCCTGGGTACAGATAGATGCATCAAGAAAGCAATAGTTAACGAATACTAGTTCCCAAAGTATCAATGTGAAAAGGAGTCCAAGCAGCACTGAGATATATAAAAGGAGCACGAGACGGAGAGAAGCTGCCGCCAAGATGACATCTCAATAGTGCACATGAAACAACCCCTACACCTACCATGTATCCTAAAGGTGACCCCTGGGTTACATACATAACAGATAAGATGCTGATCTTCTTAAATCTATCAGAGAAGTGAGGGAACAGGACAGATCACAGCTCCAAAAATTGGAGAGACAGACAGGCAGATACCGAGAATCAAAACTTACTGGAACTCAGCAGAAACCAGTGCCAGGATAGGAAAACCCGAACTGTAGTTGATGAACTGCTGGAGATTCAGCAGGGACAACAATGAGAATCAAAAACTCCAGAGGAACACAGTCACAGGGCCCCCACATTTTCGTGAGTTTTACCTCTAGGAGCTCTGCCAGGGGCTCACAGTGAATACTGGAGAAAAAGGCAGTGAACATCGCGTTTTCAGGTGAAGGAGGGGAAATAAACCATTTTGAAATAACAACAGCATTTTATTCTTGTCAACAAGGCCTCCATCAGGAGAATCTATTTTCACAGAACGTAGCCTGTTGTGGTTTTATCAGAGCCTAATCTACCTGAAGATTAGGAAAATCTTCCTCTAACTATGTTATCCTACTTCAGGGAAAGGGGAAATAAGCACTGCTGAGGTTCACAGCTTAAGGGTACAGCTTACCAAAACCTGAGACCTACTCATAGAACTATAGAGCTCTCCTCCTCTCCCCACACCTTACCACATTATTAAAGGCCTTTTTACCACAGTTCCTTTTATCCAGTATATCATGCCCGCCTCTCAAAAGTGATTACAAGGCATACTAAAAAGCAAAACATATGGTTTCCGAGACTGAACAAGCATCAGAACCAGAGTCAGATATGGTAAGAATGTTGGAATTATCAAACCAGGGTTTTTTTTAACTGTAATTAATATGCTAAGGGCTTTAATGGTAAAAGAATATAATATGCAAGGAGAGATGATTAATGTAAGCAAAGAGACAGAAATTCTAAAAAAGCATTTAAAAAGGAGTGCTAGGGATTAAAAACACTGTAACACAAATGAAGAATGCCTTGATGGACTCATTAGTAGACTGGACATGGCTGAGGAAAAGAATCTCTGAACTTGAGAATGTGACAATGGAAACTTTCAAAACTGAAAACTAAAGAGAAAAGTAACAGAAAAGAAAAAAACAAAATATTTAAGAACTGTGAGAAAACTAGGAAGTGTAACGTGTGTAACAGGAATATCAGAAGGAGAAGAAAGAGAAGAAAAAAACAGAAGTAATATTTGTAACAATGATGACTGAGAATTTTCCAAAATAAATGTCAGATCCCAAGCCACACATGAATACCAAGCAGGATAAATGCCCCCAAACTATGCCTAGGCATACATATCATATTCAAACTTCAGAAATCAGTTATAAACAAAAATCTTGAAAGAGACCAGAGGGGAAAAAAACAACTTACCTATTGAGGAACAATCTAAATAGAACAAGAATTACATCCAATTTCTTCTCAGAACCCATGTAAACAAGAAGAAAGTAGAAACATTTAAAGTGTTGAGAGGAAAAGGACCATCAAAATAAATTCTGTACTCTGTGAAATTATTCTTTATAAATAAGGAAGAAATCAAAACTTTCTCAAACAAAACGAGAGAATTTGCTGCCAGTTGAACCACCTTGCAAGAAATGTTAGAAGTTCTTCAGACAGGAGAAAAATTATTAGGTTAGAAACTCAGATCTACATAATGAAAGTGCATCAGAGAATGACTAAGTGAAAGGAAAATGAAAACTGTTATTTCCTTTATTCTTAGTTGGTCTAACAAATGCCACTTTATTCAAAATAATAGCAACGATGTATTCAGTTATATGTGCTCATGTATATTATATATACGCTTATATATACTTATGCATAAGAGGAATGACAGCAATGATACAAGAGATGGAAGAGAGACATTAGGAATATTAGAAATATTTTGATATTATAAATTATTTGCACTATCTGTGAAGTGGTACAGTGTATTTACAAAGTGGACTTAGATTACTTGCAAAGTGTATTGCAAACTCTGGAGTAACTACTTAAAACCAGTGTTTTTAAAAAGATAAAAATAAAAAAGAAGTATAACTGATGTGCTAAAAAAAGGAGGAAAATGGAATGATATAAAATACTCAATTAAAACCAAAAAGGCAGAAAAAAATGCAGAATATAAAATAGGAACAAAAGAACAAGGACAACAAACAGAAAACAGTACCAAATACGGCATAATCACTTTAAACATCAGTGGTCGAAATACAGCAATTAAGATACAGAAATTATCAGAGTAAATAAAAAACAATAATTAATATATTTTGTCTCCAAGAAATCCATTTAAAATATAAAGACATATAGACTAAAAGTATTAATAGAGAAAGGGGAGATGTTGATCAAAGGGTACAAAGTTTCAGTTAGACTTGAGGAATGAGTTTTAGTGATCTATTACACTGCATAGTGACCCCGGTTAATAATAATGTATTGAATATTTCAAAATTGCTAAAATAATGCATTTTAAACATTCGCACCACACAAAAAATAACACAGTGAAGTGATGGGTATGTTAATTAGCCTGATTTACTCTTTCTATGACATATACATATAACACAACATCATGTTGTACCTCATAAATACATATAATAATTGTCAATTAAAAATGTAAGTAAATAAAGTAAAAATAAAAGTATTGAGAAAGATGTACCATGGGAACACTAATCAAAAGAAAGCTGGAGTAACTATATCAATCTCAGACAAAGCAGCCTTCAGAGAAAGAAAAGTTACCAGGAATAAAGAGGGTTTTACATAATAATAAAGGGGTTAACATTTCAAGAAGACAAAAAAGCCTTAATGTGTATATGCCTAAGAAAAGGGCATCAAATTATGAAAGCCAAAAACTGATATAATTGCAAGGAGAAATAGATTAATCCATTACTACAGTTGGGCACTTACACCCCTCTGTCAGAAATGGACAGATCCACCATGCAGAAAATCAATGAACTCAACAGAACCATCAATCAACTGGATATAACTGACATATATAGACTACTTCATCAACCAACAGCAGACTACACATTCTTCTCAATTTCACATGGAACTTTCACCAAGATACCCCACATTTTTGGGCTAAAACATGCCTTAACAAACTTAAAAGAATAGAAACTATAAAATGTTTGCTGGCAGATAACAATGGAACGAAACCAGAAATCAAAAACAGAAAGATAGCTAAAACATCCCAAAATACTTAGAGATTAAACAATATACTTCTAAATAACACATAGGTCAAAGAAGAAATCTCAAGAGAACTATTAAAATATTTTGAACTAAATGAAAATAAAAATAGACCTTACCAAAATTTGTGGGATATAGTGAAAGCAGTGCTTAGAGGAAAATTTATAGCATTGGATACATGTATTAGAAAAGAAGAAATATCTAAAATTAATAATCTAAGCTTCCACATTAGGAAACTAAAAAAAGAACAAATTAAATCCAGAATAAGCAGAATAAAAGAAATAATAAAAATTAGAGCAGAAAGTAAAGGAATAAGAAATTAATAGAGAAAATCAGCAAAACTCAAAACTGGTTCTTTGGAAAAAATCAATAAAATTGATAAACCTCTAGAGAACACACAAATTACCAATAAAGGATATGAGAGTAGGAACATCACTACAGATCCCATGGACATTAAAAGGATAACAAAAGAATTCTATGAACAGCTCTATGCCCATAGATTGAATAGACCAACTCCTTGAAACACACCATCTGCCCAAACTCACTTACACAGATCTGAGTAGGCCTATTAATTAATTAATAATTAACACTCTTCCGGCCGGGCGCGGTGGCTCAAGCCTGTAATCCCAGCACTTTGGGAGGCCGAGACGGGCGGATCACGAGGTCAGGAGATCGAGACCATCCTGGCTAACACAATGAAACCCCGTCTCTACTAAAAATACAAAAAAAAAAAAAAAAAAAAAAAATTAGCCGGGCGAGGTGGCGGGCGCCTGTAGTCCCAGCTACTCGGGAGGCTGAGACAGGAGAATGGCGTAAACCCGGGAGGCGGAGCTTGCAGTGAGCCAAGATAGCGCCACTGCACTCCAGCCTGGGCGACAGAGCGAGACTCCGTCTCAAAAAAAAATAATAATAATTAACACTCTTCCAAAACAGCACCAAACCAAGATAGATTCAGTGAATTCTACCAAACATTTAAAAAAAGAAAGTATATCAATTCTCTAAAAAGCTCTACAAGAAGATAGAAACGGAGGAAGTACTTCCTGACTTATTCTATAAGGCCAGCATTATCCTAACACCAAAACCAGTTAAAGACATTAGAAGAAAAGAAAACCTATCAATCAATGTCTCTCATAAATACAGATGCAAAAATCTTCAACAAAATACTAGCAAATAAAATTCAACAATGTATAAAAATAATGATACGCCAAAACCAAGTGGAATTTATCTCCAGTATGCAAGGCTGGCTCCATATTTAAAAATTCATTAAGGCAATCCATCACAGCATAAGCCTAAAAACGAAAAATCACATGGTCTGCATCTATAGATTCAGAAAAAACATGTGACAAAATCTAACACCCATTAATGATAAAAACTCTCAGCAAACTAATAGAGAGGAGCCTCTACCAGATAAAGAACATTGACAAAAACCTACAGCAAACATCATACTTAAGAGTGAGAAACTCGGCCGGGCGCGGTGGCTCACGCCTGTAATCCCAGCACTTTGGGAGGCCGAGGCGGGCGGATCACAAGGTCAGGAGATCGAGACCACGGTGAAACCCCGTCTCTACTAAAAATACAAAAAATTAGCCGGGCGCGGTTGTGGGCGCCTGTAGTCCCAGCTATTCGGGAGGCTGAGGCAGGAGAATGGCGTGAACCCGGGAGGCGGAGCTTGCAGTGAGCTGAGATCCGGCCACTGCACTCCAGCCCGGGCTGGGCGACAGAGCGAGACTCCGTCTCAAAAAAAAAAAAAAAAAAAAAAAAAAAAAAAAAAAAAAGAGTGAGAAACTCAAAGCTTTCCCATTTAGATCAGGAACAAGGCAAGATGTCTCTTCTCACCACTGCTTTTCAACATTGTATTGGAAGTCTAGCTAATGTAATAAGACAAGAAGAGGAAATTAAAAGGTATACAGATTAGGAAGGAAAAAATAAAACTGCCTCTTTTTTTTGTAGATGACATGATTATCTATGTAGAAAATTGGAAAAAATAAAAAAACAACTCTCTTGAATTTAATAAGCAATTATAACAAGATTTCAGGATAAAAGGTTAATATACAAAGTCAATTGCTTTTTTATATACCAACAATAAATAGGAGGAATTTGAAATTGAAAACACATTACCAGGCCAGGTGTGGTTGCTCACACCTATAATCCCAGCATTTTGGGAGGCCAAGGCGAGCGGACTGCTTGAGCCCAGGAGTTTGAGACCAGCCTGGGCAACATGGCAAAACTCCATCTTTACAAAAAATACAAAAATTAGCTTGATGTGATGGCATGCACCCATTGTCTCAGCTACTTAAGAGGCTGAGGTGGAAGGATCAATTGGGCCAGGGGGTGGAAGCTGCTGCAGTGAGCTATGATTGTGCCAGTGCACTCCAGCATGGGCATCAGAGTGAGACTCTATCTCAACGAAAGAAAAAAACAAAAAATTCAAAAACAATTATCATTTACATTAGCACTCAAAACAATAAAATAATTAGGTATAAATCTAAAAAAAAGTGAAAGATCTATAGGAGGAAAACTACAAAATTATGATGAAAGACATCAAAGAAATAACTAAATAAATAGACATTCCATATTCATGGACAGGAATACTCAATATTGTCAAGACATCAATTTTTCCCATCTTAAT
Organism: Macaca nemestrina; assembly: GCF_043159975.1. NCBI lineage: Eukaryota > Metazoa > Chordata > Mammalia > Primates > Cercopithecidae > Macaca > Macaca nemestrina. Next base: position 79,985,810 of record NC_092127.1, on the reverse strand, counting down.
CTATAGATTCAATGCAATCCCAATCAAAATCCCAGAGAGTTACTTTGTGGATGTCAACAAACTGATTCTAAAGTTTACATAGAGAGGCAAAAGATCCAGAATAGCTAACTCAATACTGAAGAACAAATCTGAAGGACTAACAAAAGTATAAAAACTCCTATATGATAGATAATACAGGAGAAATCATAGATAAACTTGGGTTTTGTGATGACATTTTAGATAAGACCCCAAAGTGACAAACCATGAAAAAATAACTGGACCTCATTAAAATTAAAATCTACTCTGTGAAAAACAATGTAAAGAGAAAAAGACAGACTGGGAGAAAATATTTGCAAGAGGCATCTGATAAAGGGTGATTATCTCAAAGATACAAAGAACTCCTAAAACTCAACTATAAGAAAACTAACAACCTAATTAAAAAGCAGACCGAAGATCTAAATAGGTAGCTCACCAAAGAAAATATACAAATGACAAGTAAACCTAAGAAAATTTCAATGACATACGTCATTAGGGAATTGCAAATTAAAACAACAATAAGATACTACTACACACCTATTAGAATGACCAAAATCTAAAACCCTGACAACAACAAATTGCAAAGATGTGGAGCAGAAGGAACTCTCATTCATTGCTTGTGGGAATGCCAAATGATACAGCCACTTTAGAAGAAATTTTGGCATTTTCTTACAAAATGAAACATACTTTTACCACATGATTCAACAATAGTGCTCCTTGATATTTACCCAGAGGAACTAAAAACTTATATCCACACAAAAATCTTCACTCAGATGTTTAAAACAGCATTATTCATAATTGTCAAAACTTGTAAATAATAAAGATGTCCTTCAATAGGTGAATGGATAAACTGTGATACATCCAGACAATGGAATATCATTCAGTGCTAAAAAGAGATGAGCTATCAAGCCATGAACAGAGATGGAGGAAACAGATGCATACTAATAAGTGAATGAAACCAATCTGGAAAGGCTACATATTATATGATTCCAGCTATATGATATTCTGAAAAAGGCAAAACTATGGAGATGGCAAAAAGATTAGTGGCTGCCAAGGGTTAGAGGAGAGGGAGGGATGAACAGTCTGAGCACAGAGGATTTTAGGATGGTGAAACTGTTCTATATGATACTGCAATGTTGGCTACCTGTCACTATACATTTGCTCAAACCCACAGAATGTCCAGTGCCAAGAGGGAACCCTAATGTAAACTATGGGCCCTGGGTGATAACAATGGGTCAGAGTAGGCTTATTGATTGTAACGAAGGTACCACAATGGCATGGGATGTTGATAGCACAGGAAGGTGAAGAGGGGGCAGATACATGGGAACTCTCTGTGCTTTCCATTCAGTTTTGCTATAAACCTAAAACTACTCTAAAAATTTAAGTTTATTAGAAGGAAGGAAGGAAATGAGGGGAATCGAGGGCAGAGGAAGGGAAATCTGTCATAAATTTGGCAGCAAAAGTAGATAGAATGTGAGTTATGACCAAGATGCCCACAAAGAAAGTGCTATAGGAATTAGGAAAGGAAGACATTACTTATATGTTGTAACATGTAAGTTATACCTTATAGCAACTTTGATTATGGGACTGTGATGAATTCCCAGTGAACTTTCTAAGGGAAAGAAGTCATAATTCTAATGGAAGGACATTTGGAGCTGTGAATGTTGTCAAGGACAGAAAGAGACACGTAAGCATAGTTTTTAGATATATCCAAAAGTATATTTGACAGTAAATCTATTAAGCAATAACTTTCCAGGAAAATATGTGAACCACGAAATTAGAGAAATATACTTACTGAGTTATTCACACACTTTGACAGTCCTCAGAAATAAGCCAATGCCAAGGAATGACCATAGAGCAAACAAGTGTAAAGACAACCAAGACTTGAGGAGGAATGTGCTGTTCACCAGTAATCATGCCAGATGACATACCTAGTTATCTGCAGTTTGCTTATTTAATAAAAGAAGCTCAAATGTGCAGACCCACAAAAGCTATACAAGAAGAATCAAATATCCTGCAAATTAATCCCACTATTTAAGGGATTTGAAATTTCTTCCCAAAGATATCTATTTGATACCTTTCAAGTGTAGGGCAGAATATTCACATAAATAGCTGAGTTGTGACATGTTTATCAAATTTTCTCTGACAACAAGAACTTTAATGAGGATGTCTTCCCTCCCCAGTAAATGAACAGCAGCCATAAAAATAAGGATCCAATGCCAGTGATACTAGAGCAACTGCCTAAAAAAAAAAAAAGGTTGTTTTTTCTTTAAATATAATCTATAAACCTTCGCTTACCAAAACAAAATCATATCATTCTATTAAATATGTCCCTCTAAATGAAACCTTATTTTAATTATTTTCACAATCTGATGTATATTAAGCCTAGCCCATATTAATAATGTGAGCTAAAGGGATAAATAAATGTAAGTTGATATGATTAAGTTCTGGCAAAAATAGAGTTTAGGTAAATTAATAACTACATGGAAATACAAATCATAAAGTAAACTGAACTTCTCCCTAAGAAAATATGTATGGAGTAATATGTTTATATTTGAACCAAAGATTAAGAAGTAAGGCATTTCACAATTACAAAGAAATAATATTCTATTGATAATACTGGAATTGAAAAATGAAATTATTTCCACATTTATATAAAGATTCATGATATATTTGCAATTATTCTAAAGTGCTCAATGAGGCTAGATGTTGCTCTTGGACATAGGCCTTGGTTCTACAACCATCATGGATTAATCCTCCCTCTTTAAAATTTCTCCTTCAAAGATGGCTGAATAAGAAGAGCCCCAGTCTACAGCTCCTAGCGTAAGCCACGCAGAAGACGGGTGATTTCTGCATTTCTAACTGAGGTGCCAGGTTCATCTCACTGGGGCTTGTCAGACAGTGGGTGGAGGACAGTGGGTGCAGTGCACCAAGCATGAGCCAAAGCAGTGTGAGGCATTGCCTCACCTGGGAAGCACAAGAGGTCAGGGAATTCCCTTTCCTAGCCAAGCAAAGCAATGACAGATGGCACCTGGAAAATCAGGTCACTCCCACCCTAATACTGCGCTTTTCCAATGGTCTTAGCAAACAGCACACCAGAAGATTATATCTCACACCTGGCTCAGAGGGTTCCATGCCCACAGAGCCTCACTCATTGCTAGCACAGCAGTCTGAGATTAAACTGCAAGGCAGCAGCAAGGCTGGGGGTTGGGGGGCACCCACCATTGCTGAGGCTAGAGTAGGTAAACAAAGCAGCCAGGAAGCTCAAACTGGGTGGAGCCCACCGCAGTTCAAGGAGGCCTGCCTGCCTCTGTAGACTCCACCTCTGGGGGCAGGGCATAGCCGAACAAAAGGCAGCAGAAACCTCTGCAGACTGAAATGTCCCTGTCTGACAGCTTTGAAGAGAGTAGTGGTTCTCCCAACACGCAGCTTGACATCTGAGAATGGACAGACTGCCTCCTCAAGTGGGTCGCTGACCCCCAAGTAGCCTAACTGGGAGGCACCCCCCAGTACGGGCAGACTAACCCTTCACACAGCCAGGTACCCCTCTGAGACAAAACTTCCAGAAGAATCATCAGGCAGCAACATTTGCTGTTCAGCAATATTCGCTGTTCTGCAGCCTCCGTTGTTGATACCCAGCCAAACAGGGTCTGGAGTGGACCTCCAGCAAACTCCAACCAGACCTACAGCTGAGGGTCCTGACTGTTAGAAGGAAAACACTAACAAACAGAAAGGACATCCACACCAAAACCCCATCTATACATCATCATAATCAAAGACCAAAGGTAGATAAAACCACAAAGATGGGGAAAAAACAGCAGAAAAGCTGAAAATTCTAAAAATCAGAGCGCCTCTCCCCCTCCAAAGGAATGCAGCTCCTCACCAGCAACAGAACAAAGCTGGATGAAGAATTACTTTGACGAGTTGAGAGATGAAGGCTTCAGATAAACTTCTCCAAGCTAAAGGAGGAAGTTCGAACCCATGGCAAAGAAGTTAAAAACCTTGAGAAAGATTAGACGAATGGCTAACTAGAATAACCAATGCAGAGAAGTCCTTAAAGGACCTGATGGAGCTGAAAACCATGGCATGAGGACTATGTGATGAATGCACAAGCTTTAGCTGTTTTGATCAACTGGATGAAAGGATATCAGAGATGGAAGATCAAATGAATGAAATGAAGCGAGAAGAGAAGTTTAGAGAAAAAAGAATAAAAAGAAATCAACAAAGCCTCCAAGAAATATGGGACTATGTGAAAAGAACAAATCTACGTCTGATTGGTATACCTGAAAGTGATGGGGAGAATGGAACCAAGTTGGAAAACACTATTCAGGATATTATCCAGGAGAACTTCCCCAACCTAGCAAGGCAGGCCAACATTCAAATTCAGGAAATACAGAGAACGCCACAAAGATACTCCTCGAGAAGAGCAACTCCAAGACATAATTGTCAGAGTCACCAAGGTTGAAATGAAGGAAAAAATGTTAAGAGCAGCCAGACAGAAAGATTGGGTTACCCACAAAGGGAAGCCCATCAGACTAACAGCTAATCTCTCAGCAGAAACTCTACAACCCAGAAGATCTACCAAGCAAATGGAAAACAAAAAAAAAAGGCAGGGGTTGCAATTCTAGTCTCTGATAAAACAGACTTTAAACTATCAAAGATCAAAAGAGACAAAGAAGGCCATTACATAATGGTAAAGGGATTAATTCAACAAGAAGAGCTAACTATCCTAAATATATATGCACCCAATACAGGAGCACCCAGATTCATAAAGCAAGTCCTTAGAGACATACAAGGAGACTTAGACTCCCACACAATAATAGTGGGAGACTTTAACACCCCACTGTCAACATTAGACAGATCAACGAGGCAGAAAGTTAACAAGGATATCCAGGAATTGAACTCAGCTCTGCGACAAGCGGACCTAACAGACATCTACAGAATTTCTCCTTCATCTTGAAACCCCTGTATCTCCTGATCCTGATTTGTGTGCCTCTGACACACAAACGGAAACAAACAAGGTAAGTTTATACAAGTTGAGGAACAGATACATAAAATCTACATGCTACTTCAACCTATTTTGCCCAGTCCCAAACTTTTCACTAATGACTTTGCATTAAAAGTTCAGAGTATGTTTCATTCACACAAAAAAATTTCACAAAATGTAAAACTAGAAATACACAAGGAAATACTCTACTTTCTATTATTTTACTATTCTGTTTCAGGCAGTGACATTGACTTTAAAATTTGCAAAATCAGCATTTTACTTTATGCAAATGGTATTTTTGACAATCCCTGCTCCCTATACCTCTTTAATTTTATGCAGTAAGATGGTTATTCAGCTTTCCTCTGCCACGTATTTTTCAGCAGTTTATTCTGACTTAAATTCAAGGTTTTAATTAACGTCCTAAAATGTAATTTTAAGTTATCCTATGCAATTATGTGGGCGAATTACTCAGAGAAGGCTAGACATTATTAGCTATAATCACTTTCTAAAATAAAAGTTTCAAATATATGATTTTGTGAAATTTTCCATTCTGGCTACAACCTCTCCTTACTAATACACAAACTTTTAATTTTATTTTTCTAGTCTAAAAACAAAAGAATGTCACATAAAAAACATCAACTCACAAAGACCGAAGAATTAAAATTTTTTTTTCCAGCTTCTAATCTTTCATTGCTAGTAGAGAATGGTTATCATGGCTTTAAAATAAATGTGTGTATTTAATTAAACTTAATTAAATAATTAAGTTTACCCTCTACAGCAGATGTGCAACAATAAATGCAAAATGCTCCATCTCTCACCTTAAATTGTCCTAATTCCTAGAAAGGATTTCTACCCAAAATCAAATGAGTAAAACAGAGAATTATATAGCCAATAATGCAGTTCTACTAATTCATTCTTTAAAAAATCACACATTTACCTTTTTCCTTTGGGTAGAACAATATATAGCAAGATATAAAAAATACGTGTATATATTATCTCCCCCTTAACTTAAACTAGGAATTTGCCAATGAATATATTTAACTGTGTTTGATACTGACCAAATGTCCTGAAAGTTTGAAATAATATATTTGACATAGTTGCTTTAATATTATAGAATTTAAAAACAGAAAACAAAGCAACACCACCCCCCAAAACTTTTCGCCTAGAATAACAACAACAAAGGTAGGCAGAAGTGTCTTAAGATTTTACTCCACCTAAAAAGACTCTATTTCTGATAGAATCTACGTCTACAGACAGGAAACTGAGTTATCAAAGGGACGTATAAAGTTAAACTCTATCTATTACTACAATGTGTATGTGGAGAGAAGGCAGGTAGTAGATGGCTATCCCTTAAAGAACTAATCCTGACAGTATTATTTCACAAATGATGAAAAGGACTTTTTGGAAGGCAGTTGCTGCAATCTAGGTAGTTTCTTCAATATGTAAATTTATCTCTAGTGACAGGGAAAATAGCCTTCTCAGGAAGTAACACTTCTAAATTACAGGAACCATGTGCTAAATACAGCTGGCAGGGTACCGAACACCCGATTTCTTTCAATGGGTATATTTTCATGCTCACACTGAAGCAGCTCTGAAGGAGTCTTCAAAAAGTGAGACTAAAATAGGCAATGTTAATGCATCTTCTTAAACCTAGTATTTCTAGAATACAAACTGTCAACATTTCTTTGCTTCATTTCTCTATAAAATTATTCCTAAGGTTTGTGTGCCTGTGGTCACTGACTGAGAAGAACTAGCAGTTGATGGAACAGGTATTTTAACATCATTATTGTTGCAATGGTGATCAATTTTCATGGAATCAATTTTCATTCCACATGGAATCAGTGGCCTATAGATACTGAAGAGTAAACTGGATACTGGCACAACTCCTGAGAAAAGAGCTAACAGTTTCCCCACAGTGGAAGCCCCAGGGAGCTGATCAGATACAAACACAGAAAGAATGCGTAACATGATTTCAACATCAAGTAAACACAAACATTGCCATTTTTCTTGTAAAATTATTAAATAAGCAATATTTGGGGACCTTAAAAAATACTACCTACTAATAGTTACCGTTGTTCTTTTGAAGGAAACAAAAAGGTGGGAAGAGATACACATAATAACTCCAATTCATATTACTAAGCCACAAAGCTTTTTATGAGTTCACCAAGCTCTGTAATTATTTCCTATGTGCTTTGCTGTGCCGTAATAATTTTTATAGGAAGAAAACATGTAGGTAAGAAAATTTTATTATTTTGCTACTTGAAATGGAAAGAGGTTTTTTTAAAATCCCGAATGTTTTTTTAATAATCCTCGTGGTAAAAAAGAAAAGTAAAGTATGCAAATGAAAAACATACTTTCTTGATAAATGTTGACATTTTTTCTAAAAAGACAAACTGAGTCATCAGAGGTTAATTTACTTCATTTTGTATATAACTTCTTTTCAATGGAGACTTTCAAGGAATAAGAATGTATTTGCAAACAATGTGAATCAAACCTAAATCCAACTCTAAAGATAAGAATGTAGAACAAAGCTTCCAAACCCGGTCTGCTTTGACTTGAGATCAAGAATTTGGGAAAATTTCATTACCATATCACTACGTCATATACTGACAGTAAAAACAAAGCACAATGATATTAGGATATAATATAAACTCAAAACATCGCACATTTAAATAATGTTCTAAAGTTATAACAGCTCTTCTTATTTTAAGGACAAAAGAAGCCAGATTGTAACAGATACTACAGGCTTACACAATGTCTATTGTATTTATTCCAAATATTAGATAACCTGACAACTTTCATTTTGAAAAGCTTTGAGATACTACCTCTTAAGAAACTTCTCTCTTCACTTCTTCTCTTCCCTTTTACAGTCTTATTTTCCCAATTTTTGTTTTCCCCAACTTTATGTCTTATATTAGATAACCTGATAACTTTTCATTTTGAAGAGCTTTGAGATGCTACCTCTCAAGAAACTTCTCTCTTCACTTCTTCACTTCCCTTTTACATTCTTATTATCCCAATTTTTGGTTTTTCATTCAGTGAAAGAACAATAACAGATGGGAACAATAACAGAAATGGGGAAAGAGATAAAAGCTTCAGAATAGTGAATAAGAATTACTCATAATCATATGGCTCAAGGACGTTAGTTTTAAAAAGTTTAAAGAAAAGAATGATTCATAATCTGACAGAACATTACACTGGCACAGTGTATTATTTCTTGGCAATAAAATATTCCAAAGTGCTATGATACATTTGAGTATGAGGACCACACCTTCATTCCTTAGTGTGTGCTACTTTAATTAAACATTTACAAGGCATAATAGAACCTCAACACTGCTTGGTCATAATTTGGTCCATTATTCTTTCCAATACTTAAGGAAGAGATTAATTATCAACTTCTAGTTGCAACAGTATGCAACAGTATGCCAAAGTAGAAAAATCACTGATTTTTGTTTCATACATGTGACGCACATAAACACAGCTCTAGTGGTTATTAGTTGGGTGCCCTCAGACAAGTTACTTTCTTTTATTTATTTATTTAATCTATTTTTATTTTTATTTTTATTTTTAAATAGATACAGGGTCTATGTTGCCCAGGCTGGTCTCGAACTCCTGGGATCAAGCAATCTTCCCACCTCGGCCTCCCAAAGTGTTAGGATTACAAGTGTGAGCTACCACATCTGGCCAAACAAGTTACTTTCTGAGCTTTAGTTTCCACATTAGTAAAACAGAAAAAAAGAGAAGAAAAACCAACCTCGAGGGGCTAAACGGGCTAAAAATTAGTTGGTACTTAATAGGCAGTAAACATTAGCTTCTTTCATTTGAGATATTGTCTTTATATTCTGTATCTGTGTACAATATGTATCTAATTAGTAAAGAAATATTACTGAATGTGATGGTGATGTGATGGTCATAATTATCATTTGAATGTGGAACAGTATATATAATACTGGCCCTGTAATACCTGCATTTGAATGTTCACAGCAGCACTATTCATAACAGCAAAGTCATGGAATCAATCTAAATGTCCGTCAATGGATGAGTGGATAAAGAAATTGCGATATATATATCCACAACAGAATACTATTCAGCCTCCACAGTAGAATACTATTTGGCCATTAAAAAAAACAAAAAAAATTAAATCATGTCTTTTGCAACAACGTGATTGCAAACGGAAGCCATTATCTTAAGTGAAACAACTCAGAATCACAAAGTCAAAATCCACATGCTCTCACTGATAAGTGGGAACTAAATAAAGTGTATATATGGACACACAAGGTCGAATAATACTCACTGGAGCCTCGGAAGGGTGGGAGGGTGGGAGGGGCTGAGGAATGAGAAATTATGTAATGGATGCAATGTACACTATTCAGGTGATGAGTATACTAAAAGCCCAGATTTCACCATTATGCAATATGTCCATGAAACAAAACTGCACTTTTGTATCCTTAAATTTATACCCATTTTTAAAGGGGAAAAAAATTGGTCCTGCATATACTACAAACCTAATCACAATTCCCAGACATATGAGTGATATAGGAGTTAAAAAGAAATGATTTAGGCAGATAGTGAGGGTAAGGAGGGCCTTGATAAGGTTTTCCTTTCAATGAAAAGCAGCCGCCAATCATTTTCTTTTCTAACAAAGGGCAGCCTGTGTAATTAAGGTGCAGACATAGCAAGGCAAGCTAGAAGCTTGCACGGGTGAATGCCAGCAGTTGTGCCAATAGGAAAAGAGCTACCTGGGGACCAGGCATGTTCAAAACGGTGGCTCCATCTTCCCTTCTCCTTGACAATTACATGTGCAATCTGGAGCAGACAACAAGGGGAAGGCCAGGCAAAGACTCAATTTGCATAACAAGATTAGGGTGGAGTGCCAGGTTTCAGGTTGTGTAAACGTCACACCTTGTTCAACTAATCTTTGGATCCTATATAAATCAGACACCGCCTCGTCAAGCCTATCTATAAAACCCTGTGCACTCTGCGGCTGGGGGACGTCCCACTCGGGCGCCCCTCTCTCTCACAGGAGAGTGTTATTCTTCTTTCTCTTTCTTTTCTTTTGCTTATTAAATCTCCGCTCCTAAACCCACTTCTTGTGTGTCTGCATACCTGATTTCCTGGCTGTGAGACAACAAACCTCGGGTATTTACCCCAGCCAAGGACGCCACTTCATGAGTAGACAAAAGGAGAGGTACAGCCCCGCTCACAGTTTATGTATCATTCAGCTTAAGTGATTTTTAAATCTTGCATAAAATAAACTTAAATAGAACCTAAATTGTCAAAACTAATGAGAAATGACAGAGTTATTCTTTGAAATTGAGGCAGAACAGGGACTATCTTTTTAAGGCCCTGCAGTCTCCCAAGAATAGAAATAAAGGAAAACCTTGAGTTCCTTCAAGGGAAATTCCAAGCACCTAGCTGGCCTTGAGAAGTAAATAAGCAGCTTGATAAGCAAGAAGGTAATAGTGAAAGAGTGAGGCCTATCGTATGTACACTCCTTTCGATCCGGATAGTCCCGAAAATCAGTGTATGATTAACGTGGCCTTAGTTAGTCAAAGCATGGAAGATATCCGGAGGAAATTGCAAAAACAGGCTGGTTTTGCAGTGATGAATACCTCGCAATTACTGGAGATAGCTAATCAAGTATTTGTAAATAGAGATGCAACAAGCCCCCAAGAAAGTCGTAAGGAGGGCGAACGCCAGGCCAGTATAATAGGAGTTGTAATAGTAATAGGAACCTGTTTACTACTCCCTTGTTTGCTACCTGTACTTCTTCAAATGATAAAAAGCTTCATCACTACCTGAGTTCACCAGAATGCTTCAGCACAAGTATATTACATGAATCACTATCAATCTGTTGCACAGGAAGACATAAATAGTGAAAATGAAAGTGAGAACTCCTACTAATAAAATGAGTGAGAGTCTCAAAGGGGGGAAATGAGAGAAAAGAGAAGGAGACTCCCCCATATTGTTCTATATTGTTTTATGCTCATTACTTGATTTGAGAAAAAAAAAAAAAAAGGAAGTAAAACCAAAGGTAGGCAGCCCGGTGCCAGGCACCAGACCCAAAACCAGGCTGGGCCTGCCTGACCTTAGCCTGATAGTTAAAATTCAACCCATGACCTAGCAACCGATGTTATCCATAGATTCCAGACATTGTATGGAAGGACATTATGAAACTTCTTGTTCTGTTCCGTCTCACTCTGATTACTGGTGCATGCAGCCCTTGTCACATATCCCCTAGATTGCTCAATCAATTACGATCCTGTCATGTAAAATCTTTAGTGTTGTGAGCCCTTAAAAGGGACAGAAATTGTGCAATCAACAAGCTCGGATTTTGAGACGCTAGTCTGCCGATGCTTCCAGCTGATTAAAAGCTACTTCCTTCACCATCTCTGTGTCTGTGGGGTTTTGTCCATGGCTCATCCTGCTACAATAGTAGCCTAAAACAATAACCAAGGAAGTTAGAGTCAGGAGATGTTTGGTTCCTTTGTAAAAACTAAAACAGTATATGTCCCTGAGTTGTTTTTCGGAAACCCAAACCCCCACCAAACAGATCTGCTGGCACATATACCTTAGATAAGAGGAAGCTGAGGACTAAACTCTGGCCACCATTCCTTATTCAAAATTTCTTCCAGAGGAGCCTAGAGGAGGTGATGCTCATGAGCCACAGCTAACATTCTTTTCTGCCGATCTCAAATTTTTAGACAAAGCTTTGCTTCCTGAACCTATCACAAATCAGAAAATCTTACAATCCACCTATGACCTGTGGGTCCCTGCTTCGAGCTCTTCCTCCTTTTTAGGTTAAACCAATGTATAGCCTCTATGTATTGATTTATGACTTTTCTCTATAACTTCTTTCCTGAAATTTACTCCTGCCTTTAAAAACTCTTACCTGCAAGACATCAGGGAGCTCAAGTCTCAAGCATGAGCTGCCCAGATTGTCCTTGTTTGGTGCCCTGCAAATAAACACCTTCCTTTTCTGTGTATCCCAGAGTAGGACAGTGACTTGACACTAATGTAAGACTAAAACAGGGGCCCATGGTGTACTGGAAGAAACCTTGCAATGGTGACTTCAGGGAATTTTCTGCTATTTAATCACCAAAGTCTCCTTTGGATAAGAGCATTAGATAAGCAAATCAGAGAAGCTGGTATCTAAGGTTCCTTCTGGCTTGTCTGACCACTGACCAGTCTTACTTGTAGAACTCAAGCTATGGTATGAAGTATGTTGTGTTATAACAATACGTGAACCAGGGAACAGAAAAAGTCAGGAATTTCTAAACAAAGGAGATTTTAAAACACAGATTCCCAGGCTGGAAAGTCTGATGTAACATGTCTAAGGAGAGCCTGGATATGTGCATTTTATGAAAGCTCTTCAGGTGATTCTGATGTACAACCAGGCTTGAGAATCAGTGAATAATTCATGCTTTTACTTAGTTGACCTTACTTTGTCAAATAATTTTTTTTCTTTTCTTTTTTTGAGACGGAGTTTCACTCTTGTTGCCCAGGCTGGAGTGCAATGGCGTGATCTCAGCTCACTGCAACCTCCACCTCCCAGGTTCAAGCAATTCTCTTACCTCAGCCTCCCCAGTAGCTGGGATTACAGGCCTGCACCACCATGCCTGGCTAATTTTGTATTTTTAGTAGAGAAGAGGTTTCTCAATGTTGGTCAGGCTGGTCTCGAACTCCTGACCTCAGTGATCCACCCACCTAAGCGTCCCAAAGTACTGGGATTACAGGCATGAGCCACCACTCCTGGCCCTTTGTCAAATAATTTCTATAATTTTTCTGTAGTTTTTCACGAATCCCAATCATTGTGCTCAAATCTAATTATATTATAAAGTAATATAATTTTCCTCAAAAGTAATAAAAATAAAGAGATACCACAAAAATGTTTAGAGTGGACAATTTATGAACAACATAGGCAAAATATGAATTAAGTGATGACTATATGGTGTGATAAAACTGAATCCTGGGCCAGGCTAGTCTTTGATTTGTAAAATTTGTTCTATTCCCTCGACAGATGTTAAATGTTATCTTTTTGGCAATCAATGTGGCAGCCATACCATATTTTCATTCCTGCTGGACTGTCATAGTAATCTACGAAGTTATAGATTATATAGATTTGGCCAAGTTTAATAAGCCCTTGAAGGAAAGTCTCTAAGTTGTCTCTCTCTCTTGCAAAGTTGTTTAAGAATAAAAGAATTGTGAACTTTTGAGGTAGGATAACAGATGAAAATTCCTTGGCTTAACAAAGGAATTAATAATTTATTAAATCCATCTTTCCACAGAATATACACACATACACATACATACATTGATCAGTAAAATCCCTCTAGACTGTGGAGATTAAAATAGGCCATACTTATGACGATGATTAAAGTCAAAACGACAGGAAAGTTTAAATTTCTGCTTCCACTAGTGTTTATATGCACAATATTACATAGTGCTCTACCTTATAACAGACAGTAAATGTCCACACAAAATACTTTCAAAATACTCAAAATTTAGTTGTAAATGCATACACATTAAAAAATTATAAATAGTAATAGAAGGTAGTACATAAATAGATGTCCCAAAGAATGGCACTGAAAAAAAATAACATAAGAATTCAGCTAGAAAGACAGGAATACAGAATGGTGTGATCAAGGATGATTTCCAGGTGATAGAAATTGTTCTGAATCATCAAAGATGAATATTTTTATCAGTAAAAAGGGAAAGGAGAGAAGCAAACTAGAAAATAAACTTGAACAAAATCATAGAAATGAGAAGTAAATAAGTATGTCGGGTCCAAGCAAACAAAGAGAAAAAAATCTGGCTTTTAGTTGATGGCCTTGATTTAGAGGAAGCATGAGCAAAAGCATTGGTAGTTTCAATAGGGTCAATATCTGGCAAGAAAGAGGGACCTGAAAAACTAATCTGAAATATTTGTACTTTATCCTATATGCCACTGGTCATTAAACATTTTTGATCATGTAACCCTTTCAATATTGAACCTGCATTAAAAATACATATTTATTTATATTGCATATTATTAAATCATTTGTTTATAATTCATATACCAAAAACAGAAAATTTAAAGGAATGATATAAGAAATGAAAAATAATTTTAAATATCTTGCTAATCATGATAGTTTTATACCATCAAGGTTCAGCATAATGATAGTGAATGAAGCTTAATATTTCAAACACTCTTTTGGCTAATTGCAAATAATTTGGCAATAAGATATGGTTAGACAATCATGATTAGCCTTATATGACAAAGAACTCTAAAGAGAAGATAAAAATAATTTTAAAATCTCAGCAGTAATGTTTTTGTTGGTTGCTTATTGAAAAGATAATATTTTGGAAACACTAGCTTAATAAAAGTACTATTAAATTTAATGTATTTAATTTACTATTAAAGTACTATTAAATTTAATTTTACTGATTTCTTTTTACTTTTAAAAGTGTGACTATTAGAAAATTTAAAATTACGTATGTGGTTCACATTGTATTTCCATTGGACGGTATTGCCCTCTATACTGATGTGGCTGAAATATAAAAGATGATGGAATGCCAGATAATTCTGAATGTTGTTTTAAACATACTGCTGTACTCACTGCCTTACTCAATCAGATCATCTTTGGTAGGGTATGCATTTTGTTATTTAATACCACATATTTTATAGCTATTCAGTGGGAATATACAAGGAAAAAAAGGTGAGGGGGAGTTCATGATCGGGGTATAGGGAGATGAAAGCTGTGTGATCAAGATATCACCATCCAGAGCAGTAAAATCTTCCCTCTCATATCTCATTATCCAGATGCAACCTATATTCAGGAGAGGAGGAGTATGACACTCACAAAAAGGCAGGGCAGCACATACTGAGGCCAGCCCATCATAGGCGCAAGTCCTCCTCACCTCTCCATTCACCAGGAACCCAGATGGTGCCCCTGAACAGTGGCACTGCATTGTGAGAAACCCCGCAGTGCCAAGAAGGAGAAGCATGCGCTGTTGCTGGACGGTGTCAGCACATTCATCACTGATATCATCTAATGGATGTGGGGAGGCTGAGTGATCCTCAGCTCTCTCTTCCTACTACCAGGGACTCAAACAGAAAGGAGGACCATTCTCTGCTAGAGATAAGGGCCCCTCAGTAACTTCATCCTAACTAGACTTAGAGAGTCATGGTGCTGAGAAGTGCCAATGAGGTTTTAAAATGAAAAATATTAGATTAGTAAAAGCAAAAAGAATTGGGCAGAGACAGTCACAAATGCATCAGTAAGAGTGTCACAAAGAGGGAATGGTTGGTGCCCATCCAACAAAGCCTCAGAGAGGGAAAGCCATTAGACTTTAAATAGTCTATAGTCTAGACCTTTACAATATACATAATACACATATACATACACACACACAAATATATTTATATGATTTGTTTTTATTTTTTGTTTATTATAATTTCACTCCCAGATTCTTAAGAAAAGTTTTCAAAGAGGCTGCTTCCTACACCCTTTCTAGAACTTACTTTCCTTGAACCCAATACTAACATATCAGCTATTATTGAGAGACATAAAACAAGGGCCTTATCTCAGATTTGCTTTTATTGACTTTAATCCTGACAATATATAAAAGAATTTTAATTTAAATAAAAATTTCAAAAGACTATTTCGTAATTTGATTCTGTAAACTACATTTTAAATGAATTCTATGACATTAACTAAATAATCATAGAATCAATTTAAGTAAAAGGAGAAATTTTGATTAGCTATTAAGAAAACAAATTAAATTATAATATGAGCTTTGACATATTGGAATGTGTTTTCTGCATTATGCATTATCCTTCTCTGAAGGTAAGAAAGTAATAAGTAATGACATAGATTTTTTATTTTCAGGGGATAAAAGATTGGAAAGAATAATTTTCAAAGCCACTTCTAATAATACAATTCTATAAACCTTCTAGATTTCCATATTACTTTGTGGAAATATGTTCTGCTTTGATTTTTCTACTTGAAAATACTGAATAGCAGTATTAGAGCTGTGAGGATTAATTCATGGTGATATAATGTGGCACAAAAATGGGTGTACGAGACCTATGTATTCATTTACATTTTTCATAATGAAATATTTAATTTGTGGACCTGACTTTTTCCTCCTGAAAATAACTATATTCATTCTTGTTTAGAGAAAAAACTTTCAACATAGAATTAATTTATAATATTAATTAGAACATCATCTACTACATTAGAATGCAGTTATGGGTCTGTTACTAGGTCTATTGTACACTGGTTTTCAGATAGAATATAATTCTTTTCTTCCTTGACATATCATTTAGAATGAAATAGCTATAAGGAAACATATTTAACAATTTTAGTTTCTGTTAAGTATTGAAGAAAGAATACATTTGGTTTACTGCTATGACCCAAGTAATAGAAGTAACATTTTATGAAAACACTAGATCTTATTGTAATAGTATATTTCATTATTATCTGGCATTGTCTAATATTTACCATTATGACCTATAGGGTCATTGTTGGGTTATTTTCCCCAAAACTCTACCTAATAAGTACCTGCCTATGAAGACATTGAAGGAAAAAAAAAATCCACAGTACAAATTAAGAAAACAACAAGCAGAGATTCAGTTGTTCACCAAGAAAGGGACAAATTTGCTCAATGTTTGTTAGGAAAGTCTCCTTGCCGTATGAAAATATTCTTGTAAATATCAACAGTTATTATGTTAATATGTATTAGCAGTAGAATGTAAGATATATAGCAGCAGAAATGTATGGCCTTCAATTATTACTGCAACACTCTGTGTGCAGAATGGTGACTGGCACAAAGTAGGCACTCAACAAATATTTTCAAAGTAAAGGAATGGATAACTGCTTAAGTCTATTAATTCACCTTTTTCTCTGACATTTATGAACATATAGAAACACTCTACTAAATATTGGAAATAAAGATGAATAAAATATGATCCATAACCTCAAAAAACTCCCAGTCTATTAGGAGAGATAGAAAAGAATAGATAATAAAACTGAAATATGTCAAGTATACTGATTGAGATTTTCACAAAATTCTATGTAAACACATTGAACACATCCTAGAAGAACTACAGGGAGAGGGATGGCAGTCAGGAAATGTTTCTTGAAAGAAATTAGTATTAAATGATGAAAAACAGCCAGATAAGAATCAAAGAAAACACCTCAGACGGAGGGAAGCATGAAGATGAGAAAAAAAAGGTGTCTTCAAAAATGACAAGTTCCACATGGCTATAGATTAAATGAAAGGCAGAGTTAGAAAGGAAGACAGGGACCAGATTGTAGCAGTTGGTTTTTGCTTTTTTTTTTTTTTTTTCTTATAGGTAATGAGGAATCTTTAAGAGTCTTAAGTAGGAGATGATAGGTTTTTATATTACATAATTGCTCTGGCAACAATGTAGAAGACAGATTAGACATAAGGTGGAATGGTGTTCTAGGAGTCAAGGAGAGAACTGATAAGGGCTTGAACTAATACAGTAGCATCTGCAAGGAAAGGAGCATCTGATTTACACAATACTTAGGATGGCAATTCTCAATCTCTGGAGTCTATTGGTACCATGTGGGACCCTGTTTCAATCTACCCAGGGCCCCTCCACTCCCTCTAAAGATTTTGGCAAAGAAGCGCATTCCCCATTTCCAATGAGAGTCACTAACATTGTAACCCTTTATGATACCTATAAGCATGGCATAGCCCTCAGGTGTCTGGGGAAGAAAAAACTAAGAAGAAAATCACCCGGACTTGGTTATTAGATAATCACATAAAGGAGTGAGTGATGGGGAAACAGGAATCCACGATTATTGTATGAACTAGACGGATGGTGAAGCCATTAACCGAGATTGGGAGGAAGGCGCAGAGAAGGAGCAAGTTTGAAGTCTGAGATGCCTGCAAACAACTACGTGGAAAGGTCAACAGGAATTAGAAATACAAGTCAGACTTGGAGAAAAATTCTGAGCTAGAGATTTGAAGTCATCAGAATATAGATGATGGATAAAATGCAAGTAAGGAAATTGCTTATAGATCAAGAAGAAACAGAGGGTCAAAACAGAACCTGGAGAGTTCTCCTGAGGGAGTGGGCAAAGAGGAACTCAAGAAGATAACAGAAAAGAAATTCCCAAAAAGTAAACTTTTCTGTCAAAAAAAAAAAAAAGAAGAAGAAGAACAACAACAACAACAACAACAAAGAGAATGCCATCCAGAAACACCCAAGTAGAGAGAGTTTTGGAAAAAAGGTGGTGATCAAGAGTGAACTGGGGTAGAAAAGTCCAATAAGATCAGGACTTGGACCCTCTTGCTTTTGGTAGTAAGCTGGTCTTACTGAGCTTTGTCAGATGTTCCATGAAAATAGGGAGGCAGAAGACAGGTTAGATCAAACTGAAGAGTGAGTAGGAAACTAAACTCCACCTAGATTAGAAGCAAATATACTATACTCAAACCAAATTCCCTTGATCCTTCTGAATGTGCTATCAACTTTCAACACAAGTGAGGACAGCTTAAGTCAAAACAGGGACTGGTTTCTCCCAAACAATTGAAGTTTCACTTAAATGGAGCTCTTTCTTTTTTTCTTAATCTTATTCTCTAAACTCCAAATTCAATCTGCAACACACATCTACTTATTAAGTCATAAAGTCATAAAACATGAGAATAAAAAATAGAATGAAGTTATATAAAACAGAAATCTGGGTTTGTTTTTTTCCCAAAGCCACAGACTTCAGACCTGACTCAATAAAATGTATTGAGAGGAACTCATATGTGGTAGCTCTCTGATAGACCCATATATAGAGAGCATAAGCTTGTTGGTCACATTCACTGTACAGACTGTACACAGCTTAGAGTGTGAGACACAGTTCATGTAATCAACAAGCACATGGTCTCACATATATGGCATAAGCATCTTGGTATTCATTTATCCATTCATTCAACAAATATTACTATGTGCTTAGTATCGTACCAGGCAGAAAGCCCCAGTGGCAGGGATACAGCTTACAGTTAGCATAAAGGGCACACAATTAAAAATAATAATAGGACAGGTGCGGTGGCTCACGCCTGTAATCCCAACACTTTGGGAAGCCAAGGCGGGTGGATCACCTGAGGTCAGGAGTTCGAGACCAGCCTGGCCAACATGGTGAAACCCCATCTCTACTAAAAATACAAAAAAATTAGCCAGGTGTGGTGGCATGCGCCTGTAGTCCCAGCTACTCAGGAGGCTAAGGCACGAGAATCGCTTAAGCCCAGGAGGCAGAGGTTGCAGTGAGCCAAGATTGAGACATTGCACTCCAGCCTGGGTAAAAAGAGCAAAACTCTGTCTCAAAATAATAATCATAATCATAATCATAATCATAATCTTAAAGTCCAATATATGCTATAATTGAAGAAAGAGCAAGAGCTCCTACTCAAATGTGGAAAATTGGGAGAGATTAGTCGGGAAATGCATCCTGAGGAAGTAATATTCAAACTGAAGTCTTTAGTACACATGTGAGTCAGTCAAATGAAGAGGAGAAGGAAGAATGTCCCATTGCATGAAGCATTTGAGGAACTGAAAAGGTTTGTTTGTCTGGAGTCTGGTGTGAATGGAAAACTGGCAAGGCACCAACTGGAGAGATGGGTAGTTAGGGTGTAGATGATGTAAGCCATGTGTGGCGGGCAGCCCCTGAGAAGGCCTCAGTGACCCCCAGCTGGTGCAGTCATCAGCCCTTGCATGTGGATCACAGCCCCACCTCTAACACACAGTATATAGCAAAATTGTTAGGATGTCACTTCCAAGATATAGGGCTTCTGTCTCAGGTGCCCTCACTCTTCCATGGATCTCTCACTCTAGGGGAAGCCAACTGCCACATCTTCCTTTGAAGAGGCCCACATGTTCTTTGAGCCGACATGAGTAAGCTTCGAAGCAGATTTTCCCTTGAGATGACTGCAGCACTGGCTGACACCTTGATAGAAGCTTTGTGAGAGACCCGGAGTCAGAACACCCATTCCTAGATACCTGACCCACAGAAACTGTGAGGTAACAAATGTGAGTTGTTTCCAGTCACTGAGCTTTGGGGTAATCTGTTAATACAGCAATAGATTGCTAATATACCATGTTAAAGTATTGGGTTGAGCATTAACCTAAAAGAATGAGAATTTGCTGAAGAATTTTAAGCAGGAATAAAGATGAAATGTTCCTATTTGCAATTTTAGACATTGAGTAAAACTGTCAAAGTAAGCTTGAAATAAAAATCTGGAACTATCAATGAAAATAAAAACTTAAGCAAACAATACTTTCTGCTACAAAATTCTAGTTCTAAAGTTCAATATCCTGTATAAAACTTGTACCTCACTCCTCAAATTAATCAGTCAACAATCAAATTAACTTTTTAAACATTGTAGATGCTCCCCTCTCCACTTAAGATCCACTGGACCACTGCCTTAATTAAGGCCTCTATCATCTCCAACCTGGACCACTGGCAACAACCCCTTAATCATTTCCCCACCTAGAGTCTGGTGTCCTTCCCATCTACCCCTAAACTGTACTAAGATTATCCTAATAAAAGCAAAGCTAAGTATATATCTCATTAGATTATGGAAAACAATATAAGCTGCTATACAAATCATATATTTACTTCCTATTTATTCCCATCATCTCCCAAATCACAATTTTGACTGAGTACAAGGACCCAAATTTAGTAAGAGCTCAGAAAACATCTGTGGAGTGGTTGGTATAATACCTCATCAGGTTAAAGGAATCTGAACTTATTAACCAATGAGTAAGGTATCCTAATGCATCTCAAAGAAGAAGCCATGAAGTTGAAGCATGTTTGGTTATTATCACCCCTTTCAAATACATGCTCTAATTTAGAGAAATTAAGAAAGTAGGGAGAAAACAGAAATTTCATTCTTTTTTAAATATATATATATACTTTAAGTTCTGAGATACATGTGCAAAATGTGCAGGTTTGCTACATAGGTATACACGTACCATGGTGGTTTGCTGCACCCATCAACCCGTCATCAACATTAGGTATTTCTCCCACTGCTATCCCTCCCTTGCCTCCCTCCCCTCAACAGGCCCTGGTGTGTGATGTTCCCCTCCCTGTGTTCAACTCCCACGTATGAATGACAACATGTGGTGTTTGGTTTTCTGTTCCTGTGTTAGTTTGCTGAGAGTGATGGTTTCCAGCTTCATCCATGTCCCTGCTAAGGACATGAACTCATCCTTTCTTATGGCTGCATATTATTCCATGGTGAATATGTGCCACATTTTCTTTATCCAGTCTATCATTGATGGGCATTTGGGTTGGTTCCAAGTCTTTGCTATTGTGAATAGTGCCACAATAAACATAAGTGTGCATGTGTCTTTTTTTTTTTTTTTTTTTTTTTTTTTTTTTTTTTTTTTTGAGACAGAGTCTTCCTCTGTCGCCCAGGCTGGAGTGCAGTGGCCGGATCTCAGCTCGCTGCAAGCTCTGCCTCCCGGGTTTACTCCATTCTCCTGCCTCAGCCTCAGGAGTAGCTGGGACTACAAGCGCCCGCCACCTCGCCCGGCTAGTTTTTTGTATTTTTTTTTTTTAGTAGAGACGGGGTTTCACCGTGTTAGCCAGGATGGTCTCGATCTCCTGACCTCGTGATCCGCCCGTCTCTGCCTCCCAAAGTGCTGGGATTACAGGCTTGAGCCACCGTGCCCGGCCATGTGCATGTGTCTTTATAACAGAATAATTTATAATCCTTTGGATATATACCCAGTAATGGGATTGCTAAGTCAAATGGTATTTCTGGTTCTAGATGCTTGAGGAATCACCACACTATCTTCCACAATGGTTGAACTAATTTACACTCACACCAACAGTATAAAAGCATTCCTATTTCTCCACATCCTCTCCAGCATCTGTCATTTCCTGACGTTTTGTTTTGTTTTGCTTTGTTTTGTTTTGTTTTTTGTTTTGTTTTGTTTGAGACAGAGTCTCTCTCTGTGGCCCAGGCTGGAGTGCAGTGGCGCGATCTCAGCTCATGCAAGCTCCGCATCCTGGATTCACGCCATTCTCCTGCCTCAGCCTCCTGAGTACCTGGGACTACAGGCACCCACCACCACGCTTGGCTAATTTTTCGTATTTTTAGTAGAGATAGGGTTTCACTGTGTTAGCCAGGATGGTCTTGATCTCCTGACCTTGTGATCTGCCCACCTCAGCCTCCCAAAGTGCTGGGATTACACGTGTGAGCCACCGCACCCAGCCCTTTCTAACTAGCATAAGATGGTATCTCATTGTGGTTTTCATTTGCATTTCTCTAATGACAAGTGATGATGAACTTTTTTTCGTATGTCTGTTGGCCGCATAAATGTCTTCTTTTGAGAAGTGTCTGTTCATATCCTTTGCCCACATTGTGATCGGGTTGCTTTTTTCTTGTAAATTTGTTTAAGTTCCTTGTAGATTCTGGATATTAGCCCTTTGTCAGATGGATAGAATGCAAAAATTTTCTTCCATTCTGTACGTTGTCTGTTCACTCTGATGATAACTTCTTTTGCTGTGCAGAAGCTCTTTAGTTTAATTAGATCCCATTTGAACATTTTGGCTTTTGTTGCCATTGTTTTTGGTGTTTTAGTCATGCAGTCTTTGCCCATGCCTATATCCTGAATGCTATTGCCTAGGTTTTCTTCTAGGGTTTTTATGGTTTTTACGTTTAAGTCTTCCATCCATCTTGAGTTAATTTTTGTATGAGGTGTAAGGAATAAGTCCAGCTTCAGTTTTCTGCATATGGCTAGCCAGTTTTCCCAACACCATTTGTTAAATAGGGAATCTTTTCCCCATTACTTGTTTTTGTAAGGTTTGTCAAAGATCAGATGGTTGTAGATGTGTGGCATTATTTCTAAGGCCTCTGTTCTGTTGCATTGGTCTATGTATCTGTTTTGGTACCAGTACCATGCTCTTTTGGTTACTGCAGCCTTGCAGTATAGTTTGAAGTCAGGTAGCGTGATGCCTCCAGCTTTGTCTTTTTTGCTTAGGATTGTCTTGGCTATACAGGCTCATTTTTGGTTCCATATGAAACTTAAAGTCGTTTTTTTTCTAATTATGTGAAGAAAGTCAATGGTAGCTTGATGGGGATGGCACTGAATCTATAAATCACTTTAGGCAGTGTGGCCATTTTCACAATATTGATTCTTCCTATCCATAAGCATGGAATGTTTCCATTTGTTTGTGTCCTCTCTTATTCCCTTGAGCAGTGGTTTGTAGTTCTCCTTGAAGAGGTCCTTCACATCCCTTATAAGTTGTATTTCTAGGTATTTTATTCTCTTTCTAGCAATTGTGAATGGGAGTTCACTCATGATTTGGCTTTCTGTTTGTCTATTATTGGTGTATAGGAATGCTTGTGATTTCTGCACATTGATTTTGTATCCTGAGACTTTGCTGATGTTGCTTATCAGCTTAAGGAGATTTAGGGCTGAGATGATGGGGTTTTCTAAATATGCAATCAGGTCATCTGCAAACAGAGACAATCTGACTTCCTCTCCTCCTATGGGAATACCCTTTATTTCTTTCTCTTGCCTGATTGCCCTGGCCAGAACTTCCAATACTATGTTGAATAGGAGTGGCGACAGAGGGCATCCTTATCTTCTGCCAGTTTTCAAAGTGAATGCTTCCAGCTTTTGCCCATTCAGTATGATATTGGCTGTGGGTTTCTCATAAATAGTTCTTATTATTTTGAGATACATTCCATCAATACCTAGTTTATTCAGCGTTTTTAGCATGAAGGGGTGTTGATTTTTATTGAAAGCCTTTTCTACATCTATTGAGATAATTATGTGGTTTTTGTCATTGGTTCTGTTCATGTGATGAATTATGTTTATTGATTTGCATATGCTGAACCAGCCTTGCATCCCAGAGATGAAGCCAACTTGATCGTGGTGGATAACCTTTTTGATGTGCTGCTGGGTTTGGTTTGCCAGTATTTTATTGAAGATTTTCGCACTGACGTTCATCAGGGATATTGGCCAGAAATTTTCTTTTTTTGTTGTGTCTCTGCCAGGTTTGGGGATCAGGATGATGCTGGCATCATAAAATGAGTTAGGGAGGATTCCTTCTTTTTCTGTTGTTTGGAATAGTTTCAGAAGGAATGGTACCAGCTCCTCTTTGTATCTCTGGGAGAATTTGGCTATGAATCTATCTGGTCCTGGGTTTTTTTTGGTTGGTAGGCTATTAATTACTGCTTCAATTTCAGAACTTGTTGTTGGTCTATTCAGGGATTTGACTTCTTCCTGGTTCAGCCTTGGGAGGGTATATGTGTCCAGGAATTTATCCATTTCTCCTGGATTTTCTAGTTTATTTGCATAGAGATGTTTATAGTATTCTCTGATGGTTGTTTGCATTTCTGTGGGATCTGTGATGATATCCCCTTTATCATTTTTTATTGTATCTGTTTCATTCTTCTGCTTTTCTTCTCTAGTAGTCTGGCTAGTGGTCTCTATTATCTTTTCAAAAAACCAGCTCCTGGATTCATTGATTTTTTGAAGAGTTTTCCGTGTCTCTAACTCCTTCAGTTCTGCTCCGATCTTAGTAATTTCTTGTCTTCTGCTAGCTTTTGAATTTGTTTGCTCTTGCTTCTCTAGTTCTTTTCATTGTGATGTCAGGGCATCAATTTTAGATCTTTCCCGCTTTCTCCTGTGGGCATTTAGTGCTATCAGTTTCCCTCTAAACACTGCTTTCGCTGTGTCTCAGAGATTCTGGTACATTGTGTCTTTGTTCTCATTGCTTTCAAAGAACTTATTTATTTCTGCCTCAATTTTGTTATCTACCCAGTAGTCATTCAGGAGCAGGTTGTTCAGTTTCCATGTAGTTGTGCAGTTTTGAGTGAGTTTCTTCATCCTGAGTTCTAATTTGATTGCAGTCTGAGACACTGTTATGATATCCCTTCTTTTGCATTTGCTGAGGAGTGTTTTACTTCCAATTACGTGGTCAATTTTAGAATAAGTGTGATGTGGTACTGAGAAAAATGTATATTCTGTTGATTTGGGGTGGAGAGTTCTGTAGATATCTATTAGGTCTGCTTGGTGCAGAGCTGTGTTCAAGTCCTGAATATCCTTGTTAATTTTCTGTCTCATTGATCTAATATTGACAGTGGAGTGTTAAAGTCTCCCACTATTATTGTGTGGGAGTCTAAGTCTCTTTGTAGGTCTCTAAGAACTTGCTTTATGGCTCTGGATGCTCTTGTATTGGTTGCATATATATTTAGGGTAGCTCTTCATGTTGCATTGATCCCTTTACCATTATGTAATGGCCTTCTTTGTCTTTTTTTGATCTTTGTTGGCTTAAAGTCTGTTTTATCAGAGACTAGGATTGCAACCCCTGCTTTTTTTTGCTTTCCATTTTCTTGGTAAATCTTCATCCATCCCTTTATTTTGAGCCTATGTGTGTCTTTGCATGTGACATGGGTCTCCTGAAAACAGCACACCAATGGGTCTTAACTCTTTATCCAATTTGCCAGTCTGTGTCTTTTAACTCGGGCATATAGCCCATTTACATTTAAGGTTAATATTGTTACGTGTGAATCTGATCCTGTCATTATGATGCTAGCTGGTTATTTTGCCCATTAGTTGATGCAGTTTCTTCATAGTGTCGATGGTCTTTACAATTTGGCATGTTTTTGCAGTGGCTGGTACTGGTTTTTCCTTTCCACATTTAGTACTTCCTTCAGGAGCTCTTGTAAGGCAAGCCTGGTGGTGTCAAAATCTCTCAGCATTTGCTTGTCTGTCAAGGAATTTATCTCTCCTTTGCTTATGAAACTTAGTTTAGCTGGATATGAAATTCTGGGTTGAAAATTCTTTTCTTTAAGAATGTTGAATATTGGCCTCCACTCTCTTCTGGCTTGTAGGGTTTCTGCAGAGAGATCTGCTGTTAGTCTGATGGGCTTCCCTTTGTGGGTAACCTGACCTTTCTTTCTGGCTGCCCTTAACATTTTTTCCTTCATTTTAACCTTGGTGAATCTGATGATTATGTGTCTTGGAGTTGCTCTTCTCGAGGAGTGTCTTTGTGGTGTTCTCTGTATTTCCTGAATTTGAATGTTGGCCTGTCTTGCTAGGTTGGGGAAGTTCTCCTGGATAATATCCTGAAGAGTGTTTTCCAACTTGATTCCATTCTCCTCATCACTTTCAGGTACACCAATCAAACATAGGTTTGGTCTTTTCACATAGTCCCATATTTTTGGAGGCTTTGTTCACTCCTTTTCATTCTTTTTTCTCTAATCTTGTCTTCATGCTTTATTTCATTAAGTTGATCTTCAATCTCTGATATACTTTCTTTCACTTGATTGATTCAGCTATTGATACTTGTGTATGCTTCACAAAGTTCTTGTGCTGTGTTTTTCAGCTCCATCAGGTCATTTATGTTCTTCTCTAAACTGGTTATTCCAGTTAGCAATTCCTCTAACCTTTCTTCAAGGTTCTTAGCTTCCTTGCATTGGGTTACAGCATGCTCCTTTAGCTCGGAGGAGTTTACTATTACCCACCTTCTGAAGCCTACTTCTGTCAATTCATCAAACTCATTCTCTGTCCAGTTTTGTTCCCTTGCTGGCAGGAGTTGTGATCCTTTGAAGGAGAAGAGGTGTTCTGGTTTTTGGAATTTTCAGCCTTTTTGAGCTGGTTTTTCCACATCTTTGTGGATTTATCTACCTTTGGTCTTTCATGTGGGTGACCTTTGGATGGGGTTTTTGAGGGGATGTCCTTTTTGTTGATGTTGATGGTTTTTTTTCTGTTCCTTAGTTTTCCTTCTAACAGTCAGGCCCCTCTGCTGCAGGTCTGCTGGAGTTTGCTGGAGGTCCACTCTAGACCCTGTTTGCCCTGGTATCACCAGCAGAGGCTGCAGAACAGCAAACATTGCTGCCTGTTCCTTCCTCTGGAAGCCTCGTCCCAGAGGGCATCTGCCAGATGCCAGTTGGAGCTCTCCTGTATGATTTCTCTGTTGACCCCTGCTAGGAGATGTCTCCCAGTCAGGAGGCATGGGTGTCAGGGACCTACTTGAGGAGGCAGTCTGTCCCTTAGCAGAGCTTCAGCGCTGTGCCGGGAGATCTGCTGTTCTCTTTAGAGTCAGCAGGGAGGAATCTCTAAGTCTGCTGAAGTTGCGCCCATAGCCGCTCCCTCCCCCAGGTGTTCTGTCCAAGGGAGATGGGAGTTTTATCTATAAGCCCCTGACTGGGGCTACTGCCTTTCTTTCAGAGATGCCCTGCCCAAGAAATTTCATTCTTCTTGTTCAGTGAAGCCAAACATATTTGGGGAAAAACTTCAGACTCACATCTCATCAGAAAACTATTCCATTTACCAACTTAACACCTCTGTGTAGCATTTCACAGTAATGTCTAAGTCCATGGCCCACTCAGGGAGACACAATTGTGTAACTACTCAGAAACAAGGTAAGATTAGGACCTTAGGAGCCGTTAGCATTTCCAAAAGCATTATACAAATTGTTCCTATGTGAGACATTTATTTGTAAAAAGGAAACTAGTAATTAATTCACAGTCATTTCAACTGCACAATTGTTTCAAGTAATATTGATGTCATAAAATCCTTTAGCCAAGAAACAAACTGTTAAGTGACTATGGAAAGTTCTAATAATCAAGACAGGAAAGATCTTTAACTCCCATAAAATCCAGTGACTCTATGAAATGAAAGTAAGCAGAATTTTTCAACTGAAACCTCAGCTTTTATCTAAATGACATAGCTACGTTCTGAGAAGTTCAATGAAAACTTACACATACTGTAATCATTCATCCTTAAAACTGCCTTTCATTGAGTAAAACTGTAATTCTTTATTTCATTCCTTTTATAATTTTTGACAAGGTCAAATAGTAAAGTTCAGTGTTACCATTAAGAGAGAAAGTACAAGCGGGGCGCAACAGCTCACGCCTGTAATCCCAACACTTTGGGAGGCCGAAGTGGGTGAATCACCTGAGGTCAGGAGTTTGAAACCAGCCTGGACAACATGGTGAAACTCTGTCTCTACTAAAAATACAAAAATTTAACCAGGCGCGGTGGTAGGTGCCTCTAATCCCAGCTACTCAGGAGGCTGAGGCAGAAGAATCACTTGAACCTGGGAGGCAGAGGTTGCAGTGAGCCAAGATCACGCCATCGTACTCCAGCCTGGGCAACAAGAGCTAAAGTCTGTCTCAAAAAATAAAATAAAATAAAAATTTTTTTAAAAAGAGCGAAAGTATTCTCTTCTTTACTACTTGGATATATCTCCAAATATTCAAATATTTTATATTATCTCCATGCTACAGTAATATTAATTAATGTGTAGGGTAATTGTGCAAATTGAAGCCTATTTCTTTCTAATTTAAATGTGTAAATCAAACTTAATGTGAAAAAGCTCTTCTGTAACAATATAAACAATCAAATAAATTCTTCATTAACATTTTCAAATACTAGTATCAAAAGAAATATTCATCTTGCTGTAAATTCAGTTTGGAATGATTTTTAAAAGCTTTTGAGGTTTTTTTTTTAATCAGAATTAGAATAACTATGATTAAGAAGTAACTGTTAAGTAAAAATGTATTTTCTAACATTTTGAGAAGCTCTCATTAAGTACTAACACCCCTCATAATTACTGTGTAATAAGAAAAGTCTATTTACATCTTATTTGCAATTTACACTTCACTTAGATGGTTCAGAATCATAAAAGCATCCATGAAGAAAGATTTAAAAATCATTATATGACAATGTTTAATAGAAAGTGATGGCTTAAATGTTACAATATGTTTCTTGAATATCTTCACATTAAACAGTAATTGAACAAAAAGCCCCCTGGTTCTGCTTTAGGGCAAGTCCCACAAAGCTCTTCATTATTGGAATTTCCAACTTGGAAGCCAAACTAAATAACAAGGAGTAATTTGCCAATTAGAACTTCCTGCTCTTTTCTCTTTATTCTTTAAACACCATTCAGGGGCTGAAATGGTCAAACACTTTTAGCTTCAAAACAGCAACTGAAAGGATTTAATTTGTGTCTCTCTAAGGTGAACCTGTCAAGAGGCAGCCGTGATGCATTCCATGTCCCCCAGCAGCAATTTCCCTTAAAGACAGAGAAGGAGGTTTACACTCTTGCAGAATATGAAGTTTCCTTTCCTCATTTCCCATTATTTATTTCAATTAATGACCTCCAAATTTTACACTTGGATAACTACTGGGCTTAAGAATGTTGCGTCAGTGTGTTCTTGGATTCTGCAAACATCTTCGGACCAAATCTGTATATGTGTGTGTGTACACACACTGGAAAAAAACATTTAATAGCTACCTGACACAAAGTGGAACAAGGACCACCAAAACTGTGTAAAACTCAAAAAACACAAAACTGCGTGGACCTAGAGAGGATCAAAGTATTCTCCATGACAGCAGGCTGTGGCAAGAGAAAGGGTAAAATCGCCAGCAGTTAAAGACCATTGGCAACATTTGCATTTCTCACCTGTATTTCCCTAATTGTAACCTGAGTTGGCTTCTCAGCTTGTTATTCAATTTAAAATTCCCAATGATTAACACAATTTAAATGTATGCTTCTAAATTGCAAACACATTTACAGATTAACACAAAATCAGTGAAATCAGTTCCTCCCTTCTAACCCAAGGAAACAAGAAAGAGTCTCTGGGCTTCCCCATCAACCACCCACTGGCACTAAAAAAGGAGGCTTCACTTTGCTCACGGTGAGCCTGTGGACAACCCTAAGGGAATCGTTCACTCTTCTGAACCCTAGAACAGGAGAATCAGTTAAGAAGGAACTGCCTGTCAAATATTTACTTTCAAAAAGTATTATTAAACAGGTTTTTTAAAAATTCATTTTATTCTGGGTCTATACTGATAATCCATTGAAAATGTATTAGAGGTACTGATGGAACGTATCTCAAAATCGTAAGAGCTATTTATGACAAACCCACAGCCAATATCATACTGAATGGGCAAAAACTGGAAGCATTCCCTTTGAAAACTGGCACAAGACAGGGATGCCCTCTCTGACCACTCCTACTCAACATAGTGTTTGAAGTTCTGGCCAGGGCAATCGGGCAGGAGAAAGAAATAAACAGTATTCAATTAGGAAAAGAGGAAGTCAAATTGTCCCTTCTTGCAGATGACATGATTGTATATTTAGAAAACCTGACTGTCTCAGTCCAAAATCTCCTTAAGCTGATAAGCAACGTCAGCAAAGCCTCAGGATACAAAATCAATGTGCAAAAATCACAAGCATTCTTATACACCAATAACAGACAGAGAGCCAAATCATGAGTAAACTCCCATTCACAGTTGCTTCAAAGAGAATAAAATACCTAGGAATCGAACTTACAAGGGATGTGAAGGACCTCTTCAAGGAGAATGACAAACCACTGCTCAAGGAAATAGAAGAGGACAACGAAATAAAATGGAAGAACATCCCATACTCATGGATAGGAAGACTCAATATAGTGAAAACGGCCATACTGCCCAAGGTAATTTATCAATTCAACACCATCCCCGTCAAGCTACCAATGACTTTCTTCACAGAATTGGAAAAGACAACTTTAAAGTTCATATGGAACGAAAAAAGAGCCTGCGTTGCCAAGACAATCCTAAGCCAAAAGAATAAAGCTGGAGGCATCACACTACCTGACTTCAAACTATACTACAAGGCTACAGTAACCAAAACAGCATGGTACTGGTACCAAAACAGAGACACAGACCAATGGAACAGAACAGAGCCCTCAGAAATAATACCACACATCTACAACCATTTGATCTTTG
Source organism: Macaca nemestrina (assembly GCF_043159975.1). Taxonomy (NCBI): domain Eukaryota; kingdom Metazoa; phylum Chordata; class Mammalia; order Primates; family Cercopithecidae; genus Macaca; species Macaca nemestrina. The sequence goes on along the minus strand of NC_092127.1, from coordinate 79,955,073 downwards.
ACAAACCTGACACAAACAAGCAATGGGGAAAGGATTCCCTATTTAATAAATGGTGCTGGGAAAACTGGCTAGCCATATGGAGAAAGCTGAAACTGGATCCCTTCCTTACACCTTACACAAAAATTAATTCAAGATGGATTAAAGACTTAAATGTTAGACCTAATACCATAAAAATCCTAGAAGAAAACCTAGGTAATACCATTCAGGACATAGGCATGGGCAAGGACTTCATGTCTAAAGCACCAAAAGCAATGGCAACAAAAGCCAAAATGGACAAATGAGATCTAATTAAACTGAAGAGCTTCTGCACAGCAAAAGAAACTACCATCAGAGTGAACAGGCAACCTACAGAATGGGAGAAAATTTTTGCAATCTACTCATCTGACAAAGGGCTAATATCCAGAATCTACAAAGAACTCAAACAATTTTATAAGAAAAAAAAAACAACCCCATCAAAAAGTGGGCAAGGATATGAACAGACACTTCTCAAAAGAAGACATTTATGCAGCCAACAGACACATGAAAAAATGTTCATCATCACTGGCCATCTGAGAAATGCAATTCAAAACCACAATGAGATACCATCTCACACCAGTTAGAATGGTGATCATTAAAAAGTCAGGAAACAACAGGTGCTGGAAAGGATGTGGAGAAAAAGGAACACTTTCATACTGTTGGTAGGACTGTAAACTAGTTCAACCATTGTGGAAGACAGTGTGGCCATTCCTCAAGGATCTAGAACTAGAAATACCATTTGACCCAGCAATCCCATTACTGGGTATATACCCAAAGGATTATAAGTCATGCTGCTATAAAGACACATGCACACATATGTTTATTGTGGCACTATTCACAACAGCAAAGACTTGGAAACAACCCAAATGTCCATCAATAATGGACTGGATTAAGAAAATGTGGCACATATACACCATGGAATAATATGCAGCCATAAAAAAAGGAAGAGTTCATATCCTTTGTAGGGACATGGATGCAGCTGGAAACCATCATTCTCAGCAAACTATCACAAGGACCAAAAACCAAACACTGCATGTTCTCACTCTTAGGTGGGAATTGAACAATAAGAACACTTGGACACAGGAAGGGGAACATCACACACCAGGGCCTGTCGTGGGGTAGGGGGAGGGGAGAGGGATAGCATTTGGAGATATACCTAATGTAAATGATGAGTTAATGGGTGCAGCACACCAACATGGCACATGTATACATATGTAACAAACTTGCACGTTGTGCACATGTACCCTAGAACTTAAGGTATAATTAAAAATAATAATAATAATAATAATAAAAAGAAAATGTATTAGAGCTGGGCATGGTGGCTCACGTCTGTAATCCCAGCACTTTGGGAGGCCAAGGAGGGCAGATTGCTTGAGGTCAGGAGTTCGAGACCAGCCTGGCCAATGTGGTGAAACCCTGTCTCTAGTCAAAATACAAAAATTAGCTGGATGTGCTGGCACACACCTGTAGTCCTGGCTACTCAGGAGGCTGAGGCACAAGAATTGCTTGAACCCAGGAGATGGAGTTTGCAGTGAGCTGAGATTGTGCCACTGCACTCCAGCCTGGGTGACCCAGAGAGACTCTGTCTCAAACAAAAAAAAGTATTAGAGTATTTCTCCTTAAATATTTTTAAATGAGAATGTATTGCCTGTATGAATGGAGTGCTTGTAAGGTCAGCCAGTTGAGAGAAGATACTGCTTTTACCGTAGGAGATAGCAGAAGGTCAGGATCACTAAGCTAAGAGTCCAGGAGAGAATAGTCCCTTTTAGACTGGTTGTTAGGGCGGGGTTCCCTCACTTTCTACACAGTTTTAAAAAGGCCCAGGGAGTGCAAATTAAAGTGAAAATAAATACTATAGAGAGAACGTATCAATAAGTATAAAGGACTAGAATTTCATTACTATTGTCTCTTTTTGTTCTACGGGAATGTTTCAGTTCAAATAATTAGATCAACAGAAATTTATAGTCATAGCATCTAGAACTTGAGCAAATCTTAGTGACTATTTAATTCTTAAACACTTGCCACACAACTTTTCAGATATAAAAAATCGATAAAAAATGATATATTTTAAAAATAGGAACAGATGTCAATTCTACTCATACATAGTTTGCAATGAATTCCAAGGGTTACCTAACACGCAAAAAGAATATATTGCCTGTTCTTACCTTTACAAAGGAACCTCACGCCAATTTATCAAAAACAAATATTCATTCTACCATCCCACCAGGTACCCAAATTAGAAACTGGAAACACTTCCGTGGCTGCCTGCTCATCTGTCACCACGTTTAGTCTCCAGAGTCTGTTTCCTGGTCTCCCTTCACACTGCCCTGCTCTATTCCAGGAACTGATCACCTATCTCACTGCCACTAGTCTTGCTCGATTCCAATCCATCCTCCATACTGTTGCAATAATTCTATTTCTCATTTACAATTTTGACCCTGTCACTCTCTTGCTTTTCATGCTCTGGCGGCTCCTTATCGCCACCCTTCAGCGTGTTTCCATGGCCTTTCCCACTCTGACTTTAACCTCTGGCCAGTTTCCCCTGCTGCCCCTCCTCCATCCAGATCTTACAGTGTAGCTGCCCAGCCTTCTCACCTTTCCCCAAATGTTCCTTCTCCTTGGCTTGGCTAATGCTTCTCACTGTTTTTGGAATCTTCTTCCCACCCACTTCCCTTCTTGTCTTCCTCCTCTCTCTATTTTGCGTATTTTCACACATCTTCACTTCTCCTTCCCTTTGAAGTCTTTCTTCAAAAACACACAAGTAAATTGCTCTTCCACAAGCTTATTATCACAACATCCTTCAATTGCATTATCATACACTTCTCTTCCAGATATCCCTAATCTCAACTTTTGCATACACCGGTAAATTATGAGCTGTATGCTGATTTCTGTAGCCTTACTTTCCAACGTATTACAAGTAAGTACTCTATAAACATTTGTGGAGTCAAATCACTTTGGCAATGAATTTATGATTGCCAATGGACAATGATCATGAGCCATTTCAGAAATGGTTTCCTATTGGATCATTTGTCATGATTAAAGAAAAGTTGAAAAATATTAAATCATTTAATAACATTCAACTTCAGCAATTAAATATTGAAATATATAAAAACTACACTATTCATCAATGTTCAACAATGAATTTTTTTAAGATGGGGGTCTCACTGTGCTGCCCAGGCTGGTTGGCATCAGTGAATATTGATTGAGCCTACTCAAATACATAACAGTGCTGTGTACTGAGGTGATTTTAAACAATATTAATAAAATATAACCTCTGCCCATGAGAATTTACAATCTAAAAATTTATGGCATTGGCTATAGCCATAAGGATAATATATGTTATGTCACTGAGGTGAGAGGTTGCGACATGTAAGAGTCTACAAATCACAACAAATCAGACATCTCTATGGATGCTGAGTTGTGATTATAGTGAAATATCTGGCACAGTGCTACTTGTATTTTATTTGCAGCTTCTTTCTTAAACAATTGGAATGTTTTAAATTGGTGTTTAAAATATGCATATATATATATATGTGAAAAATGATGTGAAGCATAAATAGCTAGTTGTTCTACAGGATTAGATGAATGATAATGTAGACATATATAAATGATCCAGAGGCCATTTCTAGGTTCACACCTAATTAAATTTTCTGGATTGGTAGTTTTTTGGAAATAATTTTGTGTGCATGCGTGTGTGTATGTATGTGTGTGTGTGTATGTGTATGTGTGTGTACCTGTATGTATATGTGTGTGCATGTGTGTATATGTGGGTGTGTATATGTGTGTGTATGTGTATGTGTATGTATGTGTGTGTGTAGGTATGTGTGTACGTGTATGTGTTAGTATGTATGTGTAGTTGTGTGTGTGTGTATGTGTGTGTTTGTATGTCAGCATGTGTGTGTATGTGAACATGTGATAAACTGTATTGTCTCTAACTTATCTAAGCTACTGTGAACAGACTGGTTGCTATTAGTTTGAGACACAGAAAACAAATCAAATAGGCCATCAAATACTATGAGTGATCACATTCTGATCTCTTTTTCTATGATTTCTCTAAAAGCTGTCGAGCCCCACTGTGATTTTTAAAAGGAGAATCTATTAGGTTTCTTAAGCTTCTAAGGTTGTTGGCAGTTCTCTCCTGTCTAGTTAATCAGGTAATGCCTCCTAAGGGTACTTCTGAGATGAGTGAAAACTGGGGTCATAATTTCTAGACTGTCAAGAAAATGGGAATTTATACATTGGATAAACCCCAGGGATGTTCCATAGCAAGAACTTTTATTTCAGTCTGGAGGTAAAAAGGCAAAATATCAAGATGTGGCGAAAAGTTTCTTGCAGCTATCTAATTTATTTTAACAGTGTGTTTCAAAAATAATTATCATTAATATAATCAGCAGAATATAAGATAGGAAAACTGTATGTAGAATTAAAGTGGGAAAAACAACTTTTTCTATGAGAATTAAACTTGACATTGGGATGTTTATGTCTAATGACAAATTTCAGTGCTGGAAAATATTAAATACACACTTATATTTTTTACAATTTTGCCATCAGGACAATAATTTTAGATGTCAAGACGATGTGTACACCAAATTATCATTGAATTTCATTTTAAAGAATCTGTTTACTCTTGAATTACATTCCTTCATTTAAACTTTTAAAAAATAGATTATGTTCTCAATTCATTTTTTAACTTAGTATTTCCAAACTTGTTAAGGTCTGCAAATGGAGGTGTAAATAATTATTACTGTGTCTGTTTACATTTCTGTTTACTGGACTTTTATTTTGGTTAGTTGAAAATTAATTAGTTATAACCTGCAAAAAGAGAAATTTGAGATGTTTTTAAAAGGTCTTCAATTGCGTAAAAGTAAATTCTAAAAATGCCACAGATATTAATAGTATTTATCACATAGTAAAAAACAGTATATACATTGTGGATGTATAAAATACACCTGAATTGCATGCTTTAAAATGATTAATTTTATCTTATATGAATTTCCCCTCAAAAAAACGTATGGATGCTAATAGAGACCGTTTCTATCCTGCTGCAAGTTACCTACAAATTAGCAAACGTTCCAATGTATGATGTCTTCCTAACTGGAGAACCTCCTGAGATAGCTGACCATTTGGTATCTCTTCTAAGACACACTAGACTTAGCTTTCTCTTAACTCTCCCATAGTGATGTAATCGTATTAACCACAAAATAAGCACAGAGCCTTATGTCTATTCAATTTTCCGCATTAGTGTTTTATTAAAATTCCTTGGGAGAAAAATGATCTACGTAAGGCATATATAATGCCAGTAACCTCATTTTAAAAAAAAAGAAATTCTTGATTTTCCTGAAAAACAAAATTTAAAGTTCAGCAGCAGCATTAAAAATTCTTTACTTTGTATCAACTGGTTATAGGAATCCCTCCAAGCTGTCCCAAGGAATCCTAGAAATATTGAAAGTAAAATTTCACACTGTTGGTATATACAAACTACCACTTTCTGACTTTTCAATTCCTCCAAAGCTGGCTAATCTCCTTTGACTCTAAAAATAGAGTCTTCCATGTTTCTAAAGTTTATCTGAATATATGACCAACTTTTATCTGATCTGATTGCATCTGGCACTATATGCCAAGAATAAAGAAATTGTTACTAACCAGTTAATAAAGCTAACTTAGCTTCCATAAAAAGGTATCCATTACAATGAATCGTCTGTGCTTAGAGTTTTAAGCTGATTGCTAAACTTCTACTTAATTGGATGCTTGATTAGATCTAGTCCAATATTTCCTAATGATGTTCCTAGATGAAATGTATGTGTTTAGAAGTACAACTTCAATTCTTCAAATTCTCTATATGAACAGGTAATTTTCAATAGAAAGCATGACTTTTTAATAAAAAAAAACAAAAGTGGCATTTACCTTACACTAAAAGGGGAAGAGAGACTCTTACTTTCAAGTGTCTGTATTACTGGAAAAAAAAAAAAAACTCAATAATGAGCCCCAAAGAAGACAAATAATCCTTAATATTTATTGTGATAAAATATCAATGGGACAAAATTTAACTTAGCAGAATACAATAAGTGGAGTTCAAAAATTATACTTGAATTCTGATGGGTTTACATTACACAAATTCATTAGCATATATTTAATTGTAGCTGGCTAAGCAAAATTCGGAAATAGCACCTAAGAGAAAGAAGGTATCCTACACTGTAAAGTAATAGAGCTATTCTGCACATTTTTCCCTAAAACTTATTCTCCTCTGATAACATTAAAAATACCAGTATTTCCACATTAGTGGTATTATACATTTAATTGTCATATAGCGAAGCAAATGTTTACTTTAAATGGTACCTAATTATGGTATTTAAAAAACAAAACAAATAGCATTATTCACAAAAGCCAAAAGGTAAAAGCAACCTAAGCACCCAAGGATGAATCAATAGAAAAACAAAACGCAGTATAGACGTACAATGGAATGTAATTTGGCCTTAAAAAAAGGAATTTCTGACACATGCTACAACATAAACGAAACTTAAAGACATACTGCTAAGTAACATAAGCCAATCACAAAAAGACAAATATTGTATGATTTTACTTATATGAAGTACCTACAGTAGTAAACTTCATAGAGACAGAAAATAGAATGGTGGTTGCCAGGGGCAGGGAAAGGAATCGGGGGAGTGGAGAGAGGTGGAAAATGGGGTTTAATGGGTAGAGATTCAGTTGGGGAAGACACAAAAATTCTGGAGATGGATGATGGTGATGGTTGCATGACAACCTGAATGTACCGCAAAACTACACATTTAAGTGGTTAAAGAGATATATGTTATATATTATATCATGTATTAATATATTATACCGCAATTTTAAAGATTTAAAGTACTTTTAAATGCTAAAAAAGAAGTACTCTGGACCGGGCGCAGTGGCTCACACCTGTAATCCCAGCACTTTGGGAGGCCAAAGTGGGCGGATCACCTGAGGCCGGGCTTTCGACACCAGCCTGAACAGCATGGAGAAACTCCATCTCTACCAAAAATACAAAATTAGCTGGGCATGGTGGGACATGCCTGTAATCTCAGCTACTCGGGAGGCTGAAGCAGGAGAATCACTTGAACCCGGGAGGCGGAGGTTGTGGTGAGCCAAGATCGCACCATTGCACTCCAGCCTGGGCAACAAGAGCGAAGCTCCATCTCAAAAAAAAAAAAAAAATACTCTGTATGTGCTTTTTTAATAACCAAAAAGGAAAGAAAAAGAAGAGTAACAGCACCTGCACAACTAGGTGCTAAACCAAAGGGAAATATTTCACAACAGGGCTCTATTCCTTTTCATTATAATGCTGATGCCTCCAAAGAAGAGCCACATATTTTACCACTCAACTTCTCAATGAAACTTAGTAGTCACCAACAACATACACCTTGATTGATTTTTGCAAAGATATGTAATATTTGAATATACTAGAAAAGGGAGTTGATACTGGTTCAGTAGAATTTATACATATTTAATTATTTTTATCAACCAGTGATTACTCAACTAACACTGACTTTTCTATGTTCATCATGGTTATGAGTTCTAGGGAACTTAAAAAAAAATAAGACTTTTTATTAAGAAGACTTTTTATTAAGTGTCTTAATGTGTACCAAACACCATATATACTTTAGTTCAATTGCTGTGTACTACAATCCCATAAGGTCAGTGTTATGCCCCTTTTCAGATGAGGAAGCTGAAGCTCCAGGACTAAGCAGCTTGCTGAGCAGCACACACAGTTTGAGGGGGGCCTGCCTGACTGTACTACCAACACATGGCCCTTGCCCCTGAGCAATTAGAAACCAATATACTTAAGCAAATGAAAATTTAAAGTAGTAGCAAGAAAATTAAAAAACATCTATTTGCAAATTAGAAATAATTCAGGGATTTTTGACTATTGCTTTTATAGTAAATCAAATGGAGGCTAAATATCCTTTATGATTATCATCTTTATGGTAAGTCAAATCTAGGTTAAACATATTTTATGACTTTCACCTTTATAATAAGTCAAATCTAGGTTAAATATATTTTATATTCTAAATAATGAGTAGCAATTAAAAGCTACCCAGGGAGATGATGGAATTTCTATGTATTAGAATCTTTAAGAATTCAGAACAGACAAAAACAACCATCTGTCTTCTACAATTTATGTACAGTGTTATCTAAGGTCATTTCTTGAAGTCCTCTGCCACTCAGGAGCTGTCTTAAAATCTCTCTTTCTCACACACAAACACACACAAGCACAAAAACAAACGAGTTATTTCCAAAGTTCAAGGGAAGAGTGGTTTGCCGAGGTAGGTGGGTCTGAAAAAGTTAGGGACTGCATGGTGTGACTAGTGGGTCATGTCTGTGGGGCACATACAGACTTGAAGACATTGGCAGGACAGTTGTTCCTCTCCTGAGGCAGCTGCCTCATCAGCAAGAATATGAAGACACTGCCTAACATGAGTGAGTCAGAAAACATTCACAATCGTCATCAATAAGCTTATGCAAATAAGAAATTGAAATCCTTGGTGGAAAACGAGAAAGCATTTTCCCCAAGGAATTAAAATCCCATGCGTGTCAACTGAAGCAATTAATACAAAAGAAAGTCTTTCTCTTCTTTTAATTTAACTTCCCTACTCTTGAGATTTCAATCCAAAGCAATCCTTTCTATCATTAAGATACGTCGTCTTCTTTCCTTAGTAGACAAGGGAGAAGGGCTTGGCAAATATATCTTTAGCTATTACAGCAAGGGGGAAAATGATCATATTATACCCTCCCTAGCTTCCCTCCTTCCCATTTTCCCCTCCCATATATTTGGATCTTTCTGACTACAAAGGAAGCTCTGATATCACTTAAAAGTATTTCAAAGCAAGGCAGGGATGATGTTAATAGTGTTAAGTATATTCATAAGATTAAATATTCCCTTTTTAAGCAACTGTGGTTAAGGGAGCATAGAGCTAACCAAACTTTACAGCACTTAAGGATAAGTCATTTGGCACTATTGCTTCTACTATTCAGAAACAATTCCTCTCCTTCTTCTACAAGAACACTACAGACCCAAGAAAGAGAAACAGACTTAAGTTGTCTGACCTCCTCTGTTATCCCCCAGGCTGTTGGGAAAAAGCAATACATATTTTGGTCTCCAATTTATCACTCCTATTTTCACAGTCATAAATTACTTCTCGGGCTTTAAAACAACAGGGTTTTTAAAGGACACTGTAAGGTACTTAAATTCCAGTAACTAAACTCAGATGTATGAGGCAATTTAAAATCTTTATAAAAGCTCCCTGTTTCAAAGCTACCCAAAATGGTATCCTAGAAAGCCTGTATAACAAAATGCTAGAGAGATAAGGTTAAAAGTAACGCACTAAACATATCTCTTCAGAGGTCTCGCTACACAGAAAGTAATCAATGAATGAATGAATCTTAGATCATATCCTGTCACAGCTAATCAACTAATTTTTATTGCTATGATGTTCAAAATAAATTATCACAGACTAATCTATCATGCATTATCTTCATCCATGGACCAACAGAGCAATTCAGATGTCCAAAGTTCTGTTTTGTTCACTCACATAGAATGAAACTGGTTAAACCAGGCACCATTATGTAAGTACGCCAGGTATGATTCATAAACAAGAAAATTAGCCAAAGCTTTTGGACAAACTGAATCATAGCAAACAAAAGGCAAAGCAAAGAGAACAAAGCAGAAGTAAGGTGCTTAAGGAAAAACCCTGGTTTTGGCACAGATCCATAAGAAAAACAAAAACTGTCTATTAGGTACACAGTCAGAGTAGGGCCATTTGTCAAAGGTCTGTAGGAACAAACTCTAAGTGGCTGTCTTACATGTCTCAAGAGGCAGAACCGAGCTGATGCTGTCAACTGCCGGTGCTGTAGCTCCAACTGCAGGAGCTCTAATTTGACCTCCTGAGAAAGAATCCCAATTAGAACCACATAAAGGAAGCCATTTAGACATGGTGCTTTGGGACAAGTCTGACCCAGTGTGTCAATGTCAACTGAAACAAAAAACTAAAGGAACTTTCTCAAGCACGTTGTCTTTTCTAGATAAAAGCTAAAGACCTTTTAGACCCAGCTTTTGAAGCAGGCTTCCCTGGACTAAAATGAGGATGACTCAAATACTGAAAGCCAGCTTGATTTTTTTCCCCCAAAGTCTGATGGTGTACTTTGTGAAAACAGAGGAGTAACATAACAAGCTATATGCCATATTCTAGCAAAATTAGCTAGTTAAGAATGTTTAATTCTTAGTGGTCAAACAGCAAACTATGAAAGGTATTCATCTGTTAGTGATTTTAAATTTGGCTTCCTGTCTCAATTTGCCATCACCGCTGATTCCTTTTGGAATTGCCCCAAGTCTACACTATATTGCTTTTGCTACATCAACTACAAAGCAAACTCATATGCTGAGATACAAAAACTAAGGCCTGTTTGAAGATATAAGGGGGAAAGAGTATGGGAAAAAAGGGATAATTTAGGATTTCAACTATAAATCACACGGATACAAGAAAATAGCATGAAACAAAGCACAAATGCACTCTATTCCATCCAGTTTTTGTTTTCAGTGAACTGTAGATTAAAGGTTCTTATTTGCACTCCAGTGAGTCGTTTAATCAGTTAAGGTTTTGCAAATGTACATTTTTCTGTGTATAGGTACTATACCTTTCATTAGATTCTCAAAGATGTCTGTGACCCAACAAAACTCAAGAGCCACTTTTCCAGATTTATGTGAATTTGCAGGTGTATTCTATCTATAGTATCTAAAGCACCTCTTTCATTTTCAACCTAAGCTTGACAAAAGCAAAAGTATCACAGCAAAGAAGTGCACAAGACCTAGGGCAAGGTCATACGCCTACATTCAAATTTTTAACTGATAGTCAATTGCCTCCCATGTAGCTCCTGAAATTGAACAACTTACAAGGCATTCCCAGGAAGGACACAGTGACTGAAGGAAGAGAAGAACTGTGTATTTTGGATATTCTCAATTAATGAAGAAATTGAAATAAAAGTTCACAAAATGAATTTTGACTCAACAAAAATTACTGGGATTTTTTAAAATCTCATATCTTCAAGATTACGTCTCATTGAAAAACTCGAGTTAAGACAACTAAAATCCAAAGAGCATACTCCAGTAAGATCTTAACCATTTTCAATTAACTCAGCATAGGAAATTTCCTGGTAGATGACCTCCTCAGTACAGTGCACAGAGGCAAGTTGTTCCATAATTTAGTCAACAGAATAACTTTAGGTGCTTCCTGTAGGGTTTTTCCAATATATTCACCTGTACTATTTCATAATTCCTCAAGGGAACCTAGAAGACAACATGTTCAATGTGTACATAAAGAAACATGGTAATCATTCCTCCTAAAGAGAATGATAATCACCTCTCTTAAGGAGAGATAATAATACATTCAAAAGCATGTTAATACTCTTGCTAAAGTAAAATTTAAAGGTTGGCACAGTTTTATTTCATATTTATTTATAAATCACCAATCCTGTCTTACAAGGATTTTGATAGGTTATTGGTAACAGACAACCATCTATATATAAAAAATACATATTTTGCAAGTATAGCTCCCTGCTTATGCCCAGGGGAGCAGTCGCTGAAACGAGACACTAGGCTATTGGCACCTAGCGCGTGTCCATACAGCCACTGCTGCAGAGCACAGTGTGGGGCACTGTGCCATTCCTGGCGCTAAAGCACACGCAGGATCAAAGGCACGGGCATAACTGGCATGCCACCATCTAGAGCTCTAGATGTGGAGCCAGCACTAAAGCCTCTGAATACTTCTATATAAAATTACATGAACGTTGACAAACCACCTGTTAAACTAAAGAAAAAAAATAAATTGTGCCCCTATAAGACCACTTTTCCCTGTGTATTTCTGTAAAAATGGTTCTTTGAATTTTTTATGCATATATTCTACTTTAAATGCTTTGCAATATCCAGCCTATGGAGAGTTATGACAATTTAAATTAAAAAACAAAAAAAGAAAATTTTACATTTTAGTTTATCAAAATGCAAAATGCTTTAGGGTTGTGAAGGAACACCTTTGTTAAAATGTTTACCAATCTGTGTGTCTTCCTGTGAATGCCAATGTTTTAAAGACAAAAACAAAAAAACAAAAAAAAAACAAAAAAAAAAACAGATTAAACATTTTCCCAACAATGCCTCCAACTCTCCCCAACTAAAACCCTTCTAGGAAATACTATTAAAAACCTGTATTCTCCTATGTAGTATATTCTTTTATTCAGAACATGTTAAATATGCAGGCATAATGGTAGTAAAGCAAGGTGGAAATAAACATAAAAGACAAGATGTTAATCCACTTATAAAAAACCTACTAAGTATCTACAATATTCTAGGAGCAAATCTGGGCTCCAGAGATAAAAAGAAGACTAAGTCATGGCCCTGCCCTCAAGACTATCCATAAAAGGGACAGAGATCATGGGCAATTACTGGAATTAAATGTGATTCGTGGATCTAGAGAGCTATGTACATGGTACTGTGCCTCAGTGGTTTACAGAAGGTTTTGCAGGGAACAAACTTGAGAATTTTAAAGAAAATACCCTAAGTTATAAAGTTTTAACACTATATTTTAAACAGTCACCTGCTTCAAAAAATCAGAAGGAAGAAATGGTTATACGTTGAACACTTTCCTTGTAACACCTGTCCATAGTTACCTTGCTCTCCCTTAAGCATCCAATGTTAACACAAGAGTCTCTTATAACACTCTAATATTGTTTCCCTGATTAATAAAGGCTTTGCTTGCCAATGACATTCTCATGAGTATATTGCATTTTATTATGTATTTACGTAGTATGTATTTTTTTATGACTAAAAGCCACTCTGTAGTAAGTAGAGCAATCCATAAAAACAGACTTCCAATGTTAGTACATATCAAGTAAAATTCTCTTTTTACTAAACATGCTAAAAAATTTTTTATAATGCTTCAAAGTAGAGAAGAAGAAAAGAAACAGGAAACAAAATAAAAGAAAATATAACATGCATTCTAGATGGAAAAAAGAAAATGGCAAGAATACCTTTAAAAATATGCTCCAGTACAAGGCTTTAATTAAATCTAAAATTACTGTCTCAGATAATTGAATACATTACTTAAGTGGGTAACTGGGTTATGAGCTAACCTAATGTTCGCTATGCTTATAGTGGTGAGTCTGGTGACAATTTTTTAATGAAATAGAAAGATAATGTACATGGGCAGTTGTCACTTCTCTTCACTACTAGAGACACGCACAAGAATACACATGACAGGGAATCCTCCGCACCCCACGCTTTCCAGCACCACCCCTGTCCCACCATCCTTTGCTAGATCTTTGCCTCTCCAGCACTGGCTCCCTCAGGATTTCTTCCAAATAACTACAATGGCCAGCAGTTGAGTAATTTGATAGTATGAAGTATGGTTCACAATATAGAATGAAGAAAAGGAAAAAGAAAGAGCTATGAAGAACATTAATCATGAAGAAAACTGTAAGGAAAAGGCTCCAATTTGAGGTATTCTAAACTCACAAGACAGGATTCTCACTATGTAGCTAAAATAGTGGATTTAGAAAGTATTATCAATATTACACCATTTCTAGCATTTTGGAGGCAGAAGAGTGAAATCCACAGGAACAGAAGAAATATTCATGAGCTAGCAGAGAGGATCAAAAATGTGAAAGCAAGCAAGCTTGTCAGCATGATAAACAAATAGAACAATCTACATATAATATAGAGGCAATCCAAACAAAGAATGCTAGTGAGGTAGGAAATAAAACTGATTACCACAGAACAAATGACACAAAATCAATATTTAAAATCATGTACTTTCAAAGAGGTCAGAGTGTAAAATAACAAAAGTTTATAATTGTGACAAAACCAGTTTCTCTTATAATAGGTAAGTAGAAAAACTATAAAAGATACCATGCTTGGAAGGGAATAGGGTAATAAAGCTATGACCGAAGTTTAAACACCAGGGCCAAAATTTACATTGTTTTTTCTAATTTATATTCTATCATAGAAATTTGTATTGCTTTTCTTAACTGAGAGTCAAGATATATCCATGAGTAAATAAAGGTCTGAGAAAAAACACAATCACTCCTTAAAGTTGAACATATGTGTAAAGTTGAGGAAAAGAATATCTCTTTTGTTCATTTTTAATGTCTGAATTAGCAAAATAAAATCAAACAAAAATGTTAACTTATGTTTATAAATAGAGCAAACTATTAACAGAAAGTAAAATTGCCTTGGAAATTGGCCATACTTAACCCCAAGTAATAAATATTATTGCAAGTTTTTGTTTTTAAATTGAAGGTAAAGAAAAGCAGAGGAGATTTCTACTTATTTTATATTTTTATACCTAAGTTCGCCCCGCTTCAACCTGTCATGGATAAGCCACTACTACCTACAAGACGCCTTGGGAACAGGCTCTGTCCATCTGCACAGTTTAGCATATTTGCACTAATTACTACAAGACTGGCCTATTGTTGGCCCCTCAAACAGTCAGTGAGCCTGAGGTCAGCAGGAAGAGCTGTATGACCCACGCACTGACCCCAAGGGATGGCCAGTGACCTGCTGGCCTGACCTGTAAGTGAGGAAAGAACTAAAAATTCTCATTAGGATTCACTCTTTTTTTTAACTCAAAAAATAAAGTTTTTAAATGAGCATATCCTAAAATCCCTTTACCAACCTACTTATTATGTAATTGGCTTATTTCCTTTCATTACAACAGTACAGTATTTTATTTTTAAATTTTGAATTTTGTTAGACTCTGTACCTCTTATATAATCCATATAGGAAAATTTATAATAATTTATATATTATAAGTATTTTTCTAATTCTCTTTTGAGACAGGGTTCTCACTATGTTGTCCAGGTTAATTGTGAACTCCTGGCCTCAAGTGATCCTCCCACCTTCACCTCTCAAAATGCTGGGATTACACACATGGCCTCAACTATTTTATATGAATTTCAACTACACCATGATCTAGTTGGGGAACTAGAACCAGGGGAAATTTTGCACCCAGGAGAAATTTGACAATCCCTGGATACATTGATTCTTGCAACTAGAAGGTGTGACAGGCATCTACTGGGTAAAAGTCAAGGATACTGCTAAATATTCTATAGTGTATGGGACAGCCACACAAAACAAAGAATTATCTGGTCTGAAATGCCAATAGTGCCAAGGTTGTTCTAGTTGATAGAAACCTGAATTGGTTCATCTTATTGATTTGCTTTATAATCTAGTAAATCAGTTCTTTCTTTCTTATCCCTAAATATCTACATCAAGTAACATAATATTGTTCCTATAATTACCTGGATTGATTGTTTAAATATAAGCTTTCTGAACCCCTGATGATGAATCTGAATTGTTAGGAGAGAGACAAGGGAATTTACATTGATATCCAGCCCTGTACTCTTTCTGCTGCACTCTGAATTGTGGAAGCCAAATATCTTCTTGGCTTTATATAACAAAGTGTTTGTTTTTCCATGTTTAAACTCTGGAATTTATATTGTATTTTCTTAAACAATTCAGAAAAACAAAAACAGGTAACATTCCAGTTACTATATTAATACTTTAAAATTATACTGCAGATGGAAAAGACTTTGGAGTTCATTTGTAAAACTTTCTTATAGGTGAGAAATAAGATGAGAAGTGCCTGAGATTCCCGGACCAGTTAGTGACTTCACCAGGGACCGTGTGTTTACTCGAGTAAGGTATGAAGAAGTAGTTCATTCCAAACCTCAGGCAACAGGTAACATCTAGTGAATCATTCTGCAGCACCCTGAACTTCCTGTGTGGTCTCTGTCAGTCATTCCAACATCATATCCAATGCTCTGCTTATGGGGCCAGGAAAGTAATGTAGAATCAAGACTATAGAAAAGAACATGAGGACATTTTTAAGATAATATAGAATTCAATTCAAATTAGCATAATATGGTACAGTTGACATAAATGCAGGCAATTGAAGATATAGCAGGAGAAATATATCAGGAAAGGCTTCCTGTAGAAGGTTTTGCATCAAATTTTGAAGGAAGAAGAGGCGAAAGACTGGCTAGAAAGAGGTATAGGGCATTTTTGGTACATGCAAAGGCCCAAAAATAGAAATTAGAAAATCAAAGTCAGAGAACTGCAAGTAGCTGTTAAGTGACTGGAGCAGGCAGATCATACTGGAGAGTGCTCAGAAATTAATTTGTTAAGGTCAGCAGTCTAATGCAGAAAAGGGAAAAGAAGTGGTAAAATCATCCAAGTGCCAGGCTGTACGGATTCTCAAGACACCTGCAACTACTGTCCATCAGCTTGTTTTGCTTCCTACATAGCAGTTGTGACTCCCTAAAATCATTTTTATTTACCTACTTGGCTTTTCTTGATCTCCTTAACTACAATGCAAGTTCCATGCACTGAGTTTGGGTTGCCAGGAGGAATGTCTAGAGTCAATTAGAGCACTTTAAAATGAGGTGGATAGTATGGGAGCTATAGAAATAAGAATGAGTGTGACTAACATGAATTAGATGGAAACAGTCAAAGTTTACTAGACTGTTTAACAGCTGATTTACCTGCTATGCTACAGATGTGGCCTGAGAGGCACTGTCTGACAGAGACCAGCCTCACTGAACATGTGGGGAACTGGCATCCCAGCAGCTGCCTGAACATGGAGAAGAGTTAATGACCTCCTCTCCAGGGAGTGAATTCATTTTAACTAATGTGAATTTTACCCAATTTCTTAAAAAGGGAGCCAATGGATAAGTCGTTCTCTCTTTCTCCCCTTGAGGCAATGTTCTGACATGCATTAGTTCCTATGTCCTCTCTGATGATGTGCTGTGAGACTGAGCCATCTTTGGGGCGCTTCTTGTGAAGCTGCAGCCTGGTGAAGTTCACCTCCTTATATTTGTTCACCTACCTTTCACCTCCCCTGCTCTGCTCCGTTTCCCACTCACTTCTGCTTCCCTAGGTTTGCACTCCCCAGTAAAGTGCCAGGATGTTAAGCTTCTGACTCAGGCCATGTTTTCTGGGCATCCCAGGCAAAGACAAAAGCTATCCTACCTACTAAATGAAACTCAGCCCAAGTACTTAGTGTGCTGATTTTCAATCTATGTGGTCAAATCCAGCAAGGTTTAGAGATGTGTACAGTGTTACTAAGTGTGTGGCACAGGCTTTACATTGCCAGTTCATCTGCCCAAAATTGTTTCCACCAGATACAATGGCCTTTGCTGCAGCCATGTAAAAACTGACCAGAGTTTTTTGGCCTATATGACTAGAGAATATGCAAGGTGAGGTATGAAGGAACTGAGGACAAAAGAGAGGTAGGCTAGCAACACAGAGAAAAGAAGCAACAGGGAAATGGAAGCAGACTAATTGCAGAAGATCAACCATTTCCCCCCAGCAGGAACTCCTGCTGCACAGGCTGCGTGGCAGATTTTGGAAGCCTAAACAGCATAAATGGCTCAAGGTGTTTTCTGATGAATGAGGTTTTACTTCTTTGGCAGGTAACTGAAGTCTGACTTTGGGAACAAGAACACCTGGAAGTCAGCTCAGCTCTTGAACTACTCCCAATTCCTCATATCAGGTTCATTATGAGAAGCCACCTGTGTCTCTGCTCATCAAATCCTGCTGGTTTCTGGTTCTGATCTGTTGCGATGCACCAAAGAGTCATTTTTATTTACAAAAGTAAAATAAATAATTCATAAGGATTTCCTGATCCTTCAGCCTTCAGCCAATGTGAAATTGGTCTATGTTGATGATCACAGAATTGTAAATTGCTTCAACACTTCTGCTAAGTAATTACTTAATCCAAGTAGTAAAACCTGAGTAACATAAATTAACGAGTGGTATGGCTCAGTTTTAATTAGTGAAAATTATGAATTACAAAGGTTTTTTTTTTTTTTTCTTTTTAAGAAATGCTTACAGAAGAGAATGCTACGTATTCACCAAAC
The DNA here is from genome assembly GCF_043159975.1 of Macaca nemestrina. Taxonomy (NCBI): domain Eukaryota; kingdom Metazoa; phylum Chordata; class Mammalia; order Primates; family Cercopithecidae; genus Macaca; species Macaca nemestrina. The sequence continues at coordinate 79,937,118 of NC_092127.1, read as the reverse complement.
TCCGCTTGCTTTTTCTCTTGGGCACACAATGGAATGTAGGCAGAAGTAGGCCTGGCTTGTGCAAGAAACCTACTATGCAAATCCTCTATGATTTTTTCCTTTTCCTATTCACTGCTTGATGAGAGAGGAAGACACAGCCCTAAAAGGAATTCAGCATAGTCAAACAATGAAAGAATCCTGGATCCCTAAAAGAACACAGAGCAGAGACATCTCCTCTACCCCCAGACTTTCATCTCCCACATGGGAGACTGGAGTTTGACCTAACCAAGAAATACATTTGTTTGTCTGTTAGTTGGTTGGTTTTGTTTTTTAATGTTAATAGACAGGATTTGAGGAAATTGTTGGTGTAAACAGTGTTGGTTACTCCAACTGGTGCAAGTCTGTAATTCAAACTAGGTTAGCAACATTCATTTAATCATTTAAATAATAAGAATCATTTATCTCATGTGTTAATCTGTTCCTAAAGTCCTCTAGGGTGCATGCTTTATAAATGGATAGTACCAAATAAAATTATGTGAATTCATTTTATCAAATGGTTCTTCTATGTTACATGAGGATGCTTTTTGTTCTTTTAAATATTTTAAGCATTTCCACAACAATTTGCTTTATGATATTAATTAGCAATATGAAATTTCCAGCCCAGTCTATCTCAATAATCACAATTATATCTAGTTAGAAACACCACCACTTTCTTGCTTTTCAATAATTTGCTTATTACTAAGTCTGGTTGGATGTCTCGCAGAAATATGTTTCCAAAACCACTGAGCTCTACTTCATTCTGTGGTTTTAGACTCCACACCTGAATTCCGAGATGTCTTCCAAACGTTTGCAACAAAAACTGTTACTTCCAAATAGAAAAACAACATATGATAATAGTCATGTAACATCCTTTGCACATAGAACTAGACTGCGTATTCTCTGAGTTATCAGAAATAAGAATTCAAGCATATATATTAACTCAAATTTAGGTCGTAAGCAGGAAAGGGCAATTTAAATTTTTTTTAAGTTTTATAGCTTTCAGGCAGAATACAGACAGTGGTCACAAAGTCCTCATGCATGTAGGCTAAGAAAAAAACTTCTTAGCTAACAGCAAAGACCTAAAATCAGTTATCAGGGTCATCTCTAATAATTTCCAAAAAAAAAAAAAAAGGAAATAGGTAAAATTAAAGCATACATATACAAAGATCTTTAAAGGGAATTTTGGACACTGTCCATCGTTTAAAAAATAATGAAGGGCCAGCTATGGTGGCTCATGCCTGTAATCCCAGCACTTTGGGAGGCCGAGTCAGGAGGCTCACTGGAGACCACGAGTTTCAGACCAGCCTGGGCAACATACTGAACCCCGTCTCTACAAAAAAATTTAAAAATTAGCTGTGTATGGTGGGGCACACCTGTAATCCCAGCTACTTGGGAGGCTGAAGCAGGAGGATCACTTGAGCCTGGGAGATTGAGGCTGCAGTGAGCCATGATCATGCCACTGCACTCCAGCCTGAGCGACAGAATAAGACTGTCTCAAAAAAGATAATAAAGAATTAGTAGTCATGATGGTGTATACTAGTGAGAAAAAGTATAGTTCACGTTAAGTGTATGCTATCTCCATAATATTAAGAACTTTTTAAGTAAATTAAGTGTAATTTTAAAATTGCATTAAGCACAGTCTCTAACTAGAAGAAAGCTTGTACATAAACAGTTGTTCAATATAAATGTTTATTGAGCTGATACATCTTTAGCATCAAAAACATCTGGAAATACAACATTTAAAAATTCCAATTCTTTAAGATCTTGCTTTAAAAAAATGACTTTTTTAGTTGAGATTTCCATTTTTCCTTTTTAAAATAACTTGCACTAAGAATAAAATTAGTTCAATTTTTCAACTTAAAAGTCATATACATACTGTAGTGCCTGAATTTCGAATCAGAAGGATTCAAATCAGTGTAAGTTGTCTATGAGTGGGTGAAAGTGTGTGTATTTTTAGTTGCAACTTATAAGATGAGCTAAAAGTATTCCATGGCATATTCTAGATTTCCTACTGAATAACAAACGTATTTCATTTGGCATGTCTAGTAGATCAATTGTCTCAATCTCTTTCCTTCCATCACCACTTATGCTTAAACATCCTTAAAGCTTTTCCTGTAAATACAGCTGGGATACAGCTTCTTTCTGCCAATCTATTATTCTGTCACTTTGCCTTCTTTTATGTCCTCAATCAAATAAGTGTTGTTTTCCTGCTTTTATTTTGGCTGAGAATTCAACTGAATCAGTTTTCCAACAAATCTGGTGCATAGAATTCTAATTTTCCCTATTACTTTTGCCTCCCAAACAAAAACAAGCCATCTACTGTGACTCTACTGTATTTGGAGTTGAAACAGGTGCTCTGTCTTCCTAAGGCCTAAACATTAAAGTATTTGTGAAATGGGATTTGTACTGCACTGATCTGTGTAAAGTCATAGCTAACAACAACACATATTTACAATGAAAAGACTTCCTGGCACTGTGAGCACACAAGCCTTAGGAGGGTTCTAAATGTTGCACTGTGCCATTGTGTTTCTCTCTGGAAAGTAATGCCAAATAATGCATTCATTGAGTGTGAATCTAATATACAAATTAGAGCTTGTGACTAATGGGTTTTTCAAGAAGCATGAAATTCCTTTTTGTAATTGCTGAGTAATAGACATTTCTACTGAATTTGGTATTTCTATGAGAGTTTCTTTCATTCTAGTTAGTGACTGGAAAATCTGCAAGAGGAAAGTACTTATAGGTAGTGGGAAAGATTCATGTAAATACCGTGCCTTTGAAGTTGGGGAGTTAATTTTAATAAAGTTTCTAGAAAATGAATATGATCAATGAGGTCTTTGTTTAACAAATTTGCTTTTCTTGAATCTTACAAAATGAAATGAAAATGGGAACGGTGCCCTGTTAGACAAATGTTCGTGAGGGTATTAAACAAAAATCCTATAGGAATTTGTGTAACATCTTAAGTAGGTTTAAATAATCCTTGAAGTTGAACCAGAAGTACATTTTATAAAACTCATCTTTCTCTCTCAGGAGTCCCATTCAGGATAACATGTGTGCAAATCCTAGGCAATATATGGCTGCAAAGTGAGGCAAGGGACACATCAAGAGTAAAGCCAAGTTCTTTCTGAGTTATGCCCTATAACTCCTCTGTATTTTGGTCTCTAATTCCATGTGTGTAATACAAAATGAAGAAATAAAGCTTTTTTTCTCTATGGCCTCCTGAATGAATGAACATAAGTTTGAGAACATCTAGGAAAAATAAATACTTATTGTGTCAGGCATTATTCTTAAAATGTATCATTATGACATTTCTATCATTTTAGGAACAACCTTAGGATAATTACATTTGTAACTGTAATTGAAGTGATAAGATTTCACCCAGTTCTCTATTTTTGTAAAATCAGCTTCTCTTCTTCCCCACTCCCCCTGCTTACTTCACTCTCCCTTGCTTTTGAGTTACTTCACGTACATTAACTTGGGGCTGAACGCTGTGTTAAGCTCTGGATATACCCCACTGACAAGATGAATGAGTCTCTTACAGTCTAGAAGAAAAGACTAGCATTGAACAAGTAAAAGGAAAAAAATGGAGAGGTACCAATGTTTTGGGGACAAATAACAGAAGACAATCTAGAGTGACACAAAAAACTTATCTGTAATTTCAGATCAATGAAGGGAGGTCGGCCAATTAATGATTTCATGGAACTAGAGAAACAATTTTATCAAAACTGTTTATCTTGGCCTCCATTCATGTATTTCCTTAATTCTGCAACCCAGTCAATTTGGGTAGAAAGGGCATGGATAACCTTAACTAGTTGGTTTTTTAGGTTGCCATTTATGAGGCTCCTAAGAAAGAATGATGAACTAAAACTTGAGAATCCATATCTCTCACAATGGCTCATTGTTTCTTCTGAACAAGGTTCTGCATCTTCATGAAAAATTAAATGGAGCCATGGCAATTCCTTGGCTAGGATTGTTTTCAAGGTTATGTGAAATTTTAGTACATCCCTCTGAACTCTTACTCCACGGAAATCCTACATTCTTGCTTTCTATTCTGGCTTTAAAATCCTGATAAGTTTAAGTGAATTTATTAGAGCATACTCACCATCATGGACTGAAGAAATATTACTGAATAAATATGGAGATCAAAAACAACTACCAGCAAAAGAGTGGGGGTATTAGCTAGTACACTTTGTAAATTCAACGACTTTCTCTTGCTTTAGAGTTTCACCATAACTTATGATTTTTCCTTTGACTTAAAATAGGAAATATAATTATTCCAACTAATTTTATTGTATGCATTTTACACAGAAACAAACACATAAACAATCCTTAGAACACTCAGTCATAGAAGATTCACAAATTTCTATTATTATTTATAGTATATCCTTTTCTAAACTCAAAATATACCGATGGAGTTCCAGTTTCAATTGACATATATGACTCTCAGGAGCTACTATATATCATATTAAAGTGTCCTTGCAGAGATGTCCTTTCAGGGCTATGCCAAAAGTTTAATCTGGAACCAGACAAAACTAAACCAAGCTGTGACTCAAACTACTTCAGAATGGGATTCAGAAAGTATCATAGGCATATAAATCCTAAGATTTACCCTAGAGAGAATAAGATGTTTTTAAACCAAATTTCTTAGGATCTTTTTGTATCTCTTGATGTGAATTCATTGGAACGTCCATATTTGCCATTCTGCATCCACATATTGAGCAGCTTAGCCTCTCTCTGGGCATCTCTCACCTGTACTACTGTGTGTGCCTCTAGGCTACTCTCCACAACATCTCCCTCCTCCACACCATGCACATAATTCTTGTTAAAAACCTGATAATATCCTCTTGTCTAAAAGCTTCCCCATGCACCCCACACTCAACGGCATACATTTTAATTATTTAACTTGGTAGAAGTGTCCTTATATAAATACATCCCCAAACTACCTCTCTAGCCTCAGCTACCGTTCCACTTCATTCACTCAGTGTGTCCTGCCACATATGCAATACCTCCTTTCTGCCCATATGTGCTCCTTGCTAAATCCTTCTGTATATACAATTTACTTTGCTTAAAATTATCTACTCTTCCATTCTCTGCCTGGCAAACTCCCTAATCTAGCTTCTCTAACGTAGCCAGGAATGGTTAACAAAGTTGTCATGGTAATTTGCTCATCAGTGTTGACACTTACTTGTGTGCCTTATGATATGACTCATATTTGTCTGTATTCCCTTTTCCTTCACTTGCTGTAGCTTACATAATCTCTGATGGCAAAGACCATGTCTTGATTATCCTTGCGTGTTTGCATATATCTATATCTCTATCACCTGTCAAATGCTTTATATAAGTGCTCAATGACAACTGGATAAATGATTTTTCTTAAGACATATTCAGACTGAATTGAACCATTTAGGCTAAAATGATCAGCCTCTATTGCAGCTGTAGAAATTTTAGTTTGACAAAATAGTCCAAATGAATCTATAAAACAACTAATTTCCATTATAATATGGTGAATTATACCATACCTCTTCTTCAACTAATTTATTTGGATTTGTATTTAAAAGTTTACCTAAAGTCACAGGAATATATATTTTTCCTTCAAAAGGGAAAAGAGCAAAAGAAATAAATGAAAATATTTAAAATTGTCTTATTATACAGCCTGCATCTTTGCAACATATTATTATACTGGTATTGTCTAATTAGCCCCAAGAGTTACAAAATTCAATATTTAAAATTCCATACTTATTGAAAACTGTATTACTTCATATATTTATGTGAAAATGTATAATATATAATAAATGAATAAACATTCATATTAATTGTACAAGTCAAGAAAATAAATATTAAAAGGTTTAGTGTTTCTAGCTATGAATATTGGTTCAGATAAAAATATGTCATAGAACTATTCTGACTTGAGGACATGTTCCATAAATTTTACTGAATCAATATTTTCTATAGGGAAAATGCAAGCAAGGAGAAAATTAAACAGTATTCTACGTTTATTTTTCTGATAATTTATTTACTAAGGAGAAGAGATAATTCCCTAATAGGGAAGATGACAATTACTGATACAATTTTATTTATATGCTAAAAAAGTATAATTCTTGAAACAGGAAATCCATACCAGGTCCTTCTAAAAACATTTTATGATAAGCAGCTTTCACCTCTTCTGTTTATTCAAATAGCAAACTGGATTTACTCCTGTTCGGTGCAGGCCGTACAATTCACACATCGTTTCAGGAGTTTGAACACCAATATTCAGTGTGAACTCTTACTGTCTATGAATGCCTAAATGATCTTCTGATTGAAAAACAAAAAACAAAAACAAATAAACAAAAAACCTGACTCCTGGGTAGCAAAGAAAATCTGAACTTATTCTAACTCAATTCAGAGTACACATGTCCATGGTATGCCCCCAAATGCATGGCTGGGTAAGGAGATCATGAGATGGGCAGGTGGAGAGGAAGGAATAGAAGGAGAAATAAATTCATTTTCTTACTTGAACTCAGTAAGATTCCTTAAAATGAATAACACATAGTGGTATATTTACTTGTAAACAATCCTTTGCAGAAATAGCTTAAGTGTCATCCAAAGTTTTTAAACAATGAATCAGAACATATTCTCCCTCAATCCCGTTGTCCAGGTGTGACATGTAGACCTAACTGACCCACATTGTGCTTCTATGACCATTTCACACAGTGGTAGTTCCTGTGGGTACTGTCTGTTGCTTTCCAGTTCCTCTATCAACTGCAAATGTGTACAGGCACTTCCCAGAGGATGCAAGCTGCATGAGGGAAAGAACTGTTTTTTATCTTTTTCACTTCTGTATCTCTGGTCCCCTGCTGCCCGGTACATTACTACTGATGGAATGAATGAATGTGAACCCTACCACCAAGACCTATTACCCATTGTATCCTAGCCCTTCTATCCAGTGGAAGGTCACATGGACAGAACCGGATGACTAAAAAGGAGCAGAAGGAGGCATCCCAGAGGCTCCAGCCAGAGTCTTGCCAACTAAGAGTGCTGGGACTCTTACCCCAAAGTTCTCATTTCTTGCCTCACTTCATTGACTGACAAAGATTGAGTAAAACAGACAATGCAATACTTCTGACTCACCTCCCCATATTCCCAAATCCACATGTTGAAAGCCTAATCCCAGTCTGATAGTATTTGAAGATGGGGCCTTTGGGAGGTATTTAGGTCATGAGGGTGGAATTCACATGAATGGGAATAGTGCCCTTATAAGAAGAGGCCAAAGAACTAGCTAGCTCTTTAACTCTGAGAAATAAGTGTTTGTTGCTTAAACCATCCAGATTATGGCATTTTGTTACAGCAACTCAGGCTAAGACACATTTTCTCTTATCAAAATAGAAAGTGAATGGTGTGAAGTAAAAAGTGAAAATAAGATGAGAAATATTAAAAACTCCTCTATCATAGTTATTTGTCTTTCTCTGAGCTCTTCCAAGGTAAGTGCTGTATTTTATTCATCTTTGAATAGCCACTACTTTGATGTAACTCCTGACATGTAATTGGTGTTCAACATATATTTGTAGAACAAATGACGGCCACATACCTTGAAATGCATGCAAATAAGATAATCTGTTTCCTACAGATGATGAATATCCAGGACACCTCTCACATGAGCCCTCTAGTCCCCTGACTGTGCTCCCCAAGGTATCAGTGATGTGAAGTCCACGCCTTTGTTTAAAGACCAGTCTCCACAGAGGATATGGGTCTCTGTGTTGACACAGAGACAGAGATACCCCAGGGAACAAGGCCTAATGAGAAAATTTAATAAAGTGTTTCCCCTTCAAGGGGTTAGGATCTGCTATAATCATTCCAGGCATTTTAAGGGGTGTACGTCCTGCAGGGCCACCTGAACCATCAGCACTGGAAGTCTGAGATGAGGCAGGAGCAATTTGCTTGCTGAGCTCACTAAGAACATTTCCTTCTACTTAAGCCTCTTTTTGCTTCTCCCTCCATCCACTGTTCCAAAATATTTATTGCACCAGGCACTGTGCTAAGGGATGGGGCTAAGAAAAATAAATAATGCAGTTATATATAGTCTTTGTCCTTACAAAATGCACTGCCAAGCAGGAGAAACAGATATTTAACCAAGCAGATACAAAAAATGTGATAAGATATAATCGTGGAAGAATAAGGTATTTGTCAAGAAGAGAATCCCAAGGTGGTGGGAGTGGGAGGCAGAAAAGGTATCCCTGAGGCAGTAATGTCTAAGTTGGGACCTGAAGATGAATTTAATTGATTTAAGCCTCTCTACAAGTCCACGTCCTGACCACAATCCGATCCTTCTTGCCTCCTGTGGGTCTAAGTGTCCTGCCTGTAGTACCATAATCCATCTTGATTATAATCCATCTTGATTATACCACTTTGCCACAAACCATTTCAGTTCTGTAATAACTGAACTCTCTTTCGTCCTGTTAGGATGCTAAAATCTGGAATCCCTCTCAGAGGCCTAAGTTTGAAAGTTTCTCTAATGCAATTTGGTTGAATAAACAGCATTCTAAAGTCTCTTAAGTCTGAGAGTGGCAATACAATGTTCCGTGTACCTTTAAAACAGCCACTCCTCATTCTGTCAAGCCGTCACTGTATCTAAGTTTAATGTGAAAACAAATTAAATCCACATAATAGAAGGTGCATCAAGGGGTATGCAGTAACATGACTGGCTGGTCAACAAACATGAGATATTATACAAATACTATTTAAAATGTCATCTTTAAGCATTTCAAACATCTTAGGATTGATGACATTCTATCTAGTAGCTTGCAATGTAAAGAAGTTTGATCTTTAGAAAAGTACCATTAGAAGTTGCCAGGGTACTTCTTAAAATTGGACATTATAGAAACCATACTTTAAGGTGCGAGGTTTGTGTGTGTGTGTGAGACAGGGCCTCACTCTGTCATGCAGGTTGGAGTGCAGCAGTGCAATCATAACTCACTGAAACCTCCAACTCCTGGGCTCAAGTGATCATCCTCTTTCAGCCCCCTGAATAGCAAGGACTACAGGCACACACCACCACATCCAGCTAATTAAAAAAATATATATATAGTAGAGATGAGGTCTCACTATATTATCCAGGCTGGTCTCAAACACCTGGGCTCAAACAATCCCCCAGCCTCAGCCTCCCAAAGTGCTTGGATCACAGGCCAACGAATTCTGATATCCAAGATATTTCTTGATTAATTAAATGTCCTTCAGTTAGATTCCTGACTGATATATTATGGGAAATCTTATTTTGAGTGTATTAAATTGCATTGCATTAAAGAAGCATACAATTTTACAGTATATGAGAATATGCAAAGTAATACTCTTTTTTTACTATGAAATTGATTACTTTTCTACGAGCTTCTCTATGAGTATTGCTTTTCTATGAGCCACCAAATGGCAAATCTGAACTGGCAATAATACTAGTGTAAAAGAAATTTAATTACAGAAATTTTCACAGAATAAGAACTCAGTTGGTTATATGTCAATAATTACATTCGGTTTAAAATAAATCATCCATAAACTCAAAAACATAATTATTGTCAGATATAATTCTTATATATTCAGTACAGGTTGAGTATTATCTTATCCAAAACGCTTGAGACCACAAGTGAGGATTTGGATTTTTTTTTTTTTGGATTTGAGAATATTTGCATTATATTTACCAGTTGAGCATCCCAAATTCAAAACTCCAAAATCTGCAATACTCCAATGAGTATTTCCTTTGAGCATCATCATGTCAGCACTTGAAACATTTTGGATTTTAGAGCACTTAGGATTTTGAATTTTTGGATTTGGGATGCTCAATCCATATGGCTATATTTTTTAATTTTATGAGTATTAAAAGCTAAATACTGAGACAGGTGCTAGCCCATGGAAACTATAACCTTAAGATTGCTTTCCAAATTCTGTCCATAGACTACAAGTAAAAAGGTATCACCTTCAGAATCTTTGACATTTATGAGAAATGAATTCAGCTTTATACCTAAAAACACTAAAAGTCTGTGAATACAAGTAGCAACTGTGGTGTAAGGACTAAAATAAAGCCCTATTTTAAATGTTGCCTTGACATGTGATGAAACCGGGAGGGCCTCAAATGGCCAAACTGCAGCTCCACCTCCCCATTCTGTCCTGACAGACAAAGTCCCCTAGCTAAACATCCCTTTTTATCACAGGGACCAGACACAGCTCCTGCTTATTCCTGAGCAGCAGATTTCAGTTCCCCACCAATCCACAGAGTTTTTCAAGCAAGCCAATCACAACCTCCCATAGGAACCAGGGGGTACTCCACCCTCTTGACACTACAAAGCCCACCTCTTACAGCCTTTGCTCATTGACACTGCTCCTGGGTACAACCCGTCTGTGGCACTACAGGGCATGTGGAGCCCTCCTCCCCCAGCCATGAGAATAAATGACTAGGAAACTGCTGTCAATATCACCTGTCCATGTTGAGTATTGTGTATTCCACCATCCCCAGAACTCTAGGGCAGGAATCTCTCCTTCATCAGTGGGGTAAAAGGGAGGCAATTAAAACAGCAACTTTATTGGCTATTGAATGCAAAATTAAACACTCACCTTTTGTTCTTATAGACTAGGGGTCCTCAAAGCCAAGGCTGCAGACCACTACTGGTCCATGGCCTGTTAGGAACTGGACCTCGCAGCAGGAAGTGAGCAGCAGGTGAGTGAGCATTACCACCTGAGCCCTGTCTTCTGTCAGATCAGCAGTGGCATTAGATTCTCATAGAAACATGAACCCTATTGTGAACTGCGCTTGTGAGGGATCTAGGTTGTGCACTCCTTATAAGAACCTAACTAACCCCTGGTGATCTGAGGTGGAATAGTTTCATCCCCAAACCATCTCTCACCCACTCCCATCTGTGTAAAAGTTGTCTTTCCTGAAACTGGTCCCTGGTGTCAAAAAGGTTGGGGACCTCTGTTATAGACCATCATTTCAGTTGAGTGTTTAGCTCTACTGCCAGAAAAGGATATGGAAGTTTCTAGGGGCTTCGACTCATGGCCAAGGTCATAAAAAATCACATTGAGTTTCTAGCATTACAAAGCAAATAGTTTGTGCCAAACCCAAACCTGGGTTTTTATGCAGCTAATATATTTTGATTTGAACATGGGGGCCCTGAAAGTGAATCTATACCACTCAATGAATATTCCACAAAGTAATCATTATTAACCAACTTTAAGTAGTGTACATTAGCATAGGTTCTGAGGAATCTTGTTCCACTGAACCACAATATTGGGGAACTACACAGCATTCCCAGCATTCCAGTAAGAGTTCTTCATATAAAACATAATTGTGATAATGTCTTAAAAACATGTTACTGGCCGGGCGCGGTGGCTCACGCCTGTAATCCCAGCACTTTGGGAGGCCGAGGCGGGCGGATCACAAGGTCAGGAGATCGAGACCACTGTGAAACCCCGTCTCTACTAAAAATACAAAAAATTAGCCGGGCGCGGTTGTGGGCGCCTGTAGTCCCAGCTACTCGGGAGGCTGAGGCAGGAGAATGGCGTGAACCCGGGAGGCGGAGCTTGCAGTGAGCCGAGATCGCGCCACTGCACTCCAGCCTGGGCGACAGAGCGAGACTCCGTCTCAAAAAAAAAAAAAAAAAAAAAAAAAACATGTTACTTTTCCCCCTCATCGTTTTCATGATTAAATGTTTCTCTACTGGTACATTAAGTCCATTTACTCAAATATTCATAAAACATGAGATTTTATTTATTCATCTTTCCCAAAAATTTAATTTTTAGGAATAGTTTTAATTGTTCAGGGAATAAAATATTTCAATATCTATTGAACTTTTAGCCATCCAATAGTACGTCTAAACCACACAAAATGCCATAGTAGAGTTGAAAACACAGGTCAAGTCCTGTCTAATGAAGACATACAGATGTCTAGTCCTAACTAGTAAGTTTTTTCCTACATCTTTATAAGGCCTATGGTATTGGTATTTTCTAGTTCATTTAAAATTATTTTTAGCTTATACTTTATGACCTACCAAATGTCTTTTCCAGTAAGAGTTAAACCTTAACTTATAGTGAAGAATGTTGTTTGATACAACTGCATTAAAGAATTGTATAGTAGACTATAAATGTTCAAAAAGTTCTAATTGCCATACAGTCATTCATCTATTCAGCACACATTTATTGGACACCTACCAGGGCCACCCATCGATGCCACAAAGATAAACTATACAATCCCTGTCCTCAAGGAGCTCACATAAAAGCTAGAGAGGGCAGTTTGGGAGGCTGAGGTGGACAGATCACGATGTCAGGAGATCAAAACCATCCTGGCCAACATGGTGAAACTATGTCTCTACTAAAATAGAAAAAATTAGCCAGGCGTGGTGGTGCATACCTGTAGTCCCAGCTACTCGGGAGGCTGAGGCAAGGGAATTGCTTGAACCTGGGAGGCAGGGATAGGAGTGAGCCGAGATTGTGCCACCGCACTCCAGCCTGGCAACAGAGCAAGACTCTGTCTCAAAAAAAAAAAAAAAAAAAAAAAAAAAAAAAAAAAAAAAAAAAAGGTAGAGAGGAGACTTGGCTTAAAAGAGTGGAGGATAGAATCCAGGGAAAACACTGATAATTGATGCTTCTCCCAAAAACTAGAAAGGGTCAGCAAATACAGGTTAGGGTGAAAAGAAACAGCGAAAATGAGAAAGCTCCAAGAAAAAGAATAGAGTGTTGAGTGAGTTAAGATAACCTAAGGGTGGTATATTGGGTAGAACTGTGGTCCCCAAAAAGATATGTCCAAGCCCTAGTCCCCACTACCTGTGAGTATGACTTCATTAAAAAAAGGGTCTTTGCAGACATAATTAAGTGAAAGATCTCAAGATGAGATCATTCTGGATTAACCAGGTGCTCCAAATTCAATGACAAGTTTCTTTAAAATAAAAGGAAAAGACACAGACAGAAAAGGAGGAACATAGGGGAGAAGGCCACATGAAGAGAGAGGCAGAGGCAGGAGCTCCACGAGATCAAGGATCACCTGGAGCTACAAGAAGCTGGAAAACCCAAGGCCAGATTCTCCCCCAGAGTTCAGAGGGAACGTGGTGCTGCTGACACCTCGACTGTAGACTGCTGGCCTCCAGAATTGTGAAAGGATACGTTGAATTTGTGTTAAGGCACCAAGTTTGCAGTAATTTGTTACAGAAGCCCTAGGAATCTAATAGAGGTGGGGTACCTGAGAGGGATTTCCTGGTCTAGGAATGAATGGCAGGAAGGAATATGCAAACACACAAAATGAAGTTTCTAAATTGGAAAATAATATTCTCATCTCTGAAGACAAAAAAGACAGAACATAGTGGAGTCTGTATTGGCCTAGATCAGAAGCCCCATCTGTCATTGCCTAGTTGCATCATTGGACACACTCCTCTCAGAGTCTCAATTTCTTTATCTGTAGAGTGAGGGGGACCGAGGAAGAGTAAGTTGAGAGTTAAAACGTAGTGTAAACAAAACCTGAACAACAGCCTACAGATCCACCCACCCATCACTGCATTTGGGGAATGTTGGTAAAAAGCTCTACTTAAAAACATTAAAATGGAATATCTTGTGTTACTCCGGGGACCAAAGTGAGCTACAAAACTTTTATTCTGACAGGTCTCCTCCTTGAACCAACCCCCATCCCAGACCCCATTCCTCCATTTTGATGCTGAACTTTTAGACTAAATACAGTGGGCACCATCTGCTATCAATACAGCCTCTACTCTTCCCAGCCAAGATGAGCTCCAGGCCAAGTTTATCTTGTGAGTTAACAGGAGGTGACAAGCCTGGCAGGACACGAATTCTCCCTGCATGATTGATGCAGCCTGGCTGACCAGCTCCATGCTAATGAGGATGTGCCAGTGCTCCCAACAAAAACATTTTTGAATAATTTAAAACGAAAGCATAAATTGCCAGGTAATGTGATTCATTGTGTAATTACAGTTCCAGGTAAATTTGCGTTGAGGGGTGCCTCTATAGCAAACATCAGTTGACTGCAAACTGCCTATTAGCAAAGTTAACCATATAAATATTGCAAAACAGCAGAGAGACATGTTAATCTTATGAGGGAAGACAGTGAAGGTAAAGTGTTTCAAATGCAATACTTCTAAATGAATAAGAGAATTAAACATGAGTAGAATATCTATTTTCATCCATTATAATAGGTTTAAGTACAAACTGATACCATTTCTGGGGAATTGACTTTAATTTCTTGCCCTAATTCACTTATCTACTTAAATAAGTTTAAATAAGTTTATTTTTCCTTTTCTGGCAGTTTATGGCCCCTCCTATATACATCCTCAAGCTGATCATTCAAATAAGGTATAACAAACATCTGAAGCATTCCTTAAAAGAGGGAATTGACAAATATGTTTCTCCTAAAGAATCAAAATGCTGAAAACATTTTCAACTATGTTGGGTAAGGATTTAAGTATGGGCCCATACTTTTTCAAAACATTGTCCTTTTAGCCGAAACATTGGAGAGTTAAGAGAAAAATAATAATAACCAGATTTTTCCATCTAGTGGGAGCCTGGTACAGAAAGAGCACTTGAACTAAATGTGGAGCCAAATGATGCAGGTATACATTTGACCTTGAATTTGTTAGCTTCAATGAGGCTGAGGATAAATTATCTGCTCTCTCTAAGCCTCGGTTTTCTCATCTGAAAAATGGATTTCAGCCAGGCACGGTAGCTCACGCCTGTAATCCCAACACTTTGGGAGGCTGAGGCGGGCGGATCACAAGGTCAGGAGATCGAGACCATCCTGGCTAACACAGTGAAACCCCGTCTCTACTAAAAATATAAAAAAAAAAAAAAAAAATTAGCCGGGCGTGGTGGCGGGCGCCTGTAGTCCCAGCTACTCAGGAGGCTGAGGCAGGAGAATGGCGTGAACCTGGGAGGCGGAGCTTGCAGTGAGCCGAGATTGTGCCACTGCACTCCAGTCTGGGCGACAGAGCGAGACTCCATCTCAAAAAAAAAAAAAGAAAGAAAGACAAGAAAAAAATGGATTTCATATCACCTAGCCAATCTGCTTCACATGAATTTTGAGACTCAAACCAAATGGAACAGTGTATATAAAAGTGCCTTTGTGACATAAAGCCTCAATAGGACTGTAGAATATTAATCATTCAAACAAGTAACACTAAGGAATATACTCATTAAAGCAAATGTTAGACTAGCATTTTTAAAATGAAAAAAAAAAAAAAAAGTTGTCCTAAAATGTTTTTCCAAGTTTCATCTGCCACCAGGGACATGAATTCAGGAAATCTTATCCTCAACTTCCTAGTCTGGAGGCACAGCAATGACAGGAGGAGCTTCAAGGTGACAGTCACCACCTGTGTTCCTCTCTATTAAATCAACATCTCTGAGATGCCTCCAAGCTGGCAAGAGAAGCACACCCACTATTGAGTCCCAGCCTTCCCTGCAACCTGCCTTAACTGCCCTCACCTCCCCCCACTGCACCTGACACAACAGCTGTTTGGGCAGCTCCCACCAGAGCTGCTGATTTCAAAGCCCTGTACCGTTCAACTATGCATGTCCATCCCATCCTGTTACGCCGTGGTCATCTGAGACTTCTAATATGCATTCGTGATCCTAAACACTTGCTCCTCATTCAATTTTTTTGGATTTCAGAAACCAAACCCCCTGTTAGAAACCTTGCATGTTAGGACAGAGAAAGGTAATTCCCATGTGAATATATAATCATCTATCTCAATTTGTTTTAAAAATCTTATCATTTGAAATAACCACTTACAAAACACTTAAACACCTGTCTTATTGATGTAACACTTATAACTTTGTGTTATAAACCTGTCTTTTTTCAGATCTTCCACAAAACCAAACTTGAACTTCTTGAAGCTGTATTTTTCTTAATGTGGTCTTCTGTACAGTTTGGAAACTTGGAAACTTACTAGAAGGGTTCATCAAAATGTTGCTTTATTTTTAAATAGAGGTTTAGAGAGTTCTGTGTATGTTTCTTGTTATTTAATCAACAATTAAAACTTAATGTCAAAATGCTTCACATCTGAAATCAATAGGGATTTTCCATGAGCAAAGACTGTAAAATCAGCCTATTAGGAAGAGATTTGCATATTTTAATTATTGTGTTCTAGGACGTTTGTCAAATAGATGCCTCAGTGCAGTAAGCACCATGTGGTTTGGGTAAAATGTTAACGCTCTGCTTTTAGTATATATAAATGTTGTTAGAAGCATAAATATGTTAAAATGGAAATACGTCTGGTTAGAGTGAAGCCTTCATTTTGGTGCATGTGTTTATTATCTTGCTCTCAGAGTTTATTTGGAGAAGAAGAAATTTAGGAAGATTAAAATGTAAATAAACTGCTTGTAGAGGTCAAGTTAATTAGTAAATACACATAAATGACCATAACATAAGACCTCTGGCAACACTGCCAAAGTAGCCTCAAAATACAAAGCTGATTACTGAAATAATTTTGACTCTGAACTGCAGATAACGAGTTAAATGCATAAAAATTCAGGTTTTTATTTCTCCAGCTCTGACAACTAGTTATTTTGAAACTCTAAAGGATAGTAAAGTTCATTCATTTATGTATTTATTCATTTAAATATTATTATAGAGAGAGAGTTGCACAAGTTACTTAACCTCTCTTTGCTTCTGTTTTCTAGTCTGTAAAATGGGGCTAAAAGTTGTTCTACTGCATAGGATTGCTGTAGTAATTAAATGAATTAATGGATAAAAAGCACTTAGAATAGCACCTGTTAACAGATGGTGATGGTGGTGATAACGATGATGATTATATACGGGGCTTTCAGAATTCAAATATATTTTTTAAAAACCAAAAACTTATATTAAGAAGATTTCTATTAAGAAGTTTATAAAACAAGCTTCAAACCTATAGTTTTGAGGCTTGAAGGAAGATTACACTGAAACAATGTCAGAAAGGGCTGCAACTTTAGAAAATAAAAGCAGCTTTTGCAAGTTACTCATATTTTCAATGAAAAGATTAAATATTCATTGACTATTTAGCATTTGTAAAACATAATATTAAAACATGATTTGATACATGTTTGTGACATTTCTAGAGATACATCTTTTTTCAGAAGGAGAGGTAGAATCAAATATATAATGTCATAATTCCTAACACTAATACCATCTATGCAATGCAAGTTTCCATGAAGACATTTGTGGAGGTCTGCATTGAGCAAAGTGGGCTCTGTCCATCAGGAAGCACTTTCTCACGAAGCTTCAGTGTTATTAAATCACAGCACTCCTAAAAACACATTTTTAAAGCTTTGCCCAAGCCCGCCAAGTTTCTGACAGCCCATTCTACTTTATGTTAATCCTCTGGTTCTTGAATATTATATGTATGTGATTGGGGTGGGGTGGAGAAGACTCCTTTGAGGATCTGAAAAAGCTATGGATCATCTCCCCTGAAAATTCACCTACACGTATCTTTTACACTGAACTTCAGGGACTTCATGGACCAGAGTTCCATCCATAGAACTCCCTATTCTAAATGGCGACTATTTGCTTTTACCCTGAAATTAAATCTAATATTTCAGTAAAACATCATTTGCCCATATGAAATACAGATGAATTAATACAGATTTAATTTCTATGTAAAAATATCAGATTATATTATTATACATATTTTAAAATATTGCTATGTATCTTTTGAAAGTAAAGAACAATAGCTAAATTTCCAAACAGAATATACTGTATTACTTTTTACATTTTTCAAATTGACAAATAAAAATTATACAAATGTTTTGATGTACAAATGATGTTTTGAAATGTGAATACACTATGGAATGGCTAAATTGAGCTAGTAATTAACATACGTATTACCTCACATACTTATTTTTCTGTGAGGAGAACACTTAAAATCTACTCTCAGCAATTTTCAGGTATATAATACATTGTTATTAACTATAGTCACCATGTTGTACAATATATCCCTTGAACTTTTCCTCCCATCTAACTGAAATCTTATACCCTTTGACCAACATCTCCCCAATCCCCTCCTGCCCCTAGCCCTTGATAACTACCATCCTACTCTCTGTTTCTATGAGTTCAACTTTTTTAGATTTGACATGTAAGTGAGATCACAAGGTATTTGTCTTTCTGTGCCTGTGTTATTTCACTTAACATAATGTTCTTCAGGTTCATTTATATTGCCACAAATACTGAATTTCCCTCTTTTTAAAGGCTGAATAGAATCTCATTGTGTATATAGGCCACATTTTCCTTATCTATTCATCCATTGACAGACACTTAAGTTGATTCCGTATCTTGGCTATTGCAAGTAATGCTGAGATGAACATGGAAATGCAGATATCTTTACGAGGTATGATTTTCTTTCCTTTGTGGTGCACTCAGCAGTGGGATTGCTGAATCATGTGGTAGTTCGACTTAATTTGTTGAGGAAACTCCACACTGTTTTCCACCATGGCTGTTTTCCATAATGCCATAATTTATATTGCCACCAATGCTGTACCATTTTCATGGCTGTTTGTTATTAGTTTTAACTGTGTAAAGAACAGAGCAGGAAGCATGTGCAAAAGAGTCTGTTCATCACTAAGGAAGGCAAAGGGTAAACTATAGTATGATTATATTGATCCCCTCAGCTACATAATAGTATTTGAATAAGATATCCTTCATTTTAAAATATGTGTTTAAAAGTATAACATTTAGTAAACATGGTAAAGATTTGGGCAATCTTCTGGTGAATAGGTACTCTTGACATCTCACATCTGTTCCAAAAGAGTACTAACGAGCCACGAATGCCCAGGTAAGAGCTGAAAACAAAATTCATTTAGATAGCACTACATAAAATTTATATAATCTTCCTATTAAACAAAACTGCAATGACAGACATTTAACATTCCCTCACTTTATGGGTAAGTGACTGAGGTCACACCACAAGACCATTAGAATTAGAGGCACATATAGAGTCCTGGTGTCTACCCCAGCAGGTGTTAGGATAAATTACACTTGCAGCCTGAGAACTTTTGATGCTGTAATATAAGGGGAAAAAAGATTTCCTATTCACCTTTCAAGCTTCAAGCTGCTTTTCTGAGAACAATAGAGGTCATAGCACACACACACACAAAAGAATCAGCTTCGCTTTATCAAAATCCTTTTTGTTCCCACTTCATTGCTCATTATTCTTGCAATCTTTATACCTAGGCATCAGAAATATTTTAAACTAGGATTAGCCTCGTTACTTTAGTTAAATGTAACCCTCAGAACTATAATGTATTAGCCATGTATGACATTAACCTCAGTAATACAGTGTCAGAGAGAGAAGCCTCCCACCCCACCCGTGCCCACAAACATATTAAAGGAAGTTTTAAATTAAATTAACCCAACCAGCATCCTGATGATGTAATATCAAAGACTCTGATGCTTTGCTCCCATACCCACCTGCCAAAAATCTACAAAAAAGAAAAAAGAGAAGACAATGAAAACAGAGAAAAACTGATGACAAAAAGTTTGGACCCATACCAAATGATGAACAGATAACAATTTAATAGATTACCACACCTCAAGCCTCAGGAGCAAACAACAAGCATTTTTGTGATTTATGAGAAAAATGCAAAGACTTTTACTTCATTTTACAAGCTTGTCTGACTTATCTGTGCTTTTTTCTTTCTTCTTCCCATACTCCAAGTGATTTCAAATCTAGAAGGTAATTTTTAAAATGATTTGTAGACGTAGCAAGTGTAGTATTTTATCTTTGTATAGATCAAGAACTATAACGAGGTATTTCAGATTTCTGGGGCATCTTGAAAACATTAGAAACTATTAATGTGAAAAAAAAAATGATACTAACTGTAAAGCATTCTTTGTCATTAGAAGTAAATGCTAAACCTAAAGGCAAACTTTATGAGGGAGGCACAACACATATGCCCATATGTGCATTTCCCTGGCTGGCTTTTAATAATAGCTAAAATATTGATAATAGCATCATGATTTCCAGTGTGCAAGTCGAAAGGTAAAGAATAAATTGATGTTTAAACTTAAAATATTTATGAAGCCTATATTACTAATACCTTTAAAACACACAGCAGCTTCAAAAAAAAAAAAAAAAAAGACTGGGCTCCAGAAACCCTTTCAAAGGTCCTTTCACAACTCTCTTTGAAGGCCACTTCACGAAGAAAACGCTGTTGTCTAAAATTTTTCAGCTTGGAGAATATAATGTTGTTATTGTCTTCCACTTCAGAGGTAGGAAAAGCATACATTAGTTTCCTTGGCTCTAGGGTTCCATGACTGAGCAAGGATATGGCTTTGTTCCAGATAGCAGTTTTCAAGAAATTTTGCTTACAAGGAAGTGCTAAACCAGGCACTTTAATTAACATTCATATTTACTTTGTTGCTAAATGAAGGTAAAGATTCTGTTGGCATAGATTAACTCTCATTCCCATAAATCTAAAATCCCTCTAGAGGATTCTGGTCTGGGAAGAGAGTGAGATGCATTAACACTCCATTAATATCTTCCTTGGAAACATTCTTTCTAACATTTATCTCTTCATCATTTCCTGAATCTGTAATGAAATGCTTGTGCTGGCATCTAACAAAAGGATCATGTCCAGGGCCTAATGAAGTGTTAGACACCAAGGTAAGAAGCAAGTCGGCTGCACTGGTTCCTAGCTTCGGATACACAATGGTACTTTTAGACTATATTTAGCTCCAAAGTCATGGTCAGTAGCCCTAGGATTTAAAGCACAGTCTGAAAGAACTTCAAGTTCCAGGGCTGCCTGAACAAGTTCATCAGAGTTCTGTTTTCCAGGTCCTAAGCCAGACACTGAGGTAATTTCCATTTGTACATCCTTTTCTAAAGTGAGAGACTTCCTGAAAGTGACATTCTGGAATCACAAAATTTCAGGGCAGAAGAGCTCTCCGAGGTCACGTACAGCAGTTTCCTGTCCATTGCTTGAAATGCTACCACAATATTCCTGCCAAGTGGCTCCCATTCAGAGATGAGGAACTCACCACCTTGTGAGGAAACTCATTCCTTATTCAACAGCTCAAACTATTGCAAAGTTCCTGCTTTAGTAGAGATTAAATCTTTCTCCTGGGGAATCGCATCTCTTGAACCTGATTCTGGCCTCTAGGGCCCCCAGAACAAGATGAGTCGGTGGAAAAGCTTCACCAGCATAAAACTGGTATGTTGTTTTGAAATTCAAAGATGTATAGAAAAGAAGAAAGTGTTGTGAGCAGTCAAGAATATTGTCAGGGTTGAAGAAAGGCAGTTTTGAAGGCTTAAAAAAGGTATGGCTAGCTTTGCTTTTTCCCTAATTATGTATTTCATAATCATAGCTTTACTACCCCTAAAATTATTCACAAGGCAGTCAAGGATGAGGAAATACTTGTTTATGATAGTTTTACCTGGATTAGGTAAATTGAGTCCTTGGGATACACCTAATCTCTGGGATAATAATAATAATCATTTTCATACATTGAGCACTTATCCTTATAAACAATATTGTGTTCAGTGCTCTTAGGCAATAGCTGAAGCATTACTGTCTCCGTGGTACAAAGGAGAAAACTAAGACTCAGGAAGAGTAAATAACTTCTCAATGGGTAGTCAGTAGATGAGCCACAGGTTGAAATTCAGATCTGTCTGATTCCTAAGCTAAATTTATTCTGCTTTTCAAAACTTCTTGTCTATTTTTTGGAAAGAATTTGTATAGCACTGTCAATCCTCTTTAAAATTAGAAGGTACTACAGGTCTGTTAAGGATGGAATATTGGTGCCCTCCCCATTCAAATGCTAAAGCCCTAACCCCCAGTGTGGCTGCATTTGGAGATAGGGCTTCTAAGGCAGTAATTATGGTTAAATGAGGTCATAAGGGTGTGGCCCTGATCTAACAGGATTAGTGTCCTTATAAGAGTGCATTCTCTCTCCCTCTCCCTTTCCCTGTCCCACTTCCTCCTCCCTCTCCCTCTCTGCCTTTCCTCCTCTCTCTCCCTCTCCCCATCACCAGAGCACACAGCAAGAAGCCAGACATCTGTAAGCCAGAAAGAGAGGCCTCCTCAGAGACCCCACAGGACCTAGATCTGGAGGACTTCCAGCCTCCAGAACTGTGAGAAAATAAATTTCTGTTGTTTTAAGCCACCCAGTCATAATACATAAATAAGTATTTTGTTGTGGCAGCCTGGGCAAACTAATTTAAAATCTTTCTATCATTTGCTAAAACCTACCAAATATATGAGAAAAGAATGGCAATGAGCATCTCTCTTGCCAGGACCTTTCGTCATTCTTCCAACCTTCCAGTTGGGAATAAATGAGATGAAAGAGAAGCACATGGAAATCTCCTTCCCGTGGACCACTTGCTGACTGCTGTGCTTTAGAGAAACCACTCCAATTCTCGGTTGACTGTCTTCTTGGTAAATTGAGAAATCTCAGTTCTAACACTCTATTATCCCATCTGCATGAAAACAAAACTTTTTCTAATCTTTCTTTCTCATCTTTTTTTGCATATTTTTTTCCATTTTTCTCTTTTTCTCAGATATTTGTATTCTCTGGATTTTTAATGTAAACAAATTAGAAGAAAAATTATATAAATGATAGTAATTTTTCAGAAAAGAGATCTCTAGCTTTAGAGTTAATTTTGCTTGTGACCTCATCAATTACATTATTGTATGCTGCCTATAAAAGCATCCCAACACAACTTTTTTTAAAGCGTCTCGAAAAATCTAAGAATGTTCTAGCAGTTTCAGGAATTCTTGAAAATCCATAAAGGTCACTGAAGACATTGGAAGCCCTTCTGCGATTGCCTTTCAAGTGGTCCCCTCCAGAAGGGGACCATTACACAGTCTGACAAATGGGACAGGATCACTACAAAAAGAGACAACAAAATGTAGATTTCCCCACCTGGGGATAATTCTGAGTCCCTCTAAACAAACGTGAGAAGAATAAACATTTACATAATGTTTGCCTTCCAGATGTAAATAATCTGCTCCCAGGAGTTCATTTGATTAGAGAATGTTTCTGAGGAGGTCCAAGGTCATGCATTCAACATCAGCAAATGCTTTGCTCTCTTCTGTGACCGAAAACTGGACTACAAACTGTTCATCTAGCTCACAAATTCAAACTATTGATGGTCTATGGAAAGTGGTATGAGAACATAGATAACGAGCTAATGCAATTTGATCATTGTTACAGGGAACAACCTTTAGGGGTATGATTTGGGGTAATCATTATTTCTCTATAAAAGAAGGCAAATGATTTAAATTATTTTCAAAATATTAATACTTGAAAGAAGAAAGGAGAATCTATAGAAATTATTGTTATGTGATGCTACCTTTTTTTTTTTAATAGTGACACAGAGTCATGTGTTTTGTGTGTGTGTATTCTCTTGCTCTCTACACACACACATATAATTAACTTTTCCACCTTTTCTTCTTCTCAAAGACTTCTCCAGGTTTCTTTACTTTTATTTAAATTAAGTAGATTCAGAAATACCTTTATCAAGCATTTTAAGATGGATGTTCAGTCATTTGGCCTTTGCTAGTCTAGCATAATTAAAAACATAGATAATGGAGCTACACTGCCTGATTGCAAATCCCAGCTGACACTTACCACCTATAGAACCTACGGCAAGTTATTTGACTGCCCTCTGCTTCAGTTTCCTCATTTGTAAGATTTCAAAACAAATACTTGCCTCCTAGGGTTGGCGGGGGAATTAAATAAGTTAATAAATGCAAAATGCTAAAAACAGTAGCTGGCACACTATAAAAGCTACAGAACTTGGTATTATTAATTCATACTTATGGAGCATATTGCAGCTTCAAAATGAAGCTAATACACAGTTTTGAAAAATTATTTTTTTTCTCAGTCCTCTGTGATTAGTGGCTTCATTTGATTGTAGTGTCATATGCAGGCTGCAATGGAGAAATGTGGTAATTTTGTTAAAATCAGCTTTCCCCTTGCCCAGGGTACAAGGATGTGATGACTTCTCTCATACTATAGCAATGCAAGGGCATCAACTAAAGAAAAATGGTTTAAGGGAGAAAAAAAAAAAAAAACCTTTCCTCATTCTTCCTACTTAAAATTACATATTGTTAAGCAGCTCCTAAAGCAAACCAGCTTTTCCAACGTCTTGAAAAAACACCTATGAAGGCACCCTCCAAAAAGAGATAAGTCACAATAATGAAAAGTGAGAGTAAGGGAGACAGACCCGTGACAAGAACATGGAAGAATTTCCCACTAATTACAAGGCCAATGAAACTAATCGAAAAACACAATAAGAGATCATAATTGCAATGTCAACTCTAAAGTGGGACTGGAGACCCGATGT
This sequence comes from Macaca nemestrina, assembly GCF_043159975.1. NCBI lineage: Eukaryota > Metazoa > Chordata > Mammalia > Primates > Cercopithecidae > Macaca > Macaca nemestrina. The sequence goes on along the minus strand of NC_092127.1, from coordinate 79,912,828 downwards.
TTTGACATTCCTCCCTTACCATCTCTTTTTGATTCATACATACAGGGGCTACAACAAATATCCAACTGGGCAGCCACCCCTCTCCTGGATGCTCCTCATGCCCTATCCAGTTCTTTCCTCACTAACTCTCCTTCCAAGGAGACCCAGCTAGAAGGAAACAATTGGACAAAAAATTTAGGAAGAGAAGGCTGGGAATACGTGATGGTGCTTTGGATCCTGTAACTGAGAGTGGACCCAGGAAGCTTTCGGAAAGCAATACACTTCACCTTGCAGTTTTTCATGATTTCATATGTTCAAAGTATCAGAGAAACGTGGGGTGGGGGAATCAAACACAAGAGAAGATACCATTTCAATCCAACTAAGCTACACTGGATAAAAGCCTATCAGATGTGAAAAACTGAGCTAAAAGATACATGTGTCAAACTTCAGGAAACTGTAGCTTTGAGAATGGAATCGTACCTAAGGGTCCCAAGAATGGGGACAACGGCAAGCCACTGGCAATCATCATCTATAGTTCTATCACTTATCTCAAGACTGAGTAAAGAAAAATCAAATGTGTAAAAGGAAAAGAATACTACAAACAAAGTAAGGAGACTGTCAATCAGAAGAATGAGGAAACATCTAAACATTATCTGCCATGGAAATCCTCCATAAAATGCAAGACAGCAGGCCTTTCATGAAAAGGGAATCCAGAAGAAGAGAACAGAGTATGATTAAAACATCATGGGACAAAGTAAATAGTAATAATGTTAAATATATGAAGATTCTCTGTGTGTCGGTGGTGGCGGCAGGGGCAGGGAAGGTAGTTTAGTTAATGAAGATCATACAGGTTTTTTAAATTATTTTTTCAGTTAACACTAAAATGAATGTTTTCTTCAAGCCATTACATTTTCTTTTAAAACAGGATTTTTAAAAAGATGGATAATATTTCATAGTGCATATTCTATCATGTATAATTCTCTTACTATTAGGTATTTAGGTTTTTATATTTTCCAATTTTAAATAATACTGGGCACCTTTGTGCTTACAATTTTCATAACATCTTTGATTATTTCTTTAAGATATATTCCCACAAATAAGATTGAGGTGTCAATGAATTTTCTCCTATTTAAGATTTTTCGGGCTGGGCATGGTGGCTCTCGCCTGTAATCCCACCACTTTGGGAGCCCGAGGCGGGTGGATCACTTGAGGTCAGGAGTTTAAGACCAGCCTGGCCAACATGGTAAAAGCCCATCTCTACTAAAAATACAAAAATTAGCTCAGCATGCTTGCATGCACCTGTAATCCCAGCTACTCGGGAGGCTGAGGCCGGAGAATGGCATGAACCCAGGAGGCAGAGCTTGAAGTGAGCTGAGATCGCACCACCACAGCACTGCACTCCAGCCTGGGCGACAGAGCGAGACTCCGTCTCAAAAAAAAAAAAAAAAAAAAAAAAAAGTGGGTTTCAAGAAAGTTTGTTGAAGTTTGTTTGTGCTCTTATCAGCAATATTTGTGACTATCCATTTCACAAAGTCCACCTCAGCACTGTATCTACTTTTTATCTTAATGCTCCATATTTCAAAGTATTATGTTGGCTTAAAAACTGTACTAATTAGGTCAAGCACTTTTCCTGTATTTGCCTATTTTTTTGTCTTCTCTGAATAGCTTGTAATTCTCTCTGCCATTTTTGCCTCTTAAGGCATTGATATTCTTTTTTAATTGAAAGAGCTTTTTTACTCTTTTTTTTTTACATTAAGTTTACATTTTTTACATTAAGTTTAATGACTTTTACTATTGGTGGGATTTTTTTCCCCACCAAATATTTGTCCTTTGCCTTTCCTTTCATTTGTGGTATTTTTCTAAATGTTAATTTACAATTTTATGTTTTAAAAAAACTAACAAAGCAGAGAGAGAAATAAATGGGCAGAGGCAATAAAGAGTAAAATATATGTTTAAGAAAATATAGTCAGTGATATGAAAGAAAAGTATGAGATGTTCTCTTAAAATGCAGAAGCAAGCAAGCAGATGAAAAATAAATGAGACAAGATAACATGTTTGTGGACCAAAGAATGCAGAGCCAGTCTATTATTTTGGTATTTATTCCAAAGTAATTGGAATGAAAATAATAGAAGACATAATCAAAGAACTTCCTTAGATTGAAAAAAAAAAATCATGGATATACAAATGCGATAGGCTCATCACATTTTAAGCAAAATTTATGGAAAGAGACCAATGCCCAGAAACATATTGACAAATATTTTAATCACAAGAATAAGGAAAATATTTACAAAACATTCAGATTGAGGAAGGAAGGAGGTAAGAAGGCAGGGAAGGAGAAGGTGGAAGGGAGGAAAGATACATCAGTGGCAAACATAGATCCACACTCCTATGCAATCCCATTGTGGGGATCATCAGACTCTTACTGGAACATAAACAATCCAACTTTGGCAGGAGCAGGTGAGAGATTGAGGTTGTAAAATAAGACAGTAGGTTGGTCAGTGTCTAAGAGAAAGTCAGTATGAATGGATAAAATGGAACAGTTTTATGTAATGAAGTTTTTACAGGCCTGAAACTGCTTAATCACTGATTTAATTTCTTCTTGAAGAAAATATGGAGTGGATGGATGCAATAAGAACTGATCAGTTACATAGAAGAGGCTAAAAATTCTAAAGCTTGCAATTTCATTATTACATCATAATCCATATCTCCTCTTTATATAAGCCCGCGGATTTTAAAGCTAACTAACAAACTTGGGGACACTCATCAAAGCTGACATTCAGAGCTGCAGAGTGGCATCTTTTCATCTGCTGTTTCACATAAGGAGGGAAAATGATCATCTAAAATAAGACTTTGAGAATGGCTTTAATTTACGAGGCCTGAAATTATTTTAGATCTGTGGCATAAAGCCTATCACCCTTCTGGTCTATAGTCATGTTACTTTTAAGGGAAGATGGCAAATTGCTTCAGCATTTTCCTGCAAGGTTGCTAATACATACCAGATCACTATTCCGAAGCAAACAGCTTGCTAGAGTAGTACACGGAAAGCAGGATTTTAAATAAGCCACAAACCATGCTTCTTGGTTTTGTTTACATTGGTTTCACATATTAGGAAAACAATTAGCTTCACAGTAAATTTAGTGATGAAATAAATTATGTATTTGCCTGTCAGGTTGGGAAAAACACGTTCTTGTGGGAAATCAAGGACAATACACGAGACAGGAGGGAATTCGTGCTATTTGACCAGAGTGACAAATTCAAGCAGCTGAGACCAGGAACCCCAAACTCTCATTTTCATTCCCTTGTGTGCCATAGAGATTTGGTACTTGTCACCCACAAAAGAGGGACACATGAAACACAGGGAGCTCGGCAGCTGCTCAAAAGATTGAGGGCTTAGCAGCCCACTGTTTCCAGCCACGTTCCCTGAAAGCCTTTCACCTCGGCCAGCCACTGTCAGCTTTGAGGACTCTCCTGTTTTCCGTAAGGAGTGCATTCGGCCTTAAGAGTCTCCATACATTTTAGGTTAATAGACCTAATATTTATTGCCCCCAAAACAATGATTATAGTTGAAATCCTTTATTGAATGCTGATAGTGATAAGAACTGTGAGAAGCACTTATATATACAGCAATACTCTGTTTTTTAAAATTTATGTCACAAATTATTGAATCCCTAAGGTAGCACAGAAGAGGTATCTAAGTACCCCATACATGTGAGTTTCTATTTTACCAAGTGTATGAAAGCACTGCGGAGAAACACAAGATTCAATCTCTATGCTAGGAGAGATTTTACACACTGGTGCCAGAGATAAGAGCCATCTAAATTACTGTAATCAAAGGAGAATGTGGCAACTTCTCTAAAAGAAATGAAATTAAGTGCAACAGGAATAGTGGTCACAGGGAAATTAATTCCAACAAGAAGTGTCAGAGAGATCTTCCTAGGTTAAATAGCCATTTGAGCTGAGTCTTGAAGGGCAGGTAGCATTAGAAATAGAGAGCAACAGCCAAGGGAAATACAGAATCTGCTTGGGATACAACAGTGATTCCATTTGTCTAGAATACAGGGTATGTGGAGGAGCAGTGGCAGCCAATCCTGGAAAGGCAGAGGCAACCTGGTAATGGATGACCATGTATGTTAAGCTAAGAGTGATTAAGGTGTCACTAAGGAAAAAAGATCTTGGCATTAAAGAGATTAATCCAGTAATGGTGTGCAGCAAAGTGGTGAAAGAAAAAAGGCAGAGAATTGGGGGTGGGGGTCTGCAACAGTCTAGATAAAAGTGATGAACTGACTACAGTGATCACAGGGAACAGGCAGTGTTACACGCTGAGCTGTGCCCCTCCCCAACTCGTATATTGAAGTTCTAACCCTCAGGACCTCAAAATGTCACTGTTTTTAAAGACAGAGTCTTTAAAAAGGTAATTAAGTTAAAGTGATGTCATGAGGGTAGGTTTTAATCTAACTGGAGTGGTGTCCTTATAAGAAAAGGGAAGGTGGGCCGGGCGCAGTGGCTCATGCCTGTAATCCCAGCACTTTGGGAGATCAAGGAGGGCGGATCATGACGTCAGGAGATTGAGACCATCCTGGCTAACACAGCAAAACCCCATCTCTACTGAAAATACAAAAAATTAGCTGGGTGGCCAGGCGCGGTGGCTCATGCCTGTAATCCCAGGACTTTGGGAGGCCGAGGCGGGTGGATCACAAGGTCAGGAGTTCAAGACCAGCCTGGCCAAGATGGTGAAACCCCATCTCTACTAAAAATACTAAAAATACAAAAAAATTAGCCAGGCGTGGTGGCACGTGCCTGTAATCCCAGCTACTCCAGAGGCTAAGGCAGAGAATTGCTTAAACCTGGAGCGGCGGAGGTTGCAGTGAGCCAAGATCGCACCACTGCACTCCAGCCTGGGCGACAGAGCGAGACTCTGTCCCAAAAAAAAAAAAAAATTAGTCGGGCATGGTGGCACGCACCTGTAGTCTCAGCTACTCAGGAGGCTGAGGCAGGAGAATGGCAGGAGACAGAGCTTGCAGTGAGCCAAGATCGCGCCACTGCACTCCAGCCTGGGCAACAGAGCGAGACTCGGTCTCAAAAAAAAAAAGAAAGAAAAGAAAAGGGAGCTGGACACAGACACATACAGAGAGAGGTCCATGTGAAGACATAGAGAGAGCATGGCCATCCACAAGGCAATGAAAAAGATATCAGAAGAAACCAACCCTGCTGACATCCTGATCTTGGACTTCTAGCCTCCAGAACGGTGAGAAAATACATTTCTATATTGTTATGTAATACTTTGTTAAGGCAGCCCTTGCAAACTAGTAAAAGTAGGAATGGAGATTCTGTAATGCAGGAATGGACAGATGTAAGCGATTTAGAAAAGGATTAATTCAGAGCAACCAGCTACAACCAGACAGAGAAAAATTAGAAAGAGTAAAAGTTAACAAGACTTAAATTCAAGCAACCAGGAAATGTTATAAACAGTGGCAATTCAGCCAACTAGAAGAAGCTGGTTTAAGGGAAAAAAAAAAAATTCAATTTGAAAAATTTTAAGTTGGAGTTCTGACAAGACATCCAATCCATGTAAAAATGTAAATTAAGTAATTGTTAATGTGGCAATACTTCAGGAATGAGCTAAATTTATGGTCTTCTTGATAGCGGTTGAAGATGAGGAAATCCTTGTCTATAGGAATAGGCAAGGTTGTTCAAGAAGATAATGAGGAATAAGAATAAAAATGTGAAGACACACTTGGAGGAACACCTAAAGCTTGCAGGCAAATGAAGAGACAGAGACTGAGAAAGGAGTGGTCAATGACCACAGAAACCATGTGGTTTCACCGCAGCAGAATACAGAGGTGATTTCATCACCACCTCTTCTTTTACTCTGTTCTCCTGCTGCACCAACTTCAGTCAGAGACCCCTGATATTTCATTGCCTTTGGGGTGACAGGATGCTGAGAAGGGGTCCCCTGCTGCTCCTGAGTAACACAGATGAGGTCCAAGAGTCACTAAATACACAACATGGACAAAAATCAGGAAAAGACGTCTTCTACCAGGTTCTTACTCAGAACTTGTAGAACCAGCCCTGCTATAGTCCCAACAGGAAGTCATAGACCAAAATCTTAGGATACTGCATAATCAACTTGAGCCTTTATGGTATCGAGAGGAACAAACCACTGAAAAGAGAGAGAAGAAAGAGTTAAGGGATAAAGGTATTAATTGATGAGCAAGGTCTTTGACTAATACTATTCTCTTTATTTAAAAATTAGACTGTGGGAAACAAGCAATTTGTTTTAAGCACTAACATGAGCATACAAACTTGTTAAAGCATTTTTGGTAGGTCTAACTCAGACTCCTTAATGACAAGATCTCAAACATCTGGGCAAGAAGGAATGGATTTGATAACAATAAACCCAGCGCTCCTTATCCTATTCGACATTTTCATGAACTGTGAAGAGAAGATTGTGGTGGCAAAGGCTAATGTAAAAAATGAATATTTGCAGGCATATTTTATCTCCTCCTTTTCAGGTCAGCGGTTACTCCTTTTACAATGTCATATTCCACACAGTGTTCATCATGGTGTCATGTATATCTAAGTGCCCAGAAAAACTTTACAAATCTATTAGCCTGTTATCTCAATTGATTTTGAGAGAAGCCTAGTGTTAGATAAAGTTCACTAATTCATTGCAAAAATATTTACTGAGCTTCCATGCTGAGAACTATTCTAGACCTTGGTATACCCTGATGAATAAAGCAGATGTCATCCTTACCCCATGGAGTATATAGAAGGAGTGAGCGGAGGAGAAAGATACATAATTAGGAAATTATATACCAAATCAGGCAATAGATTGGGATGGGTAACTTTGTAAACTGCTTCTTTGATTCCATCAGTCCATTCTAGATATATGCTTTGTTCTCATCAAAAGGAAGAACATGAAAATAAGCTATAACCTCGTGGTAGATTATATTAATGGCCCCAGTTCTTCACCACTACCAGTATCCATGCACTTTACACCATGTGACTTTGCAATTCCTCCTAGTAAAGAGAAAGAATATTTCTCTGCTCCTTGACTTCAGATTGATCCATGTGACATGCTAACATGTAAGTATAATGTGACACCCTCCCATCAAAACATTGATGTGTTTTGATAGCACAACAGGGTGCCTACAGTCAATAATAAGAACTGTACATTTTAAAATAAAGATGTAATTGGATTATTTGCAACTCAATGGATAAATGCTTGAGGGGATAGATACCCCATTATTTATGATGTGCTTATTTCACATTGCATGCCTGTATCAAAACATCTCATGTACCCCATAAATAAATACACCTTCTAGGTACCCACAAAAATTAAAAATAAAAAATTAATATTTAAATAGACAAAAAAAATTGATGTGCACATGTGTAACTGGCTTGCCTTCTTACATTTTTAGCATGGCGAGGCCTAGTCCACTGGTACCAGGAGGATAAGGAGAAGCACATGGAGCAGAGCAGCCCCAGCCAGTTGCCGTAGATGAGCCCAATCTAGATCTGCTGACCTCCAGCTGACCCACAGACACATGAGCTTCATAAACGGTTTTTATTTCATTGAAATACTGTGGTTGCTTGTTATGTTGCATTATTATAGCAACAACTGACTGGATACAACTTTATATAGACTTATCTTAATAGATCTTAGTGTTCTGTTCATTTAACAGACATGAATAGGCACTTCACATGTTGTAAAACATCATAGTAGGATGAGCCTGGACATATAATTAGAAGTTCTAATTTCAAAAATGTAAGAAACTATAAAACCCAAAAATATGAATTGTACAAATGGGAGAACCAAGTTGAACATGAGTCAACTTCTCATTACTAGACTCACCGAAGTAAAGTCCACAACTCAGCCCTAAGACCTTACTAAAATGTACTCTTTCCCAGACTGTCATATTGAACAGATCATGACATACAGAAGCCAAGGAAAACAAAATTCATGTTTTACTGTGTCCCACATGCTGTGATATTTTCAAACCCACATGCATCCACCAAGAAGCAGTCAAAATGTTTGATTCTGGAAACGAATCCGTAACAAGAATAGAGTACAGAACAAAAATCAACTCAACAAGTCAACCCATATGTTTTTCATTTTCCTGTATTCTATGAAGGAAGTGAATGTGGTAAGTATACTTGGCTCCCAGTATAGGGACTTCCAACTATTCTTTCTAATTTCATATTTACAGAGCCCTGTGTTACCCTTTGTCCTGCCCCTGAAATAGCAACAGAAGCAAAGAAGGTAATTGACCAAAGAGTAAATGTTGTACTTTTCTAGTGTAGTGGTCTTGGACTCATGCTCCATGCCTAATGCAAAGATCTCTGTGCACTATACACAAGTGGCTGGGATGAGCCAAATAAAGATAATGTACATCCATTACAGGGAGACGAGACCTCAGGCAATCACCACTGCAGTGTTGAAAGGAAATACAATCAGACAGCCTTCCTTTCCTCTTTAAGTCCAAAGTAACATTTACAGATTTGTACACAGTTTGGATGCTTATTTAAAGTTTGGTAAAAAAGGAGAAAGTTTCTCACATAGTTTGTAGTGTATGAAAGAATAACTATAAAAATATATGCATTGTAACATATGTATATATGTGACTGTGTATATATGTGTATATATGTATATATAAATGTTTGTAAACATATACGTTTATATAGAGTATATGTTAAATGCATTTACTCTAATATAGCTGTAAGCACAGACATAAATCATGTATCCTCAACCATATGTCTACCAGAATTCCATACAACAATCTGACAGCATTCTCCACTTCAAATCTTTTCAAAGAAAGGTTTTATTTTTCATTTGTCCAGCTAAAACTTAGTACAGCTCAGGGTAAAGAGAAGTCATTTCAAAACATTATTCTGTGTGTACAGAAGTAAGAACAGAGACTGTACTTTACCGTACATACATTACACTCTCACACTACCTCTGTAGTGGATTTAACAAGAAAGCTACAGTGCTCCTGAGCAACACAGAAAAATCAATCACCTGCAGAGACATGTTAATTATCAATGTGAAAATACTGAAAGGTGTCAGAATTACTTTAGAGAGGCTAGTCTTTAACACAATTATCAAGTAATGTCAAAATTCAAAGACTTTCAGACAAATAGTATTGCTCTTTCTTGTTACTCATGGTCCACTTAGAATCTGTTTACCAAGTATATATTCCACAAACATATAATTATCAAACCATATGTTCAACAGTAAATATGTAAAGTCACAGGACAGGGCCAGGCGCAGTGGCTCACACCAATAATCCCAGCATTTTGGGAGGCTGAGGTGGGAAGATCACTTGAGCTCAGGAGCTTGAGACCTGCCTGAGGAACATAGTGAGGCCTCATCTCCACTAAAAATAAAAAATAAAAAGAATTAGCCAGGTGTGGTGCTGCATGCCTCTAATCCCAGCTACTCAGAAGGCTGAGGCAGGAGGATCATTTGAGCCCATGAGGCTGAAGGTGCAGTGAGCTATGATCACACCACTGCCTTCAGCCTGGGCAACAGAGAAACACCCTGTCTCAAGCATAAATAAATAAATTAAATTAATAAATAAATAGAGTCATAGGACAATCTTCTTAAAATTTCACATTAAAATTTGCGTGCTCTCATTGGGAATCATATAAATTTAAAAGCCTGTAACTTATTTTCATAGCACTAACATTATACAGGCTGTTTCTAAACCCTTATTTCACTTAACATATCAGGCCAACACCTTAATCCGGAGTCTCTGAAATCAACTTATAATTTGTAAGACTCAATACTTGACAATATGCATGTATACCTGACTACTACAGATTGAAGGTGACTGATTCAACAGATAAGTTATTCATCCTATCAAAACATGTTATATTCAATAAAATTAAGTAACTAACAAGTACCAGTGGAATGCATACTAGTGTAAACTGAGATGAATAATATAAATGAAACTTTACTATGTTGTCAATATTACATTCATTCAACGCATTTTGTCATTCATAAAAACACATATCAAACAAACTCTGCTTCTTTATAACAGCAAGATATTTTTGATTGCTCATGTCTTAAAAATAATTTTTCTTGTACTTTTATATCAATTGTTTGCTTTTACTTTGAACGTTTTTTATTGTATCTTACCCCAGTCGTCTCAAAAATGAGTGTGTGGCTCTGGCCAATGATTCCTTCTTTCGTGGACTTGTTAACCCAACACAAGACAGGACAGGAGGTCCCTCTTTAGAAATAACTCATCTTTTCTTAGCTCCTTAAACAGTAAAGTCACCTTATTAACCGCATCAGACTCTGCATATTCATACACACACACACACACACACACACACACACACAAACTGATATGTAGCTATTAATACTATGCATTAATCAAGAGAAACTAATGTTCAGAACACATTTCATTTTCTCTCTCTGGCAGGCTTCTCAACATCTGATTTCAACTCTTTTTAAGTGTTCCAAAGAAACTTTATTAATATTGTAGAGAAAGACTCCTTTTACTCTCTTAAATTCACTGATAACCAGGTAAAAGTCATTGAACAATCAAATCCTAGAGAAAGCCTCTTGAAAAATCTGCAGAGGACATCAAGGAAATGGAAGTCACACAACAGCAGTAACACCCTGATTGCATTCTACGCTAGCTCTAGAGCCTCCCTTCTGAACAGACACAGCAAAAGTGTTAATGAAAAATCTGTTTCAGCTGTGATGAGAAAAATATTTCAAAATCCATAAAATTGCTACTTCTATCATACCCACACTTAAAATGGTTTACAATTTAAATCCTTAATAATGCTACAAATGCCTGGGAAGGGAAGACTTCTAATATGTACATTTGTGAATAATCTGTCAGATTCATGAGATTAATCTTGTGCTTGAAGCCAGGATAATACAGCACAGCTCTTTCTCTGAACACTAAACACTTCCCTGTACAGCATTTACAAATTGCAATTGGTTACTGAATCTAAATAAGACCCTGTTGGGACAGCAGGGAATGTTTTAACATGGGAGTGCACAGGTAGAACGAGATAAACTGTTAGTTTGAGATTTGATGGGTGTAGCCAAGTTCAGATCTTTTCTTCACTTTCTATTTCCCTCCTAAAAGCGCTTGACTTTTTTTTATAAGAATTATCCAGAATTTTTAAAGAATGCAAAGGATCTTTAGTCAACTGATTCAAAGAAAAATGTTTTATAATTTTACTTAACACATTTCATTATTTCTGACTTTAATTTTAAAGTGATAATTGGCAAAATCTAATGGATCCCTGTCATGTCTTTCCACCATGATATGTACTTCCAGTATAGAACTGGAATTACATTTCTTTTGTTTTTCTTTTTCTAGAGGTGGGATTTTACCATGTTGCACAAGTTGGTCTCAAACTCTGGGCTCAAGCCATCTGCCCGCCTCGGCCTTTCAAAATGTTGAGATTATAGGCATGAGCCACCGTGCCCAGTCAAAACTGGAATTACATTTCTGAAAATGGCACTGTAAATAAAAATGAGATATATTTAATCTTATTTGCCCCTGAGAAGCAAAGTTAAGATATGGGATTATTTCCCAGAAGAAAAAACTAATGACTAACTTTTTATAGAAATGAATACAAAGATTTTTATAACAATACATGAATACAGTAATCCAAATAAGTATATATTTATAGTTGCCATTAGAGATATTTACAAACACTCTGGTTAGCTCCCCTTCCTAGCCTGGGTTAGGATTATATTTCCCTAGCCCTTAGAAGCCAGCATGGTCATGGGACTTCATCTGGTCAACGAAATGTGTTAGAGTATCTAAAAGTCACTTGGGATTGGAAGCATTAAAAGGTAGTGTGTAATTTACCATGACTCTTGTCCTCTGCCAGAGTGACTGGAAATGCTCAAGAAGAAGCCTGCTCTATTAGCATGGGTACTAGAGTTAAGAATAAACTGCAGCAAAAGCACCAGCTGACCTATTACATAATATACACAGACTGTCAGCAAGAAATACACCTTAGTTATTTTGAACTGCTGAGATTTCGGGACTATGGGTTATCACAGAGTAACCTAGCTTAAACTAACTGACACAGACCTTCTATATTAAAGTATGAAGCTTTGTAAGAGGCAGCTAAATCATTAAGTAACCAATCACACATTGGCTTATTTTCAGGCAGCAATAAATGAAATGGTAACTTCCTTCTATTATTCACTTTCCATCTTCCATCATCGAAGTCTTTCTCCAGTCGCTCCTTTCACACAACAATCAGATGTGCTCAAGCCTCACTGCTGGTGAGACACCTCCTTGAATCTTGCCAAGCCTGGGAGTTAACTGCTTTTCACTGCCAGCATTTCTGAAAGCATAGTCTACAATCATTGCTTCACTTCCATTTTACCTCATGCATTCTGGCAATTATATTAAAGAACTTTGAATCATCAAATCCACAGCTCTTTGCTTTTTTTCCATCTTTTCAATTTTTCTTTCTTTTATTTCTGATATGGTATCATTTTGGTTCTCTCCTAACATGTATCTTTTGTGGGTTTTTTAGAGACAGGGTCTCTCTCTGTCACCCAGGCTGGAGTGCAATGGCACAATCTTGGTTCACTGCAACCTCCGCCTTCTGGGTTCAAGCAATTCTCCTGTCTCAGCCTAGCTGGGACTGCATGTGTGCACCACCATGCCCAGCTAATTTTTCATATTTTTAGTAGAGATGGGGTTTCACCAGGTTGGCCAGGCTGAGTGATCCACCCCCCTCGGCCTCCCAAAGTGCTGGCATTACAAGGCGTGAGCCACCACACCTGGCCTCTCCTAACATGAATCTTCCAAGTCTCCTTTGTTGGTTCTTATTTCTCTATGTGTAAGTATGCCTTGAGGTCTTTTTCAGATCTTTCATCTCTTTTTCATTTCTCCCCAATAATCTCATTCACTTGTACAGCTTCAGCCCTCACTGTCATGTACATATGATTCCCAAAACCCTCTATCCTAAATTTGTTTCCTGCATATTAGGTTACTTGACACACACACACACACACACACACACACACACACACATATATATATATATCTATATATATGTATCTCCTACCCATATCACTAGAACCACAAAAATCAACTTATATTTTGGAATATTTATTTCCCTCCTGTCCTTTCTTCACTGACATTCTCAACAAGTCTCAATACATCAATGTCATTTTCAATAATCTTATCTTCCTCACTAACCACATTCAATCAGTTCCCAAATCCTATCTGTGTTCAGTGCTAACTTAACACAAGACTGCTATGAAAATATGAAGAAAGCTATCTTTTCTGTTGGTATGCACTTGGTCCAGTAATTTATGATAAAGAATAGAGTTTAATAGAAAATCTAATCCAATAATATATTAAAAGAATTATACACCACAACCAAGTGGGATTTATGCCAGGTATAAAAGACCAATTCGACATTTAAAAATCAATTAATGAAATCCACCACACATCAACAGGCTAAGAAAGAAAAATAATACAGTCATATAAATAGATGCAGAAACAATATTTGACAAAATCCAACACCTATTCATTATAAAAACACACAGCAAACTAAGAATAGAGGGTAACTTTCTCAACCAGAGAAAAAACACCTACAAACAACAAACCATTAACATCACACTTAATGGTGAGAAATTAAGAAGCTCTTTCTCTAAACTCAGGGGCAAGGCAAGAATGTCCCTTCTCACCACTTCTATTCAATATCACTGGAAACCCTAACTAATACAGTAAGACAAGGAAAGAGGCATATAGACTAGGAAGGAAAACTTACAACTGTCTTTTCCACAGATGACAAAATTGTTAACAAAGAAAATCTGAAAAATCAACAAAAACTCTTGGAACTAATAAGCAATTATGGCAAGGTTCCAGGATATGAAGTTAATATACAATGTCAACTGCTTTCTTGTATACCAGCAATGAACAATTGGAATTTGAAATTAAAAATAAAAACCACTTATGTTACCACAAATTAAAAAGAAAGGTACAAATCTAATAAAATATGTACAAAGTCTATGTCAGAGAAGCTACCAAACTCTGGTGAAAGACATCAAAGAACCAAATAAATGGAGAGATATTTCATGCTCCTGGACAGAAAACTCAATATCCTTAAGAAGTCAGTTCTTCCCAACTTGATCTATAGGTTCAGTGCAATCCCAATCAACTTGCCAGCAAGTCATTTTGTGAATACTGACAAACTAATTCTGAAGTTTAGATGAAAGGGCCAAAGACCCAGAATAGTCAACACAATAATGAAGAACAAAATCAGAGGACTGATGCTACCCGACTTCAAAACTTACTATAAAGCCAGAGTTATCAAGACAATGTGGTACTGGCAAAAGAATAGACAAATGGGCCAAAGGAAAATAGCCTAGAAACAGGCCCACACAAATAGAACCAACTGATCACTGACAAAGGAGCAATGGCAACTCAATGGAGAATATTTTTTCAACAAATAGTGCTGGTATGACTGGATATCCATATTCAAAAAAAAAAAAAAAAAGAATCCAAACACAGTCCTTACACCTTTCACAAAGTCTAACTCAAAATGGATAACTGACCTAAATGTAAAACACAACACTATATAATTCCTAGAAAATAACACAGGAGAAAATCCATGTGATCTTGGACTTGGTCATGAATTCTGAGATATAAAACCAAAAGCACTATCCATAAAAGAAAAAACCAAAAACTTGGACTTCATAAAATAGTAAGTAAATTTGTTGTCAGTATTCACAAAAGACGTTGTTAAGAGAATGAAGGGACAAGCCACAAACTGGGAAAAATATTTACAAAATATACATTTGTTGTGGGTTAGTTGTGTACAGTAGAAGGATATTAACCACTTTGTGCCATAAGATACAAAATAGATTATCTATTGATCAACTGATCAATCTATCTACAGATACATATCTATATTTTATATATGTGTGTATACCTGTATCTATAGTGATATCTAGCTATATGGAGATATAATACTTTTGTACATACATAGACATCTATATCTTATAGAGATAAGATAAGTGGCGAGAGAGATATCTACATCTGTACAGATATATGGATATGTTAGGGAGGCAGCCATGGGGGATAAAGAGAGAAGCAGGAGAAAAGAGAGAATGAGAATGAATAATAGCAGTAAAAAGGTGTAAAAAAAACAAAGAAATAATACCTTCTTCCCCTAAAAGTCCTAGAACTAGAGGATGTTGTAGATGGAAAAGTCCCTGGCCCCAGGTCCCACCTTCATGACTAAATAAAGACTCACACAAAACCATATCATACTGAAATATCAGAAAATCGTAGTTAAAGGAAGCTTCACAAAATTAGAAAACAGGAAACATATGAGAGACAATCAGGATGGCATCAGAATTCTCAACTATAATAATGGAAAGCAGAAGACAAGACGAGCCATACCTTCAAATTTTAAAACTAGAATGATTTCCAAAGTACAATTATTTACTAACTAGACTAAAAATCAGATATATCAACCAAACAAAGCCATTTTGGGAAATGAAAGTTCTCAAAAACTTTACCTCTCATCTGCCCTTTCCCGGTAATTAAGATCTGATGGAGTCCACCAAACCCAGAGCCGCCCCCGAAGAAGAAGAAATGGGACCCAGGAAGGAGGAACGGGAAACAAAAGGAATTCACAGGATGATGCTGAGGGAAGCTTCAGGAAAGCAATTTCTCAGGCCAGAGACCACCAGTCCAGAGGGAGAACTGAGAACTCCCGCAGGATGCCACCAAGAAAACAAAAAGAATCCTACAGGTTGTCTGATTTTACCATAGTGATGAATTTGATAGCTTTAGCAGAGTATCTTAAGGTGAAATAAATAGTAAAGCATGCATAGAAAAGTAAGAAAATAAATAAAAGTAAAGCAATGTTTAATTCCAAGGGAAAATTTTAATCATAGAACAATACAGCCCAACTGTGACAAATTTCTACTTAATCATAATAAAATCAAATAATTATTTGTGGTTTGGTAAATGTCAGTGTATATTTTATTGTGATTAAATAGAAAGTTGTCACAGTTGGGCCATATTGTTCTATGATTACAGCTAGACTGAAACGGTAGGGGAAGATCCACGTGTGTTTTGAGTGGAGCAGCTACAGAAATAACAGAATAAAATCTTCATCTATAAAAGCTAATTATCAATGGAAAACTTACAATACACACTTTTTAAAATAAAAAAGTAGTCCTGCAAGCTTATTATTAGAAATAGGAAGGTAAATAACAGAAACAGCAGCTAAATGATTTCAAGTTGTTGCTTCTATAAAACAGAAATTGAGGGTGGAGGGAAGGTGGGGTAGAAAAACGCTCTTTTACCATAATCATGATGATTTTTTAAACTATACACCTGTATTAATAATATTTAAAATTTCAAAGGAAAATATTTTATCCTAAAGGATCCCAAAGGGGCTGGATTACTCCAACTTGGAATTTGACATTTTTATATAGGTTATCAGTTTTGCATTATAATTTGAGATAATAATTCTGAAAGACATTGTATGAAGGAATCAGCAAAATGCCACAACCAGAAAGCTCTTTCCACCCCCACCCATAGCTTAGGAATAATTAGGAAAAAATGGCCTATATAATAGGCACACTCTTTTATTACAACCAGAAAACCAAAATACAGTAACAGTTATTAACAAAACAAAAACAACTACCACCAGCAATAGTGTATTCAGATAATAATTTAAATACTTCATTAAGATTAAATGACCAATTATGCCATTTAAAGAAAGAGAAACCATAAGGAACTTTTGTTTTACAGAAACAATCTGCTTACAGACACAGCATGACTACTTTGTTTCAACAACAGCAAGCAGGAAGATATTTGATATTGTCTGTCCTGTAAATGAAAACATTTTTTAAGGTATTTGAAAGAAACTTCCTGTTAAAGGTGTTATAATATCTACCAAATAAAAGACAAAAAAATGGAAAATACACACCTGGGACCCTAAAAATTATTCTTAGTACTCTGGGAAAATTCCCAGTGGGATTTTTTTCATTACTCTGTCTTGCAGCTAAATGGCAGTTCTGATTCTACTGTGACTGATAAATTTGATTTTGAAATATAGAGTAGATAAGTAAATTGTCAGTGCTTCCACAAAACTTTACTATCTTAGTGTGTGTGTTACCACAGCGTGATTGTTCCAATATAAAATATTAAGGAGTGTGGCAAAAAGTGTTGAACTTATCTTTGCCCTTATAAGAAATACATAATTCATTATCCTAATGGTTCAGCTACATCATGCGTCTCCACTGAATTATGGAAAATCAGTTAGAGAACATGCATTCATCTGCAATATTATCCAGAAAGCACGCTGAATAACACTGAGCTCTAAAACAATCATAGAGTTGATACATATCTTAAAATAGATGAAATATTTTCCACAATTTGTTTCTGTGCTGGAGAATGCTAGTTTTTCAATATCCATTCTTTCTTGCTTGCTTCAGTAATTAGCCCTTCACATTTTAGTTGGGCATATGGCTGCGTAGCTAAAGACTACATTTCCCAGCCTCTCTGAAGTTGGATGTGGACATGGGACTAATTTTGGCCAATGGATTGTGGACAGATTGACAGATAGGACTTCTGGTTTGTGCACTCAAAAGTAAAGAGCAGGTTTCCCACTGCTTGTTTTGAAGTCCCCACAGATTGGAAAATAAAAACAGTCATCTTAGACAATAAAATGAAAGCCTCAGATCAAATACAGAAGACATTAGGATCCTGGGTTCCTGATACTGTCAAGCTTCCAGGCCACCCCTGATCACTTACCCAGACTTACAAGAGGGGATATAAACTTCTATCTTGATTGTCATTGTATTTTTAGACTCTCCATTACTTCAGAAAAATCTGTATCCTATCTAATAAAGTTTCACCTAACACTTTCCTGAAATATAATTCAGGGGCTCTTGACAACATACTAAATTTGCCAGACACCTTTTTTCCAAAGAGTCCAATTCCCTTTCCATAATTTTACATCATTTTTCTTCACAGTGTCTCTGATGTAATACAATAACAATGCTTTAAGATTGACCTAACCCCCAGATTCCATGACCCAAGTGCTCACGTCAGGCTGCTTTCTGCCCTGGGAAACAACATCTGGTTCTGTTTCATACTCCCAGGCAAACTAAATTCCCAGTTTTTAGGGACCAAGAACAAGATTATTTTAATTCATTTTTCAGAAAAAATCTTTTTCATTTACAATCCTTACAATTCACCAAAAACACACTTAATATATAAGATTAATAGACAGCAACTTATGACTTTTCTCTAACGTTACCTCATGGCACAAAATGGTTAATATCCTTCTACTGTACACAACTTACCCGCAACAAATAGCTTTCTCATATACTAAAGACAGATTCCGATATTTATAAAGTACTTTTATCTATTCAGAGAGAAAAACACTATAAAACGTAAACATTCTGTGGCTCTAAGGTTTCCCCTGGCACCCTGTCTTCTCTCTCCATAAAAATGGGATAATTATACCTGCCACAAACTATTTCGTGCTGATGTTATGAAGATAAATGAAAAAACCTATATACGAAAGCATTTTGTGCTCTTAGGAAGAATAAATCCACCTTAAATCCAAGACGGTCTAATTCTTTATAATGTTTTCCAGGGATTTGCTGAACAGCCCCAGAGAGGTCATCACCCACAACAAACTTTTGGTACTGAAGGACCACCTTTCTAACAAAAGTTTCATCTCTCGCACCTGACAACACTTTTCAATTAATTAGGGGTAAGTCCAGATGCTGCTCTATTTGGCCATCTTCAGCGCTCTAAAAGAATCCAGATTTTTTACTTCAATGCCTTGCAACAACTGAAGTGAACAAAAAGCTCTCTAAATCACAGGGGTTTCAGTTGACAGGTTAACAGTGAAACCCATTTCAGTCAACTTCAAATGCAAAGCAGATTTGGCAAGAACCAGGGCGGGGATGAGTGGGAAAAAGAAAGCCCTGGTGGCAGTCTGACAACTCCCTCACGTCTACTGTCTGCTGTAATACATCAGCGACCTCTGAGGACCCAACCAGTCAGCTGAGTCTGGTCTCCAACTCAACCAAAGGAAGATCTTTTAGTTGGCATTCCTTCATTACGTACAGAAATCTGCTTTAGGTACATAGCTTCAGCAGAGAAGTTAGAAATAAGAACTACGGTGGTAAATTCAAAAGCCAAAATTGTATGATCTGACTCATAAATTACAGTCCTTACCCTAATATCCAACACTTTAATGACTCTGGTTAACTTCCTATTTACCTTGTGCTGGGGTTACTAACAGATTTCTTCGCTTTTAGGTGAAGTGCCAAATGTTTCTGCACACCCCATGCTGTTTTAGAAAGTTGCCAAACAAAGAAATGAGGAGTGTGCCAGCTGCCTCTGTACCTCACTGTGTGTATATGTGATACAGCTGAGTCAAAGCATCCCATATCAGATCATCAATTAGCTGTGGGTGATGTGGGGGCGGGGGAGTTTTAACATCTTGGCAGTCTTCCTGGAGCGTAGTTACAGTGATGTAAGGTAATATTAGAGCTGGAGTGATTTGCAAGAGGATCACTGAGGTCTTCAATACAGTTCTCTTCTCACTCCTGATGGCTTGTCCCTGAGGTTTCTATCACTGACAAAACACTTAAGATATAGCTCAGGTGTTGAATGTCACTTTTCATTGAAATTTCTCAAAATGCTAATTTTCTAGTGCATGGTTTTCCCTTAAGCCAATGTTAGCAAGAAAACACTGCTTCTCTGTTTAGATAAGTGTTAAAGAAAACAGAAATGACAAGTTAACTATTGTTTTGAAATAAGCACTATACATTGCCCCATAATTCAAAATGTGTCCAACTTCTATTTACAACTTAGTGACTACTGACCATACCTGTAATTGATCATTAAAAAATATGTAGGATGCTGAAAAGTCAGAAACAAAAGAAAGTAAACATTCAATTTATAATACACCAAATACTTAAAGTTATGTTTTATAAGTCAATCCTACCTACACAGTGCTAGCAATAAAGTATACTCTATTAAAGAATTGCTTCTCAATGTGATACTTTGAAAATGGTTGCCAAGACACTCTTAAACTTTTTCCAAAATCATTGAAAGAGCTCTTCTAGTCTTTCTAAAGTAGGCTCAATGTAATCAGCATTTTTCCTAGTGATCATAAACTAGGTTGTCCTGCAGTTTAACAGAGCATTATAGAAAGAGACACGCATATATACTCATTCTGTATACCCTCTGCTAATTCCAACACACCATGCAATATGAAAATCACAGCACAGGAACAGCTAAAATATAATTAACAACTCTGAAATGAGTCTTGCGCTTTCTACTATGCATCAGTCTGGGCAAAACTACTTTGACTTAAGGAGTGAGTTCCATCTACGAGGTAGCTCTTATGCTTCTGAATCCAAGCAATCCAACACACCAAAAATAAAGAAGTCATTTATCGTATTCTTTCCATCCACATTCACTCATCCATTCAACAAACATACACTGAGGAGTCTCTTTTTAGCAGACACTGTTCCACACCCTAAGGATGCAGCCTCCACCTCACTCTGCACTTCAGAATGTGGAGAACCCTGCAGGGAAAATTTATTTTCCAAGAAAGAAGATACTAGTTAATAAAATGAAAACAACAAATTCTTAGATCTCATTCAGATAGTTTAAAAGCAGGAATTTTTCTCACAATTTTATCTACATAGTGATTTCAGATTTTTTAAAAATTTTAATATACTGTTTTATAGAAAGGATTATTAGCTTCAGTGAAGAAACTACAAAGAACCACATTACGAAAGAAAGTGATAACTCAAATAAATGATTTTGCTTCCATTTTAGAGAGGAGGCACACATATACATGAGTCCACACAGCTTTCCTATATCTTACCAAGTTGAATTATTTTATACTAAGCTACAGAGAACAGTAGCATGTGACAGAACCATCTTACATAGAATACAAAGTGCCCTGAAGAGGATCATTTTCCACTGCATTTTCTCTATTCTCATTTACACTCAGACACATAAACCAGACTACTTCTTAACACTTATCTACCTCCTGCTTTTAGCACTGCGCTGAGAAAATAGGGAGTACATAATAAACAGTAGTTAATTGAATGAAATGTTTTATTATTGTGCTTTTCATTATATTCACTAAATATTTCTTCCATTTACATGACAAAGAATGAGGGGCATTTCTTTTGCAGGTCCTCTTCCACTAGATATATTGGTAAAGCAAGATGGCCGTCAATTAATATTTTCAAGTAAATTTAACAGCCTAGGTGAGAGTTACATGCAACAAAGAATGGCGACAAAACAATGGGTTAAGGTGAACACTGCTCTGTACATATTCAGAATAAGCTAGTATCTATTTCTATTTCCAAAAGCAGGTGAAACTAATCACATAACAATGCTGAATGGTAAAGATTTCAGTTTTATTCCAAACAACTAGATAGGAGATAATGCCAGAAAAAAATGAGAGTTGCTAATATGTTCATATATGTCTGAATAACCCAGTGAACTCCTTCAGAGATGAATTGTTATCCAAATCAATGAGGGTTTCTCCTAATAAAAATACAGGCAACATTAAAACGTAAAATAAAACAAGAAACATTAACCAATAAACTCTATTTCTTTCCAGACACATAGCAGTAAATTTTAGTATCTTTGGGGATATTCATGAGATCCATAATTAGTAACATACTAGTAACAACATTAATAAAATTTCCCTCACTTTATTTTCAAAAACCTTCAGTAAATAATTATTATCTTTGTAATACAGACTATGAGCATTTCTACATAATGTATATATCTCACAGAAAGGAGTATATGATATCCCCACTCTTTACTACTGTATCTTCTGTTTTCAATGGAAACACTTGCTCTCAAGAGTAAACCTTAAGCTGGGAGAGGTGGCTCACGCCTGTAATCTCAGCACTTTGGGAGGCTCGGCTGGGCGGATCACTTGAGGTCAGAAATTCGAGACCAGCCTGGCCAACATGGTGAAAACCCATCTACTAAAAATACAAAAATTAGCCCAGTGTGATGGCGGGTGCCTGTAGTCTCAGCTACTCCAGAGGCTGAGGCAGGAGAATTGCTTGAACCCGGGAGGCAGAGGTTGCAGTGAGCCAAATTAGCACCACTGCACTCCAGACTGGGCAACAGAGCGAAACTTCATCTCAAAAAAAAAAAAAAAAAAAAAAAGTAAATATTAAAATACAGTATATGGTTCTTGTTATTCATTATAGTTCTGTGATGAACCAATTTGGGAAGGGAAACGGGAGGGTGCAACATAAAGGAGATAAGCCTCAAAAAAAATCACTAAGAGGTAAAAGGCTCCTACTAGTATCAAAACAAATTGCAAGCCACATAATATGGTTGTTGGAAAACTCCATTTTATATTGAATAACTGTAATGTTTTATATTGAAATTTTCACAATTTTAATAAAATTGTGTAAAACTTCTGAGTGTTTCTCCTCTTCTACTTAAAATTTTAAAATTCACTTCTTATCCAAAAGAGATAATGGTCTAAGTTCAAAACAGTCACTCTGCTAGGTTTCTGCCCACCTTACAAAACACTGCAGAATGCAGTCTACCTGTAAGATACCTTACAAGATACTGGCAGGCAAGTTGAGCCAGCATATTCCAACAGACAAAATTGCAATGTAATCTTATTTTGCCTCCCACCGTTTTTAGCATGTACACAGTGGGACAAGTTCTTCCCCTACCATGGCTCAAAAATCATACAATCGTGACCTTTTTGATAACTCTTAGGTAATAAAATGCCTATATTTTCTTTAGGTTGCAAAATGCAGTCTCAGTCTGACCCCCAGAAAGTCAGTCTCCTGCTATAATTAAGTGATGCCAACATCACTCCATGTACCAGCTGTTCCCCCTATTCCTGGATAAAGCCTCCCACCTGGAAATGGATAAAGCAAATGTGGTATATATATACAACATGGAATCCTACATAGCCATAAAAAAGAATAAATTATTCCCTTTGCAGCAACACGGATGTTGCTGGAGGCCATTATCCTAAGCGAGTTAACACAGGAACAGAAAACCAAATACCGTATGTTCTCAATTATAAGTGGGAGCTAAACATTGAGTACACATGGGCACAAAGAAGGGAACCACAGACACTGGGGCCTACTTGAGAGTGAACGGTGAGAGGAGGGTGGATGAGGACTGAAAAAGTACATATTGGGTACTATGCTTATTATATAGGTGACAAAATTATGTTTACACCAAATCCCCATGACACACCCTCTACCAATGTAACAAACCTGCACTGCATATGAACCTAAAATAAAAGTTGAAAAGAAAAAAGAAAATATTTTAATACATATATATATGTTGTGTGAGTGTGTGTGTGTGTATATATATATAACAATTAAAAAATACAAAAAGTTTTTTTTAAAGCCTCCCACTTAGGAAGGGCATGAGTGACACTGACACTTTTCCTTTCTGATTGTCTCCCATCCTGTTTGCTAGCTGTTCATTCTGAGCCTTCTGAATGATATTAAGAGATGGGGAGTGATAATGAGGGAGAAGAGGTATGGGGAGCAAGATGTTCTTACTCAAATTACCTGGCATTGTCATCAGTGGGCATCCCATTCTATGAACCTGGAAGATATTCAGAAAAAATACTTAAAAAATAAAAAAAAATTAAAGATGTTAAGAGACAGAAAAGCTCTTTCATTAGCAGGGTGCCTATGAAGGATTTTAGAGACATTCCATTGCTGGAGATCCTTTGCCCCTGCCAAATATGTTTCTAATCTGGTTGTTTGCTTAACCTCTTTCCAAACCCTAAGGAACCCAAAGATCCAACTGGAGCTTCCATCTGCTATGGTCTGTTCAGAATTCCAGGCAACCATGCTGACCAATGTCTAATATTATTTCACAATGCCTCGACCTGAAGAATGCTATAGCAGGAGAAAGAATGTGGGCTTTCACAGTCATAAGACCTGTATTTTGAATTTCCGGCCCTTTATTTCCTGATTGCCCTTGGAGTGACTAACTCTGAGTCTCAGTTTCCTCATCTATAAAACAATGTGTTATTTTAATATTTTAGATGATAATTCTCTAGTCTTGACTCATAGAAAGGCATTAATAATTGGAACACCAATTACACAGAATGCAGAGGAATGATGATCTGGTTATTCATTGCTCATAGAAAACCACCTATAAACTTAGTAATTTAAAGGAATAATTCATTATTATCCTATGTTTGTGTAGTCTCATCTGGGTAGTTCTCTGATATGGTTACAGATGATGGCTAAGATTTAAGTCATTTGAAGCCTTACCTGGGCTGGACATCCAAGATGGCTACGCACCTGGCCAGCAGCTAATGCTGGCTATCAGCTAAGTGTTCAGCTGACCTGACAACCAAACCACCTACATACAGACTGTCTATGTGGCTTGGCATTGTTACAATATAGAGGCTAAGTTCCAAAAGGGAGCCCTCCAAAAGCAAGCATTCTAAAAGGCCTATTGGCAGGCTGAAAGCCTTCATAGAAGTTAGTGCATAACATCACTTCTGCCACACTTTATTGGTTAAGAAATCAAGGCAAGCTCAGATTAAAGGAGAGGGAAATTAAACTCCATTTCATGATATGAAGACAATATGTCATGTCAGAAGAGAACCAACTGTTTATAGACGATCTATCACAAATGACTGTGGAGGAAAGCGGGAAGCCAAGGAAGAGGGAAAAATAGTACCCGTGAGTTCCCTCAAATGAGATGCACATGAGGATAAAATTACAAGTTCTTAAATTTTTTATCTTTGGCTTTTAAAATTTCTAATTGTTGTATAAAGTAAATAAAATAGTAGTACTGTGGTACATGGATGGTACATGCTCCAAAAAAATCAGTAACAGGAATGAAGGCAAGAAATTATCTGTCTTCTGCTGCAGTAAGTATTCTTACACAGTAAGAGCATATAAGAATTAGTGACACAGGTCCCCACTTGTTTTTTTACCACATATATAGGAGAAATATTTGCTTTTTATAAGTAATAATAGAGATGTGTAACCTATAATATTTGGAGACCACTGACAGGGTGTCCCGTTTCTGCCCAGACGTGGGGATGACTTCAAGTCAACAGATTCATGCATCAGTATGTGCTTAGAAACAGAAAAAGACTAAAAAAGCTAGAATGATTTCTAGAATACTAATTATTAAATCATGGTATCTGTTGACTTGCTTCTATTGTTCTGGAATATGACTAGCAGAATCTAATCTAAGATGACAGAAGTGCCTGAGTATCTATATTTTTACTGAGATAATTAATACTCACCATAAGAAATGTATGTGGTAGATTATAGACAGCTGCAAAGTATGTAACACTCCTCCCACTAAAGGATGAGATCCACATTACTCCCCCTTAAATCGTGGGCTCTGTGACTAATTGACTAACAGAATGTGGCACAAGAGATGTTGAACCAGTTTCTGGGCCTTAGGATGCTGGCAGCTTTCACTTTCTGTCTTTTTGTGATACTTGTTCTTGGAAACCAGCTGCATGCTATTGAGGGAGCCCAAACAGCCCAATGGGGAGGACCATGTGGGGAGGAACTGAGAACCCTGGTCAACAGCCCATGTAATCTCCCAGTTAACAGCACCAACTTACCAGCTATGTAAGTGAGTCATCTTAGAAATGGATCCTGCAGCCCCAGTTGAGCTATCCCAGTTGACGCCACACGAAACAAAGTCAAATCCTATCCAAATTGCAGGTTTGTAAGCAAATTAAATGATTATTGCTACTAGAAACCACCAAGTTTTAGGGTGGCTGATTATACAATGCAATGTCCTAACCTTAGCTGTTCAAATTGTAAGTTTAATATTGCCTTTCCCCAATAAATTAAAGATAATGAGCTTCATCTAACATAAGAATCTACCATCACATTTTATGGTGAGTAATGCAACAGATCTAAGCTATAATGTGACGTGCTATCACATAAATAGTAAAAATAGTGCCCCCCACATGATCACCTTCATCTCTGAACGTGACCTTGCTATCACACATCAGAAGGTAGAGGCCCCCATAGTCATCATAGATTCGCCTCAACTCATCCTCAGCCTTTTGACTGATTTCTCCCTGTAACCAATGACATCTATTGGTGAGATTAATGATTTGTGCTTTAAAGACAGTATGATATGTGATTATGAAAGGGAATAAAACTTCAGGCTCATAGGGACTAAATCTGTGTCCTCAGCCTCATACGTGCTCCGTTTTGACCATTTAACCTCAAACGAATAAAAAAAATAACAGAAAACATATTGAAAACTTCGTAAAATCAATTAGGTTGTTTCATACAATAGCATTAAAATGAGGCTCCACTGTAGTGGACCAAAAACATTTAGAGGCCGTATAGACAGTGTTATACCTTAACTTTATAATTAATATTTTATATACGTAGCTATGGAAACCTGGAAGTAGTCACCAAGTCAATCTACATTGTTCATGTATAGTAACACTAAGAAACACTAGTAACAATAGTAACCAGTAACACTGAGGAAAGTCCTAGATTACGAACTTCGTTAGAAACACTAATCGTTGCTTTAAAATTACTTAAATATATATTTTTTAGTTTCCTGCAACAGTACTTTGAACATCTCCATTTGGATATATATATTTATATATATAATATATGTAACTTGTTTGTGTTGGACAAGGACCAAGTGGAGAAAAAAGTATCAATGCAAGACAAAACATAAAACAAAAGGGAAGTAAGGAACCATCTACCCTGTGCTTCAAGCAAGCAGAAGAGATCAGAACTGCTGATGTTAGTCTGAGTCAAAGATGCCAAAAGGACCTTAGGAAGTGCTCCGTGAAAGCCATGGTTACACTTTGATCTCACCACGGCTGGCATAGCGCTAGTGAGACAGATCTTGACAGGTTTCATTCTGGTTTAGTCTGGTGCCCAGATTAGCAACAGATTCATTTAATAATTTTTAACATGATACAGAAGAAAATCTAAATGTACAATCTGCCTGTGTGCCTGGAGATTTTTCCCTTAGCTTGATGCATTGCCTTTTGATGAACATTTATCTCAGCAAATCTTATTTCTGTACACTAAGGAATTTTCTAGTTCTAGAAGAGCTTTTAAATCCTTTGGCAGAGATTCACTCATCCTAGTAAAACAATAGCTGGCAGATACACACAGTCTACAGGAAATCAGGGTAACAAGTTAGGTCATTTTTTAGGTGAGCTACTTAGCAAACTTTGATTTGTCCTTCACAAAATGAAGATTTGTTTTCTTAAATGAAAGTACATAATTTATTTTTATTCTCTATTCTAAAAGTCAATAAACAAATCATCAAATAAAATCTGGTTTATACCAGCTTTCATGACTCACATCTGGGCTATGTAGCTCACAACAATATTTTCCACCATAATATTTCTGTAAAAATCATCCTAGAACATATTAAATCCAAAGAAAACAATATAGTTTATTTGGAGGTCAGCCACCAACACACCAAAAATTTTCTTACCTCCCTATAATTTTGATACCTGACCCTTAGTCACTAAGATGTAAGTATGTAGAATATGTCTTTAAAACAACTAATTAGATTATATTCAGCTATTTTGCCTGGAAATCAGGAGGAAAGACGTAAGTAACGTCAAATCTGAATTAACTCCTCCCCATATACCAATCAGCTGCTAGTTCTATCTAGTTCTTTGTTATCTAAGAATGTCTTCCACATTGTATCAGAATTTGAGAGAAAGTCCCACGAGGGCAGAGGCCACCTTTTCTTGCTCACCATTGCATCCTCTGACCTAACACAGCTCCCAGCACCCAGTAAGTACTTAGCACATATTGGGAGGATGAATACAGCATGAGACCTTCCTCAAAGCCATCTTTTCTACATTCTAAAATCAAATCTATATTAGCACCCCTCTTCTGCCTTAAAAAATTATTTTTAGAAAGACCTTTTTAATACATTACATGTGTGAGTCAACACATTGGGTTCAGATAGATAGGGGTAGTAGGGCAGCTTGCTGGCACTGACCATCCAGTCTGAAATGTACCTCTCACCCACATGCCATCCCCCTTTGCCCCCATATCTCTTGATCCCCTTTCCTTGTTTTATTGATCTTTGTAAAAATTATCCTCAGAGATGTTCTATAAATTTCATGTCACTTGTCTATTGACTTCTAATAGAATATAAGTACATGAGGTCAGGAACTTTATTTTGCTTTATCCAGTGTTTCTACTGCCTAGGAAAATGTCTGGCACACAGCAGATGTTCATTTTATGTAATGGATGGATAGGAAGGAAGGAAGGGAGGGAGGGAGGGAGGGAGGGAGGGAGGGAGGGAGGGAAAGAAGAAACTCAGTGGGCTGCCGTGGTAAAAATGCTTACGGGTTGAATTGTGTTTCTTCAAAGAGATATGCTCAAGTTCTAACCTACAATACCTATGTATATGACCTTATTTGGAAATGGTCTTTGTAGATATAATCAAATTAATACGACGTCATACTAGATTAGAGTAGGTCCTAATCCAATATGGCTGCTGTCCTTATAAAAAGAAAAGAGATTCAGATACACTCAAAAGGAGGACGGCCATGTGAAGACAGGCAGAGATTGGAGTTCTTCTGCCACAAGCCAAGAAATGCCCGGTACTATCATAAACTGTAAGAGGCAAGGAAGGGTCCTCCTCTAGAGGCTTCAGAGGGAGCATGGTCCTGCCAACATCTCGACTTCTAAGTCTCAAGAATTGGGAGAGAATAAATTTCTATTATTTTAAGCCACAGTTTATGATACTTTATTACAACAGCCCTAGAAAACTAATACAACTGGGCACAATAAAAGAAGGGTATATTAAGGGAAGGGTCTCAAAAACCAGAGTGGAAGATTATAGAAAGACAAACTTTGCCTAACTAAAACATTTCCTGCAATATTCAACCAAAGCTGGTTGTAGAACAATGAATAAATAAAAGATGTACTAGGAATTTTAAAAAGGAAATTCTTAGAGCAATAGGTTATTCTTTTTAAAAACCTAATTATTTTTCTTAGTTTAGTACTTAATCTGTCTTTTCTTAATTTTTTTTTTTTTTTTTTGAGACAGAGTTTTGCTCTTGTTGCCCAGGCTGGAGTGCAATGGTGCAATCTCGGCTCACTTGCAACCTCCGCCTCCCGGGTTCAAGCTATTCTCCTGCTTCAGCCTCCCGAGTAGCTGGGATTGCAGGCATGCACCACCACACCCAGCTAATTTTGTATTTTTAGTAGAGACAGGGTTTCTCCATGTCTCTACTAAAGAGACTCCATGTCTCTGGTCAGGCTGGTCTCGAACTCCTGACCTCAGGTGATCCGCCCACCTTGGCCTCTCCAAGTGCTGGGATTACAGGCATGAGCCACTGTACCCAGCCTCTTTTCTTAATTTTTAATGCAAGTTTGCCTAACAAATACTATCTTTGGGATGCCTAACAACTTAAGAAATAGACAAATCTGACACTAAAGTTCAATCTCTTACCAATGGGCTAATATTTTACCTCAGATGCCAAACTGCAACTTTTCAGATGGCAGATATGCAATTTTGTTACTTTTATAATTCTATTAATTTTACTGGAGGTATTTTAAATTTTATATTTAATATTTAATTATTTTGTTTTGACCCTATTTTAAAGCAAATTCTGTTTATTCCTTTGGCCATCTAACCATTAATATATTTGAAATACAAAACAGACAATAATAGTAATAATCTCAGAGCTATCATTTTTAAACACTATGTGTTAGACATACTTATAAACTCTTTTGTAGATTAGTCTTTTAAGTCTAAATAACTCTAAGAGAAATGCAATTAATAACCTATTAATAATTTAGCAGGTGGAAACACTGAAGCTTTGAAATGTATAATGCAATGTGTCTCTAGTATTTCACCTTGGTTACAGGTAGGCTCTGACAAGCCAGATATCTAGTTATAATCATTTCTCAGTAATTGTGGGGGACTAGTTCCACGACCTCCCAAGGACATCATAATCCACGGAGTCCTTTGCAGATTATGTTTGAGTCCCTTATATTAAATGGTGTAGTATTTTGCATATAAACTACACACATTAGGTATTACTTATAATAATACAATGCAAATGCTATGTAAGTAGCTGTTATACTATAGAGTTTAGTCAATAACAACAGGAAAAAAAGTTTGTACATGTTCAGTATAGACACAACCATCCTTTTCTCCTCCCTGAATATTTTCAAATCACAGTTGGTTGAAACCAAGGATACTAAACCCACAGAAATGGAGGCTGACTGTATATACAAGTCATATGTAATCCGTCTATATTCCCATAGCTAGTAAGTTGTGGAGCCAGGTTTGTGCTCAGGCAATCTGGGTACACCTTTATGCACTATTCTATAGTCATGTCTTTTTTATGGAGATATGTGTTTTTCCTGAAGTTGGCTCACTCATACTGACAGTACTACAAGTCATATAATAAAATCATTTCTCAGTTGCCAGTAATGGTGAAAATGAACACTCACCTTTCGGATGAATCCTGTAATATGGTTTGTTACGTTTGACAAGATACGATTTGGAAGGTTCACAAGACTTTGTACATTAGGAGACATGACTTATTAATGTACCATTAATGGAAAGTGTTACTAAATACTAAAATTCTGCAGAATCAATTGCTGCTTTTTTTTTTTTTTTTTTTTTTGGCTTTTGAACTAAACTTACTCTCCATGGCAGCTTAAAAAGAGAAGTCCCATGAAAGTTTTAAACTCTATCCAAACCCAGGACAATCCATCCTCTGTTTAGATGTGCCTCCACCCATCTCAGATTTGATGTAATTTGTCAATCTGCCATGTCCTTGTTCAAATACTGCAGTATGTACTCTCTCAGCTCTTATGCCAAAAACCACATGAGTCTCCTAACTTCAGGAAATTGTTGGGTAAATATTCTCACCCAATGAACTGCTTTTGAACACTTATTGGTTTGCATCTAATATTATATATCACTAATTTGTATCCTCTTCACTTCAAAAAACATAAAATTCACCTTTTGAACACATCACATGTCCCTGAATATGTAAGCCCTCTAACCAAATCTTCAGCCGCCGTTCTCATGAGAGTTTTTTATCTAATGAGATTACACTGAACTCAAATCTAAAATAGATTTGTGTTTAGGATTAAAGTGATAATTCTTTCTCCTTTATAAAATTTGCTGCCAAAATAGGTTGGTAGTTAGAATACCTCCACAAGACTCTTGATGGCTCACAAAACTTCTGCTTTCTGGACTTAAAATGTGTAATGAGAGGTTTCAATGATGTCAAACTAGTTATAGGGAGAATTTGATCAGCCACTTTTAAATTTCTAGGCATTAGAGCAAACCCATTTAAGTTTATACTAATGAGTTAGTATAAACTTTCCCTGGGAAGGTTCTCTGTGATCCTCAGTTGGAATTCTGCAAGCATAAAAGCAAGTCAGTAAGTCCAGAAGGCTTTATTTATTAAATTACCAAATCACAATAAAATAAAACTAGAAGGAACTGTGCAGATAATCTATAAACTCATTATTTTACAGGTGATAAAATTGAGGCCGTGGAAGACACTCACTTTACACATGACTAGGTTTCTAGCCCAGTGTACTCTCCACTGCTTCATACTGTTTCTTGTTTCTCAGAACCTGGTATTCTGAGGTAGTTCCTGCCAATAGTCACACAGAGAATGAGTCTTTTTTTTTTTTTTTTTAAGGTACAAAGAAAGACTGAGAACAAATAATTCGTTTAAATATCAGTTTTTACTTTTTATCTCCACCCTAGGTTCCCTGCTTCTTCCTCTGGCTCTCACCTCCTCAGTCCCACCCTGCCTACCACACTCCCACTCTCTGTGTCACCCCCTACAAAAGAAACAAAGCTGGGCATGAGTTCTGTTACTTTTTTTTTAACCCCTCCTATAGCCACACCATTATTTTCCATAATTCCTCTCTATTATTTTCCATAAACTCAAGAGGAAATTATACATCCTAGCACAAGCAGCCTCCTATGACTTTGTTGACTAATGCCTGAAGGAAAAAGCTATTACTTCCTGTGGCCAAGTTATAGCTACAATTTTAGTTTCTTCTTGAGATCACCTTCGATATGACAATATAAAATTACAAAGTGCCAATTTAACTTCTGAAAAATAAACTTCTTTTGTTATCCTACTAAACAGAAATCCATGTTAAAATAAAAATAGTTGTATACTTTTTATCTCTATACTATTATAATTTTCTGAAAAATAAGTCATTTTCATTTGTATCTGTGTTCAATAATGAGAAGGAAAACCCATAAGTATTATTTGTTTTCTAATCAGAAAGCAGGCTAGAAGATACCATCTGTCACTTATAGTCTTACTTCTAATCTAATAGAGGCAATAAACCCATATCAGAGCCACCAATTGCTTTGAGTTCTCAATCAACTCTTTGTATATTCTATAAGGGAAAAATTCATCCAAAAAACACACTATGAGAAAAATCTCTGTTTTCTGGAAGACATTTAGTATGATGTCAGCCATCTGAACTGTGGTTCTTTTATTGATTCATTACATTTTATTTTAAAGATTAACTGATTTTGCTCTTCAGTGATCCCATATTTCTGAACCTGCAGATTTCTTGAGATTGCGCAGACATCCATTTCACTTCAGGTACTTGTGGTTTATCTCAACTGATGAGATATTCAGAAATAACTCTACATAGCAGAATTTTATGAACAAAAGAAATTCAAACTAGACACAAAGACTATCCAAAAGGTTTTACACCAGACACACTGTGGTTCCCCCATGGAATGCAGAGAATTTTAATAACATTATTTAATGAAGATCTGAAGACCGGACTCATTCTATCATGTATCAACTATGGTAATGATATGTTTAATATTGCACACATAGCAGTATTTTAATAGTAGAATTATTCGATAAGCATATAGAAATGTATTTTGCTATTAAAATCAAATCAAACCTCATGAGGATAATGTCACTAAGATTCTAATCATAGAAAAAGGTTCAAAAGTACTTCATTGAAATCCAAATTCTGGAAACTAAATTCAAATTCCTTTAGAGCACATGGAAACAATTTTCTTTCCTTTTAGTACTCAAAAATAATATGATTTATTCCCTATAATATTGTTATTTCACTGTTTTCAACGTCACCTTGCTTATGAGGTTTCTGCATTTATAATTCCTCTGAAAAGCATATAAGTAGACAACTATTTTACTGTTATGTGTGGATATTTTTCCAGAAAATTTTATGGGTGAAATGTAGAACCGAGACTGAATAATGTGGACACTGAATGTGAGGATAAGTCTTTAGAGCCAAAAATTTCCAGGAAGCAAGAGTTTCCCAACCCTGCACAATTTTATCAATTACTCATCCCGTATTATTTAGTACTTAATATCTTATGCATATTAATATCTTATGCATATTAAGTACTAAATAATACGGGATGAGTAATTGATAAAATTCTATAGCAAAAAAAAAAATAGCCCTACATTATTCTTTGTGTGAACAAATTTTCACTGAAAAATAAAGCGATTTCAAAATTTTTCAAATTTGCCTATAACCTTTAAATCAGAGTAGAATGAAAGTTCATGCAAATTTCTCCAATGAGTTCTTAAAGTGCATGCTGTGCTTTAAAAATCTATACCTGTAGGAATTACATCCAGTCATTAAACTTGTTTGAAATAGTAACGGATGAAACCACAGTTACTGTTTCCAAGAGTATGCAGAAACACATCTGAACCTAGCATGTTTTTGCTGACCTTAAAATATATGATATAAGTACTTCATTTCTAATACTTAAAACATGTATGCATACCTGTTATAACAAGAAAATGGGATTAAAAGGCAATTGAGACATAGACAGAAAATAACTCTTTAACACTTCTATTATTTTAACCAATACTACTTCTGAGTATCAGATTGTGAAATCACTGCAGTGCTGTTAACAGTTAAGTGACCCAATTTACACCTTCTGTGTTATGGGCTCTTAACCAGTGTTACTAAAAACCTAGCTATGTTGGCCTTCCTTTCACTGATCAACCTATAAAATGCAGGGACCTATGATCATATCAGAAATGAAAAGACTTCGCTATTTAGTATCTACATCTTAATGTTCCTATATGTTGGTCTTCTTCAGTGTTATTATACATGTTAAAGACTTTTCATGCCTAAATAAATAAATAAATAAAGTACTCCAATTTTGATAAAGACACAATTATGGGTCAATGCTGCTGTTGTAGTAACTCCTACGAAAGGAAGTTAAAGAATAAAGTAGTCGGCCAGGCGCGGTGGCTCATGCCTGTAATCCCAGTACTTTGGGAGGCCGAGGTGGGCGGATCATGAGGTCAAGAGATTGAGACCATCCTGGCTAACACGGTGAAACCCCGTCTCTACTAAAAATACAAAAAATTAGCTGGGCGTGGTGGCAGGTGCCTGTAGTCCCAGCTACTCAGGAGACTGAGGCAGGAGAATGGCGTGAACTTGGGTGGTGGAGGTGGCAGTGAGCTGAGATCGCGCCACTGCAGTCTAACCTGGGTGACAGAGCAAGACTCCGTCTCAAAAACAACAAAAAAAAAGAATAAAGCAGTCACAAGTCTCCGCAAAATAGGCATATTCTTTCAGAGAAACTAATAAAATTTTAAAATAACATCAACTATTAAGTCACTTTTTATAATTGTACTTATCATATTCTGTAATTTAAGCATAATGCTCCAAATAACTTTTTATTTTTTACTTATTTTATTTATTTATTTATTTATTTTGAGACAGAATCTCACTCTGTTGCCAGTGCAGCGGCACAATCCGGGCTCACCGCAACCTCCAACTCCCCAGTTCAAGTGATTCTCCTGCCTCAGCCTCCCAAGTAGCTAAGATTACAGGCATGCGCCACCACGTCCAGCTAATTTTTGTATTTTTAGTAGAGCCGGGGTTTCACCATGTTGGCCAGGATGGTCTCGATCTCCTGACCTTGTGATCCACCCACCTCGGGCTCCCAAAGTGCTGGGATTACAGGCATGATCCACGGCCAACTTTTTATTCTTTAACCTCAATTCTAACACTTCTTAACATTTGAACAATCATATTTTTAAAAAACTGATTTTCAGAGAAACTTGCTTAACTAAAAGCTCAACTCTATAATCTCTTAGGCCCCTAGTAAGTATTTATAAGAATTTATGTTCTCAAGAATTAATATTAAGCTATTTAATTTTAGTAATCAACTGTAATAATTACTACGTAAACATTTTAATATGTTTAACTTATAAATTCCATCATCTTTTACTTGCTAAATGTAGGATTTAGAATGCTTACTTCCCACACCTAGTCAACTATTTCCTCAGTGACCCAAGAGAGTTTAAAAAGTCATGTTGTCTCTACAGCTATAAACCAGACATATTCGCAAAGGGGGCTGTCCATTTTGGGCTCAAGATTCAGTAAATCTATATTGCTGAATGAAAAAACTGCATTGTTTTAAATAACTCCCAGACAAAACAGAGTCTCTACAAATCCACTTTATTGTTTAAATAACTCTGTCTTGTATATATCTGGAAAGAAATGTGATTAGTTTTATTAATTTTTTAAAAATTATCCAAATCAAATTGATTTCCTAACAATAAGTGTGAGCGGTTATGGGTATATAAACATTCTGTATTCAGAGACCTGAACAGCATCACAGAAGCTGATCCTCTCGCCTCCAGCTATATCACATATATACCAACTCAAACAGACCAAGAATTAATTCCTGAAGGATGCTTTAGATATATACACTCTTAGGAAATGTTTCTTTAAGGAATTGTCAGCTTCCATCTCCTCATGTCACAATTTAATTTGTAATTTCCTGGCATTTAGAGAAATGAAAATTTAAATGTTCTATTATTGTAGATATTTATATCTTTCCAATCTATTTCAGCCTATTAATCAGGTCACCAATGTGGCCTTACCCAAAAATAAACATTACAATTCTAACGCATCTATTGTAACCAGGCAGGCCTCAATCTTATTGTTAAGTGCGCTCTTAGAAATTTGGGATGCATTTTTACATGAAAACACTGGAAATTGTTACTATATCCCACATTTTCCCAAAAAAAAACTGCACTAATGATAGTTCTATGTCTTAAATATTGACTTTAGAATCCAATATCCCCAAAGTTTCAGGGTATGCAGAATTAGTTGCTGACAGCTGCTAGCAGCTGGCAGCACCCAAAACCAAGTCAGAAAAGAGTTCTGAAAGAAAGTGAGTGGGGACATCTCCCCCACCCCCACCTTGACCCTAACAGTTAGGGAAATGACCTGCATTTGGATAAAGATAATTCCCTTCCTAAAGTACTCTAAGCTTCTTAGTAGAGTCAGAACTCCTTGGAGTACAGGAAAGTATGCCCTATCTGCTGCATTTACCAGTTAGGTCTTAATAATCAGCCGATTATTTAACAAAACATCTCGTATAATAGGGATCAGTAAAGGGGTTAAATGATGAGATCCTTTATTTCTATTACTAAATAATGTCTTTTAGCACCAGGCATAGCACACAAACTAGTGTGACAAGTGCTGAGTGTAAGATACTGATATCCCAGACATTTATGAATTACGTATCTAAGAAGTATACCTATCTACCAATTTTGAAATATGTATCTCAGAATTTATGTCATCTTCTTCCAAGTAAACACCTTAAAGTGCTATACTGAAATTTACTTCATTGCTTCAAATATGCTCTGAACTCCTGTCTTGGCATTTTTAATGTTTTTTAACATCCTCAATGCTTTTTTATCTTTTAAGAGTACACACGATTTTTAGAAACACAGGTTTTTCGGAGCTAGGACTTGTGATAACAGTGATAAACATAATAAATAGTATCATTTGTGCTTAAAAAGAAGAAGAAGGAGGAGAAAAAAGTAATCAAATTGGTATCGGGATTTGGTCAACAAGGTTCTGAAAAACTCTGAAAGGAAATATCAAAAAAAGGTCATTGAAATTGCCCACTAATATATGGGTAGAACCCTTTAAGGCCTTGGAGAGAAACCACATGAGGAGGTCCTTTGAGTGACTGCATTAAAAGGAACAAGATTATTTGTCCTTCTAAGTTCGGGCATATATGTTTAAATATCAGTCATCTTAACTTAAAATCTCACCCGGGAGTTTGTCTATATTTTCATGTATTATGTTTACTTAACTCGGGCTACATCTGTACTCCTTAAAGTTTAAAAAAAAAAATCAAATCTATTTCAGTCAAATAATGTAAATTACTTGACTAAAATATGATAGAAATTCTTGTTTCTACCAACTCAGAAGAACAGTGATTCTCAAACTGTAGTGTACCTTGGATATTTGTTAGAAATACGAATACCTGGCCGGGCACAGTGGCTCATGCCTGTAATCTCAGCACTTTGGGAGGCCAAGGTGGGTGGATCAACTGAGGTCGAGAGTTTGAGATCAGCCTGACCAACATGGAGAAATCCCATCTCTACTAAAAATATAAAAATTAGCCAGGCGTGGTGGCAGGTGCCTGTAATTCCAGCTACTCAGGAGGCTGAGGCAGGAGAATCGCTTGAACCTGGGAGGCGGAAGTTGCTGTGAGCCGAGATTGAGCCATTGCACTCCAGCCTGGGCAACAAGAGCAAAATTCCGTCTCAAAATAAATAAATACATACATACATCCTACATACATGCATGCAAATACCTGAGTCACACTCCCAGAAAATCTGACTTAACCAGCCTAGAGTAAGTCCCTAGGGAATCTGCAATGTTAACTCCCCAGCTGATTATGATAGGGGTGGGCTTGGAACCACACTTTAAGAAACAGAGCACTCAGCTCTCATGAGGAGTAGACTTTCCAATTAAATTATCACTTCAGTAGGTATATCTGACAACTTTGAAAAATAATCCACAAAGAACTCTTCTCAGTAAAATAAAATATTTGCAAAGTATGCATCTGACAAAAAACTTACACTGAGAATCTACAAGGAATTCAAACAACAAAGAGAACAAATAACTCCATTAAAAGTGGGCAAAAGACATGAATAGACAATTTTCAAAAGAAGATATAAAAATGGATCAACATCACCAACCATCAGAGAAATGCAAATTAAAACCACAATGATATACCATCTTACTCTAGTCAGAATAGCTATTATTAAAAAGACAAAAAATAACAGATGTTGACGAGGATGCAAAGAAAACGGAACACTTACACATTTGGTGGGAAAATTAGTACCACCTCTATGGAAAACAGTATGGAAATTTCTCAAAGAACTAAAAATAAAACTACCATTTGATACAGCAATTCTTTTTTTTCTTTTTTTTTTTCCTTTTTTTAAATTTATTATTCTTATATACTTTAAGTTCTAGGGTACATGTGCACAACGTGCAGGTTTGTTACATATGTATACATGTGCCATGTTGGTGTGCTGCACCCGTTAACTCGTCATTTACATTAGGTATATCTCCTAATGCTATCCCTCCTCCCTACCCCCTCCCCACAACAGGCCCCAGTGTGTGATGCTCCCCTTCCCATGTCCAAGTGTTCTCATTGTTCAATTCCCACCTATGAGTGAGAACATGCGGTGTTTGGTTTTCTGTCCTTGCGATAGTTTGCTCAGAATGAGGGTTTCTAGCTTCATCCATGTCCCTACAAAGGACATGAACTCATCCTTTTTATGGCTGCATAGTATTCCATGTCACTTATGTGCCACATTTTCTTAATCCAGTCTATCATTGATGGACATTTGGGTTCGTTCCAAGTCTTTGCTATTGTGAATAGTGCTACTATAAATATATGTGTGCATGTGTCTTTATAGCAGCATGATTTATAATCCTTTGGGTATATGCCCAGTAATGGGATGGCTGGGTCAAATGGTATTTCTAGTTCTAGATCCTTGAGGAATCACCACACTGTCTTCCACAATGGTTGAACTAGTTTACAGTCCCACCAACAGTGTAAAAGTGTTCCTGTATCTCCACATCCTCTCCAGCACCTGTTGTTTCCTGATTTTTTAATGATCACCATTCTAACTGGTATGAGATGGTGATACAGCAATTCTACTACTAGGTATATACCCCAAAGAAAAGAAATCATATCAAAAAGAGACCTGCATTTGTATGTACATCACAGCACTATTCACAAAAGCAGAGATACGAAATCAACCTGTGTCCAGCAATGAATGACTGGATAAAGAAACTGTTGTATGTGCATGTACAATTTAATTATCTATTTATATATATACATATATACACACATACAATTTCATTGTGTGTACATATTTACATGTATATAAAATGGAATACTATTGTATTCCAATACAATAGTATACAAATATATTTATATAAATATGTATACATACTTGTTACACACTAGTTTGTATGTATATAAATATATACATACTATTGTAATGGAACACAATAGTATTCCGTTGCGTTTGTAATACACACACACACACAACGGAATACTATTCAGCCATAAAATAAGAATGAAATCATGTCTTTTGCATTCACATGGGTGGAACTGGAGACCATTGCTTTAAGTTAAGTAAGTTAGAAACAGAAAGTCAAAAACCACATGTTTTCACTCGTAAGTGGGAGCTAAATAATATGTGTACATGGATATGGAGTGTGGAATAATAAGACACTGGAGGCTCAGAAGAATGTGAGGTAGGAGTGAGGGTGAGACATGAGAAATTACTTAATGAGTACAGTGTACACTATTTGGGTGATGGTGGCACTAAAAGCTCAGACTTTACCACTCTACAATATATCCATGTGACAAAACTGCACTTGTACCCTATTTTTCTATTTTTTAAAAAGAAAAAAATAATTTTTCTCAGTAAATGTTTCATATTAACTTTCTCACTGAAAAATGGCAGAGATTTATGAAAAGCAGCATTCAATCCCTACATATGTTCAATACCAATCAAGGCTTATCTCTTATCAATCCCAAGGAAAAACATCTCAGGTTTCCCCTCTTTGTTAGGGGTGTGGGCAATAATCCTGAGACACACAATCCTAAAAGACCGAATCCTGAATGATGAGACTCTGAAACATCAAAATCCCTGAAGTCTAAAATCCCTAAAATCACAATTTTAAAAGATCAAAATCTCAAAAACATAATTCTGGGGGAAAAAAATAAAAAATATTTTAAAGACATTTATTTACATGTTTAAGGGGGATTTATTTGGGAAACATAAAAACATGGCAGAACACTTGACAGGCCACCTTATGTTAATATGATAAAATAGGCAAGAATAATATACATATTTTTGCAAGCACAAACACTCAGGTATGGTAACAATAGTTGCATGAGTACAGCAGTTGTGAGTAGATGAACCAGATTCATAAAGAAATAGGTCAAAACGTGAAATGCATAAACATATATCACTATGGTTGGTAATTGTGGGCACCCAGCTATATAATTGCAGTTATCTGAATAACCTAAGTCTTTTAACAAGATTGATCACAAACTATGATAGGTCACCACTACATACGCAGTAAGAGTCAAGATCTTGAGAAATTTCATCCTTCACAAGTGTAGATACACAAAAAGGACATTTCTTCATCTTTTGGGGTGGTTTCAATGTTTTTATGTACAAACACAATTCTTAGCCACAGAGTCAACATTGTGATAAGGCACTTTAATGGAGTCAACTTCGCAGCAAAAAAAAATGCATAAAACAAATTAGAACTATCTAAAATTATTTACACAATTTACACCTCCAGTATTAAAAATGATATGAAGATGAAATACATAGCATAATGAATTGTTACTATGCGTGAAGGAGCAATTGTCATACATGATTGAATAACTTGGCAGAGGAGATTTCTTGTAATTTTTGCTGGCATTTCCACTTTTCTATAATCTTCTAAACACTTGCTGCACTTGTATTTGGAAAGTGGTTATAGTCTACAAATTTTGTAACTATAAGCTGTCCACTTGAAAGTCTAGTTATTGCTCAGCCATTGCAATTAGTGATCTTCTGCTTTGACAGCATCAATTAATTAGCTTTTAAATTTTTATCTTTCACCATTAAGTAGCCTCATACCCTATTACAGCCTTTCTGCAAGGGGACAATTTTCCAGCTCTCTTCCACTGTGTTATAAGGAAGATAATAAGAAAAAATGATATTCGGCTTCCCTGATAGCAAATCTGTGTTACTCAGGGCTCTCCGGAGACAGAACCAATATGACACATATATAGATACATGAGAAGGGATTTACTAGGGGAATTGATTCATTCAATTATGATGGCTGAGAAGTCCCAAGACAGGTCATCTATAAGCCAGAGACTCTGGGATGCTAGTAATGGTGGCTCAGTTCACATTCGAACACCTCAGAACTAGGGAAGACAATGGTATAACTCTCAGGCCGAGGCCAAAAGCCTTGGGACCTGAGGCACCACTGGTGTTAAATCCTGGAGTCCAAAGGGCAGGAAGCCTGAAGTTCTGATGTCCCCAGGAGCAGAAGAAAAGTCTGTCTCAGTTCTCAGAGAGACCAATTAGCCTGCTTTATTTTGTTCTTTCTAGGACCCCTGCCATCCATTCAGATAGTATCCACTGACGTTGAGAGCAGATCTTCCCCATCTAGTTCACTCAGACTCACACTCATCTCCTCTGGAAACACCCTCACACACCTAAAATAATACTCTACCAGGTTCCTAGGTACTCTTTAATCCAGTCAGGTTAAAATCCAGTCAGAGTAAAATTAAGTCCACAAGTCCACCCCTTGTCTACTTGGCACCCACACACATCTCTTTAAACCCTACTTAATTTCCAAATAAAGACAATAATGAGGTAATAGTTCTACCTAACATGATGCAACTGACATGATGTAACTATCCTTCACACAGCCAGATATACACTAATCCCTTTCCCCAGAATTTGGCTTCTTGGATTTCAACACTCAGGATTTTAACCTTTTAGAATTGTTATTTTCAGAATTTTAGATGTTACAAATTTTAAATGTTAAGGATCAAAAGATCCTTAGAGGTTTTGATCTGTTGGAATCTCAACATTTGGGATTATGGTGTTCAGGGTTGTGTCTCAGGATTATGACAGGCACTGCTTTCTTAGGCTGTAAGAGCAAGCAAAAATGAATTTTACCAAGGCTTTTCCTACAATATGAAAACTTGATATAGGTCTCTCTAGATCCCTTTCTTGACCAGAGACCAAATATGCTAGCACCACCATCCCTGGATTTGCAGAACCCACTAAAGTTTTTGGTATTACTGTGGAATTCCAGATAGTATGGTGGCTAAGATGTAGGAAAAGTTTTCCATCTCTGTTAGTTTATAAATAGCCTATCTTAGAGTTATTTACATCATTCTTTAAACAAAATCTATTTTTAAACGCCCAACTGCATAACTGACTGAAATGTTCATTTTTATACCATCATATGGTAACTTACAGTACAGATCTAGAGAAGTAGCAAAATTTGGAAATAAGAATGAACAAAAATTCACAAGAGACATTTTAATGTCTTAAAGAAAACCCCCAGAGAGGCATCTGCTAAAAACATAAAATAGTTTTAAGCTCTGGGGTGCCCCTCTCCCTTAAAAAAATTGAATTTCTAAATAGCTACATGTGTAAGGTCTCCCTGATTATTCCAGAGGCATTTTGTCACATGACCCCAACATGACAAACTTATTCTTGTTATTTGCAAAAGTTATGGTGTATAAGATTGCCGCAAACACTGAATTCACAAATTCTGAACCATTGCTCCTAGGGGAAATACAGGGTTAGATTCCTGCAAGCTTCTGGTTACAATATTTTCAGCAACCATTTAATATATAACCTTGCTTCATGTACGTTTTTGTTTAAAGATATCTTATTTAATATGTATTGTTGATTCATTAACATTGAACTCACTGCCAACAGCATATTTAACTCATGCTTGAACAAAGCCTACCTAACACACATAATTTCTCCATAAGACACATTATAGCCTTCTTGCATTTAGGAACGCTGGACAGCAGTTCAGCACTGTGTTTGGGGACCATTTTCAACAGCAAAACCACCAACAGAAATCACAAAACTTGTTTATATGTGGCACTAAATAAATTCTGAAAATGACACTTGGTTACACTATAAGAGCTGAACCAAGAAGACAGGACATCCCCTTGTTAGAGTGTTGGGCAACTCAAATTTTTCAGCCCTCTGCACATGTCTGACAATGGCTGTGCAAGTGCCATGAGTATTGATTTCGGGGGTATGTTGGGCTGTTCTTGCATTGCTATAAAGAAATATTTGAGACAGAATAACTTATAAAAAAAAAAGAGGTTTAACTGGTTCATGGTTCTGCAGGCTGTACAGGAAGTGTAGGGACATCTGCTTCTGGGGGACCTCCCTCAGGGAGCTTTTACTCACGGTGGAAGGTGAAGCAGGAGCAGGAACTTCACATGGCAAAACAGGAGCAAGGGGTGGGGAGGTGCCACACACTTTTAAACAACCAGACTTCGTGAAAACTCACTATCACAAAGACACCATCAAGCCATGAGGGATCCGCCTCCATGACCCAAACACCTCCCACCAGCCCCCACCTCCAGCATTAGGGATTAGAGTTCAACATGGGATTTAGGTGGGGACAAATATTCAAACTATATCAAGGGGTTACAAACAAATTTTTGAAAGTAGGTGAATTGCAAATACAGAATCAATGAATAATAAGGATCAACTATACTCTCATCATCATGGTCAATAAAGCCATACCATCGAGGGGAAGTCCCTATTTTAGATTTGATACATACAGAGCAGCATTTTCTAAGGTCCTTTTTCAGTGATGTAATGCTGCAACAAAATATATTATTGTACCATAAACAGTGTTATTTTTAACAATTTCAATTATTTAAATCACTCTTGCCTTGTG
Organism: Macaca nemestrina; assembly: GCF_043159975.1. Classification (NCBI taxonomy): domain Eukaryota; kingdom Metazoa; phylum Chordata; class Mammalia; order Primates; family Cercopithecidae; genus Macaca; species Macaca nemestrina. Next base: position 79,869,030 of record NC_092127.1, on the reverse strand, counting down.
ACAACCAACAGTCACTGTATTTTATTAAAAATTTTATTAAAAACTTAACAATGATGTTAACAGCCACATAAAATTGTTTAAATTGTCAAAAAGGGAACATCTATGCCAATGTCAGAATGCCAATCCAAAGGTTCTATTTCAAAAATGCTTAATCAAAAATTACAATAATAAAAAAGCACATTCAAACAGACATTTGAATTAGCAGTACAGAGAAGAAATGGAAGTAGGTGACAAAGAAACAGGTATCTATGACCTAAAACACAAACTCAAAAATGTTGATAAAAATTTAAATTAATCTGCAAGGTGTTGATTAGAGGTAAAAAATAAATGCAAGGCTGGGCACGGTGGCTCATGCCTGTAATCCCAATATTTTGGGAGGCTGAGGCGGGCAAATCATGAGGTCAAGAGATCAAGACCATCCTGGCCAACATGGTGAAACCCCATCTCTACTAAATACACTAAAATTAGCCGGGCATGGTGGCAAGCGCCTGTAGTACCAGGTACTCAGGAGTCTGAGGCAGGAGAATCACTTGATCCCAGAAGGCAGAGGTTGCAGTGAGCCGAGATAGGGCGCCACTGCACTCCAGCCTGGGAACAGAAGCAAGACTCCATCTCAAAAAAATAAAAAATATAATAATAATAATAAATTAATTTTAAAAAATTATTTACATTAAAGTTAATCAATAAAATTATTCATGGCCAGTGAGAGTTACTCAATATGATTGTGACTCGTAACAATTGTTATTACATTCCAGTATTCCAAACCCACTAAATACTCATAGTCAAGCTTCATGTTACATGACAAACTAATCTACACATTTTAGAATTCTACCATGTAGAATTTCTAAGATTTAGCTATTATTTAGTTCAACTTCCTCATTTTACATATTAGTGACCACCAGCTCAGTTTACAGTAATCTCAAGCTGCAGCACATTCTTGTTTGTGGTGTGTATTATATATCAAAGAAGGCAAAAATTCACAGAGAAATCCAGGAAAGACAACTGCAGGGAGGCAGTGGCTCTTTTTACATGACATGAGGTGTGTGGTCAGGGATGAAGTCAAACAAGACCATTTGATTGAGCACTGTAGCTCTGCTTACTTTATTTTTTTAAGCTACTCTAAATTCTGTCCTGACCATCCAAACTAAATGGGATTTTCTAAACAGGTTTATTAAGGTTTATTGTAAAAGATGTTTCTTTATTGCTGAGAGGCAACATGGAAGAATGGAAATGTGCGACCTTGCAATTCAGGCAGACCTGGTCTAAACCTCAGCACTCTGTTACGAAATGTGTGATTTTAGGCAAGTTAGAAACTTGCTGAACTTGTTTTTTTATGTGCAGAAGAAGGAAATTAAAATCTTACACAAAATGGTAGTGTTTTGAAAACAAAACAGCTTAAACTATAAAGAATATCTAACACAGAACTTTAGTTACATACAATTACTCAACATATGATAGTTCTTTGGCCCTGGATAATGTCAAAAAATTCTGAAGTCATCATCTCAATTTCTTGGGTTAGCCCAGATGTTACCAAAAATCCAAATATGATTGTTGCTGATTTCAGAAGTCACCCAGTTCTTAATATAACCAATTTGCAGAGTAAGCAGATGGGAAGAGAAAAATGTACCTTTAAATCGTAAGTACAAAAATCAATACTTTGTCAATAAAGCCACACTATGAACAAGAGAACATATCATAATCCATACTGACAATTTTTCCCTCTAAGTCTTTGGCACAATATACTTAGAATTCATCATATGAATTGATTTTCTAACGTGGCACATTGAAAAAGAAGTAAGATAGTTCATATTACTATTTCAGTCCATAAAAATTACAAGATGACTTTAGATATTGAATGAGAAAATATTGATGTTAAGTAACACTCCTATAAATTGTGGTTGAAATTTTGATTCACCTTTATAACATACAGAGTCATTGTCTTCAACAGAAAGATTTTAGATCGAATTATCCTAATAGCTGTGTCATCGATTAAATGCACTTGTGTAGCTACCAGGAAAGACTTGATCAAGAATGTTAGCCAGTAATAATTTCCTAATGTAAGCTGCATTCTCCTTTACCACACAAAATATATCCATTCAATTGGTCTGCAATTACATCCATAGAATTTTTCTTTCTGAGATATATGTAAGTAACCTCTGTGATAAATCATGTAATTTGGTCTAGACCAGAAAGAACAATACATTATAAATCAGTGTCTCATTTTGCTATAATTGCCTCCTTAAAATAGCTACAACTGGATCAATGTCTCAGAGGCTGTTTTATTATACCCACATTCTTAAAAGCATCAATGACAAAACACTAACTGACTAAAGCAGAAGAGCAGCTGGTTCCATGGCTTCATGAAAAGAATGTTCTGAAAACAGTTCAAGAATGTTTGATGCACTTCACAAGGATTCTGTTCTAAAATTTCAAAGCCACATTAAAAAGTGATAACTGCTATCTTCAGTGGAAAAGAGGAAGTCCAAAATGTTAGAATTGGACCAAATGTTAGCAAAAACTATTTTGGGGTTACTTATGAATTCTTCCTTCTTCTTCCCTTCCTTCCAAATATGGCTTTCACCTGCATATTAAGAATGTAAGGACCTGGGGTTGTTTTTATTTCTTAAAGGCAGACACAGCTTTTTAATGCTTATCATCTGTATAGCATTCCAATTCACTTAGCAGGACAGAGGAATGTACTGTCTAATGAAAACATAATTACTTTTATAATCAACTACTTAATAAATGTATTACTTATACTTATTTTATTTTGAGGCTGCTAAATCCATGTTCTCTTTGTCTTGTTCTTTCTTTGTCCCTACATGTTAATTACACTTGGGTTTCTTTCCATAGTACTCCGACTGTCATATTCATTCTGATCCAACTGGTACAAAACTATCTTACCTTATGAACATCAGGAAACAGAGATATTGAAAGATAGTGAGTATGTGGATTTTTTTCTTTTTTGTGGCTATTGGAGAAAGTCACATCTAATTTCATCTGTTTGAGAAAGCTCACTGAGCATTGAATAAGCACTGGAAGAACAGATTCAAAAATGCAGTTATAAGCTATATGTTCAAGCTTTGGTAATGTGATCCACATTCCTGAGATTCAATTTATTCATCACACATGAGACAGGTAAGATTATAATAATACTGACATACTTCACAAAGATATTCTGAAGAATGACTAATAAATGAGACCTCTGACATTACCATATAGTGCATGAAGCCCCATTACTCATGCTGCAATGTTCTGTGGTGGGTAATTATAGGCTTCTAGGGGCATTAGTACATAATGTACCACACTTAATACTGCTTGATAGGTACAAATCTGTCACCTTTTCCATCTACTGAATAATTGCATGGTCTTCAGATCATAGCTCCTGCTTCCAAACATAATACTGCACTGTTAACAAGGTCCACAACTTGAGCAACAGAAGTGCAACAGAATACTTTTCAGCTTCAAATATTCTGCTTTCCTACCTATTTACTCCATACAAACTTGTTCTCAATGGTCAATCCACTGCCCCACACTATTTCTTGAAGTAGCCTTATTCAATCTTACTGCATTATCACATTATGGAAAAAATAATGGTAGAAGCCTATGTGGACAAATTAATTTTTTCCATGGTATAACTAAAGTAAATATTCTTCCCACATCAAAACATCTCTTTGAATAAATAAAGGCCAAGCACTAAAGATAAGGCTTGGGCAAGAATTCTCAATCATCTCCACTCTCCTTTTTTCTGAACTGTTTTTCTCCTTCAAGACTGTGCCTTCCCCTTTTCTAACATTATTCTCCAGAAATAAGCCTGTTAGCAGTGTGATAGACTCTCCAACATCTACTCTACTCCTAAATGTTTAAATTAAGCCAACTATGGCAATTTCTTCTGTGTTGACAATTGTTAATATTAGTTTCAGAAAAGAATAGGTCTATGTCAATTTGGTTTGCTCAGGGCTTCTGGGGGAAAAAAGCTAATCCTGCTCTCTTTCTCTCTCCCCTCCCGCTGCGTGATAAGAATCAGGAAACATGTCAAAGTTGCTGCTGCCAGCCATCTTAGATAACAAAAAACTTGCCTCAATATAAAGCCACCAGAGAATCATTTCCAGATTGGCAAAATAAGGACCTCCCAAAATTCACTCCTCCCTGAAGACAATAAGAACACCAGCAAAAATGGTCACAATCATATTTTCCAGAACTCTGGAAATTAACCAAAGGCCTACAAAAATCTGAGGAATTTTTTTCAAGAAAAACAGTTGACTGTCTATAAGAACAGCAGGCTGTGGAATTTTAACTTAGCCTATTCCCATCCCCTTCTTCCCAACCTTAAATACCAGTAGCCTCAAAACCATGGAAGCTGTGAAACTCAGCAGTCACTGTTTGGTCAGAACAGGTTTGGAGCTCCTCCCAAAAGCTCCATCCCAGAGACTTGTCACAATTTGACCTGTGATAAGCTCTATTCTGAGGAATAAATTTTTGACCCCACTCAGAGATTGCTAAGTGAGAAAATACCTATCCCCAGAGTGTTTGTTAAAAACAATCAGCAGCAATTTTTTAAGATCTCAGTGGCCAGAGTCAGTGATACCAGTTAGGGCTAACAAGAGACTCACAAAAAAATTGTAAGCAAAATCTGGTTAATAAGACATTCATAACAGGCTTTGAAAAGCTCCAATATATTCCTGGGGGATCTAAAGGATCTAAATAGGCACTTGCACGTGCAGGGCTGTGTGCCTATCCAGGGAAGAACTGAGAAGATCCTCATCTCTCATTCCTTTTTTTTTTTTTTTGAAATGGAGTCTTGCTTTGTCGCCCAGGCTGGAGTGCAGTGGTGCAATCTCGGCTCACTGCAAGCTCCACCTCCTGGGTTCACACCATTCTCCTGCCTCAGCCTCCCGAGTAGTTCATCTTTCATTTCTGATTGACCTTAAGGTGATGAACAAGCAATACATAAAAGCTAAGACAGAGTTGTAAACCGCTGGAGCACTGAAGGTATGCCCCCAACAAACATACACCCACACACAAACATACACACACACACAGCCCCTTCGCTAAGAATGGGAGACTTACTGATTCAAGAAATTTAAGGATATCTCAGTCTAATTATTAGCCGACCACTAAATTCAATGAGCAAATACTTCTGTGGCAATACATAACAAAGAGGAAAGAATTCATCCAGTAAAGTCATAAAACAAATAAACAGCAAGGTGCAGGTAAAACTCAATCTATGGGCATAGATTGTACAATTAGGGCTAAGTGTAATCTCTTGTGTGACACAGATTTTGCAGTTACATTCAGGTGTAATTTCTTCTATGGTGAAGATATTCATTATTTATTTATAGCAGTTATTTCTAAGAATAACCTTCTCAAAAGCACAGATTGGGCAGTTAGCTCCAGGTGGAATCTCCCTGTGACACAGATTCTTCTACACTTCTCCACACCCCACAGTAATTAGGCACAGGACTGAATACACTGTAGGTGTTTAATACGTAATACTGATTTCTTATACATTGCTTATATTTTGTTGTTATTTCATTCATATTCATAAAATTAAGGATAAAAAGTTATATCCCATTGTAAAATAATAACAGCTCAAGAAACCACCAAGAAACAAATACTTAGATTTTTAAAAATATAACTCCAGAGAAGTGATTCATTTTACAAAAGATTTCTTCACTTTTATAATATCTCTTTAAATTAGAAGCTCCCATATGCACTTAAAACATTATTAAACTTTATGTTATACACTATTTTTCAAGAATATATTTGCCAGATAAAGGAAGATATAAGAAACCAAGATTTATTTCCTCTAAATAAGAGCTATTTTGAATTTTCTGGTTTGCTAGGTATCAGAGGCAACAGAACCTGACAGAGAACATTAGTCCTGAATTGAATGAAACACAAAGCCATTCCCCAAACACCTGTAACTCCTCTGGCTCATTCTTAAAAGCTCTCATAAAACTTAAGAGTACAACCACAAATGGTCACTTTTCCATTCAGTACTTCAGGAAATGAATATACTATGTTCAATCTATAAGCCTGGCACAAAATTTAGTTGATTGCTAAATACTGTTTATATTTTAAAAAGTCATCCTTATCCAAGAAAACTATTTTCATTCTGAGTCTCCTCCAAAAACTAATTTCTTCTAGAAATGGCTTTTTATTTATTGTCCTACACACTTTAAAATATGACAATCTTATTTGTTTTAAGAACATTTTTGATGCAATCTTTCTCTCCAATGACTTACATTATTTCAGTATCACTTACAAACTATGTTAAAAGCTATGGATACTGAATATGAGTCTTTATTATATTTAGTTCTCAATAGGAATTGATACAGAAAATAGCCAGATTAGACTCTTTTTGTTCCTCTAAAAAAATTGTTCAAGTGTACAAAAAAAAAATTTATAGGAACATTGTAACATAGTTTCACATTATGTAGAATGGTCACTGAAAATGAAGGAAATACATCAAAATATCTCATAAGCATGTTTAATTAAAATCTGATTCCTAAAAATTTTAAAAATTTATACTACCAGTTAGTTGAACATGCTAAAAAGCCAAGTGATCTGAATCACTTATTTACAAGAGATAGCATTTACAGTATGCCTTATTTTATAAAAACACTAGGTATCATCCCAGGATCCCAGCAGCAGTACTTTTCTCTCCTTCATGGGAAAGCAGAGAGGAAACAGAAAAACATTTCTAATGTGATCTTCACACTACAAAAAATAAGTGCTAAGGCATAACTGCTCAAATAAATGGTACAGTTAGGGAAATAGAAAGGAAGGGCAATTCGTCTCCATTCATAAGTGGAGATGAATAAAACATCTCATACATGAGGTATTTAGAAAAATTATCTTTCAGAGCTCAACCTATTTTGGGGGAAAATTAGGGTTCACCCAGATGGAACTTTTCAAATGAAAAATTTACAAGGGCATAAACCTTCAACCAGGGCAGTAAAAAGAGAAATAAAAATTACATGAATAAATAAGAGAGTTGCCATAAGGCTTATTTAAAGCCACAATTAGCAAGTTTCCACTGGTATTAATGCACAGAATGTATACTGGTAAAGGAATGGTTTGATGGCAATCTTTTTTTTTTTTTTTTTTGCTTTAAAAAATTATGTATTTTGGTGATAAAATATGCATAATGGAAAAACTACCTTTTAACATTTTTAATTGTACAGTTCAGGGGCATTAAGTATACTCATACTGTTATACAACCATCACTATCTCCCATCCACAGAACATTTTTCACCTGCAAAACTGAAACTCTGTGCCCGTTAAACAATAATTGCCTCTTCTAGGCCCCCATCCCAGCCCTTGGCAATCACTATTCTACTTTGTCTCTGAATTTGACTACTCTAAGTATCTCATTAAGTAAAATAATATAGTTTTTGTCCTTTTGTTCCTACCTTCTTTCACTTAACATAATATCTTCAAGGATCATTCATGTCATAGCATGTGTCAGAATATCTTTTCTTTTCAAGCCTATATGATATTCCACTGTATATACATACTACATTTTGTTTATCTATTCATCTGTCAATGGATACTTGTGTTGCTTCTACATTTTGACTATTGTTAATATGTTGCTGTGAATGTGGGTATACAACTATCTCTTTGAGATCCTGTTTTCATTTCTTTTGAGGTACGTACCCGTAAGTGGAATTGCTGGATCTTATGGTAATTCTGTTTTTAATATTTTGGTACATTTTTATTATTGGGCTTAGATTTCTTTTTCCTAATCAAGTTTTTTTACCAAGCAGCTTTAGGGAGAGAATAGAGAAACACATACTTTTTAAGTATTGCCACAGACTTTAGGCAGAGTTTTGGCCCATTATGATAATCTCAGTAACAACCATGTACTGAATATGTGAATTCAAAGAAAGGTTATGTCAGGCAACTATCTCAAAGTTTTGTTATCTCTGCTTGCAATTTTTGTTCAATCATCGACCAAGTGCTTGAGGGCTTACTGCATGTGAGGCTCTGTAGACTAAGTATTAATGAACTTTCCTTTTGTCCTTGCAGTACCAGGTATCACTATCACGCATTTTGGAGCTTTGATCTCAATTTTCTGCCAAATGAATGGTCCTGTGTTTTGTGCTCATTCATTTACAAACAGAGATCCCTCTGACCACCTTGGAACTAGAAGGTGTGTGGTCAGAGAACCATGAATGGGCTGCTCTCTGCCTCTCACAGCAGCTCTGCTTCTCCTTGGGACTACTCCTTGTTTTCCCCATTCCTAGCCCATTCTCTGAATATCCTTGGTCCAGATTCCAGAGGGTCTGCCAACTTGCACCCCATTCAGGCATCCATTACCAATATTTATGAAGCCCAGCACTTCTCTGGTACAGAGCAGGCCATGGAAATTCCCTTTCGATGATAACGGCTCCTGCATGCAGAGTGGTGAGGGTAGGAGAGTAGAGATAGCCACTTTCTGGATGGAAGCAGTGTTATCAACCCAAGGGGAACCCATTCATAGGCTAACCAGTAACTCCTGAGGAGAGGCCCAATAAGGGCAATGACATCTACTCAAGTCAACTAGGTTTCTGCTGATGGCGATCTTTGAACCAACTACTCTTAAATCCATCCCATCATTGCTAAAGGAATACGGTCATCTTTTGTTTAATGATGGGGATACATTCTGAGAATTGCGTCATTAGGCAATTTTGTCATTGTGCAAGCATCATAGAGTGTACTTAAACAAACCTACATGGTATAGCCTACTATACACCTAGGCTATATAATACAGCTACACTATGTACAATAGGTATATTGTAGTAATATTATATTTATATTATAGTAATATCGTAATATTTATATTGTATAATGTAGCTATATTATATATATGTGTGTATATATGTCTGTGTCTATATATGTATATTTATTTATTATTTATATTCTATTGCTTGTAGGCTATAAACCTGTACAGCAGGTAGGCAATTGTAACACAATGGTATTTGTATGCCTTAACATAGGAACGTTACAGTAAAAATATAGTATAAAAGATTTTTTAAATGGTACTTGTATAAGTCACTTACCATGAATGGAGCTTGCAGGACTGGAAGTTGCTCTGGGTGAGTCAGTGAGTGAGTGGTGAGTGAATGGGAAAGCCGAGGACATTACTGTACACCACTGTAGACCTTATAAACACAGTATACTTAGACTACAGTAAAATTATTTTTAAAAATTTTCTCTTCAACGGTAAATTAACCTTAGCTATTTACTTTACAAACTTTATTGTGTTTTTAATTTTTTGACTATCTTGTAATAAATCTTGCCTTATAACACAAACACATTGTACACTTTCTTTATAGACAGTTCCAATTTTTACATTTTTTTGGTTTTACTTTTTAAAACATTTTGTTAAAAAACTAAAACACAAACACACACTTTAGCCAAGGCCTACTCAGGGTCAGGATCATCAATATCACTGTCTTTCCACCTCCACATCTTGTCTCATTGGAAGGTCTTCAGGGACAGTGACACACACGGAGTTGTCATCTCCTGTGATAGCAATGCTTTTTTCAGGATGCCTCCTGATGTAAAATAGCCTAAGGCTATTTTACAGTTAAAATTTTTTTTAATAAATAGGAGAGCAGTCTAAAATAACGATAAATAGTATAGCACAGTAAATACATAAACCAGTAACATAGTTGTTTATTATCATTACCAAGTATTATATACTGTGCATAACTATGTGCTATACTTTTGTATGACTGAAAGTGCAGCAGGTTTGTTTACACCAGCATCACCAAAAACATGTGAGTAATGCATTGTGCCATGACATCACAACAGCTATGACATTATTAGGTGACAGTTTTTCCGCTCTATTAAAATCTGATGGGACCAAGGTCATATATGCAGTTCATCACTGTTCTAAGCATTGTCATGCAGTGCAAAACTGTAATGTGGCATCCTTAAACTTTCAGGAACATAGTTCTCATTCATATATGTCTAAAATCTTCCATCCTTCAAAAGCCATTACCAGGACCACCAACTCAGATGCACCTCCAGCCCTGTGCTCCAATGGCCCAAATGGTTTTCATCACTCATTGAATTCACACGTCCATTTACATCTTTCTGGCAGTATGTTAGTATTTTGCCTTTATAATCAGCGACACAGTAACATCACAGTCATAAAGAGACCCCACTGACAGAAAGACCTGAGTTCAAACCCTGATGCAGTCACTTGGGTTAGTGATTTAATATCTCTGTACTTCATCTTCTTAAGTGACCTTATAGGTCACTGAAAGAATTAAATGAAATAGTACATTTAAGTTGTCTGTCCAGGAGTCTGGGAGTTCATTAAGTTCAACAATTGTTACTGTGATCACTTGTACATCTTTTTATCCCATATGATAGTATAAATCCTATCAGAAACAATAGAGAGTACAAATAATTTTTTGAGGGTACTTATTTGCTTTTCCTAAAGCCAATTTGTTATTATTTTTTAATTTGAACGGAGATTAATTCTTCCAGAACACTACACAATGCCTCTCACATCTATTTGTTGAACTACTGTTCATTACCTTAGCATTCATCCCATCAGCCTATCAGTAGAAGAATACAGAAACAAAAGAAAGGAAGCCTTTTCTTGGATGTAAGAGGTTTTTTGTTTGGTTTTGTTTTTCCTTTTTTAATCTACAAATGCAAACGAGTGGGCTACAGAATCTCTAAGGTATCTTTTAATTCTCACATTCTAGAAACCTGTAATGTCCATTAGAGTCAAATAATTTTTCCTCTGTTTTGAAGCTACTCCTTTTTAGCTTTGCCAACATTCTCCCTTAAATGACCTCTTTCTTTCCAAAATGTCAACTAATATGGTTTGTATTTTCTAGAGTGCCTTGTCTCTTCACTTTCACCTTCTTTGTGCAATCTTTAAAATAATAGAAACCTTGTTTTAATAATCAAGATCTATTGCTAAAAATTCTACTAAGTCATATATACACCAGGGAGGGTGGTCTGTTTTCTAGATGGTTTCTGAATACAGCCTCATTAAATCACCTGGTAGCCACTTAATGGGGGACCTGTGGAGGAAACAAGTCATGTGCTAAGTCAAATCTATGAAACATTTGTCTAGCCAAGAAAAAAAAAATTGCTTGAGGAATAAATGACTCGGGTAGACACCACCAGTTTTCACCTTGGCACTCTGTTAGTCCCCATGTCCTTTTGAGCTTACAGATGGTCTTAATTAAACACAAGTAGTTTCTAATTTACAACACAGGAAACATTTAGAATTTGTTGTAGAAGTAGAGTTAGTGGAACCTAGTAACCCCAATCTCACCCCCAGACAACTACCTCCATGACTTTAATTCATTTGTACAGATTCCTGATGTATTCATAAGTCTTTTTTATTACAAGTAAAATATCCTTCTATTGCACTTTTTTTAAAAAGGTTGAAAGTCACCATATCAAGACTTGACTTCTTTCCACTTTGTGTCCTTGAGTTATGTCAACCTTGTAGTGGGAGCTGACTGCAAAGACCAAGTGCCCTGGGTCTGGAATATTAATGGCTGATGGGCTTCACCTTTCATATATGTCACATTCTCTGTGACATTAGTGTCCTGAGGCTTTGTAAAATGGAATGCTACACTTATCTTCTTGCCATCCAGCTTTTTCTACAAACGCTCTAATAGCTGCTGTTTCACATTGACATTTCCCCTGCTTCACATCATGTATTTAAGAAACAGTCAATTCCACTAACAATTTTTCTAACAGCCTATTCTGCTCAAAAGTATTTAGTCCCATTTTTTAAAGGCAAATACTAACCTTGGAATAATGAACGTCCTTAACCCACCTGCACTTCACTTCACTCTTTGTAATAAACACACACACCAACACTCAATTTGTCAAAGTTTTTCAAGAGGTGAGGGGATGAGGCTGAAGGTCAAATTAAGAATGGTTGTTTTATGGTCTGGGAGACTAGCCAACACTAGTGTTCTTAAGATGGAGCTTGAACTGGACAAGGCTTATGGTATAATCCCAGGAGACCATAAGCCACCTACTATTCTGGATGATTCTTACCTATTCCTTAAAACTCACATTCTGTGTAAAAGGTGGCTTGATATTGACATTATTTGCATTTAGACACCAACGCTTTTCTAAAATAGATAGAAGTGACTGGCTTTTTATTTCACCGAAGTTTTCTTAATTCTTTTATTTCCAGAGTTTGGGAAGTTCCTTAGGCGTAATAATTGTTCATTACGAACTTAGCAAATATATTTCTTTTCTTTTATCTTTTATTGTATATATTTAAGGTATACAACATGATTGATGTTTTGATATACACAAGTGATTACCACAGTCAAGCCACTTAAGACATCCATCATCTCACATAGTTATCTTGTGTGTGTATATGTATTAAGAATACCTAAAATCTACTCTTTTAGCAATTTCTAATATAAATACAATGTTAGTAACTAAGGTTTTCATGCTGGATATTGTATCTCCAGACTTAGTCATCCTACATATCTGCAACTTTATACCCTTTGACCGACATCTCCCTTGTATTTCTTTTATAAAATTTTTAAAAAGCTTTTTCTAGGTAGATTTCAGTATCTCTGAAAACTTTCATATCTTAATATTAAAACTATTTAAATCTTCAACTAATAGTTCTATTCATAAACTAAATACAATTTTTCAATGTGGAATGAGTGAGTAAATAGGAGTTAAAAAGAGTATAACCTTCAAGTTGAGTCTTTATCTCTTTGCGACTCCAGGCATCTTCATGCCATTAGTACACAAAGAAGAAATGGTTCTGTGAACTTGGAAGGAAAAGGTCTATGAACCAGTTCTGCTTGTGAGATGAGAGGGGCCTTTGGAGCAGCTGTAATTAAGCCAAGAGCTCTGTAGGACCAGATAGTTACTCTTTATTCTAAAAGAAATAATTATTTAAAATCCGTACCTAAGTTGGAGGGTTCGAATTTAACTCAACTAGAGAAGAGCCACAAAGATGATTAAAGGGTTGGTAGGTAGTATCTATTGGGAAAGAATAAAGAAACTAGGATTATTCCACCTGGTGAAGGGAAGACTGATGGGTGATTTAAAAACATTCTAAACGTATTTGATCAGTTATTCCTGTGACCAGCTGTTCTCTATCTACAATGAAGACAGAACCAAAAGAAATAGCCTTAAATTCCAATATGAAAAATGTAGATTAGATCTAAGAAAAATTTCTCTGAGAGTGAGGTTTTTAATATTGGAATGAAATAGCCACTCTGAAGTCTTTATATCTGACATAGATTACCATCTTCCTGTAGAAGAGAGTTGTGGTACTAATGGAAGGTCAGAGGATAAATTCTTTCATTGTCCCTTCTATACCTATAAAATCTATGTTTTTTGAGTCAATTTCTTTTGCATCTATTGAGCATGTAGAATTACTTGTGTAAGAAAGTACTGAAGGCAGTGAAGTTGACCATCAAAGATTAAAACGGTCCAGTAGATAAAGGTTCTTTTCTATGTAGAGGATTCTCAGACCTACACAAAGCAGCTCTAGACTACAGTAAACCCCTACCTTTGCTGATCTCACAGTCATACACAAACATTATCCTCTTTACCTATCCTGGAAGAAGTAAAGAGAAATAGAAAGAAAAAAAAAAGCACGTTTATTTTTTTCATCATGAAAAATAGCTGAAAAACAGGCATTGAATTCCCTAAGTTACGCGCAATAGAAAAACAGTGTCTACACTGTGAATTATCTTTTTCCGCTTTCCAATATTTTAGTATCCACTGACATACTAAAAAAAGCAGGAGATAATATCCTTAAATTCACAGACTATATCAGGAAAAGTGTCACTTTGTAGGCCTTCCTATGATTATGCCTCATTTAAAAGTACTTAGAAGATCCCACTCTTCCCCTTCTATTGCAGTAATTTGCAACAATTTTAAGCAACTTTGCAAAGTGAATAAAAAGGAGTTGAAGCATCTGCAATTCAAGGCATTTAAGCTTTAATTCACAAAGCAGCCCTGAGAATAATTACGAGGGCCTAGTTATTTTCTGCTATGTTGCACATGAAAGGCATCCGATCACTTTTTTAAAAAATACCCAAGATGAAGTATTTTCAGAATTATTATTCTTCACTTGAGCGATTCAATAACTGCAGCACTTGCACTGCAGTCCTCAAAAGAGCTTACATAACCAAACACATACAATCACAGAGGCTTCAAATTAAGTGTCTGGGTAGTGCGTTGCCTCACAGAATATTTGATGAAGGGCACGAAGCAAATCTTTTAAAATTTGCTCCCCAGAAACTCTTAATACTATGATAATATAGTGCCCGATAAATATGCAGATCGCTAGAAAAATATTTTGTGTCTTGGTATCTCTATATTTTTATAATCTCTATTCAAAGAGCCATAAACTAAAAGTCACTTAACACACTGGATAACTAATATTATCTGATTTTTAAAAGTAAACCTCCAACTTTCTCAATATGGCACTACAATTGACACAGTTAAGACAAAATTTAAGAGTTCAGCTTCTGCCATATCTTAGGAAGGGTTTCAGTGACCATATTATATAATTGATTATCTAAACCTAGATACTTTGAGAGTAAAGGAGGCCCCATTGATAATTACACCAGAATAGGAAAAAAAAAAAAAAAACTAACTTTCCCAGGCAAACCTAGAAAATATGAACATCCTTATTATAGACCAATACAGTCTAGTTTGTTATAGCCAAATATAGGAATCTGCAAGGTCTCCAGGAACTTGGTCCTCTGGGTTGGGACTGGTATACAGGAGGTAATTAACTGGTATGAAGGTGCAGAAAGGAAGTTTATTTTGGAGGTCAAAGCATCTATCAAAAGCCAGTCTGGAGAAGTCAGCAATGATGGAAACCAAACTTGAAATAACAAAGGTATGTGTGGAGCATGGTGATGCGAGAAGAAAATGCAGGAACATTTCAGAGTACCAGACAAGCAGGGAAAGAATCAGTAAGCCCTTGGAATTGAATCTAATCATCCAATTACCTATAAGCATTATATGAATACCTGCTGTGAACCAAAGTCTACCTTAACCTTGGGTTCATGAGTACAGCAGTAGCTACCAACAGAGGGTATCAGCTAAAAACAAAGCAGATGATTGTTTACAAAAACTACAGCACAAAGTAAGGATTAAATCTGAAAGAAAAAGATAGAAGTCCTATGTTAATAATCATGGAACAGAAATAGGATAGAGCTTCAGTTAATACAACTACACCCCAAAGGTAGCAGCAAAAAAACGACTCAATGATTAAAGACAGGCAAATTTACGCCACATGATAGGAAGTTGTCCCGGTGATCAGGATCAGGGTTAGGCCCGCTGATGGAAGACCCGGGTGCCTTGCCCATGGGGAGGAGAGACATGCAGAGGCCAGGCCTAAAAACTAGTTTTTCAGTAGAAGAAACTCTAGTTGCTTTTTTGTTAAAAAGCAAAAAAAAAATTAAAAAGCATAAACAATACATAAAATGAAAACATTAACAGCAATAAGGATACCTAAAGTAGGAAAAAATATTTAAGCACGAAAATAGATACTATCATAGCAGATACTTCAAATTCCTAAGACTGCTCACATGCAACATTTTAAAACAATGACGATTATAATGATTAATATTCAAATTGTCCTCCAGGTATGACATGCAAATGCCAATATCTTAACATAAAATTAAGCAGAGATATTAAATGCAAATGACAAATCAGTAAATTGGTAGAGCTAGAAAACTACTAGTTCTAGCCATAAACAAATAATTAAAGTAAAAGTAAGCTCTAGAGAGTACATCATTTTCATCTACATCAATGAAATTCTGACCTTGGATAGTCAAATAGGGTAAAGACATTAAATGGTATTCTAATTGATGAGTGAGTACTCCACCAAATCTCAAGGAATTCTTGTTTTCTCAAAAGTTATTTGATATCTTACCATATCCACTTTCCTACCAAGTTTCTGATAATTAGTACATCTATATCTTTATAAATTTTTAAAAATCTGAGTAGGCATTCAACAAATCTTAAAATTGTATAAATACTTTAGAATTAAATTATATTCCAATTTAATTCTTCTACAAAATTGACACTACTATGCTCATTTTTCTCCTGTATATGATTCTATTCTCTTTCTCTTACCTACTCTGTGTTAAACTTCTTCATTAATTTATTTATCTACTGTACAAACTTGTTAAATCATTAAGGAGGCCTCTGTTTTAGGGTTTGTAAGGGACACAAGGATGAAACCAAACATGAGTCCTATCTTCAAGCTTAGGTGGAAAATGCACAAAATATGCCCTGGAATGCAAGGTAGGTTCAGAAGATGAACAAATTATTTCTATATAGGAAACTTACATCTGAACTGGGATTTAAAGGGGGAAGAATGTAATAAAAGACCTAAAAAACAAAAGGCTTGATGTTTGTGCATGTGAGAAATGTAAAGTATTCCAGATCTGCTGGAACATAGGAAAAGGAAGTAAAGAAAGATAAGCTTGAGGCCAAGTGTGGTGGCTCACACCTGTAATCCCAGCACTTTGGGAGGCTGAGGCAGGCAGATCACCTGAGGTCAGGAATTCAAGACCAGCCTGGCCAACATGGTAAAACCCCGTCTCTACCAAAAATACAAAAATTAGCCGGGCATGGTCCTGTAATCCAAGCTACTCAGGAAGCTGAGTGAAGCAGGAGAATGGCTTGAACCCAGGAGGTGGAGTTTGCAGTGAGCAGAGATGGAACCACTGCACTTCAGCCTGGGTGACACAGAGAGATTGAAAAAAAAAGGAAGGGAGGGAGGGAGGATTGAAAATGTGGAAAGGAGCCCATCATGGAAGGCTTGAATGTCAGGTAAGGACAAGTGAAAGAAAGGAAGCCAGTTAACGCTTTTATGTAGCAAAACAGCAATTAAGACCAGTTCAAACTATTAGACAAGCCTACAGACAGTCACGTGGGCCTAAATTAGGGAACATGTAATATCGCTTAGGTACAATGCAAAGGCTTTAACACCAATGAATGTAAGAATCATAGGAAAGGAAGACCTGGAGGAAGTTAACACTGAAAAAACAGTAAATAGATAGATAAAGGAGGAGCATATTTAGCAAATGAAGTTAGTCTTGAACATGCTAGGTGGGAAGAAAAACTAAGGCATTCTACATGGGATAACTACCAGGTAGTTAAAAACATGTGTCTTCAACTCAGAAGATCAAAACCCAAAGCAAAGATCTGAGATTCATCAGAACAGATGACACCAAGAGGAAGAATATAGAAACATAAGAGACAAGATCCAAGTAAAACATCAAGGGATGCTTTTAGCCAGCAAAGGCAAGAAACGGGTCAAGAAGGGAGAGAGATACGAGAAAGAAGAGAATCAAGAGAGCTTAATGTCATGAAAGTCAAGGGAAACAAAGTTCACAGAAGGAGGTATAGTCAACAGAGTTAATTGCTAAAAGAGTTGAAAAACTCATATTGTCCCAAGTCAAGATAATATATGAGAATATTTTACCTTCTACACATACCTATATAAATGTATTGCTACAATTTTAACTATCATTCTCTAGTCCTTAGCCAGAGTAATTTGAAACCTTTTATTCTTCATTTAGCTTATTCAGAATTCTAAGTATTCAAGAAAATTAATATTTCCTTTTTTTACACTCTCAAACTTTTCATCAATAAATATGCATATATTCAACTATGGCAAAGATTTATTTTACTAACAAGTGTGTCCAGAATATATCTTGACTCTAGAAGAAGGTTGAAATCTTCACTGGTTATCAGGGCAGTTGTGTTGACAAAGTCCCCTGCTCCAACCACCCATTCGACTAGCAGCATTGAAGACAAGGAATCCAGAGCCGCATTGTACTCGGCTCTACACTCTGCTTGCCTCCACGGACACAGCATTTCAGAAGTACCTCCACAAAAAGAATCAGCATCTTCCTATCTTCATAAATGACATGAAAATAAGCATCCATCTATCTCCACCCATGCCATGCAGTAAAGCCAAGCCAAACCACTAGTACCTCCCAGCTGCCAGGCTCCTCCTCTCATGCCCTGCAGGGGATCAAGTTTGTCAGACATCAGTCCAGCCCTCTGGTGAACAGCTGATCAGTGAGGGGTGGGTGAAATAGCCACCAAGCAGCTGCACCATTTTTCAGGGACAAAGCATGATGGTTAATGTCTATGGGAAGATGAATGTAAGGAAACAGCAGTTAAAGTCCTTGATAAGCACTGCTCAAGTCATCTCCTGGCCAAAAATTTTCCAATTGCTTTTCTGACCTCCCTCATATAAGGAAGACAGTCAGCTAGTGGCATACAATTAACTCTGTGGTTCATGGACTTATTCAGCATATACTTAATGTATATCCACTAGGTGCCAGACATTATAATAAAGACTAGATATTTTATCAACTTAACTAACTTACATACATGGTAGACACTGTCCAGGAATGTCTTCTTTTCTTCAAATCTAGTCCAGCCTTTAAAAGCCCAACTCAAATACCAGCTCCTCTAGGAAGGTTTCTCTGAGTCTCCATAGGCAAAAGTAACGACTTTTCTCTAAAATCTCACAGCACTCTATCTGGACCTCTGTTATGGAACGTGATGAACATTCCACATTTTAATTCCTTATATGTATCATCTCCTAATAGACAATAAGTAACTTGAAGCCAAGATTCATGTGATCTTCATATCTCATATCTCTAACATCTTCATATTCCCCAGAACATAATGTAGTTCTTTGCATAATTAATGAATTAATAAACTACCTGCTGTCCACTTTGGCCCAACAAAGTTAGATGCTTGGGGGTGGGGTGGGGAGGGAATCGTCTATTCTCTACAGCTAAAATCAATTTTAAAATTTAAATAGAGAGACAAAATAAACAACAAAAATGTTTTTATATATCAGTATAATACAGTAAATAATCATAATTCCAATGTCAATAATACTGAACGTAGCACATTTTGATTAAGATAGGTTTTAACGTCACCTTTACATCTATTAAAGAAAGGATTTACTAAAAAGAAAAACTTGGCCGGGGGCGGTGGCTCATGCCTGTAATCCCAGCACTTTGGGAGGCCGAGGCAGGAGGATCACAAGGTCAGGAGATCGAAACCATCCTGGCAAACACGGTGAAACCCCATTTCTACTAAAAATACAAAAAATTAGCCGGGCATGGTGGCAGGCTCCTGTAGTCCCAGCTACCGAGAGGCTGAGGCAGGAGAATGGTGTGAACCCGGGAGGCGGAGGTTGCAGTGAGCAGAGATCACGCCACTGCACTCCAGCCTGGGCGACACAGCGAGACTCCATCTCAAAAATTAAAAAAAAGAAAAACTCATTAAATATTTATGACCTACTTAAGCTTTCTAGATGAACTGTTTTTAGGTATTTTTAAAACATCAATTATACTAAAATCTTACATATTCATTGAAAGAGGCCAAATAACATTCCTACTTTCCTCTATCAACAAAACATTTGTTAGCAAGGAAGTTGGGTAACTGTACGTACTTGAGATAATTTTAAAGTTATACTTACTTATAAATAATCTATATAATTATACTTTGCAAATTCACCCCCCACTTGCTTCAAATGCTCTAATTTCAAGAGAGAAATCTTAATGTGTGGAGGATACTGAAGACCTTACGGGCTACATTGACTAAGTAAATGAAAGGTAGGAATCAAAACCCACTTTTTTTGTGGAGGAGACGGACAACCAGTAGTATTGGGGGCATGTTACAGTGGAAAGAGTAACAGCTTAAGAGTTTGAAGACCTAGATTCTAGGCCCCATGCTGGTATGATAAGCTCTTTGTTCTGGGGCAAGAAATTTAAACTTTCCCGGTCTGTTCACTTTTCTAAAAATGTCAGCTTGATAGATTTGCTATAAAACAACAATAGTCTCACTCTGAATTGTCTCCAAGATATATCATAGAGAATTAGTATTGTCCAAACAACATAAGGGTTTTAAGGCATAAATATCTGGGGGGAGACAAACTTACTAACCATATGTATTAGAGTTTTCCACGGATATTGAACAAATAGGAGATATACACACAGAGACACATACACACACACACACACACACACACACGTATGGGGAGAGAGAGAGAATGTAAAGAATTACTTCACATGATTATGGAAGATGAGAAGTTCAAGTCCCAAGATTTACAGCTGGCAAGCTGGAGAACCAAAAGAGCCAATGGTGTAGTTTTGGTTCAAGTCTTAAGACCTGAGAACCAGGAGAGCCAATGGTGTGAGTTCCAGTCCAAGTCTGATCCCAAAGGTAGAAGTCTGTGCCCCAGCTTGGTGATAGAGAAAGCAAATTCTCCCTTATTCTACCTTTTTGTTCTATTCAGGTCTTTCAGTGGCTTGGAAGAGGTTTTCCCATATTGGGGTGGGCAATCTACTTTACTGAATATACCAATGTAAATGTTAATCACATCCAGAAACAGCTTCACAAACACACCCAGAATAATATTTAACCAAATATCTGGGCACTCTGTAGATCAGTCAAGTTGTCACATAACACTAGCCACCAGAAGTTCACCCTTGTTAACCCATATACATCCTCTTAAACCATACTTAATCTCCAATTAAAGACAATAACAAGATTATAACTCTGCCTAACATGATACAACAATTCTGCATACAACCAAAAACACATTAACCCTTTCCCCAGAAGAGGATGTAAAGTGCTTGAGTTATGTTTATATCTTTTTCTTGATATCCCATAATTTTAATACTATGATGTAAAATTAATACTACTTAATACTATGATATGAAAGTGATACATCTTATGTTACATAATAAGGGAATCAGGGAAGAAAACAGATTTTTGCTTAATATATTTACATATATTTACACGCACATATATTTACACACACAAAAAAAACATATTCATAACAAAATAAAGAGGAAATATTCAGGATAACTATAATTCTTGTTTTTGTAGCTGGTCATGTGGTCATAGATGGTATTGATAACTACCTTCTTCTACCACCCATTCTGTATTCCCTTTGCCTCCAGCAATCACATCCGTTGACTATGTTTCCTTACCTGATAGAGTGACTCAAACTTTCATTCCTGAAGGATCTAGGCTGTTAGCAGTGCTGTCTGGATTGGGTTGTTTTAGTTTTCCATTGACATGAATCACAGGGCATGGTAGACTAAGAGACACCCTAGGAGATCCCCTATATACCACACATACTCCTCCTTATCTTCATGGTAGAATAGCCGTCCAATTTCCCCTTGCTAGTCAGGACCAGTCACCCCAGCCAGCACAGTAACTCCCTTCTTTGCCTGCTGGTTCAGAGGCATGAGGAATCCACAGTGGCCAGGGAGCAATCTTAACTTTCATTTCAATGGAATCATTGTTGTGTCTCCTGATAGAAGCATTCTTCCTTTGGGAACTGAGACCTCTAGACCAGCAGAGCATAAGGTCATGGGAACAGGAAGCAAAAATTTTGCTAGTTGGTCACTAAGGGTAATAGTGAGTGGTGCCACTCCCATTTTTACCCTTGATTCTTAGACCCATAAATTCTGGCTACGAGAGAAATAGCACCATATATTTAACACTGATTCAGAGGATATATAGTCTTTTGGAGAATCTTGCCTCAGCCTTGCAAGGTACTGCCACCTGAAGTGGCACTGTAACTGAGGCTTCAAAAGGCCTTTCCACGGTCTTTCAAGCCAGCAGCTTCAGAATGTTGGGGAACACTGTAAGGCCAATGAATTCCACGAGCATGGGACTTTTGCCCCACTTCTTTAGCTGTAAAGTGAGTTCTGATCAGAAGCAATGTTGTGTGTATGCTGCTAGGGTAGATAAGACATTCTATGAGTCCATGGATGGTAGTTTAGCAAAAACATTACATATAGGGAAGGCAAATCCATATCTACAGTGTCTATTCCAGTAAGAACAAAATGCTGCCCCTTCTATGATGGACGAGGTCCAATGAAATCAACCTGCCACCAGGTAGCTGGCTGATCACCCTGGCCAATAGTGCCATATCAGGGACTAAGTGCTGGTCTCTGCTGCTGTCAGAATGGGCACTCAGCAGTGGCTGTATCCAGATCATCTTTTGTGAGTGGAAGTCCACACTGCTGAGCCCATGTAAAACCTTTATCCCTGCCACGGTGGCTAGTTTATGAGCCAACTGGGTGAGAACAGGTGTGGCTGGGGCAAGAGGCTCACTGGTATCCACAAAAACTGTCACTCTATCTACTTGATTATTAAAATCCTCTTCTACTGAGGTCACCCTTTGGTGAGCATTTACATAGAGCACAAACATCTTCATAGTTTTTGCCCACTCAGGTGGGTCTATCCATATACCTCTTCTCCAAATTTCCTTGTCACCAACGTTCCAATCAGTTCCTTCCAAGTCCCTGACTGTCCAGAGAAATCACTGGATACAACCCATGAATCAGTATATAATCGCATGTCTGGTCATTTCTCCTTCCAAGCAAAGTTTACAACCAGGTGCACAGCTTGAACTCTGCCCACCAGGTGAGTTTTCCTTTACCACTGTCCTTCAGGGGTATCCCAGAAAAGGACTATAGTGTTATTGCTGTCCACTTTCACATAGTGCCTGTGGAAACATCTGTAAAGCTGGCCCAGGTCTTTCCTCCTCTCTCAACTGATCATAGCAAACTTTCTGTGAGGCCATAGGCACAGGCTAGGAGAAAGAAGGCAAGGCAGAGGGAGTTGCGATCATAGGTTTCTGGACTGCTTCCTCGTGTAACTTACTTGTGTCTTCTCTTTCCTACTGGAAATTGAGTCAGTTAGCTTTTTAAATCTAATCAAATGAGAAAGCCAATTCCAGAAACCCCATAACCAATTCAGAAAACTCAAACTAAAGGTTCTGTTCCTCTAGAACCACTCTTGGTACCAAAATCTATATTATGCAGGATTCTCCTGAGAAACAGAGACAATATGATGGTGTAAGGAGATTTATGATAAGGAATTTGTGCAGATGATTATGGAGGCTGAAAGATTCCAAGATCTTCAGCCAGCAAAGTAGAGACCCAGGAGAGTTGGAAGTATAATTCCAACCTGAGTCCTAAGGCCTGAGAACCAGGAAAGCCAAAGGTATAAGGCCCAGTCCAAGTCTGAGTTGAAAGGCAGGAAAGACCGGGCGCGGTGGCTCAGGCCTGTAATCCCAGCACTTTGGGAGGCCGAGACGGGCGGATCACGAGGTCAGGAGATCGAGATCATCCTGGCTGACACGGTGAAATCCCATCTCTGCTAAAAACTACAAAAACTAGCCGGGCGAAGTGGCGGGTGCCTGTAGTCCCAGCTACTCGGGAGGCTGAGGCAGGAGAATGGCGTGAACCCAGGAGGCGGAGCTTGCAGTGAGCCGAGATCGTGCCACTGCACTCCATCCAGCCTGGGCGGCAGAGCAAGGCTCCGTCTCAAAAAAAAAAGAAAAGAAAAGAAAGAAAGGCAGGAGAAGACCTATGCCCTAGCTTGAAGACAGGCAGGGAGAGCAAATTTTCCCTTACCCTGCTTTTTCGTTCTATTCGGGCCCACCCACACTGGGGAAGGCCACCTGCTTTACTCAGTCTATGGAATTAACTGTTTATCTCATCCAGAAACATCCTAATAGACACATCCAGAAAAATGTTTAACCAAATATTTAAGTACCATACAGCCCAGCCAAGTTGACACACAAAATTAACTATCATACCCTAGTTTAAAAACTCATAAACATTTACTTTAATCTAACTTTTTACTCAAAAAATCTAGGTGTTTTTTCCACCTAGAATCACTCTAAAATCCACTTTTTGACCAACGCCAAATAATAACAATGTTAGAAAAATAAAGTATTTCTTTTTACAGGATTTTTAAAAGTAAAAAATTTTTAAAGGAATTGTTTAAAGAAGAAACGAAGCAAAAACCCTGATGAATCCCACCAACAAGTTGTGGTATAGATCATTATATGTCACCATAGCCAGAAAAGACTATGTATTGCATGTCTTAATCACTATCATAATTAATATTTGTAAGGGAATTTGTAGTTTAAATTTGCCTTTGTCTCAGTACTCAATTTGATTCTCAAAGCAATCCTATGAGGAAGGTAGAGTAACATTATTACTATTATTATTGTTCATTTCATTTGCCAAAGACATTGAGGCTGAAGGGGGTTTAAATCACTTACCCAAGGTCACAAGCCTGGGAAAGCTATTGAGCAGTTTCCTGTGGTCTGCACTCACATAATAGCAACAACAGGGTGCTATGTACGCATAGCCATATATTTATATATATATTAGTATGTGTGTATATACATATATATCTGTTCATGTGTAATATATTTAATATATGCCCCCTCATTTTCACCAACCCTGGATTATCAACTCCTTAAACATAGGAATAATGTTGTACTCATCTTTCTGTCTCCAACAATGTTTACACAAGTGCCTTGCATACAGTACATAGTAAATAAATTTTGGTTAAATTGAACTGAATTTAAAGAAATTCCTTTAATAAGCTTGACTATTACTATGTTTTGATCAATATGCTTAAAAATAAGACACATTGCCCAGCAAAGAGATTTTTCTAGATTTTTGACAGGGTTTTCAAACCAGTAAATATATTCTTTTAAAACACTTCTGTATGTCTCTAGATATATCTCCAAAAGAAAAAAAAAAAGGAAAAAGAGAAAATTAGCATTTATTGAGCTTCTATCACGCACCAGGCACTGTGCTAAGTGCTTTCACAGAATTATTTTAGTTCCAAAAAGCACTAATGCAAATACAAGGCTAACAAAATCTCACCTTTCAGGGATGAATTGGAGTCACTGGGCAAGGAAAATCCTGTCTTCTATTAAGTGAAAGCTGGCAATTGAACTATTATTAAAAATAAGTATCCCGTTTGGGTGGGAAAATGCCTTTTCTCAATGAAAGTTTACTTGATGGGAGATCTCTGCCATTGGGGACAATATGAATATGACTTTTGTAATTTATCAAAAATTCTGAGCTGAGCCATAATGAAAAATTATTTTGCCCATAAAATAGTACCTTTGTAATATTTAAACTCATATATTTCAAGGATAACTTCATCTTATATTCCAAATTAATTTAAAAAATAAAACTTAAATCACAAAACCCAAAAAATGCCACATTGCTAAAACAAACCCAGACCCCACTGAAGTTGAAAATTTGGTGCAAAGCTCACAGGGCTTGTGGTTTGGGTGTTTTCCAAATGTATTTCAACTGCTGCTCTAAAGCCACAGCTCTCCCCTAAGTAGAGTGTCTCTGAATGGGAAAGAGGATGAATATCTGTAGTCGGACAGACTACCTAGAGAATCCTTAAAGAAACCCCTTCCCTCCTCACAACTACCCCATCTCCCAAATGAGAAACTGCTCATTCATTCATTCAAACAAGCATTATTATGCACTAGACTCTTTTTAAAAACCTCTTTACCTTTTCTGGTTTTCCCCTGAGCCAGAAGAAAAGTCAGAAGCTGATAGAAAAATGAAAATAGCAACAACAAATAAATTCCTCTCATTAAAATGCTTGGTAATTTCATAATATTGATGCTTTCTGACAGTCTCCTCTATATTTACCTCGCAATGAATACTACATCTGTTATATGCTCCATCAAAACTTGCTTTGAGTTTAGAACATTGCAATTCCATTCTGCTCTTGCACCTTTAGTAAGTTAAGTAAAATGAGTATTTTACGGAAGATTTCAAGTGACAGTCCAGAAGTCACAAATAGGGTTTAGAACAGAGCATACCTAGTTCCCACATCATCTGCTCATCAATGCTAATCTCACCTCATCCCACATGAACCTGAAACTTTTCCTAAAGTAGCCACA
Organism: Macaca nemestrina; assembly: GCF_043159975.1. Classification (NCBI taxonomy): domain Eukaryota; kingdom Metazoa; phylum Chordata; class Mammalia; order Primates; family Cercopithecidae; genus Macaca; species Macaca nemestrina. The sequence continues at coordinate 79,843,259 of NC_092127.1, read as the reverse complement.
TGGAGAAACTACTTGTGGATATGAACATGTTAAGCATTGTTTGTATGTGTCTGTGTGTGTGTGTGAGTACAAATTTAACCTAGAGAGAAGAGCAAAAGAGTTTACCATATTGTTTTAAAGTAGCCTTCTGGTGCTATATGTCTGATATTTTGCAAAACTAAACTTGATCAATAGTTAAATGGTAAGATTTTTTTCATTCAGAAAAGGCATGGACAGTTAAATAAATTTTCTTCAGATCAAATTCACCTTGGGTGAATACATACAATTGCAAATAGCCTAGCCATAAGCGATCTTTAAGGCATCTTCTCAAACTGGGTATATGTCCATCAGCAGAATGAAAGTGCACAGGGTGCCAACATGGTACAGGCTCCTAACACAGCCATTTCACATGAATATTTGAGAGGTAACTGAATTTTTGTGATCTCAAACAGTTTTTTAATTTATTTTTTAAAAAATAAGAGTAGAAAAGGTAATCAGGGATAATGATTGAACAAGTTTTAGTTCCAAGTCTTATTACTCACATTTTTCCAATTTCACAGAAGCCTCATTTTTAGACCAGTGTTTGGCTGACATAATGTTAACACTCCTGGAGCTTTTGTGGCAAAACAGTGAAAATACTAGGTATTAAAAAGACCTAAGTTGACCTCTGACTCGCCACTATCATTATAGGATGCCTTGGCAAGTTCTTTTAAGTCTTTATGTCTGAGTTTCTTCCTCTGTGAAACAAGGTGGTTGTTCTAGATCATACCGAAACCTCTTTCTAGTCTATATTCTGTGATTATTTGTAATATTTTATCTTTGAGATAACTGGAATCTAAGAAGGTTAACTGAATCAGGGAAAAGTCTTCTCTGGGTCACTTCTAATCCCCTAACAAGAACTTAACTAACTTGACCACACTGACAAGTTTCTCTTAGCAATTTTATCTAGGCTCATCTATCTACAGAAAAAAGTGGTTTATATCATTCCGTATGAGTCAGTATTTTGCTGAGATAAGTACTTTTCACAATAGCATCTGTTCAATCAAATGAAATTCCTAGTCTAATTGCTACATAAAAGATCATTATATCATTCGTAACATCTGTACAAATAAAATTTCTAGATATGTAAGGAGTTTGGAAGATTTTATATTTCATATATCATGTTCCCACAACTTGTCTTCATGCTGCACTTAAGAATCCAATGTGAAGATAAATTTTCACCCACAGTCTGAAATGTAATTTCACATAAAACCAGTTTATTATTACATCTCTTTGTAGTTCCTTTCTTATATTTTTAGAGTATTAACTCATTCCATGCTTACAACAGAAAGACAATTACTGTGCTATTCATCTATGAAAGATGATCACGTACAGTTTAACATCTGGTAAGCAAAAGAAAATCATGACTACTTCTCTTAATGTAGGAAGAGTCCCCATCAGGAAAGCAACTTGAACTATAGAGAAATATTTGGATAGGAAGAAAAGGAACAGAAGGAGCAAATGAAACTTGTCAGGGGGCTACTGTGTTCTATCCTTCCATAGACTTTAGTGCTCATAGTAACTCCATGAGACAGGCTGTTTCCATCTATAAACGAGTAAACCAATATCAAAGACATTGTTATTCCACAACTAAGCATGGTGTAGTTGGAATTCAGGCCCAGCGTGGTCTCCCTCGATGAGGTTATGCTGCCTCCAGATTAAAGGTAATGGGACAGAATATGCAGTGTATGATGAAGTGGGCATGTAAAGGAAAGAGAAATTAGTCCCAGATTGAGACGTCATAGACTGTACACTCCAGAAAAGAACTGTGAAGAAGGAATTAAGAGGAGAACCAAAACTTAACAATGGTCACCAACATGAAGAAGGAAAGAGAATTTCAAAGGAAGGATGGTGGGAAATGTTAAGCATTAGGAAGTTGGTAAAATATGAGAACACACTGACCACCTGTTAGTGATATCCCCATTAACCTAATGAGACACCTATAAATCATGATGCCGCCTTCTCCCTTACCAGTTAACAGAGCCCAGTTGAGTTCCAGCCCTTCCTTTCCATTCTTCCTGCTCCCACCCAATCTCAGACTCATCATTTCACAGCTGAACAAATGTACTGGCGTGGTCTCCAGTTTGTGCCCTGGTCCATCTACACTTCATATTTTCCAGCTTAATATTCCTAAAACACTGTTTTGACCATATTACACTTCTGTGCAGAAATCAAAATGGTTTTCCACTAACCATACGGTATTCATCCTTACAGTCTTTTCTACTGCCCATATGCATTTTCACATTAAAGCTGAATCCCAATATTGCCCTAGTCAACCTGTGGGCTCTATAACCATTTTACTAGCTGTTTGACCTGCTGTGAGTTAATTATTCTATCTGTACCTCACTATATCATCTGTAAAATGGGAATAAATAACAGTATGTACCTCTCATAATTATTTTGAGAATAAAATATGTAAAATACTTGGAACAGTGCAGGCAGAAAGTTCTTTTAAAATATCAGTAATCACTATCATTGTTACATTATTAAGTTTATAATAAAATAATGCAATTATAATTGCTATTGCTTTTTTGGCCAAATACTGTATAACACCTCAACATAAATGTTATTAACAATAATAATGATAGCAGTGTTGGCACCAAGATTTAAACACAAGTAATATGGCTTTAAAGTTATGCTTTTAACCACTATGCTATAATCCCATTAAAAATTATCTGATTAGTGTCATTAAATATAATTCCAAGCATTTGTTCTTGCTATTTTCTATATCTAAAGGATCCTCTCATTCTCAAATTATCAAATTCTTAAATATAATCATTAAAAATCCAGCCCAGGCCGGGCGCGGTGGCTCAAGCCTGTAATCCCAGCACTTTGGGAGGCCGAGACGGGCGGATCACGAGGTCAGGAGATCGAGACCATCCTGGCTAACACGGTGAAACCCCGTCTCTACTAAAAAATACAAAAAACTAGCCGGGCGAGGTGGCGGGCGCCTGTAGTCCCAGCTACTCGGGAGGCTGAGGCAGGAGAATGGTCTAAACCCGGGAGGCGGAGCTTGCAGTGAGCTGAGATCCGGCCACTGCACCCCAGCCTGGGCGACAGAGCAAGACTCTGTCTCAAAAAAAAAAAAAAAAAAAATCCAGCCCAATTACTACCCCTTTTAAGACATCTTTTTTCCAGCTAAAAGTCATGGTCTAACAATTTTGAATTCCATTTACACTTTCATCTTCATTTTATGTGGCACTTAATAATTTATTGTTAGTAAATTTTAACCCACTATATTTTCATATTATGTCAAAGTTTACAAATCACTTTTAAATATATGTGATATATTTTTATAAGTGATAACTCCTTATGTTTGCTTTCTCTGTGTAAAGCCCCTGAGGGCAGGGACTGTGAATTACACCTCTATGTAACGTCACTGTCCCTTAGTACTGCACCTTACATAAAGGAGGCCTGTACAGATTCCTGTGCGGAGATTATTGATCTCTCACATGCAAGTAGTTTCAATAGAGTGGTTGAAAAAGGTAACCAAACTACTTTTCACAATGAGGAAAAAAAATTCAATCGAGGTTTTCAGATACTAAATCTCATTTTTCTTTAAGAAGTGGCTTTTCAACTTTAAAAGAATCCATTTTCATTTAAAATGTCTGTTGCTGCAAACTACCACCTGTTTTTTCCAAATATATTGTTGGTACTTCTTAATCACTAGAAAAATGGGGTTTCATTGCCATGGTGACTGGAAGAATAAGTCTGTAGACAGGAACTACAATTCTGTCACTGTGACTAATGGCATTTTCCTTTCCTACATCTTTATTTTGATTTAATATATAAAGCCCAAAGGCAAGCTTGATTAATTTCCATTACACAAGGCATTACCCTAGTTCTGCTGCAGTAGGAATGCCACATTAAACTTCAACAGCACAGTCTTACCAAGACTTGTGGCTACCTTCAAAGATTATAGTTAGAATTACCCAAAGCATCAATTTAAACATGTAATATATATTCATGTTTATGCTTCTAAGTATTTGCATTCACATAAACAACCTTTGATGGGTGTGCAGGCAGATAGCTACTATTTCCATTTTTTATACCTATCTCTGGCATCTATACCTTTCTCTGGCATCCCATTAAAGCAATGCCAGTTTCAAAACAATAGAAAAACATAAAGGAAAAGACACAAGCAGTGTAGCCAAAGGCTGCCCTATCATCCATGCATTGTATGCTTTGCGGGAAGAGTCTTGAAAATAGTGATTTAGTTTACGACTAACAGGAGATGCATGAACTCTTTCTCAAATTTTCACTGGAGAGCTAGAATTCCCACTTATGAGTCAAGGAGCAACTGTACCAGGTACAAAGTAGAACAGGTAAAAAACTGTCCTTAGTTTAACCCAGTTCCTGATTCAAAGCTGCCTCCATTTTCCACATCAATATTTTGGCAATGTTTTCTTTGCTAGATATCATATTGTAAGTTCTTTGAAATATCTTTTTATTCAATAGGTATTGTTCAACAGCAAGCAAGAGAAGAAATATTCTCATAATAAGCTGAGTTCTTTATTTGGAGAGAGCTACATAGAAAAGTAACAGGGAAAAGAGTGGGTCAAATTTTTTTTTAAATTGGGTACAAGGGGGAAGGAGTAACGATTTTGGAACTTAAACAGGGAATACACATCTCTACTCATACAAGTAACCATTATTGTTTTAATATATCTTATCCCCCCTCTCAAAGTCTTATCTTGAAAGCATACTGTTTGTTTAGGATTTTTGTTTGTTTGTTTTGTTGGTTTTTTCGTTTGTTTTTTGAGGCAGAGTCTCACTGTGTCACCCAGGCTGGAGTGCAGTGGCACAATCTCGCCTCACTGCAAGCTCCGCCTCCCGGGTTCAAGCCATTCTCCCGCCTCAGTCTCTTGAGTAGCTGAGACTACAGGTACATACCACCACACCTGGCTAATTTTTGTATTTTTAATAGAGATGGGGGTTTCACCATGTTGGCCAGGCTGGTCTCAAATTCCTGACCTCAAGAGATCTGCCTGCCTTGGCCTCCCAAAGTGCTGGGATTACAGGCGTGAGCCACCATGCCTAGCCATATACTGGTTTTTGTTTGTTTGTTCTCTTAAGCTGTACTACAAGACAAATTAAGGTATATGAAATAGGTAGCCATATTATGTAAATTATGGCATATCTTTATCATGTAAATATTAAGAAAAATGTTTATGAAGATTTTTAACTACATGAAAAATGTTTAAATTATATTAAATGAAAAAGTAAAATAAAACATAGCATATCTCAACTATGAAAAAATGTATTTTACATTAAACAAAGTAAAAGGACACATGCTAAAACATTAACGGTTGTCACCATGGGTGAGTAGGACTATTTTTCCTATAAGTTCTATTTGCTACATTTTCTCCCAAAAAGTTTATATTAATTTTGCAATCAGGAGGGAAAAAAAAACAACATTACAAAAGAAAAAAGATTTTCAAAAGTTAGTTTCAGAGGAAATATCAAGATGAAAGGACTAGCCCAATTTATTTCTATATGTAAAAGTAATCTGTAAATTACAAGAATGATATAAATTATTGTTATTGTTATTACCATTTTTCAAAATAAAGCAACAAGCGATATTTCTGATAAAAACTGGGAGGTAAAAGCCATAGAATTGCTTAAGCAGCCTTACTTCAAATTATTGTATTTCAAAATATATTTCCTTGAGATTTTATTATCTTTAGTCTTAAAATCAAAAAGAGCATTCCTCACATTACACAGTTTAACTCTAGGCATTATAAGTGATAATTATGTATTTAATTGAAACAAGCTTTTAAATATAAAGAAATTATACCACGCATGGTAGCTTATTCCTGTAATCCCAGCCCTTCGGGAGGCAAGTGGGTCACTTGAGGTCAGGAGTTCAAAACCAGCCTGGTCAACATCGCGAAACCTCATCTCTACTAAAAATACAAAAATTAGCCAGGTGTGGTAGAGCATGCCTGTAGACCCAGTTATCTGGGAGGTTGAGACACAAGAATCACTTGAAACCAGGTGGGTGTAGGGGAGCAGAGGTTGCAATGAGTCAAAATCGTGCCATGGCACTCCAGCATAGGCAACAAAGCAAGACTCTGTCTGTAAAATGAAGAAATGTAAAGAAATTCATTTTGTTTCCCTTTAGTAGGCAACGTTTGTTCCCTTGAGCATCGCTGCAAGTATCTGTTATGATGCTCCCGTAGTAGATTATTATTGACTTACACAGGTAATAATAGTATAGGCAAGTAATATTTTGATATACAATAATTTCAAACATCCTTGTTCCATGTTGTTTCCCTTTCATTCCCCTAAAGTAGGGCACTTTTCATCAATACAAGAATAAGTGGTAAGAGAACATGCCTTCATGGGCCAGCATCATCTTGATTTCTAACCTGTTCATTTGAGAGCATTTCCCCATCTTCCCACACATTTATTTACCTACTATATTTTTAAATGCATGAAATAATGCAAGCTCTAAAAGCCTCCTACAGGCCAGGTCCAGTGACTCACCTGTAATCTCAGCACTTTGGGAGGCCGAGGCTGGTGGATCATCTGGGGTCAGGAGTTCAAGACCAGCTTGGCCAACATGGCGAAACCCTGTCTCTACTAAAAATACAAAAATTAGCCGGGCATGGTGGCATGCACCTGTAGTCCCAGCTACTTGGGAAGCTGAGGCAGAAGAATCGCTTGAACCCGGGAGGCGGAGGTTACGGTGAGCAGAGTGCACTCCAGCCTGGGCGACAGAGTAAGACTCTTGTCAAAAAAAAAAAAAAATCCTCCTACATTAGTCATAACCAAGTTTACCTATTAACAAAAAAGTTTAGGGTAAGCATCATACTATATGTTTATAACCACTGCAGGTGGGAAAGAACCATTCCTTTCAGTTCATCAGTAAAAGTTATTAATTTCAGAAGCAAAATTTCATCCACTTTGCAAAATGCATATTTATTTCTTTAGAATTTCTGTAATAAGAGTCACAATATAGACAAAACACTGAAATAGTTACACATGTTAACATCCCCAAAAATCATACAAGGTGATTTTAAGTTAAGCACAATAGTATTTTATTAGAGAAAATAAATCTCTGGCAATTTATCTATCAAAAAAAATCTTTCAGGCTGGGCGAGATGGGTCATTTAAAAATACAGTAGGTAAATAAATGTGTGGGAGGATGGGGAAATGCTCTTAAATGAACAGGTTAGAAATCAAGATGATGCTGGCCCATGAAGGCATGTTCCTTACCACTTATTCTTGCATTGATGAAAAAAGCACTTTGGGAGGCCGAGGTGGGTGGATCACCTGAGGTCAGGAGCTCCAGACTAGCCTGACCAACATGGCGAAACCCCAACTCTACTAAAAGCATAAAAATTAGCTGGACGTGATGGTGGACGCCTGTAAATTCCAACCACTTGGGAGGCTGAGGCAGGAGAATCACTTGAACCCGGGAAACTGAGGTTGCAGTGAGCCAAGATTGCACCATTGCACTCCAGCCTGGGTGACAGAGAAAGACTCCGTCTCAAAACAACAACAACAAGAAGAAAACTTTCAAACTAAGAGCAATATTTTTAAATTGTAAATTATGAAGTCTTTTACAATATATCATGTTGGGGAGTTTCTGGCAATATATTTTAAAAGAACACAATAATGGGCCTTTAAAGAGCAGTAGTCCTTTCACTGAATTCAGTGCTAAACAGATTTTTATTATCCCCGTTAATGACAGAGGGTGGCATACTCAAAAAGCTGCAAATACTAGTAAGAAAAATAATTAAAATATTAGAAAACAAGAGTTATATGTAAGGGGGGAAATTGGATAGTGGAGGGAAACACGGAAAACTTGGCAATGATATAAGTGTATTGGGCTCTCGATTTCACCGACGAAAAATCAGAAATGAGTTTATATTAAAGCAGAGAAATTTAAGTTAGATATTTAAAAGAATTCCCTAAAGTTTATTGGTTTCTACAATCAATTGCCATGGAAAACTATAGCTCTGTTCCCTTGGAAATTGCTAGGAAATTGATGGACAGAACGATAAACTGAACATTGTTTAAAACAAAGCCCTCTCTGCCTCGGAATTTCATACTGTATTGCTGCCTTGCTTTCTGTCACTGAACACTGGGCCCTCTGCTCTCTACTACTTACTTTTACTAAATATTCTTCTCTCCTACTGCCTTGAGAAGGCATTTAGCAATATGACATAAAAGATACTGTGCTCGACCAAGAAGGAAAAACAAAACAGCACACCTCCTCAAACGTTCATTCATTAATACTTGTTAAATGTCCTCTATGGACCAAGCATCACGAGAAACCATGAGAAGCTCTCAGCATACAATGGTGAGCAAGACAGCCGTTTCACTCATGTCACTTAGAGCCTAATGGACCAGACAAACTGTACAAGAAGAAGTAACAAAAAAGGATTTTAAGTACAAATTATTTTTAAGACACAAACAAAATTCTATGAAATTCAGATTTCTGTGAAAGCATATAAGCAAGATAACTTAAGCTTCAAAAAGGAAGAGAAGCTTAAGCTTAGAATTAAAGGCTAAGGAGGGTGAAGGCTCTCCAATAACATCTTGGGTGAAGGCCAAAAAGTTGAAAAAAGAAAACAACAGAAAATGGTGCGACCAGGAGAGGGAAGGGTGAAAGACTCAGCTAAGCAGGATAATGAAAACTTCAGCCTGTTAGCCATGCTGGCATGGTTGGGTTTTATTAGGGATTGCACGGATTTCACTTTAGAAGGAACACTCTGGGTATGGTGTGCAGAACACACGGAGGAGAGCGATAATGGAGTGGGGGAAACCCACTGGTAGCTGTTACCATCACGCAAGGAACAATACTGGTTGGCAGAACTAAAGGAGTCACACAAGGAACAGAGAGAAATGGACAAACTTGAGAAAATCGCGAGGAAAATAGACAGGACATGGTGAATGAAAAATTATGGGTGGTGCCAGGAAAGTCAAGAATAGTTCTCAAGTGTCTAGTGCCAACGATGAGCATCATTCACTGAGAAAAGCCTGGGCGAAGAGCAGATTCAGTGCGGAATGGGGAATGATAGATTCAGTCTGAGCCATTTTTAATTGGAGATGCCCAACTACAGATCAGGCCCACTGATCAAATTCCCCCAAGGCAATTTCAAATGAAATCCAGCAACATGTGGTATCATTGGCACTCCCTGGTTTACAAATATCTTCAGCATTCCCACTCATTCCCACCAATGAGGACCACGTGGTTTTGACTCTAATGTTAAATAATTAATTAATTTCATTATATTTTATAAAGATCAACATCACCTTTGTTGAAGGAAGGAAATGTTTTCCAACTTAGAAACACAGTCTTGCTAAAAGAAAGGTTAACTTCTTTTAGCATAATTTCTAGTTAATCTATTTATAATGCCTTTTTTTATATAAAGAAAACGGAAAGTAAGTTCAGGTCCAAGTTCATGAATCATGCTCTTGTTCAGACATATTTGACATTTCCAATTTTAGCCATGTCACTAAGATGGAAAAATTCATGATTTAGTAAGCCAAGCAAAGTTCACTGATCATCCAGTATTTAATTAGAAAATCCTCAAGTTTTCAGGGCAAACCACAAGCTATATCTGTCTTAACTCTGCTATTCTATTAACCTATCTATTAACATTCGGGAGCTGAAACACTGCACAGTATTCAGCATGAGCTACAGCTTTGAATTCATGATCACATAGGCAATAAATACTCTGCACTGAAGGCCAAAGGACAATTTAAACAGCCCTGGTTCCTTTAAATAAATCAACTATGCTTTCTCTTTAGTATCTCTTTCCAATTAACAGTAACATTTTCCTTATATTTTTTCCATCAAACTAAAGTTATAATTAAGGCAAGAAATACCTATTCTTGCATGTGTTTTCTTACAGTAATAACAGTACGTGTGTGTGTGTGTGTGTGTGTGTGTGTGTGTGTGTGTGTGTGTGTGTGTGTTAAGGAGGAGCAGGAAGTGTTTGTGTTTTTACGTCATTTGAACTATATAAAGAATTCAGGATACCACAACTGGAGAATACCAGTGATGTCAGGATTCTCCTCCAGAACAGCCACTGTTGCGGTCCTGTGCTGCACAACACCAGACCTTCCTAAATGTTACTTTCAAATTGTTAATCTGCTTTCTTTCATTATCTGCCTGCTACATGGTAATTTAAAACAGGCAACATTAAGAGGATAAGCGCTCACAAAAGCAACCAAAGAAAATGGAAAGAATGTAACAAATTTTACTGGCATACATTTTTTAAGCAATAGAAACTACAACCAAGTCATGTCAGCATACAGCCCTTTCTCTGGATTCCTCTCAGATTAACCTAGTGCTTTTCCATAGCTCTTCTCTTCTCTCAGGTACTTTTCTTCCTGCTACCAATACTATCTCCAAACATTTCCTGTGCTAAAGCTTTTTTAAAACAGGGTCTTCTCTTGAGAAGTAACAGGTGCAACCGTTAAAGAGTTAAAACCTTGAACTTGAATAAGACATAGCTAACTTCTGCTACTTAAAAGTTACATGACACATGAAAGTTTTTTAACTTCTTCAGGGCTCATTTATCCTGTCTATTAAATTAGGATAACAAGTTGTTGTAAAAATTAACTAAGACAATACATGAAAAAGATCTTAAAACAGTGCTTGGTAGTCAGAATAATGAATGTCAGCTATTATTTTTCTAATTTGCTTGGCAGGCTATGGATGAACAGCTGAGGAAGTGAACAAGCTATAATTATTCTCTGGAAATGATGAGGTGAAGACGAATGACCTTCAGATATCTTCACATGACAATGGAGCGATTTGAAGAAGGAACGCCAATATCAATCTCATGCCTTAAGCAGTGTAACAGAATTTTTTAAAGGCTCCATTGACCCTAAAATAGACTTTGTGGATTGTTTATGTTGTTGGCACTAACCCTATGAAGATATGGGGGGTCAGGGAGGATATACTAATAATCTAGGACAGGCTTTCATAAATAAATGGTTGCCTCCTGACCAGTCGGCATGACCTCAGTCTGTAATGTTTACATCCATCACTACGATTAAAAAAAAAAAAATAGTATTCATTGTAGGAAGAGAAGATAAAGATTACTCTCAACCATAGAAAAAGTGACATGAAAACGTGGATACAAATCTTTTTCTGTACATTTGAATTACATTTTCTTCAAGCAAAAACTAAGTAGAATTATAGTTATAAACTGAACCTATGACTTTTGTGCTGTTAGATTTTTTGGGACTCCTCTGGGAGCCTTCGCTATTGCACTCCAAGTTATTCTGCTTTATGTCTTAATTAGATTAAACTGCATCACTTGAATCTGAGATCATCCTAAATCTGCCTGCTAAATGGCAATTTAAAACAGGCAACATTAAGAGAATAAGCACTCAGAAAATCAAGGAAAGAAAACAGAAAGAATGTAACAAATTTTACTGGTGTGCATTTTTTTAAGCAATAGAAACTGCAACCAAGTGATGTCAGCATGCAGTCCTTTCTCTGATAGAGAGGCTAATGAACCCAAATGCCGACCTATAGCTCTTAAAACCAGATAGGAAAAGTCCACTGAGTTTTCTGTGGGTTTATGAAAAATGGTATAAATATGGTATCAGAAACTCGCATTCATCGAGCACTAGTGACAAATAATACTGCAACTTCTCATTCCCATAACTGGCAAAATGTAGAAAGCCCAATAAATCAGGTTAAATCTTGTATTTACCTGTTATTTGAATAAAAGCTTTCTAAAGTCATGGTAAACAAAACACATTTTCAATTCAAAACATTAAATGTTCTCTCCTATTCAATTGTATTTGTAAAGATCCAGAAATCTAAAAAAGAAAAACAAATCAAAGAAACTAGAAAATAACCCAATTAAAAGAAAATCTTCAATGTCTCCCATCAAACTAAATGCATTTCCATTGTAAGTTTTTGGTGTTATAATCAAACAAGGTATTTTAACTCTTCAGTTTCTTCTTTAGTCAGTACAGTATATCTCCTTTATGGATAACATCATACATGTTGAATCATCCCTAATCGAAAAATCTGAACTCTGAAGAGCTCCAAAATTCCAAACTTTTTGAGCACCAACATGATGTCCAAAAGAAACACTCTGGAGCATTTAAGATTTTGGATTGTCCAGATTAGGGATGCTCAACTGTAAGTATATAATGCAAATATTTCTAACTTAGAAAAAAGTCTGAAATCTAAAATATTTCAGGTCCCAAGCATCTCAGATGAAAGATACTCGACCTATATAAAACAGCCTAAAAGAGCTTTAATCAAATCTGACTCCATCTGACGTTTGGATCTAGTCTATATTGTCTTCTTTCCTTGGTTATGACATACATCAGTCAAGATCGCTTCATTATTACAAAAAAAAAATGTGCATTGTAGGAGAAATAATTTGGGGAGAAATCTAAAACTTTAAAATGTCAAGCTAAATTAACCATAAAATCTTCACTGCAAGTACATCATTTTACTGATTGAAAACTCACTTTTGAACATGGTAAAATGAGGTGTGAATATCTGCAATATATTATAAAGAGCGTATTGTTTTATCAAAGCACAATTACTTTTGTCACAGGTAATGGCATAGGCATTAAGAGATTTGGGTGACTGAGGAAGGGGAACATCACACACCAGGCCTGTTTTGGGGTGGGAGGAGGGGGAAGGGATAGCATTAGGAGATATACCTAATGTAAATGATGAGTTAATGGGTGCAGCACACCAACATGGCACATGTATACATATGTAATAAACCTGCACATTGTGCACATGTACCCTAGAACTTAAAGTATAATAAAAAAATAAAAAATAAAGAGATTTGGGTGACTGAAAAATGTCTGCAATAATCTGAACATTTTCCTTTTTCTTTGCTTTCTTTTCAGGAGACTATTAAAATTAGATAAACATTTATGTCTACTTTTTCATGATTCTTATATCCATTTAATGCTGTAAATTATTGTTGCTGTGAGGTGAGAAAATGACGACCACTGCTCAAGTTTATAAAGGATATGGAACATAGCTACTTGCATGCATAGGACACCTCTAGAAAAATAGACAAGTTATCAGTTACTGTGATTTCTTCTGGGTAGATGAGCAGTTTGGCTCAGGGGTGGGGTAACAACTCTTTCACCTTTCTGTTCCTGTACAATGAACCTGTGTAACCCTTTTAAAAACAACAAAATATTCTAAAATTAAACATATAGAGCCAAAGACATGTGCAAATTTAAAACTATCATTTATGAAACAGATTACATGTCAATCATGATAACCTAAAATGTATAAACCAGAAGAAGTAATCTCTAAAGAATATTTCTTTCACTGCTCAAAGGAAACAAATCCAGATGCCTTGAGGCACAGCAAAACCAGCCCCAACGGTGTGAGCTGGCTCAACAGAAGAACAAGCTTCCCAGCTTGTGAGACCAAAGGCTCCCTCTTTCTAAGGAGACCGCTTCCTCAACTAGGAGGCTTCCTGTGGCTCCCACGGTCATGGTTACCTCACTGTTACCATCCCTCCACCCATCCCTATAAAGATGCAAAGTCTTAAAGGGCAGGTCCCTCTCCTACAGCCTTCTCCTGGAGAATACAGTCCAGCACTGCTTCATGACATCTCAAGGATTCTGGCACACTTGGTTACTTCTCCACTTTTGAGTTCCTCAATTACTCCGATCTCATATTTTACCATGTGACACTAATGGTATATGCAACCAAGCCCCTTTTGCACAAAATTAAACCCATTTATTTACTCAGTAAATATTTTTTGAGATTATACTATGTGTCAGGTCCTGTGTTGGGCACCTGGAAAACCTATGGCATATAATTATTTCAATAAAAATTAGAATCTAAAGATCATAATTATCTAATACCTTGCCAGTATAATTACCAAAACTCACTTATTGAATACCCTCCTCTGAGCCAGCAATGTACTAAATGCCTACTATACATTATTTCTAATTCTTGACAGATATTAATATTTCAATTTTATGGATGAGGAAACTGAGACTGGAAGGATTTTAGTTATTTGCCAAGCCCAGATAGTGGGTAAATAGCTGAGCCAGAATTAGGGACAGGTCTATCTGGTTCCAAAGGCTGAGCCCCTTCCACTGGCTACACCACTGCTGCCTCAGTGGAAAATAATCAAGATTCTTTTTGCATCAGTTTTGAATATAATGCTATTTTTCTTTTTTTATTATTATTGTTACACAAAATCACTTAGGTGCAAATTTCCTAGTAACATAGAAAAGCAAAACTAAAATGTAAATTTAATGAAGGCCAATAAAATAAGGTTCTTGGTTAAAGGAAGTTGGAAGAGAAAATGCCCAATTTTATAGTGTACTAAATTCCAATTCACCTAGCTGAAAACTATATTACATATTTCCTTTGGCCTTCTTTTCTCTTTGACCTTAAATAAGCAGCTAATAAAGAGAATAAATAGTCTTTCCCTTGGTCAAATAAATTAGGTGAATATGGTTCTTTCACTTAGGTGATGAAGCACTCCCAGAAGACCAACTATGTCAACACCCACCCCTGTCTTCGCCGTAATGTGAAAATCCCATCTACCATCTTGGATTTGCTCTTTGGAGGCCTACATTTTCAAAGTCTGTGTAATTCATTATATTAAACATTATTGAGTGTCAGTCACATGCTATGAACTATGCAGAAGAGAAATTTGACCAGCATCTTTCCAGGGAGTTCTTTACATCAGAAACTTCAACCCTGAACACCACAGTGATTTTTCATACCAATGATTTCCTTCTTACTTCAAATTTTAAGATAGGGGTTAAGAACCTGAGGAAAAAGTATATAATTTTATAGTACCCACACTAAACTTTTTCAAAGAATTTGCAGGAAAAAAAATCCTCTCAGAATTCGAATAATGTTTTTATTCTAAGTGGTATTTTCAGTAAATTCTCATTCAACTTGGTATACAGTGTATTTTTGTAAATTTTTTTAAAGTTAAAAATAAAGGGTGGGCATGGTGGCTCACGCCTGTAATCCTAGCACTTTGAGAGGCTGAGGCAGGTGGATTGCTTGAGCCCAGGAGTTCAAGACCAGCCCGGGCAACGTGAAGCCCCATCTCTACAATAAATACAAAATTAACCAGTCATGGTGGTGTGTGCCTGTAGTTCCTGCCACTCAGGAGGCTGAGGTAGGAGAGTCTCCTGAGCCCAAGAGGTCAAGGCTGCAGTGAGCCATGATCACCACTGCACTCTAGCCTGGACAACACAAAGAGACCCTGTCTCAAAAATAAATCAAATAAAAATCAAAGTTATATCTCTTTTCAGTTATATTACAACAAAATTATAGAGTAGGATGAAAGTGTTCATTAATGTGTGCCACACTGTATAAATGAACTACCACTGGCTACATGAGATTATTTAAATACACCAGCTTGTTACTGCCCTTTCAGAGCCAAATTTTAAAGCAGGAATACATGTTGGAAATCATTTAATCCAATACCCTCATGTAATGGGTATAGAACAGAGGGAATTATGAGAGTATTAGCTAAGATTAGCCAAATAATCTCCTTTGTAATATGTGTTCATTGGTGTTTGTATTCGTTTCCCAACTGTTCATAAAGTTCTTTGAAAGCAGAGCTTTTCCACCAAATGGAAGCTAAGTATGTACTATGGACAAGGTACTATGGGAGTTAGGCCCAGAAATAAATAATTGAGATGCAAAGTGGTATTACTACAAAAAGCAATGGATCAAGGCCTAATAAAGCTTCCAACCATACTTGGAAGATTTGCAGGGAGCCTTATCATCTGAACTGACATTTGAGCATGTCATGAAGTATAGGTAGGCATTTACCAGGCAGACATTGAGAGTGCTGAACATTCCAGGCAGGGAAGACAAAGTCACACAGCAGGAATAGAGCAGGTCTGAGGGAGTGGAGGCCTCCATGGCTGGGTATTAAGTACAATATCAAGTAGGACAGAAAAGGAAAGTTAGGGTCAATTTGGGCTTCATCCAAAAAGCAATGGTGAAGGAATGGAGGTATTTAAGCATGATATAAGATTTGCATTTTAGAAATGTCCCAATATATGCTCCGTGAAAAATCAACGGGGGAAGGGAGGATGGGAAAGGGGAAAGAGGATATATGAAATAAAGACAAAAGGGATGAAAAGAGGTCAGATGCCACGCATGGTGTTACTTTCTTTGTAATCCACTATAGCCATAGGCTCACTAAGATACTTCATTCTTACCAGATTCTCAATTGATTAAAAAAACAAAGATTATAGTAATTGTCCTCATTACTAAGAAGAAATCTTCCAATAAAAGATAATGGATCTTTAAATTAAAAATTAATTGTGTAAAAAATATATCCCCAATTGTTTATTTAACTAGATGCTAACAATTGAACATTTTAATTTAGCTCAAATTACTAAGTGCCATGCAGAGTCTTATACAGTCCTATGGAAGGAACAAATTGGCACTGAACTACATCAGTAAATTAGGCTGTTAAATAATCATCAATACAGAGAAAAGTAACATAACCTTTATATTTCTTGCTTATTAGAAAACGACAAAATGCCAACTTGTCAAAACAATATGTTCTCCTATGATTATTACTTTGGAATACATATAATTAGTTGGTTGAAAGCAATTATATTTGACCCAGTGGTTTCCAATATTATCAAAAGTACTAAAGACAACCTTTCTCTGTTCAACAGCAATCCTGTTTTAAAGCTAATAATCACTCTGTGCATCACCAGAAAACCCATCCTTATAATTAGAAACATAAGACACTAACACCTCCACCTCGGGCAAACTGCCTTACCCCTGGGTCTCAGTTTTCTTATATGCAAATTGTGACAGTAATGCCTGTCAGATCTACTGTCCAAGTTATTGCTTGGAATCAAATAAGACAATTAATGTGAGATCAATTATAAACTGTAAAAAAAAAAAAAAAATGAAAACAAATTAAGGAATCTTTTAAATACACCAAGTTGTTACTACCCTTTCATAGCCAAATTTTAAAGCAGGAATACTTGTTGGAAATCATTTAATCCAATTCCCTCATGTAATGGGTACAGGTGGCAAAAATCGGAACTACTAATCATCTTTCCTCAGAATTGATAGCACACACAGTATCACTCACTTGAAAATCAACCTTGGATGGTGTCATATTCCTTTGTATATACGTTACACCATTTTGAATTTTTCAAAGTATCTTTTATTTTCCTTTCAATCAAATGTTCTATTTACCTTTTTGATTAAAAAATTGATAATCAAAAGTTCAAAGTCTACTCTTCCAATTCCCTAATTAAACATACCCTAATTCCTGTGTACAAATTACTTTCATCTCAAATTTCTAAGTCATAAGGATGGACATAACAAAAACAGATGAAAACAAAAATATATCATTTTATAAGATTCTAATAAATCAACAGCTATTCTTTTTAGCTTTAGACTGGTTTACAGAGAGAGAAATGATTTCCTCACATTAGTTAACAACTATGGAAAGATTATTTATTTCCATATAATGAGTAGCTAATAAAGAGTCTTTCATCTAATATTTTATATTAACATTGTTGAATATCTGGAACATATGTCAAAACATCCTAAAGAAAAGAGGCAGACATTTTAAAATGCTAA
The DNA here is from genome assembly GCF_043159975.1 of Macaca nemestrina. NCBI lineage: Eukaryota > Metazoa > Chordata > Mammalia > Primates > Cercopithecidae > Macaca > Macaca nemestrina. The sequence goes on along the minus strand of NC_092127.1, from coordinate 79,825,672 downwards.
AAATTATCTTGCCAATTAATTTTTGTTAAAACAAATAATTTAAGAATTCATAGAAATATGTACCGCTATCTTTTCCTTTTTAAAATTAAACTAAGTACTTAAGACCCCTGAAAATATTAATTGGAAAGCGATATTTTATACATAACTAGAAAATAATTACAAAATTCAGCAAGCTAAACTGGCACAATGGTTATTTAATAACCTGGTACAAAACATATGTCTATAATACATATTGTCTAGGAATATTATACTGTGAATCTTCTTATATAACACGCGAATAATTAACTCTCTCTATGAAAATTCTCAGTATGTGTCGGCACAGTGAAACCATTGATCATATACTACCTCAAATAATTGAGACCCAGAGTTTTTGGTTATTGAACTTCCCTTTCATTGTACTTAAAATATAAAATTAGTTTTTAGACAGAGGTACATGTATACACAATGGCCCTCTTTATGAAGCCAATGTTTTATTAAAACCCCTTTTTGTCACTCTACAAAAGGGCACTCTGAGCCTACCAACAAAACAGCTGAAAAGAACAGTAGCAATGAGTAAATGTCCCCCCACTGGGTCTACAAAAAGTGTATGTTCCCCTCATGAAGAAGGCGTGCACGTAGCATGGCTGGGAAGCAAGTACTGGGTCTATTGTGTATTGTGTATGATCTCAAGTAGAGAAAACCATCTGTCCTTTTGCCCTGAAAAAGGACCCCCTGTGAGCCTCTTCTCATGAGTCATTATAGTTTCCTTCAATCCTGACACTAAACAGGCTTTGAACTGATGGCTATCTGTCACAAAAAGTTCATCTCTAGCTATTTTTCCCCAGAGGTTTCATAGGGTTTAGGCTAAGGTGACCAACCATGTCCTAACAAAAAGATTAGTGTGTCCCAGCATAAAGTGAGACAGAGATGTGTGACCCACTCGCCATACAGAATGGAGAACAGTGAATGTAGTCAACTACAGAATATGCAAAGGCGCCTGGGGGAAAAGAAATGAGGATGGCTAAGGGCTTCTGTCTTCATTTGGAAACAAGTGCTCTTTAATGCTAACAAGCATTCTCTCAAAGAGTTGTACTGATCCTGTCTCCTTCACTGTTTCTCCAAGAAATATTCATACAAATGACAATTCCTATTCAACCCTAGGCAAACTTAAAACTGGAGTGCAATATTAGGTTTCTCTCTGTAAAGTTTTTTTTACAAGGCAATCACTTGGTAGGGTTGTTGAATTGTCACAGTCCCTAGGGTTTGTCTAGCCACCACCCTGATGCCAAAATGGCAAGAGGCCTTCTACAGCATTTTCAGAGAAAGTCGTGTGGGCATTTTCCTTCCTCACAGCCTCCCTCCACCACCCCTGCTTCTCAATCCACTGGGCAAACACCTACCCATTATTCAGCATTCAACTCAAAGACAATCTTTTCTATAGACTTCCCTGCTCATTCTTCTCCTCCATATATACTGCTGTCATAGAACTGATAACATTTAATTGTCATTACATGTTCTTACTGGATGATAAGCCCTCAAGGATAAAGATTGTCTTATTTCTTAGCCGGGCGTGGTGGCTCAAGCCTATAATCCCAGCACTTTGGGAGGCTGAGGCGGGTGGATCACCTGAGGTCAGGAGATCAAGACCATCCTGGCTAACATGGTGAAACTTCATCTCTACTAAAACTACAAAAAATTAGCCAGGCATGGTGGTGGGTGCCTGTAATCCCAGCTACTCGGGAGGCTGAGGCAGGAGAATCACTTGAACCCAGAAGGCAGAGGTTGCAGTGAGCCGAGATCACACCATTGCACTCCAGCTTGGGTGACAGACCAAGACTCTGTCTCAAAAAAAAAAAGTCTTATTTTTTATACATCTAACACAGTACTTGCCATAGTAGGTGCTTAATAACTATTTATAGTACAATTCTTTTGGGGGAAATCTTACAAAACTGGGTTTTATTCAACTTACTGAGCAGAAGAGAGCATCACCTTGAAGAAGTCTTAGCAGGATCTCCAAAAGGGTAGAAGAGGTTAGGGAAGGAAACATTCAGGGTTTTAGCGGCTGGTGTCCAGTCATAGAGTAGTTTCAGGGTAGAAGTTAGTCAGTGTGGCCTAGGCAGGAATTGCTCTATACTGAATTCTTGAATTCTCTCAATGATGGTGAGCCCACCACATGAAAAGAAAGCCATTTTTTAAACAATCTTGTTACAGGGGAAAAGTTCTCTTATTTTCAACAGAAATGTGCTCCCTGTTCATTTCTACCCTGGGACCCAAGTTCTGCCCTGTAGTAGAAATAGCCCACCACACATTGGAAGACAACCATTACGCTTTCCTTAACATCACTACCACCAACCACTTCTAGTTCTTGTCCTTTGCAAGGTAAATGTTTCCATTCTCTTCTGCTGTTATTCCTACAAGATACATTTTAGATGCTTTCATCTTCATTGCTCCGGCCTGCAACCGCTCTAATTTGTAACCATTTCCTTCTAAATGAAACTAAATACTGCATGCATGATTCAAACTGTGCATCATGTAATAGAACTACTATTTACTTTGTTCCAGGAACAATATTGTTATTAATATTGCATTAATTATTCCCCTTTAGCCTTCTCCTTGGTATCCCTCTTTCCTTGCTTCTGAAAGGGATGATTAAAAACTTCAATAGAATTTAGGAATTCTGTTTCCTCAATGACCATGTATTTAACCAAACAGAGAGAAACTCGTGTATAAAGTCCATTATTATCCATACATTCATACTAATTTAGAGCTTTTGTTAAAAGCCACAGATTACAAGCAGTTGCTTCAAGTAATTAGTCGGGTTGAAAGACAGAAAGAAGAGTGGGGCTAGGGTGGGAGCTGAAGAGTGGGGGAGGAAAAATCTTAACTGAATTCTTCAGTTTTGAAATAGATTTTTCAAAAATGTTCTCTTCTGAAAGTATCTAGCAACTAAATTAGATTTGTCCTATGTGAAAATGTCAGAACAACATCCCCAGAGAACCTGTGTTTTCATATACTTCAAACAACAAATAAGAGTCTTTGTTGAAAATACCAACACACAAATCACAGAAAAATTTCACTTAATAGTAAATACCCTTGGAATCTTCCAGAGAACTTAGATTATATAGCATTTCCATGTATCCATTTTTGATTCTACTGTCCAATATTTGAGTTTTCTGGCCCAACTAATACATTTTATTATTATGTTATACCATGACTTCCATGTTAATATAATTCCCCATTTCTAGAACTGCAAACAAAATGTGTTATTATTGGCCAGGCGCGGTGGCTCATGCCTCTAATCCCAGCACTTTGGGAGGCCAAGGCGGGTGGATCACGAGGTCAGGAGATCAAGACTATCCTGGCTAACACCGTGAAACCCCACCTCTACTAAAAATACAAAAAATCAGCTGGGCATGGTGGCATATGCCTGTAGTCCCAGTTACTCGGGAGGCTGAGGCAGAAGAATCACTTGAACCCGGGAGGCGGAAGTTGCAGTGAGCCGAGATCACAACACTGCACGCCAGTCTGGGAAACACAGCGAGACTCTGTCTCAAAAAAAAAAAAAAGAAAGTGCTATTATTTTAATGAGCTTGACCTGACTCAGCATATCTACTCAGGTCACCTCTCTACAGCACAGAACTAGAACTTGATCTATATAATTTCAAATCCAACATAATCTACTTGTCAGAGAACATGCAGCTATGTAGCTTTATAAATGTTCAGTGATTATATCCTTTGTCTGGCATTCATATTTCTTATATGTTGAAATGGTATCTTACAAAAAAATATTTGGCAGTTTCATCAAAGAAAAAGGTTGGATGCCTTAAACTATTAATTTGTATTGAATTTAGTCCTATAATTCTTTGGGAAATGTTTTATATGTTTTTCCTGTGAAAGTTATATTTGTAGAGCTGAAGGTCCATTGGCCAGCTCCTTGAGTATTCTGAAAAACTAAATACACTACCAAATATATATGAAATGTATTCTTATGAAAATTTACAATACAATACACTGAGTACTTAGGTCTGGCTAATTGCAGGAAATGGCCTTCTGTTAATGATGTAGTTAAAACAAAAATATTGTCCCCATGGAACACCTTCTAGTTACAATTCTGTTTATAAGGAATTTGGTGAGTTGGCATAACGTTCACTTCCCTTAAAGGACTCTCTCTTGACAAATGATTCTTTTTTAAGAAGAGCTTCTTAGTCCTTTAGACTGTTCTAACAAAAATACCATAAAATAGGTAGCTTATAAAACTAACATTTATTTCCCACAGTTCTGGAGGCTGGGAAGTCAAAAATCAAGGTGCCAGAAGATTCAGTACCCGGGGAGGGCCCGCTTCCTCTTGAATGGCACCTTCTAGCTGTGTTCACACTTGGTGGAAGGGGCATGTCAACTCCCTACGGACCTTTTTATGTGGGCACTAATCCAATTTATCTGACCTCTGTCCTCATGAACTCCTTACCTCTCAAAAGACCTACCTCTTAATTCTATCACACTGGAGATTCATTTTTAACGTATGACTTTTGGGCAGGGGGCGGGGGAGACACAGACACCCAGACAACATCAAAAAATAAATTAATCCTCTAATTTGTTGTAACTGGTTCACAATTCTATTTTAATTTCTGCATTAATTATATGGCTTACTGTAAGATTTTCATAGTCAAGAACATAGTCAAGGACCAAGTTCACAATTCTGTTTTAATTCCTGCATTAATGATATGGCTTCCTGTAAGATTTCCAAGTCAAAGAAAGCACATAGTCAAGGACACAGATTTCGTGTTTGGCCAGTAAGAAGGGAATTTTAGGATTTTTTAAAAATATACCTCTCTGGCTGGGTGCAGTGACTCACGCCAGTAATCCCTGTGCTTTGGGAGGTTGAGACCATCCTGGGCAAAATAATAAGACTCCATCTCTACAAAAAACTAAAAGATTAGCCAGGTCTGGTAGCGCACACCTCAGTCCCAGCTGCTCCAGAAGCTGAGCTGAGAATTGCTTGGGTCCAGGATTTTAAGGCGATAGTGAGCCCTGACTGTGAGCTTGGGTGACAGAGCAAGACCCTGTCTCAATCAATTAAAATAAAAAATACACCTCTCTCATAATTGGAAATAAACTGTGAGTTTTTGAAAAGTAAAATGTTTATAAAAGTAAACCAATATAAAAGATAAATGTATACACAGGCGCACACACACGTGTTGAAAAGCTTTTATCAATTGCATTAATCATTTTTTGTTAATGAGCCATATCCACAACAACCGTGTGAACATTTGCTCTTTATTCTACTACATATCTACATTTCCTCTTTCTCCAGCATCCTGGAACTTTACTTTCTTATCTTACATTTGTTTTCTGCAGACCAAATCAGTTCTGAAAATTCTACATTTGGGGTACCAACATGAACAGTCTGCTCTAATAAAGAATTCTCAATCTGATGATCCTCAGGATACTGAAAGATGAGGCAGGGTCTAAGATCTAGCAAAGGGTTTACATTGTTTTGTGAGGAAACTAGAGTTCCTAGAGCTTTTCCACAAGTTTGGTCTGCACTACCTGGACTGGTCTATCTGGGTCTGCTATAGAAACAAACATAAAAATTTAAAATGTTAAACACTTCACAGGACCGACCAATGAAAATGACAACATAATTAAATGTGGAGGCTTACTTTCTCTTGATCACCATCGTGCATTACTATATGTTCAAAAGAAGTTTAGAGACAAGAAACACCTCAAATATCCATCAATTCAGAGTATTTTAGAAATTACACATCCATTCAATAGAATTCTACTCAGATATTAAAGCAGCAAAAGATGAGACAGCATAATCTATAAAATACTCTTGCCAAAAATGTTTAACCTGAATCTTATCAAGTTTACAGGTACATAAGAAATAGCAGACAAGTGAAATAACACCATGCATAAACAAATAAATTGAGAACATAGAACGTTCTAACAAATACAATGCATAAATCTTGAGTAGATCTTAGTCTGGGGGAGTAAAGTTAGCTATAAAGACATTCATGAGACAGTGCTAGAAACCTGAACGTATACTGAATATTAGATGACATTAGGAAATTATTTTCTTAGGTATGATTAGAGTATTGTGGTTATATCTTTATAAAATTCATGCTGAAATTTTTTTTTCTGAGACAGAGTCTTGCTCTGTCACCCAGGCTGGAGTGCAATGGCAAGATCTCCGCTCACTGCAACCTCCACCTACTGGGTTCAAGCGATTCTCCTGCCTCAGCCTCCCAAGTAGCTGGGACTACAGGCACGCACCACCACACCTGACTAATTTTTTGTATTTTTAGTAGAGATGGGGTTCCACCATGTTGGCCAGGCTGATCTCAAACTCCTGACCTCGTGATCCGCCCACCTCAGCCTCCCAAAGTGGCTGAAATACTTAATGGTAAAGTGTCATAATATCTACAGCTTACATTCAAATGGTTCAACAAAATGTATGTGTTTACATACACATGTAGCTATAGATATAAGAAATATAAATATGTAGGTAGACAAAGCACATCTTAAAATGTTAGACTTTAATATTAAATAGGAAAAGAAATTAATTAATTAATTGGGAGAGTACAAGAAAACACTTTACAAAACAGTATGCAAAGGGCTCCTCTAAATAAGTGTAGTTAACTACAAGCAATATATATACTAGTTACCATTCACTAGTTTTCAGAGAATAAAATTACAATTAAACTAAAGCTGATCAGGGATTGCTTAACTTTTCTTGATTATCCAGCATGTAATCAAGTAACCATACAGTGCAAAGGTTGTTATAAATTGACTTAAAGTCATTCTCCAAAAACTGTTTTCTTGAACAAATTTCCACATCAGCTCCTATGTTTTTCTTACAATAGCAAAAAAAAAAAAAAAAAAAAACTAAATTCCAAATAAATATGGTATTTTTTTAAGTGGGAGGAATGGAAATAACAGTTATTTTGATGTTTTAGGCTCCTTTTTAATCAAACAGTAGAAATTTTAATTTCTACTAGCACTCCACCACTCAAACCACCTTAGGAATGTTTAGGTGATCAGACAGTCCCTTCTAGAAGGTACCTGGATATGAGCTGCTTGTGACCTAAAGGGATAACAATGTGTTAACTACTAATAATCTACTCAAAACTATATTTTATATGCACAAAGCAACATATTTGATAACAAATATTTGATAACAGAAAAAGCAACTTCTAAGTTCTTAAATGTTTATTCCATGGTTATTAATCTAATCATTTTGAAGGAAACTGGTCTAAAAGATTATACCCATCTAGTTAATAAGGAGTAATGCTAAGCAAAGAAAACTACAAGAGGATGTTTTCTTTTTAAAACTATACCTTCATTTTAGAGCAATATAAGCACTTTTGTTTGTTATACTACTAAACTTTCTTCCTTAGAAACACTTGCCCCCAAGAACAGTGAGTGCTCTTTCTAAGTCACAATCGAATGTGCTATTTTTAATATAAGCATAAATTCTCCTAGCTGAACCTAAGGGGGTATGTCATTATGCCATGCTGCAGGCAGCAGAAAACCAACTCAATGGGAAAAATGATGATTTGCACAGTTAAATTATATACTTTTGCTTCAAGTTTGTTTTTAAAGCTAGTTCATCTCTCAACGAAATCATTTTTTTAATATGAACACTGACATTCATACTAAGCAATTTTTCAGCTACTCTAAAAAACACAGTAAAATGTTGATGGATTTCTGGCTGGGTTTTAAATCCAGCTCCCCAAAGAGTAAGAACAACAGAAACGAAAGTTCCTGCAAAATCTTCAGGACAAAACGTCAAGAGTGATTATTATTAACAAAAATACTCCTTTGATCTTAGATAACTATAATGTTTTCCCCTCTAAGGCACAAAAATGGAGCCAGTAGCAGAAGTGGAAAAGAACTAAAAGGTGTTGCACAAAAATGAGAAAAAATAATAAAAAAGACAAAGCTGAACCCAATAAAACATCACTGATGTGTGGTACAGTAGAAAAATGAGCAGGGATTTTGGAAGGAATTCTGAGAAGGTGTCATTTAACTATTTATAGAGTCAAGAACTGCTAAAGATATTCTTCAATATCATTTGCTAATCATTTATACTATGGTTATATCACCCTGCCTTTGAGAGTTCACCACAATGCTGGTGGGGATACCTGGAGATCAGAATTTTCTTTCCCTGGCTAATGTGCCATTTAGCTGTTCACATTACGGGTTCATAAAATTAGAATCAGTAATTCCACCTATAGGTAATTATCAACAATGCACACAGATATATTAAGTTTGATGTGTTCTAGATGTGAAGTCTTGAGAACACTCACTTAAGCTACGTCGTATTAAGGTTACTTGATTCAGGCTATACATAAAAGGCTTTGATGAAACGAAAATATTTATTGTACCTAATTATGACTAGTTACTACCTAAACTTTATTATTATTGTTCTATGCATTGTAGAGCACTGAAGAAAAAAAGGAAAAAGATCATATTTTTAAGGAAAGAAAAATACTATAATATTCTTAATGAACATAAGAACTAGCTATATACTCTGAAATGTGTCACACACAAAAACTAAGCAGCATTAAGTAGAGAGGATAATTGAGCTGAAAAGGAGAAATTTATATAAAATATAAGTTACTTCTTTTTTTCTCCAAAACTGAAAATATCTCCGCGTATTTGAATTAGATAGCTGCTATAGCTGAGTTGGGTCACTGAACGAAAAGCAGAAGTTCAGGCTTTAGACCTCACTAAACAAAAAGGGTTTCACTCTACTGTATAGGTTGGAGTGCAGTGGCGTGGCCATGGCTCGTACAGCCTCAAACTTCCGGGCTCAAGCAATCCTCCTGGCTCAGCCCACCAGGTAGCTGGGATTACAGGCATATGCCACCATACCAAGCTAATTTTTCTTTCTTTTTTTTTTTTTTTTTTTCAAGAAAGGGTCTCACCATGTTGACCAGGCTGGTCTCAAACTCCTGTGCTTAAGTGATCCTCCCACTTTGGCATCCCAAAGTGCTAGGACTACAGGCGTGAGTCCCATCAGCTGGCAACGTGTTTTTAAAAATTACTTGAATGCTTTTAGGTAGGTCTTACAATCCAATCTGCTGGCAAGATAGCCTAGTCTAACAAACTTCACACAAGTGTGTTACTTGTCTGACATTTGAGTTTGCCATCTGGCTTTAGACTTTAGTCTGACCCAGAGTATCTTCATTTATACTAACATTTGTTCCCCCTCTCTTCCGTTTCTTCCTGCTTTCTAGAAACTCATCAAGCCCTACTTCTGCAAGTTGAGAAACACTTTCTTTATTAACCTTAGACTATCTCAGCTAAAGTTCTGCAAACCTCCAAACTACTTCCCTCCAAATACCCTTGGGGGAAAACATCTATCAATCCACAGAACAGCTTACTCTTAGTTATATTATTTTATCTAAATGCGAAAAAAAACAGTGTTCTATAACCAAAAACATTTGGAAATTCTATATTACATGCTCCAGCTATATTACATGCTCCAGTTTGGAGATTCACGAGGCACAAAACCTACAGTAAATAAATCTGCATGTATGTGTTTAATTTAATGTATCTCTGATTTATTTGATCTTGATATCTTCTTCCTTACAATATTTGTTAACAATAAAGTGGAAATGGGACCAGGTGCTGTGGCTCACACCTGTAATCCCAGCACTTTGGGAGGCCGAGGCGGGCAGATCACCTGAGGTCGGGTGTTCAAGACCAGTCTGGCCAACATGGCAAAACCCCGTCTCTACTAAAAACACAAAAATTAGCCAGGCATGGTGGCACGTGCCTGTAATCCCAGCCACTCAGGAGACTGAGGTAGGAGAAATACTTGAACCCAGGAGGTGGAGGTTGCAGTGAGCCAAGATCACACCAGTGCACTCCAGCCTGGCCTAAATGACAGAGACTCTGTCAAAAAAAAAAAAAAAAAAATAGAGAGACAAGAAAGAAAGAAAGAAAGAAAGAAAGAAAGAAAGAAAGAAAGAAAGAAAGAAAGAAAGAAAGAAAGAAAGAAAGAAAGAAAAGAAAGAAAGAAAGAAAGAAAGAAAGAAAGAAAGAAAGAAAGAAAGAAAGAAGAAAGAGAGAAAGAGAAGAGAAAGAAAGAAAGAAAGAAAGAAAGAAAGAAAGAAAGAAAGAAAGAAAGAAAGAAAGAAAGGAAGGAAGGAAGGAAGGAAGGAAGGAAGGAAGGAAGGAAGGAAGGAAGGAAGGAGAAAGAAAAGAAAGAAAAGAAAGAAAGGAAGGAAAGGAAGGAAAGGAAGGAGAAGGAAGGAAGGAAGGAAGGAAAGAGAAAGAAAGAAAGAAAGAAAGAAAGAAAGAAAGAAAGAAAGAAAGAAAGAAAGAAAGAAAGAAAGAAAGAAAGAAAGAAAAGAAAAGAAAAGAAACGAAACGAAACAAAGGGAAAAGAAAGAGCAGTAGTTCTCTGAGGAACACAGTCGAAAGCACTGCAAAGCACAGAAGACAAGTAAATGGATCATTGTAAAAAAGCAATTCCAAAGGTGCTCATAAATAGATTATTGGCAACTAAAAGAGAAAAACTACCAGAAAACCATGGGGCTCTGTGCTGAACTCTCTCATGCTTAAGTATTTTATTACAAAATCAGAAGAGAACACCATTAGTCAGTTTTCATCAAATTTCCAAGTCACATGAAGGCAAAGGAAGCTAGAAATTTATTGAAAGAATAATTATTCCAACAAATTCTGATAAGGCTGGATTTAGGTTTTATAAACATAGATAAATATTTAGTAAAAATACATACATAGTCTTGAATTTGCCCCCCCTATGCCCCACCCAGGAAAAAAAAATCCTATACAATAAAGAGTGAGGAAGACAGGACTTAACAGCATATATAAAAAATACTTAAGGATTTTCATCAGTGCTAAATTCAGTATCAACCAATAGAATTATGAGACCAGCAAGAAAGTTATTATAATTTTAGTCTGCCTTACTTAGCAGTCTAGTTTCTAGAACTAGGGAAGTTTTTTTCTCTCCCATTCCTGCATATGCATCAGGCCACATCTGGAGCTTCATTGAGAATCAATTGCACAAATTTAAGAAAGAAATAGATGAGCTTGAACCTCTGAATGAATTAAGGGAATTTATTCTAAAAATAAAACCATCAATAGGAAATATAATAGGTCACTTTAAATACTTGAAGAGTTATCATAGTACCGAGGTACTCAACTTGTTTTTTATGATGTAGAGCGAGAATGGTATGTAGAGTCAAATGATCCATGCTATATAAAGAGAAGAATCTCAACCTAACAAAAAGATGAAGTTTTCTAACAAACTTGTCCAAAATTGAAAGTACTATTTCAAATGATAATCATAAATTGAATGACTTATGTCACCAACCATTATAGCCAGAATGTCATCAAGGGAATTCAAGTATCAAATGTAATGTATGTCTAGATAACCTTCAAACACACTCTCTCCAACACTGAGATTCTAAAATACTAGCCAAGGCAGCATTGTCCCTTGGAGAGAACATTATCAGGAATAATGCAATTCACACAATCTAAAAAAGGGATTATCAGTGCCAGTGGGTGTGAGAAGCTGAATGCTGACTCAAGAGAGCTGATGGTTCAACTTTCAGGATTTTGCAAGCCCACTGTTAAATACAGCGATTATTAAAACAAATTTTATAAACTTACCATTTAAAAATTACCCTAAAAGCAAAGCTAATAAACACTCAAATATCACTTCCTAATGTTACTTTGTTAACTTGAAAGCAACACTGGTAGGATATTTACAACCGAAAAACTTGCAAATGCTACAAATCAGAGTTGTGTTGTTTTTTGTCGGGTTTTTTTTTTTTTTAAGTGCTTAAGCATTTATTAGCAGCATACCACATCAGTAATATCTTAGCCAAGAAGAATTAACTGGGCTCCCACATATACAGCTTGAGGCTGGTGGAAGAGAAGTAGGAATCAAAGTAATCTTCCTCAGGAAACAGAAAAATTAGAAACAGGAAATACTATCTGAACTTTCAAAAGTTATCTGTCATACTATTAAACTGTGGTATAATTATACAATAGTGTATAGCCTTCGAAAAGAATGATGTAAATCAATTTGTGTTAGGAAAACAGGCAACAAACTATAGCAACAGACACCTCTGAACAGAGATGGTATATTGTGTATCACTTTTAATTCAAATATTTGCATTTTTGTTATATGCATGGATCATTTAATAATAACAATACTATCATCAAACACGAAGAAAGAGTTCAACCTTGAGGTACACCTTGAGCATAAGGCAACAGAAGCAGCTACAATGCAGAGGAAAGAACAGCTTTGACAAAACAATAGAAATAGAAATAAAAATTCTTAGGCCCCAGCAGGTACTATAAATGGATGCCTCCTGGTGAGAAAATGATCATATATCCTGACTGTTCTGACTACCCTTCATTTCCTGTTCTTCTAAGAGAACTAGCTGCAGAGTATATATTCTTGCCTTTTTCATTCACTGGGAATAAGTAAAGAATGATTCTCGACTGGGAATGATTTTTGCTTCCTCTGGGACATTTGGTAAGATCTGGAAACAGTTTTGGTTATGGAAGCCAAGGAGTGCAACTGGCATCTAGTGGATAGAAACAAAGGATGCTGCTAAGCATCCTATGATGCACAGACCAGCCCCCAACAATAAAGAATTAACCAATCCAAAATATCAGTAATGGGAAGGTTGAAAATCTGTATATCACTGTTACTGAAGGCCACCTAATTCCATCTCTGTTCTTACAACCCAAGGGAGTCTAACCAAGACCCAGAGATGCCGCCTTCGCTAGAAAACATGACCATGGAGTCTGATCCAACATTTAGGAGAGCCAGCAAGGCTCCAATAACTGCCATGGAAGGCATCTTGGGGAAGGGTTAAAAATGTGACAGTTGACCTAACAACTGGCAGAGATCATTTATCTTCAGAAAAACCATCTCATTGGTGTGTTAGCAGCATTTCTGCAAAGTATCATAATACACACACAAAAAAAAAATCCAAATACCAATTTCTCTGATAACACGTTACTATTTTTGAAGTTATGAAAAGTAAACTGGAATTATGAGTTCAAATACCAATTATCATTGATCATTGTAGGTTTAAATCCATTAAAATTGTATACGGTTGGCTACAGGCCATACTTGTGTAACTATTAATTCTATTGCAGTCTTCAGTCTGCTTATCTGACACCATTAGCTCTTCACAAGGGTTTAGCAGCCTACTTATTTCCCTAAACAGTCAGGCATTTGGCACAGGGTCTCACCCATGGTAAGTCACAATAAACATTTTATTAGTTAATTTAAAAAATTTTTAAAGACTGCTATACACATGATCTTTCACCTTTGTCTGAGTCTACTGGTGTTAGGTAATACCAGAGGTCAGTTATCAACCACAATATATCATTTTTAAATACTAATATCTAAAATGTTTAATATTTATAATTAATCCCTCCTCTACCTAGTAATATGAGACAACCAGAATGTAACTTGCTTTTAAATGAAGATAAATATTTCCCTACTAAATCCACCAATCCACCTGTAGTTTCAATGGATTCCCCTCACCCATAGCCCCCATTCTGACATACTTTCTTCCTAGAATGTATAGGCAAGGCCATCATCTAGCTTCAGCCATTTTTCTGCCAAAATCCAAGTTGCTGAGGTGGCAGCAACTGAGACAAGCAAGAGCAGAGGAGAGCATCCACATACCGAGGAAGCTGAAGGCCGAGCTGTTTGAGGAGCTGATAAAGTGAATGCTGCATGTGGGTAGAAGAGGTAAAGCAAGATCAAACAAGGCAGGCCAATGGGAGACATATGGGCCAAGAATAGACAAATTTTTCAAAGCATGGATTAAAAACAACGTTGTCTGAAACAACAACACATGCATGAGTAAGATGGGAACTGGCTGGAAGTATCCAAGAAAAAAACAAACTAGGAGATGAGATATCTGAAGTCAAAGCCAGGAGGGCCAAAATAGCAGTATAAAATCCCAGAGGCAACCATATGCTCATATCAAGCAAATGCAGTCTACAGATGAATGGTTTCTCCATTCAAAAAGGTCCTTCAGTCCTTCCCCTTCCTCAGCCTTATTCAGGCTCAGGAATAACTAAGGATTTCCTCCTCTACACCCCTTGCTAGAGTAAAAGGCTAGATATTTTTGTAGATTACGAAACAAATGTCATTTATGAGCTCAAAATTTTAAATACAGTAATGGAGTTAGTATAACATGCTCTGTTTGCTCTGTTGCTAAATACACACAGTGAAAAATATAAGACAGGAACATGGAATTGATTTACTCACAAACATTTTCTTTTCTAATCACAATGTGGTTCCCTGCAAAATCCGTTATGATGAAAGATGATCTTTAACCCCTTTGTATATCTTACTTTTCAGGTTTTTTATATTAAATATTTACAATAGGCACTATTATTAATACGGTGGTTCCCTGAAAGTACAGAAAAGGGAGAAAGGCTAATGTAACTGCCTGTACATAATTTCCCAAAACACAAAGACGAGGTCAGCAACTCCTTCTTCAACATTAGTGGAACTATTCATTGGTACCTAAATATAGGAAGCAGAGTCTTCCAAAGTGGTGTCCAACTCAAACAAATTGTCAGTGTTACAATTTTCCATTTTACACTGATGTAAATCATACCAGTAATGCAATAGCATAACAATTAGCACCACCCCCATGGGCCTAGCAGATAAAGTATATAAAGCCCAAACTCAGAGGAACTGTCTTTTAAATAACTAATTTTAACAGAAATGAAACCATTTAGTCTCCCAAATCCATAGGTTAGGAATATGAAACAGAATAATAAATAATCATTACTACCAGGAATACTAAATTACACACACACACACACACACATATATACACAAAATTTTTTGCTTACCTAAAGAACTGTTTCCTATGTAGTTGCTTTAGTCATATAGAGAAAAATGTGTGCTCCTATGGAAAACTATGCATTGTCTATAGCACATCTTTCCTATGTATCTGATTCTGATTCTTTGAGAGCTATTTTATAACTGTGTAAGTTGTAGACAATATCACAAAATCACTTTTGTCTATAGACATACAAACTCTATCTGAGTATAACCGACTTCCCACTGTGAAAAAGTCCGTTTTGCCTCCCTTCGTACATCAATTTCAACATTCCTGAACTAAAAATATGTATGTCTTTAAACTCTCCTTTGAAGTGGTTATAATACCTTACTAGTTCCTTCTTTAATGATTTAAGTAAAATCTTTAACACTTGTTAATTTTACACCTGTATGAAACTCATAATTTTATTTCTTGAAATTTGTATTTTAATAGAAATTTTTGAGAAAACAATCAGCTACTTTTTGAAATGTGGGAGAAATATTGATATTTGCCATTGATGTTTTCTCAGTTATGCTGCTAAATTGAATCATGAATATAGCTATCACCCAGGAAAGGTCTAGAGGTTTTAGGACCCAAGGGTGATGAAGCTCCAAATCAGAAGCTGACAGTAATCCAGGTAAAGTGTCATCAACAGAATGGAGGCAAAATAGGGGTTCTATCCATGCTAGAGAAGGGGAGGGAAGATAGGAGATCCCCCTGAGTAGAATGGGGTTCTTATGTAGGGACATAGAACATCCTCTGTTTTTGTAGTTTCATAGCTATATGGCTACCTCCCAAAGACATTCCTGTCCACTCTGCTTGCCAACCGCGGATCACATTAGGGCAATGCTTGTTGATTGAGGGCCTGTTTGCTGTATTTACTCTTGGTGCTTTAGGAATCCAATTAACATTATTAATCTCATCACATCCTATAAATGTGAAACAGTGTGAACGTTTAAAATGCTAGCAGTATATGATTACAAATAAACAAAAGTATGGATGTAATAACTTGAAAATGATGAGAAAAAATGATGTATGATACATATATACAGGGGATACATGTTACTGATTATAAAATTCCTCTGTCTGAGATTTCTTCTTGAGGATTGATGATAGAAGCAAGGGTTTTCTGCTCAAAAAGATGAAAGCTTAAAAGAATAAAAGACATTCTGGGCCGGGCGCGGTGGCTCAAGCCTATAATCCCAGCACTTTGGGAGGCCGAGACGGGCGGATCACAAGGTCAGGAGATCCAGACCATCCTGGCTAACACGGTGAAACCCCGTCTCTACTAAAAAAAATACAAAAACCTAGCCGGGCGAGGTGGCGGGTGTCTGTAGTCCCAGCTACTCGGGAGGCTGAGGCAGGAGAATGGCGTGAACCCGGGAGGCGGAGCTTGCAGTGAGCTGAGATCCGGCCACTGCACTCCAGTCTGGGCGACAAAGCGAGACTCTGTCTCAACAAAAAAAAAAAGACATTCTGAATCTAATATGTCATGTGCTCACCCACAGAATACAGAATGTATACCTGAAACTTCTCCATTCAAGGCATTTTTTGTTATAAAAATAAATGAACCTTTTTTAAATATACCAAAAATGGTAACATAAATTTTACCACCAATATACAGCATTCCTCATACAGAACTTGGTTGCAGAACCAACCCAATATTCAGGAAAGTATCCCCAGAAGTAGCTAAAACTTGGAGCATTAAATAATTTTGTACAGAGGAAATTATATGCAAGAACATAAAAGTCCTGGTCTCTTTACGGACGTAATTTCTCAATGCTAGAGGTTTGGGGTTTTTCAAATTAAAAACTTCCAGATGCTTAACATGTATGGTAGTACTAAGTCAAACTTGTCAGACTTGCTGCTTAAAATCCTGGGAAACTGTCAGTATATCTATAGGGGTTGGGAAGGAAATTTAAGGAATACAGTTTAGTTAAATCTCTTTTTTTGTAGTTTATAATAGCTTTGGTTGGCATGTATCAGGGGCGTCCAATCTTTTGGCTTCCCTGGGTCACATTGGAAGAATTGTCTTGGACCACACATTAACGATAGTCAATGAGAAAAAAAAAATTGCAAAAAAACTCATAATGTCTTAAGAAAGTTTACGAACTTGTGTTGCACTACATTCAAAGCCATCCTGGGCCACATGCAGCCTGCAGGGACATGGGTTGGACAAGCTTGGCCTATATGGTCTTTCCAGCCTTTATTACTTGTTCAACTTTCCTATTTTTGTTGCTTTACTGATAGTCTTTTTGCAGAAGACAAAGTAACCAGTTAAAAAAGAAGTCATTTTCTCTTCCAGTCTTCCTTGAAGTCTACAGTTCGAGACTGTGTATTAAAGAGAAAATAAATTGCTCACCAAAGCTTGATAACTTGTATAACTGCTGTGTCATTCTGTGTCCTACCAGACAAGTGACGAAGGTGCTTCACTTAGCCAAACAACTGTCCACAGCTAGCTACTCATACAGTAAATAGTGCTGCTGATGACAGTGGGCATTCATTTCAATGTGAGGGAGAGTATTGTCTTTCAACTTTTCTTTTGCAGTACTTATTACAGTATGATTGTAGCCAGATTTATACTTTCTATGTGAAATGTATTGCATATCTCACTTACTATTGGCTAAAATCCTGTTAATTCCTAGAGATATTTCCTATTACTATTTATGTGCAATTCATGTATTCTCATTGTGCCATCAACTTAAATTTCAATATGCAAACATCATCATTTTCATACACAACCAAAAATCAAATCAAGTAAGAAAGTCTCAGAGATCTTAGAAATATCTTTAGAAGATCTTAGAAGTCTTATAACACATATTTTCTATAAATAATATAATTTAGGGAAGAGTTATTTTTCATATACTACCTCGTGGACTAAATATTAACTATTCATCAAAAAATCAACTGCTTTAAGTAAATACATTTTAAAAGAATGAACTGCTGTAACTTGGTAATAAAGCTCTGTGTGAATATCTAGAATCAAAAAATAAGTAAAAACATAAGGGAAGAAATTTGAAAAAACAGAAAATTGTCATTAGAAGAACAAGAACAATATTGTGACTTGAAGTCTTAAAAAATAAGAGACTTTAAGAAAAAGGATGAGGTGAGATGTAGATTTTCTAGTGAACAGTACCATGCTCAGTTACACAGTGCATTTACCCAGCTTTCCTGTGATACTATTATTACATCAGCTTCCTTGCTAGAATACTCCAACCCATTAAAGAGATGATATTACAACAATAGTCATTTTCAGACTTTAATTTGAATAAATAATTTTACTACCATCATTTCTAGTCATGCTTCTAGTACAGTATTTCAAAGATCACTTCTGTGTTGACAAGTGTAAGTCCTCTGGGGCTTGCAATTTCAATAATTTTCTAATAGTGTCCTACAGAGTCCTAAGGTTCTTTGGAGATGCCTCAGGGGCCAGCATCGGGGAGAGAGGTGGGCAGCAGAAAGAAAGAGCATGGAGGCTATTGGCTTCTGCCCCACTCTAGTCTCTGATGTCAATCAGTGTAGCTAACATTGTGTGCAATTTCATATGCTGGGGTTTCTCATATAATTTCATTTTTTAAAAAGGTTCAGCCTTTTAAATAAATGTTATAAAATCCCTGTACTACTTAATCTCCAAGATTTATATTAGTTTTAATATGTTATGGCTCACAAAGTTCTCAGAGAAAAGGTTTAAAAGGCATGGGGATGAGAATAGTAATGCATGGAAAGTGATGCACCACATTAAAAGCCTCAACCCACATTTTCAGATCTTCGTTATAAACATCTTGCCATTTTATAGAGAACCTTCTATAGAGAGCTTTATGATGAGTCCTAGAGATACACAGATACAACCCAGAGTCCCTGCCAAGGAGCTCACGAGTGAGATTGGTAGTGGAATACAGCTGTACCATGAGATCGCTTATCTGGGAAGAGACTGTCAGTATATCTACAGGGGTTTGGAGGGAAGTTTAGGGGATGCGGTGAGCCCATAAATGACATTGGTAGTAGAATAGTTATACCATGAGACCACCTACCAGTTAGCATGTGTCAGGATCTGCCCACAAAAGTCACTTGGTCCTTGACCCATTTAACCCACTTGATTCCCAATCAAGTTGATAACCATCCTGAGAAAAGCAGTTATTTAAGAAGCATTTTTCCATTTGAACGTCATCTGCTCTGACCTTGTGCCCTAATTCTTTCAGTAAAAAATGATTTTTAGTGTTCCAAAGTTCACTTAGGAGCCCTAGAACTGGCCAGCATTTCTGGCATGACTTTAAAGTAAAAGCGTTGGTTTTTGAGTGGTTTGTGGAAATCACTTTCATCTTGTGATCATATCATATATTATCTTAAAATGCTGGCTGGCATCTGGAGTCTCTGAGATGACACATTGGGGTTTCATAATTCCTAGAAGGGTAATACAAACAACTTACCTTTGATAGCTCCCAGCATTGACCTAAGACATCAGAATGCTGAGTAAGAAATGGATCAATTTTCCTGACATATTTCACTGTAGCATCTTAAAGATCAAAAATGGAGGTATAATACAAAGCTATAATGGAGAATTCCTCTGACTCCCTAACTATTGTCCAGAATTATATAACAATAAGAACTCTAAAATATCAAGTTTTCTAAATATGATGATAGAGAAACATGACTCTGAGAGACTAGGAAATATAAGAGGCTTTTTCCTCCCCTCTTTTACTCTCCTTACATGTGAACTCTTTGGTAAAGAAGAGAAAACAATAGACTTTACCCCTTCCCTGATCAGCTACTTTTAGTTAGATGCATTCTGACTCTCAATACTACCATAATGTACAAACTAGAGCTGGCTACAATTCATACAATTTACTCAGCCACTTAGCCTAAATGCGAAAATTGTGTTTTAAAATGTGCTGACCACATTTCAAATACAAGAATAAAAATATTGTGTACATAATCCAGGAAACTAGAGTTCCTAAAATCTAAATAATTAACATCCAAATGAACAGACATAGACTTGGCATTCATGACAAATAAGGTGTATGTCTACTAAATATGCCTTTATAGCAAAAAGATGAATTTAGCAATAAGACTAAAGAATACAATATGAAGAAAAATAAAAAATGCATTTCAACTCTCATATTATGTGGCAACTTAAAGTTGAAATGAAGACTCTAGATGAAATTATGTCAAAAGCATGACAGTGATTCCAAATGATTCTGGATTTTGAGAAATTCCAAAATGTACAAAATCCTCAACAGGTAAGTTCAATTACATTTAGTTCATTTATTCTATCTACTGGGATAGTAGCTTAAACTTCATATCTGTGAGTTTATCTACTAAATGAACATTTTGACTAATATAAATGTGAAATTTACTAGATTATTCTAAATATCTTAAAGCTGATAGGACACTAGAGTTTTCAAATATAGGTGGAAGAAATTCCTTGCTGCCTCCATGAATCTTTTTCATTGCAAACAGAAGTCAAAAGATAGAAGTCAGCTATAGATTTAACTGGGAAGGAGGAGGCAGAAGAGAGGAAGTCCTGCTATTCAGCTCAGTTCCTCCTCCTAGTGGTCACAAAAGGGGGGTACCTGCCATCTGGTGTCATTTCCTCAAGGGCTCCTTTCGTTTAAATGACACAGAATAGTCATTTGGAGGAATACATGATGCCAATGAAAAGTGCTCAATTTTAATTTGTAGGTGATTTCCACTTGCCTCTGCTTCTCACTCTTCTATACTTATTTAAAACAGTCAATTTTAAAATAATATTTCTTAATTGCAAGATTTCTGAATAAATCCCAAATGAAGCAGTAACTATCCATGTCTAAGAATTTAGTATGCGGGCACACCACAGTAATTTTTTAAAACAAACCGGGGAAACAGTGTTAAATATCATGGTGTGTTAAACCACCACATGAAACTTCACCCATACTGGCAAACCAGGGAGGCTGGGGATGCGTCTATATTTAACCATCACATACTAGGCTATAGCTGCAGACCAGATTGACTCATACATTGTTTTCACATTCTCAGCTTCCTTCAAACCACCAAGTAATTGTTTATAAAGTGATAGTATGAAATAAAAACCTTTTTCATGATAGGTTTTGGACGGTTTCCACTAGAGATAACATAGATTGATGTTATTTGGATAAATGTCTTGTGAGGTTCCCTGCAACAGGAAATGCCCCCCGGGCTGCAAAGCAGTCCTGATTCTGACGTATTTCCTCATCAGCTCTCCATTTACCTAATCCTGTTGTTAAGAGGATGCCCCTTCTCATCCCTAGACCTAAGCCTGACATTCAGATACTATTTTCATTAACATCACATAGTTGATTTTGTACAATTACAAAGCAATCAGAAGCATGGTAGGATATTATGGCCCTGAAAGGCTTCTTATGTCTACATATAATTTGAATGAGCTGGAATGAATGAAACTCTATGCAGAATTTGTACCCTTTTCTTAAGTAATTCCCAGCTAATGAAAAAAATAGAATTATTAAGGCAAGAAAGAGAAAAGAGTAGTTTAAGAATTAGCTTCCTAATAACTTGTAGACAAGAGAAGCCAAGAAACAAGAACATTGCTTCAAGAGACAATTTGTCATTTGCCCTTTGGGTGACTGGGCATTTTTACCAGCTGTCACTCCTGGACCAACTAAAAGTGTTACATCCAAACTGTTGTACTCATTAGGACTGAAACAATTTAACATGGATGTCTGAAGGCACTCGGATATCACATTGTATTGTTTGGCCTTATAAGAAGAGAGGAATGCCTGCTATTCTCATTTAAATAAAATTTATAGCATTTTAATTTGATTTCTTTCTGCAAACTGTTTCTGACTATTCTTTACCTTACATAATTGAAAATCTATTATTACTCCCTTACTTGATGCACTCTTTCCATTCACTGTGCAGCGTGTTAGGATAAAAACATACAGCCTAAGTGAAAAACCATGTATAGTAAGAAACACAAGTTTTATGTGAGAAAGTAAATTTATGTTAGAAAGGTAATTTAAAGGTTCTTCTTATACAATGGGAAAGAGTACACAACCATCAAGCTACAGTTAACATTTATTTCCACCCAAAACTGAGAACACAGACAACGACGTCAGTCACCAGGGGCAATATTGTTTGCATTTATGAATCTTGCTTGCCTATGTGAATTGCTTGCCTACCTGTATTCTTATTTTGTACACCATCATTTTTATGGACTTGGAGTGTACAGAGAGACCTCAGAAGTTATCTACTGTATGTTTTTTATGTCTAGTTAAATTCTCTAAGCAAATGACTAGCTGTGTTACATGGAATGATTATCACGAATGTACAGGAGCCAGGTCCAGTGGTACTGTTCAGTAAGCCAGACATGAAGCTTCTCTCCTTATTCAACCTAACTCTCCCTATTTTCAGGAGAAAAGTAAAAGAATAAGCCATCCTCCTCCTGTCTACAACAACCCTTTACATATTAAAAGTGACTTTTTTGTTTCACATGGGGTAAGTATACCAGGTATCAGTACACCTCTATCTGTTCATAAATTCTTGGAGAGCTAAAAGGCAAATCAGCTTTTTATCCATTGCTAGAGCTTTTATTTTCATCAGAAACCAGATTTTCTCCTATTGTGAACTTCTAGAAGAGAATTATACTTTTTTCTCTATTTTCCCCAGAGAAAAGAAAAATAAAATCTTTGGGTTTACAAAAATGGAAGAGATTTTAGTCATCTGCCCCAAAGCCCACTATACTTTTTCCTGGTTGCACTTGTCATACCTGTATATTCATGTCATTTTTAAAGAATTGTCTGTCATCCTCATCAAAATGTAAGCTTCATGAGGGAAGATACCAAGTCTGCCTTGTACACCAACATTTTCCCAATGTCTAGTACAGTATTTGGCATACAGCAGCCTTTTCATTTAACCTGAAGAACTGACAAACGCCCTTCAAAATCATTCTTGTGCAGCACTCCTATTTTGGAGATACGAAAATAGAAACTGTAAGAGGTGTTCTTGGAAATGACTTCCCAAAATTACATAACAAGTTAATGACAAAGCCAGGATGAGAACTTTGGATTCTTTATTCCGCATCCTCATTCTTCCTCCACTATACCAAAGAGGTTCTTATACCTAACATCCTGGGCAGGCAACACTACTGATGAGTAAGATACAGAAAGCTTTGTGATCTACACATCTTTTGGTTGGCTGCCTGGCTCCCAGTGTTCTTCATCAGCTGGAACATAAAAACCTTCTCATAGATATGCCTGGTTTATGCATACTTTATGTAAGATTCCAAGAACAGAACCCAAAACTAAATTCTACAGCCATAGCAAAGAGCCAACTTATTCTCTCCAATTAAGAGTTGAATTTTACAGAGGCCAAGCCACAGATTCCAGCTGAATTTCTCTGGTTTGGCTACTGCTAAAACAAATATTCTGTTAAATAAAGCTTCAATTTGTATGGAAATTTAAAAATTATTATTTTTTAAATTATTTTGGGTTTCTTTAAACCAAATATTTTTTAAAATAGAGTTTTTCTGAGTGCATGAAAGAAATAAATGCAAGTTTCCCAGGGTGACAAGATGATCTAAAACGGGATTGTGGTGATGGCTGCCCAACTCTATAAATCTGTTTTTAAAATCTTAAAATAGGTAAATATTATAAATTTTACTGCAATAGGCTGTTAAAAAATGAAAAGGAGTCACACAATTAAGCTATTTCTTTTTGTAAACATCTGGTATTAAAACTGTAAAGATATTCTTTAATATCCCCATGGTCTTTTAAGTCCAGGTCCTATCCACTTCAACCATGGTTTACCTAAAAGGTCAAAAGTTTTCCCTGCAATTTTTGTAAGAATAATTTAGGAGACTTATATAAATATCAAAAAAGAACCAATATTTATATAGCACCAAGAAATACTGACCAGTATGGTTATCTGCATGAATAATCTACAGATATATTTATTTAATTAAGTATAGTGTTCTAGTCCAAACCTGCCATTAGTTAGCCACTGGGTTTTTAGCAAATTATACAATATCTCCAGGTCTCAGTTTTCCCACCTATTTCTTATGTCTCTGTAGATCACAGTAGAGCTAAGTAGCATATAATATACTAAAAAGAATAGTAATTGCTATTGTCTAATGGATAGCCACTAATATGCCAGACTATTTAGGTAAACGCTTACCATAAGGAAGGTATTATTAGTCTTTTTTTCCTTGTTTTTTTGTTTGTTTGTTTTTTGTTTTTTGTTTTTTGTTTTTTTTGCAGATGAGGAAATTAGAACATAGGAAAGTTCATTAGTTTTACCAATGTCACACAGTTATTTAGTACCAGATCCAAGATTCCAATCCAGAATTATCCAGGTTCAAAACCTATACTTATTCTCTATTCCTTGGTAGACTGGGCTTTTGGTTCTATCAGATGTGGGCATGAATCCTGACCTTGCCTTTACTATGTTAAATTAATCATCTTCTCTGAATCTCAGTTTCCTCATCTATAAAATGAGATTACTAATACTTAACTCAGGGTCCTTGTGAAAATTAAATTAGAGAGTACATCCCCTGCCATTAGAAGCCATTTTTTAAAAACTGTCTTTTTCATCTCTCCCTCACAGAGGTTCCTTCTTGTGCATAAAAATATATCTATAAATTCTATGATTACCTTAGAGCCTACCTGAATAAACCTCACTGGGATTGAGTTCTATCAAGAGCAATTAGAGTGAACGCAAACAACACAGCATTGCTTCTTTGCTATCAGTCCTTGGCTCTGTGACTGAAACTGTCAACAAGAGTGTCAACTTCAAGGGGTAGGCATCTGTCCACAGGAACTGAGCTGAGGTCACAGACTTGTCTCACTCTGCCCTACAAACAGATGTCTAGGTGACATCTCTTAGTCACTGCAAACCAGGGTTAGAGCCAAACCAGGTGGAAGTGCTGAATCTCTTTTCTAATCCTCTTGGTCAGCCCGTTCATTCCCTAAAACAATTCTTCACAGACCATAATTCGAAATAACGAGTTTTCCCCAGGATATTATTTTCAACATAATGTCCTTATTTTGATGATGTCTGATTATTCCTCAAGCCAAAGGTAGTGTTTCCATCATAGCAGTTTGTCAGCAAGAAACCTGCTTGATTCTGCATATTAGAATGCACACCTTCAAATGTTTACCTCGAAAGTTGCCAGGTAAAAATTGATGTAATGTGGAGCTCTAGTGGTGGCAAGAGGTAAAGCAGCTATTAGTGGGAGCCAACAAAAAAGCCTAGGAAATCTCCATTTATTATTACATTAACATGCTAAGATGAAAAATGGTCCAAAATAATCCAAGATAATATACAGTAAATTTTAAATGTAATAGATTTCTTTTAGATTACAAGTTAGACTTCGTAGCTAGCCTACATTAAACATCCTGAAACAATTATATCTTCTCAAAAAATAGAACTCAATGCTGTGGTTGTCATTTTTCTATTTTTACTAAGTTCATTAAGAATCATATTAATTAAGCACTAGCTATTGTTCACAGAGCTAGTAAGAATACCGTATACGAAAAAATGCTGGACTCTAAGTGGTATGATCAGTGAAGTTCTGTACCAACTGTCCTGGGAATTTAAATAATCCCTACAGGCTGATGAGGTGGTTGTGAGTTAATTCCCGCACAAGAAAAGTGCCTTCCTTGAATATTTGACTTCTGAGATATTTTCCAACTTAAAACAACTAAGAATGAGACCTACACTGTCAAAGGTTAACTCTTTGTTTTTCTGGTACCTAACGTATATGTCTTCTCACTCAAAAGGGCTTCATTTAAAAAATATAACTCTCTTATGTTCAAATATTTAACAGAATATAAATAGTAAAATTTGTATAATGTACAACCTGGAGTTGACATTTAAAATTTCTAAATGTGGTGCCTTGTTTAGCTGTGCCAAAACAAGTTATCATGAGGGGGAAAAGGTTTCAGAATATGAAAAAAACAAGAACTTGCCTTTTCATATATAAGTACCTAAGTATCATGTTCCTTAATACTAAAGAAATTTTAAGAGACTCACTTTCCATGAGTGATGATAAAAGAAACTATCATATTCACAAATGTGTTAACAATGTTTATCTGAAATAAACATCTCAACTCATGGGAGTTTTCCATGACTTATATGAGTTGAATCCACTAGATGTTTCCAATGGCCATATTCCAAGGGCTTCTAAATTGTCAGGTCTGAGATAACTACCAAGCCCTCAAAGGTACATGAAGGAAGACTTAATGATTACCCAGGGGGTCTTATTCATTATGTCCTTCTTCCCTGTCCTTCTACTAATATGCTGTCTTTAATATAGTTCCCTGAAGCTACACAGAAAAAAAAGGTAAAAGTATAAGAGCCTCTTCTTCAAAAGTCATTGAGAATGCAAGAGTTTGTAATGGGAAGCTCAAGACAAAGAACTGATTTTCTTTCAGTCATCATCTCTAGCTATAGAATAGGAGATGGAATCTTTTTAAGAGAATAGAAACAGCAGGAAAGGAAGTGAAGGTGGTTTACTAACATAATCGTATGCCAAAGGGAATAAACCAAAAAAAAAAAAAAAAATCTGCACTAACGCAATATGAGCGAGCCAGGAATTCAGAATCTAACAGTTCTACAGTCCTTTTCACGGTGGACATTAAGACAATTTAATTGAAGAATATTTTTCAATTTGTGAATCTAAGATGTTTGTTTTTGTACATCACCTTGCCTATATTTTCTTTGGTGATTATCTCTATCTCCTTTGCTTTCCCACAACAGGCCTTGGTATGCTGCTTAAAATAATATTTGGGGCTTTATTTTCCATCCTTCTGAATGAGACATGTTGATTTTATTAAAGCAAGTTGCAGTCTGCATTCTTTCTTTACTATTATTACAGGTAGACTTGACAGACACAGGACCTTTGTCTTAAAATGCTCTGCTCTGGAGGAAACCTTGTTAAAGAAGTTCCATTTTACCTGCTGGGCAGTTACATTCTGAAGGTGCTTCTCTTGCGATTCTTATTTTAGCCATATGTTCATAGGATTTCTGTAGGAAAAGAAGAGTTATTAACAATCATCAGTAGCACTGTAGAGACATGGAGTCTTTAGGGACTCTGGCCATACGCCTGATTTACCGGCATTTCATAACCTGCATAATTAACATTTACATAAGTACTTGGACTCTAGTCAAGAAAGTAACCATGCCTAAGCCCTAAAAAAAGACAATGACCACTGATAGGGTATCAACATTGCTGGACTTGTGTAACATCTTTCTCCATTCTTCCCTACCACCACTCTCTCCCTCATATGCAGTCAATGTAAAAACCTAGCACTAAAATGTTGCAGTACTAGGTAAGCTGTGGCTTACCAATAACAGCCAATATTTTATACATGAAGGTCAACTGCTTTATCATGCTAGGCTGCAACAACTGCCAAATAGGCTCCCCGCTAGGGTAAGGTTCCAGAAAACCCCCTTACTCTAGTCTAAAGTTGCCCTTAAACATAACATAGATTCCTTTCAACTCTCAACTCCAAGGGCTCTGCATTCATAAATACTCCGGCACTGCAACCTTTACCAAAAATAAAGCTACTTTTAAAAAAACGTTTAAACTTTTAATATGAAAAGATTGAAGGTGTGAAATTATTGACCTTACATTATACATGAGATTATTTTACATTTAAGAGTGATTACCTTTTTTGTATATTAATATCTATGACCGTAACCATCTTATAACATGTAAAAGATTTAATAGATGCTATTTCTGCAAGAAATATTCTCTCCACAATTGGGAAAGCCTCACATGTGACTTAGGATAACTAAAAAGAGGTAAAATGCCCTTTCCCCCTTTTAGAACTTCCTATATGTTTAATATGCAAACATTAAGAGAGAGTGAGGGAAGATTAGAAATAGGGATGGGGATATCAAGGGATGTGCACATATAAATATATGCTACAGTGAGCATAGATCCTTGCCTAACACACGCACGCGCACGCACACACACAGCCACACCAAGTTTGCGTACAGTAAGGGTAGCGGCTAGTCATGCACACAGAGTCACGCTTGTACAAGATGCAAAATACCCCAGCCTCTCACACCTGAGCCAGAAGTCGCTCCACTTTCTCTTGCACCATAGCCTTGAGCTGATCCAGGGTATCAGGCAGCAGATGAATGGAAGGGGCCCCTTTGGCGGATTCGAGAGCGGCGATCCTCGCCTGGAGGTTGTTGGTTTTCACACCCAGGTACAGGCAAGACACCACGGCTACCACTGACAGAAGAGCCGCCAGGAAGGCGCACGGTGACATGGTCCGGGCACAATGCTGCTCGGCAGGGCTCGAGTCCTCGGATCCGGGCTCCCGGGCCCCTCCTTTTCCTGCGTGCTTCTTCAGCAGCATCGTGGCGGGGTCGGCCGTCTCGGCTTCGCTTCCCACCCTCTACACCTTAAATAATCCTAAAAGGAAAGAAAAAGGTCGATTCCTCCAAAGTTCAGTCCCTGTGGTTGCACAACTAGCTGGTGGAGTCAAGCCCGCGAGCGGAGATGGACCCCTGCCTTGCTCAGCGTCCAGACCCGCAGGCGTGCACTATCCCCGCTTTCTTCTCTCCTCCCAGCTGGAAGTGAAAAGCACCCTCAGACCAGGGACCGGGTGGTGGTGGGGTAAAAAGCAAGACGAAGCCCACCCAGAGAGCTCTTCCGACTCCCAGAGGACAGACACCTCTTCCGAGGTCCCCGACAGCGGTCGCTCAGGGTCCGAGGGACGGCTACCGAGGCACGGCGCGGGGCCGCGGCTCGCCCCGGCCACGGAGGACCGAACCTGTTGCGCCTCTGTGAGTTTGCCTTATTTCTACCTACTCGGTGTCTTTCAGCACGCCGACCTGTTTCCCACCTGCATTCAGTTCAAGGCAAAAAGGCTGGGAGAGCACGCTAGAGCGCAGCGCGAAAGGGGCGGCTAAGGGGGAGAAGAGAGGAAAACCAAATAAACCCAAGGAGCCAATGCTAGTCGCGAAGCCGAAGTCGCGGCTGCACGAAGGATCTCCGCAACCCCGCGTGCGCGATCCTTAAATACCCTTCGGGATGCTCGTGTGAGTGTGTGTGTGTGAGTGTGAGTGCGCGCGCGCTCCGAGCACGACGTCCCTCCCCCGACCCCCTCCCGGCGCCCGGCGTCCGGCCCGCGGCTGCCGCTGCTGCGCGCCCCCCTTCCGAAGCCAAAGCAGGAACCCGCCTTATTATCATAATGTATTCACCTTGGCCCAGCCCGCGGGCCGGCCCAGGGAACCCCCCAGGGGGGCGGGAAGCTTGGGTGGGAGCGGGGCAGGAGGTCTGTTATTAGCATAATGCATGCAAATAGCTGGAGCGGCCACCGTGATTGGAGAGGAGCCTGGCGACCCCTCCCCCTGCGCAGAGTAACTTCAGCGTCCCCGAAGGCCACCTCTCTGGCCTGGGCCAGAGGCCGAAGCGGGGTCTGCTGCGCAAGAGGCGGCAACTTTGGCTTATACTGACTCAGTCCAGCGCCCCCTCTTTATCCCACTTAAAAATGGAGAAATGGCCTCCGGGAGGAAGATGTGAAGCAGAACGCTCTATCTCTCCCGATCTTCACTCAAAAGCAGCCGCAGGAGCTCTTGCTGTCTCGCTCTGGTGCAGCGTTTTTCCCTCCTCCCTCACTTTCCCACATGCCCGGAGGCAAAGTGTCTGGCGGACGTCTGAGGTACATTTCCCCACTTCCCTTCTCTTCCCAATGCCGCCCGCAGATTCTCCAACGAGGGGAAGTTTTCTCTCCCCTCCCCCAGTTTCCTTGTCTTGACGGCAGAGTCTCCTCCCAGCTCTGTATTCCTAGTCTGTACTAGGATGCTAATGTGTTTTCCTGATTCCCTGGTTTGCGGGATTGTAAAAGGGAGTGTTGAAGTATACGCATTTCTCAGGATTTAGGAAAGGAATGAAGAATGAAGTCAGTTTTTCCTCTTACCTGACTCTCCTCATGCTGTTCCCGCTGGAACAAATTACAGGGTCTCTAATGGGATTTTGGAAAGTTGGTAACAAGTAGCATTTGACATCTAATTGACTTTGGGGAAAACAGAAATCCCACCTCTTATTCCAAAGAGTTCCTTCTTATCTCCCTATAAAAAAAAAAAAACATATTTTTCCTATTCTCCTTGATCAAGCTAACCTGAGGTCGTTGCTTGTTGTAACGTTGTTGACTGTAATCAACAAAATACTTACACTTAGTTGGTCTTTCACACGTGTAAACGGATATTGCTTGGTATGAAGCAAGGTAAGGAAATAACAGCATTAGAGGAAGAAAGAGACTAACATTGGAGGAAAACTCAATGAATTTTGCTATAAAGTGAAAACCATAATTCATTTATATTACACAGTGGTTCTGAAAGGATGGTCCTAGACCAATAACATCAGCATCACCTGAGAACTTAGCCAACATTTAAATTCTAGGTTCCTACCACAGATCTGAATCAGAAATGCTAGCTACTACCACTACTGGAAAAAAAAAAAAAAACAGCAATGTGTTTTAACAAGCCCTCCAAATGATTTTGATATATACTACTAAACTTTGAGAACCACTGGTATAATACTTTCCAAAATATTTTCAAATACTTTTTTGAACCTCATAACCCTGCGACGTGAGGAATTACTGTTCCTCTTTTAAATATAAATAAAATTTTAAGTAAATTTTAAAGAGATAAATTTCAAGTCACATTTAATTGTGATTAAACATGTTTCCAATAATGACCCAAATAATGGGAACAAATGTTTTAATGTACCAACTCTTTCCGTAACCTCTAACTATTCCTTAGTCTCCTCTGCAGGCTTTTCCTGTCATTTCTCTGAAAGTTGGTGCTCCCTGGGCCTCTGTCTATTCCATCTTCTCTTCTCTGTATACTCTCTCCAGTAGAGTTCCCAGTGGCCATCATTACACTGATGAGTCATAAATTCATATCGAAAGCCCAAACCTCTCTCCTGAACCTTAGATCCATGTAGCCAGTTGCCTCTTTGCCATCTCCATTTGGATGTCTCACTCTTTAACCTGCAGCTTACCTCCAAACTCTACTCTGCTTTCTCTGTTTCCCATCTCAGCCAATGGAGTTGCCATCCATCCAGTCTCCCCAAGCCAAAATACCCAGTAGCCGGCCCTGACTTCTCCCTTGCCCTCCTCTCCTCATCTATTTAGAGTCCTTCAATACTTCCGGTTGTCCTTAGGACAAAGATCTTACATCTTTCAACCCCCACAACAAACCCCCTTGTCTACCATCTCAACAGCCTCATTGCTCATTCTTCCTCTCAGACTCTCCACATCAACTTCTCTGAAGTGTGGAAACAATGGGAATAAAGAGCTTTTTCTTTTGGACAACACACTGCTCTTAAAATTTCATTAGAAAAGCCATTTTCTGTCTTGACTGATGCCTACAGTAGGTTACACATTTAATTTGGATGATGCAATGTTCTTATAGCATGCTTTGTGTAAATTGGCCATGAGAAGGTACATTAACAACTCTTGCAAGCCCTCAGCACTATTAGATCTTAGTAGAGAGATAGAGTTGGAATTTTGTGGCTTTGAGATCTTTATCCAAAGGATTAGATTTGCTTTATGTCTTTGGTGGGCACAATACCTCAGAAATATACCAGCCATTAGTGCTAAGATTTCAAAACCCAGTAGATTCTCTGCATTAAGCAAAGAGAACGTGTGGATCAACAAAGCTCTGAGGGTTTGAACGCATGTTGTTCTGTATATTCATCAAAGCACAGTTGTTATTTTGGTTCCAATGTGGAGGCTTCAAAAAAGTAAAAATAGCACTAAAAATGCTGTAGTCCAGCTGACTCCAATTTGCCTGACTAATATCAATAGTTATTAATAGTAAAATGCAAACAGCGGGCTATAGGACAGGTATGCAGTGGGAAGAATAATGGACACCCAAACATGTCCATGTCCTAATCTCCAAAACAGTGAATGTGCTACCTTGCATGCAAAAACAGATTGGCAGATATGATTCAGTTAAAGATCTTGAGGTGGGGAGATTTTCTTCAATTATGTGGGTGGGCCCAGTGTAGCACAAGGGTCCTTCTAAGGGGAAGGCAGGGTCTCAGAGTGAGAGGCAATGTAACAATAAAAGCAGAGGTGAGAGTGATGTGAATACTGGCATAGAAGATGGAAGGGGGTCACAAATCAAGGAATATAAGCAACTTCCAGAAGCTGCAAAAGATAAGGAACAAGTTCTCCCCTAGATCCTACAGAAAGAACACAGCCCTGCCAACACCTTGATTTTAAGACCTCTGGCTATCAGAACTATAATTAATAAGTTTGTGTTGTTTTAAACCACTAATTTGTGATAATTTGTTACAAGAGCAAAGGAAACCAATATCATCACGATCACAAGAAATCAATGTTCATCTGCTACAGCATCATAAGTGATATTGGAACCACCATAATGCCCTACAACTCAAGCAGACCCTGTAGTAACAAAGCGCTGTCTGTCAAATGTTTATACATTTCTATTTCATTGACATGCCCACTGGGAAAGGATCAGAGAGATATGCCCTCTCTCATGTCATATAAAATTAAGATGCCCTTTATGAAGACATATTAAACTGAATAAAATAAGTTGTTTCTTTGATGCCTCCCATTAATGCAACTCAAAAACAATAAATCATCCAAGCTGTATAGTCACTTTCATCTCTCCTCCCTACTAATGCTAGCCTAGCCAGAATCCTGACCCAGGACTCAGCATTGCTACTGTTTTCTGCTTTGTTTTTGAGAGTGCGTCTCACTCTGTTGCCCAGGCTGGAGCCCAGTGGCATGATCATGGCTCACTCCAGCCTCCTGAGCCCAGACCACCTGGGCTCAAATGATCCTCCCACCTCAGCCTCCTGAGCAGCTGGGACCACAGGTAATCACCAGGCTAATTTTTTATTTTTTGTAGAGATGGGGTCTCTCTGTGTTGTCCAGGCTGTCCTCAAACTCCGGGGCTCAAGTGATCCTCCTGCCTTGGCTTCCAAAAGTGCTGGGATTACAGGCATGAGCCACCGCACCCGGCCCACTGCTAGTACTATTGTTACCAATCTCCATGACAGAAAAAAATGAAATAAAGATTAATGACAGAGAGGCATATCAGGAAGTTAAAGTAAGAAAGAAAGCACCTGGAGAAAGAGCAAGAAAAGATAAAGGGGAAAACTGAGACAGAAGAAAGGAGCTTTTTAAGTGGGTAAAAGTGTTTTTTAAAAAGAAAAAGACATAATCCACTCCTGTATACCTCTAGGAGGCTAATCTTTAAAGGACATAAAGCATAGAAGTGAGAAACTAACATATACTAAAATTTCTGATGGTTTATGTGTATTTAGAAAGATTATCTGCCCAAAGTAAATAGCTGAGATAATCATGGTATGCTCTTTTTAGATATTAACTACATTGCAAAAAAAAATTTAGTTTTATTAGAAAATATATTTTAGCATCATTGGTTTTTGAGGCTAAGGTTTTTATAATCACAGTTTTCACCTAAGTTCACCAACAAAGCTATCAAGCAGAAGCGAATGTATGAAAAGATTTGTGGCCTTTTTTTTTTTTTTTTTTTTTTTTTTTTCTGGACACTGAGTTTCACTCTTGTTGCCCAGGCTGGAGTGCAATGGCACGATCTCGGCTCACTGCAAGCTCTGTCCCCCCGGGTTCAAGTAATTCTCCTGCCTCAGTAGCTGGGATTACAGGCATGCACTACCACACCCGGCTAATATTGTATTTTTAGTAGAGACGGGGTTTCTCCATGTGGGTCAGGCTGGTCTCAGACTCCCGACCTCAGGGGATCCGCCTGCCTCAGCCTCCCAAAGTGCTGGGATTACAGGCGTGAGCCACCACACCCGGCCTGTGGCCGTCTTTATATACCCACAACCACCCGTTGCGTCCACTCAGTACCTTAATAAAGAAAATGGGAGAATACATTGTGTACAGTATTAAGCATGTTATTTTATATTCTTCAGATGAGAATGTGAGCTCATGGAAACATCTTTTAAGAAGACAAAGTTTCCTAAAGGGAATGGAGTAGGCAGCAAAGAGTTAAGTGAACCGAAACTTAAAAGATGCAGTTCTCCCACAGCCAGGCAAATTTCAATAAATCATAAACAAATTATAAATATCTTTAGGAGCAGAAGAGCAGAAAAGAAGGATTTAGCTCTTAGTGACAGGCTGAAAAATTCTTTTTCAAACAGATCAAGGAACTGATCCCATTTATACAAGCCTGGTTAAGCAAGGGGCTTACAGCTGTATGAATGCAATAATCTGGATAATACAAGCCCTCCAAAATATCAATCCTCTATGCAGAGTCAGTTTTATGTTTGCTGTTTGTTCTTGTTTTGTTTTATTTGGAAGGAGGAGGTAATTTTTTTCCTCAAATCTTAAATAACAAGGTAATAGCCCCACTTAATGGGTTCTTCCCCAAAAGTCACCAATTATATTGCTAACTCAAACAAGAGGCAACTTTTCATTGAACTTCCAAATCAACTTTTTCTTATAATGCTACATACACTGAACATGTTCATATCATTGAGTCAGCTCATGATTAAGAACACAGAACCCAAGGCCAGTCTGCCTGCATTCATTATCCAGCTCTGCCATTTAATAGCTATGGGACATTGGTAAATTACTTCACTTTTCTGTGCCTCATTTTTCTGGGCCATCTATAAAAGAAGAATGATAATACTTAACCATTAGGATCTTTTGCTGGAATGGTTTGTGAAGGCATTACAATGCCTGGTAGATATTAAGTGCAATATACATTTACCTCTTGTTGTTGCTATTATTATTATTACTTTAAAAGTGTCCGTTTATTGACCCATCGACACTGAAAAGCAAGAACAATCCATACGATTATGCTCTGGGGCAACGGTATATCCTAATCATGATTTTAGTCCTATTTCAGTTTACAAGTATAAAACAGCGTCAGGGCAACATTTCAGCTACTGGATAATTTGGAAAAGTCCCTACAACAGGCAACCATTAATGTATTTGATATCATTTTAGGTTAGTTTTGCCTGTTTTAGAGCTTCATATAAATAGAAGCATACAGTATATATTTTTGTTATTTGTTTTTGGTGGGTGTTTTGGGGTTTTTTTGTTTTATTTGACACAGGGTCTCACTCTGTCTCCCAGGCTGGAGTGCAGTGGCATCATCACAGCTCACCGTAGCCTTAAACTCCTGGGTTCATGTGATCCTCCCACCTCAGCCTCCTGAGTAGTAGTTAGAACTACAGGCAGATGCCACCATGCCCAGCAATTTTTTTTTTTTTAGAGATGGGGTCTCACTATGTTGCCCAGGCTGGTATTAAACTCCTGGGCTCAAGTGATCCTCCC
The DNA here is from genome assembly GCF_043159975.1 of Macaca nemestrina. Classification (NCBI taxonomy): domain Eukaryota; kingdom Metazoa; phylum Chordata; class Mammalia; order Primates; family Cercopithecidae; genus Macaca; species Macaca nemestrina. Next base: position 79,790,559 of record NC_092127.1, on the reverse strand, counting down.
ACCTCAGCTTCTCAAATTTTTGGCATTACAGATATGAGCCACTCTGCCCAGTCATAGATATTCTTATGTGCCTAGCATCTTTTGCTCAACATGTTTTTGAGATTTGTCTATAGTGTTATATTTTGTTCATTTTTATTATGATGTAATATTCCACTGTTAGAATACACCATGACTTGTTCATCTGTTCACTTGGTCCATTTTTTTGCTGTATAAATAAAGCTGCTATGAACACTTATAAACAACTTTTTATTTTGTGTATTTCAAAAACAAAGAGAACAATTTCATTTCACTTAGAGATGATGATTAACTAAGATACTTTTTATAAAGAACAGAAAAGAGAATGTGGTTCTATCAGACAGTAAAATATATTATAAAGATATAGTAATTAAGCCAGTTTAGCATTGCTTCAGGGACAGAAATTAAACCAAAGAAGTAGAATAAAGACCCACATATATATAGGTACTGAAAATGAAAATGAAATAACACTGCAGAGGGGTAAGGAAAAGGTGAACTTTTCAATCAATTTTGCTATATATTCAGACAGAAAAAATTAAATTTTTCTGCATAGAATTCACAAAAATTAAAGGGAGATGGTTTATAAACCTAAATATAAAAGGTGATAATATGAGGGATCTTCAAAAAGTTCATGGAAGATGCATGTTATGAAAAAACTATGCATGGATTTCAAAATGTTTTGCACCAAAATAAACTCATACTAATTTGTTAGACCATATCTTAATAGGATCTAGTTTGAGGTATTAAGGATAAAACATCAGTTTGAAAAAAAGTCCCCATCAGAACAACAGGAGTTCTCCTAAAATTGAAGCAAGAAAAGATACCAAATTTATGGAATTTATGGTGAAGCTAGGTGGCACAATGGTGAAATCACTGATGTTTTACAAAAAGCTTAAGGAGACAGTGTCCACAAAGAAATCACCAATTTGCAAATGGGTAACTCATTTTTAGAAGGGACAAGATGACTTTGAAGATAAAGCTCCAGTTTATCATCACAGTTTACATTCACAAATTGATGTATTTGTGAGTGTAAACCAAAAATTCTAAGCTCCCCCATCCAATTGCATGGACCCCTCCTCTCAGCCAAGGGCATTCTAAGGTAAACCTGAAACAGTAGTTCAGGCTATGATGGGAATGGGTGGTCGGACATGCCTCATTATACCTTTCTCCCATTAAAATTCAGGCACAGCTGACCAGCATTAACATTAAAATGAGACCGTAAGACTGATAGAACAGTCTTTTTATAGCAAGAAGATACCAACGTGACAGATAGCAAGGGCTGTTAGAAACCAAAGTATTTTACCCCAAAATATGTTTCTTTGCCATATCTTGAAATAGCCCTGCAAAGTTGTCTCGTGGGGAAAATCTACATTTTGTAGGGAATCCCCTTCCCTTTTCAGGCATTTTTCCTGATCCAGGAGAGAATCAACTGGGAGTCTGGCACTTTTTTAAGTCTGAAAAGAAACATTTGCAACCTGTTCTCTCTAAAGCCTATTCCCTGGAGACTTCATCTGCATAATGGAAACCTTGGTCATCACAACCCCTTATCTTAGCCCAGACATTCCTTTCTATTGATTCTAGGTCTTTAGACAGTAATTCAACTCTTTCACCCAATTGGCAGTCAGAAAATCGTTGAATTCACCTATGACCTGGAAGCACCTGCTTTGAGTTGTCTCACCTTTTCAGACCAAACCAATGTACATCTTACATGTACTGATTGATGTCTTATGTCTCCCTAAAGTATGTAAATCTAAGCTATAGCCTGACCATCTCAGGCGCATGTTCCCAGGACTCCTTGGGACTGTGCCCCACGCTATTAGTCACTCATATTTGGTGCAGAATAAAACTCTTCATATATTTTACAGAGTTTTACTCTTTTCGTTGACATGAGAAAAAAAATAATTGTGTTCATCCCCTAATTGGAAAGGACCAACAATTAAGAACAGAGACAATAGCCAACATCATAGACATTGCGATTGGTTTGGCTTACACAATCTGACTGTAAAATTAAAGTTGAGAAAACTTTCCACTCAGTGAGTGCCAAAACCATTGCACCCAGATTAACTGCCAACAATAGTAAAGCTTTCAATGAAAATGTTAAACAAGTGGGATCAAGATCCCGAAGCATTTCTTTGAAGAACTGTAACAGGGATGAAACATGGCTTTACCAGTATGCTCCTGAAGACAAAGCACAATCGAAGCAATGGCTACCAAGAGGTGGACATGGTCCAGTCAAAGCAAAAGCAGCCCAGTCAAAAGCAAAGGTCATGGCAACAAATTTTGGGGATGCTCAAGGCATTTTGCTTGTTGACTTTCTAGAGGGTCAAAGAATTATAATATCTACTTATTATGAGAATGTTTTGAGAAACTTAGCCAAAGCTTTAGCAGAAAGATGCCCAGAAATTGGGTAGAGTTTCTACAGTCCTGATTTGTCTCCTTCTGACTTCTCTTTGTTTCCTAATGTTAAAAAAATCTTTAAAGGACATTCATTTTTCTTTAGGTAATAATGTTAAAAAAGACTGCATTAACATTGTTAAATTCCCAAGACCCTCAGTTCTTTAGGAATGCACTAAATAAAGGTTGGGATGATTGATGACAAAAGTGCCTAGAACTTGATGGAGCTTAATTTGAGAAATAAAGTTTATATTTTTTATTTTTACCTTTTAATTCCATTTTTCCATGAACTTTTTGAAGATCTCTTGCATAAAGCATTTAAAAGATAATAAAGGAGAATGTAATCATGACCTTGGATTGAGGCAGGGTTTTCTAAATAATACACATAAAGAGCTAGCCACAGAGGAAATGATTGATAAATTGGAATATATTAAATCAAGATCTTCTGTTTATTAAAATGATTGAAATACAAGACACAGAATGAGAAAAGATATTTGCAAAATATAGAAATGAAAAAAGACTGTTATCTAGAATGTATAAGAATTCTTGCAAATCAGTACAAAAAAGCACCAACCTAATAAAAAAAATTAGCAGAAGCTTAAATAAGCACTTTTACAAATGAAAAACAAAAAACAGCCAATAAACATTTTTAACTTTTAAGTTCGTACATGTGCAGGTTTGTTACATAGGTAAACTTATAGGAGTTTGCTGTAAAGATTATTTCATCACCCAGGTATTAAGCCTAATATCCATTAGTATTTCTCCAAATCCTCTCCTTCATCCCACCCTTCACCCTCTAGTAGGCCTCAATGTGTGTTGTTCCCCACTATGTGTCCTGTACTCTCATGATTTAGCTCCCAGTTATGAGTGTGAACAGGCAGCATTTGATTTTTTGTTCCCATATTAGTTTACTAAGGTTAAGCATCCAACTCCATCCATGTCCCTGCAAAGGACATGATCTCACCTTTTTTTAATGGCTGAATAGTATTCCATGGTGTATTTGTATCATGTTTTCTTTATCCAGTCTATCACTGATGGGCATTTAGGTTGATTCCATGTCTTTGCTATTGTGAACAGTGCTGCAATTAACATACACATGTTTTTTATAATAGAACAATTTATATTTCTGTAGCTATATACCCAGTAATGGGATTACTGGGTCAAATGGTATTTCTGTCTTTAGGTATTTGAGGAATCACCACACTGTCTCCCACAATGGTTGAACTAATTTACACTCCCAACAACAGTGTATTAATGTTCCTTTTTCTTCACAGCCTTGGCTGTGATAGCCACAGAAGATAGACAAATTTCTAGGCAGACAGGATGGTTCCTTGGTGAAACTCGACCTTCAAGCCAGACAGTCTAAAGCCTGAAAACTGAGCTACTAATTCAGGATAGAATCCACAGATCTGAGTGAGAACTTCCATCCCCGCCTTATCCACTTTCTCTATATATAGGTTCTTACTGAATGATGCCTTTTAACCAATTGAATGGTGTCTTTTCCAAGCCCACCCATAAACCAATCAGCACATGTTCCCCCATTCTAAGCCCATAAAAACCCTGGACTCAGCCTCACTGATGGCAGTCTACTTTTGGGTCCCCTCTTGCTGCTGAGAGCTTTCTTTCTGTCACTCAGTAAAATTCAACTCTGCCTTACTCACTCTCCAATGTCCATGTACCTCATTCCTCTTGGTCATGAGACAAGAACTCGGAACTCACCAAACTGCAGGAGTGAAAGAGCAGTAACACTCCCTCCCACTCACTGAACTATGGGAGTAAAGAAGTTGCTTGGCACCACTCTCTCCCTCTTGCTGAACTACAGGAGTGAAGAAGCCACTGGGAGTTGCTCCCTCTCACTCACCGAACTACGGGAGTAAAGAAGCTGCAACCCTTCTGGAGGCTCATCCAGGTCTTCAGAAGGGTAAGATCAGACCTGTGACCCTTTACTTTCGTTTCTGAGGGTTTTCATCCTCACATTTTTTTTTGAAAACAGATAAAACACCAAGTCTCTGTCAGACAGTTAAGGGTGAATAGAGCAACTGCCAATCTACAAGACTCAGAGGACAGGCTTGCTCAGGAGGACATTGTCAGTCCCCCTTCATCCTCGAGTGTTGGGAATGTTGGCCTTGTTCCACTCCACTTTCCTTTCATGGAAGTCTAGCCATCACATGGGATTGGAAAAAGGTCCTGGGACAACGGAAGGTATCTAGCCAAGGCACACCTTGGTGTTACCTGAAGGCTCCTGGATCAGCTCCAATCCCCCACAGCCCATTCAGGTGCTGGGCCATGGCTTTGAGTCCTTCCTATCTCATTTTCTTTCTTTCAAAAGTGTCCTGACTGCTATCCCCTTTATAGATAATGTTACAGGTGTTTTTGCAACCAAAAGAGATACTATTACTGGATAGAATGAGTACTGGCTTAGTCATCAGGAGTGTAATCCAGAACAATGTTGCTTCTGTCTATTCTTAGAAATAGACGGATGTAACAATTAAAATAGTTTTCTTTCCCCTGTTGAAGAAACTCATTACCACAGAACAAGAGGCTATTTCACCCAGGTACCTTCCCTCCTCTGCATTTAAATTGTTTTTTGCCATCCTGTCAAGAGTCAACATAATTCTGCGAATACAAGGAGCTTTTCTATGCAAGGAATCAATGTTTTCCTTTTGGAAGGCATCTTATTAGACCAGGTCCCCAATTCCCAGGATTCCTTTTCTTTCCTTTGTTTGAGGAGGATCTGGTTCCACAGCTTCACCTTAGCATTACTCCATTGTATTTTCCAAGCTTCGATTTGAAGCCCTATAAAGAAAACTAGATTTGAGGGACCAAGAGGCAGTCAACAGCAGAAGACTAGGGCACAGCACAGTGCCTATCCCTGCCAATTAGGTCTTCCCACTTCGTGGGTAGAGGTCATGTTCACATCCATGGTGTAAACGCCATGAGCCCATCCATGGCATCAGTACTAGGTATTGAGATCTATTGGTCACCTGCAGGCTTACAAACCCCAGAATCCCAAAGATGTACCTGTTAACTGCAACAAATGTGGCAAACCAGGGATGTTAAAAAGGACTTCCCAGGCAGCATGAGGAAGCCACCTTGACCCTGTCCAATCTACAGTGGGGACCACTGGAGGGTAGACTGTCCCCAGAGATGCAGGTCACCAGATCCAAAGCCAGTCTCACAAGTGGTCCAGCAGGACTGATGGGTCCCAGGGCTCCTCTCCCTGGCTCTGACAGCTCAGACTTCCATTACCATCCAGGAGCCCTGAATGATTCTGGAGGTCGAAGGGAGGAAGGTGAACTTCTTCCTGGATAACAGAGCAGCCATTTCTAGTCTCCTCTGCAATCCAGACCTCCCTTCTTCCCTTAGCATGACTATGAGGGATGTCTCAGGAAAGCTTTTAACCTGATAATTTTCCCAACCCCTTAGTTGTAGTTGGGGTGAAGTCGTGTTTACTCATGTCTTTTTAATCATGCCTGAAAGCCCAACTTCTCTGTGAGGCAGGGATATTTTAGCTCGTATGTGAACCACTATCCTATGGCTCCAGGACAGACTCCTTGCCTCTCCCTGGTGGAGACTGATATCAATCCAGAAATTTGGGTAACTCAAGGGAAAACTGACTGAGCCACAACCACCATACTGATCTGGATCCACCTTAAGGATCTCACCTCCTTCCCTAACCAGAGAAAATATGCCCTAAAACTAGAAGCTAGGAAAGGGCTGGAAGCCATCATTGATAACTTGAGGATGCAGGGCCTCCTCAAACCCTGCAACAGCCCTTATAGTGCCCCAATATTGGGAGTACAGAAACCCAATGGGGAATGGAGACTGGTCCAGGACTTCTGCTACATTAATGGCTGTGTTTCCAGTTCATCCAGTGTTTCCCAATCCCTATACCTTCATAACTCAAATACCTGAGGGAACTATGGCTCACAGTCCTGGACCTAACGGACATATTTTTCTGCATACCACTATATCCCGACTCCCAGTATTTGTTTGCATTCAAGGGTCTCTCCAACTAGACCACCCAGTTAACCTGGATGGTGCTACTCCAAGGATTCTGGGATAGTCCTCACCCATTTGGGCAGGCATTCTCAAAAGATCTCTCTGGGTTCTTTCATCCTCAGGTTAAAGTTTTACAAAATGTAAATGACATTCCCCTTTGTGCCCCAACTGAGGAAATCTCTCAGGAAGACACTAAGGCTCTTCTTAATTTCCTAGCTAACAGAGTCTCAAAATCTAAGGCTCAGCTCTATCAGACTTCAGTGAAGTACTTAGGTCTAGACTTGTCAGAGGGGACCAGGGCACTGGGTGAAGAAAGGATTAAGCCTTTCTCTTGCTTTCCCTTCCCCCAAACCCTCAAACAACTAAAGGGATTCTTGGGCATGACAGGATTCTGCAGATTATGGATACCTGGGTAGGATGAGATAGCTCATCCCTTATATCACCTAATAAAAGAAACTCAGGCAGCTAAGACTCCCTCCTGAATTTGTGAACCAGAGGCCAGAAGGGCCTTTGACCAGTTGAAATAAGCCTTGCTTGGGGCACCAGCCCTTAGTCTTCCCATAGGGAAGTTGTTTGATCTTTATGTATCAAAAAGGAAGGGAATGGCCCTGGGAGTTCTAACCCAGGCCTGAGGTCCAGCCCAGCAGCCTGTAAGCTACCTAAGCAAGGAGCTTGATTTGGTAGCTAAAGGATGGCCAGCCTGCCTCCAGGCAGTTGCAGTGGTAGCTTTGCTAGTGCCAGAGTCCACTAAATTAACCATGAAGAACAACAACATAATGTGGCAGGACTGCTGTCTTCTAAAGGGAGTCTCTAGCTAACAGACAACTGCCTCCTCAAATATCAGGCTCTGCTACTGGAGGGATCTACAGTTCAGTTAAGAACCTGTCCTGGCTAACACAGTGAAACCCCCATCTCTACTAAAAATACAAAAAATTAGCCAGGCGTGGTGGCGGGCACCTGTAGTCCCAGCTACTCATGAGGCTGAGGCAGGACAATGGCGTGAACCCAGGAGGTGGAGATTGCAGTGAGCCGAGATTGTGCCACTGCACTCCAGCCTGGGTGACAGGGCGAGACTCCATCTCAAAAAAAAAAAAAAAAGAACCTGTCCCTGTCTAAACCCAGCCACATTCCTCCCAGAGGAACCTGAGGAGACTGAACATGACTGCAAACAGATAGCAGAGAAAAACCTAAGCAGCCAGAGAGGACCTCAAGGAAATCTCCTTAGAGAACCCAGACTGGATTCTCTTTATGGATGGAAGTTCTTTTGTAGAACAAGGGATCCATGAAGCAGGGTATGCAGTAGTCACCCTGAATGACACTACTGAGAGTGCACCTCTCTTCGGGCACAGTTTCTCAACTAGCTGAGCTTGAGGGTGCTTGAATTAAGCAGAAGGAAAGCAGTTGGCATTTATACTGATTATAAGCATGCTTTCCTAGTCCTTCATGCCCATCCCACTATCTGCAAAGAGAGACTTCCTCACAGCTAATGGGTCTGCCATTAAATACTGTCAATAAATTAATAGACTATTATCCTCAGTTTTCCTTCCATGGGAAGTGACAGTAATACATTGTAAAAGCCCCCATAGGGAATGGATGAGATAGCTGAGGGAAATAAACTGGCAGACCAAGCAATTAAATCGGCAATGAGAGGGCCCCAGATTTCTGATCCACTTGAAGCCCCTCTGATATAGGAGGGCTCCGTAACAGAAATAAAAACCTCAATATTCTCCTGCAGAAATAGAATGGGCCACCTCTTGGGGATACACCTTTTAGCCCTTAGAGTGGCTATAATGAGGTTGGCAAACTTCATCTACCAGCTTCCAGCCAATGGAAAGTTCTTAAAATTCTTCACCAAGCCTTCCACCTAGGAAAGGATAAAACCTATTAATTGGCCCAAAGGTTGTTCTCAGGTAAAAATCTGCTAAAAAATGACCAAACAGCTCATTAATGCTTGTGAGACTTGCCTTAAAAATAATCCCCTCAATCAACGGCTTCTCCCTGCAAGAACCCAAAGAGTGTGAGGCTACCCAGGAAAAGACTAGCATATAGATTTCACCCATATGCCAAAGATAAGGGGCATCCAATACCTCCTGATTTGAGTAGATGTCTTCACTAACTGGGTAGAAGCATTTCCATGTTGAACAGAGAAAGCCAATGAGGTGATAAAAGTACTAATTAATGAGACAGTTCCTCACTTTGGATGCCCTAAGTACCTCCAGAGCGATAATGGCCCCTCATTCAAGGAAGCTATCACCGAGGGGGTCTCAAAGGCATTAGGCATACAATACCATCTTCATCGTGCTTGGAGACTACAATCCTCGGGAAAGGTAGAAAAGACAAATGATATTATCAAAAGGCACCTCAGAAAACTGTCTCAGGAGACTCATCTCCCCTGGATTACTCTTCTTCCTATGACCCTACTATGTGTTAAAAACACCCCTTTGAAGTCCCTTGAAAATGATGGATGGACAGCCTTTTCTCACCAATGATTTCTTGCTAGACCAAGAAACCTCTTATTTGATTAAACATGTAACTTCTTTGGCCCATTTCCAACAGGAACTGAAACAACTTGGAGGCCCAATCCCATGAACTAGGGGGCCACCTTTATTCAACCCAGGGGACCTAGTACTGGTAAAGGCTCTTCCTTCTCTTTCTCCCTCTCTAGGCCTGGATTTGGAGGGAACTTAGACTGCACTTCTTTCTACTCTTTCAGCAGTAAAGGTCACTTGAATAGATTCTTTGATTCATATACTGAAGTAAAGGCCTGAGGAACTGACAGAATTACTTCTGTTGACCCAGAACAGCACCCAAAGTACCAATGTGAAGAGAGACCTCGAGCTGAAGATCATAAAAGATAAGTGTCAATAATTAACCTTCCATGGATATCCTCTTTATAGTCTTGCTTATACTTGCTGTTCTTGCCTTTGTTCTGTTCCTCACCATAAAGCATATTTGCCAAGGACCTCTTAATTCTGAACACCCATGAGATTATCTACTCTCCTAAACTGCTATCTCTTCTAAAATGTAACTGCCCTTCCCTATATAAGATTTTATTTATTTCACAAGAGTGAAACAGCTCTGGTCACAACGTTGTTTTCAAACTGGCTAGTTTATTTTACTTCTTATTTCTGTTATCTCTCGCACTGGCGTGGATTTTTCCCTTTTAGCTCCTCTTTGTATAATCTCGTAATTGGTCCATGAATACTTAACCTCCTTGTAAAATTTGTTTCTTCTCACCTAGAGGTCATCGAACAATAGATGGTCATGCAAATGGAGCCTTGAATGACAGCCTCCTTTATACCAGGGACCCTTAAATAGGCCTCTGAGAGAGATCTGACTGCCATTTTCCCAAAACAATACCCCTTGTCAGCATGAAGCAGGTACAGTAGTCATTATCCCTATCCTAATGGCAGCTAGATATACCTCTTCAGAGGGGGAATTGATAGGGACAGGAGACAGACAAATTCCTGGGCAGACAGGGACAGGTCCCTGGTGAAACTTGACCTTCAAGCCAACGACAGTCTAACGCCTAAAAACCAAGCTACCAGTTTTGGATAGAATCCATGGACCTGAGTGAGAACTTCCATCCCCATTGTACCCACACTCTCTCTGAGTTCTTTCTGAATGATGCCTTTTCCAAGCCCACTCTTAAGCAATAAGCATATATACCCCCATTTCTAACCCAATAAAAACCCTGGACTCAGCCTCACAGATGGCAACCCACTTTCAGGTTCTCTTTGCTGCTGAGAACTAACTTTCTGTCGCTCAATAAAATTCTACTCTGTCTTATTCACTTTGCAGTGTCTCTGTACCTCATTCCACTTGGTCATGAGACAAGAACCTGGAACCTGCCAAACTGCGGGAGTGAAAGAGCCATAACACTCCCTCCTCCTCACTAAACTACAGGAATGAAGAAGCCACTGGGCATCACTCCCTCCTGCTCACTGAACTGTGGGAGTAAAGAAGCTGCAACATCAGCATCTGTTATTTTTTGACTTTTTAATAATAGCCATTCTGACTGGTGTGAGATGCTATCTCATTGTGGTTTTGATTTGCATTTCTCTAATGATCAGTGATGTTGAGATTTTTTTCATATGATTGTTGTCACATAGATGTCTTCTTTTGAAAAGTACCTATTCATGTCCTTTGCCCACTTTTTAATGAGGTTGTTTGGACAATAAACATTCTTAAATGTGCTCAACCCTATAAGAAAAAATGCACATTGAAACACCATATGATACCACTGTTCACCTATCACAATGGTTAAAATGAAAGAGATAAACAATAAAAAATTTAAACAAGAATGTAGAGCAACTGGAACTCACACACTGCTGGTTGTAATGTAAATTTGCACAAGTACTTCAGAAAACTGTCACTATCTGTAAAATTGAACACACGTGAACACTTTATGGAAGGACCTTGAAGAGAGTAATAGAAAAAGTCTGAAAGCCTAGAAAACTGTGTTAGTAGATGCCTGTATTAGTCCACTTTAAAACTGCTATAAAGAACTACCTGAGACTGGGTAATTTATAAAAAAAAAAAAAAAAAAAAAAAAAAAGAGGTTTAATTGACTCACAGTTCTGTGTGGCTGGGGACACCTCAGGAAACTTACAATCATGGCAGAAGGCAAAGGGGGAGCAAGGCACATCTTACACAGCAGCAGGAGAGAGGAAGTGCCACACTTTAAAACCATCAGATCTCATGATAACTCACTTACTATCATGAGAACAGCATGGGGAAAACCGCTGCCATGATTCAGTCACCTCCCACCAGGTCCCTCCCTAATATGTGGGGATTACAGTTCAAGATGAGATTTGAGTGGGAACACAGAGCCAAACCATATCATACTACCCCTGGACCCTCCCAAATCTTATTTTCTTCTCACATTTCAAAACACAATCATGTCTTCCCAATAGTCCCCCAGTGTCTTAACTCATTCCAGCATTAGCCTAAAAGTCCAAGTTCAAAGTCTCATCTGAGACAAGACAAGTCCCTTTCACCTATGAGCCCATAAAATAAAAGCAAGTTAGTTTCTTCCAAGATAAAATGAGGATACAGGCATTAGGTAAATGCTTCCATTCCAAATGGGAGGAATTGGCCAAAAAAAGGGGTTACAGGCCACATGCAAGTCCAAAACCCAACAGGGATGCCATTAAATCTTAAAATGCCAAAATAATTTTTTGCTCTATGCCTCACAACCAGGGCATGCTGATGCAAGAAGCGGGCTCACAAGGCCTTAGGCAGCTCTGCCCTTGTGGTTCTGCAGGGTACAGCCCCCTTGGCTGCTTTCACGGGCTGGCATTCAGTTCCTGCAGCTTTTCCAGATGTGCAGTGCAAGCTGTTGATAGATCTACCAGTCTGGGGTGTGGAGGATTCTCACAGCTCCACTAGGCAGTGCCCCAGTGGGGACTCAGTGTGGGGGCTTCAACCCCACATTTCCCCTCTGCATTGCCCTAGTAGAGGTTCTCCATGAGGGCTCTGCCCCTGCAGCAGACTTCTGCCTGGACATCCAGACATTTCCATACATCCTCTTAAATCTAGGCAGAGGTTCATAAAGCTCAACTCCTGTCTTCTGTGCACCTGTAGGCCCAACACTATGTGGAAGCCACCAAGGCTTCGGGCTTGCACCCTCTGAAGCAATGGCCTGAGCTGTACTTTGCCCCCTTTAGCCATGACTGGAGGTGGAGTGGTTGGGATACAGGGTGCCATGTCCTGAGGCTGCACAGAGCAACAGGGCCCTTGGCCTGGTCCATGAAATCATTTTTTCCTTCCTAGGTCCCCAGGCCTGTGATGGGAGGGGATGCTGTGAAGATCCCTGAAATGCCCTGGAGACATTTTTCCTATTTTCTTGGCTATTCACATTTGGCTCCTTGTTACTTATGCAAATGTATGCAGCCAGCTTGAATTTCTCCCCAGGTTTTTCTTTCTACTACATGGTCAGGCTACAAATTTTCCAAACTTTAATGTTCTACTTCCCTTTTAAGCATAAGTTCCAATTTCAGATCATTTCTTTGTGAATGCATATGACTGTACACTTTCAGAAAAAGCCAGGTCAACTCTTGAATGCTTTGCTGCTTAGAGATTTATTCTGCCAGATACCCTAAATTATCTCTCTCAAGTTCATAGCTCCATAGAGCTCTAGGGCAGGGGCCAAATGCTACCAGTCTCTTTGCTAAAGCATAGCAAATCCAACCTTTGCTCTAGTTCCTAATAAGTTCCTCATCTCCATCTGAGACTACCTCACCCTGAATTTCATTTCCATATCACTATCAGCATTTTGGACAAAACCATTCAAGCCTCTAGGAAGTTACAAACTTTCTCATATCTTTCTTTTTCTGAGCCCTCTAAGTTGTTCCAACCTCTGCCTCTTACCCAGTTCCAAAGTCACTTCCACATTTTCAGGCTATCTTTATAGCAGTATCCCACTCTTGGTACCAGTTTTCTGTATTAGTTTTCACACTGCTACAAAGAACTACCTGAGACTGGGTAATTTATAAAGAAAAGAGGTTTAATTGACTCACAGTTCTGTGTGGCTTGGGAGGCCTCAGGAAGCTTACAATTATGGCAGAAGGCAAAGGGGAAGGCAAGACACATCTTACATGGTGGCAGGAGAAAGAGAGAGGAGGAGGAAATGCCACACTTTTAAACCATCAGATCTCATGACAATTCACTCGCTGTCATGAGAACAGCATGGGGAAAACCACTCCCATGATCTAATCACCTCCCATCAAGTCACTCCCTAATACATAGGGATTACAATTCTAGATGAGATTTGGGTGGGGATACACAGCCACAACATATCAATGGCTAATTGCCTTACCAGAGACTTCAGATGACAGCTTAAAGGATAGTGAGGAAGTGTCATTGGAAACTATAATGAAAGAGATTTGTACTATGTAGAGTCTGATGCTACAACATTGTTGCCTGCAATAACATAAAGAGTATAAAAAATGTACTTAATGACTATGTGACCTACCTGAGTAGATTCCATTTAGAGTTTTGAAGATGCCAACAGATTTCTTCTGGTTGTGTATGGTAAAATATAAAAGAAGGTAGATAAGCTAATGACAGTTAAATCAAAGAAGCTAGGAATTGTAGGGATTAAAAATTCTCAGCCTCTCCAGATGATAACTGATACTAATATTAATAAATGACTATTGAAGAAAGTCGAATCAAGAGACTCACAGAAAAGCTGAGAGTATGATTATAAAAATCTTTTAAGACTTTAGAAATACCTCAGAACACTTAGTCAAACAATGGAGCTTCTTAAAAGTTTAAGGATGCTGTTCCTCAGTAGGCTCAGCAGAAACTCAAGGTAGAGTCAATGCCAATAATATTTATAGGAGACCAACAGATGTTTAAAGAAAATAATAATTTCAAAAACATCTACTTAGACTGAAATGAACAGAAACAGTAAAAAAGGAAAAGAGGCCTTTGGACCCCAAAATCTCTATAGGCAGGAAGCAGGCTGAGAAAATTGTAGAGCTGCAAACACAAGCTACCTTTTATAGAAAGGAAAAATACCTTAAAAGCAGGAAAAAGGAGCCAGAATGCAGAGCCAATAGCCACAAAAAAAATCATTCCTGGAAAGGAAGAGGCCTCAGTCTTAATCAAAGAACCTCAAACATTCCAAATTCTAGCTGAATTTCAGAAGTTCTGTGGATTGGTTATTCCTGTGGTCTTTTTTCTCCCACTTTTAAAGAGAAGTAACTATAGCATTTATCTTACGTCAGTCTCACTATCGTATGCTTGGTAGATGTGGGGCACACAACTTGTCTCTTTAGTTCACAGGTCCTCATACGCAGAGTAACTATACTTGAGGAGAGGAACTTGAGGTTCCTAATCAAGAAACCACATCTGAAGAGCTTCATTCACACCTGGGTCTGATCAGATGATGAGATCTTTGATTTTGTTGTATACTATGACAGATACAGTATATAGTGTGCCAATGATAGCCATAAGGCCTGTGATATAGTGAGAGACGTAGTGTGCCTATGATAGCCATAAGGCCCACACAAACTTCTCAGAGAGCCAACACTATGTGTCACTTAGCAGCATGATGCTGCATGCAGCCTGGCCTGGGGATTTCTAACCCTGGCCCAGAGACTTCCAGGAGATAAAATCACCTCAACACAATGCAACTCATAAACCTTAAAACATTGCTTACTGTTAAAAGAATAGCTTAACCTCTCTTTTTGAAAGAAACATCTGAGACTGGACATGGTGGCTCATGCCTATAATCCCAGCACTTTGGGAAGCTGACACAGGAAGATTCCTTGAGACCAGGAGTTCAAGATGAGCCTACGCAATTATAGCAAGATCCCGTCTGTACAAAAAAATTTTTTTAATTAATTGGGCATGGTGATGTGTGCCCGTAGTTCTAGTTACTCAAGAAGCTTGAAGTGGGAGGATTACTTGAGCCCAGGAGTTTGAGGCTGCAGCTATGTGATCTCACCAGTGCATTCCAGCCTGGGCTGGAGGCCCTGTCTCAAACAAACAAACAAACAAACAAACAAAACAAGGACCTGGTAACTGACCCAGAATGAATACAAGTATGAAAAATGGGGAAGAATCTCCCAAACTCTGAGAATGGTCTTCAGAGGAAGACCCTCCTGGTCAGGGAGTCATCTGACTCCCAACTGTATCTGGCCCATGCTACAGTCTGCTCTTGCTATCCATCTTGTAAGAATGATGCCAGAATGAATAAACTGCTTGACTATCAGACAGTTTCTAAAACTCATCTTTGATACAAATTGGACCAAAGGGAAATTGCTCCTGGGGAAGCTGGTTAACTAGGACCACTAAGGAGCCCTGAACATGATACATTTCAAATTGATGCTGCAATGTGATGAGATCTGGGGAGGTTTTGGGAGAGAAGGAGTAAAGTTTGCTTCCCCCTGGACTGCTTTCTCTAAGACAAGCAAGTTGCCATGTCATGAAGACTTTCAACCAGCCTAAGAGGAAGCCCGTGTGGTGAAGAACTGAAGCCTTCTATTAATAGCCAGCACCAATTTACCAAGTATGTGGATGAAATGGATCCTCCTGCCCCATTCAGGCCTTCAGATGACAGTAGTGCCAACCAATATTTTAAATGAAATCTCATAAGAAAACTAGAGTCAGAAATACCTAGGTAATCTGCTCCCAAATTACTGACCTACAAAAACTATGAGGTAAATGTTTATTGTTATAAGCCACTTCATGTTGGTGACCATTTATTATGAAGCAATAGATAACAAATATAACATATCCTGAATATGATTATTAATTTTCCTTCATTTATTTTTCCACATATATATTCATAAGCAATATATTATTTAGCTTTATATAGCTTTTTTAACTTCATATAATGTACTCCTTTTTTTCTCAGTATTGTATTTGAGGGATCTGTTTAAGTTGTAACTGTTTAAACATTTTTACTGCTGTAAATATACCACTGTATGACTATACCACAATGTATCCATTATCTTGTTAATGGGCCTTTGAGTTGTCTCTGTTTCCTTCCCCCCTCCCCCATTTCAAGCAATGCTGCCAGAAGAATTCTTCCACACAGCCAGGCGCGGTGGCTCACGCCTGTAATCCCAGCACTTTCAGAGGCCAAGGCAGGTGGATCACAAGGTCAGGAGATTGAGACCATCCTGGCTAAGATGGTGAAACTCCGTCTCTACCAAACATACAAAAAATTAGCCAGGCGAGTTGGCGGGCGCCTGTAGTCCCAGCTACTCGGGAGGCTGAGGCAGGAAAATGGTGTGAACCCAGGAGGCAGAGCTTGCAGTGAGCTGAGATCCCGCCACTGCACTCCAGCTTGGGCGACAGAGCGAGACTCCGTCTCAAAAAAAAAAAAAAAAAAAAAAAGAATTCCACACAAACATCTCCTTTTACAGATATGCGAGAGTTTCTCTAGCTATTTTTGCTGTGTAACAAATTATCCCAAGACATAGCAGCTTAAAACAACAAAACTTAATTATTTCACACTTTCTGTGGAACAGAAATTTGAGAATGGTGCCCCTTAAGGCCTATCATGAAGTTGCAGTCAAGATGTCAGCTGGGGCTGTAGTCATCTGAAGGCTTCATTGGAGTTGAAGGATCTTTCAAAATGGATCACTCACATGGCTGTTGGTGAGAAGCCTTAGTATCTCCCTGGCTGTTGTCAGGAGACTTCAGTTCCTTGTCACTTAGGTCTCTCCAAAAGTCTGCTTGGGTGTTCTTATGACATGGCAGCTGGCTTCTCCCACACAGCAAGTGATCTGAGACAAAGTAAGAAAGAAGCTATGATGCCTTTATGACCTATTCATGGAAGTCATACACTGTCATTTCCACCATATTTCATTCATTAGAAGTGAGTCACTAAATCTAGTCCCTATTCAAGCTGAGGGGATTAAGCCCCACCTATCACATAATTTCCAGACTTATTTTAAAACCACCACAGCTGTGTCCCTAGTTGATAGAATATATGCATCATCTGGAGCTGGAAGTCATTATCCTCAGCAAACTCATACAGGAGCAGAAAACCAAATACTGCATGTGCTCACTTATAAGTGGGAGCTGAACAATGAGAACACATGGACACAGGGAGGGGAATAACACACACTGGGGCCTGTCAGAGGGTGGGGCCAGGGGAGGGAGAGCATTAGGAAAAATAGGTAATGCACGCTGGGCTTAATACCTAGGTGATGGGTTGACAGGTGCAGCAAACCACCATGGCATACATTTGCCTGTGTAACAAACCTGCACATCCTGCACATGTACCCTGGAACTTCAAATTAAAATTAAAATTTAAAAAAAGAATATATGCATCATTAATTTTGTTAGATAATGCCAAATTATACTCCAAAAATGTTGTACCAATTTATACACCTACTAGCAATAGATAACAGTTTCTCTTTTTCCACATCCTCACCAACTGGCATTTGTAATATTTTTTATTATTTTCTTAGCTTTACATATTTTAATAAATCTGCGCTAGTTGACACTTCAACAAGACTAGCAAAATTAACTCAATTGCAGCACTTATTATACTGCATTGAGAAAAGACCAGAAAATGATGATGGAGTGAGACATGGATTATATGACTATCTGAAAAAAGATCACTGCAGAAAGTGGGAACAGGCCGAGGCTCAGAAATGGGTGCATACTGGGTGTGTCTGAGGAAAAGCAAGGGCAGCCTAGCAGGAGTACAGTAAGCAAGGGGAAGTAGGGATAAATTTAGAGGGATAACAAGGTGGAGAGTACATCATCGAGAACCTTATAGAGCTTCACAGAAAGTACCATTGGACAGTAGAGATATTTAGGATTCATCCATATAGAAATCAGTAGTTCTCAACTTTTGCTGCACATTGGAATCACCTGGACTGTCTGAACCATGAATTCGCACTGTAATTTGCCTTCTCTGAATCTACTACATGTTTCCTCGGGGCCACTGCTTCTCCACGTGGCCTTTTTCTGTGGTCTTTTCACACCATTTCTTCATCAGGGTAATTGGGCTTCTTCTCATAGAACAATGTCATTTCCACTGAATGTTAGTGGTTAAAACAAGTAATATGGCTAACATCATTTCAAGAGGAGACTAAAGATAAACATGAATGCAGGGAGGCCTGATTGCCTGGAAACTACTCATATAAGAAACTACCACATAAGGGAAGTATAGGCACCAGGGATATGAGGGACAATGACAAGATGTGCAAAGAAATGGATTCTAGATCCCAGTAGATTTGTTGGAGTTAGGACACTCAAAGCAATGAGATGGGAAAATAGGTGTGGCAACTGGAGAGTAGAATCCTTGATAGAAGGAAAGGATTAAAGTCACTGGTGATGGCAACGTCTAGGGCAGTGTTTCTCAACCCTGGTGTGGTGTTAGAAATATATCCCATATGCCATAAGATTTTGATATAATTAGACTGGAGTGGGGCTGTCACTGGCATTAGTTTAAAGGTCCTTGGATAATTCTACTTGAGAGCTAATTCTAATTCAAATTAAGAACCACTGATTTAGAATACGACCTTAAGGGGAATGGCTGAGATGAGCTGCAGGACAAAATCATTTGGAACAAAAAAATTAAACAAAAAACTATCACAAGGCGATTGAAATAATCACCTGCCTGAACACTGAAATTTCACACAAAAAAAATATGAAAAGAGGAGTGATAAAGAATGAGAAGTTTAGGACTGAAAGATTCAAGGAAAGAGGATCAGTAATTCCAGGTTTCCATTTTATGGAAAAATGATGATACTATGGGCAGAAATGTGGAAATATGGCAGAGAAATTTATTTGTATGGGAGGTGTTCAGATTTTTAGACAAAATAATATAAATAATATAAAGACATAATATGGCAGGGATAACTGCATATCTATGTGCTAAAGAATGAAATTGGATCTCACTTCAAAACATACAAAAATTAACCCAAAATAATCAAAGATCTAAATGTGAGAGCTAAAAATAAAAAGCACTTAGAAGGGCCAGGCGCGGTGGCTCACATCTGTAATCCCAGCACTTTGGGAGGCCGAAGCGGACAGATCACGAGGTCAGGAGTTCGAGACCAGCCTGGCCAACATGGTAAAACCCCTGTTTCTACTAAAAATACAAAAAATTTGCCGGGCGTGGTGGCGCACGCCTGTAATCCCAGTTACTTGGAAGGCTGAGGCAGGAGAATCGCTTGAACCCAGGAGGCGGAGGTTGTGGTGAGCAGAGATCATGCCATTACACTCCAGTCTGGGTGACAGAGCAAGACTCTGTCTCAAAACAAAAACAAAAATAAGCGCTTAGAAAAAGCATACGGGTAAATATTTATGGCTCTGGTGTAGGCAACAATTTCTCAGACACAACACCTATAATCTATGGCCATACCACCCTGATTGTGTCCAATCTCATCAGATATGTCACCAACAACACAAGCAACATTAGAAAAAACAAATAAATTGGGCTTCCTCAAAATTAAAAACTTTTCCAAGATCACCATCAAGAATGAGAAAAGACACCCCACAAAATGGGAAAGAAATTTGCAAATCGTCTATCTGATAAGAGACTTGCATCTAAAAAATACAAAGAACTCTTAAATCTCAATAATAAAAAAGCAAATAACCCAATTAAAGAACAGACAAAGGATCTGAATAGACATTTCTTCTAAAGAAGATATACAAATGGCCAACAAGTGCATACAAAAACGCACAACACCAATAACTTTCAAGGAAATGCAAATCAAAACTGCAGTGAAATACTACTTCACACCACTAAGATGGTCATAATAAAACCATGAATAATAACAAGTGTTAGTGTCTTGGTCTGCTATAACAAAATATCATAGACTGGGTGGCTTATAAAGAACAGTTCTTCATAGACAACCATTTTCTCACTATAACCTCACATAGTAGAAGAGGTGGGGGAATCTCTCTGGGATTTTTTTAACTAGAGTACCTCATCACCTCCCCAAAAGCCTCACCTCCATATACCATCACCTTGAGCAGTTTCTCAAAAGGTTAAACATAGTTACCATATAACCCAGCAATTCCACTTCTAGGCATATACCTACTAGAATTAAAAACATGTCTATGCAAAAACTTCCACATGTATGTTTATAGCAGCAATATTTACAATAACCAATAAGTGGAAATAACTACAATGGCCATTAACTGATGAATGAATACATAAGACATAGCAGGCATATTCTTACAATAGAATATTATTGAGCCATAAAGACGAATGAAGTACTTTATACCTCTACAGCATGAATGGACTTTGAAAACATTATGATGATTGAAAGATGCCAGTCACAAAAGACCACATATTGCATGATTATATTTATATGAAACACCTAAAATTTCTAGAAAAAGTAAATCTATTGAGAGAAAAAGTAGATTAGTGGTTGCCTAGGCTTGGAGGTGATAAGGGGAATGGTGGTGGGGTGGTGGTGACTGCTAAAGAGTACAATGTTTGTTTTTGACATGACAAAAATAGGTTTTGTTTTTGTTTTGTTTGTTTTGTTTTGTTATTATTATTATACTTTAAGTTCTAGGGTACATGTGCATAACGTGCAGGTTTGTTACATATGTATATTTGTGCCATGTTGGTGTGCTGCACCCATCAACTCGTCAGCACCCATCAACTTGTCATTTACAAAAATAGTTTTAAATTGTAGTCATAGTTACATAACCCTGTGAGTATACTAAAACCATTGAATAGAAGACTTTAAATGGGTGCATTTTAGGATAGGTGAATGCTATCTCAATAAAACCATTTATGAGAAAAGATGCAACATGTTTAAAATTCAGAGATAATCAGAATGTACAAAACTTGATTATATTTTGGCAGTCCCTCAAAAAGTTAAATGTAGAATTACCATATTACCAATTATCCAGCAGTACTACTCCTAGGTATATACTCAAGAGAAATAAAAACATGTCCATGCAGAAACTTGGACACAAATGTCCCACCAAAAGGAAGAAACAATTCAAAAGCCCATCAGTGGGTGAATGGATAAACTGTGATATATGCATGAATGGAAAATTATTCAGACATAAAAAAGAACAAAATACTTATAAATGCTATAAGTTGGATGAACCTCAAAAACAGTACATTAAGTGAAAGAAGCCAGACGGAAAAAAAAAGTCACATATTGTATGATTCTTTTTATATGATATATCCAGAACAGGCAAATCCAGAGAGTCAGAAAGTAGATCTTGCTTACCGGGTGACCAGGGAAGAGACAGTGATTACTCAATGGGTATGAGGGTGTTTCTCTGGGGAGATGAACAGTTTTGAAGCTAGAGAGAGGTAGTGGTTGCCCGACATTGCATGTGACTACACTAAATGACACGGAGCTGCATACTTTATCATCGTTAATTATATGTTATGTGAATTTTAATTTTAAAAACTTGTGCATTAAACTTCTTTCCATTTATACTGAGAGGTGACAACACGCTAGCAGCCCTTGCTCTGGGCGCCTCCTCGGCCTTGATGTCCACTCTGGCAGCGCTTGAGGAGCGCTTCAGCTCGCCACGGCACTGGGGGATCCCCTCTCTGGGCTGGCCGAGGCCGGAGCCGGCTCCCTCTGCTTACGGGTAGGTGTGGTGGGAGAGGCGCCGGCGGGAACCGGGGCTGCGCGCGGCGGTCACTGGCCAGCGCGAGTTCCGGGTGGGCGCGGGCTCGGCTGCACTCCGAGCGGCCGGCCGGCGCCGCAGGCGCCTGGCAGTCAGGGGCTTAGCACCCAGGCCAGCAGCTACGGAGGGTGTGCCAGGTCCCCCAGCACTGCCGGCCTGCCAGCGCTGCGCTCGAATTCTCCCAGGGCCTCAGCTGCCTCCCCGTGGGGCAGGGCTCGGGACCTGCAACCCGCCATGCCTGAGCCTCCCCCTGGCCGTGGGCTCCTGCGCGGCCCGATCCTCCCCTATGAGCGCCGCCCCGCTGTTCCGCAGCGCTCGGTCCCATGAGCCGCCCAGGGGCTGAGGAGTGCAGGCGCGCGGCGCGGGACTGACGGGCAGCTCGGTCCGTGGCCCCAGCGCAAGCTCCACCGGGTGAGGCCGGCTAGGCTCCTGAGTCCGGTGGGGACTTGGAGAACTTTTATGTCTAGCTGGAGGATTGTAGATGCACCAATCAGCACTCTGTGTCTAGCTCAGGGTTTGTAAATGCACCAATTGGTACTCTGTATCTAGCTAATCTAGTGGGGACTTGGAGAACTCTTCTGTCTAGCACTCTGTGTCTAGCTAAAGGATTGTAAACGCACCAATCTGCACTCTTTGTCTAGCTCAGGGATTGTAAAGGCACCAATCAGCACTCTGTATCTAGCTAATCTAGTGGGGACTTGGAGAACTTTTCTGACTAGCACTCTGTATCTAGCTAAAGGATTGTAGAACCCACCAATTCCAGACACAGTACCAAGTATTCAACAGAATTAAAACATTAAACAGACATCAAGATTAAGCATCTCACCCATGCAGCATATCTGCCACATACAAATTGAAATAGAATATAATATGCAGTTAGAGTTTGTAGTTTTTCAGAGGAAAAATTTTTAAAAAACAAAATTTTCTCCCAACACAATGTGTTTGGCATGAGGTCCCAACATCCCTAAAACAAGTGTTAAAGACAGAAGTGCTTGTTTGTGAAAAGCAAAAAGCTTTTTCTGGAGCATGTTACCATCTCAAAGGATATTTGAGGTCTCACTTTTTGAGACACCACTTACTATAATTAATAGTATATTAATATATATATAATAGTATATTTAGCTCATTGCTAACATAGTGTCCGTGTTATTACTCTTGTCACTAATGTGTCTGGATCTAAGATGTGATTAAGTAAATTCCTAGAAATAAGTACTGCATGGAAATCTCTGGTACTGGATGGAGCATGGCATCAGGAGGGGCCTGGCAGTGGGTACAATGCCAGATTTGCCTATTCTAGATATATCATATAAAAAGAGTCATATAGGCAGAGATCCAGACAGGCTATATATTTGAATTGCCTCATTAATTAAGTCTTCCAGGCCACCTATTATAAAGGCATCTATTACACAACTGGCACCTGAAAAAGAACTTTCTCTGATTTGGGAATCCAAACCTTACAATAGGACTGATGTTAGGTACAATTTTGTCATCATGACTTGGCTACTCTGGTATTATCATAGTAACAAATCGCATGCAGAGAACCTTACACAGCCCCAGGTTCATAACACTCCCAGGATGACTGATAGTTTGCTTCTTTTCAGTAACCTGTTTTGGGTCCTGTAATCAAACACCATGTGGGGTCTTGTGGGTACTCAACCTCATAGGCAAACTTTGTCCACACCTCTCTACCCCCATTTCACACAAACACACACAGCCTGCTCTGTAGCGCCCTCTGGGGCCAAGGGATGCACACCCCAATGGTAAGTTATACCCTTTGGAGGATGAGTCTGAAGAAGAAGGTGGAGGCCTATGAAATGGGGCTTGGCACTATTTGATAGGGAATTCCACTGTCCAGTATGTTGAGCACGGCTGGGGTTGGGAAGAGAGTATAGCAGTGGAACTGGGTGGGCATATGTCCTTGGCCCAGTGGATTCTTCACTCTGTGAGGAGGAGAATTGCCGGACGAGGGTCTAAACAGGGACTCTGGAAAGGACAGGCCTGGAGAACAAGGGTGGTACTGCCTCAGACTAATGCTCAGCACACTTTGCATAGCTTTACACAGCTGCATTAACCATAGATTCGGGAGTCATTTCACTTAGCACTAGCCTTATCAAGTGAGTTACAAGAAAAGGAAGCTGAATAAGGAAACCCAGGCCACCCGCCTGTCCCAGGGAAAGGGTATGTCACAGCAGTTTCTGAGCTCAGATGTTTCTGAGCTTCTATTCCTGCCACTGAAAACCCCAAAGGACTGCTCGGTTTCCCCAAATAGGTCAAAGATCTAAAGTTGGAGAAGGAGAGCCCCAAGGACATAGGAAGAAAGGTGGGTAGGTCTCCAGGGTCTCTGTCTTGTTCTCCAGCCTGCCCCATTTATCAATCCCCTTGTTTCTGTCACCTCCTAAGGATGGCAAACACCCCCGGGATAAAACATTTACCAGTTCACCAATTTCTGCTCTTACAATCACTCTATTCTCTCAAGGCAATTCTTCCCAGTTTTCTTAGGTATTTCATGCTAATAACAAGATGTTTTCTATATTTTTTTCTGGATATATTTTGTAATTTATTTTGTAAGAAGGTTGGACTGAATTATAGTTGACTGTTACTGGAAGTGGAAATCCCCAATTGGCTTTCAGATAGTTGGTTTTTGGCAAACTGTGTTTCAGTGAATGGACCCCAAGTAGAGCTTCAAGTTTCCTTAGATTAGCTTTGAAAATGCGTTATTTAACAAACACTTCTTTAACCAGCACTTACTGAGTGTTACCCTCTTTAAGGCACTATAGTAAACCACAGAGAAGATACAAAAATGAAAACAGTGTAAGTTGTGCCGTTAAAAGAATGTATAATCTTGAGGGGGAGTCAGACATAGGTATAAATAATAAAGGAGTGAAGGAGGAAGGTGAAGTGCAGAGAATGAACTGAGTCTGGAAGTAACACGCCTCGAGATTACAAACTGGAACAGAAATGTCATGTTTTGTGAGGACTATAAATCAAAGGTCTCAAAATGGTAGGCCACAGACTGAATTCAGCCCACAAACGTGTTTGGTTTGGCCCACATCGTGTTTTAAAAATAAGAGATTTCCCATTTTAAAAAAATCTGTATTTCCATCTTCTGAAAACTCAGTATATCTGGCAACTGTCCTCATTGCCAACTGGCAAGCGTCAGCTGGAGCCGAGTGGAAGCTGCCTCCTTGGAGAGGGCCTCATTTCTTCCAGTCACCACATTTCCCATCAGTCCCCTGCCATCAGCCTTCACACCCCGCACAGTTCACCTTCTCCACCTAATGAAAAGTGCTACATAAATGAAGCTTCCCGTCCTTCTTCTAGTAATCAGAAAGCCAATTTTAGGCCTTCAATTTCATCCCCCAACCCCCTCACCCCCTCTACACACACACACACACACACACATTGTTAACCCCATTTTTCTATATAGAAAATCTAGACCACAAGGACTCACCACCACTGTCAGTCATTGAAATATCCTTCCTGTAGGCACTTAAGTTTATGACCTCTGTGTGTTGATCCTGTCCCTGCAGCATAATCCGTGGGAGAGCAAGTCCACGAAAGTTCCTTCCCAGCAGTTTTACTGCCAGAGGCTTTAGAGGAGAAGCCCCCCCTAAGAGTTCTGTTTCAGAATAGGATTTAGGGATTGTGTCCTATTACGTATAAGTTGAAGTCTGAGTATCAGATTCTACTATTCTTCCATGAGCCTTTAGGGCATATTTAATCATCTAATCATTCTGAACTAGAGGAAAATTTGTAGTCCAGCTCAGAGATGCAGGAGGAATAGAAACTCATCTGTAGGGGACCAGGGATCCTGGCTCTACCTTCACACCAGATTCCTAGCGTTGAGAAGGCTCCTGCAACTTGAGCTAACTGGTGAAATCCTAAGGAGGAACAAGTTTCTGGATAGACATTGGTAATTTGTGATCATTATTAATAACAGCCCTATTTCTTGTAGGCCTTGTGAAAGCTTGTTTGATTCTGTCAGTAAACTCCCTGTTGTTTTCTCTGTCAAGAGCCTCCAGTCAAAGCTCTCGGTGTGGTCCATCAAGAGGTGTCCCTTTCAGCTGGCTAATCAGGAAAAATATAACTAAATCTAGTTGATGAGTAAGGTTGTCATCTAATAGGGTGGGGGTTAGGTGAGAATAACATGAATTTCTAAGATCTGGCTCTATAAAGAGGAAATGAGGAGCCAGAAGCACAGTGGCCAGAAATTTAAGGTATCCATAAAGGGCAAATAATAGTGTGCTAAAGGAAGTACACAGAGCAGATTCCAGTGGAACAGAGTCAGGTAGGAAAGCTTAGCACTGAAGACAAGCACTGTCCAAACTGACTTGAAGGGTGGGCAGCCCGCTGTGGAAGTGAACACCTTAAAGTGGGGAGGGATTGGATGCATGCCACTGAGGTCCAAACTAAGATTTTGACCAAACTAAGATTTTAAAAGAGTTCTTTATATGTTCTGGATCTAAGTCCTTTGTGAGACATGTACTTCAAGTGTTTTTCTCTCCGTCTATAACTTGCCTTTTAATTATTTAACAATATCTTTTGTTAAATAATTTTAATTCAATGAAATCCAATTTATCGATGTTTTCCTTTATGGTTTACGCTTTCGGTGTTCTATGGAATCTGCTTAACCCAAGGTTATGAATATTTATCTCTAGAAATGTTATAGTTTTGGTTTTGTAAATATTTTGGTCGATGATTTATTTTAATTAATTTTATGTATGGTACGAAATAAGGATCAAGAGTCCTTTTTTTCCATATGAATATTCAGTGGTTCCAGCACCTTTGTTGAAAAGACTGTCATTTCTTCTTATGGCATTAATAATCTTTGTAAAAAATCAACCAATAATATGTGTGGGCCAACTTCTGGACTCTCTATCCTGGTCCATTGATCTAGATTTGTATCTTAATGCCAATACCACACTATCTTGAAATCTGTAACTCTGTAAGTTGGAAACTAGGTAGTATAACTCTCCAACTTCATTCTTGTTTTTGAAAAATCTTTTTAGCTATTCTAGTTCTTTTGTCTTTCCATATAAATTTTAAAAATCAACTTGTCAATTTCTACAGAAAAACCTATTGGGATTTTGGTACTTATTGTATTGGATCTGACTTTGAAAGAATTGACATCTCAACCATATGAAATCTCTAGTCCATGAACATAGTGTATCTCTCCATTTATTAGATCTTCTTTAAGGTCAAAGCAACATTTTTGTAATTTTCTTTGTATAGGTCTTGCTTATATTTTGTTAAATTTATCCATAAGTATTTTATATTTTCTATGTAATTGAAAGTAATCTGGCTTTTCCCATTTCAATTCCAATTAAACATTGAAAATATTTAGAAGAACAATTGATTTTTTAATATTACCCTTGTACCATGTGACTTCATTAAACTTAATCATTAATCTGGTAAGGAGTTTTTGGTAGATTTCTTAGGATTTTCTGCATACACAATCATGTTGTTTGCGTATATAGATGTATATATGCCTTTTACTTCTATTCCCTGCTTTGTTGCACTGACTAGAAATTCTAATAGATAGTAGAGTATGAATAGTAGGAGTAAGCATCCTAGTCTTGTTCCAGATGATAGGGAAAAAACATTCAGCTTTCTGATAATATGTATGATATTATTTTCCAGTTTTCTGTAAATGACTTAGATCAGATTTAGGAAATTTCATTCTATCCCTAATTGGTTGAGAAGTTGTCTTTTTAAAAAATATATGAATATATGCTCGATTTTGTAGAAAACTTTTTCAACATTTACTAAGATGATCATATGGTCTTTCATTTTTAGTCTGTATGATTAATTACATTGATTGATTTTGAATGTTAAACCAACCTTAGATTCCTGGTCCTTTTATTTAGTATTGGGGATTAAATTTGATTTTCATTTCCTATACTGTCTTGGTCTGGTTTGGGTATTGAGGTAATACTGGCCTTGAAAAGTAAGTTGATACATGTTTTCTCCTCATTTTTCTGAAAGAGTATATGTGAAATTGGTAATATTTCTCCTTAAATAAGAAGCCATCTGGGCCTAGCGTTTTTTTCTGGAGAAGGCTTTAATAACTAATTCAATTTATTTAATAGATAAAGGCTATTCATATAACTTCAGTAAATGCTGTAATATATGTCTTTAAAGGAATTTGTCCATTTTATTTAAATTAGTAAATATGCTGGCACAAGTTGACCACAATATTTGTAGTTTGTCTCTATTATTTGTCTATTTTCTTTTCATTGACTTTTGCTCTTACCTTTAACATATTCTTGTTTATAATTATTTTGTGTTCATTTTTGTTTGTTTCTTTTTGGCTTTTCCTTTTTCTACTTTCTAAAGGTGAAGTTTATACCACAGATTTTAGATTTTTCTAATAAAAGCATTTAAAGCCATACATTCCCCTCTAAGCACTGCTTTACTGTATCCCACAAATGTTAATTTGTTTTGTTTTTATTTTCATTTAGTTCAAGTTATTTTGTAATATTTCTTATAATTTCTTCTTTTACTTATAGTTTATTTAGAACTGTCGTGTCTAATTTCCAAAACTTCAGATTTGACAGATTAACTTTTTGTGTTTGTTTCTAATTTAATTTCATAACAGTCATAGAATATCATTTCTATGATTTTTGTCCTTTAAAATTTGTTGATCGTCTGGGTGCAGTGACTCACACCTATAATCCCAGCACTTTGGGAGACCAAGGCAGGAGGATCACCTGAGGCCAGGAGTTCAAGACCAGCCTGGGCAACATAGCAATATCCTTTCCCTAAAAAAAATAAATAAATAAAATAGAACAATTTTTAAAATAGATTTGTTGATACATGTTTTATGGACACCATATCATCCAATTTGATGAATGGTTCACATGAAGTTAAAAAATTTGTATTCTGCTATTGTTAGGTGAAGTGTTTTAAAACATCAATTAGGTGGTTGGTTTGATAGTGTTACTCAAGTCTTCTATTATCCTTAGTGATTTGTCTATTTTTTCCCATCAATGATGGAGACATGAGCCATAGAATCTTCCAATGTAATTGAAGAGGGTTCTGGTCTCTTCTTTTTTCAGGTCTTTTTTATTTTGTGTACTTTGAAGCATTGTTTTGGGGTGCATAAACATTTACGATCATATTTTCCTGATGAATTCACCTCTCTATAATTATGAAAAGATTCTCTTTATGCCTAATAATATTTCATGCTCTCAAGTCTAATTTATATTATATTAATACAGCTATTTTATCTATTTATTGTTCTTAATGTTTACATAGTATATCTTTTTCCATCCTTTTATTCTTAACCTGTCTCTTTTTATTTAAAGTACAATTGTGTGTGTGTGTGTGTGTGTGTGTGTGTGAATTTTGTTATTGTTGTTGGGTCTTGCTTTTTTATTCAGTCAGAGAAATCTGTATTTTCATTGGAACATTTATATACTTTATGTATATCGTAATTATTGATATAGTTGGATTTTTACCTGTCGTCTTGCTATTTGTTTACTATTTATCACATTTGTACTTATACTTTTTTTCCTCTTCTTCTTAATCTTTTGGATTAATACTATATTAGCAGGATGTAAATATTTAACTTGTTTTATTATGAAGCTAAACTGATATTTCCCCTTTTGTTTTGTTTCATTAGGAGGACTGACTTAACACATGGAAAATGAGTGGCTTTACCTTACTCCTAGCCTATATGAAATGTGAATTTCTTCTTTTGGCCAAACTTTTTATTTAGTATTATCTAGTTACTTGACACACACTTAAATGGTCTTGTTGGGGGAGGGGAAAGAGGAGGTTCTTGCAGATTCCTAAGGAAATGTCAGAAAGGCAAAAGGGCCAGCATTATCCATTTGCTTTTTTGGGTTTACTGGGTTAATAGCACTTTCCTTACATAGGTATCTGATTTCAGGTTTTTCATACTGGGAACATTGAGATTTCAGTTGGAAGACACACTGAAATCTTATGAGTAGCATACCCCAACCACCCTCTAATAGCTAGCTTGTTTGTATAGGCAGAATGATTCATTTCTCCATTTTACATGGCTAGATGCTTTGTAGAAGATCTCAGAACTGTTCGTCTCATTTACTGTGAAAAATCAGACAGAAGTGGCCTTTAGGGACACTTTTACTTGGAAAGTTACACTAGTGCAACAAGTCTTAACACATTTAATATTTGCTTGTTGGAAAGCAATGTCATAAAATCAAATAAAATTAAACATGTTCTGGATTCTGTTCCAAGATGGCCAAATAGGAACAGCTCCAGTCTGCAGCTCCCAGCGTGATCAACACAGAAGACACATGATTTCTGCATTTCCAACTGAGGTACCTGGTTCATCTCATTAGGTCTGGTTGGACAGTGGGTCCAGCCCACGGAGTGAGAGCCAAAGCAGGGCGGAGCATCGCCTCACCTGGGAAGCACAAGGGGTCAAGGAATTTCCCTTTCCTAGCCAAGGGAAGCCATGACAGACTATACCTGGAAAAACAAGACACTCCCAACCAAATACTGCACTTTTCCAATGGTCTTAGCAAATGGCACAGCAGGAGATTATATCCTGTGCCTGGCTTGGGGGGTCCTATGCCCACAGAGCCTTGCTCACTGCTAGTGCAGCAGTCTGAGATCGACCTGCAAGGCAGCAGCCCGGCAGGGGGAGGGGCGTCTGCCATTGCTGAGGCTTGAGTAGATAAACAAAGTGGCCAGGGAAGCTCTAACTAGGTGGAGCCCACCACAGCTCAGCAAGGTCAGCTACTTCTGTAGTCTCCACATCTGGGGGCAGGGCATAGCTGAACAAAAGGCAGCAGAAACTTCTGCAATCTTAAACGTCCCTGTCTGACAGCTCTGAAGAGAGCAGTGGTTCTCTCGGCATGGTGTTTGAGCTCAGAGAACAGACAGACTGCCTGCTGCTCAAGTGGGTCCCTGATCCCTGTATAGCCTAATTGGGAGACACATCCCAGTAGGGGTCTACTGACACCTTGTACAGGCAGGTGCCACTCTGGGACGAAGCTTCCAGAGGAAGGATCAGGCAGCAATATTTGCTGTTCTGCAATATTTGCTATACTGCAGCCTCTGCTGCTGATACCCAGGTAAACAGGGTCTGGAGTGGACCTCCAGCAAACTCCAAAAGACCTGCAGCTGAGGGATCTGACTATTAGAAGGAAAACTAACAAACAGAAAGGAATAGCATCAACATCAACAAAAAGGACATCCACACCAAAACCCCATCTGTAGGTCACCAACATCAAAGACCAAAGGTAGGTAAAACCAAAAAGATGTGGAGAAGCCAGAGCAGAAAAGCTGAAAATTCTAAAAACCAGAGTGCCTCTTCTCCTCCAAAGAATCACAGCTCATTGCCAGCAACAGAACAAAGCTGGATGGAGAATAACTTTGACAAACTGACAGAAGTAGGCTTCAGAAGGTCGGTAATAACAAACTTCTCTGAGCTAAAGGAGGATGTTCAAACCCATCGCAAGGAAGGTAAAAACCTTGAAAAAAGATCAAGACGAATGGCTAACTAGAATAAACGGTGTAGAGAGGACCTTAAATGACCTGATGGAGCTGAAAATCATGGCATGAGAACTACATGCCTCACGCACAAGCTTCAGTAGCAAATTCGATCAAGTGGAAGAAAGGGTATCAGTGATTGAAGACCAAATGAATGAAATAAAGTGAGAAGAGAAGTTTAGAAAAAAAAGAGTGAAAAAAAAAGCCTCAAAGAAATATGGGACTCTGTGAAAAGACCAAATCTATGTTTGATTGGTGTATCCGAAAGTGATGGAGAGAATGGAACCAAGTTGGAAAACACTATTCAGGACACTATCTAGGAGAACTTCCCCAAACTAGCAAGGCAGGCCAACAATCAAATTCAGGAAATACAGAGAACACCACACAGATACTCATCGAGAAGAACAACCCCAAGACACATAATTGTCAGAATCACCAAGGTTGAAATGAAGGAAAAAATATTAAGGGCAGCCAGAGAGATAGGTTGGGTTACCCACAAAGGGAAGCCCATGAGACTAACAGTGGATATCTCGGCAGAAAAAACTCTACAAGCCTGAAGAGAGTGGGGGCCAATATTCAACATTCTTAAAGGAAAGAATTTTCAACCCACAATTTCATATCCAGCCAAACTAAGCTTCATACATGAAGGAGAAATAAAATCCTTTACACACAAGCAAATGCTGAAAGATTTTGTCACCACCAGGCCTGCCTTACAAGAGCTCCTGAAAGAAGCACTAAACATGGAAAGGAACAACCAGTACCAGCACTGCAAAAATATGCCAAATTGTAAAGATCATCAATGCTAGGAAGAAACTACATCAACTAAAGGGCAAAATAACCAGCTAACATCATAATGACAGGATCAAATTCACACATAACAATATTAACCTTAAATGTAAATGGGCTAAATGCCCCAATTAAAAGACACAGACTGGCAAATTGGATACAGAGTCAAGACCCATCAATGTGCTGTATTCAGGGGACCCATCTCACGTGCGGAGACACGCATAGGCTCAAAAAAAAAGGGATGGAGGAAGATCTACCAAGCAAATGGAAAGCAAAAAAAGCAGTATTTGCAATCCTACTCTCTGATAAAACAGACTTTAAACAAACAAAGATCAAAAGAGACAAAGAAAGCCATGACATAATGGTAAAGGGATCAATTCAACTAGAAGAGCTCACTATCCTAAATACATATGCACCCAATACGGGAGCACCCAGATTCATAAAGCAAGTCCTTAGAGACCTACAAAGAGACTTAGATTCCCACACAATAATAATGGGAGATTTTAACACCCCGCTGTCAATATTAGACAGATCAATGAGACACAAGGTTAATAAGGATATCCAGGACTTGAATACAACTCTGCACCAAGCAGACCTAATAGACATCTACAAAACTCTACACTCCAAATCAACAGAATACACATTCTTCTCAGCACTACGTCACACTTATTCCAAAATTGACCATATAGTTGGAAGTAATGCACTCCTCAGAAAATGTAAAAGAACAGAAATCACAACAAACTGTCTCTCAGACCACAGTGCAATCAAATTAGAACTCAAGATTAAGAAACTCACGCAAAACCACACAATTACATGGAAACTGAACACCTGCTCCTGAATAACTACTGGGTAAATAACGAAATGAAGGCAGAAATAAAGATGTCCTTTGAAACCAATGAGAACAAAGACACAACGTGCCAGAATCTCTGGGACACATTTAAAGCCGTGTGTAGAGGGAAATTTATAGCACTAAATGCCCACAAAAGAAAGCAGAAAAGATCTAAAATCAACACCCTAACATCACAATTAAAAGAATTACAGAAGCAAGAGCAAACACATTCAAAAGCTACCAGAAGGCAATAAAAAACTAAGATCAGAGCAGAACTGAAGGAGATAGAAACACAAACAAAAAAAAACCTTCAAAAAATCTGTGAATCCAGGAGCTGGTTTTTTGAAAGGATCAACAAAACTGACAGATTGTGAGCAAGACTAATAAAGTAGAAAAAAGCTAAGAATCAAATAGATGCAATAAAAAAATGATAAAGGGGATACCACCATCGATCCCACAGTAACACAAACTACCATCAGAGAATACTATAAACACCTCTATGCAAATAAACTAAAGAATCTAGAAGAAATTGATAAATTCCTGGACACATACACCCTCCCAAGACTAAACCAGGAAGAAGTTGAATCCCTGAATAGACCAATAATAGGCTCTGAAATTGAGGCAATAATTAATAGCCTACCAACCAAAAAAAGTCCAGGACCAGAAGGATTCACAGCCGAATTCTACCAGAGGTACAAAAGGAGCTGATGCCATTCCTTCTGAAACTATACCAATCAATAGAAAAATAGGGAATCCTCCCTAATTCATTTTATGAGGCCAGCATCATCCTGACACCAAAGCCTGGCAGAGACACACACACAAAAAAGAGAATTTTAGACCAATATCCCTGATGAACATCAGTGTAAAAATTCTCAATAAAATATTGGCAAACCAAATCCAGCAGCATATCAGAAAGCTTATCCACCATAATCAAGTCAGCTTCATCCCTGGGATGAAAGGCTGGCTCAACATACACAAATCAATAAACGTAATCCATCACATAAACAGAACCAATGGCAAAAATCATATGATTATCTCAACAGATGCAGAAAAGGCCTTTAACAAAATTCAACAGCCCTTCATGCTAAAAACTCTCAATAAACTAGGTATTGATGGAATGTATCTCAAAATAATAAGAGCTATTTAAGACAAACCCACAGCCAATATCATACTCAATGGACAAAACCTGGAAGGATTCCCTTTGAAAACTGGCACAAGACAGGGATGCCCTCTCTCACCACTCTTATTCAACATGGTGTTGGAAGTTCTGGCCAGGGCAATCAGGCAAGAGAAAGAAATAAAGAGTATTCAATTAGGAAAAGTGGAAGTCAAATTGTCCCTGTTTGCAGATGACATCATTGTATATTTAGAAAACCCCATCGTCTCAGCCCAAAATCTCCTTAAACTGATAAGCAACTTTGGCAAAGTCTCAGGATACAAAATCAATGCGCAAATATCACAAGCATTCCTATATACCAAGAACAGAGAGCCAAATCATGAGTGAACTCCCACTCACAATTGCTACAAAGAGAATAAAATACCTAGGAATCCAACTTACAAGGGATGTCAAGGACCTCTTCAAGGAGAACTACAAACCACTGCTCAACTAAATAAGAGAGGACACAAACAAATTGAAGAACATTCCATGCTCATGAATAGGAAGAATCAATATCGTGAAAATGGCCATACTGCCCAAGGTAATTTATAGATTCAATACCATCCCCATCAAGCCAGCAATGACTTTCTTCACAGAATTGGAAAAGACTACTTTAAAGTTCATATGGAACTAAAAAAGAGCCTGCATTGCCAAGACAATCCTAAGCCAAAAGAACAAAGCTGGAGGCATCATGCTCCCTGACTTCAAACTATACTACAAGGCTACAGTAACCAAAACAGCATGGTACTGGTACCAAAACAGAGATATAGACCAATGGAACAGAACAGAGGCCTCAGAAATGACACCACACATCTACAACCATCTGATCTTTGACAAATCTGACAGAAACAAGAAATGGGGAAAGGATTGCCTATTTAATAAATGGTGCTGGGAAAACTGGCTAGCCATATGTAGAAAGCTGAAACTGAATCACTTCCTTACACCTTATACAAAAATTAATTCAAGATGGATGAAAGACTTAAATGTTAGACCTAAAACCATAAAAACCCTAGAAGAAAACCTAGGCAATACTATTCAGGACATAGGCATGGGCAAGGACTTCATGACTAAAACACCAAAACCGATGGCAACAAAAGCCAAAATAGGCAAATGGGATCTAATTAAACTAAAGAGCTTCTGCATAGCAAAAGAAACTACCATCAGAGTGAACAGGCAACCTACAGAATGGGAGAAAATTTTTGCAATCTATTCATCTGACAAAGAGCTAACATCCAGAATCTACAAAGAACTTAAACAAATTTACAAGAAAAAAACAAACAACCCCATCAAAAAGTGGGCAAAGGATATGAACAGACACTTCTGAAAAGAAGACATTTATGCAGCCAACAGACACATGAAAAAATGTACATCATCACTGGTCATCAGAGAAATGCAAATCAAAACCACAATGAGATACCATCTCATGCCAGTTAGAATAGCGATCACTAAAAAGTCAGGAAACAACAGGTGCTGGAGAGGATGTGGAGAAATAGGAACACTTTTACACTGTTGGTGGGAGTGTAAACTAGTTCAACTATTGTGGAAGGCAGTGTGGCGATTCCTCAAAGATCTAGAACTAGAAATACCATTTGATCCAGTGATCCCATTATTGGGTATATACCCAAAGGATTATAAATCATGCTACTATAAAGACACATGCACACATATGTTTGTTGTGGCATTATTCACAATAGCAAAGACTTGGAACCAACCCAAATGTCCATCAATGATAGACTGGATTAAGAAAATGTGGCACATGTACACCATGGAATACTATGCAGCCATAAAAAAGCATGAGTTCGTGTCCTTTGCAGATACATGGATGTAGCTGGAAACCATCATTCTGAGCAAACTATCACCAGGGCAGAAAACCAAACACCGCATGTTCTCACTCATAGGTGGGAATTGAACAATGAGAATACTTAGACACAGAGCGGGGAACATCACACCCCAGGGCCTGTCGGGGGGTGGAGGGCTGGGGGAGGGATAGCATTAGGAGAAATACCTAATGTAAGTGACGAGTTGATGGGTGCAGCAAACCAACATGGCACATGTATACCTATGTAACAAAGCTACACGTTGTGCACATGTACCCTAGAACTTAAAGTACAATAAATAAATAAATAAGGTTAAAAAAATTAAACATGTTTTACTTTTTTCCTCACAAGAACATAAAAATGATGGAGGGGAACTTAACAGGGAATTTTAAAAAGGCAACACAATTTTGCCTTTAAGTAGTCCTTGGGTAGTTATGACAGAATAGTTTGCACTTTTTGTTTGTTTCTTTGAACTGGGATTTTGGTCCAAAGTTTTGTTTGTTTCTAGTATCTGCTTCTGCCTCCCCCTCTATCAGATTGGCTTCCTCCATGGCCACCACCTCTTAGTGCTCCACAGCTTGAATTGCGGTAGGAATCACGTTGAGGATTTCCACAGAAGGGTGAAGCCCTCTTTCTTGTCTGCCAACTTGATCACCACCACTTGAGTAGAGATCACTTTGGCTGCTTGAATAACTGTCTCAACTTCCACCATATCTGTCAGGTGAGCTGCTGTAATCATCGTAGCCACAGCTTCCCCATAAGATGGCGGGGGTCCTCGTGTAGGTGGAGCACTCCCTGAGTTACCATAACTTTCATGTGAATCTCTGTAGGAACCTCCATTGGATAATCTGAATAGTCACAATCACGACTATATCCATCTCTATCGCTATAGCCTCTTGATGGATAGTCACCATGTGAACTGAAATGACCATAATCACAGTAAGTATAATCTCGTGGTGGTGGTGCATAATCTCTTGTATCACAAGAACTTGGGTAATCTCTGCTTGGATAGCTGTCTTTTGTAGAATACCCATCATCTCTTGGGGACAAATAAACATCTCTACCAGAGGGTAGCTGTTCCCTTCGAGGTGGATCTCCATAACTATCTCTTCCACGTGACACAGGAGCTCTTCCTCCCATTCCACTGCTGCTGCGAACTGGTCCTGAAGGTGCAGATGTCTTAGGAGGAGGACTCCCACTTCTTAGTGGTGATCCTCTTTTTACTGGGAGTGGTCCCCTGGAAGAACTCATGTTAAAATTCATGGAATATCCACCGTCATCCATGTGTCTTCCCCGTGAGGGTTCCCCTGGTTCCTCCACTTCCTCCTCTTCCACCTCTAAGACCTCTTGGAGGGCCTCTACTTCTTGGAGGTGGAGGTAGTCCACGTCTACCACTTTCAAATGATGGTTTGGTGGCTTGTTCCACCTTGATCGCTTTTCCATCTAATGACTTTCCATTCATGTCTCTGGCTGCATCCTTAGCGTCTGCTGGGCTTTCAAAGGTGACAAAAGCAAATCCTCTTGATTTGTTGGTTTCATGGTCTTTCCTCAAGAGTGCTTCCACTATTCGTCCATATTTGCCAAATACTATTTGTTTCCGTACTAAGTCTACCAACGAAGACCTTTCCTGGGCGATCTGCTTCAACTTTTTTTTTTGTTTGTTTTTTTGCCAGTGAGTCAAGGGGTGACAATGGGTTCAAGCTCCAACGAGCTCACCAACAGAGGCTTCCTAGCAGCTCACCACCAGTGGCGGCTGCCAGGTCTGAGGACCAAACCACGAAGCCACTAGTGCTACTGCGCAACCGTGAATTTTTAAACTTTCCTGAAAAGTAGAGAAGAAAAATTGTGTTTAAAAACTCACCCCTCAGCCAGGCGTGGTGGCTCACGCCTGTAATCCCAACACTTTGGGAGGCCAAGGTGGGCGGATCATGAGGTCAGGAGTTCGAGACCAGCATGGCCAATATGGTGAAACCCTGTCTCTACTAAAAATACAAAAATTGGCTGGGCGTTGTGGCACATGCCTGTAGTCCCAGCTACTCAGGAGGCTGAGACGGGAGAATCATTTGAACCCGGGAGGCAGAGCTTGCAGTGAGCCGAGACCATGTCATTGGACTCCAGCCTAAGTGACAGAGCAAGACTCCGTCTCACACACACACACACACACAAAGACTCACCCTTCTTTGTTCTCCCAAAAAGAGGAAAACTTTGGGCTCTATTTTTATGGACTACTGGGGAAATAAATTAAGCTACTGGAGCTTGCACCAAGAATGACAAAAGGGGAAACTGGAGCTTACCTTTCAGGAGTGGAAAGAGCTGAAACCTGGCAGCACAGAGAAAGAATCTAGAAAGGGGCACTATTCAAGTGTGTGAGAGCTGTGTACTATATTGTCTTTGACAGCTGGTCACCTAGTCTTTCCTGGAGTGAAAAATCTCCCACTGCCCTATGTATCTACCTCTGCCTACTCTCTGTGGATATGCTCCAGCTCTCATAATTGAAAAGAGGCCTTGTAGGGTATAAGGGTAACCTCTTTTTGCTGAGGGCTGAACTAAGGGAAACCTACAGGCATGTTCATTGAGATTTCAAAGCATTTTTATGCCTGATAGCTAAATATAGTTGACAGAATAACACAGCAGAAAGATTGAAGTCAGACTAACCTGGCCTTGAACCCTGGCTCTGTCCTTTACTACTATGTGCCTTTTCCTCTAAGTTTCAAAGTAGCCGTGAAGATTAAATAATATATGTAAAGTATTGAGAACAATGCCTGGTATGTAGCAACTACTCCATAATTGTTAGCTTTTATTATTGCTTCTCTTTATATAGTGTTATGGATTGAATATTTGTAGCTCTTCAAAATGCATATGTTGAAATCCTAGCCCGCAGTGTGATGATGATAGACACTGGGGCCTTTGGGAGGTGATTAGACCATGAGGATGCAGCCCTCATGAATGAGATTAGTGCTCTTATAAGAGAGACCTCGGAGAGCTCCCTTACCCCTTCCACCATGTGAGGACACAGGGAGAAGACAGCAGTCTGCGAACTAGGAAGCAGGCCCTTACCAGACACCGAATCTGCCAGCATCTTGATCTAGAACTCCCCAGCCTTCAGAACTGTGAGAAATAAATGCTGTTTAAGCCACCCAGCCTATGGTATTTTTGTCATAGCAGCCTGAATGGACTAAGGCACAAAGAATCCATAAATCAGTAAGAATTTTATTTTGGGTCTTCGTCAGTCTTAATTATAACCCTACATTGATGGGAGACTAAGAATTAAATGAGTAAATAAAAGCTGGTGTGTTTGTTACACCATGTTTTACATGTAGAAGTCCCAGCATAGTTTGAAAAATGAGATTTTCACATACAAGGCATGACTATATATGAGTAAATGACTTATAAATAAAATGTTACATCATGTAGTTTTTTTCTCTAGCCTTTTACATAATTATAACCCATATAAAGTTGCCACACTCTCACTCCTGGACAAGAGTCATTTAAACCCAAGCAGAGTTTGGCAGACAATTCCAAGCTACTGTGTGACAAACTGCTCCTACCTCGAAACTTTAGTTTTTAAACTCTGGCATTCCAGGCTGTCCCTGCCTTTGGTCTTATTTGATATCCATTATCAGACAAATTACCAGATGCTTATTTGTATCTATTCTGACTCAAGCTTAAGTCTCCTCAGATCTTTTGGATATCAGTCTATATTGTGATTTGTCATGACCTAAGGTTTTACCCAAATACAAATTCTATCCCCCTAAGTGATTTCAGATTGGAGGCATCGGCTGCACACTTCCCCCAACTTTTCTTCCTATTTGAAGCTCTGTATCACCTTGTTTTCCTAAAGTTCTGCCTTTATAGGTAGTTTTCAAGAATCTACAAAATCTATACTTATTTGAGAAGGAGAGTAAATTTTTTATTGAAGGTTAACACACATACAAAAACAGAACACTGTACAAAATGTAAGTGTACAGCTTTATAGTTTTTCACAAAATGAACACTCCCGTGTAACCTGTACCCAGGTTAAGAAACAGTCGCAATCCCTCTCCTTTTTCCCATTGGAGACCTACTAGTTTAATTTGATCTGCTTTTTATTAACTTTCCATAAATAAAATTAAACAATACTGACTTGTCTTTATCTGACTTCTTTGCTCAATACTATGTTTGTGAGATTCATTCATATTTTTGCAGATGGCTGTAGTTCATTTATTTCTGTTCCCATATGTATTTATTTACTTGATATAACACAATTTATTTACTCATCTTATTATTAATGACTATTGGGGTTGAGTCTAGTTTTTTGGTTATTAGAAATGTTGTTATAACACACTTGCCTGAGTCTTTTGGCAAATATCTAAACATTTCTGTTGCTTAAGTACCTAGAAGTGAGATGGCTGGTTCATATGATTTGCAAATGTTCAGCTTTAATAAATATTGCCACCCAGTTTTTCAAAGCGATTGCAACAATGTACCTACCACACTTGGTATTGCAGAGCCCTTTTATTAGGTTGGTGCAAAAGTAATTGCAGTTTCTGCCATTAAAAGTAATGACAAATAAATACAATTCCTCATAATAAATTTCCTCATTTATGCTATACAGCTCACCTGCCTCCCACTGTATTGAGAGTTTTTGGCTTCCCATCCCCACCTTCTATCCCTACATTCCCTGTGCTAATAAGTATTTACACTAAACTTAAATTCACCCCTCTGGTACTACCTGATATGCACTATCGTCAGTAAAGAAATGGCACTACACACTGTATAGTCTCCTTAGACTTCTCATAGTTAACTTTTCTTAACTTGGAGCTATTTGGTAGTAACAATCATAGATATATAGTCACAGCCACACACACACACAAACACACACACACATACACACACACCCTTGGTGCTAGTAGGTGAATGTACAAATTTTATACACCTTATATTTCAAAAAAAAATCATGCTGTATTAGATCCTAAAATATAAAGAACCCTTTAAAATGACTAAAAACAAAGTGAATGGGAATAACATAGCAATATTAGAGAATTACTTGTTCACAGCAAGAAGTATGACTTCAGTGCCGTAATATTGGAAACATCATAGAGTGAAGATTAAAGTGTAATGCAAGTGTATGATATTGAGTCCCTCTAAGATCTGCTTCTTATTAAATTTACCCAAAAGAGCATTCACTCATGTTCTTCTTCCTAAATGTAGTTCTTTTTACTAGAAAAGAGATCCTATAAATGCCTAGGCATTCAATTTCCCGCTAAAGCATTTCTCAGTGCTAAATTCAACTTTTTCCAAATGCAGAGGATAGATGAGACACTTCAAAGAAAGCACTTCAGGTAAGACATTGCATTTTCTTCAAATCCACCCTCATGTTCATGCATTCTTCTTTACATAAGTGTTTGAGCACCTATTTAATACACATAGCATTATGAAGAATAAAGTGGAGGATTATAATGTTCCTGGTTTCAACGTTCTTATGGCTTACATGAAATAAATATTCTTTAATTTTTTTTATTTGTAACCCCCAGCTTTTCTCTATAAAGAAAGACATCCTTAGTTTTCTATCTCTTTTGGGTAAATAACTTTATTGTTTACTTGAAACTGTATTAACTACAGCAAAGAAATCTCAAATTATTCTCCTTGAAACAGATTTCTCCCTCAGTTAAGAGATTTCCATCTATTACTTTGTGCACCATTATGTATTTTTTAAAATCTGACTTGATTATGCTCCCTTTTGTAAATAACCAAAGACTAGAGTTTAGTTTCTATGGAAATCAACCTCTCTCTCTCTCTCTCTCTCTCTCCCATCTCTCTCTCTCTCTCTCTCTCACACACACACACACACACACACACTCACAGTGAAAGCTGGGAATAATGAGCTGAATTCTCTGTACAACTCAATATTCCAATTTGAATGTAAATTACAAACCTTGCACAAGGGATCAATTTTACCACCTGGAGTGCAAGAATATATTCCTTAGCATTAAGCTATGATTTTGAGAGCTAAGTTTGGGCTTATTTAAAATTATTTTCCCTTTGTCATTTTCATGAGGTTTTTTTTTTTCTTGGCCTTAGTAAAAGAAAAATGCATTATGCCATTAATTAAAATTAAATGCCTCTCTTGCAGATACCTATAAGTCTATTAGACTCCTAAACTGCCCTTTGTCGTCTTTAATAGACTTTTCCTAGACTTCATGTAACCATATGTACACAAGTCACTCTATTCTCCTCTTGAGTCATGCATTTAGGTCCTATTAACACTAATGGAATTTATATGCATGCACACTGAGGGAGAATAAGCCCCTTAAACACCTTTTTAATGGAACAGTTTTGTTTCTTTCCATTCCTCTTCACACTCCTCTGTTTGGACTTTCTCTTGCCAATCTGTGCTTCCAAATAATATAGTTCTGATTTCTTTTTCAGCTCTTATGCTTTATTTTTTATTGAATTCCAGGGCTCAAGGTAGGACTCGACTTCCCCTCTTTTATTGATCATTCCTGGAAAAAGCAGCATGACTAAATCATTACTACTGTATTAGATTTTCTGGTTTCAGAGTGAAATTCAGATGTTGCTTTCATTCCAGTTCTTACTTTCCGGCAAATATATTTAACCCACAGGGTAGTTTTTTTTTGTTTTGTTTTTTGTTTTTAGTCCTCCTGAAGACTTAACTAGTCAGGAGCCA
Source organism: Macaca nemestrina (assembly GCF_043159975.1). NCBI lineage: Eukaryota > Metazoa > Chordata > Mammalia > Primates > Cercopithecidae > Macaca > Macaca nemestrina. The sequence continues at coordinate 79,748,320 of NC_092127.1, read as the reverse complement.
ATTAAGATAATGAATTTACCCAGGAGGCTAAAGACTTTTCCACGTTAACATGCAAATAAATAGGCATGATTTCAGACTCTCTCACTATAATGTTTTTATTTGTTTATACTTTAGGGAGGTTTTTTTTTTTTTTTCTTTTCTTTTCATCTCTTAAGTACCTATCACATAGGACTTCAGCAACATGCTCAAATTTAGAACAGTAAAGTATCAGGAAATGCCTTTGGAACTATAACGCTGCAGAAAGTAAACCTCTAATGCGTACACTAACAAACGTATTTTTGTTTAGCTCTTAGAAATGCATTACCCTTTATTGTTCTTAATATAAATAATCTTTATCAATAGACAGCTTTGTTTTTCCTTCCCCTATGTAAAGTGAGAGACTGAATAAAACTGTTATGACCAAGTGCCTAGCAGAGTGCCAGACTCACAGCATTAATTTGAATCACATGAAACTGCCATTTTGCTAAATGAAAAGCTGTTGAATAAGTGTTTTAAAAATCTGTTGAATACATCTGTTAAAAAAATAAATAAGTGAATGAATGAAGTCTCTTTCAAGAGTAAAATTTTATTTTTATTCTAATTTCAAAAATTAAAATAATAGTCTAAGGTAGTTAAAATACACATTAAGCAATGAACTTTTCCCAGTCATTTAATGGAATAAAACTCTAAAATTGACTAGTCCCTGTTGTTTTCTGATTCAGTTTGGGGGCGGGGGGAGTTATAACAACAGAGTACAGCAAATCTAATATTAATTAATTGCTACTAAAGGTAAGCTTGAATTTACATTATAGATAGATGATATTCTGATATATTTGAGCATTTGGAAAATAAATTGATATATGAAAGATCTGATGGTGTGTGTGGAAAGAATTGAGGATAAACATATGAAAAACTGAATAAGTAAATTTAATTAAAAATTATACAAGAAAGAAACCATAATTATAGTATACTACTTAACTGTTCAGCAAATAGTATTCAGATATCACAACCAGATAACTCTCTTTAGTTATTCCAAAATATTATCTAAAAATACAAACTATCTATACATTATGCCATTAATCAAAATTAAATGCCTCTCTTGCAGATCCCTATAAGTCTATTAGAATTATCTGAATTATTATCTAAAAATGTCAATACCAGTAGGAAGAGTTCAAAATATTGAAGCAGATTATGGCTGGGGAAGTATGAAAAGGTGAGAGGGAAATTTCCACTTTTAATTATGACATTTAGAACTTCAGGAAAACCCCTTGACCATACACCTCACAATATTATGAATTTCAGTATAACCGAAGAAATTGGTGATGGGTTCTGAACTAGATTCACCCCAATTATGTTAAGTTTACAATACTGCAACCCTATATTCTACCCAATTGAAATTTTTGACCCAATTTAGACTGCTATATGAGGCTTTATATCATTTGCATTTTAACTACATGCAAATATTAATATGATAAAAAAATTAACATGAAAAACTTGAATTTCCTATTGAACTTATCAAAATTTTATTCTTTTAAGCATTTAACTCCAAGTTGGAAGGTAAAGGTGATAGTGAGAGAGGAGGGGAACTCAGGATACTCTTAGGTAACTTTAACTCGACTCCACAATCTTACCTTTTTTTCTCTGATTCCTCACTATTTCCAGCCACCTTTTTCTCACAGCTGACTGGCAGGAGGGTATGGGGCACTTTAGGTGCTATGGCCAGAATTAACAGGATAGGAAAAAATCATTTGAGTTCCTTAGTTTTCCTGCTGTAAGCCTCAATGCAACCTCATTATTTTGACATTAATTTTGCATTCATGCAATAAAATAACTTTCACTATATCATAGGAATGTAAAAAGCATGAGAAAGTAATACAGTTTATGAAAACTTACTTTGTATTCTCTGACTTTCACAATTGGAAAATTAAACTCTGTGCAAAAATGTATCTACCCACTCTTTTCATGAATGTATTCTCCATTATGTCCAATTTATTATGGGAATCAAGTCTTTATCAGAATAACTAATCAGATAAAATGGTTTTGAGCCCATTCTGGAGCTGTGACATCTACTTTCCTTGCATACAAAGGTGAGCATTATAAATGAAATATGGTATTTAGTAGACACTTAATCAGAAAAGCTTTTCAGTTCAGCGCAGTGTCATTTTGGAGTTAAAAGGGGATCATGATTAAATAATTATGATGGCTTTTATCATTAGCCCCTTGCTGACTCAGGAAAGAAAGTCACCCAGATAGTGGGGCCAGAGCAGAAACAAAATAATTCAAAACCACAACGATGAAACAGATTAGGTAATGTTTAAAACAAAAAACCCTAAATGGGCCCACCTTTGAGAATGTCTTCTCTGTTATTCAGAAGTGGAAGCCCACCATGCCAGGTCAACTGAGAGCTCGCTGGGGGGGAAAACTCACTGCAGCCCCGGAATAATTTTGAACCCAAGTTCCAGTTGGAGATCCAAAGTGCTGGTGCTTAGATCCTCCCATTGCTGCTTCTAGACCATTGTTCTAACTTGCTCATTCAAAAATCCCTTTTCTGTTGAGTCCCACAGCATCTTTATGTAGCCATTTTCTCAGCCAATAAGCAAAGCACAGTGTGATTAGGAGTATGAACTCCTGAGCTATACACCCCTAGATTTAAACCTCAGATTCTCCACTTATTAAGTGTGTGGACTTGGCAAATGTTTTTGCCAATTTTTTTGCCAAATTGAGACCTCTCAGTCTCAATTTCGTCACCTGTTAAATGAGGGTAATTATAATGCCTGTTTCACAGATTTTCTGTGAACATTAAATGACTTATCACATGTAACAGAACAGTACCAGGCATGCAGTAGGCGTTTTGTAAATGCCAGCTGTTATTAAACAGGCTGAACTCAATAGGTGCACTTCCTCTTCCCCACCCCGCACACACACTCTCACATGAGTCCCTTTAAATCCATTATAAGATCTTGTTTCTTCCTTGGATGAAATATTGGACTGATCCTATAACTTTTCCACAATTTTCAAGATTACTCCAATCATCTTCTATCCCAATAAGTTATATTTGAATAATTAAAACATCCAGTAGTATTAAATCACTAAAATTTCCAACTTTTATCTACTGTAGAGATTTTCCTCTGTCCCAGCTTGAACCCATTTATACCTGGAAGGCTTTGTGCATTGGCTGGGAGGAGAGGGGATGTGAAGGGTCAGCTTTTGCTCTCCCTCCTTCTCACCAACTAGCTTTACCCCCTCTCCTAGCATCCTTGTCAGCACTCCTGACCCTTCCAAAGCCTGCCCCGGGAGAAGCGGGTATTATGGGAGCACTCTGAGCTTGGGACTTGATTGGAGCTGGTACTTTTCCTAGCAGAGTGCTTCGGAAGTTTTCTCAGAAGTTTACATTTTTTAAAGGAAGGGGTCGTTTTTCTCTGGCTGATCACTAATTACCTCAACTCTAATCTCCCGGGCATTTGGCAGTCCACCCCAGCCTTTCTCTACTGGGGTTCCGTCGCCGTCCAAACAGCCCTCTCACCCGGATGACTTTTTTTTTTTTTTTCGAGACAGAGTCTGGCTCTGTCACGCAGGCTGGAGTGCAGTGGTGCTGTCTCGGCTCACTGCAACCTTAGCCTCCCGGTTTCACACCATTCTCCTGCCTCCGCTTCCCGCCTGGGACTACAGGCGCCCGCCACCGTGCCCGGCTAATTTTTTGTATTTTTAGTAGAGACGGGATTTAACCGTGGAGTCGATCTCCTGACCTCGTGATCCGCCCGCCTCGGGCTCCCAAAGTGCTGGGATTACAGGCGTGAGCCACCACACCCATCAGCCAGATGACTTTTAAGTTGGCCCCAAGAGTCCACTCCCCCATACCATACTCCAGTGATCTCACTTGCTTGGCAGGAAAACTCACGCATCCTCCTTGCGTGAAGGTATGGCTCGCCTTTTTTGTCTTCTCAATTGTAGGTCAGTATCATTAAACCAACATCCTCAACTCCAGGGCACATGTTTCAAGTTTCCAGGTGAACAGAATCGTGTACAACCTGTGCAGGCCTCCTCCTTTCTCCAGTGCTGGAAGGACTGGTTACCCACACCCCAAATCTCCCCAAGGAATCTTCTCTCCATCCATGTAGCATGTCCTGAAGAGGCAATCCAGCACCTCCTTTGGGACACAGCGGTGATTGGGCAGATACTGATTCATTCTCAGGCTTCCGAGCCTCAGCCAAAACTGTGATGTAAAGTATTCCATCTTATGTTTTGTTACATTTGTTTTTAACTACTGCTCACTTCCAAGCCACTCTGCACATTCATCGAGGTCTTTGATTGCTAGATTAATCTTCTTTTTACACCCTGATGCCTTTTTCATCAGTGGAGGGATTTAATTTCTGTGAATTTAATTTTACATGCCTGTGGAGCAAGGAGTATTGGGTAGTGAAAAGATAAATAACAATATCAACAATGCTTGCAGTTCCATGGCCATTCTTCTCAGTGGATTTATAACCCTGTGTAAGCTCCAGCTGGAGTTGAGTCTGCTATTTCATAGGATATATTCTGTTCCTGATATGCTTTTATACTATGAGCATCTCACCTTATTGAGCATGAGTCTATTATTTTTTTAAAAATGTTTTTCGTACCTATAGCCCCTAAATGCAAACCAAAATACATGGGGTTCTTAATGAGGAAACACACTGATCATTTCTAAAGCTAGACGGGAAACTGAAAACTAACTTGTGTAAAAAAAAAAAGAGGCAAGGCACAGTGGCTCACACCTGTAATCCCAGCACTTTGGGAGGACAAGTTAGGGAGATCCCTTGAGGTCAGGAGTTGGAGATCAGCCTGGCCAACATGGTGAAACCCTGTTTGTACTAAAAATACAAAAAATAGCTGGCTGTGGTGGTACGTGCCTGTAATCCCAGCTACTCAGGAGGCTGAGGCAAGAGAATTGCTTGAACCTGGGAGGTGGAGGTTGCAGTGGGCTGAGATTGCACCACTGCCTTCCAGCCTGGGCAACAGAGCGAGACTCTGTCTTGGTGGAAAAAACAAAGAGAGAGAGAGATAGAGAATACAGGCATAGGGTCACCAATTTGTCCTGGTTTGCTCAGGAGTTTCCTAGTTTTAGCACTAAGAGTCCCATATCCTGAGAAGCTCCTCAGTCCTGGGCAAATCAGGGAGGTTAATGACCCCGCTAGTCGGTCCAGCGTGATAGTTAATTTTATGTGTCAACTTGACTGGACTAAAGATACCTGGATACCTGGTAAAACATTATTTCTGAGTGTGTCTGTAAGGTTGCTTCTAGAAGCGATTAGCATTTGAATCAGGAGATGAGTAAAGAAAATCTGTCCTCACTAAGATGGGTGGGCATGGGCACCATCCAATCTATTCGGGGCCCAAATAGAACAGAAAGTTGGAGAAAGAAAGGGTAAATTTTCTCTCTGTTCTTGAGACATCTATGTTCTCCTGCCCTTGCATATCACAGCTCCTGGTTCTTGGGCCTTAAAGGACTCCAGGACTTACACCAGCACCCCCTAGTTTCCAATCCTTTGGCCTCAGACTGGGAGTTCCATTGTTGGCTCCCCTGGTTCTCAGGCCTTTGGACTCAGACTGAATTACCCCACTGGGTCTCCAGCTTGCAGATGGCATACCATGGGACTTCTCAGCATCCATAATCATGCGAACCAATTCCCATAATAAATCCCCTCTTATATATCTCTATATATATGCTATTAGTTCTGTTTCTTTGGAGAACTGACTAATGCAATGCAGGCATCAGAAGGAGCAGAGGTTCTTGGAAGAGTGTGAGGCTGTACCTGAACCCCCACCCCTCAGCCCAGGCTCCAGCTCTCCTCAATGGCAGTCTCTCCCAGTTCTCTTCCTGCTTTTCACATTGTTTTTGCCTAGGCTAAGTGAGGGAAAGAAAAATAAGCCTTAGATGGCTTAAGTCAAAGGACTAAAAAGCCAGGTTACTAATATTTTACGCAAGGTGTTTTTTTAAAGAATTTCTAGAACTTTTCACTGTGTGTTTCTCAAAGACTCTTTTATACCGCAAGGAGGAAAAGGAAATGAACCACGAATAGCAAAGTGGTCTGCCCTTAGCCACACGACAATTACGGGGAAGATCTACGGTTTCCTGTTGTTGGCCTGGCCTGCTGAGCCATTTTTCTTGGTAAGTTACTTAAGCTTATCTGGGTTTCAGTTTGGTTTTTTTTGTTTTATAAGCTTTAACTTTTTAAAAAAGAAATACTGTATTTTGTGTGTAAGCCACTGGCTGATGATGAGGCTCAAATAAGAAAAGTTTGACAATACATGTGAAAACCTCCTTCTCAGACCTCCTTCCTCTAAGTCTGCAGGCCACTCGCACTGCCAGCTCATTTTGGCCTAGTTATTTGCTTGTTCTCTCTGTCCCAAACATTAAATCTTGCCTGTCCAAGATTCCTCAACATTTGTTTCATTGAACATGTCAAAAGAAAACCAAGTAATCTGAAAAACATAAAACATAAAAACCTCTTGGCTAATAGAAAAAGGTAAATGGGTCTCACTCTCCTTCTAGTTTGCCTGGTGGGCTTCCTTTTACAAAGAAGGCCCTACATTTTTCTGGTCTAGAAGAGTGGTATCTAATGGCAGGAATATCACATCAGGTAGAATGTGACGGCAAAAAATAGATGGAAGAACCATTTGAGAACAGAGAGAATTTTGGAGTTTCCTGACCCCCCCCCCCAAGCCATCCATGACTGATTCCATCAGCTCGTAGTTAACACTGAAGTGATAGAACAAGGATTCAGAGTGAAAACCCAACTGATGGATCCTGGTAGTCAACTCAAGTAGTGCAGGTGCGCTTGTTCTATGTCTAACATCTTTATACACTAGCGTAATTTTCTAAAACTATGGCCATTTTCAGAGACAGGTATAGTCAAAATCAAAAGAACAAAAATAGATAACATGTTGTAAAATTACAAATGTGTCTCTCAGTTGGGCACAGTGGCTCACGCCTATAATCCCAGCACTTTGGGAGGCCAAGGCAGGCAGATCACTTGAGGTCAGGAGTTCGAGACCAGCCTGGTCAACATGGTGTTGAAACCCCATCTCTACTAAAAATACAAAAATTAGCCAGGCATGGTGGTGTGTGCCTGTAGTCCCAGCTACTCGGGAAGCTGAGGCAGGAGAATGGCTTGAACCCAGGAGGCAGAAGTTGCAGTGAGCCAAGGTTGCCCCACTGCACTCCAGCCTGGGCAACAGAGTGAGACTCCGTTTCAAAAAAATAAAATGAAATAAAAAGTATGTGTGTGAAGTTTTCACTTGAAAAGCTAATCTGCAGCAAGATTGGGAATATTAATGCATAATACTGATGTCAGCAGGCATTGTTTAATCAGTGATAACGACTGAGAGATAGGGTCTGTTCAAATGACTGCAATCACCTTTACAAGTTGTGCTGGTTATTCTTTTTTTCTTTCTTTCTTTCTTTTTTTTGAGACGCAGTCTTGCTCTGTCACCAGGTTGGAGTGCAGTGGCGCAATCTCGGATCACTGCAACCTCCACCTCCCGGGTTCAAGCAATTCTCCTGCATCAGCCTCCCAAGTAGCTGGGACTAAAGGCACACACCACCACGCCCAGATAATTTTTATATTTTTAGTAGAGATGGGTTTTCACCGTGTTGGCCAGGATGGTCTCTATCTCTTGACCTCGTGATCCGCCCGCCTCAGCCTCCCAAAGTACTGGGATTACAGGAGTGAGCCACTGCACCCGGTGGCTGGTTATTCTTTATTTGTCATATAGATCTATTCTATGACAGGGAACCATCAGGAGACCAGAGAAAGCTGGAGGATGGAGAAATTGGGGGATATGTTCTGCATCCTTTCCTGTCCAACTCCCTCTTTCTCTGTGCCAGGGTCTGGTTTGACAATGACTGTGTGACTCTATGTAGGGCCAGAGATCATGTTGGATGGGCCTTGTGGCATGGCTGCAGTTCTCATCAGCTTTCAGTAAAGTCATTTCCTCTCCACTTGCCACTTCAGGCCTCACAGTTCTAACAGCTTCCCACTGACGCTAGTCCTTAGGTAGTCACTGCTTCTTGTTGCTTCTCATAACCATGCCCAGCCATTTTGAATAGTCGCTCCATCAAACTCATTTCAATTGACCCCTTTAATTGTATTATCTGCTTCCTGCGAGGATACTGAATGATACATGCACAAACGATAAAATGGAGAATTGAAGAAATTTCTAGGTTACACAGATGTAAAAGAAAACATAAAACGACTTTTATCTGAGATTTTTACATAATTAAAGTATTTCAATGCTTCATCCTTTTCCATGTGGACAGTGCAAGAATCAACTCCATTCAAAACAGTGTCTTCATTTTCCCCAGTTTTTTTTATACAGGTTCTTTTTAAAATCTTTATTATAATATTAATTATTTAACTATCCTCCAAAGATTATTCACCTCTTGGAGGTATTTTGAAAGATTTTTGTGTAATGTATAATGCCAAACATTATAATTTTCATGTAACAAGTCCCTGGTTCACTCCCAGGTTTGGGCACCCCCCAAATATATTTGCTAAAATATATATGAAGTCATGTAGCTTTCTTTTTTCCAAAGCACAGCAAAAAGATCAGCATAAGTTCAGGGATACTGGAGTTGCTGAAGAAATCAAATGAAAACTCTAGATCCTAAATGAAAAATAATTACTACAAGGGAAGACTGAAAACCATTAGACAATAGATGTAATATCAAATAAATGCAGCCATTATCCCACTATTTAATAGATCTTTAATTTTATAAAGGTCTCTGCAGTTTAGAAAATGTTTCCACATATGTAGAGGTTTGCTAATTGCCTCCCATGTACAGTTCTTCCCCTTTGCCTTGGGAACAGAAGTAGAAGTCTGGGTTTTAGTTGAGCATATAGCCACCAAACTAACAGACTACATTCCCCAGCCTCCTCTGCAGTTAGTTGTAGCCAGGTAGCTGAGTTCTGACAAATGAGATCTAGTGAGGTGAGTGGAACATACAGCAAGTCACCTTAAGAGAAGTGCTCTTCTTCCCTTTCCCTCCTTTTTGTTGGCTGCAGTGTAGGCAGGATGCTTGGAGCTTAGACCAGATGTTGTGAACCACAAACAGCATGCGGATGGCAGAGCAGCAACACAGAAGCAGCCTGGGTCACTGATGCTGGGTCACTGACGATGGTGGAGTTTTCCTACCAGCCCTGAGCAACCTACCTCCAGACTCCATTCATGTAAAAGAAAAATCAATTTCTATCATGTTTAACTCACTCTTAATTTGTATTTTTAAAATCATATAATGCTAATTGTAATCCTAAGCTATGTAATGTATATTATCTTACCTAATTGTAAGCTAAATGAAATTGTGTGAGGGCAGAAGTCATGTATTTCTTCACTGCTAAACCCTCACAGTGCCAGCACAAAGTAGGCACACATGAAATCATTTCTCTAATTAAGTGAATAAATGAATGATCCATAAAAACACCCCCTTGAAAAAGATCATTGATAGGATAATATTCTCCAAATGTGAACAATAATCATAGAAAGACTTTTAAAACAAGGAAGCATAGCACTATGGATAAATGTGTGGGCTCTGGAACCACTCTGCCTGGCTCCAATCCTTACTCGGATACTTACCAGCTGTGGGTTGGAAAACTTCACTTAACTTTTCCTCGTAATATGTAAATAGAGAAAATATCAATACCTACCTAATAGAGCTTTTATAAGAATTAACTACATTGATATATTTCTAAAACCTAAAATAAATACTGGCATTAGCAAGCACTCAACAAATATTAACTAGCAGTAAGTACATATAACAGCTGACCCTCATTATTCGCACATTCTGTGTTTGCAAATTCGCCTACTCACTAAAACGTATTTGAACCCCAACAATCAATGCTTATGGGCTTCTGTGGTCATTCATAGAGCAATGAAAATTTTGCGTCGCCCAATGCTCACATTCCCCACTGAGTTGAACAAGGTGACACTTTCCATTTTTCAACTCTCATACTGTAAACAAGTGACCTTTCCTCAGTGTATTTAGTGTTTACATTTTTGTGCTTTTTGTTGGTGACTTCACTGTTTAAAATCATCCCCAACTGTACTGCTGACGTGCTGTCCAGTAAGCGCAAGAAGGCTGTCATGCACCTCACAGAGGCAATACCTATGAAAGGTAAACTTTGTTCACTCATGCATTACAATTCTGTTGGCCATGCGTTCAATGTTAGTAAATCCACAATGTATATTAAATAAGGTACAGAAATACACATAAAACAGGCTATGTATTGATCAATTGACAAACATGTTATGATTAGAGACTCACAGAAATATAACCCTGTATTTCCCCTAGGTTCAGTATTGACTAATCCAGAATTAGCAGTAACTTTATAGAATATAAACTACTAAAAATAATGAGAATTGACTGTGCGTGTGTGTGCGTGCATGTGCGTGTGCGTGTATGTGTACATAAAACAATAAGTACTTTCTAGGCCAAGTGTGGTGGCTCACACCTGTAATCCCAGCACTTTGGGAGGCCGAGATGGGTAGATCACTTGAGGTCAGGAGTTTGAGACCAGCCTGGCCAACATGGCAAAACCCCCTCTCTACTAAATATAGAAAAGTTAGCCAGGTGTGGTGGCTCACCCTGTAGTCCCAGCTACCTCGGAGGCTGAGGCAGGAGAATTGCTTGAACCCAGGAGGTGGAGGTTGCTGTGAGCCGAGATTGTGCCTCTGCACTCCAGCCTGGGCCACAGAGCAAGATTCCATCTCAAAAAAAAAAAAAATTAATTAATTAATTAATTACAAAGTACTTTATTTCCTAGGACCAATTTGTGGCTAGCTTCAATTTATATTTTTGTTACATGAATCTTTAAGAGGAGGATTTGGTGATCCTTTCCATGGGTAGAAAAATTTCTAGATGGACTCGGAGGGCTAATAACACAAAGCTTGAAATTGCAAAAGCCAAAGCTAATTTTTAGTTAACCACAACAAAAAAAATCAACAGGTAGTTGATCCAGAGGATTAGCTGGTGGGCTGAAGTGACAACCAGGAATTCCTGAATGTAAGTGTTTGTCTTATTTTAAACTTCTGACAAGTTACTCAACTAACATAAGACTACATGGGAATTACATTAACAATGCAAGTTGTCTATATCTAGCCCTGTAGTGGATAGGAGTCAGGTTCTAGACTTGACAGTGTAAACTAGAGGCAGTGTGAGTTGGGGTGATCCCTGGAGAAGAGAAGGCAGACCAGAACTGTGAACTCATTATTTCCTCTTATAGTTATATATTAAATAAAACTCTTAATAAAGTAGGTGATGTATTCCTTAAAATTAAAAAGAGAATTTTGTTGTTCACCAGCATTGGCTCTGGAATCAACAGACCTAGGTGTGAATCTCAGCTCCACTATTTCCTAATTTAGAGGTCCTGGGCAAGTCAATCAACCTTGGTTTTCTTTTTTGTTTGTTTGTTTGTTTGTTTGTTTGTTTGAGGCAGAGTCTCGCTCTGTCACCCAGGCTGGAATGCAGTAGTGTAATCTTGGCAAACTGCAACCTCCACCTCCTGGGTTCAAGCAATTCTCCTGCCTCAGCTTCCCAAGTAGCTGGGACTACCAGCACACACTACCACGCCCGGCTAATTTTGGTATTTTTAGTAGAGACGGGGTTTCACCTTGTTGGCCATGTTGGTCTCGAACTCCTGACCTCAAGTGATCTGCCTGCCTTGGCCTCCCAAAGTGCTGGGATTACAGGCATCAGTTTTTTTAATTGATTGTTTTTTTAATTGATAAAATCAGGAACTAATACCTACCTCAAAATATTGTTTATGTGTTTAAATGTAGTTAAATGTAGTATGTGTATGACAAATACCATATTGCTAGGCATATAGTCAGTTTTCAGTAAGCAGCAATAAATACATAATCCCAGGTTTTGTCTTTCTCTTCAGTAGAAAAGTAATCCTTAGCTTATATGTATACCAAGATATGATTATTTTAGCAAATATCTTAATATACTTTGAAAAGAACATAAGTACTTAGTGCGTTTCATCTCAATTACAATAATCATGTCAATACTCAATCTCTACACTTCTTTTTTTTTTTTTTTTTTTTTTACTTTAAGTTCTGGGATACATGTGCAGAACATGCAGGTTTGTTACATAGGTGTACGTGTGCCATGGTGGTTTGCTGCACCCATCAACCTGTCATCTAGGTTTTAAGCCCCGCATATTTGTCCTAATGCTTTCCCTCCCCTTGCCCCCCTCTCCCTGACAGATCCTGGTGTGTGATGTTCCCCTCCCTGTGTCCATGTGTTCTCATTGTTCAACTCCCACTTATGAGTGAGAATATGTGGTGTTTGGTTTTCTGTTCCTGTGTTAGTCTGCTGAGAATGATGTTTTCCTGCTTCATCTATGTCCCTGTATAGGACATGAACTCATTCTTTTTTATGGCTGCATAGTATTCCATGGTGTATATGTGCCATATTTTCTTTATCCAGTCTATCATTGATGGACATTTGGGTTGGTTCCAAGTCTTTGCTATTGTAAATAGTGCTGCAATACACAACTTGTCAATCTCTACACTTCTTAACATCAGAGAAATGTGTCAGGGAAAACAAACAAAAACTATTTTAAAGATTTCTAATTACAGTAATTTGGAAATTAGCTCAAAACATCTTCTTCTAGAGACCTTTCATTAAGGAAAGCATAATTTTGTCACTGAGCCCCAGGTTGATATTTAGAGATTAGACATCTAATCACAATGGATTGACACATTCATTCATTCATTCATCACTTGTTGAGAATACACTAAAGGCCAGATTCTGTCCAATGCCCTGGGAATTTAGCTGTGAACAACATATGTATGGTCCCTGCCTTGTGGTCTCGGGAGGAGAGGAAGAAAATAAAAGCATAAAACAATTGCACAAACAACTGCATAATTATAAAAAATGGTACACCTCAAGAAGTGTTACATCAGGACACAAGTGATGCAGTCTCAGCATTCTTTCAAAGAAATAATGAGTAATTATTTCAGGAACTAATGACTAATTCCAGGAACTAATAAGTAACTCCAGTAAGTCTAGAACTAACGAGTAATTCCAGTGTAACAATGGGAAGAAAATATTTCTCCTTCACCGACACTTCCAAAAATTCCCTCTCCTCTCTTACTTGCCTGACTCCTCAGAGCCACAAAACTTCTCATTCCCTATCCTGAGGCCACACTGGTCTCTTAATTTCTGTTTGTTTCCCATTTTCCACTTCCCTGGTTTCTTTGCCATTCCCATTCCACTCCCTTCCCCAACAATATCCCCAAATCCTCCTTGGAGGTGTAAGAATGGAATAAACAAAGCAGCACACTTTTCCAAGTTGAGAGAAAAAGGCCAGGGATATTCTCTGATATTAATTTTTATTACTGTGCAGAAGGAAAACTACAGGGTTTAATAGAAGCATTCAACAGGAAAGCCCAGCCAGTCTGGTAAAACTAGAGAAAAATCCGTGGGAAAATAACATTTAAGTTGAGACTGGAAGAAGAAGCAGTTAGTGGAGAGAGGGAAGAAGAGGACATGAAGGAGATAGAAAAGAGCACGGCACTGGCGGAACAAGACGGTCAACGTGGTCAGGGCAGAGCAGGGAGAAAGAAGTTTCCCTCATCTGGTAAATGAGGCTGGATAGGCAGAGAGGGGCCAGATCACGCCGGGTTTTATCTTAAAATCAATAGGAAGCCACTGAAGAGTTTTTTGTATTTTGTATTTATGAATATAATTCTTTATATTTTCAGGTCAAATTTTATGACTGTTTTTGGTAACACTGGTTTTTTAAAGCCAAGAATATTACCCTGAACTTCTCTCATCCATTATCACAACATACTCACCAAAACTTTTAATTTTGAAATGAGAATGATCCATGTACCCTAGTTTCTAAAATTCACTTTTCTTTAAAATGAAAATCACATAGAAAAAATGAATATATCCTGCACCTATGCACAAATGCATTCCAGTTTGAATTGCTATAGACCATGTGTTGAAACACCCCAAATAAGATTCGTCCAGGAAATATAGCATAATTATAGCTCAAAATGTAGCTCTCCTTGATTATATTATGAAACCCAAAATGGACTTGTGACACATGTTAGTTTTCAAACATTGAAATACACACATTTTTATCTTCCTCTACGCTTGTAACAAAGATTCCTTCTCTCTGTGTTCACACTGAATGACTGTGTTCAGCAGGAAAGAAACCAGTCTCTCATACCATTCTTTTCCTAAACACCTGGTTATTCAGTTTTAACAAGGTGACTGGTTTCCACCATAACTCTGCTATTTTTCCACTTGGCTGAGTCCCTTTGGACCGTAAAGTAAAAACCTATGTAACATTAGCTTTCCTACTTACACTATATGGGTTCCACCTACATCATGCCACTAATTTACAGGGGATACTGTGAATAATGCAAATAGGGATTCCTTCCTGTGCGCTTTCATTTGAATCTCTGTGAGATTTCCTACTTACACTATATGGGTTCCACCTACATCATGCCACTAATTTACAGGGGATACTGTGAATAATGCAAATAGGGATTCCTTCCTGTGCGCTTTCATTTGAATCTCTGTGAGATGGACCAAAAGGCACTATTATTCAGATCTTTCATGTTCTACCTCAACTCATATTTCACTGGTTTATAAGCACAGGTAGAACTCTTTCATCTGTTGCTGGCTCCTTTCCTAGTTTATTGTGTATTTGAAGTAACCATAAAGCGAAAAGATTTGCCAAGTTACCTTATTTATAGGATTAGAATAATGGTTGCCATTTACCTTTCAGACCAAAGTTCTTTCAAATACAACTAGAAGGAGGTCATTCCACAGTTGCAGTTACCCTTCCAAATGCTATAGAAATGCAGGGGAAGAGTGGTCGTCACGTCAGACCCCCAGGTTGCATACTTTAAATGCAGCAGTAAGGCTGTACCTGGTGGTTACTGAAACCATTCCCAGTTTAAGAGCAGATGGACCATAAACACCAGGTAAATAATACTGGCTTTAATAATTTTTAATTAAATGGAGAACTTAGAAGTTGACCACAAAGTTCTCCTTCCTACCTGGCTATGGAGGGAACAATATTATATACATTGAGGTTTAAAAAGAAAAGTATCATTCTTAGACCCAGGTGAATGGACCCTTGTCCTAAGCCCCATGCCGTAGAGGGCCCCACTCTTCCCCATGTTGCAAGTATTCTCCTGTGCCCACTCAGAGTTACACCCCCCACCCTTTGGGACCATTTCTGAATTCCAAGACCCCAGAATTCCTTGCCCAGATAATCCTCAACCTGCTTCCAGAGTTTCTAGACCTAAGGGTGATCAAGTGGCAGCTGTCAGCAAGGAAGTGTGGTTGGCGCGTGGGTATGCGAATTGGGGTGTCCACACATACACAGGAAGCCCCTTGCCATGTAAGATGCAGCCAGCCATGGAGGAGACAGGGCCTGGCTCTCCCCATGCCTTCGCGCTCTGGTAGGAAACACCAGGTTAGGAGAAAGAGCATCTCTTACTGAACAATTTGTTCACTTGATTCATAACTTGGAAATATTTCGATATATGATTTGTAGGCCTCTATTTATATTCTTGCCCCAAATCTCACAATTGTAAAGAATGGCCTTTAAAAGAATATATTGAGTTCAAGACATCAGTAACTAATAGTAATTTGGGAAACTTTATATTCTTTTCTAAACATAAATCACTAGAACTGTAATACAAAAGATGTGACAAGGAAGGGGGAGTGGGGCTCCACTGTTTAGATCAAACAGTAGCTTCAATCTCTTAAGTTGTGCTCTTTGTTCATTAAGCATGAGGAGCCAGATAGAACATTCTTCTCTCCACCACAAGAATTCCATCTGTAGAACAGAGGCTCCCAGGCTGCCAGCTGCTCTTCACTCCCCTGTCGTAAGAATGCAGCTGAGGTTGAAAACTTGTCACCAAGTTGGAGCCAATATCCACCTGTCCCTCTTGTCAGTCTCTTTCTATAAAGTCTTCCTGGGATTTAAAAACTAAAGCCATAAAAATGGGATTTGCCTTGACTCTTTCTAGAACAGCTATATACCATGCATGCATCATATGTCCCACAATGACGGTGTCTCTTAAAAATTGTGATATTTAAATAAAATAACAGCTGTGCAGTACTATGAACAGCCATGACAGATATTCTTAGAAATTGTTTGCTTATTCAAATCACTGAGTGTGGATTTTATTTTTCCAGTAAACCAAAAAAGACAGAAAGAATAATAAAAGAAGGGATGTTCACAGCTATAATTTATACAAAATCATGTCAAAAGATTTCCTACTTCTCATGAATAAAAAGCTAATATATAATTATATAAGTATGGGCTCTTTTTCTATGGTAGGAAAGACAATGCTGCTATATAATATGCGTGTCAATATGCCATTAATTCCTAATATGTTTTGAAAATATATAAATCCTTAATGGATTTTGCTTCAATTTGGAAATTATATATAAAGAGCATGTCTATCTTTTCATCAGATCATTAATAGGAAGACATGATTATGACATATATTTTTAAAACTTTATTTGGAAGAAAAGTATTGCAAAGATGTCTAATGTAATCTCGAATGTTGTGTCTAAAATCAAAAAAGAATGTAACTAAACACATACAGCAAACTTCCTTTGGGATCTGAAAAGTGTCACTGTGGGGAAAAGAGTTAGTCTGGCTCCAGCTCTGGATGAATATGCATTGCTGCTTTGCAGCAAACAGGACAGGGCAATTTGAGTTTGCAACTGGGCCAAGGTTGGGGTATGGTGAGCTATAGTCTTTTACATATTTTGGAGTACTTTTCTTGTTCCATGACTGCCTTTGTTGCAAGCAAATATTGTTTGTACGGGATTTTTAACAGCTTTACAAAAATAGTTACCTGTTCAAATCCTTTCAATGAAGAATTCAAAAGAAAAAGAGAAAGAAAATTGAATTCTGTACTTCCTAGGGCCACATGGCTCTTATTTAGGAATCAGAAGGGGGACATCAAGTGAGGCATTTTGTATATTAACTTTATTAATTATGTTCATACATAAAGAGATTTCTTTTTTTTTTTTTTTTTTTTTTTTTGAGGTGGAGTCGCGCTCTGTCACCCAGGCTGGAGTTCAGTGACATGATCTCGGCTCACTACAACCTCCACCTCCCAGGTTCAAGCAATTATTCTGTCTCAGCCTCGTGTAATCCTGAGATTACAGGCACCTGCCATCACACCCGGCTAATTTTCCTATTTTTAGTAGAGTGGGGGTTTTGCTATGTTGGCTATCGTGGTCTCAAACTCCTGACCTCAGGTAATCCACTCACTTCAACCTCCCAAAGTGCTGGGATTACAGGCATGAGCCACCATATCCAGCCATAAATGGATTTCCTAATGGACATCTTTTTCATACAGATTGAAAATGCTCAATCCAGATATAAAAAAGATAGTGCACCATGCCACTGGAGTGAATAAAATAAAAGAGAACAGTGAGAGCCAAAAGACAGACACAGTGGCTCATGCCTGTAATTCTAGCACTTTGAGAGGCCAAGGCGGGCCGATCACTTGAGCTCAGGATTTTGAGACCAGCCTGGGCAACATAGCAATACCCAAGACCTTATCTCTTCAAAAAAATTTAAAAATTAGCTGGGCGTGTCGACATGCACCTATAGTCCCAGTTACTTGGAAGGCTAAGTAGGAGGATCACTTGAGCCCAGGAGGTTGAGGCTACAGTGAGCTGTGTTCATGCCTCTGCACTCCAGCCTGGGAGACAGAGTGAGACTCTGTCTCAAAAAAAAAAAAAAAAGAGTCAAAACAGAGACTACAGGAATATATATCACACACATTAACACAGAATTAATATTACACAGAGTTATGGGAAACAGATATTTAACAGAGCCCAGTCAACCATGCTCCCCTGTGTAGAGTGAAATCTTTAAAGATGGTATCCACTTAACAGATTTTGATTGAGCTAGAGAGAATGGCTGAATAATGATATTTATCCAATCTGTATATATGCTGATCTTTCAAGATATTTCTGATTTTAACTTTTAAGAAATAAAACATACATTTCTATATTTGAGAGCTTAAAAGTGGATATGCCTTAGGGAAAACACTGCAGAATTACAGAGCCTCCTGAGCATGTATCTTGTCCTGCCGACACTGAAATCAGAAAATAGTAAGTGAAAGCAATTACCTTCATTGGTTCAGTATAGCTTAGCTATTCTTGAAACAGAGCTTATCAATGAGAAATCAGTTAGGAAAGTCACTTTCCTATCTCAAAATTTCAATCATGGAAGGTGACGCAAATGTCACAGGCTGCGATTTCCTAACTCCCTAATTTGCTTTCCCTCATGCCTGCTACTGTTTCCTTTGGAGAGGAAGGAGCAACTGGAAGCCAGCAGCTGAAGGTTCCTTCCTTTCAGTTACTCCCCTAACTTCACACTCCTCATGCCTCTCACTTCACCGTCTCCTTCACCTTTAATGCCATGAAGTTCCAATATAAAACCTAAGCCTGTGGTAGCCCTTTCTAAATCAGAATGTGCAGCTCCACTTGGCAAGGCACCACATCTACTTTTAAAATATACACCGTACCCAGGCACAACGTGAGCACTCAGCACCAAACATACGTGTCAAACAGTAATAACTTCAACATTTGCTCACCATAACCTCGGCATATGTTCAAATAATATGGGCTACTAAAATTTCACTACGCATGTACTTTTCTACCACCTCTACTGCACAGAAAGCTCATTCAACTTTAAGTCTCAGGAGCACTGAAACATGTTTATTTATAATGTTATTTTCCAGTTTGGGTGGAGAGCCAATTTATACACTTTCAATAATTTCAATAAACAAGTAGGCTATATCCTTCCTATCACAGTCTTCATTGTACGTCTGTTATATACAACAAGATTATTTTCTTAATGTTGACTGTGCCACGTGTGTGTATGTATGAATCAATAGATGTAGATGCAGATAGCTGCCATTCATTAAATGCTCACTCTATGCCAGGCAATGTGCTAATCACTTCACTCATTTGTTTAACAAATATTTATTGAACACCTCTGATGTGTCAGACACTGGATTAGATATTAAGAACATAGAAGCTAAAAGGACAAACATAGCCTGTTCCTCATGAAGCTTATAGTCTAGTAAAGAAAACAAACATTTAAAAAACATTATAGCAAGGAATCTAACCAACCCAAGGTCTTGACACTGATAAAGCAGCATCTTTGCGACCTGAGAGATAGTATAGCAGGTGAAAAGTGGGAGCAGAATGTTCTTGTGAGAGGAAACAGCACATTAAAATGTGTGGTTGCTTTGAAAAGGTAAAAAGAACTTGAGGGGAAGGGGAAAAGTGGTTAATGGTGATACTGGAGGAACGGGCAGTGGCAAGGTCAGGGAGGGCACTTTAAGCGCATTAAGGAATTTGGGCTTTACCCTGAAGACAACGAGAAGGGGCTGAGGGGATGTAAGCAAGGCAGTATCACCATCAGATTTGCATTTTGTAAGAGTCCTCTTTCCTCAATATGGAGCAAGGAGTAGTCAGAGAGACCAGTTAGGAGCCATTGCCCATGAATCCAGGCTGGAGATAATGATGACCTAGACCAAGGTGCAAAAGTGAGGAGGAACAAAGGGAATGTATTCAAGAAAATGGATGTGGTGACGTCATAGGACTGGAAGACAGATTGAACTTGCTTGGAGACATATAGGAGAGAAAGGAATCAAGGTCTCAACAATTGCCCTGTAGGTGTAATTGTGGTGGAGAGCCAAGCCAGATTATTCCCCTGGGAACACAACCAATATTTTCTTTATTGTTTACTTTATTATTATCTTTACCATCATGCTTCAATTATCTTAATTCTCCATGTGGATGATATGTACACCTAGGATACCTACAATAAGAAAGACTCAAAGCACTTTCCAATTAGTAAGTAAGCACTACCTTCATTTCACACATAGAAAAAAAACATAGTGCCGGGCACAGTGCCTCACGCCTGTAATCCCAGCACTTTGGGTGGCCGAGGTGGGCAGATCACGAGGTCAGGAGATCAAGACCATCCTGTCTAACACGGTGAAACCCCGTCTCTACTAAAAATACAAAAAATTAGCTGGGTGTGGTGCTGGGTGCCTGTAGTCCCAGCTACTTGGGAAGCTGAGGCAGGAGAATGGCATGAACCCAGGAGGTGGAGCTTGCAGTGAGCAGAAATCGCGCCACTGCACTCCAGCCTGCGCAACAGAGCAAGACTCTGTCCCAAAAAAAAAAAGAAAAAGAACAAAAGCATAGTTTACACAAAAGGAATATTGGTACTTCGTTCCTTGGCTTCATCTGAATCTTTTCTGAGGACCATGAATAGAAATTGAGACCTGGTTTCCAAATGAGTTTGTTTTCCTAACACTCTACTACTTTATCATTCAAATTGTTGTTTTGCTTCTCAAGCACTGTAGGTTCTGTTAATTTGGGAATATTACCAGAAATCCTAAAAATATACGATTTTGGAGTCCAATAAGCAGACTCTCAAAATTTATTTAGTTGCTTAGTGATTATGCTTATAGCATCATAAAAGCTAAAATTGATGAGAAGCCAGCAGAGCCTATTTCAAAAACCAGTAAACTCTATTCCAATAACTTTCTGTCTACTTCTAAAACTTGAGAGTCAGACCTATAAGACCAGTAAAGGATCAGTGTGAAGGGCAAGATTGGACACAACCCTACAATGCACATTCGTCAATAGCATAAGGTACCTATTTTATGAAGTGAGTATTCTACCTTTTCTAAAAATATATAAAAAGCCACCGTGAAGATGACTTGATGATGTCTATTATCGTTGCTAGTGATATCATTATAAGAATCTACATACTTTGGAAACTCCCCAAAATTAAGTCTCTGTCTTATATGAGATAAAAAGGATGTATGTGGAGAGAAGACATCTAGATGGTTAATGTTTTCTCTTATTCTACAAATAATTCTACTGACAGTGCAATACTGATTCTTCATGTATTTACTCGGTGCAAACAAGAAAGAATTAAAATTTAGAACAGTGTCATCCAAGTGGCACACACATAGAAAAAAACAAACCAAACCAAGTAAGTAGTTGAAGTGCTATTTCAAGAGGACACTATATAAAAACAGATTGTCTAAGAAACTGACTATCTGGGAAAACAAATGGATATTATTCAAAGCTGACCTTGAATGTAATAGAGTATGGAATTAGCAAGTTGAAATATCTAGCAGAAATGTACACAGGCACAAATGGCTATGTGTTCTCACTGCCCTGAAACACTACGGGATTAAACTTATCCTTGTATTATATACTTTTTAACAGAAGTGCTTAACCTTTTATTCCTATGTTATCATTTCACAAATGTGACATCAATTATTCTTAGAACCAAGTCACAAAAGATTGACTCTGGTGGTTTTTATGTGGGTAGAAAGAGCAAGTGTCAAGATGAGCTGCATCAACAGAACAGAGATCACCATTCTAATCAACAGGGTGCTGTTGTGCACTTCATTCACTACAGTTCAGAAAATACAAATTTTTTGAGACAAGGTCTCACTGTGTCACCCATGCTGGAGTGTGGTGGCACAATCTTGGCTCACCGCAGCCTCAACCTCCTCAAGCTCAAGTGACCCTTCTGCCTCAGCTTCCCAGGTAGCTGGGACTACAGGTGCACACCACCATGAGCAGCTAATTTTGTTTTTTGAGTTTTTTATTTTTATTTTTTTATGAGACAGGTTCACTTTGTTGCCAAGGCTGGTGTTGACCTCATGGCCTCAAGCTATCCTTCCACCTTGGCCTCTCAAATTGCTGGGATTACAGGTATGAGCCACCTTGCCAGCCCTCCTCTGAAAAATTGATGTAGAGATCTTCATACCTAGAACTTATACTTTAAGTCACAATCCACTACAAGCCAAGTTTCCAAAATGTTAACATTGATGAGTGAATTCACCAAGGGCTCACTATAACTTTAGTGGTAGTAAAATACCAGAAAAGTCATGATGTCACTTATTTCAAGAGGAGAAAGAGAGGGGTAGGAGAGGAGGAGGAAGAAGAAGAAGGAAGGAAGGAAGGAAGGAAGGAAGGAAGGAAGGAAGGAAGGAAGGAAGGAAGGAAGGAAGGAAGGAAGGAAGGAGAGAAGGAGAAGGGAAGGGGAAGGAAGGAGAGAAGGAGAAGGGAAAGGGAAGGAAGGGAAGGCAAGAGAAGGACACAAAAAAATAAAGATCCACAAACGTGTTCGCAATCTATAATAGAGTGAAAGCAAACTGCCTCAGTCCCTATAAGCCCAAACCCTTTAAAGGTCCATAATAATAATAATAATGGCACCATTTTAATGGTACTTGCTTTACGCCAGGCTCTGTTCTAAAGGTGTCATATATATTAACTCGAGGTACACTATTATTATGTTCACACTACAGATGAGGTTACTGAGGCACAGGGAGGTAAATAACTTGCCCAGAATTACTAAGCAGTGGAATCAGCATCTGAACCTAGACAGTTCTGTCTTCAGGAGCTAGTTGCTGTGTCCTTAGTCTTTATTACAGCATATCTAGATACAGTGCTACTCAAAGTGCTTGTTCATGGAATGTTCATTACTGGTCTACAATGAGATAAGGTGCTTGCAACCAGAATGTAACAACTAGGTCACTAAACACACCTTACAGATAAGCTGACATTATTATAATTATAATAATAATAATTATTATTATTATCATCATCATCATCATTTTGGTGGATTTTATACATGAAAGAAGTAGTGTGCCTGTTTACAGCTTGGCTCAAGTTGCTTATCTCATCTTCAACCAGTAACGGTTCTTGGACTAGCAACAGTCTGCAAATTGCCTTTTTTATTTTTTTGAGAGAGTCTCACTCTGCTGTCACCCAGTCTGGAGTGCAGTGGTGCAATCTCAGCTCACTGCAACCTCTGCCTCCTGGGTTCAAGAGATTCTCCTGCCTCAGCCTCCTGAGTAGCTGGGATTACAGGCACCTGCCACCACGCCCAGTTAATTTTTGTATTTTTGTATTTTCAGTAGAGAAAGGGTTTCACCATGTTAGCCAGGCTGGTCACAAACTCCTGACCTCAAGTGATCTGCCCGCCTTGTCTTCCCAAAGTGCTGGGATTACAGGTGTGAGCCACCGTGCCTGATGGGCAAATCGCCTTTTGAGTGGTGTGACCTTAGAAGATTATCTTCCCTGGATTGAAAGAAGGAAGGGAGCTAACACTTTTGAGCAACAATGTCTCCTTGGCTTTGTCCATGTGATCCTACAGACAGCCCTTTAAGGCAGGAGTTAATCGATGTGCTGAACTGTCTATTTCACAGTCTCACAGATAGTAAGTGGAATAGACAGGATGTGAATGGGGATCGGACAAGTGTCCAAACAGACTGCAGGCTGTGACGTGACGCCTCCCACTTCCAAGGAGCCACTCAGACCAAGAATAAGGAATAAAACAGTTCCAGGGCTCTGGAAAATGTGTGAAATGGGCAAACTTGGAGTTTGCTTTTCTCAGCTTCCAGTCTTGTACCACCACCATCCTCAAGTCCTTTCCTACCCACTCACCCTACAGACATGTCTTTTTTTTTTTTTTTTTTTTGGTGGAGTCTTGCTCTTTCACCCAGGCTGGAGTGCAGTGGCGCAATCTCAGCTCACTGCAACCTCCGCCTCCCAGGTTCAAACTATTCTCATGCCTCAGACTCCTGAGTAGCTGGGACTACAGGTGTGGGCCACCACACCTGGCTAATCTTTGTATTTTTTGTAGAAACAGGGTTTCACCATGTTGGCCAGGTTGGTCTTGAACTCCTAACCTCAAGTGATCTGCCCGCCTAGGCCTCCCTAAAGTGCTTGGATTACAGGTATGAGCCACCGCACCCGCCCAGAGATACCCTCTTTTGATGCATTTAGTCAGATGTGTTTCCTTGAGTTCTTTTCAAATAAAGCTACATGATTTATCTCATCAGACTTCCTCTAGTTTGAGCAATGACAAGTTTTCCATGAGTCCAGTTAATATATGCCCTACTTCCAACTAAGGCAA
This sequence comes from Macaca nemestrina, assembly GCF_043159975.1. Lineage (NCBI taxonomy): Eukaryota > Metazoa > Chordata > Mammalia > Primates > Cercopithecidae > Macaca > Macaca nemestrina. The sequence goes on along the minus strand of NC_092127.1, from coordinate 79,724,336 downwards.
AATACAACGTGCTGTGTGTTTAATCTCACTGCATTCCTATCAGGAACACACCCATTTAGGAAATAGAAATGATACCCCCATCTCCAGGGTATCTGTAAAATGGAGGGGGTGGGAATGGGAGTGGGCTACTTCTCTGTCCCACACTGGTGAGCAGTTCTGGTCTCAGATGTCCCTTCCTTGGACTTCCCTTGGCATCTAAATGGGCTGCCAGGTAAAGGGCATGTGAATCACAGAATCTGCCAGGTAGAATGCAAGTCTAAACTTCCACCTGAAGACCTTTATACCCAAGAGGTGGTCATCTGAGTTCTGCATAAACTTCTTGTGACAGAGAAGTAGTCGCTTAAAATAGTAGATTTGGGTTCTGGAGTCAATTGTCTGGGTTTGAATTGTGGTTCTACCAATTCTTAGCTGTGCATATGGGGAAATTTATGAAACCTTTCTGTCTCATTTTCTTCACCAACAAAACAGAAAACCTACCTTATCATATAGCTGTGAATATTTAATGGGATAATGATATATAGAGAGCACATAGTAATTATTGAAAATTTTTAACTATTACCATTACTCCAGAGTGCAGTAGACTATACATTTCTTGCTTGGAAACTGTGATTCTACTAAAGGAATCTAAAATTATATTTGATTTTTCTTTCCAGCCCTTGTTTATTCTTCTATTCAACAAGTATCTATCATGTTCCTGCTGTGAGTATGTAGAGGGATGGGTGACTTGGAGGGTTAGGAAAGGTGCTGTATTAAATCAATTCATCAGGGTAGTCCTCAATGAGAAGGTGATATCTGAGCAATGATTTGAAGCAAGGGAGTTAACTACAGGGACTCCAAGAAAAAGAATGTTTCAGCAGTGCACAGATGCTATGGTGGGACCCACGTGGCATGTTACGGGAACAAAAAGAGTCCATTGTGACTGGAGCCCAGTGAGTGGGTGGGGGAGCAGTAAGAGAGGAAATCAGAAAGGTGAGCGACAGACCCTCGGAGCTGGTGGGTTTCTATCGGAGGGAAATCTACAGCCCTTGCAGGGATTTGAATAAGGAAGGGAATGATCTGATTTGTATTTTAAATGGATCACTCAGGATGCTAGTTTGAGAAAAGACTTGAATATCTTTCCTCTCCCCACCTCCTTCAGGCTGAGGGGAAAGCAAGGTAGATTCTTGCCATATTGTAGTAGAAAGACGACGGCGACTAGACCAGGGTGGTGGCGGTGGAGGGGACGAGCAATGGTACGATTCTGGGTCTAAAGAAATGGGCCTCGAAAGCCACATGAAGAAAACGTAGGTAGTACAAAACCACAATCAAATGTATCAAATGTGGCTAGCAGGGCCAATAAAGTGAGGACTGAGCATTAGATTAAACCACCAAAAATCAGGGCTAACCCAGACAAGAGAAATTTTGAGGACGCGCCGGATGCAAAAAAATCTCACCGAAGTGGGCTTAAGAAGAATGAAAAGACTGTGTCCAGTCATGATGAGGCACCAGAGACTGAATTTACCCTCCCACCTTAAACCCCTGAAAAACTGGACAAAATTCATGAAACAAAGAATTTTCAGTCAGTGGAAAACACACAGCACAGGACAGTGATCCCTGAGAGCCGGGACACAAATGAGGTGCTCCATATGACTGCCCAGCGAACTCCATAGAGATTCTGGCCACATTGCGCAGTGGGGGACACCAAACAGAGTGCCCCGAGGTGAGGGACAGAGTTGAGAATTCAGGGAGAACAAGGCAGTGCAAGAATTCACAGAGCAGAATAGCACAGCAAAGAGGACTGCTCAAAGAAAAAGCTCTGGAGGCCTGCAGGGGTTCCCTCTAGAGGAGCTTCAACTGAAGAAACTCCCCAAGGCCCAGGAAAGAAACACAGAAAAGAAGCGAGAAATAATTCCCAGAGTCACACAGGACTGGAAATAATTCAAGGAGTAAGAACTGCATGTTTCAATGCTAATGGGAATTATTCAACAGAGAGGGAACAACTGATGATGTAGGAGAGGAAGGGGAGAATTGCTCAAGCAACGTCTCTGTGGGGACAAGAAAGGTGCCTCCACAAAGAAAGGTATGTGCTTGAGATAGTTCTGTCACAGACAAGAAAGTGGTACCTGTGGGTGGAGATGCTGAGTAGTGAGCAGACGCAGTGGTGATGCGGGAACCGTGCAACTTCTCTTATGATCACCTCAGTTTTCTCAGTTAAGCAGAAAGCAGGAGCATCAGCTTAGAAGGAGGATAATGGAGGAGATGCTGAGGAATTGAGGAGAGAGGAGGATGTGTGAAATATTCACTTAGGAGAGTAAAATGAGGAAAAGTCCTAAAGCAACCAGGAACATTTATATGTTTCTATGAGTGGCAGCATTAAGGGCCTATTTGGTCATAAATCTAAAGTGAGGACTTCCCATGCGGTTGTGTTTTTCTCCTGCCATTTGCAGCTGCTCAAATGCAGGTGTGGGATGGTAAGGATTGGATTTCACCTGGGTTGGGGATTTGCTAAGTGAGTAAGATAAAGGGAGAGAGGGGCAAGCAAGCCATGCATCATCACAGTTGACTTTGAATGGAGTCCTTTTTATTTTTTCTCCCTTGAACTGTTATTAAACCAGATCCTCTCTCTGCTGTATTTGTGTCACTGAGTCTTTCAACCTATGGCCATTCTGCTCATATATTTTTATTCCATCACTCATCATTAAAAGCTATTCTTCCAACTGTGGATCAGTGAACTCTCTCTTCTTCCTAGTCACCACCAGAAACATTGAACAGGACAGAGTCAAGGGCAGGTTCTCTTGGTTCACCTCTACAGACTTCTCGTTGGATTAGCAATTTATTTGTCAACATCAAGCTTGGTAAATACATGTAACTAGCTTTTTGTTTAGATAATTCTACCATCATCAAATTAAATATCTCCATCTTTTTTCAGCGACACCAAGAGGGTTTATTAATTGCCTTGCCAAAACCAAAACATTCTGTATCTACAGCATTTCCCCACCTCTCAGTGTAATTTTTTTAAATGTTTTATAAAGTTAGTGTGGCACAACTTGTTAACAAATCCATATTTGCTATTAGCAGTTAATGTTTTGGATTTTTTCCCCCAAGTACTTTAAAACAAGATAGCACTCTTCTGGGTGGGCCAGCTATATTTGCTCAAAGTCGGAGATGGCAGAATTATGATGACTGATGACCAGACTACCTTTCCTGGAACAACCACATACCTCTTACCTCCAAGCTGGTTCTAATTTATTTCAAGATTCACACGAGTTCCTCAAGTAATGGGGGTCTAGGTATAAGTATGCTGGGAAGGCAGTGCTAGTTGCTTCACCAATCTTTCCCTTCTTCTTACTAACTGGACTCCCAATTTTCTTTCTTTCTTTCTTTCTTTTTTTTCTGAGATGGAGTCTCACTCTGTTGCCCAGGCTGGAGTACAGTGGTGGGATCTCAGTTCACTGCAACCTCTGCCTCCCGAGTTCAAGCAATTCTCCTGCCTCAGCCTCCTGAGTAGCTGTGACTACAGGCACACATCACCATGCCTGGCTAATTTTTATATTTTTAGTAGAGACAGGGTTTCACTGTCTTGGCCAGGCTGGTCTTGAACTCCTGACCTCATGATCCACCTGCCTTGGCCTCCCAAAGTGCTGAGATTACAGGCGTGAGCCACTGCACCCAGCCCTGGACTCCCATTTTTGTCCTGGGCAACAATGTGCTAAACTAAAAACAGAAAAAGGAGAAGGGGTTTATATTTCTTGAAGTTTTCTTGGCCAGGTGTGGTGGCTCACACCTGTAATCCCAGCACTTTGGGAGGCCGAGGCGGGTGAATCACGAGGTCAGGAGTTCAAGAGCAGCCTGGCCAATATAGCGAAACCCCGTCTCTACTAAAAATACAAAAAATTAGCTGGGCGTAATGGCAGACGCCTGTAATCCCAGCTACTCGGGAAGCTGAGGCAGGAGAATCGCTTGAACCCAGGAAGTGGAGGTTGCAGTGAGTCGAGATCATGCCACTGCACTCCAGCCCTGGCAACAGACTGAGACTCTGTCTAAAAAAAAAAAAAAAAATTTTTCTTGCGAAGAGTCCACGTCACTGTTTAGGTAATGAGAAAAAAAGCAGGATCTTTGGGGGAAGTTTTGCATTCCGGATACTTATACATGGAAAACACATTTCTCTTCATCATTTCTTCTCTCGTGGAAATAGATGTGAAGCTGGAGGCTGTGAGATGGCAAATATGAGGAGAAAAGTTGCTTGTCCAGGATGGTGAAGTGGAAAGCTAGCTCAGCTTGGTGTGTTGTTGATGTTGTGGGGCTGCTGCTGCAGCCCTGAGCTGCCTGCCTGCAGACTTCTTGTTATGTGAAGACTACAAACCCCCTTTGGGCTAAGTCACTAATGCAGAGTTCCTGTTCTGTGCAGCAGAACTTGTACATATATACATGGATAGAAGCTGGAAAGCTGCCAGTCACAGGAGCAGCCCTAAGAACTGACTGCTCTGTCTCCCCCAGCTCCCAATTGCTACATGGTTTGTCTCTCATGATGTCTATTTATTTTTCCTGAATATTTATTTATTTTTCTTACTCTAACGACTTGCTTTCTTATCTAATCATTCTATCTGTTCTCTGAGTCAAACTTTCTACTTACTAGTAATTTCTGCTCTCATGATTTTAGTTAACCACAGTTCACCCTGCCCTTTCCAACATATCTTTACATCATGATTTTTACCTTTCAGCTCCCACACTAATTTTCTCATTCTTTGTTATTCCAAATTCTGGAGAAGAGTATGGTAGTCCTGTTATGTTTAGGCCACGGGCCAATCTATTGATCGGTCACCCCTGGGTCTGGCGTTCACCTCTAATCCAAGCAGCTGTGGTTTGGGGGATGAATGATTTTAGGAATCCCATAGAAATCATGGCCCTCTAAGGGCCCTTCTCAGCAAAGACTCTGGACAGATCAAGGCTGGCAAGAAGGGACAGAACAAGCATCATAATGTAGCTCAGGTCTGCAACACTGTACCAACAGAAAGCATAGCCACCCCTGCAGACGAAAGCCAATTAAAGTCTCATATTAAATTATGCACATTTCAGAAAACATAACCTAATAAACTATGACTGGGAAATTCCAGGGCTCAAGTCGTAATCCCAGTTTTTCTATTAACACACTATGTGAAAGTTTGAAGATCTCTTTGTGCCTTACTTTCTTCATCTGTAAAAATAGGGAACTCATATCTATTACCTCCTGAGGTTGCAGAGAGGAACAATAAAATTGATTTGCAAAGTGTTTTATTGCCATAAAGTGCTATGCTGAAAACAGCCTGTGTTTAAATAGCCTGATTTGTTACAGTATGTAATAAAGAGTGCTATTTAAAGAATATATTCTAAATAAATGCATTCTTAATTTTCTTTCTGTTGTTACTTTTGTGACACTCACTAAAATCCAGGAAGAATACTCTGATATGTTAAAGTCTTTATTCACACTAAATTTTTCCCTACCCAAAAAATAAAATTCCAGTCCCATAGTCTTAGTTTACTCTTCCACAATTCATTCAGTTAACATTTAAGTATAACAACTAGATCTCTAACTTTATGCTTAAATTTATGGAATCCAAAGTAATGAGTACAGCCAGTACTGACTTTTGAGTGTCACTTATGCTCACCTCTTCCCAGCTCCATCTTCAGTAATGTCATATTGATAGCTCGAAATCAGCTATTTTCAGAGTATTTACACCACAGAAATGAGCAAATGTATAAATGGGATATTTACCTTTCTCCTTTCCAGAGAACTGGTTATTAAACATTTACCAGCACACCACTGGATTTCATGTACCTAGAACTGAAAAACACACAGATACAAACACGCATCATCATCATCATCAACAACAACAATAGAAACAGCAAAACTACACCTAAAAAGCATCAGAGGGATTAATTTTTAAGATAATATACTGTTTCTTCTTTAAAAATTTTTCTATAGGAAAATATTTGCTATAAGTGGATCCAGATATTTTCTTAGCCTAAAGCAAAGATTCTCAAACTTTAGCATGCCATCGGAATTACCTGGAGAGCTCATCAAAACAAACTGCTCAACTCCAAACCTTGAATTTCTGATTTAGTAGGTTCGGGATGGGGTCTGTTAATTTTCATCTCTGACAATTTCCCAGGTGAACCTGATACTACTGACTTAGATGTATATGGGGTAACACAAAACAAACCAAAAACAAAAAGGAAGATTGGAGGATTGCACTGATAAATGTGAATTGGACCAGTGAAAATTTAGTGAAATGTACAGGATTTTTATGAGCCTCTGAAAACTATATGAAATGCCAGTTTTAGGATGCTGGCTATTCTACAGATCGCCTTGTTTCTGGGCCTGAAAATTATATGAAATGCCAGTTTTAGGATGCTGGCTATTCTACAGATTGCCTTGTTTCTGGGCCTCTTCACAGTAAGTGAGGTTACTATTATTTGTTCTGATAGATCTAAAATGCTGTGAATTTGGAGTCGGAGTTTTTACTTCAACAGAAAATCACTTTGCCTCATTGGGCTTCAGTTTCATTATGTGTTAAAAGTGAGAATTAAATTTCATGTTCACAGTTCTGTGTTAATCAGCTATAAAATGAAAAAGAACTCACAGGTTCCTTAACTAATGAAGTTCTGCTGTAAAAATAATAACAATTATAATATATCAGAAAATAAGAAACCAGAATCTCAGATCCCAAAGACATGGATGAACAGGACCTAAAGCAGAGGCAGCTCACAGAATGGAGTTTGAAAACTGGGTTATCCTTGGAACCTAGTGAAGCGTTTACAACCCAGTTACTTTGCTGCCATCTCATCAGCAGGCTCACGGGTCCCAAAAATCTAGTGTTGTAACATTACCATGACCTTGCAAGTCTTCATCTCTGCTTCTATTAATATATCTCTCTCAGCTTCTCCTTCTACTACCAAATGGTCTCTACTCTCCTTTTCTCATAGCTTCTGTATTTCCGTGTAATGTAACTATTGTATACCTCCCAGTTTCTGGCACCATTTTGATGGCAGCAGCAGCCCATCTAGAATGGCCACTGTCATGACACTGGCTGCAGTGTGGGAAGTACAGCTGGGGCTGTGCGCTTCATGGAACCGGTGGGAGCTGGGAACAGGTGGAAGCCCCACCCCCTTCCGTGTTGGCAGGGCGGAGCTTCACCCTCCCCAGGCACAGCTGCAGCCTCGCAGCCATGGCTTCAGACTAAGGTCTCCCTGTGCTCTTGGAGTCTGGGAACAGGCAGGAACCCTGCCCTCCCAGATGCAGCTATAGCCACCCAAGCCATGGCTGCAGACCTGGGCATCTCTGCACTGTTGGGGGCCCAGGAAGACCCCCTGCCCCCACAGGCTCAGAAATGCCTGCTCCTGCTGCCTGGCCTCTCCCTGCTCCCAGCACCCACTTCAATCTCAGAGCAAAGTTGAGGCTGAGCCTGGACGCTGTGACAATCTGGACAATCTCTCCGCAGTGTGTGTGCACGCTTGGAGCAGCACTGACATGCCAGCTTCCTTCCACCTCAGCCCACTCTGGACTTTGGGCACCAATGAGCATGAGAGGCAGACTGAGTCAGGGGTAAGGGCAGCTTGGCACGGGCCTGCAGGCACCCCTCGGCATGAACAGCCTGGGCACCATGAACAGCGGCAGGAAGCAGACAGGCTCCTGGATGAAAAGAGGTGGGTCCCCAGTGAAGCCAGGGAAGGCCTGAAGCTTGGGGGCCAGGCTGCCAGCCCAAGGACAGAAATGGGAACTTATAGTGCTTTTTCTGGCCTGCCCATGACCACCCATGGACGAATCAACATGCACTTCCTCCCTTATGAAGCCCATAAAAACCCCAGAATCAGGAGACATTGGGATAGCCAGATGCAGAGAGGAGCTGCCCTCTCCAGGGTTTCCTCTCTGCTGAGGGCTGAACACTAGTCAGGACACCCCGCTACAGAGAGGAGCTACCCACTGTGAGTCTCCTCTGAGCTGTTCTATTGGTCAATAAAGCTCCTCTTCACCTTGCTCACCCTCCACTTGTCCACATACCTCATTCTTCCTGGGTGCAAGACAAGAATGAGAGACCCACCGAATGGCAGGGATGAAAGAGCTATAACACAGACAGGGCTGAAACATGCCCCTTGCTCACCATATTGCAGGTGACAAAAAAAGAGAAAAGCTGCAGCCCTTCAGAAAGCCCAGACCTAGGAGCTCCCTGAGCCAGGGCTGTGACACTCTTTTTGGGGCTCTGCAGTTCCTGACATCTCCAACCTTCCAGGCACCACCGTGTTCCCCCATGCCAGCCATGGAAGCTGCTTGCTGGATGCCCGGTCCAGCCACAGCCTCGCCCAACCTTCCAGGCGCCACCATGTTCCCCCGTGCCAGCCATGGAAGCTGCTTGCAGGATACCCGGTCCAGCCACAGCCTCGCAGGGAGCCAGCGCTCATGCTGGCACCTGAAGCTACCCGCCCCACCACAGCCAGTATGCCTGGCTGTGTGCAGTGGCCAGACACCACACTTGCTGCCTCACATACCCCTCACCACTCCAGTCATCCTTGGCAGGCATGGGATCCAGGCCAGTAACATGAGGCAAATACAGCCTTCCAGGCTGAGTGGGCCCAGCAGGCCTGAGCAAATCTCAGGCAAAGGCACAGCTGGCCACAGAGGTTTCCAGCTGGTGAAGTGACACCCCAAGAATCGTGTAACAATTTCATTCTTGCCATCTCTATAAGCTTTGCATTCAAAGCCTAATAAAGGATGAGTTTAAATCTACCTTATTTAATGCTACATTCACAATGCCTAGTATACTGCTTGGCACACAATAAGTATTTTTTGAATGAATGAATGAATGAATGAATGAATGAATGAATGCCTCGTGTAAGTCAACTCATAGACTGGCCCACTCCAGACCTATTTATATTATAGCCAAGAAAGCAAGCTTACACATTATGGAATTTACCCAGTTACACATAACAAATCTGAAAATCAGCCTAGGTCAGCAGGAGTCTATGGGTAAGGCTGAGAACATGAATATTTATCTACAGCCATTCACCTTTGGACATTCTTTGTCTTATTTAGACCCAGGAGAGGAAAAAAACTGGGTTGGTTGAGAAGAGAAGTTGATAAAGACCACCCTTACCAGCTGTCTAGGATCATCCAAAAACTTCCACCAGCTGAGTTAGTTTTCAGCCAGGATGTCAGTGAACAATTGTTTGCAAAGACGGGGGTTCCCTTAGAGCAGATTCTGAAACAAAGTTTTGAGTGCTGCAGTTGATGTAGATGTCATCCCAATGAAGGAATAAAGAAATGAGACATGAGGGGGAAAAAATCAGCTAATTAAGATGTGTTTTCACTCTGGCTGTGTTACCCACTCTGGGCAACTGGAACTTAATTGCTCTCTGGAACTCTGCATGTCAAGTCTCAGTTATTCTACCAGACAAGTGAAAGAACTGGGATACATACACCTCCTCCCATCAGTTATGGGTGGGGCTGGAGGTCTGGGAAGGGGTCATTAGATTCCTGGCTTACCCAGCCTGCCCATGTTGCCAGAGAATACCTTGATCAGGTTGTCAGAAGTTAGCGATAATAGTGAACTACAATGACAAGCCAGAGAGAAAATAGGCCCAGGCACTGACAGTGATTATTACAGACTCTCTTCCACCTTATGGTCATGCCTGATAATTCACTGCCCCAGAATTTTAGAATTCCAGGAGACAGCATCACTCTATTTTGTTCCTTAAGTCTGTGACCCACAACACTTATCCACAGCCACAGAACCATCTCTCCAAATCCTCCCCACCCTCAGAAACGTTAGTAGCAGCATAGCTGCCAACCTCTTTTTTTTTTTTTTTTTTCTAATGAGAGGCGAATTTAACAGGCAAGGAGGGGCAAGAAGGCAGGGAGAAGAAAGAAGCGTCCCTGTACAGACACCAAAGCCGAGAGAGGGAACCCCGCCTGCCACAGATACCAGCTAGGTATATATACAGAGGCTGCAGGAGGCGGTGTCAGATTTGCATAGGGCCCAGGGGATTGGTTTGACTAGGCATGTCATTCACATAGCCGGCGAAAAAGCTGGCCCTCCCACCCAAGCCTTTTAAAATACAAATGCAGGGCACCAAGACTTTCTACACACCTGGGGTTACGTGGGGGCGGCCATGTTGCCAGAAACATGTGGCAAACGGCAAGAAGGCCGCTAGAATCGCCATGTTTGGGTGGACCCAGTTTCTAATGGCTTGTATTTGCATATCAAAGGTTGCCTTCCTGGCTATAAGAGCCGGGGCTTTACAAGAAAGTTTTGCGGAGATGCTTTAATAAAAGGAAGACTTCGGGCGGGGCACGGTGGCTCACGCCTGTAATCCCAGCACTTTGGGAGGCCGAGGCAGGCGGATCACCTGAGGTCGGGAGTTCAAGACCAGCCTGACCAACATGGAGAAACCCTGTCTCTACTGAAAATGCAAAATTAGCCGGGTGTGGTGCATGCCTGTAATCCCAGCTACTCGGGAGGCTGAGGGAAGAGAATCGCTTGAACCTGGGAGGCAGAGGTTGTGGTGAGCCAAGATTGTGCCATTGCACTCCAACCTGGGCAACAAAAGCGAAACTCCATCTCAAAAAAAAAGAAAAAGAAAAAAAAGAAAGAAAACTTCCCAAGGACCCCTTTTCCTGTCTATCTGCCTAAAATAATTTCTTAATAACTCCCACAACATTCCCCCATGTGGAGATGCCACACTAACTGCTGTTAGGGGGTTTTGGGCGATGACTCCTTCTGGCTGCTTCCTGCTGAAAAGGGGCCTCGAATGGGGAACAGCAGCTAGGGTGCCTCTTGGGGTGGATCTAAGGGTCCTCCGAAGAATGGCATGTCCGTGTGTAGTTTACAGCACCATTTGGAGTTTGCTTCTAGGCAAGAAGAAACAATTCGAGGTATAGTATTGTGTATACAGGGTCCAAATATCAATACAAGACATATAAGCAAGAGAGGACTTAATAAAGGGGTTGACCAATTCCTTAAAGAAGACTGGAATTTAATAAAGAGGGACTGTAGCCACTCAGGGCTGAAGCCGGCATTTTCCCTGAACCTGTCAATAATTTTGACATGACTTTTAAGTATCTGTAGATTTTTCTTTACTTTACTAGAGGTGTTAATCCAAAAGCCAGCTGCCAACCTTCTGAACGCCACTACAAAATCAAAGTAGGAAATAAGAATCACTATAGCAATTGCCATAAGATAATACAGTTTTCTGCTTACTTGCACTCCACCCAAGCTTCTCCCCTTCACCCATATACTATGAACTCATTGAGAAAAAGTCCTCTCTGCTATTCATTTTTAAATCTCGCAAATCTAAAACAGAATTGAGCAGGTAGTTGGCATTCAATCAGTGTTTCTTAGGTGAATTAACTAAATTGACAAGCCTAGTTCAGATCCATGGCATCACAAAGTCTATCCTCAGAATCCCACACATGCTATCCTGGCCATTTAGTTCCGAAAAAGAGCATGTTCACTACATAATTGGGACTGACTACTTTGCCAAATTCAAGCATCATTTCTGATACTTGAGAACATTGCTGTTTTTCAGTCAAAACTGTGTTGCATACTTTACTAATTAGGAACTGTGAAACTATGGCACTCCAGTTACCATTTTGGGGACAAGAGAGAAAAAAACACTAACAAGATTTTTATTTCCTGAACCCCTGAAAGTATCTGTTCCTAGTGCCTATGGCGTGGGAGTAGCACATCTATTACGAAGGGCACCAAGTACACTCAAGGGAATAGAACTGATTTTTATTTTGTCACTTACATTTACAGGTATCTATTTATTTATGTTTCTCTGGTTGAATTGCTCTTGAGGAGTTTACAATTTAATGTGTGCTTTCTTCTTTTGTAATTCTCCGAAGCCCCTAGTAGAGTGCTTGGCACATAAAGGATTGTCAATAAACCGTGGCTGCTGGGTAGAGTCACCATGCTAAGTAGGTGGAACAACCCTAAACAAGCATTAATTGCTAGAATTTCTTGAGTCCTGAAAGTAGTCAGTGTCTAAAACCTGGTAAACAGGCTGCTCTGGCCACATCAGTGTTCAGGAATGACTAAACATTTCATTTCTGCAGCCACTGAGTTTGTTTTTTAAAGTCATCTCCAATAGCAAATAAACATATAGTGACCTTAATCTTTCATTTTGTGACCCACCGGTATATAATAAACAGTAACCATAAGGTAGGCTCAATGGTTGGTAATAGATAGCGTAAGAGCATTCATTCAAAAGGTTGGCACCGAGAGACTCAAGCTGTGGAAAACAGAACTGAATTCTGTGAGTGCCTATTGGTTAGCACAAGTGAGGTTTCAATAGAGACACATGCTCTCAACCTCTCGAAATATTAATCTCTTTGCTTTTTAAGTCTTCTTTTGGTTACCATGAGTAAAATCAGAAGCAAATATGTGGAGTAAAATAAAAATTAGGAACTCTAATTTCTTAAGAATAACTCCTGCATTGTGATTTGATAGGGTCAGGAGTTAGAAGGAAGGATTCAATTTTCAGCAACTCTGAAAGCCTTGCAGCCCGCCATGTGTTTCAGCTTGGCCTTGATCTGCAGCCGTCCCTGTTTGCTATGTGACAGACAGCTGTTCCCTCCCAGCTCTCCGTGGTCATTCCTCCACCTCACACACCAATCCATGTGTGAAATGAGGCACCAGCAGGAACTGCAGCCCAACATGAGCAGTAGTCTTTGGCTGGAAGGCTCAATATCAGACCAGGACTGATCATCAAAGTATCTCCCCAAGGAAGAGATAAAAAGACAGGCAGAAAACAAAATTTCCTACTATATAAGACTACCAAGAAATAAAGCTTACAATATGCCACAGAAAATCTACTTGTACTTTCTATCATATCTGGTTCTATTTTCAGCTGTTACAGCTTTCCCGTCACCTGCTGGCTCTTTCTGAAATAAAGATACCAGGAGACTGAACCTCCGTGTGGCTTATGATTGAGAGCTCCCTGCTAGAGCACACAAATCACACCTTGCTGTGAGACACCATTGCATCTAGCACATGACTGCTGTTTGTAAAATGTCCAGTCCTCATTATCAGGCTCAGCAGTCTCACCACCAGACTTTTAATTAATATTTTAAGCATCTGTGCTGTTGTGCGTGCCCATGTGCATGTTTATAATACAACGTCCAGTTTGCTTTCGTTTTGTATTTTCTGTTTCTGGAAAATGATGATTGAAATGAGGTAGAAAGGATTGTAAAGCCCAACATACAGAAACTTACCTTTTTCCTTAGAATGACTTATTTTATCTTTTGAATGAGCTAGAGCCTAGTTAGCCATCTATCAGAAACTGAATAGGGAATGCCTACTGCAACTGGAAGGTTGGACTGGTGACCTTCCCTGTTCTTCCTAAATTAGCAATTCTGTGATTGTCCTGTGCTGGGCAAATTGCTATTAAAACATTTTTCCAAGAAAATTATCAAGCTCAAAAGCAGCTGATTCATACTGATAACTGCTAATACAATTGGTATATTTTCTGTTTAGACAGGAAGAGAAGGATAGAGAGGAACAATTCCATGGGACTTGAAAGTAGAGAAATCTATTCAGGCAGCGACTGAGTCTGTATCATAGGTTCACATGTGCAAAGCTGTGTTTACATGGCTGAGTTGCAGTTTTCATTACAGGTCCCATGTTCAGAGCTTTGTAATTCATGCCTAACTTAATGTTACTGACTTTAATCTGGGAAGAAATGTTTCTATGAAAAACTGTGAAATTTATTTTATTAATTTGCTTTAGAGGTGAGAAAACTAATACAAAAGCAAAAAACATAAAGATGTTTTTACATTTCAAGAAGCCTCTTTACCATGTCTAGTTTCACTAACATACCAAATGTGACACTTAAGTCACATTTTCAATTAAGAAAGGAAAAAGGTACATAATCACAGCATTGGCCACCTAAGGGGAGTGCAGAACAAGTCTTGTTGTAAGGACTCCCTAACCCAAAACATTCTTATGCTGGTGAAACCTATGAAAATAAAAAATCTAGGACAACATTGAAAAGTGAAGAAATATTTTTTTTTTTTTTTTTTTTTTTGAGATGGAGTCTCACTCTGTCACCCAGGCTGGAGTCCAGTGGTGCGATCTCGGCTCACTGCAAGCTCCGCCTCCCAGGTTCACGCCATTCTCCTGCCTCAGCCTCCCGAGTAGCTGGGACTACAGGCACCCGCCACCATGCCTGCTAATTTTTTTGAATATTTAGTAAAGACAGGGTTTCACTGTGTTAGCCAGGATGGTCTCGATCTCCTGACCTCGTGATCCGCCTACCTCGGCCTCCCAAAGTGCTGGGATTACAGGCGTGAGCCACCACGCCCGGCCTGTTTTTAATGCAACTAACCAGTCACAAAAGTCGGGGAGAAAAGGGGAACTCTTGCTAACTGCTAGTCCCAAACCTGGAGCAAAGCAAATTTAAAAGATAACTAACTGTATGGACTGTTTATAACAGTCTTGAATGATTTTTAGCACCAGCTGAGAGGATCAGCTTCCTCACCCTATAATGATGCTTCTGACTACCTACTCATAGCACAGGTCGTGGACAATTACCCAGTTGAAAATTATTGCTAAGATAGTCCATTGAGCATTAACAACACATCAGAGACTTTAAAATACATTTTCTGTCATCCAGAAGGGTAAGCGCTTACAGCACCAGAGAGAGTTAAATAATTGATATTATTACTATATCCTATTACACAGATAAGGAAACTGAAGTTCAGAATGGTTGCTTAATGTGCCCAAGCCATACTGCAAATATTGACTGATACAGAATTTGAAACTCCATTTGAGTGACTCTAAAGCACTTGTGCTTCCCACTACACCAGAAGGCCTTTTGGCCACGTCTTCCTTTTAAAGAGAGAGCTCTGCTCTCCCTTGTTTTGTCACGACTGAGAGGAATGGGTCTGCATTCCTTCGAAGTGCATTGCTCTTAAATTAATATAAGGAGTAGAGACTCCTTTCTTTTTCTAATTAAAAATAATAACTAAAATATAATAATCTAAACATCAGAGATTAATGTATTAAAACAGTTGTTCATTGAGATATGGAGGGCTTTCTATTGGCAGAATGTTTTGAGGTACAGAAGAGCTGTTTAATTTTTAGTGTCATTTGTTAGTAGCCCTTAAAGTAAAAACTTTCCAGGTAAAGCTTCATTTGATAATGAGATTAATCAACTACACTGAAAATGGCATTACCACCAAATCACAGATAGGAATCTAGATGACAGCTTCAGAGGGTACCATAGTTTTGATGACTTGGGGAAGAATAGAAAGAGCACACTGGGCAAGGGATCAGAATATCAGGAGGATGTGGGATCTACTCTTGACTTTCTGTGGACTACCATAGTCAAATTTCCTAAGTTCAGTATATCTACAGTTTTTGTTCTGTACAATGCACTAAATAATCTCTAGTTCCACCTAGCTGTAAATACCTATGATATATTCAACATATCCATGTACTGTATAGAAGTTTTGGTTACAGACCACCTTTGAATAGTATTATTTTTTTAAAAAGAATGATTTGAAAAAGTCATCACTGATACTTTGATTACATCCAGATGTTCCATTGATACTGTATTGTCTAGGTTAAATCAATGAACATTCTCTTTCATGTGTTAGTCTACTCAGAGCTAGACATAATATAAGGTTGACTTACAGTTCCACATGGCTGGGGAGGCCTTACAATCATGGTGGAAGGCAAGGAGAGGCAAGTCACATCTTAGACATAGATGGCAGCAGGCAAAAAAAGAGAATGAGAACCAAGCAAAAGGAGTTTCTCCATATAAAACCATCAGATCTCATGAGACGTATTCACTACCACAAGAACAGTATGGAAGAACCACTCCCATGATTCGATTATCTCCCATTGGGTCCCTCCCACAGCATGAGGGAATTATGGGAGTTACAATTCAAGATGAGATTTTGGTAGGGACACAGCCAAACCATATCATTCTGTCCTAACATTTCAAAACCAATCATGCCGTCCCAACAGTCTCCCAAAGTCTTAACTTATTTCAGCAGTAACTCAAAAGTCCACAGTCCAATGTCTCATCTAAGACAAGGCAAGTCCCTTCTGCCTATGAGCCTGTAAAATCAAAAGCAAGTTTGTTACTTCCTAGATACAAGTGGAGTACAGGCATTGGGTAAATACAGCCATCCCAAATGGGAGAAATTGGCCAAAACAAAGGGGCTACAGGCCCTATGCAAGTCCAAAATCCAGCAGGGCAAAATCTTCCAAAATGATCTCCTTTGACTCCATGTCTCACATCCAGGTCGTGTTGATGTAAGAGGTGGGTTCCCATTGTCTTGGGCAGCTCCACCCCTGTGGCTTTGCAGGGTATAGCCTGGCTATTTTCACTGGCTGGCGTTGACTGTCTGTGGCTTTTCCAGGTGCACAATGCAAGCTGTCCATGGATCTACCATTCTAGGGTCTGGAAGACAGTGGCCCTCTTCTCACAGCTCCACTAGGCAGTGCCACAGTAGGGATTCTGTGTGGGGGCTCCAACCCCACATTTTCCTTCCACACTGCCCTAGCAGAGGTTCTCCATGAGGGCCCTGCCCCTGCAGCAAACTTCTGCCTGGGCATCCAGGCATTTCCATACATCCTCTGAAATCTAGGCAGAGGTTCCCAAACCTCAAGTCTTGACTTCTGTGCACCCTCAGACTCAATACCACATGGAAGCTGCCAAGGCTTGGGGGCTTGCACGTTCTGAAACCACAGCCCTAGTTATTCACCTTGGTCCCTTTCAGTCCTAGCCGGGCCAGCTGGGACACAGGGCACCAAGTCCCTAGCCTGCACACAGCAGAGGGACCCTGGCCCAGCCCACAAAACTATTTTTTCCTCCTAGATCTCTGGGCCTGTAATGGGAGGGGCTGCAGTGAAGACATCTGACATGCCCTGGAGACATTTTCCCCATTGTCTTGGGGATTAATTTGGCTCCTTGTTACTTATGCAAATATCTGCAGCCAGCTTGAATTTCTCCTCAGAAAATGGGATTTTCTTTTCTATTGCATTGTCAGGCTGCAAATTTTCTGAACTTTTATGCTGTTTCTCTTTTAAAACTGAATGGTTTTACAGCACCCAAGTCTCCTCTTGAATGCTTTGCTGCTTAGAAATTTCTTCTATCAGATACCCTAAATCATCTCTCTCAAGTTCAAAGTTCCACAAATCTCTAGGGCAGAGGCAAAATGCTGCCAGTCTCTTTGCTGAAATATAACAAGAGTCACCTTTGCTCCAGTTCCCAACAAGTTCCTCATCTCCAGATGAGACCACCCCAGCCTGGATTTCATTGTCCATATCACTATCAACATTTTGGTCAAAGCCATTCAATAAGTCTCTAGGAAGTTCCACACTTTCCCACATTTTCCTGTCTTCTTCTTAGCCCTCCAAACTGTCCCAACCTCTGCCTGTTGCCCAGTTCCAAAGTCACTTCCACATTTTGGGGTATCTTTTCAGCAGTGCCCCACTCTGCTGGTACCAATTTACCATATTAATCTGTTTTCACACTGCTAATAAAGACATACCTGAGACTGGGTAATTTACACAAGAAAAAAGGTTTAATGGACTTACAGTTCCACATGGTTGAGGAGACCTCACAATCATGGTGGAAGGCAAGGAAAAGCAAGTGACATCTTACATGGATGGCAGTAGGCAAAAAAAGAGAATGAGAACCATGCAAGGGGTTTCTCCTCATAAAACCATCCGACCTCTTGAGTTATTTACGACCACAAGAACAGTATGGGGAAACTGCCCACATGATTCAAGTATCTCCCATTATTGGGTCCCTCCCACAACATGAGGGAATTATGGGAGTTACAGTTCAAGATGAGATTTGGGTGGGGACACAGCCAAACCATTTCAGGTGGAATAGAAGCCACTTCAAAATTAATGAACTAACTGTCAAGGCTATCTGTGGAGACCCTGCTCACTGCTACCTCTCTTTCTACTTCCCACATACCCACCAGTGAAAAATATATTGGCTTCATAATTAAGGGGCATTCTATAAAGTACCTGGCTTGTACTCTTCAAAAATGTCAAAGTCAAAAAAAAGAGAACATGGCTGAGGTGCAAAGGATGCAACCATGGGTCTCCTGGAGCTGTTCCTAGTGGAGAACTTCAAGTCATGGCAGGGCTGCCAGGCCATTAGCCCCTTCAGGAGGTTCACCTGCATTGTTGGCCCCAGTGGCTCTGGCAATTATCTTTACCTTTTTTTGGTAAATGTTCATTTCATCTGATGCACAGCTCAAATTCAGATTTCCTCAATTAACTTCAAAATGTTCTTTGAACACTTACACACCGTTGGTGGGAAAGTAAATTAGTTCAGCCACTGTGGAAAGCAGTTTAGGGATTTCTCGAAGAACTTAAAACAGAACTACCATTCAACCCAGTAATTTCATTACTGCATATATACACAAAGGAAAATAAATCGTTCTACCAAAAAAGACATGTGTACTTGTATGTTCATCATCACAGCACTATTCACAATAGAAGAGATATGGAGTCAACCTAGATGCCCATCAATGGAGGACTGGATAAAGAAAATGTAGTACATATGCATGAGGGAATATTATACAGCCACAAGGAAGAACAAAATCATGTCCTTTGCAACAACATGGATGCAACTAGAGGCTAAGCAGATTAATACAGAAACAGAAAACCTAATACCACATGTTCTCATTTATAAGTGGGAGCTAAGCACTGGGTACACATGGACATAAGATGGTAAACTACTAAGGCAGGAGAGAGGGAGAGAGGGAACGGCAGAAAAGTTACCTACCGGGTACTCTCCTCACTACCTGGGTGACGGGATCACTTGTACCCCAAACCTCAATGTCACACAACATGCCCATGTGACAAACCTGCACATATACCACCCTCCCGAATTTAAATAAATTTGAAAAATTTTTTTTTAAAAGAAAGGTTAAGGAAACTATTGCAGATAAAGGAGAATAGAGAAACTTGATAATTAAATGGAACATATGCTGCTGGATTGAATCCTGGACTGCAGGAAAATAGCAATATAAAACATACAAAGTACACTGTTAATAATTTTTAAAAATTTAAATATGGATGGTAGGTTAAATAATAACATAAAATCAATGATAAATTTCCTGAGCATTTTCTGCTGCACTTAAATTATGTAAGAACTCCTTGTGCTTAGTAAAAACACACTGAAGTATTTAGGGGTAAAGCAGCATGATATCTGTAATGTACTCTCAGACTGGGTGCGGTGGTACACATCTATAATCCCAGCACTTTGTGAGGCCAAGGCAGGAAGACTGCTTGAGGCTAGGAGTTCAAGACCAGCCTGAGCAGCACAGTGAGATCCTGTCTCTTAAAATAAAGTAAAATAAGATGAAATAACATGCTCTGAAATGGTTCAGGAAAAAATACATATGAATATATATTTGTACCTATGAAGTTATTTTTATATATATAATATGTGTGTATAGATGTATATATACATTTACAGAGAGAGAGAGAAAATTATAAAAACAAATTAGACAAAACATAAATTATTGATAAATCTGGGCACTAGGTGTATGAGAGTTCCTTGACTATGCTTGTAGCTTTTTAGTAAGTTCGAAATTAATTTAAAATAAAATTATCAAAAAACATTGACTCAGAACAAACTTTTTATAAACTATGCTATTAACTACTTTATGGGTAAATATCTATTGTCCTACATGCCCAACCAATGCACCATCCCAATATATCCTATCTTCTGTGAATAATATCCTCCTGTGTTTTTAACCTGCTCCTTCTCTTCCTCCCTTTATCTCGAACTCAGAATACTTTATCCCCTATTCTAACCATGTGAATGACATGTCCTTACAAGACATGGCTACAGCTGCTTGGCCTGTGGGTAAACACTCGACCTAAGATGAGCCAATCTAACAATCTCTCCATGATTTTACACTGGGTTACAAAGGAAACCCAAACCTGTTATTCTTTGGTGGTTGTCCTTGTCTGGATTGTCTCAAAATCTCACTCTGAGACAAGGATTTGGATTCCATCAGTTTAGTTGGGAGCTGATCCCAGGAAGCATGGTAAGAGAGTGTGGAAGTGAGAAAGGGAAAGGAGAAAGCAATAATAAAAGATATTCAGTCCTGCTGAGCACCCTCTAAGAGGCCTATAGAACAAAACTCACAATGCTCTCCCTGCAGTGTAAGGAAACATATTTATGCACACATTCCCATCATCTGTGGCTGAGTGTTACTCCTGGGCCTATTAATCACCTGCCACTTTTGTCCTACCAACCCAGCCCATTTCCCCCAGCCCCCAGTCAGAGAACATCCTCAGGCAGAAAGATGTAGGTGCTTGAGGTAGCAGGCCTGGGACCCATAGATGAACAATTGTCCAACAGCAAGTAACCTCAGAGATGGGCCGAGGGCACATGTTTAGGGCAGCAGCAGTGTCTGGAACAGTGGTTAGCAGTGGAGGATTCGGGCAATTGTCAGTGGGCCATGCTTCCTGCCACATGGAGGAATCTGGTCTACAGTGACAGGGAAGGAGACTTGCAGAGAAAGAAACAAAGACCAAGGTGCTGACAGCAATTGAAAACCTGGTTCCAATTTTTCTTGAGGCCCAAGCCACAGCTTTGCCTGTTCAACCTTTTCTTGGAATCAGTGAGTAAATAAAATCACCTTCATAGCTCAACAAATTTGAGTTGAGTTCCTGTCACATAACCAAAAGCAATGTATTAAACTTAAGATATTGTCATCGACATCCCTGTGATGAGATTCCAGTACTGTCACCCTAAAACCCCATCGTATAAATATGATCAGTATAGGCCGGGCGCGGTGGCTCAAGCCTGTAATCCCAGCACTTTGGGAGGCCGAGACGGGCGGATCACGAGGTCAGGAGATCGAGACCATCCTGGCTGACACGGTGAAACCCCGTCTCTACTAAAAAAAATACAAAAACTTAGCCGGGCGAGGTGGCGGGCGCCTGTAGTCCCAGCTACTCGGGAGGCTGAGGCAGGAGAATGGCGTAAACCCGGGAGGCGGAGCTTGCAGTGAGCTGAGATCCGGCCAGTGCACTCCAACCTGGGCGACAGAGCGAGACTCCGTCTCAAAAAAAAAAAAAAAAAAAAAAAAAAATATGATCAGTATAGAGTAACAATTATAAAAACTTCACCTCTAACCTCCATATTTTTCTCAGTAGCAAGGTTTTCTTTTACTTATTTTTAAGTTGGGACCATTTTTAAATTGCCTCAGATATGTTCTTTATTTATCCACGGCTACATATATCTTTTTACAACCAAAACTAATCAGACTTGGTAAAACATTCTCCATCTATCTTGAGGATAATTTTGTGGAAGAAGTATTAAATAGTATCTGTTTTTAGAAAGGACTTGACATTTTTGAAAGAAATGTGTTTACTGGGTATAAATTTTACACTGACTGAAAAAATGTCTGGTGGTAAAAGAAAACTAAAAGGAAGTGAAATACAATTCAGCCTAGAAAAACAACTCAAATAATTTATTTTGGGGGCAGGAAACAAAAACATGTTTATTTCCTGATCCTGAAAATACAGCCGTGTTTTGAGACCAAGGAAGATGGATGATTTAATGTGCAGCTAAGTTGAAAAAAGTGAAAAAGAAAAAATATCAAGATATACGCAACACACACACTTACTTTATAGACAACCCATTAAGAAACAGTCCCCAGCACACATTTTTACATTTCTCATGAGATTTTGAAATTTGTGCTGCAAAAGCATATGTGGAATATATGCAAGTTAAGACACAGTCGCATCAATAGCACAGGAATGCACGCCATGCGGTGACAGTCATCACCAGGTTCTCCGTATTTCCCACAGGGGCTATTTAACAATGAAGAGTCTATTGTTCAGGCTCATTTTTCCTTCCTAGAATAATATTTCAAATGATTATACAGGATATTTTAGTATATAAGAAATACCCTAAAAGCAATAATTGTGGATAGTAACAGTTTAAATAAGAAACTCTGTTTCATGAGGTTTTCACAGACCAGTCATTCTCTTTCCTTTTTAATTTGCTTCCTATCTATTTCATTATGGCTGTATTTACACAAACAGGAAATTGAGAGTTTAATTTTGAAAATACGGAATAGCCTTACTAGATTACTTATATCAAAGCAATCATCTGAATAAAATTTATTTTGAAAGGCAACTCAAAAGCAAGTTGTTTTCCTGAATTATCTCGAAAGCGCTCAAATTTGTAATTCAGTGGTCCCCAACCCCCGAGCCACGGACCAGTGCTAGTACCTGACCTGTTAGGAACCGGGCGGCACAGCAGGAGGTGAGCAGCGGGCGGGGCAGTATGACGGCCTGAGTTCCGCCTCCTGTCAGATCAGTGGCGGCATTAGATTCTCACAGGAGCGCGGACCCTATTGTGAACTTGCACATGCGGGGATCTACGCTGCGAGCTCCTTATAAGAATCTAACTAATGCCTGATGATCTGAGGCGGAACAGTTTCATCCTGAAACACCACGCCCCACACACCCTCCCCACGGAAAAATTGTCTTCAGCGAAACTCGTCCCTGGTGCCAAAAAGGTTGGGGTCTGTTGGAATTCATTCTGTCAGAAGAGATATAGCCTGAATATAATTTTTACTATATTATTCTTTGAATATAGTGAATGATAAAAGTTAATGCCAACCTCTTATTTTATAGACAGCCAGTGCAAACTTGGTTCTCATTTCTCTTCTTTATTTTCCATTTCTTGGTGCAAGATATCTAGAGTTTCTGTTGGAAAACAGTATAGAGAGGTGTTAAACACAGGAGTTTTAGAATCACAATAACTCACCCTCTATACGCCTCAGTTTCCACATCAATAAAACTGGGATCTTAAGAGTACTTTGATTTATAAAGTTGTAGTAAGGATCAAATAAGATACATCTAGTAAAACACTTAGAAAGTATTTGAAAACAGGATCTTGAAGAAATATTTATACACCCGTATTCATAGCAGCATTATTCACAATAGCCAAAAGTGGAAGCAACTCAATGTTTATCAACAGATAAATGGATTTTAAAAAAGAATGTATGTAGTATACACATAGGATGAAATATTGTTCAGTCCTAAAAAGGAAGGAGGCTGAGTGGGGTGGCTCATGCCTGTAATCCCAGCACTTTGGGAGGCTGAGATGGGAGGATTGCGTGAGGCCAGGAGTTCAAAACCAGGCTGGTCAACATAGTGAGACGCTATCTCTAAAAAACAAACAAGCAAAACCCCACAGAAATGGTGAGATTTCTCTTGGCCAGGCACACTGGCTCTTGCCTGTAATCCCAACATTTGAGAGGCTGAAGCAGATGGATCACTTGAGGTAAAGAGTTCAAGACCAGCCTGGCCAACATGGTGAAACCCTGTCTCTACTAAAAATACAAAAATTAGCTGGGCGTGGTGGCACATGCCTGTAATCCCAACTACTTGGGAGGCTGAGGCAGGAGAATCACTTGAACCCAGGAGGTAGATGTTGCAGTGAGCCAAGATCGCGCCACAGCACTCCAGGAAAAAAAAAAAAGAAGAAGGAAATTCTGATGCATGCTACAGCATAGATGAAACTTGAGAACATTCTGCTAAATTAAATAAGCCAGTCACAAAAAGACAAATACTATATGACTTCACTTACAAAAAGTTACCTACAATAGTCAAACTCACAGATAGAAAAGAGAATGGTAGTTGTCAGGGGACAGGGAATAGAAAGCTATTGTTTAATGGGCAGAGATGTGTTTTACAAGATGAAAAATTCTGGAGATTAGTTGCATAATGATGTATCTATACTTAACACTATTGAGTTATACACATAAAAATGGCTAAGATGGTCAATTTTATGTGTATTTTACCACAATAAAAAAGAAAAAAATGGAAAACAATTTTTTAATAAGATTTTATTTTACCTTCAAACAAAATCAACTCCCCACTTATGGCATAAAGAGCTGCGGTAGAAAAAAGCTATTGTTTTTCTCTTTGTTTTTGAAATGTTCTGATTCAGGATAAGGCAGTTTATATGTCCTATAATATCAGGTAGCTATTTAACAAATATAGTAGCAAGCCTCTGGGTTCAAATGAAAGCAAGCAATTAAGTTTTTTCTAGGGTTCTTCAGGGGGCCCTGGGTGGGGACAAGTCCTGTGAGAAAGGAAGTACCTGAAATTAGATATGCAAACAGAGATCACAAGCACAAGTGGTGTATTCTCCGCGCTGCGGGGTGGCACTATAAAAACTGGCAGCCAACCTGTTAACTGTTTATGTAAATAAGGAAGGCTACTACCGATTCTGGTTCTTGGTCCAGCAGTAGGTCACTGTAAACGCTCCACACAAACTCTCCATAACAAAAAGAGTAAAAAGAATAAGAAGTGGCCACATTCAAGCACAAGAAGAATAAATAATATCCACCAGACCTTTGGTATTCAAAGCTCACATCAACTATTCTGACAGCAGGGGTACTGCCAGGAGCTACAGTGATACTGAGTCATATAATATGACACAAAGAACACAATAAAGTAACCTAACCACTGGGGAAGGGGCTATGAATTCCAAATAGCTTGGAGTAAACTTAACAAGAAATATGCAGTGCTGACATAAAGAAAAATATAAATTTTATTGGATAATTTAAAAGAAGTTCTAAATAAATGGAGCAAAATACCTTGTTCTCAGATGAAAATAATTGATGTTTTAAAATTTCAAATCTTCCAAATTTCATTTATAAATGTAATATAATTCCATTCAAAATTTTAACTCCAAAATTATGTAACAAAAGAATAAATAGAAGAATTTAAACTATTAGACAAAATATGTAGACAACTTAATTCTGGCATGATACTAGACAGATCAATGAAAAAGATTCCAAATCCAGTGACACATCCAAAATACATACAAATTTAAAATTAGTCAAGTGCTTTTTTAATCAATAGAGAAAAGGTAGATTTTCAATAAATAACTGGTTTAAAATTTTGTTAATTCTGAAAAAAAGTTAGATTCCTTACCTAATACCACGTTATCCTATATTTGTGTATTTCCCCTGTGATTTCAATCACACATGGTGAGAATGCGATCAATGCTTTTCTTGTGTAAATTTTTATTTTTAAAAAAAGATAAAAAGAGAAATCAGATGACCAATATAACTTTGAAAAAACATTCAACTCATTATAATTTAAAAGTGCAAATTAAAATAATGAGATATGAATTTAGCCCATCAAATTGGCATTTTAAAAAATGATAGCCCAAATGCCAATGAGAGTTCAAGGAAGGGGGCATTTCCATTAACTGCAGGTGAGAATGCAAATTGGTATAATCTTCTAGGGAGCAATTTGGCAATATACTTCCAAAAATTTTTTTTAACAAGATCAGACCTTTTTACCCAGTTTCCACTTGCGAAATATGTTTAAAAAATAATGACTTCAATATCTATAAATATTGTGGACTTTGTAACCTCAAATTCTTCCTCCTCCTGGAAAACAACCAAAATGTTGTATTTAAAATAAACTTCTTGGCCGGGCGCGGTGGCTCAAGCCTGTAATCCCAGCACTTTGGGAGGCCGAGACGGGTGGATCACTAGGTCAGGAGATCGAGACCATCCTGGCGAACACGGTGAAACCCCGTCTCTACTAAAAAATACAAAAAACTAGCCGGGCGAGGTGGCGGGCGCCTGTAGTCCAGCTACTCAGGAGGCTGAGACAGGAGAATGGCCCGAATCCGGGAGGCGGAGCTTGCAGTGAGCTGAGATCCGGCCACTACACTCCAGCCTGGGGACAGAGCGAGACTCCGGCTCAAAAAAAAAATAATAAAAATAAAAATAAAAATAAAATAAACTTCTTTTTAAAATGCTGGGGAAAAGAAGAATGAGGAGGAGGAGGAGAAGAGAAAGAGGGAGGGAGTGGGAGGAGAGAAGGAACAAGAGTCAGAGGAAGTGGGGAGGCGGTACAGAGAGAAACATAAAAGAGAACAAATAAGTGTGTGAGCTAAAACTTCAGCAGGAGAGAAAAGATTTATTCTCAAACCTTTCCTCAAACCCTCCCACCCCCCACCAAAGTCAAGCGTTGTTACCAGTTTCTTGTGTATAGTTACAAAGAGTCTATGTTTATAATTGCAACTATGCATTTGTAGACTTAAAATCCATGTGGTAGCATACTATTCTCCACCTTGCTTTTTTCTACTCAAAATGAAATGATTTCATTCTTACACAAACAGAACTTTCCTGTTCTTTTTTACTTTTTAACCAATTCACAGCACTCCATTTAATGGCTGAACTATAATTATTTAACCAATGTCCTATGGACAGGCATTTAGATTATTGCCAATCTTCATTTTAAATAAAGCATCTGGTGGCTGTTACCATTCCCTGGCATTCTTTGGCTTGTAGCCACATCACTCCAATCTTTGCCTCCACATTCACAATGACTTTTCTCCTGTGTCTGTCTTCTCCTCTGCATGTCTCTTATAAGGATACCTGTCATTGGGTTTGGTCTCCATCTGGATAATCCAGGATAATCTAATGTCGACATCTTTAATTAAATATGCAAAGACCCCCTTTTTTTTTTTTCAAATAACTTAGCAGTCATAGGATCTGGGGATTAGAAAGTAGAATATCTTCTTTGGCACCACCATTCAGGCCATTACAGATGTAAAGTGATTATGTTGAGTAGACAATGAGGTATATGAGATTAGAATTCAGGAAAGTGATCTGAGTTGTAAATATGTAAATTTGGAGTTATCATCTTATAGATGTTTTTAAGCTATGAAACTGAAGGAAATCACTTAGGAAGAAAAGGAAACACATAGGCACCATACCTCGGGGCCCGACATAATTTAGAGGCCAGAAAAACAATAAGAATCCAGCAAAGAAAAGAGAAAATATGTGGCCCATGAGAGAGAAACTTGTCTGCTTTGATCACAGACAAAACAGACTGTTTTGCCTTTATTTTAAATGGCTCCTAGCATCTAGAAAACACTTCAAAAAATATTTCTCAAATAATTATTTTTGATTGGATGGCCAGTGAGGTAAGAAAAACAAAACAAAACAAACAAACAAACAAAAAAACTAGACAAGTGTGGAATCCCAGATTTCAAGGAAAGAAGGTTATTTTCAAAAAGGGACCCTTCCTTTTCTGGTTGCAGAGCTGCACAGTAGGCACTCTTGTCCTCACCAGCAGCCTTGCTGTCCAAGGGCCCTCTGCAGTCTGTGTGGGTCTTGGTGCACCGCAAACGGGCCAACACTTTCAACAAGGTGAATGGATGACTCTGGAAATGACTGAGCCAAGCACACTGCAACAGAAGCAGAATCTGTTCTGCTTCTGGACAAAGACCAATTCACTGGTATGCCCATGGGTCAAATAACCTAGATTTACAAAATCTGCCAGTTGATCTCCAAAGCCTATTACCAGAAAAACATGGATGAGGCTTTCAAGAAGGCGATTGAAGATATCCTCACCCAGTACGATCAGCCCCTACTGCCAGCTGACTCCCCTCATTGCAAATCCAAGAAATTCAGAGGCCCCGGTGGCTGTGTTGGCCACCAGAAATCTTACCAATAAGCCCTCCATGAGAAACAGGGAAACAGGGTTCACTTTTTTATTAAACAATGATTGTGGGATTTTAAGGTTTAAAAAAAGGGGAAAGGAGGGACTCTTTCAAGTTAAGATGATGTGAACATAGACACCTATTTTTCTCCTTCCTAAAAACCCACAGAAGTATAATAAATGAGTTTTGTTTTATACCTAAACCTACTAGTGTAAGGAAAATAGTAAAGGATACAGCAGCAACAAAATTTTGGAAGTTGGCAAGCTAACCAATGTGTGATAACTGATTTAACACTCCTGAGAAATCCACATCCCTAGCTGGCAACAAGGAAAGTTCAAAACCAACATAATTTGCACCATAGTCCTCAAAATGATCAGAAACTGGCAACACCGGAAAAATCTAAAACTGAGTGTAAAAGCAGGTTTCTAAATAAAGAGATGTGGGTAAAGTTGTTTGAGAAGCAGTTAGATTCCCAAATCCCCGACCCCAACCTAGAGGAAACAGAGGAGGGATATCTTGAGACTAGGCATCTGGTGATCCCACATCTAGTGCTAAATGCAGGCAGCACGAGTCTTCTTCCCCAATCCGACCCCCAGAATGCTGGCAGCCAGACCTTTATCCTCCAGAAGGGAAAGAGTAAACCTCTTTTCTGCAGAATCTGACCTGCTCAAGAGCAAGACCTGGATACTAACTGCAGAGGTTCCTCTACAAATGGCCCACCCAGATTCCACTTCAGTGAAGCTCCAGGTTAAGTCTTTCCCACAGGCTCAGTGTGCCCGTCAGTTTTTCAGTCTCACACTTTACTGATCATGAGCAGAGAGCAAAGGAATTAGAAGCCCAGTGAAGAAAGCCTCTTTCAACAAGATGGAACCCAAAATAAGCAAACGAAAAAAGGCAACTTTGGAGGAGAGAGAAGCTTCAAAAATATGTTATCAAAAAGAAAAAGAGAGAATATATTGCATCCATGAAACAAAAAAAAGATGCCATAAAAAAGAAACATTCAGAGAATTAGAAATGTACTCTAAGACATTAAAATATAATAACAGAAATGGAAACTGTTATAGGTGGATAGGAAGAGAAAGTTGAGAATATCTGTCAGGAAAGTGGAACAAAAAATCAAAGTGATGAAAAACAGAAAGGAAAGAAAGTTAGAGCACCATTCTAAGAGGTCCAACATCTGAGTAATGGGGCAAAGAAATCATCAATGAAACAATTCAAGAACACTTCTTGGAAGCAAAGAACATGAGATTACAGATAGAAAAGTTCCACAGAAAAACAGGCACAACAGACATATCATAAAATTTCAGAACTCTAAGAAGAAAAATAATCTCCTAAACTTTCAGAGAGAATAAAACAAATTACATGCAAAGGATTGGAAATATGATCCTTTATCTTTTTTAGAGACAAACACTGAATATTTACAATAAAACAGAGTAATTCTGAATTTTGATTTAAAATAATTAAAAGTTGGCCATGCATGGTGGCTCACACCCATAATCCCAACACTTTGGCAGCCCGAGGTGGGCGGATCGCTTTAGCCCAGGAGTTTGAGACCAGCATGGGCCACCTGGTGAAACCCCATCTCTACAGAAAATTAGCCAGGCGTGGTGGTGCACAACTGTAATCCCGACTACTCAGGAGTCTGAGGTGGGAGGATCCCTTGAGGCCAGGAGTTCAAAGCTGCAATGAACCATGATCGCACCACTACACTCCAGCCTGAGTGACAGAGCCAGACCCTGCCTCAAAAAAGGAAGTAAATAAATAAATAAAATAAAATAATTAAAAGGTCAGAAGTGGGGGATATGCTGTAGAGGCAATGCAATTGGCTATAAGTTGACAATTGTGGAGTGATGGGTACATGGAAATTCATTATATTATATATTCATCATATAATTCTCTTTGAACATATTTTAAATTTTCTATAATACAGATTTCTTTTTATAAACAAAGAAGGAATGATAGGAATGATTTCGATTTCTTAGCAACACTGGAAGCAAGAAGACAATGAAGCAATGGCTTCAAAATCCTGAAAGAAAAATTCTACTATTTCCAAAGTAGAATTCTATACCGAGACAAACTGTAAATCAAGTGCAAGGGAAGTGCCCAAGTAGATGAATTGGCCTTAGCTGAATCAATGGCTGTCCATCCATTTCTCTTGGAAGCACGACAGAGTATTTGGATACTGAAACAAGTAGGTCTGTATATTTGATAATGGAAATAGGAGGTATTTCTCTTTAATGTGCTTCTGATCGCTTTACTTTGAGGAGCTCATAATCTAATGGAGCATATGGACGTATAAACAGGTAATGTTTATGTGTACCAAAACAAAATATACTAAGTTCTCCAGTAGAGCTATGTCTAGCAGCTTATGGGACTCCAGCTTTGTGGCTCAAGAAAGGATTTATGGAGCAAGTAATGCCTGAGATGAGCCTTAAAGAATGTGTAGTAGTTACACAAGTAAAGAAGGAAAGAAAAAGGATTCAAGGTGGTGAAATCACCATTAATAAAGGCACAAAGGAATGAAACATCATGATGTATATAGAATACTAGCACAGAACCAAACACAAGGCTGGGCCCCGTGGTTCACGCCTGTAATCCCAGCACTTTGGGAGGCCAAGGCAGGAGGACCACTTGAGGCCAGGAGTTCGATACCAGCCTTAGCAAGATAGCAAAACCTCATCTCTACAAATATATATTTTTTAAAAAACTAGCTGGGTGTGGTGGCATGTGCCTGTGGTCCTAGCTGCTCAAGAGGCTGAGGCAGGAGGATCGCTTGAGCCCCAGCAGTCAAGGCTGCAGTGAGCTGTGATCATGCCACTGCACTCCAGCCTGGGCAACAATAATGCTTATTGGCACGGACCTGGCATATCTAGTGTGACTAGAGATCATAGATGAAATTAGAAAGTATTATGCAGTTATTTGTAATCTGAGTGTTGGTTTTATTGTCATGAAACAGCAGAGTCAAGAAACAAGATGCTGGCCAGGTGTGTTGGCTCACATCTGTAATCCCAACACTCTGGGAGACCGAGACTGGCGAATCACTTGTGGTCAGGAATTTGAGACCAGCCTGGCCAACATGGCGAAACTCCATCTCTACTAAAAATACAAAAATTAGCCAGGCATGGTGGCACATGCCTGTAATCCCAGCTACTCAGGAGGCTGAGGCAGGAGAATTGCTTGAACGTGGGAGGCAGAGGTTGCGATGAGCCAAGATCTCGCCACTGCACTCCAGCCTGGGTGACAGAGCAAGACTCCAGAAAAAAGAAAAGAAAAAAGAAGAAAGAGAGAGAGAGAGAAGGAAGGAAGGAAGGAAGGAAGGAAGGAAGGAAGGAAGGAAGGAAGGAAGGAAGGAAGGAAAGAAAGAAAGAAAGAAAGAAAGAAAGAAAGAAAGAAAGAAAGAAAGAAAGAAAGAAAGAAAGAAAGAAAGAAAAAAAGAAAGAAAGAAAGAAAGAAAGAAAGAAAGAAAGAAAGAAAGAAAGAAAGAAAGAAAGAAAGAAAGACAGAGAGAGAGAGAGAGAGAGAGGGAGGGAGGGAGGGAGGGAGGGAGGGAAGGAAGGAAGGAAGGAAGGAGAAAGAAGAAAGAGGAAGAAGGAAGGAAGGAAAGAAAGAGAAAAGAAGGAAGGAAGGAAAGAAGGAAGGAAGGAGGGAGGGAGGGAAAGAAGGAGGAAAGGAAGGAAGGAAGGAAGGAAGGAAGGAAGGAAGGAAGGAAGGAAGGAAGGAAGGAAGGAAGGAAGGAAGGAAGGAAAGAAGGAAAGAGAAAGAAAGAAAAGTGCT
Organism: Macaca nemestrina; assembly: GCF_043159975.1. Classification (NCBI taxonomy): domain Eukaryota; kingdom Metazoa; phylum Chordata; class Mammalia; order Primates; family Cercopithecidae; genus Macaca; species Macaca nemestrina. The sequence goes on along the minus strand of NC_092127.1, from coordinate 79,693,067 downwards.
GAAAACTGTATTCTGCAGTAGGAGTTAAGGATCTAGAAAGTTTAGGAAACAACCGAGATGGTAAGTTCCTTAGCATCTTTAATGTTTCTCCTACCAATGGACTTCTACACTCAGTCTTAAGAATAGTCTGACTGGCTCACAGTTCACAAATTTTTTTACTAAGGTTGAATTTAGCCATGGCTTATATATCATTTATTTAATTCAGCAATGTTTATCATCATTTATTCATTTGCCAGTTGATTCTACAAAAAATTTTAAGCACCTATTTGTATAGACACTGTTGACATAAAACAGTCTTTGTGGTGTCGGTAGTTCAATGAGAGAGGCAGATGCTAAAGAAATATAGGCACACTTAATACATAAAAAGCACTTTTATGTGGCACAGAGTCCCTGCCGTATGACCCAACCAGAAGGTTCAAGTATTTCAGTACAATTGAGGTCAACTTCAATGTTAAAAATACTTCCTAAGTACAACAGTAATTTTTAGTGCATATTATATACACGGGCCACGAAAGAAAAACCCTAATTTGAACTTTATATTTGTTAATTTTTAATGAAAATACTAATTACTCCTTACCCATTTCTGTGAAACTCTGAATTTTTACTTGTGATGAGTCCAGGTCTATTGGATAGACGTTCAGCATTAGTAAAATGACAGAACATGTTACAGGGAAAGTATAAGAACATACAGATTCATTTTCTTTTAAGTTTGAAAAAAAGGAGTCTTTGACTCAAATGGAGCTTCTGTTTGGTGAATTAATGGGTCACCATAACCAAATAATTGTAAGTCACAATTTAACTGAAAACCAGAGGGTAAAAATAGCAAAGACTAAACATATAATATCCTTCTTTCTTCGTCTTTGCTTCTGAAAGGTGTGTCTTTCCTGAACTATGAATCACTGCCACAGACTTTGCAAATTCGTTCCGTAAGAGGGAAGTACCAGAGCAGCAGTAATGTTCTCATCGCGGGCTTTGCTGCTTTGGAGGGAAGAGGGGCACAGTCCACAGCTTAGATAACTCTCATTCCCCACAGGTTGCATAAAAAGGAAACTATTAAAACATAAATATTCTGCATTATTTCACATTACCTTTGCACAATAACTGTGATGACTATACTAACAGCAGGCGTGATCTTATTGCCTCCTTTCTTCTTAAACTTGAGTCTTGGGTATCATCATAATCAACATTATAAAGCTTCCAACATCTCAATCCTAAAAAGTAAATGAAAGCATGGTCCATAAAATTTACAGCTTATGCTTAGTATTTTGGCAACCATTGGTACTCCATAGGTCTGAAAGTAAAATAAATAGGGCTTGAATTTTGAGTCAAAATCAAAATTCTTTTATGACTTGGCTTGCTACATAATTCTGATTTCTACAGAAAAATTTCTGAAAAATTTTTGGTAAAATTCTGCTTGCTAAAAGTTTTTTACCAAATTCCCAGATTAATAATTGTTATCTTAGCCAAAACTTTTTCAACATTGTTAAAACATAGCATTGTCTAAAGTCTCTCTCTCTGTGTGTGTGTATATATAGATACACACAGACTTTATTTATAATTTTTGCATGCCCTAAAATTTCTGCTTATGTATTCTTTCTGATTGTTTTTCCAAAAAATTAACACCCACATTGACTTATTAGCTTCTCTCCTAAGATCGTTGTCTTTCCATATATGAAACAAAGTTGAAAAAAATAGCTTATTTTACATCATATAGTAATAAGTTAAGTATCATATATATTCTTCTTTGTCTTCCCAATAACAATTGCTTGAACAATGATGAATATGAATTTGTGGGTGGGATTATTATTACTTTGTCCTTCTTTACCCTCTTTTGCATAATTCAGGGTACAATGTACTTCTTTACCCTCTTTTGTGTAATTCAGGTACAGCAGCACCACATAGTGGACATTTTGGTACTTCTCTGTGAAGAATCATTTCACTTACCTTCAAAGTAGGAAATTGGTTTGCTTTAAGGAATGCAATTTGTGTGGATATTGCTGACGATTATCTCTCTTAATATTGCTCTGGTGAGCAAATGTGAAGTTACAGATTTTACCTAATATAAGAATAATATTCAGCCTCACAATTATTGTGAAAAGATAAAAGAGAAGTATTTTAAAATAAGTGTGAAGATACACATAAGTCTGTGTTTCTAATTTACCATGTAATACTAATTATATCCTAAAGTAGACTTTGTAAGGGAAGCAAAACTAATGCTTAGATTTTTAGTAATAATAATTCTCAGAGTAAGCCATTCATCCTCATCCACATTCCTACATATCTATAGAAAGATGCCTAATAGAGGTAATTATTGCTGTTGCGATTAAATCAAGGCACAAAGAAAAAAATAATCATGTATGCTATCCCAGGAGTTGATATGTAAATCCAGTTAACAAAGAGAAAAGTTATGCTAATATTAACATTCTCATTTTCTTTTGCCACAGTAAGTTTGGATTTGTCAGACATCAATTAAAATCAGCATGGGAGCATGGATTTTGCACATTCATGGAGAAACATAAAGAGCTGCCATCTAAATGCAATAATACAGTATTTACTATTGTTTTAAGACTCACACCACTTTTTGTCCCAGAATAATTTATCCTCCCTGACTCAGAGTACAACTCCCTGGTTAGATTGGATCAGAAACAAATTGACAACCCAGAGAGGAAGCATTGTGTAGAAGGGGCAGCTTACCCCCAGCCGCATGCTTTAGGGGCTTCACCCAGTTTGTTCATAGAATCAGACTCACTGGAAATATTCAGGACTTAGAATGGTGCAAGGTGAAAAGGAGGAAATGGAGTCATTTGCAAAAGATAAAAAACATAGTCACTTCCACAGAGTTCAATCATGCAATTACTTGTTGAATTAACCAGACATTTCTCAGTTAACGTCTACATACAAAGCACTGATCCAGGCACTATGGACTATATAGCAGGAGTTGGCAAACCGCAACTAGTATGTGGCCTGGTTTTCTACAGCCTGTGAGCTGGGGATGAATTTACATTTTAAAAGCTTGTTTAAAAAGGAGACAGAGAGAATAAAGAGTATGTGACTGAGATATTTTGCCAGCAAAACCTAAAATACTGACTATCTTGTCTTTTACAGAAAAAGTTTGCTGACCCCTGCCATTGACAGAGATTTAACACTCAATAAAGTTAGAGTCTGGAAAGGATACTAAAACAATAACAATAGAACAAACTCAATAACTTATAACTTTCAGTCATTTACTGTGTGTTCAGAACTGGGTTAAGGCTGGTTGTGATGGGTGATACCTGTCATCTCAGCACTTTGGAAGGCCCAGGCGGGAGCATTGCTTGAGCCCAGGAGTTTGAGACTAGCCTGGGCAATATAACAAGACCCCATTTGTACAAAAAATACCGAATAAAAATTAATCATAAGTGGTGACACATACCTGTAGTCCTAGATACTTGGGAAGCTGAGGCAGGAAAGTCACTTGAACCCAAGATTTTGATGCTGCACTGGGCTATGAATGCACCACTGCACTCCAGCCTGGTTGACAGAGCTAGACCCTGTCTCTTAAAAAAATTAATTAATTAGTCTGGGCACAGTGGCTCACGCCTGTAATCCCAGCACTTTGGGAGGCCAAGGTGGGTAGATCACAAGGTCAGGAGATCGAGACCATCTTGGCCAACATGGTGAAACCCTGTCTCTACTAAAAATACAAAAAGTAGCCAGGCTTGGTGGCCTGCACCTGTAGTCCCAGCTACTCAGGAGACTGAGGCAGGAGAATTGCTTGAACCTGGGAGGCAGAGGTTGCAGTGAGCCAAGATCGTACCACTGCACTCTAGCTTGGGGACAGAGCGAGACTCTATCTCAAAAAAAAAAAAAAAAAAATTAATTAATTAAAATAGAATTGGGGTAAGTGTACTATATTAATCTTCACCAAAGAAAGTATGAGGTAGTTATAATTATTATCAATTTAACAATGAATAACCCAAGACTTAAAAAGGCTAACAAATAAGATCATGTAAATGACCAAATCTGGGATTAAAATCTAGGCCATCTAGCCCACAGCACTTAACCACTCAGTTCAGGTACATAAATAAGAACGAAAAAAAGAGTAGAGAAATATAAAACTACAATATACTACAGCAAAACAGAGGTGGCAGATAACACTTCCAGAGGGCTGTTCAGGGAAGATCCTTGGACCATGGTAGTTTTTAAGTTGGGCCTTGGAAGATGAGAGTGATTCAGATGCCTGACACTGCAGGGAAGGGCAGCCAGCTTTGGAACAGCCTAGGGGCAGAAGCATCGAGGGTGTTGGGGAGCAGCGAGCCCCCCACTTAGCAGAAAGAGAAGGTACAGGAAGATACTACTGGGAGATGAGTAGGAAACCTCGGTTAGAGCTAGACTGTGGATGGTGCTGAATTAAGGAAAAATGGGGAATTTAAATAAATGAAAGTGACTGGACATTTATGACTAAACAGTTGACGTAATCAGCCCTGTGCTATGGGGAGGTTAATCTTACAAGGGTGTTTTGGATGGATTAAAAGAACTGGAGACAGGAAAATAAATGAGTAGGCTATTAACAATAATCCAGGTCTGAGATGATGAAGACCTGAACTAGAGTAGAGACAGTGAAGACAGCATGCTAGAGAGGAAAATGTATTGTTAAGGTCTCCACCTACCAAAGCTACTCACTAAGTAATGCAAGAAGGAAAAGGTAAGTGGCCTGGCAATGACAACCCCCCGACCCCGCTTCCTCAGACCCCCCATAAAGGCTAAATGTTGTCTTCTTTTGATAATTGTCGCTACTTTTTCCCCAGCCTTGTGCCACCACACTACCATGCATAAACACATGCACATGGGTACACACATGTATGGACATCAGTTTTACTGACTGAAGAGCCCAATATTGGTTATCTTGATAAAGTCAAATTTACTTTAATGGAATTTCACCTGAATAAAAACGTCAGTGTTTCGAGGTTGAGTGGAGAGGTGGGGAAAACAATGCCACACACCATGATTTACCATGTTTACAATCCACAGGAATTGCCCTCTACATGGGTTGCAACATCTGTATCCAAATCAACAACTCACACTTCAGACAGATAGGCCTTGGTTTAATGAATCTGTCACTTTAAAATATGGACTATAGGCCAGGCGTGGTGGCTCACGCTTGTCATCCCAGCACTTTGGCAGACTGAGGCAGGAGGATCACTTGAGGTGAGAAGTTCAAGACGAGCCTAGGCAACATAGTGAAACCCCATCTCTGTAAAATTTTTTTTAAAAATTAGCTGGGCATGGTGATCTCAACTGTAGTCCTAGCTACTCAGGGAGCTAGGACAGAGGATCACTTTAGCCCAGGAGGTCAAGGCTGCAGTGAGCTATGATGGTGCCTCTGCACTCCAACCTGGGTGACAGAGCAAGACACTATCTCAATTTTTGTAAAATTAAAAAATTAAAACTAAAATTGAGTGTCTATTCAGCAGGGGAAAGAAGGGAAAGAAGGGAAGTTCCAATCTCTGCCCTTGAGGAGTTAAGAGTTTAATAGGCAAACGGAATATATATACCAAATGAATACAGGACATTTTTAAAAAGCAACATGTTGATGCCATCAAATTGTATTCCTTTGGAGCACTTAAGGCATGTATTCTTTTTTTGTATAGCTGAATAATCTGAACAGGTGAGTTTAACCATTGTTTCACTCCCCATTTACATGTCCAACCTCTTTATTTCAACCTCCTTGAATAAATTTTTTTAAATGTTACTTACTATCATCACTCCTTAAAGAGTATCTGGGCCTTGCTGGGACAGATTGGTGGTGAGTCCATAATAAAGGGCAGGAAGTGACTTGGTAAATTCTTTTTTTTTTTTTTTTTTGAGATGGAGTCTCGCTCTGTCGCTCAGGCTGGAGTACAGTGGCGCGATCTCGGCTCACTGCAAGCTCCGCATCCTGGGTTCAAGTGATTCCCCTGCCTCAGCCTCCAGAGTAGCTGGGATTACAGGTGCCTGCCACCATGCCCGGCTAATTTTTTTATTTTTAGTAGAGACGGAGTTTCATCATGTTGGCCAGGCTGGTCTCGAACTCCTGACCTTGTGGTCGGCCTGCCTTGGCCTCCCAAAGTGCTGGGACTACAGGCGTGAGCCACCATGCCTGGCTGTGACTTGGTAAATTCTAAGGACTTACCAAAGTCAAGCATAGAATGACTTTGTTGTCCCGAGATTGTGATTACTTCAAGCCAAGGTGGAGAGATGAAAATGTAGTTGAGGGGAAAAGCAAATTCAAAAGCCAAACATGGCTATATTAAGCACTGAGTTGAAAGAGTAGGGTGAGGACCCAAACCACTGGCAACAACACTGGAAGCCAAGAGTGTGGGAGAACGGAACGCAGGGCAGTGGAGCTGGTGACTCAGGCATCTGAGACAGTAGGTCCTTGTTCTGTAAATGTGCAGTGAAGTCTTGCCTGGCCTACGTGGAGAGAGGAGCCCCTTAAAGATGACACCAAACTGGACAGCCACCGTCTACTGATCATTAATGTGTTCTGGATTGGGAGATGTCACAGGAGAGTGGGACTAACAAATCTAAGTGCATGCATGCTGAAAGGATGACAAATAGCAAAAGTGTCAATATAATCAAATAAGATAAATCAAGTATATTCTCATAGGGGTGACTTTGCACTCGGATTTCAAAGCTCATATTCCAGGCCTTTGCTATTGTTGACTCACCTGGTCAAATTGCCAACAGCATGCTGTGGGCTCCTTTCTGGGCCAACGTGCCTTTGAATCCCAAGTACTACTGCCGTCAATCATCTTTGAGCCTGCAAGTTAGGATTCTTGGTAGTAAAGGAAGAAGGCAGATTTTTTGAGGAGCTATTCTGGGAGCCTTCTTGTTATCCACTGGACACTGCTTATTTCACTTTGTGGACTTACAGTGTAGCAGCTGTGTTTCGATTTCTCCTGTAAGGCTTGCTGCAGAGGAATATCATCAATTAAAACAGACAAAAGGAGACCACAAATTACTTTACCAGTTACCCCTAAGCTGACAGTCTGTAGATTACAACCAAATCTTAAAGTGTTTTCCCGGTCAATTGTATTATTCCACAGCTCTTAAGTGTCTATTTGAAGACCTAAAGCAGGTGAGGTTTTCGGCCCAGATCCAGAGTTTAAAATTTGTGTAATATAAAGTAAGCCTACCTACAGCTTTATGAGAATTTCTGTTAAGCTTTTGGGAGTTTAGTCTGTATGCTGTCATCCTTCATTTTTCAAGGAATACGTTTTTTTAATGATGGTGTTTCCCATATATACTTCCCATCATCGGCAACATCTACCTTGAATTATTTATAAGCTGCTGTCAAACTTTCAGAACTTTTCTGCCTCACGTGTATGTTCTAGCATACCAAACTTGATTCTCTCCCCCTCTCTCTCTCACTGTGGATGGAGAAAGCTTTAAGAGGCCCTTGGTGGGTTTGTGTGGTAGGAGAGAGCTTGTGGGGAGAAGTATGGATTGGGGAATGGAGACATGGAAACAGTTCTGGCAAAGTGGCTTTGCACAGAGCTGCTCCATCCACGTGATACCTTAGCAGTCCAAGCTGCAGGAAGGGAAGCCTGGCCACATGCCAGCTGCTCACTGGGAAAGAGTGATGGCTCCTGTAGACTGGCAGCAGGAGTTTGTTCTGCCTCTTCAAAACGCTGTCAGGAGACTTCTTTGCCAATGAATGAATCCCTGGGCCACCAAAGGGGGTAAGTGGATTCACACATACACCTCCAGGTGAGAGGCATGGAAAAAAGGCTTCCTCTCCCCTGTACCTCGGAGACCTGGTCGTAGTTCTGCTTTTACTAACAGCTAGCTGTGTGGGCCAAGGTAAAATTATTTGACATCTATGAGTTCCAGTTATTTTGTTGTGAATAAAGAGGGGATCTGAGTAAAGAATGTCTCTGACTCTAAAATGCCGTGGGCCTGTAATCTATCAGTGTACCTGGTAACCTCAATAAAAGTGAAAGTCTGGTGTGACAGCTCTTCTAGAGCTTCTTTCGTCTAGTCATGTCTATGATCAGGCCAAGTCTTATAGTTTGTGGGATTGATACAAGATTCAGAATAACTGTGTGTCATCAGAAACAAAAGTTTGGAAAAGACATTTCCCCAAACTAAATTAAATATCACTGCTCAAAAATAATAAAATGCTATAGAAAGAAAATATCAATGCCACCACAAATCAACATTGGAGGAACAGCCCTAAAATACATCTGGAAAATAGTATTAAGTTAACAAACCACTGGATAAAATGTTTGATTTCCCAGTCACTGATGTTACTAACTGCAAAAGCAGTTAAAAAGTTTTATGAGGAATAATATCTTGGCACTGATGAACAGCAAGAAACCCAGCTGTTTGCACTTGCTGTATAACAAGTGCCAATGCACATACTGTAATCCTCAGTCTGCTGAGCACTGCAATGGCAAACTGCACAATATGACAGAACGTTCCTGATTGGGCAAGAGTGACCAGGCTATTGGGACTCAGTAACAGGCAAATGCCTCCTTTTACTACAACAGCCCACTTCGAGGGCAACTTCCTTGTGAATTGTTGTTTCTTGCTATATATTCATTCATTTGCTTTTACTAGAAATTTATATCATGGTCTGGAAAGAACTTATATTTCCAGGCAAGAGTTCCTTTAAACCATTCCAGATGTTGGAAACATTATGAGACTGGCCTAAGAAGAGGAGAGGTGGGGATTTGAACATGAGCTTTGTAGGTGACAGACAGAAAAGGAAAGGGCCCATAGGTGAGTGGACATGAAGAGGGATAAGCAGATAAAGATTCATGGGAATCCTTAAGCTCTCCACCTCAAAGTGCTAGGAGAATACCCATCCTGCAATTGAGATTTTGAAAGAGACTAAGATAAAGCTGGAAGACAAAGGAGAAAGGAAGGGTTCAGACATCCTGACGTGTTATTTCCAGTGCTACTTAGGCACTCACTGAAATCAGCAATTCTTTAAAATTAAGAAGGAAAAGTCTAATCAACTTGGCTATCATTTCCTTTGATGATTAATTGTTAAGCTTCTAGTGTGTATCAGGAAAAGTTCTAAGTATGGAAGGTGGCGCAGAATAATAATGAACAATAAAAAAAGGTCTGTTCCAAAAGATACATTATTTAGGCAATCTCCTGTATAAATGATCAATCACCATCTACAACAAGTGTTAAGAAAACAAAAAATATATATGTAGGAAGGGGGTTTCTTCTTTTTCTTCTATGCACATATTAGAAAAGATGGATAATAATCAAATAACAAAAATAAATACACAAGTGCAAATGTGATGAGTGCTACAAGGCGAAGTAGATGGTTCTATGAGAAATAATCAGAATATTTGGCCTTGTCAGCAAGGTAAGGGATGGCTTCCTTGAGGAAGGGATATTTGAACTTTCATCTACAGAATAAGTGGAATTTCATTAGGCGAAAAGGGGGTGTTCTGTGCTGGAAACACGTGAGGGGAGAAGAAAAGACACACACACAATACCTTTAAGGGCAAACAACCTTTATCCCACGTAAATGGCAATGCAGCTATAATAAGCAAATGATATAATAAGCAAATGGATGTAATAAGCAAATTGCAATGGGGAGAGGAGAAGGGAAAAGATATATATATTTACAGTCACCAGACTGTGAACGATTCACCACCAGACTGGGAAGCAACAGCCTGGGCTCCAGAGTCGGACACTTGTCCATGCACAGACGAGGAGAGGTCTTATGAAGCTCTGGTGTGGTCTGGGACCATAGCTCGTTTTGTAACGAGTTGTTTGGCATGAGGCCCAGTCACGAGGGCCCTTCGCAACTGGACTCAAGGAACACAAAAAGGTCAACTTGTTTTTGCGATTGTCTGTTGTTTTTCAACAACTAACATATAGGACTAGACTGAAATAGAGATTTCTGTGAAACAGTGCTGGACGAATGCCTCAAGGGGCTCATGCAACCTGTTCCAGGACTTGGTGACCATTGTTTGTGTCTATGTTCGATTGAGTTCAAATTTAATATTTACCTTTTCCTCCACAAGGGGCTGGATGGAGGTGGGGAAGAGTTCTCTAGAAAAGAGTCTAAATAAATGGGCTAATCAAGGTGCTGCAAGGCCAGTGTTCAAGAATGGAGAGCACTGATATGGAGCCTGCTACAAACTGAAACTAGGGGGAAAATGTAGGAGCAAAATGTGCAGGCGTCTACAGGAGTTTTATCTTTAATCTCAAAGTTTTAAAGGGTTTTTTTTGCTGAGGATAACACGATCAGATTTGGCACTGAGAAGAGCCCTCTGGCTGCATTATGTAGAATGGATTACAGGATGCAGATAGACTACTCAGTAAATTATTTCTGTAGTCCAAGTGATAGAGGACGGCAGCTTGTACGAGGATGGTGGTGATGGTGGAGGAGATGAAAAACTCTAAGGGAGCGTAAGGTAAGCATGTTAGGTCTATGACTGTAGAGTTGGCACACAGCCCCAAAAGCCACATTTTTCATTCAAACAAGAATTTGCTTTGAATGAAAAAGGAAGACAATGAATGGCACTGTAAGAAACACGAACAATCAAGGAAGCTTACCATATCCTTTCTTATGCATGTTACTTCCCAGTATTGGCCAACCACCTATGCTAAAAATGACACAGAAGGAAAGGGAAATATGGAAGAACTCATAGTTCTTTTACTTTCAACCTTTCCTTATTTTTCAGCAAGTTAAAAGTAGAGTGTTCATAAAATGTGCATCTATCAAGAAGTGAAAAAAATAATTAATTTTGTGAGGCATTTCCACTCTTCTTTCAGAAACAAAATGCATATGCATGTATGAATTGTGTAATTTTGGTAATTCCACATATGGGTTAAGTGCTTTTATATTTGCATTTATTTGCTTGGTTATTATTTATGTAATTTTTAGAGACAGGGTCTTGCTCTGCTACCCATGCTGGAGTGCAGTGATGTGATCATGGCTCACTATAGCCTTAACCACCTGTGCTCAAAGATCTTCCTACCTCAGCCTCCCAAGTAGCTGGAACCACAGGCATGTGCCACCATGCCCAGCTAGCTTTTTTGTTTTTGTCTTTTTGTAGAGAGAGGGCTCTCATTCTTTTGCCCAGGCTGGTCTTGAACTCCTGGGCTCAAGCAATCCTCCCACTTCAGCCTCCCAAAGTGCAGAGATTACAGGCATGAGCCACCACACCTGGCCACACATATATTTAACTGACATTGCACAATATAATGATAAACAGTAAATTCATGCTAATAAAACTTTTAATTTTTATTTATTTACAATGACACTAAATTAAAAGAGACACCGTAACAAGTTGAGAGAGACTGTAGAAGAAAAGGAAAAACGTATTTTAGTACGTTAGTGGCACTTTTGCCTTTCTCTTTTGAATAAGGCATTCAGCATTTTCGTCTTACATGAAGATGATGTAACAGGCCCTGCACAATACATACCTTCCTAGGTTGTAGTTGGCTATTTATTTACTCAATTCCCACGAGGCTGCCACTGCTGAACACATGGTAAGCAAGATGGAAATGGCAAATAAAACCAAATGTGGATTTGGGTAAGGAGAGACTTGATTCACAATGGTTACTACAATGGGAGGAGTAGGACTATGGCAATAGGGAGAACACTTGGATCATGCAACCTGCAAGTTTCTCGTTGGTCTTTATAAGGAGATTAGCACACAGACATGTGCATGCACAGAGGAAAGAGCATGTGAGGACACCACCATGGGAAGACAAGCTTCTAATAGATGGAGGGCTATCTGCAAGCCAAGGAGAGAGGCCTCAGAAGAAATCAAATCTGCTGACACCTTGATCTAGAACTTCTAACCTCCAGAACCATGAGAAAATAAATCTGGGTTGTTTAAGCCACCCAGACTGTGGTATTTTGTTATGACAGCCCTAGCAAATTAACAGTCTTCTTAGTTTTTAGATACTTTGCGTATTCCATACACAAGTCTTTGTCAGATATATGTATTGCAAATATTTTCTACTGAACCTACTTGGCTTATTTTCTGAAAAGTATCACTTAAAGAATAGATGTCTTTAATTTTCATAAAGTCAAATTATTCAGTTCTTCTATATTATGGTTTGTGGTTTTCTTTTTTCTTTTTTTTAAGACAGGATCTCACTCTGTCACCCAGGCTGGAGTGCAGTGGGACGATCGCAGCTCACTGCAGCCTCAAATTCCTGGGCCCAAGAGATCCTCCCACCTCAGCCTCCTGAGTAGCTGGGACCACGGGTGTGTACCACCATGCCTGGCTATTTTTGTTTTTTGTTTTTGGCAGAGACAAGGTCCCACTATGCTGCCCAGGCTGGTCTTGAACTCCTGAGCTGAAGTGATCCTCCCACCTCAGCCTCCAAAGTGCTGGGATTATAGGCATAAGCCACTGTGCCCAGCTGGTTTGTGCTTTTTTGTGGAGTCATTCCCAAGTCACCTCTCTGCCTCATTATGTCAACCAGGGATGAATAAGGAGACTAAAAACATGCCAGTTATATCAACAGAAAAGTTTAATATAAATAATTATTAAGTAGTAAATATGACGAACTACTAAAAGAGATAAAGAAGACTCTAAGGGGTATAGAAATAGCAACTGCAGATGGCAGCTACTACCTCTAAAGCCAATGGAGAATGCACGAAGAAGAAAATGTGAAAATTTAGAGGGGGCAGGCCAGGCACAGTGGCTCACTCTTGTATTCCCCGCTCTTTGGGAGACTGGGTGGGAGGACCGCTTGAACCCAGGAGGTCGAGCCTGCAGTGAGCCATGATCGTGCCACTGCACTCCAGACTGGGTGACAGAGTGAGACCTTGTCTCAAAAAATAAATAAAACTAAAAATAAAAAATTTAGAAGGGGCATCTTCCCCACTAAGGCTGAGAGGCCTCTCAGAAGAGGTATGACTGCCACAGAAACATTCAGCCTGCTGGTGGCATGGAAACTTCTGGAGGATGGGAACCCAGCAGCCTACCCCTAGGTGACAGAGGAACTTGGTGAAGGGCACAGATCTCAGGAGGTTAACAGGACTCACTGACCACAGCTCTGGTCTCAAGATTTGAACTGCTTAGTTAAAAACACTCCAAGCAGGAGAGGAGAGGGGAGGGGAAAGAGGAGGGAACCTAGAGCGAAGAAGACGGAAAAGGAGCCAAATGGGTAAGAGGAAAAACAGAAAAGTGGGGAGTATTGGAATCTGAGAGTTGGGCATTTAATGCTGCTAAAAGAATTATTGGCTGGGTGTGGTGGCTCATAACTGTAATCCCAGCACTTTGGGAGGCCAAGGCAGGTGATCACAAGGTCAGGAGTTTGAGACCAGCCCGACCAATATGGTGAAACCCTGCCTCTACTAAAAATACAAAAATTAGCCAGGTGTGGTGGTGGGTGCCTGTAGTCCTAGCTACTCGGGAGGCTGAGGCAGAGGAATTGCTTGAACCCAGGAAGTGGAGGTTGCAGTGAGCCGAGATTGTTCCATTGCACTCCAGCCTGGGCGACAGAGCGAGACTCAGTCTAAAGAAAGAAAGAAAGAAAGAAAGAAAGAAAGAAAGAAAGAAAGAAAGAAAGAAAGAAAGAAAGAAAGAAAGAAAGGAAAGGAAAGGAAAGGAAAGGAAAGGAAAGGAAAGGAAAGGAAAGGAAAGGAAAGGAAAGGAAAGGAAAGGAAAGGAAAGGAAAGGAAAGGAAAGGAAAGGAAAGGAAAGGAAAGGAAAGGAAAGGAAAGGAAAGGAAAGGAAAGGAAAGGAAAGGAAAGGAAAGGAAAGGAAAGGAAAGGAAAGGAAAGGAAAGGAAAGGAAAGGAAAGGAAAGGAAAAAGAAAAGAAAGAAAAGAAATTATCAGTCTTTTGTATTTGAGATTTCTTTCTTCTAGCCCATCTTCATTTAATTTTATTTAACCTTTTATCTTTCCATATCTGCCTAGATATTGTCTCATTGTCTCTTCTGGACACCTTCTCAAACCTGCCCCCAGCCCCAACACATGGTTAGTGCTCCTTTGGCTGCCAAACACCCTTGTGTTTACCCTTGTGATAAAATCCTTGAAGTAAGAGACTATGTTCTATTCTGCATTCTGTCTCTGGATCATAATATACTCCTCAGCACATTGCTAGTATTTCAACATTTGATAATTTTTAAAAATCTGAATAAATCACTCTTTTCTCTGTCCCTTAGTCTTTTTACTTGTACTTTTGTCAGGGAACTTATTAGGTATTACTATTTTTGTAAATGGTTTTCTGTCCCACAAAAACTGTTAGCTTGTACTAATCTTTGGATTCCTTTGATTGACAAGCACTGTGCATTGCACAAAGTAAGCATTTACTGATTATTTGCTGTATTAAATGTCACCAAACTCATAAAAGGTAATTATAATGTTGTAAAACTGATTTTGTGGTTGGCATATAAACTGGCTCTGAAGATATTTTTAAAATAATTTTATCAGAAGGCATGCAAGAATCTTGGAGTATTGGTTTATACTCATTTGGCTGCAGGAAACAGAAACTCTATCAAGTTACAGGCTGAGTATTCATAACTTGAAAATCCCAAATCCTCCAAAATCCAAAACTTTTTGAGCATCAACATGACTCTAAGGAAATGCTCAGTGTAGCGTTTCGGATTTGAAACTTTTGTACTGGGGATACTCAACCTGCAGTTTAAATAGAAAGGAAGGAGCGTTTCTTACTATAAGGAGTAGGACTACAGCCGAGACTCTGGAATGGCCTGGAATCAGGCCCTTCATCACTGGCAGCAGTACTCTTTGTCATTCCTTTCTGCAAGTCCTCCACTCACAGTGATACTTCATTCAGTCTTTCATGCTTTTCCTCCTTTTCTTCACTGATATCAATGAATGGAATGACAGGGTGGAGGAGGGACATGCCTTGGTAAGCATTCTGTCTGGTTGAAGATGGACCCCTACAACTCAAGAATTTACAGCTCCTCCATTTAAGACAGATTCCAAACTGAGACTGGATTATTTTATTCTCACTCCCTAATTGAGAGCGAAGGAACTCTTATTTACCTTTTTAAAAATCAAAATTTTGTTTTTGTCAAGTGTCTACTCCTAGTCCAAGCAACAAGGGTCCAAGCAGGGTCCGTAGGGAGAGAATGGCTGTAACTATGAGAACCAGGGAGTAGATGGGAATAGGGAGGAAGGAAAATTCAGTGGAACTAGACAGAAGAATTGGAACCCAGGATCTCAGTTTTAAAAATATTTTTTAATCACCCATTCTCTTTTTCTCCCTTTCCTCCTTCCCTCCTCTCTTACCTCTTCATTCCTTCCCTCTCTAGACACTCCCCTCCAGCAATGCAAGCTTATCTAATTATGTTCCTACTTAAGAAATTCCAGAGGCTAATTTTGAAACAAACTAGGTGTGGAGTCCCAACTGCAGCATCCTCCCACTTAGCAGGGGTCACAAACAATTAGTCCACCACCACCAGGCTGGAGTAAAGATGACGCCAAGCAGACCTCCAGAGAGAATTATGCAACCTAGCCATCTGAACAAAGACACACAGACCCCACATCCTGCACCACTCCCCCATGTCTCCCATACCAAATTTCCCTTTAAAAACTCTATGATAAATTTTACAATTTAAGATGGCAAGGTTTGCTGGCTCTCCAATTAAACCTGCTTTTCCTTCCACCAACCCTCACCTCTCGTGTCTGGCTTTTCAGCTATGAGCAGCCAAATCTGTGTCTGGTTACAGTATCCTAATAAGTTATCCACTACACCAAGCCACCTGGGTCAGAGGTTAAAAGGAAGAAACTAAGTCTTCCAGGAACCTATACAACTATAGGGCTGACCCTAAATTTGGTAGTAGGCAATTCAATGTAGGTAGAGCAGAGTCAGATTTGATGTGTTTTGGCCGACACAAAGGGCTTAGGTCTCATTTGTGTACATATTAGATACAACCACCAATGGGGCTGAGGCTCCTTATATAGCTTGCTTAGTAGTAGCTTATCTATTGATTGAGCCCAGACAACTTTAAAGGTATTGGGACTAAGAAAAAAAAAATTATTTTTGTTTTTTTTTTTTGAGATGGAGTGTCAGTCTGTTGCCCAGGCCGGAATGCAGTGGTGCAATCTCAGCTCACTGCAACCTCTGCCTCCTGGGTTCAAGCAGTTCTCCCTGCCTCAGCCTCTTGCGTAGCTGTGATTACAGGTGTCCACCACCACATCCAGCTAATTTTTGTATTTTTAGTAGTGACGGGGTTTTGCCATGTTGGCCAGGCTTGTTTTGAACTCCTGACCTCAGGTGATCCACCCACCTTGGCTTCTCAAAGTGCTGGGATTACAGGCATGAGCAGGCAGAACTAAGAAAATATTGAAGCTTATGATTTTATTTCGAGTACTAGCACTGTATTAGTCCATTCTCACACTGCTATAAACACAAACCTGAGACTTGGTATTTATAAAGAAAAGAAGTTTAATTGGCTCATGGTTCTGTGGACTGTACTAGTGTCTGCTTCTGGGGAGGACTCAGGAAACTTACAATTATGGTGGAAGGTGAAGGGGAAGGAGGCACATCTTCACATGGCAGAGCAGGAGAGACAGAGAGTGAAGGAGGAAGTGCTCCACATTTTCAAACAACCAGATCTCATGAGAACTCACTCACTATTATGAGAACAGCAAGGTGGAAATGTGCCCCCATGATCCAATCACCTCCCACCAGGTCCTCTCCAACACTGGGGATTACAATTCAACATGAGATTTGGGTGGGAACATTGAGCCAAACCCTATCATGCACATCGCTAAAATAAGCATATCACTACCCAAGCTGATTGCTTTGAAAGACAGCATTTATTTATGTGGCTATGTTCTGAGAAGTATGAAGAAAATTAACTTCATTATATTGTATCACAATTCATACCATTTGTCCTATATTTATGGTAGGAGAAGATGACATTGAGCATGGTGTATACTTAATGTCTCATTTGTTTTAAAAACTAAGAGGATACAAAGGAAATTAACCCCCCAAATTACTGAACATTATGAGATCTACTCTGCTGCCTTATTGTCACATGGTAACTACTTGCCTAGGATCATATAGATTTTTAAAATATTAACACATAACTCACTGACCAGAACTGGTCCCGTGGTCCAACCTAATCACCACGTGCAATGCAGTCATGTGCCGACGGTGGAATGCTAGGACAACGTGGTAGCTGCAGTACCAATGCTTATTCTCTGCCACGCACTTTCCCCCGCCATGTCCCACCCTAACACTTTAAGGTTAAAATGCAGATAAAACTTTACCTGAATTTTAAAATAAAAACAAATAGTACAGTGTTATCAGAACAGAGTAGATTCTTTTTGTAATAAAGATGGGATCTTATTCTGTTGCCCAGGCTGGTCTTGGACCACTGAGATCAAGTGATCCTCCCAGTTTAGCCTCCCAAAGTGGTGGCATTACAGATGTGAGCCAGCTCAGAAAGTAGATTCTTTTTATTTTATTTTATGATTTTAAGTTCCATGGTACATGTATGGGATGTGCAGGTTTTTTACATAGGTAAACATGTGCCATGGTGGTTTGCTGCACCTATCAACCCATCATCTAGGTACTAAGTCCAGCATACATTAGCTATTTTTCTTTTTTTTTTTTTTTTTTTGAGGCGGAGTCTTCACTCTGTCGCCCAGGCTGGAGTGCAGTGGCACCATCTCGGCTCACTGCAAGCTCCGCCTCCCGGGTTCGCGCCATTCTCCTGCCTCAGCCTCCGGAGTAGCTGGGACTACAGGCGCCCGCCACCGCGCCCGGCTAATTTTTTGTATTTTAGTAGAGACGGGGTTTCACCGTGTTAGCCAGGATGGTCTCGATCTACTGACCTCGTGATCCGCCCGCCTCGGCCCCCCAAAGTGCAGGGATTACAGGCGTGAGCCACCGCGCCCGACCAAGCTATTTTTCTTATGCTCTCCCTCCCCCCACACCCCTGACAGGCCCCAGTGAGAAAGCAGATTCTTAATGTTGAAATTTTAGGTGTAGGACAAGGGGATTGATTATAAGGATAAACAGAAATGGATGTAGATAGAGAGCTTCCTGTACTCTCAAATGAGACGACTGCATAAACAGCTTTACTTAAGCAGGTCCATGATGCTGGGACTGTTCAAAAAGTGTTACATGCTATGGAGCAAGGAGTTGAAGGATTCTAGCAGCATTAAAGAAAATGTTAATTTATTTGGTTTCATCTCATCCTAGTCAATAAGTCAACATATATAAATTGTTCCCCTTTTTGATTGCCTAGAAGTAAGCACTTTTATCTATTCAGTTTTTAGATTCCTATGCATTGCTTTCAAATCAATTGCATGAACGGAAAACTCTTCTCATTAATCACACTCCTCTCCATGCCAGTGAAGTCTCCTCAAGTCAGAGCACATCTACACATTGTCCACCAGATGGCGGTGGAAGCCCACCGACATTGTAGACCACGTAGGAAGAGTGTCCAGATGGAAAAGCGGGTTGGGGCTTTCTGGTCTGGTTTGTTTTGTTTTGTTTTTTTATTTGTTTGTTTGTTTGTTGGGTATTTTTGTTGTTGTTGTTGTTGTCGTCGTCGTTAAATTTTTAAGACGGAGTCTCTCTCTGTCGCCCAGGCTGGAGTGCAGCAGTGAGATCCTGGCTCACTGCAACCTCCACTTCCCAGGTTCAAGCGATTCTTCTGCCTCAGCCTCCCGAGTAGCTGGGACTACAGGCTCCCGCCACCACTCCTGGCTTATTTTTGTATTTTTAGTAGACACAGGGGTTTCACCATATTGACCAGGTTGGTCTCGAACTCCTGACCTTGTGATCCACCCACCTTGGCCTCCCAAAATGCTGGGATTACAGGCATGAGCCACTGCACCCGGC
This sequence comes from Macaca nemestrina, assembly GCF_043159975.1. Classification (NCBI taxonomy): domain Eukaryota; kingdom Metazoa; phylum Chordata; class Mammalia; order Primates; family Cercopithecidae; genus Macaca; species Macaca nemestrina. The sequence goes on along the minus strand of NC_092127.1, from coordinate 79,674,280 downwards.
CTCTGGTCTGTGTTTAAAACTAATCATTTTGGGAGGCTGAGGCAGGAGAACTGCTTGAACCAGGGAGGCGGAGGTTGCAGGGAGCTGAGATTGCAGCACTGCACTCCAGCCTGGGTGACAGAGTGAGACTCCGTCTCAAAACAAAAACAGACAAAACTAATCATTAAAATGAAGAGGACTGTTGGATGTTAGAGCCTCAGACACGATGCTTTTTTTAAACCTCCATTTTTTTTAATTATTAGAAAGATGTGGCATGACAATGTAATTTTAGTATCTAATTAGATTATATTTTTTGTTTAAATTTTAAATTCTGGGTAATCTGTCCATTGAAGGTACTTGGCTGGGGAAGCAATTGAAAGTGTCATTCCTCAGTATGCTTGAAATCTCTCATGCTCTTCATGCCCAACTAAGATATATAAGAGAAAATCCTGTCAGTGGCCATCAGCAGCTGCTGGAGAATGCACCTTTATATCCAGATTCTGGAGTCTTTCAGGCAACCCTCCCTTCTTCCCCTTTGACTTCTGTTTCTCATTCAACTCACCAGATTGGGATAATCATGTGTGTGGAGGAGATTCTCAATCTCTTTGAGCTTCAGATTTCTCATCTGTGGAATTAAAGTGTCTACTTTTTTGAGGAAATAATATATGAACATACATAGAACAATGTCTGGCACAGGCTAAATGCTCCAAAAATGGGAACAATTATTATTTTCTCCTCAGACTTTTACCTTATTTTGAAAGTAAGCAGGCTGGGCATGGTGGCTTATGCCTGTAATCTCAGCACTTTGGGAGGCCGAGGCGGGCAGATCACCTAAGGTCGGGAGTTCGAGACCAGCCTGACCAACATGGAGAAACCCTGTCTCTACTTGTGGGTGGAAAGCCACCCAGGTGCCGAGGCAAGAGACTGAAGGCACAAACTGTTCCAGTATACTAAAACAAAAATAATTAGAATACAAAAAGTTATAGTAAAAAATAAGATATAGATATGATTATATATGAATATTATCAATCATTAGTTGGTAGTGTTGCTCTTTGTTTTATTATTATCATAATTTCTGTTTTATAATCATATCCTAGAAAACACCAGGCCATAGAGTCAGGAGCTGAAGGGACATTGTGAGAAGTGACCAAAAGACAAGAGTGTGAGCCCTCTGTCACGCCGGGATAAGGGCTACTTGAGGGCTCCTTGGTCTAGCGGTAACGTCAGTGCCTGGGAAGGCACTCGTTACTTAGCAGACCGGGAAAGGGAGTCTCCCTTTCCCCGGGGGAGTTAGAGAACACTCTGCTCCACCAACTCTTGTGGGAGGCCTGACATTACCAGGCCTGCCTGCAGTCATCCGGGGGCTTAAACGTCTCCCTGTGGTGCTGTGCTTCAGTGGTCACGCTCCTTGTCCACTTTCATGTTCCGCCTGCACACCTGGCACCTCCTTTTAAGTTCTTAAAAGATAGCAGTAACAAAATCAGTGAAAGTATTAAAGTCTTCGATCTTTCTGATAAGTGCACAGAAGAAATGCTGACGTATACTGTCCTCCCTCTCTGTTTCGGCTGTCACAAAGGGAAAGGCCCCATCACGTGGACACGTGACTTGCTAGACCTTATCAATCATTTGAGATGACTCACACTCCTTACCCTGCCCCCTTGCCTTGTATACGATAAATAGCAGCGCCTGCAGGCATTGGGGGCCACTACCAGACTCTGAGCACTGGTGGTCGTGGTCCCCTGGGCCCAGCTGTGTTTCCTTCTATCTCTTTGTCTCGTGTCTTTATTTTTCTACTCTGTCTCGTCTCTGCACCCAAAGAAAAAAGCCATAGGCCCTGTAGGGCTGGACCCTACTCTACTAAAAATACAAAATTAGCTGGGCATAGTGCATACCTGTAATCCCAGCTATTTCTGAGGCTGAGGCAGGAGAATCACTTGAACCCGGGAAGTGGAGGTTGCGGTGAGCCGAGATCAAGCCATTGCACTCCAGCCTGGGCTATAAGAGCAAAACTCTATTTCAAAAAGAAGAAAAAGGAAAAAGAAAAAAGAAACTATAGGGCATTAATTATAGTAACTTGTATACAGTTTTTTCATTTGTGCTAAATGATCATGTAACAAAATTCTGATTGCATAGTGTTATGTGTGTGTGTGCACATTAACTATCAAAATGTCCATATTTTGTATCTACAACAAACTCATATATTGGCAGCAACTACAGTGCTATTGGCCAATTACAACAACAACATGAAACACAGACACCGAGAGAAGAAATGTTATGTAAACCTAGAGTGTGAGCATCTCAGAGCACATATTTTCCAAATGTCAGTTAACAGGGAAAACTCATAGATACCACAACCAGTGACTTTCCCTCCCTGCCCTGAATTATGGTGAAAGTGTATGAATTCTATGACCTGTTTTCAGCTATACAATTTAGAGCTCCACTGGAGTTCTGTGGAAGACCAAGTGAGGAGCTTTCAGTTTTGGAAAGTAGACACTCACATGACATAAATCGCCTAGATTCAGGAAAAAGAACAGCTAGGCAGTTTGCACAATTTACAACTCAGGTGCCATGTGATATCATTTCTGTGGGGATTCTCATTCCAAGATAATGAGACTGATGTTAATAAACAATCGAGATTTTTATTGAGTTTCCTTAAAGGTGTAACACAAGGGTCTCTCCCAGAAAAATAGAAAGTAAAACTTCCTACAATACTTCTCTATCTCTCTCCTCTCTCCAAAGTTCCCTACTCATGACAGCTGCTAAAATCCTCCCTCTCCTCTTTCAATCTCCCAATCCTTCCATGTTGTTATGTAACAGTTTTCTTTCTCTCCTGTTTACTACCTTCTTCCCACATGGTGTAAAAGTGAGAAGTTTTTCTTGTACCCCTGCACCAACCATACATAGAGGACAGCTAAAGGCCTCCCAGTTCTCTCTCTCTTCTTGGCAAGAAGCATGTGGCATCCCCTACAAAGTGTATTTCTCTCCTCCTGAATGTTTTTTGCATGAGACATTTTCTTACAGAGAAATTCTGGGGACTAACATTCTCTACTTTGTTTTATGTATACAAAACAGAGTATATAACATATATATAACAAAGATTTGCTGGGCGTGGTGGCTCACACCTGTAATCCCAGCACTTTGGGAGGCTGAGGCAAGCGGATCACCTGAGGTCAAGAGTTCGAGATCAGCCTCAACGTAGAGAATCCCCGTCTCTACTAAAAATACAAAAAATTAGCCAGGCGTGGTGGTGCGTGCTTATAATCCCAGCTACTCGGGAGGCTGAGACAGGAGAATTGCTTGAACCTGGGAGGCAGAGGTTGCGGTGAGCTGAGATTGCACCATTGCATTCCAGCCTAGGCAACAAGCGTGAAACTCCGTCTCAAAAAAAAAAAAAAAAAAAAAAAAGATGTATATATAAAGCCATATATATATATACACACACACATATCTGGTTCATTGCAGCCTCGACCACCTAGGCTCAAGCACTCCTCCCACCTCAGCTTCCTGAGCAGCTAGGACTACAAGGCTGTGTCACCATGCCTGGCTAATTTCTAAATTTTTTGTAGAGATGAGATCTCTCTATGCTGCCCAGGCTGATCTCAAACTCCTGGACTCAAATGATCCTCCTGCCTTAGCCTCCCAAAGTCCTGGGATTATAGGCATGAGCCACCACACCTGCCCCTTCTACTCTGTTGTATTTAGAAGGAAAGAATCTTATGGGAGAAATTCCTGTTTTAATTTGTTTTAATCTATTACATAGAAACTGTCTACAGGACTATACTAGATTTCTACTTTTCATCAGTGAAGAAGAAAGTTGTTATAAGGAAAAAACATTATGTTTTTTGTTTTTTTTGAGATGAACTCTCACTCTGTTGCTACGCTGGAGTGCAGTGGCACAATCTCAGCTCACTGCAACTTCTGCCTCCTGGGTTCAAGCAATTCTCCTGCCTCAGCTTCCCGAGTAGCTGGGACTACAGGCGTGCCACCACTCCCAGCTAATTTTTGTATTTTTAGTAGAGACGGCGTTTCACCATGTTGGACAGGATGGTCTCGATCTCTAGACCTTGTGATCCACCCGCCTCGGCCTCCCAGAGTGCTGGGATTACAGGCGTAAGCCACTGCGCCCGGCAGGAAAAACCTTTTTGAACGAGATCATGAATCAACAAAATAAAGAAAATAAACTTCAATCCTTGGATACAATACAGAGAAAAGGAAGAACCCCACAGGAAGGGTGCTTATACCAGAGTTAAAGTTGGATGTGGCTTTAAAAGCTTTAAGGACATTAATACAAGTTTTTATAATTATGGAACATATCAAACTACATGAGATCCAAGTATCAAATAGAATCACAGATTAGATATAGAATCTGGAGTTGGGGGAAAGCTTAGGGAGCATATAGTGGAATTTTCCTCCCAATGTGGGAATAGTTTTTCCAGAAATCCCAGCACAAGTATATCCACCTGTGCTTGAACATATCTCATATATCAAAATTCAACTAGTGTTTCCTTGTTCTGCCATCTGAAGCAACAGCCTTGACCAATCTTCAGTAGGTAACTTTATAAAATATTTTAAGAAATTTATCATTTTTCATGATCTTTTCTCTAACCCAAATCCCCCAATTCCTTAATATTTCTTACATCACAAGCATTTTTTAATTGTATTTTTAATGGGCACAAAAATACATTTTGATAGGAATAGGTTCTAGTGTTTGATGGCACAGCAGAGTGCAAAATAGTTAAAAATAATTTATTGTATATTTAAGAAGCTAGAAGAAAGATTTGGAATGTTCCCAACGCAAAGAAATGATAAAAGTTTGAGATGATTAATATCCCAATTACCCTGATTTGATCACTAAACATTGCATGCATACATCGAAATAGTACACATACCCCAGAAATATGTATGCTCAATTTGATATATGATCAAATAGGATGTATCAATTCAAAAATTAACAAAAATTTATTTTTAATAGACAGATAATTGGATATATTTATGGGGTACAATATGATGTTTTGATATCTGTTTACATTTTGGAATGGTTAAATTAATGAACAAATCCATTATTTCACATACTTACTTTTTTGTGTGGTGAAAACATTTAAAATCTACTGTTTTACAATTTTGAAATATAAAATGTGTTATTATTTATTATAGTCATAATTCTGTGTAATAGATTACTAAAGCTTATTCCTCCTAACTGAAACTTTGTAATTTTGGATCAACATCTTCCCATTCCAGCCTGGGCAACTTAGTGAGATCCCATTTCTACAAAAATATTCTTAAAAATTAGTCAGGGGAGGTGGCATACACCTGTAGTCCCAGCTACTCTGGAGGCTGAGGTGGGGAGATCACTTGACCCCATGAGTTCCAGGCTATAGTCAGCTAGGATAGCACAACCACACTCCAGACTGGGAAGTGTGTGTATTTCACATTTTCTTTTTTTCTTTCTTTTTGTTTTTGTATTTGTTTTTTTTAAGAGACAGGATCTCACTCTGTTGCCCAAGCTGGAGTGCAATGGTGCAATCCTAGCTCACTGCATCCTTAAACTGCTGTGCTCAAGGAATCCTCCCACCTCAGCCTCCCAAAGTGCTGGAATTACATGTGTGAGCCACCTTTCCCTGGCCCACATTTTCTTTATCTATTTATCTGATTCACCAAGATTGGTTCTGTATGTTATTTATTGTGAACAGTGCTACAATGAATATAGCAATGCAGATATCTCCTGGACATATTGATTTTCATTCCTTTGGAGACATACCCAGAAGTGAGATCGTTGGATCATACAGCAATTCAACTTTTAGTTTTTTGTAGAAACTCCATAGTTTTCCATGATTCCTACCAACAGTGCATGAGTTCCCTTTTCTCCACACCTTCACCAACACTATCTTTTGTCTTTTTGATAAAAGCCATTCTGACAGGTATGTGGTGATATCTCATTGTGGTTTGAATTTGCATTTCCCTGATGATTAGTGATGATGAGCATCTTTTCACATATCTGTTGGCCATTCTTATGTCTTTTGAGAAATGTCTGTTTAGATTCTTTGCCCATTTTTTGATTGGGTTATATGTTTTCTTGCTATTGAATTGTTTAAGTTCCTTATATATTTTGAATATTATCCCCTTCTCAGATGTATGCTTTGCAAATAGTTTTTACTCCCAATCTGTAGGTTGTCTCTTTATTGTTTCCTTTCTTGTGCAAAAGGTTTTTAGTTTGATACAATCTCATTTGTTAATTTTTGCTTTTGTTGCCCGTGATTTTCATATTCAAGAAATCTTTGCCCAGACAAATATCATGGAGCTTCTCCCCTATGTTTTCTTCCATTAGTTTTATAGTTCCAGGTCTTTAAGTCTTTCGTCCATTTTGAGTTGATTTTTGTATATGGTATACCACAAACTTTGTAAACACCCTGCCATCATAGTGGTGCTCTGACTTATCAATATTCTTTTTTAAAAGTGTGTCCTTTTTAACTGAATTAGTATGTTCAACTATTTATTTATTTATTTATTTATTTATTTATTTAGAGACAGAGTCTCTGCTGCCCAGGCTGGAGTGTGCAAGTGGCTCAATTATGGCTCACTGCAGGCTCGATCTCCTAGGCTCAAGTGATCCTCCTGCCTCAGCCTGCTGAGTAGCTACGACCACAGGTACACGCCATCATACCTGGCTAATTTTTTAACTTTTTGTACAGACAAGGTCTTCACTCTGTTGCCCAGGCTGGTCTCAAATTCCTGGGCTTAAATGATCCTCCCACCTTGGCCACCAAAACTGTTGGGATTACAGGCGTGAGCCACTGGGTCTGCCCCAACAACATTTTTTGTCTGGCATTATTATTATTATTTTTAAAGAAACAGCTGTGTTTTACATTTTTCATGTAATTGAAGTTTATTCTTTTAACTAGTAAAAAAAGTTTTTAAACCAATCCTTTGTAACTCATAAATACTTCCTTATGATCTTTTAACTTAATTTTACACATAACAATAAATCTAGGCTGGGCATGGTGGCTCACACCCGTAATCCCAGCACTCTGGGAGGCCAAGGCTGGAGGATCACTTGAGAGACCAGCCTGGGCAACACAGCGAGACAATAGAGACATCTCTATTAAAAAATTTTAAAAATTAGCCCAGTGTGGTGGTGCACTCCTGTAATCCCAGCTGCTTGGGAGGCTGAGGATCACTTGAGCCTAGGAGGTTGAAACTGTAGTGAGCTGTGATTGCGCCACTGCATTCCAGCCTGGGCAGCAGAGTGAAACCCTATCTCAAATGAATGAATGAATATATAAATCTACCTTCTAGAGCCATAATATAGCAACTTTGTCTCCTTCCAGCAGATGGCACTGAAGATTGTGCACAGTAATTTTAGTCTAGGGCAGTGCTTCCCAGCCTCTTCATGTCATAACACAGCTAGAAAATAAGGTATTTTTGTTGGGTAAAAGACAAGGATGCTTGCAGCCAAAGAAGACTAGCCTGAGGATCACTTGGGTACCCCTTAGCTGTCCCAGCGTCTGAAGAGGTTTAATATCTTGGTACATCTTATAATGAATTGCACTCATTCAGTGTGCCCTGGTATAGTGGTGCCCTGATGTAGGTCATCTTTTTATTAATTTGGGGCCTATTATGAGTTTATGTTTTAAAACTGTGCTTTATAAATATTAATCCCAACATCGATGTCAGTGAGAAAGAAGTGAGAATTTTGAAGGTGGTAGTAAGAGTGACGTGAAGATTTAAAAAGCAGAGATTTAAAAATGAAAATTCATAATAATAAATATACAATAAAGTAGTATGACCCAGTTGAAATTAGGAACAATTCTGAAAAGCAAAGAGTGACTCATGCTGTATGAAATCTCCATTTGCTATGGACTGAATTCCATACCCCCAAAATCCAAATGTTGAAGCCCTAACCCCCCATGTAACTGTATTCAAGAGAGGGCCTTTAAGGAGGTGATTAAGGTTAAATGCAGTCATAAAGGCAGAGCCTTGTCCAATAGAACTGGTGCCCTTATACCAAGAGACACCAGACAGCTTGCTCTCTCCCCATCTCTGCGTGTCATGTATGGACCAGCGAGAGAAGGTGGCCATCTACAAGCCAGGAGGAGAACCTTTACCAGAACCTGATCATGCTGGCACTCTCATCTCAGACTTTCAGCTTCCAGAATTGTGGGAAAACACATTTCTGTTGTTTAAGCCACCTCGTTTAAGGTATTTTGTTAAGGTGGCCAAAGCAGACTAATTCACCATTTTTCTATAATAAACAATAATCAGTAAGAAGAAAAGTAATTGGCAAAATGTACACACTGTTGACTATGTGATGAGAAGATCACTGTCAAACTTGGGTGCCCATTAACCCATTAGGAGATGGTTCAAGTATCTTAAAGGCCTAAGAAAGTAAAATTATGGAAAGCAAGGGTGCTAGGCCCATTTTAATCTGTACAACATCAACATGAGTGGTAGCAGGTGTGAATATACTGCAGCTGCTAAGAAGTTCCTTTAGGATCATCAAGGAGGGGAATTTCCTTCCTTAAGGGACTTCAAATGTAAATCCAACAAAAAATGCCCTTTAGAACCTTGCTACTCAAAGTGTGGTCCATGGATCAGCAGAATTCGCATCACCTGGGAGCTTGCTAGAAATGTAGATTCTCATGTCATCCTAACCCTACCCAATAAGCATCTTCATTTTAACATGATCATCAAGAGATTCATACGTGCCTTAGTTTGGAGTGCACCATATACAACTTATATCAGTAAAAAGGAGAAGAGTAAGCTTGGTTCTAAAGTTGCAAAGGACTGGCTCACTTTTCTGTTTTCTGGAAATGCACACGTGGCTTACTCTGAACTTGGGAGTATTGGGACTTATGAACAATCGAAATTTTGGAACCTAACCTGTTCATATGTAAAAGAGTTTCCAAAGTTCCAAAATGGGTTCTATATTCCTCTAATCTTCTGAAACAGAGTACAGAGCATAATTTAATTTTTCTTTGTAATTGAGGGCCAAAGCTATGAATATCTGTTTTGGTCCTGAGACATGGTGATGTCACAAAGCACTTTCAACTTATAAAGCAGGTGTTTGGTATATGACAGTTCCATTCACTTTATTTCCATCAGTATATTAGGTTAGAAATTTCTCAGATGGCAGAAACTTGTGGACTATGTTTATCATATTTCCAGTGGAATAAATAGGGTTGTTCAATGTAACTAATTGTGTCAGACTACCATGCATTTTAAATTCATTTTTCTAATTTTTTTGTTTTTCCTGTGCTTATTCTGCCAACTAATAGTGACTGCTCCTCTCAAGCTACCTATTTTAACAGCATTTCCTTCCCTTGTCTTGTGATTCATAGTTTCTAATCTGCCGTGGGCTAGATAAGTGTGTAACTACAGAAATTACAGCATATCTGAAATAATAGCCAAATAGTTTATGTGACAGAGATTTCCTGTAAGCGCATGCAGTATTGTTCATGAGTTGACTATGCGGTAATTATTTGCCTAATAATCTCATCTTTTATTTTTCTTTTAGTATCTTAGTTGTGTTTTAGACCACTGAAATGTAAATGAGAGTTAAATGACATCAATATAAGTGATCAAATATTATTGAAGTCAGTAAAATTATTTATTCTCATGATAATGAGTAGTGAAACTCAAATTGGAAAGCCATAATGAAAAGAACAAAGATTCACTAAGAGCAAAAAACAAACAAGAAAAACCACAGCCAGTTTTTTTTTTAATTCAAGAAATATAAATACAAGTCAATGGGAACATATAGAAAAGTTTCTGCATACCTTTGAGAACAGACCATATCTTAGGGATACATTCATTTTTGTATCCCTAATACCTAGCCAATTACAAATGTAATACATCTGTAAATGGATCAGATAAAGGAGGAGAAAGAAGAAAATTGTTTCTTCATATTAGGAGAGGTACACCTCATAGAGAATGCCACTAAAAGGGAAGGAGTGATCTACAAATGCCAAATGTGATTTAAAAACTAGAGAATAAAAAGCCTGGTGGAGGAATATGGAAAGCCAGGCTACAATAAAGAATTGACATTTCTTGGCCGGGCATGGTAATCCCAGCACTTTGGGAGGCCGAGGCAGGCAGATCACCTGAGGTCAGGAGTTCAAGACTACCCTGGCCAACATGGTAAAAACCCATTATCTACTAAAAATACAACAACTAGCCAGGAGTGATGGTGTATACCTGTAGTCCCAGCTACTCAGGAGGCTGAGGCAGGAGAATCTCTTGAGCCCAGGAGGTGGAGGTTACAGAGAGCCAAGATGGTGCCACTGCACTCCAGACTGGGTGACAGTCTCAAAAAAAAAAAAAAAAAAAAGAGCTGACATTTCTTGATAGGTGTTCAGTTGTCCAAGGCTCCCACTTCTGTTACACAGAATAGAGTCGTAAGTTGGGGATGACAAATAGTAACACACGTGTTATTTCACTTGCATATATGCAGCAGAGATTAATTCAATTACCCACTCTTTCTCACTGAATACAGACTTAGCCTCAGCATCTGTATCAACACTACACCTCAAAGAATCTGAGTTGACACAGGAAACATCATAATTGCCATTTGTGACACTGTGATCACAAATCCACAAAATACCACTTTCATTGGTCTGTAAAAGATTGAAGAGATGTCCTGAAAGAAAGGACCATCATCTTCCAAAGTAAGAGAATGAATCAATTCAGCTTAACTCTGCTATTCAAAAGCAGTGGTCCTCAAACTTTCCCAAGCATCAGAATTGCCTGGAGAGCTTGCTGTAGGGCCCTATCTCCAAGGCTTCTGAATCAGTAGGTCCAGGATTTGGGCCCATAAATCTGCATTTCAAAAACTCTGAGATCTACCATTATAAAGTATACTGGAACAAATTCTAAATATGAAAAACCGAAAATCTTTTGACAGCAAGATAGTAAATCATAACTAGCATAGCTTTATGAAGAAAAATGTACATTAACGCAGTATAGTTTATAGTAAAGCAATGGTCTGGAGCTAAATAAACCTCGGTTTTATCTCTGGTTCTGCTAATTATTGGTTTATGATTTTTACTAAGTTTATTTGAGCTCTATAAGCATTAGTTTCTTCACAGATAAAATAAGGATAAGAAAAATATCCCGTGGAGTTATTGTTAGGAATAAATAGAAAAAAATACATACCTAAAGTTACAAGCACAGTGCCTAGTAGATGGTTCAATCCTGTTCGTTCAATCCTTCATCCTTTTTTCACTTATAGCAGTAATGGAAATTAAAGCAAAAGAGTGAAATATTTTCATAAAGGTTGTAGGGTTTGTTGGGAGGAAAAATATCTACCTTCTAGAAGGGGTGCCATGGCAGCGACAGCTCAAGGTCCGTGTGGGGTGCCTGTAACGAAAGAAAGGCAAATGAATGTATAATACTTAACGTAAGTTTTACATGGCATTGGAGCCTTCATAAGGAAATGAAGACCTGAAGAAACCTGAGCGTTTTATACTAGGTTTGATGAAAAGTAGACTCTTATGGAAAAATGTGGTAAGACAAAAAGGTGAGCTAATGGCAGTAAACTGGGGGAAACCTACCAAGGCCTACTCATTTAGATTCCTCTTGGCTCTGTCTTCACAGAAAAGATTGCTTATTTTCTCCAGGTATAGGGATGGCATCTCTCACATGAGGGTCTTAGACCTGCTTCACGGGAAGGTCAGAGTCCTCACACCTGCCATTTCTCAAATGTCATCAGCTTAAAATATTCAGTATGCTAAGGTGTTATATTTTGGGGTAGTGTGCCCTGAACACCATCATAAACGTGCTAGAAAAATTCTACAGCAAATTAGTGGACAAGGGGAAGCAGCTTAGGTATTAAAGATTGTGGAGAAGATCTATTAAAACATAGAGCTCCAATCCTCCTCTTAAGGAGTCTCCCCTTAAGAGACAGGGTTCACTTTCATGCCATATACTTCTGATTAAAATGAGCCTCTTATACCCAGTAGAATACATTCCAGGTGCAGAAAGCCAATTACCTAGTTATTCCCTTACCCACGTAATTATAGACCTTAATCCAAATTCAAAGGACTCCTGAGAGATGCTGGAATCTGTAATTGTGTAATCTCTTTGATGAAGCACAGAGTGTGATCTTTTGCTGGTGTGGGGCTAGGTTTCTGTGGAGAAGCTGGAAACGCTGTGGAAGAAAGAGCTTGCCCCTTTTGTGTATATGGACTCTAATGTAGTTGAAATTCCTAGAAGTCAAAGGTATAAATCTAACTACTAAAATCCTATTTGTAGTGCATTAAAATGCCAGTTATTAATTTACGGTAACAACTAAAGGGAAGCTTTGTATTATTCTAGGACTACAATGCAATTTATGCTTTGCATAATGATTCAGGAAATGACTTAGTGCTCCAGAAATACCATCTTGCTAGATACCATTCTGAATCCAGCGTTTCCGAGCAATCTCATCTCCGATACAGAATGATGACATACTCAGGATTCCAAGACGGCAAAATGACTTGGGTAATGTAGTCTAGGGCCTGCCAGTGAGTATGCTGAGACAGACCAGAAAGACTTAAAAGATTCCACTAATGCAGATAAAGCGAGCTGAGCCACAACTTCTCCGAACACCAACAAGATGCGCCAACACTTGACAAAAAAAAAAAAGAAGATAAAGTTTGTCTTCCAGCATTCCCTTACCCTATTTTCCCCTTCTTCTTCCCTACTTTATCAGTGGGAAAAGTTCTCAATAATGCAATTCTTACTGAGAGTCTTGTGTTTATCAGAGAAATGTTTCCTCTTTCTTTATCAAGGAATTATATATTCCCAACAGACATGGAGCTTGAATGCTTTATTTCCTTTGGAATTAAGAAAGGGGAGGTGGGGGAATCAAAAATTAAAAACCAAACCCAAGTCACTGTTTCTCTTCGAGGAAGGGTGGGTGGGTCAGTCGGATCTGGCGTTGCCTGAGCTCCGTACATTAACCCGCAGCTCTCAAGTTCGCCTCCCAGTAATGCCGGGCCCAGCCTCGCCGCGGTCGGTCGAGCCTCTGCCCAAGGTGGGAGCGGGCCACCCGGTCCCTTCACCCACTGAGGCCCAGGCCTCCCGCCTCAACACTAAGGTAGCTTGGCCGGGCCGGAGCAGCAGTCGCGGGGCCGGCACTGTGGCCGTGGAACCCCGGGCCAACCTCAGGCCTGGGCCAGCTCGGCTCCGGCCTGCAGGGGGCGCTGCGGCGGCACCGGCGCGAGGTCCGCGCGTGCGGGAAGCGACCCCAGGTGTAAGTCCCGCGGCGTGGGGCGCGTGGGGCAAGGCGAAGCGACTCAGGATCCCGGCGCCCGCGGGGGCCGCCGAGCGGCAGCGCTGGGCTTGCGGAGGAGCGTGAGCACCTGAGCCGCGGTGCCGGGTTACACCCTCAGTGACGCCAGGCGCGTTCCTTCCTCTTCCTCTCGCCTCTCCGGCCCCGCCTTCTCTTCTCTCCGCCCACCTCTCCGAAGCGGAGCCGCCGTCGCCAGCAGCGCCGTCATGTCGGCCCCCGCCGGGTCCCCTCACCCGGCCGCCAGCGCCCGGATCCCGCCCAAGTTCGGCGGAGCGGCCGCCTCAGGAGCCGCAGCGCCCGCGGGCCCAGCCCCGGCGCCGCACCAGCAGAACGGTGAGGCGGGCGGCCCGGGCGGAGCGCGGGGCCTAACACCGGCTGGGCGGCCTGCGCGGCCACATCGGGGCGGGGCTGGCCGGGAAGGGAGTCCGGGGCCAGGCCCGGCCCGAGGGAGGGGAGCGGGCGCGGTGCGGAGGCTGCGGGGTCCGCGCTGGGCGCGGGTAGGGGGCAGGGAAGGCGCGGCGCGGGGCGCGCGGGGGTTGGACGCCCCTGGCGTGGGGCCGGGGTCGGCGTGGGAAAGCTGGGGCCGGGGGTGTTTATGTAATGCGACCCCGGGCCCGAAACCGCCGGGGGCGAGTAGGGGCGACTGAAAAGCTGGGAACCCATGTAGTAAAACCCAGTTACCCAGCCTGGGCGCAGGCGAGTTGCCCTGAGCGACCCCTTGGCTGCGGGAGCGGGCCAGAAGCCGAGGCCGCAGAGTGCGTGGTCTGGGGAAGGCTGGTGCAGCCACCCAGCAGGGTGGATTGTGCCCTTCCTGCCTCAGGAAAATTGCTTCGGTTACTGAGGCCCAGCGAACACGCTGCCTTGAGGAAACTTAAGTTTGCACTCAAGTTTGTAGACAAAAGGGTGTAAATATGCTATGTAAGTGTAACTGTAACCCTGACCCAGTTCGGCCTCAAGATCTGTCATTGCCGCTGCGGCTGCTGCTCGAGCTTTTGGAGTTTGCTTGTAGTGTTTGAAAGGGAGCAGGTGTAAACGGATTTAAACGAACATCTTTAGATCTGGGTGTTTTTCCTAGCTCCACTTTCAGAGATGGAAAAACGTGCCAGAGTTGGCCCTGCTTTGAGGCAAGGCCTTCATACAGGCAGCAGCCAAATGCAACACGAAAGCCGCTTTCATATTAAGGTCGTGGGTTTTTAGTAGGCTGCAAAATGATCGTCTCTAGGATGTGCATTCCCTAATGCTGAGATTTGGAATGTTCGAGGATGGAGCCAAGGGTGGGGGAATTCTCCTTATAGGCTTGATAATATGTCAGATGAGAACCTTGGAAAGTAATTGACTGAATTTAGAAAAATACCTCTGTCCTGTGTTGGTACGAGAACCAAACTACATTAGTACTCTCCAAATGATTGACCTGTTTTATCTAATTTCCTAGTGAAAACCTGCTGAACTTTATGAATTAGTTTAACCAACATCTAAGTTTTACAACTGATGCTTTTCAAATATGAAGTGTATCGTTTGTCCTGAGAAGCAGAGGTTGATTTTTTTTATAAACAAAAGTGATACTTTAGCCTCAATATTCTTTGGATCAGCCTTACTTATCAATATTACATGCTGTATTCTCAGTAGTCATTGTTTACTATAATCGCTTTTGGATATGACCAGGGTTATTGGTGGTGTACACCTGAACAAATGTAAAAATATTATTTGTGAGCAGTGTTTGTTGTTGTAACCTTAATATAAGTTCTTGTTTTTGTTTGTTTTTAAAATATCTTTATGAGGGAACTAGAAGACGATAATTTAGTAAAAGAGCCCAAGTCTTTTAGAACATTGTAGACTCATGTTTACCAGTGATTCAAGGATTGTGTCTTTCCTTGATTTTTTGAATATGCATTATCATCTTAGTGAACAGTTTTTAAAGTGGCAAATGTTTATTTCAACCTTATAAATTTTGTGAACACTCAAGAATGCCAGGATATGTACTCAGCCAAGTGTAATCAGGATGTTAAAATCTGTAAGAACAAATCAATGTTTGGATGCCAAATACAGATGATGCTTGAGTTCTCCTGTTTATAATCACTACTTTCCTTTAATGTTGCAATAATCATTTCAACATTTTTTGCGTGCTTACCAGTTGGGTACTCAAGGTTAGGGTAGTAGATGAGACAGAGTCCCTGCCTCTCTCCTAACTTGCCCTGTATTTGATAATGTTTGAATTGGTTCTGGCTAGCCTTGAGGGACTGGACAGGTTGGGGTGGGAGGGAAAGGTTGTCGGTAGCGGAGGTTACAGCATGAACTAAAGTTTGGAAATATGAAAGTGCAGGGCAGGCTTGGAAAGTGAAAGGAGTCAAGAGGTGTAGCGGGTGCTGGGTGGCATGGGAAGCCAAGGCATTGAAGCTGAAAGGAACAGGTTAAAAGGGGCCATGTTGCAGAAAGGCCTTAAATGTTATGCTAGGAAATTTGAAAGTTATGGTAAAGTATAAGAACTAGGGTCAGGTAGAGACAAGGTCTCCCTGTATTGCCCAGGCTGGTCTGCTGGGCTCAAGTGATCCTCACACCTCATCCTCCAGAAGGATTTTTGTTTTTGTGGAAGGGATTAGTATAAGTAGAGAAATCAGATTAAATCTCTTTTTGTTTTGTTTGCTGATCTCAAAAAAAAAAAAAGTTTGCTACATGGTATCAGCATCTAGTAAGCAGTCACTTGGGTTTCTCATTTATTTTTCAGCCCTACATAAAGTAGTTAGCCTTTTAATATAGCTCTGTGGAATTCCAGACATGGTGAAAAAGAAATAGGTCAGAAATATGAGCATAAAATAGACAGAATTGCAAAACTGGAATGGTACCCAGAGATCACTTACTTCAGTGTTGTGGTGTAATATGAAATACATTTGACCTTTGTCCTGGGTTCCTGAAACAGCTCCTAAAACTCTTGTAATTTCCTGAGTGATAGGAGTGTCGCTTGTTACTCACAAGGAGCCTCTTTTGATTACATTTGAGTTTATACTAATGAAATGACTTAGGATGGGTCTCCTAGACAGCCTCAGGCTGGAGCTGGTCACCAGAAAGACCAAGTGATTACCGAGTTGGGACTTTCAGTCCCCACCCATCATCCCCTTTGAAGGGAAGTGGATAGGCTGGAGATGAAGCTTTATAAAAACTAGTAAGATTTAGTGACCTGGGTTGCTGAGCATGTGGAGATGCTGGGAGGGTGGCGACACCTGCCCCCATCCTTTGCCCTGTACATCTCTTTCATTTGGCTGTTCATCTGTATCCTTTATAATAAACAATATAAGTGTTTTCCTGAGTTCCACAAGCCCTTCTACCAAAGTGATTGAACCTAAGGAGGGGGTAGTAGAAGCTCCAGTTTGTAGCTGGTTCCTCAGAAGTACAGATGGCAACCTGCTACTTATGATACTTGTGATAGGCATCTGACATGGGGAGCAGTCTTGTGTTACTGAACCCTTAACTGAGTTAGATCTGAGTCTAACTTCAGGTAGGTATCTGACTCAGGGATCTGAGGCTAACTTCAGGTCAGAATTGAATTGAATTGGAGGACACCCAGTTGGTATCTGCTGGGGAAAAATAAAAACAAAAATGCACACATCTGGTCACAGAAGTGGTCTGT
Source organism: Macaca nemestrina (assembly GCF_043159975.1). NCBI lineage: Eukaryota > Metazoa > Chordata > Mammalia > Primates > Cercopithecidae > Macaca > Macaca nemestrina. The sequence continues at coordinate 79,657,412 of NC_092127.1, read as the reverse complement.
GCGGAATGAGAGTAGAGTGAAAAAAGTTTTTTGGTTTTTATTGTTTGTTTTAGAGACGGTGTCTCTCTGCCACCTAGGCTATAGTCAGTGGCTATATCATAGCTAAGTGGAGCCTCAATCTCCTGGGCTGAAGTGATCCTCCTGCCTCAGCTTCCCAAGTGACTAGGACTACAGGTATGCATCACCACTCTTGGCTAATTATTTTTATTTTTATAGAGACTGAGTCTCACCATGTAGCCCAGGTTGTTCTCAAACTGCTGGCCTAAAGCGATCCTCCTGCCTAGACCTACCAAGGTCTTGGGATTACAGGCGTGAGCCCCTAGGCTGGGCCCTGTTTTTTCTTTTGCAAGTGGTTAGCAAATGGCAAAGGTTTTTTGTTTGTTTGAGACGGAGTCTCACTCTGTCGCCAGGCTGGAGTGCAGTGGCGCAATCTCAGCTCACTGCAACCTCCACCTCCTGGGTTCAAGCGATTCTCCTGCCTCAGCCTCCTGAGTAGCGGGGACTACAGGCGCATGCCACCACTCCTGGCTAATTTCACCATGTTGAGATGGAGTTTCACTATGTTGGCCAGGATGGTCTCCATCTCCTGACCTCGCGATCCACCCGCCTCGGCCTCCCAAAGTGCTCGGATTACAGACGTGAGCCTCGGAGCCTGGCCCACAAACTGTTTTTTTTAAAGATTTGTTTTTCCAAAGGGCGTTGTATATAGATCCCTGATAGAGAAATCAGAAAAAAGCAAAGTGGTTGTGGTTAAAATAGAAGTAGAGGTTCAGTTGTTTTTAAGCACAGTTTGAAAAACACAGGAGTTCAGTTCCCTAATTTTACAGATGAAATGAAGATTCAGAAAGGTTAAGTAGGTACATTTTCTACCAATGCTGTGAAAGCTTTGTGAGGGTAGCAGTTTTTTCTGTCTCTTGTTCATGTCGTATAATGAGAGCTTATAACAGTATAGGCAAGTTACAGGTATTCATTAGACGTGTATTAAATGAAGTCTATTTTGTTTCTCCTAATTCCAACTCCAGGTCTCTTTTTAAAAATTTTTATTTATTTGTTTTAGAGACAGAATCTCACTCTGTCACCCAGGCTGGAGTACAGTGTTGCCATCATAGCTCACTGCACCCTTGAACTCCTGGGCTCAATCTGTCTTCCTGCCACGGCCTCCTGAGTAGCTGGGAGTATAGGTGTGTGCCACCATACACAGCTAACTTTCAAAAAAAAATTGTAGAGACTGATCTCAAACTCCTGGCTTCAAGTGATCCTTCCATCTGGACCTTCCAAAGTGCTGGGATTACAGGCATGAGCCACCGTGCCCAGCCTAAAGATTTCTTTCTATTAACAGACTCTAAGAAAAGTCTTTTTAGAAACTTTGATGTTTGAGAAGAGTAAGGAATAGAGAGGCAGAAAAGCAAGTCTTCATGATCACTTTTACTTGTTTTCTAGGTGTAACTGCTAGCGTGTTTCCTCCGCTTATTCGAAGATACAGCTTGACTTGATTGAGTCTGTTAAATCTTTCTCTTAAACTTCCTTCCTTGGTGTTGTATTTCTAGCCTTCATTTTTCATTGTGCAATGTATGGATTTTTAGAACTATTTGTATTTCCATACCAAGCATTAATTGAATATTTCTTACCTTTTACTTTGCCTTTTGGGATTCCTTCCAAAGCTGAGTCCTCAAACATAGGAAGACTGACTAAAATAATACCCTGGTAATGATCTTGTTGGGAGGTCGGGGGTGGGGGGCAGTCAGATTTAATAATAAGCTGCTGGTTTTTAATTTTACTTATAGGAAGCAAATGGTGCTTATTTTCAAATGAAAGCATATTTTAATCCTTCCATATGCCCTTTTCCAGAATGAAACTACAGTTTTATCACTTTAATTGTCAATAATGCAAGAAAGATGAGATAGTAATGGGAATTACTAGAATTCACTGTGGAAGATGTAAATAAACATTCATACAGCAGTACTATCGGGTCAGTCACAGGAAACCCTTAAACTTTGAGGACACATGCAACATTTGAAATGATGTAAATTCTCCCTAGTGTATCTCAAATAAGTTACTTTTGATCAGAGGCACATCAGTGTCTCAGGTTTCTCGTCTTCATTTATAGCTAACCGGAAGCATCAGGTCCTCTCATGAATATACCCCTATGGTATTAAAGTGACTGTGTCTGAATACATAATTTCCTTCTAAGCTGATTTTTTTTTTTTTTTTTTTTGAGATTGAGTTTCAGTCTTGTTGACCAGGCTGGAGTGCAATGGCGCAATCTCAGCAGACCTCAACCTCTGCCTCCCGGTTCAAGGGATTCTCCTGCCTCAGCCTCCCAAGTAGCTGGGATTGCAGGCATGCACCACCATGCCTGGCTAATTTTGTATTTTTAGTACAGACAAGGTTTCTCCATGTTGGTCAGGCTGGTCTGAAACTCCTGACCTCAGCCTCCCAAAGTACTGGGATTACAGGCGTGAGTCACCGCGCCCAGCTCTAAACTGATTAATAGATATCTCAAAGATCTTAAAGTAGGCTGGGTGTGGTGGCTCAAGCCTTTTAATCCCAGCACTTTGGGAGGCTGAGGCGGGCAGATCACCTGAGGTCGGGAGTTCGAGACCAGCCTGGCCAACATGATGAAACCCCGTCTCTACTAAAAATACAAAAATTAGCCGGGCATGGTGGCAGGCGCCTGTAATCCGGGCTACTCAGGAGGCCGAAGCAGGAGAATCGCTTGAACCCGGGAGGCGGAGGTTGTGGTGAGCTGAGATCATGCCATCACACTCCAGCCTGGGGCACAAGAGCGAGACTTCGTCTCAAAAAAAAAAGATCTTAAAGTATTCACTCCATATGTAAGCAAGTGTCTTATATCTGGGTTTAGTTTTTATTTTTAATTGCTATATATATTGCTTTAGTTGTTTGCAGTGTCTTTTTACTCCCCCTCCCCCCAGGTTTCTGGGATTGTAGCAGTAATTAATTTTGTAAACCATATTCATTGCCATCACTAGTATTTCATGTTACTTTATCTTTCCAATTCATCTGTAATCCCTGAAGTATTTTATGCTAAAGGTATTAAAATAGAATAATTTTCTTTCCTAGAAATGAGGCCTCTTCATTGTCAGCATTATTAGAAAAGATCATGTTATATATATTCAGCTCTGGAGAAGCCACTATTTTCAATAGGCTAAGCATACTCAGACTTGTCCAGAAGGTGTGGACTAGTGAAAAGGTTATAGGCTTTGATACAGCCCAAATTTTTGTGGAGAAACTTACTTAACATGCTTCAGGGTGTAATGATACCTTTCTTACAGAGTTGTTGAGAGAATTACATTAAATGAGGTACTATTTTTAAAGTACTTAGCCCTAGAAGGGGCTTAGCAATTAGAGTCCCTCCCTTCCATTTTCTTCAGAACACCATTTTATAAATTCTTCGGTAGCAGAAACCGTATGGGTTTTGTTCATCATATGCCCAGTAGTAGCAGCTTATAATAGGCACTCAATTAAGTAAACTTAGCTTCCTATTCATTATTGCTTTTGAAGACTGGCCGCTGACAGGAGTCTGTGTGCCAGCTCCCTTTCCCCTTTTTTGTATTTAAGGCTCAATCACTATTTTAGTCTTATCTTTATTTTTTCTGCTTTCCAGTCCTCCATCCCTTACGTCCACAAATGTATTCTTGGAAGGTTTCTGGTAGTAGGCCATCTACCTTAGCTAGTTTGCTTATGGAAAGGTAAGTTTAATGGGTTTTAAGTTTTCTAAAATTGTGTGCCAAAAGTCATTTGTAACAGGAACTGAGAAAAAGCAGGATGAAGTATCGAGAGGGAGTGGTAAAAATCATGTCTTGCCTAGCCAATAGCCAAGTCTTAACTTGTTTTCCTTAGGATTTCCTTAGGATTTCTGATTAATGGGTATTGTGAAATGAGCTATAAGCCTGGCTTTGGAACCAGCAATGCCTGGCTTCTTTACTACTTACCAACAATTTGAATTCATATGAATTAGTGAGCTTTCGTGGCCCTGTTTATTTGCAAATAAAGGATGATAGTGATACTTCACAGAATTGTTTGAGAAGCATATCAGATTATATGTAGAAAAGCAAGATATCTGGCATGTGGTAGATTCTGAACCAATATTGGTTTTCTTTTCTTTCTTTTTTTTGAGACAGGGCCTCACTTTGTCACCCAGGCTGGAGTGCAGTGATATGATCACAGCTCACTGCAGTCTTGACCTCCCCGGGTTAAGGTGATTCTCTCACTTCAGCCTCCTGAGTAGCTAGGACTACAGGGGCATGCCACTATGCCCAGCTAATTTTTGTATTTTTTGTAGAGACGGAGTTTCACCACGTTGCCCAGGCTCAAGTGATTCTCCCACCTCAGCCCCCCAGAGGGCTGGGATTACAGGCGTGAGCCACCGTGTGTGGCCTTGGTTTTCTTTTGGCGCCTCACACATAGCACTCATTGTCATGGTATCCAATAAGTATAAATGATGTTGTAGCAGAAATAATCTATACTTAATGCAGTGAGATGTAATCTAATTGTTTACATAGCCTGTGTCTGTAGGCTCTGTCTGCCAGCAGTGACTGGAACAGTTACCTTCATCCTCAGGTATATTTGCAGTTTATGGAATGTAGGAGAGAAAGAATACAAGAAAACATTTCTCTCAGAGCTTGGGAAGCTCTATAACTGTTAGCCTTGCATTATAATAATCTAGGATATCCAGATGTAATCTGAGACTCCTCATTTTTGAAATCACCAAGGTTTCTAATTGCCTGTTTCCTTAGGGGTGTGTGGGTGTGCAAGTGTGCACATTTTTATGCTCATTAAAAATCTGTATTTTGGCATTGCTAGTGATACCTTATTGGCAGGGAGAGTATATTAAAATATTCAGTAATCAGTACTGCATATACTGACCGCTAAATGGATTCCATCCTTCATACCAGAGCAGGATCCTATAAGCTTCCAGCTGTGCCAGGCATTAGTCCTTCAGCTGCTGGATTATGAGGTTTGGGCCAGCACGGTGGGGTAAAGCAGGGGAATAGGACCACGGCTATGACTCATTACCAACTGATTCAGAGCTATTTTACTATTTTAACAAAGATAATTGTTAAAATGCATACCTGGGTGCATACTGACTGAGTATTGGCCTGTTTCTTCATAATTAAGTGATGAATGAATTCAGTGATTAAATTCTTCGATGTGATTCTACTTGAAGTTAATATGAATTTATCTTAGTAAGATAGAGGAGCTTGTACTTTGCTGACCTTGATGTTTGTGTTCAGATAATGGAAAGTGAAATCTGACTTTGATCCAACTGAAAAAAAAAGTTGGAATTCAGTTCAGGAAAATGTTCATGAAACAAATATTTTTAATATTAAAATGTGTCAGGGAGGGCGAATGATCATGCTATTATGGAAATCTTAGGAGTAGTCGAATTAGAGATACGGTTTTTATTTTCTGTCTTCATTTTTTTCTTTTTAAACAATAATTGTTGTATGGTGGAAATTGTGAGTGTTACAATCTTATTCAGGTAACTTGCTTTATTTTTGTGTTTTCCTGTATGTTTATATTACTCATTTATCAATTTTGCACGTTTATATTAGGGCTGGTAACCTTTTTATGTCAGATGTTTTTTTCCTATAAAATGGCTGTTTTGTAATGTTGGAGTAATCCTATTTTGATGCTTTATTTTCCTTGAAGTTTCCTTAACTTTATGATAATATCTCTTAAGCGAGCCCTCAGTACCAGTTAGTCCTGTGGTATTTCCCTGCTCCATTCCCAGTGTCACATTTTTCCCCTTTTCCCTCAAATTCTCAATATCCTCCCTCTCTGCCTCCCTTTCCAATGATGACCTTACTTATTTTACTAAGAAATTGAAAGCAATCTGACAATCTGAAGGTAAAGTATTAATCTTCTGCCACCAAATCTGTCTTCCTGCATATTATTATTCTTGCCTTATGTGAGACAAATTCAGATTATTTGGGTACAGAATTCTGTTCCCTCTCTTTTAAGAACTTTGTCTCTGCGATTATCTCATTTACCATCAATTTTGATCTTAAACACCTGAACCTTATTTTATGCAATGCATATGTAATCCTGACAGTTATGTATAACTTTTATTTTAGAGACGAGAGCTCACTGTGTTGCCTGGGATGGTCTCGAACTCCTGGGCTCAAGTGCTGGGATTACAGGCATGAGCCACCAAGCCTGGCCTATAAATTTAATTCACAATTTCTAGCAAATATTTATTTAGCTCCTCTTTATATAACATTTTGTGCTAATACTCTGGGCATACAAATGTGAATGTTCTCTGCACTCCAGGAGTTCTCTACCCCTCAGTAAAAGAGGAAAGGACTGTTAGCACTGAACATCTCTTTCCTTCATAAAACATCTCTTTCCTTCATAAGGTCTGTGAGAAGGGTGCCCAGAGTTCTGAAGAGGAAACAATTCTTTTTGGTTAGAGTAGTAGAGAATCTTAACAGAAGAAGTTAGATAGAACTTCAGCTGTATCTAAAATGGCGGACACATTTTGAATTGTCAGGTAAATGCATGAATCAAAGGTAACAAATTTAAAAAACGTACTCTGAGCAGTGCAGGGGTACAAGGGAGAGAGAGTAATGAAAGAATAGTCTGGGCCCGGTACGGTGGCTCATGCCTGTAATCCCAGCACTTTGGGAGGCTGAGGTGGGTGGATCACCTGAGGTCAGGAGTTTGAGAACAGCCTAGCCAACATGGTAAAAAACCCATCTCTACTAAAAATAAAAAACTAGCTGGGTGTAGTGGCGAGTGCCTGTAATCCCAGCGACTTCAGAGGCTGAGGCAGGAGAATTGTTGGAACCCGGGAGGCGTAGGTTGCAGTGAACTGCAATCGCACCATTGCACTCCAGTCTGGGCAACAAGCGCTAAACTCTGTCTCAAAAAAAAAAAAAAAAAAAAAAAGAATAGTTTTTACAATTACGTTGGGGCTGTTAATGGAGGTTCCTGGAAATTGTCCTAAGAAGTTTAGACTTCATTTGGATCAAGAGCCACTAAAGATTGTATGGTAAGGAATGTTAAAAAGTACTCTGGTAGTGTTAGTAATGAATTAGAGGGAAGTGAAAGTGGAGTAAAGGGAAGTCATTTAGGGAATTTTTTCAAACCAAATCCTATTTCATATGCCCTAAAGAGATCCTATGGTGTTTTTTGTTTGTTTGTTTGTTTGTTTGTTTGTTTTGGTACAGGGACTAGACTTGCATGAAATACTTGTTTTATAAATTTTAATTTTCGTGTTAAGTTTTCTTAAAGCAGGAAGATAATCAGTTTTCCTTTTGTGAGAATCTAGTGTCTGAAAGGAGATTATGCTACCGAGACAGATACGTACTGGGGGTAGATCTTGTGATAATTTAGTCTTGCTCAGGAGGGCATACATATGCTTATAGAAAATCATAGACTGTATCTTGCTGGTACCTGATAGTATCAGTCAGGCTGACCAGCTGATAAGCTCCCTTGAAAAGATTATAGACCATTTGTTAAAAATCTTTTATTTATTCATTCAGATTCAGATACAGATCTTCATTCAGTACCAGTGAGTAGATAATGTGTTAGAATCATCTGTTTCCCTCTTTTATTTGACATAGTTCACTTGAAGCTAAGAATATAAAATTCTTTCAGAGATTATATAAAAACGGAATTTTTTTAGTTTTGTTTATTTGTTGTTTTGACACAGGGTCTCACTGTGTCACCCAAGCTGGAGTATAGTGGCGTGATCACTGCTCACTGCAACCTTGATCTCCTGGGGTCAGGTGATCCACCTCAGCCTCTTGAGTAGCTGGGACTACAGGTGTGCACCACTACATCTGCCTAATTTTATGTAATTTTTGTAGAGATGGAGTTTTGGTCTGTTGTCCAGGCTGGTCTTGAACCCCTGGACTCAAGCAGTCTACTGCCTCAGCCTCCCAAAGTGCTGGGATTACAAGCACATGCGACCATTTTTTAGTTTGTTTTTGTTTGTTTGTTTGTTTGCTTCTTTTTTTTTTTTTTTCTTTTGAGACAGAGTCTTGCTCTGTTGCCCAGGCTGGAGTGCAGTGGCACAGTCTTGGCTCACTGCAAGCTCCACCACCTGGGTTCACGCCATTCTCCTGACTCAGCCTCCCGAGTAGCTGGGAGAACAGGTGCCCGCCACCATGTCCAGCTAATTTTTTTTTTTTTTTTTTTTTGTATTTTTAGTAGAGATGGTGTTTCACCATATTAGCCAGTATGGTCTCGATCTCCTGACCTTGTGATTTGCCTGTCTCAGCCTCCCAAAGTGCTGGGATTACAGGCATGAGCCACTGTGCCCAGCCTGTTATTTTTATTATTTTATTTTTATTTTTTTGAGACAGGATCTCTCTCTGTCATCCAGGCTGGAGTGCAGTGGTACAATCTTGGCTCAATGCAGCCTCGACCTCCTGGGCTGAAGCAAGCCTAGCACCTCAGCCTCCCACGTATCTGGGACTACAGGCACAAACCACCATACCTGTGTAATTTTTAATTTCATTTTTGTAGGGATGAAGTCTCACTATGTTGCCTGGGCTGGTCTCAAACTCCTGGACTCAAGCAGTCCCCCTGCCTCAGCCTCCCAAAGTGCTGCAATCACAGGCATGAGCCACCACACCCAGCCCATTGTTTAGTTTTTCGATGATTATTTGATGCTTATTTGTAAGGCACTGTATTGGGCAATTTGGTGGGTGTAATAATCAAGTTAATTTATTCTAAGAATCCTTTTTTTTTTTTTTTTTTTTTTTTTTTACATTTTTTACCTCTGAAATTGGGGTGCATTTTGGAATCAGTGGAATTCTAAACTTGCTTTCCATAAAGTCAAGTCGTAATATAGTTGTATGAAAATCTGCCATTGATACCTGATGTGGTAGACTGAATAATGGGTCCACCAGCTATGTCCATGTCCTAATCCCTGAAACCTTTGCAGCTGTGATTAAATTAAGGCTCTTGAGATGGGGTTTTCCTGGAACTTGGTAGGCCTGACATAATCACAGTGGTTCTTATTAGAGAGACACAGGAGAAGTCAGAGCCGGCAGCAAAATAAATGTGAAGTGGAAGCAATATTATGTAATGGCATGCATTCACTTGTAGGATTAGAGAATGTTCTCCTGGAGGAAGAGCTGAGCTGAGATCTGAAGAATAAGTTAAGAATTGGTCAGGTGAAACAGAAGAGAGTATTTTGGAAGGTTCCATGTAGAGTGAAAAGCCTATCTGAAGATTGAGAGGTGAGGAAGCATGGCTTGAAAAAAATTTAGCATGATAAGGATATGTGCAGAACAGTGATTCTCAGCCTTTTCATACTCATGGCTACTTCAGTGCTAAAATTTTTGGTGGCGTTCTTAAAGGAATTACACTTTGAACACTTGTATTAAAATAAAAGTTTCAAAAAAAGTATCACATACTCACTTGATCCCCTTCAGAAGCCTCTATAAGACAGCTTAAAGTAAAACTGTCTTCTGCCTTGATGAACCTCTTTTAGGGCCTCTTGAGGCAAAACTCAAGCATACAATCTTACTTGGTGTTCTTCTGTGGCTTCTTTGCTTTTTTGTGGCAAACAGTATTTTTTCCCACCAGCTCAACATTCTATTTGACTTCACCATATCAGTAAGTATCTTAAGTGTAGCAAAATTAAATTTTATTTATTGATCAAATGTCGGCAGAGGCATGTGGAAGACTTGCAGTGTACTAGTATATTAAGGCATACCTCTTTAAAATTATTGTATGAAGAGGTGGTGAGTGATAAAACAGGAGTGATAAGCAGGGGTCAGATTATGGAGAGTCTTCGCATTGTTTTCTATTTACTGCTGTAACAAATGACCACAAATTAGTGGCTTCAAACAACATGAATTTATCACCTATAGGTTAGAAGTCCACCTGAGCTAAAATCAAGGCATCTACGGGGCTGCATTCTCTTCTAGAGAATCTAAGGGAGAATTAATTTCTTGCCTTTGTCAGATAGCTTCTAGATGCTGCCCACATTCCTTGGCTCATGGCCCACTTTCTCCATGTTCAAAGCCAGCAACATTGCATCTCTCTGAGAATTCTTCTGTAGTCACATCTCCCTCTGACTCTTCTACCCCTCTTGTTCTGCTCTTAAGGATGCTTGTGATTATATTGGTCTCACCTGGATAATCAAGAATCTGTTTCAAGGTCAGCTGATTAACATTCTTAATACCATGTGCAACCTTAATTCCCCTTTGCCAGGTAATCTAACATATTCACAAGTTCAGAGATTAGGATATGGACGTATGTTTTATTGGTCATGTTAAATAATTTGAATTTTTTTTTTTTTTTTTGGTGGCAAGAGAAACCATTAGAAGGCATCAAAACAGGGAGTAACAATATCAGATCTGCTTTTTAGGTAAATCGCTCTGGCTATGTTTGGTGTGTCATACAATTTAATAGGTCATTTCCAGCACCTTTTTCTACTGATATATTAAAAACTTTATTTTGCAATAATTTTAGACTTACAGAAGTGTTGCAAAGATAGTACAGAAAGTGCAGTACCCTTCAGTCAGCTTCCTCTAACGATAACTTATGAAACTGTTTTTTTTTTTAAGACAGAGTCTCGCTCTGTTGCCCAGGCTGGAGTGCAGTGATGTGATCTCTGCTCACTACAACCTCGGCCTCCCAGGTTCAAGCGATTCTCCTGCCTCAGCCTCCCGAGTAGCGGAGACTACAGGCACTTGCCACCATGCCTGGCTAATTTTTGTGTTTTTGTATTTTTAGTGGAGACGGTGTTTCACCATGTTGGCCAGGCTGTTCTTGAACTCCTGACCTGCCTACCTCAGCCTCCCAAAGTGCTGGGATTTACAGGTATGAGCCACTGTGCCCAGCCCATCTTCCAAAATTTTGGTACATTTATCAAAACCAGGAAATTAACATTGGTGAAATAAAATTACAAATTGTATTGATGTTTCACCAGTTTTTACACCAATGTCTTTTTTTCTGTCTCAGGATTTAATTCAGAATATCATTTTGCATTTACTTGTCATGTCTCCTTAGCCTGTAGTCTGACAGTTTTTTAGTCTTGTCTTTTTTTTTTTTTTTTTTTTAATGACTTCCTCGCTTTTAAAGAGTACTGATTAGGTATTTTGTAGACAGTTCCTCACTTTGAGTTTGCTGATGCTTTCTCATTATTAGATTGTGTGTATGAGTTTTTCATAAGAATACCACAGTGGTGAAGTATGCTTCTTACTGAGTCATTTCAGGGTTTGCATGGTACCAGCTTGTTTTATTACTGATCATGTTAACCTTGGGCACTTGACTTGGTTAAGAGGGTTGTCTTAGCTCAGGCTGCTATATTGAAACACCATTGACTGAGGCTTAAACAACAGATATTTCTTTTCTTTCTTTAAGGCAGTGTCTCACTGTCACCTGGGTTGGAGTATAGTGGCTCAATCATGGTTCACTGAAGCCTTGACCTCCCAGGCTCAAGCAGTCCTCCCACCTCAGCCTCCCAAGTAGCTGGGACTACAGGCATGTGACACCATGCCTGGCTAATTTTTCTATTTTTTTTTTTTTTTTTGTAGAGACAGGGTTTCACCATGTTGCCCAAGCTAGTCTTAAACTCCTGGATCCAAGCAATGTGCCTGCCTTGGCCTCCCAAGTTGCTGGGATTACAGGCATGAGCCACTGCGCCCAGACATTTATTTTTACAACAATTCTGGAGGCTGGAAGTTTGAGATCAGATTGTCAGTATGGTCATATTCTAGTGAGGACCCTCTATCCACCTTGTCACTGTGTGCTCACATGGCCTTTTCTTGGTATGTGCACATAGAGAGATCTCTCTCTTCTTTTTATAAGGGCACTCCTTCTCTCATGGTGGTCCTGCCTTCATGACCTAATGTAAACCTGATTACCTCCCAAAGGCCCCACCTCCTAACACCATCAAATTGGGCCTCAGCATAGTTTTGGGGGGACATAAACATTGAGTCTATAATAGAGGGATGTCTATGAGGTTCTTCCTCTGTAAAGTTATTTTTTCCTTTTCATGGTATGTTTATTAGGAGTGATTCACTTAACTCTAGCCTACTCTCAAAAGAAAGAGAAGCTGGATGCAGTGGCTTACACCTGTAATCTCAGCACTTTGGGAGGCTGAAGCAGGAAGATTACTTGAGGCCAGGAGTTTGAGACCAGCCTGGCTAACATAGACCTTGTTTCTACAAACAAAGTAAAATTATTACCAGGGTGTGGTTGCACTTGCCTGTAGTCCCACCTACTCTGGAGGCTGAGATGGGAGGTTCCCTTGAGTCCAGGGCTTCAAGGTTACAGTGAGCTATATCACACCTTTGTAGTCCAGACTGGGTGACAGAGCAAGACCCTGTCTCTTAAAAATGTAGGAAAAAAAGGGAATTAAACTCTGCCTTCTGCAATGAGGTGTACCAAATGATTTGTGGGCTTATGTTCAGATCACCACAGTAATTAATAAATATTCTTTGGGAGATACTTTGAAGTTAGTCTACCATTCTGTTTCTTTTTAAAATTTCACTCACAGCCGGGTGCAGTGGCTCACACCTGTAATCCCAGCACTTTGGGAGGCCAAGGTGGGTGGATCACCAGGGCAGAAGTTCAAGACCAGCCTGGCCAGGATGGTGAAACCCCATCTCTACTAAAAATACAAAAATTAACTGGACGTGGTGGCAGGCACCTGTAATCCCAGCTACTTGGGAGGCTGAGGCAGGAGAATAGCTTGAACCCGGGGTGGGGGGCAGAGGTTTCAGAGAGCCAGTATCGCGCCACTGCATTCCAACCTGGGTGACAGAATGAGACTCGTCTCAAAAAAAAAATTACTCACTCATTTTAGCATTTCACTAATGAATTTTGCTTACTCTCACCTGCCTCAATTATTACTGTGCAATTTTTTTTTTTTTTTTTTTAAAGAGCCAGAGTCTTCCTCTTGCTCAGGCTGGAGTACGGTGGCTATTCACAGTTGTAGTCCCACTACTGATCAGCATGGGATTTTTTATATCCTTAATTTCCTACTTCTGCCGGTTCACCCCTCCTTAGGCAACCTGGTGGTCCCCTCCCTGCTCCTGGGAGATTACCATATTGATGTCAAACTTAGTGTAGACACCCAATCAGCGTAACACATGACAGCCCAGAACTCCTGGGTTTGAGGGATCCTCTCTCTTCAGCCTTTCCAGTAGCTGGGACTACAGATATTTGCCACAGCACCAGCTACTATGGATTTCTAATGGTAATTTTCTCTTTCCCTGTTTCGTATAACGGAGATTTCCCCGTTTAATCCCATTTTAAAATTTATTCAATCATTTGTGTATGTTGTTATAAACTCAAAAATGTTTACTTTATTCTTTGAGGTATAATCCAATGCTGTATATAGAGAAGGAGACAGGGTCTTGCTCCATTGTCTAGCCTGGAGTGCAGTGATACAGTCATGGCTTGCCGCAGCCCTAACCTGCTGGGCTCAAGCAATCCTCTCAAGTAGCTGGTGCCATCTGCCTAGCTAATTTTTTCTTTTTTTTTTTTTAAAGAGACGGGGTCTTGCTATGTTGCCCAGGCTGGTCTCAAACTCCTGCCCTCAAGCAATCCTCCTTCCTTGACTCCCAAAGTGCCAATACTATTGATACTTACTTTTGTTGCTCAGATTATTCCAGCTGTGGCCATTGGGAGCTCTTTTATGTTGGCTTCTGTATCCCTTTCCCCCAATCCTTTTGTTGTTTGGGCACTTCCTTACTTTCTGACACTACAAGTTACTCTATCTTGTACTTGCCTTATCCCAGTACCAAAATCAACCCTATGTCCAAGGGACTCTGGTTTCTTTTATTGGAGGATGATATTTAGAAACCAAGAACTAGGTGTTGGATATGCTTATTACTACGGTGGTGTCACTGCTTCAGGCTCTGAAAGTGGACAGAGCTAGGAAATGTGAGTATGTATATGTATATGCTAACTCATCTATAATTATTTTTGTGTCTGTCTATCTGTATCTGTATTACCTAAACATCATTCAGTTAGGTTATCATACATTTGTAATACAATTAGACTGATCTGTCACAGTCTGTATTCTAGCCTAGGTTTTCTTGACATCCTGGTTGATTTATTAAAGAAAATTTACGTATAGTATATTTCCTTTTATTCTTTGTATAATACAGCTCTACAGGTTTAGATAAACACATGTAATCATGTATGTATTATGCCAGTGCAGTACCATCTGAAACAGTTCCATCACCATGAAAAAAAAAAATGTTCTTGTAGGCAGTGCCTCTCACCAGCCCCTGGCAGCCATTGCTCTGTTCTCTATCCTTGTTTTTCTGAATGTCATATAAACGGAACCATGTAATATGTAGCCCTTTGGGTCTGGCTCCTTTCGCTTAGCTACATTCATCCATGCTGCTGTACAGATTCATATTCTGTTCCTTGTTATTGCTAAGTAGTATTCTGTTTATGTGTGTACCATGATTATTTGTCCCTTCCTCTGTTATCAGACATCTTGGTTGTTTCCAGTGTTGGATAGTTATAAAAAAAGCTACCATAAACATTCATGTACTGGCTTTTGTGTGGACGCAAGTTTGCAGCTCACTTAGGTAAATAACTAGAGTGGGACTGTTGGGTCACGTAGTAAATATATACTTAAGTTTATAACAAATTGCAAAATTATTTTTCAGGGTGGCTGTACTGGTGTGTATTCCCTCCAACAATGAGTGAATGTTTCTCTTGCACCACATCTTTGCCAGCATTTGATGTTTTTGATAGTGTCTTGTTGTAATTTAATTTATATTTTCCTAATAACTAATGATAAGCATCTTCTCATGTGTATATTTTACATTCTTATAACTTTTTTGGTGATGACCTTTTCAGATCTTTTACTGATTTTTGATTGGGTTGTCTATTTTTTTACTAGTTGAGTTTTAAGAGTTCTTAGTGTATTCTGGGTACAAGTTTTTTATTAAGTGTCTGATTTGCAGACATTTTCTTTCTGTGTTATTCTTTTAATTTTCCTAAACGTTTTCATGACTGTGTCTGTTTATTTTATTTTATTTTATTTAGACGGAGTTTCGCTCTTGTCCCCCAGGCTAGAGTGCAATGGCGTGATCTCAGCTCACTGCAACCTCCGCCTCCCGGGTTCAAGTGATTCTTCTGCCTCAGCCTCCCGAATAGCTGGGATTACAGGCATGCACCACCACACCCAGTTAATTTTTGTATTTTTAGTAGAGACAGGGTTTCTCCATGTTGTCCAGGCTGGTCTTGAACTCTTGACCTCAGGCACACCTGGCCAACTGTGTCTTATCTATCTTTAATCCCCCTTAGCTCCTTTCACAGAGCATACTTTTTTTTCATTTTGGTAAAGTCAACTTTATCAATATTTTATGTTGCTGAGTATCATAGGTGATGTTGAGGCTCAGAAAACGAAACCTCAGGCTGGGTGCAGTGGCTCTCACCTATAATCCCAGCACTTTGGGAGGCTGAGGCAGGAGGATTCCCTGAGCCCAGGAGTTCAAAACCAGCCTGGCCAACATGATGAAACCCTGTGGTCTCTACTAAACATGCAAAAATTAGCCAGGTATGGTGGTGGGTGCCTGTAATCCCAGCTACTAGGGAAAGTAAGGCAGGAGAATCACTTGAACCCTCAGGTGGAGGTTGGAGTGAACTGAGATTGCCCTACTGCACTCCAGCTTGGGTGACAGAGCAAGACTCTGTCTCAAGAAAGAAGGGAAGAAAGAGAGAGAGAGAGAGAGAAGAAAGAGAAGAAAGAAAGAACAAAACTCCAAAATGAAGGCCTCAGAAGCAAAAGTTTTTCTCTAACTTTCTGTTGCCGCCTGTCTCTCAGTCCTGTTCTCCCCTGAGGCTAGCCTTAGAAACCAGATTCCCTCTTCCCCAAAGCAGGTCATAGAAACTGGAACCTTTTTTCCCCAAAGCAAGCCATAAAACCTAAAAATATTACTCTAACTTTCCCTCTGTCCTATCTGTAAAAACTGGCTGTAATTATCTCACCTACCTTGTTTGACTGTAGGTCATAAAACCCATTCCAGAGAGGGTCCTGCCCCATAAGCAGGAGGAAAGAATGTGTGCTCAGGCCAAGAAGAAACTAAACAGATAGGCCTTCCTGGGTTTCCCCATTCAGTCTGTGTACATTAGATTATAGCCTTTTTATCCAATTATACTTTTGCATGGCTGTCCATACTTTGTTGAACCTAAGCATAAAGATGGACAATTTCCTCTATCTTTGGGTCTCATTCTGAAAGCCCCCATGTAGTACATGTTAAATAAATTTGTATGTCTTTTCTCCTGTTAATCTGCCTTTTGCAAGTTGAGTTTTCAGCACACCTTCAGAGGGCCAAGGGGAGCTGCCCCTTTCACCTCTATAGTACGAATTCATTGTCAATCCCAGATTCCCTTCAGAAATCTGTATTTTCTCTTAAATGTTTAATTTACAATGAGATTTAGGATTCTTTTTATTTTTTATTTTATTTTTTGAGATGGGAGTTTCACTTTGTCACCCAGGCTGGTGTGCGGTAGTGCTATCTTGGCTAACTCCAACCTCCGCCTCCCGGGTTCAAGTGAAGTCTCCTGTCTCAGCCCTCCCGAGTAGCTGGGATTTCAGGCATGCACCACCATGTCCAGCTCATTTTGTAGTCTTAGTAGAGTTGGGGTTTCACCATGTTAGCTAGGCTGGTCTCCAACTCCTGACCTCAGGTAATCTGCCTGCCTAGGCCTCCCAAAATGCTGGGATTACAGGCATGAGCCACCACACCCGGTCTATGATTCATTTTGACTTAATTTTTGTTTAATATATGTTGAAGTTCTTTTCTTTTTTTCACATGTGAATATCTAGTTATTCCAGCACCATTTGTTGAAAGAACTATCTTTCCTCAATTGCATTGCCTTGGCACCTTTGTCAATAATCAGTTGACTGTATTTTTGTGGGTCTGTTTCTAGACTATGTTGCATTCTGTCTATCTGTCCTTTCACCAATACCACACTTTTAAAATTGTTGTAACCTATAAAGTACACCTTAAAATTGGGTAATGTGAGTCTTCCAGCTTTGTTCCTTTTCAGTTTTTGTTTGTTTTTAGTAACTTTGCATTTCCATAGAAATTTTAGAATCAGCTTGTTGATATCTACAAAAAAAAGCCTGCTGGTGTTGTTTATTATGATTGCATTGAATCTAAAGATCAAAACTGAGATAAGTTACATCATAATATCAAGTCTTCTAATCCATGAACACGGTATGTCGTTCCATTTCTTTAAATCCTTGATTCCTTTCATTAGTGTTTTGTAGTTTTCTTTATATAGGTTCTGAACATATTTCATTAGACTTACATATCTAAGTACTTCTTTTTTTGTGCTATTATAAATGATATTGTTTTTTAAAATCTTAATTCCCCTTGTTTATAACTGATCTTTAGAGACATAATTGATACTTATATATTGACCTTATATTCTGTGACCTTGATAAACTCACTTATTAGTTCCAGGCATTTTTTGGAAGATTTTTTTGGGATTTTCTACCTAGACAGTTATGTCATTCTGCAAATAAAGACAGTTTTTTTTTTTTTTAACTCCCTTCCAGTCTATCTACTATTTATTTATTTTTCTTGCCTCACTGAAGGGGCTTACATGTTGTACATTATTGAATAGGAGTGATGAGAGAGGACATCTTGCCTTGCATGTAATTAACGTTAGGATAAAAGCAGTCTGTCTGTTCCTTACCATTAAGTATGGTTTGCTATAGGTTTTTAGTAGATAGTGCTTATCAGGTTAAGAAAGTTTCTTTCTCTTCCTAGTTTATTGAGAGTTTTTATCATGAATGGATGCCAAGTTTTATCTAATGCATTTTCTGTATCTATTGATATGATTATATGGTGTTTCCTTAAGTCTGTTAATATGTTGAATCACATTGAATGTATTTCAAATGGTCAAACAACCTTGTATTCCTAATATGAACCCCATTTGGTCATGATGTATTTTACTTTTAATATATTGTTGTATTCTATTTGCTGAAGTTTTGTTCAATGATAGAACTCACAGCTAAGTTAAACAAGTACTTTTCCTGAAGATAACATTTATATTTCAGTGTGCAATAAAAGTGCTTTATGTTTCACAGAGACTATTGTTTTTAATGTAATAAGGTTAATTTTTACTGCTTTATTTAAGACTTTCTTAAGGGAAACTGGCTTAAAAATATATGTGAGTGCATGGTAGTGAAGAATATAGTAACTGCTAGTATTGCTTGGTGCCACTGCTTCAGTTTGTGCCCCAGGGTTCACATTGCAGCCATCGTTGCTTTTGTATCATTAGTATAATTGTCAACACAGTGAAAAAGGCAAATATCATCTTAGTACTATTTTGAAAATAGTTTTTACTCATGGATTTTCCCCAAAGAGTTTCTGGCACTGCTAGGGTTTTGTATGCTACACTTTGAGAATTTCTGTTCTATATCTTTATTAATGTCTTAGGACTGCTGAAACAAATGGCCATAAACTAGGTGGCTTAAAAGAACATAAATGTATTTTTCTGCAGTTATGAAGTCCAGAAGTCTGAAATTAAGATGTTGGCAGGACTACTTCTTAGTCTATTTTGTGCTACTATGACAGAATGCCTGACACCGGCTAGTTTATAATGAACAAAAATTTACTTCTCACAATTCTGGAGGCTGGGAAATCCAAGAGCAAGGTGCCAGCATCTGGTTAGGGCCTTCTTGCTGTGTCATAACATGGCAGAAAACATCACGTGGCAGAAGGGCAAAGGTGGGGGCAGAGAAAAGGGGACCAGACTTGCCCTTTTATACCAATCTCACTTCTGTGATAGTGGCATTAATGCATTCATAAGGGCACAGCCTCTTAATACCGTTACAATGGTGATGAAATTTCAGCATGAATTTTGGAGGAGCAAGCATTTAAACCACAGCGGTCATGCTCCCTCTGTAGGCTCCTAGGGGAGTAATACGTTCATTGACTCTTCCCACTTGTCCTTGACTGTTGGCATTCCTTCACTTGTGGCTACATCACTCTGTGCTCCAACTTCACATTAACTTCTCTTTATTTATGTGTATGTCTTCTCTTCTGTATGTATGTTTTATAAGGATACATGTGATTGCATTTAGGACCCACTCAAATAATCCAGGAGAGACTCCTCAAGATCTTTAACCTAAGCATGTCTTTCATCATTTAAGGCAATAATCACTCTTTTCCATATAATTTTCACAGGATTGGAGGAATTAGGATGTGTACATAATCTTTTAGGGGGCCACTCTTTAGCCCACTACACGCTTACTGATTATACAAGTGTTAGACTGCTTTGTGTTGTCCCATAGGTCTCTCGAATTTTGTTCATTTTTCTTCAGTCTTTTTTTTTTCTCTAAGTTTCTTAGATGAGATCATTTTCTTGACCAGTCTTCAAGGTTGATCAACTTAATCAAGGTTCATTAAGTCTTCTGCCATGCTGTAGAGACCATTTAGCATATTTATTTCTTTTGAATATTTTTAGAATAGTTTTCATTTCTCTTGATATCCCTTGTCTCTGCATTTGCTGGCAACATTTTCCCCCAATTTTTGGAATATATTTTCTTTTCGTTTTTGGAATATATTTATAAAGACTTTGAAGTCTCTGCCAGATTTAGCTTCTGGGCCCACTTTGATTCCGGTCTCTACCTCCGTTTTTGGTGGGCATCCTGACATCTCCCATTTCTGCACAGTTAAACTGCCAACTAGGGACTTGACCCAACAATTGCAACAGGTAGGAAGTTATTATTAGTAAAGTGAATGAACACAAAAATTTACCTACAGATCTGTTTATTATGTAGTTTATGTTAAAAAAAAGAAAACCTAAATGGCAAATAGAAAATAGATTAAAATATGGTAAATTCATGTTTTAACGGAGTACTATTCAGACGTTAAAAATAATGATGGAAAGATATTCAAATCATGCTAAATGAAGAAATTATTTAAAAGATACATTATAATCCCACTTTTGCTTACCTAAATTATGCATATATATGCCAAAAGAAAATACAGGGTTTGTATACATAAGAATGTTAACAGGTTATCTCAGGAAGATTACAGATGATTTTTATTTGATCACTTTCTGTATTTTTTTTTTTACAATGACTATCACATTTGTGATAAGAGAAGTACTTCTGAAGTTATTTTTCAGAAATTTGACATAACAAATTTCTTTTCTCCTCCACATAAATTTCTCCTCCACAACTTTTATGTCTATTTTAGAAGTATTAAAATAACAGCAGTCTTTTCATACATGCTGCAGGATCATTTTGAATCCCAATAAATATCACAGATGAATAATTACTACAAGAGTTTTGTATTCAGATAAGTTAAACATAATATGTGTATATATGTACATAATGCACAGTGTTGCTCTAATCTTAGAAAAAATAGTTCGGGCCAGGCACAGTGGCTCATGCCTGTAATCCCAGCACTTTGGGAGGCTGAGACGGGCGGATCACGAGGTCAGGAGATCGCGACCATCCTGGCGAACATGGTGAAACCCCGTGTCTACTAAAAATACAAAAAAATTAGCCGGGCGTGGTGGCGGGCACCTGTAGTCCCAGCTTCTCAGGAGGCTGAGGCAGGAGAATGGCGTGAACCCGGGAGGCGGTGGAGCTTGCAGTGAGCTGAGATCGCGCCACTGCACTCCAGCCTGGGCAACAGAGCGAGACTCCGTCTCAAAAAAAGAAAAAGAAAAAATAGTAAAATAGTTATTTCTTGGAATATAGTATTTGGAAGCCATAGAGCTTAAATAAATATGGGAAAAAAATTGAACAGGTACATGAGAAAAGAATAGGGGGAAAAACACTGAGGCTGAAAATTTAATTATCATGAGAGGCAGAAACAACTGGAATCATAGACATATGCTGTAGACTTTCACCATCCAGTGTGGTCACCACTAGCTATACATGGCTGTTGAGTACTTGACATATGGTTGATCAGATTGAGAAGTGCTATAAGTGTGAAATACATAATGGTTTTTGAAGAAATAGTACAAAAAAGCAAAATATCTCAGTAATTTAAAAATACTGAATACATGTTAAAAATGATGTACATTCATCTTTTTTATTAACTTTAATTACTTTCAGATACTTTTTTATAGATTGGGAACATTTAGATCTTGATATAAAGTATGGAATGGTAAGCATCTACATATAATTAGATATATTAGATATTCCCACCCCCATGTTTTCCCAGAGTAGTACCTTTCTTTGATAAGCTAGAAAGTAAATAGACTTATTCTGGTGGGCAACTCACTTCTGATAAATTTCAGCAGATAGAACATTCCTGTTATTTTTAAAAGAATGACATTTGAATAGTTAGGACATAATGATGATTTCTCTTTTCAGATCATGTAGCATGGATATGCCAAATCAATCACTAAGTGGGTAGATAATTTGAACAGATTTCTCTAAATCTGACTTGGCTCTTCATTGATAAATTCTACTAGTGCAGACTTTTCTGAGACTACAGTGAAAGTTAGCAAATCCATCTTTTAATATATTTAAATAGGAGAAAGGAGGACAACATTTTACTTTTGTCGTGTTAATGAAAGATTCCTAACAGACTTTATTTCCTTAAGTAAATCAATTCTCTCAGATGGATTATTACCATCTAAAATAATCTGAAAGAAAAGTCAATTATGCACCTAGTAAAATAGTGTTATCAGTATTTTTGTTCTCTGTATACTTCTTGGAATTATAGGAGGAATGTAGATGATATTTTTCCCTTACAGCTTGACTGTGTAAGTTATTTTTATGCTGGCCGTAGTATCTATATTATATGAACAGAAATGAAGATTCCATTACATTACTTAAAAGAAATTGAAAACAATTGGAAAATGTAAACTTTATTCTTATCTCTTTTATAAACAAGTATTTTAATACATTATTATGGCAAGGAGTATAGTGGTACTTCCTTTGTGTACTTGTGTCAGTGGAGCTGAAACATCTTGTCAATTTTCTGTTAACTTATCCTTTCATTTGAGATATGGCACAGATAATCTCTTTTCTTCCACAAGACAGAAAAACTAGATTCCAAGATAATTAAGATTTGCCCAAAACCCAAAGAAAAGTAATTGGAACTAAAACTAGAATTTTGTTGTTGGGACAATTGGCCATTTGTAGCAAAGGACAGCAGATCATTGGTTAACAGCATGAACTTGAGCCAGACAGCCTGATTCAAATTCCAGCCCAGTTAGTTCCTAAGCATGTAACTGTGTTAAACATCTTAACTTTTGTGGCTCATTTATTGATAAATGGGTATAATAATACTATGTACTTTAGAAGATTAAAGAAGTTAATATATGTAAAGCATTTAGAACAGTGAGTGGCATATAATATAATATATTTAATGTAGTAATATTAATAAGATTAACATTAGGATTAATGTTTTGTTGGTATTGATAAAATATATGCTATACTTATCAAAGATACATAAAAATGAAGGTATAGAACATTAGAGTAAAACATGGTTTTATAGTTTTACAATCTTGAAATGAAGAAACCACTACTAAGTATGATTTAAAAATTTGTCAAGCATAAAAAAAGAATTTTACTATGTAATCAAGAAACGATAGCAAAAGATACCATGAATAAAGTCAAAACATAACAGTAACCTGGGGGAAATACTTATAGTACATAACATTAGGCGAATTTTCTACTGTGTGAGAACAGTTAGAAATCATTAAGGAAATCACAATGCTATAGAAAAAGCAAACAGCAGAGGAAGACACCCAAATGAGAGTCTCGGCATCATTCAAAGTTAACTACTGTAAACTAAAGTGTTTCTCACTTTTCAGATTGGCAAAGATTAAAATATAGTCAGTGTTGGGATGATGAGGCAATCTGAAGCATTATTGATGGGAGGTATAAATAGATAGCCCTTTTAAGAGATATTTGCCAATAATGTCAATTTTAAAAACATAAACCTTTTGAACTTCCAGTTTGACTTTTAGAAATTTGTCTTATAGCTTCATCACAAATGTTGACCTCATAAATATAAATTGGTTCATCCCCAAGATATTCATCAATGGAGATTTGGTAAATAATGTTATATCTCTACAATGAAGTACTATATGTAAGTTTTTAAAAGAATAATGAGGATTTATATATGCTAATACAGACGGATATTCAGCATATATTAAGTAAAAAGCAAGTTGCAGAACTAATATCCTTTTGTGTGTTTAAAAAATCAAGTAAATTATATACGTGCTTACATATGCATTACATAGATAACATGGATATACAAAGGATGCATAATCATTAACTGTAACTATATCTGGGAAATAGGATATAAGCTACTAGACAGAGATTTTTACCTTATACTCTTCATTGTTTGAATTTTTTTCTATAGTGGGTATATTGTTGCTTTTATAGTTAGGAAAAATAAAAAGTGAGAAAAAATTTTTGGCTCTGTGCAGTGGCTCATGCCTATAATCCCAGCATTTTGAGAGGTTAAGGGAGGAGAGTCACTTGAGTCTAGGAGTTTAAGACCAGCCTGGGCACACAGTGAGACCCTGTCTCTACAAAAAAATAAATTTAAAAACATTAACTGGGCAGTGGTGTATGGGAGACCAGCCTGGGCAACATAGTGAGAGCCCGTCTCTGTAAAAAATAAATAAGTAAAAATTAGCTGGTCACCATGGTACACACCTGTGGTCCCAGCTACTCGGACAGCTGAGGTGAGAAGATTGCTTGAGCCCAGGAGAACAAGGCTATAGTGAACCATGACCATGCTACCACACTCTAGCCTGGGATCACAGCGAGACCCTGTCTCAAAGTTTTTTTTTTTTTTTTTTTTTTTTTTTTTTTTTTTTTTGAGACGGAGTCTGGCTCTGTTGCCCAGGCTAGAGTGCAGTGGCTGGATCTCAGCTCACTGCAAGCTCTGCCTCCTGGGTTTATGCCATTCTCCTGCCTCAGCCTCCCAAGTAGCTGGGACTACAGGCGCCCGCCACCTCGCCCGGCTAATTTTTTGTATTTTTTTAGTAGAGACGGGGTTTCACCGTGTTCGCCAGGATGGTCTCGATCTCCTGACCTCGTGATCCGCCCGTCTTGGCCTCCCAAAGTGCTGGGATTACAGGCTTGAGCCACCGCGCCCGGCCTGTCTCAAAGTTTAAACTTCTTCCAGGCTGAGTATATTACTTGCTGATAGCTGTATAACAAAATACCCCCCAAACTTAACAACTTAAAACAACTACTATTTATTTCACAGTTTCTCAGGAATATAAACTTGGGAGCAGCCTAGCTAGGTGGTTCTGGCTCGGGGTGTCTCATGAGATAAGCTGTTAGCTGGGTTATATAGTTATCTCAAGATTCTACTGAGTTTGGAGGATCTGCATGAAAGCTCAGTCGTGGTTGTTGGCAGATCTTAGTTTCTCTTTGGCTGTTGGCCAGAGAGTTAAGTTCCTCCTTGCATGGGCTTCTTCATA
Source organism: Macaca nemestrina (assembly GCF_043159975.1). Classification (NCBI taxonomy): domain Eukaryota; kingdom Metazoa; phylum Chordata; class Mammalia; order Primates; family Cercopithecidae; genus Macaca; species Macaca nemestrina. Next base: position 79,633,025 of record NC_092127.1, on the reverse strand, counting down.
GGACTGTTCACGACTTGGCAGCTTGTCTTCTTTCAGACTCAGGTATCTGAGAGAAAGAGAGCCAGAGCTCAAGACTCACCTAACATGGAAGTGACATATCATCACCTCTGCCGTATGCTGTTGTTCATACAGACCAGTTCTGGTACATTGTGAGGGAGGAGGACTACACAAGGGTGTGGATAACAGGAGGATTGGGGATCACTGGGGGCCATGTTGGAGGCTGGCTACCATAATGGGTCTATAACAGTGTATACCTTTTGTAATAAGTTGAGATTATGGAAAAGAAAGTTAATTGGGTCAACATTTAAATGGGGACTATTTTTAAAAATTAGTTATGTGTTTACCAATACCTGTAAATACTTGTATTTCTTTTTCAGGTCCAGCCCAGAATCAAATGCAGGTTCCATCTGGATATGGATTGCATCATCAAAACTATATTGCTCCCTCAGGACATTACTCTCAAGGACCTGGGAAAATGACCTCATTGCCATTGGATACTCAGTGTGGTGATTACTACTCTGCTCTCTATACAGTACCAACACAAAATGTGACTGTTAACACAGTGAACCAGCAACCAGGAGCACAGCAGATGTACAGCAGGGGTCCTCCTGCCCCTCATATTGTGGGATCCACTCTAGGATCTTTCCAAGGTGCTGCATCATCAGCATCCCATTTGCATACGAGTGCCTCCCAACCATACTCCTCTTTTGTGAATCACTACAATAGTCCAGCCATGTACTCTGCCAACTCTTCTGTTGCGTCTCAGGGATTTCCCTCTACTTGTGGTCATTATGCTATGTCAACTGTTTCTAATGCTGCATATCCTAGTGTTTCATATCCCTCTCTGCCTGCTGGTGATACATATGGGCAAATGTTTACCTCACAGAGTGCTCCAACTATTAGGCCAGTTAAAGATAATTCATTCTCTGGTCAAAATACAGCTATCAGCCATCCATTGCCACTTCCACCTCCACCATCACAACAGCACCAGCAGCAGCAAAGTCTTTCAGGATACAATACTCTAACGTGGTCAGCTCCAGGCCTTCCATCGACTCAAGACAATCTCATCCGAAACCACACAGGATCCCTGGCTGTAGCGAACAACAACCCAACAATTACTGGTAGGTTGAATGAAAAGTTCACCAAAACATGTTTGAAAATCAGTTCATTCCCAATTAAGTTATTATTTACATGAAGGTTAAAGGTGATATTACCTGATAGAAAAACTGGAAGTTTGTTCAATTTATTGTGGTTTTTTGCAGCACCTCTTTGAACCCTTTCTTCTCATCCATTCCCAGTTAGCCACCCAACCATCTGCCTTGTCTAGCTTGTTTCCTTGCCATGATCAGTCAGCATTTATTGATCTATTTTATACATCTGCAATAGTTGTCTTTAATGTGAATTAGATACAGGGCAAGATGGAAGGGTCTGTTTTGAGGATATGTTGGCCACTATTTTCTCTTTTATACTAGTTCAACCTTAGGACAGTTGTTTTACTAGCCAGAGCCCCACTTACTTAGAAAAGAGGATGATTTGCAGCAGTGCACTGGTTTCCCCAAGTTAGCCCCTGTTAGTGACTTTTGCAGAAGACATCTTTCCTGCACATAAACAGTGTTTCTCATTTTCAGATTAGTAAGTTAGGCTGAAAGATGGGGAAGGGAAAGGAAGATGCGTGAAGAATACCCTGGTATTTAGCCCTTCTGACCTTCCTAAACCAAAGTGTTGTTAAATTTATTCGTTTAAAAATTATGTATGTAAGACGTGGCTTGCTTTCTTTTTTTTTTTTTTGACACAGGGTCTCACTTTATCACCCAGGCTGGGCATGATCTCGGCTCACAGCAGCCTCGACCTCCTGGGCTCAAGTGATCCTCCCATCTCAGCCCCACAAGTAGCTGGGACTACCAGGCATATGCCACCACACCCAGCTATTTTTGTAGAGATGGGATTTTGCCACTTTGCCCAAGCTGGTCTTGAACTCACGAGCTACCGCGCCTGGCCTAGTGTGGCTTTTTAAGTACAGTGTTTCCATAGGATATATTCATTTTAATTCAGTTTGCGAACTTGAATTTAACAGAATCTGCTCTTGAAGCAACTGAAAATGTATGTAAAAAATGGAAATTGGTAAAACTGTGGTAACTTTTGGAATGATATCTTTAGCTGTGTGTATCATTGTCTGGATAGCCATGTGTCAAAGATGCTGTGGAAAGATATCCTTCTCTGGACAATTAGATTATTTAAAATTAGAACTTTAATATCAGACCCGAGCTGTTCATTTGAGATCATCTACTCTTTCATTGCTATGTCGTTTAGAAATGCTTTCAGCTACAAGCAGCTAATAGTAGTTTAAACAAAAAGGGGGTATTTTCCTCACAACACAAGTCTAGGTGGATGCAGTGGATCCAGCTGTTCTTGGTATCCTTTTTTCTCTTTCCACTCTGCCACCCGTAGCATGTAGGTTATAGAAACGAGATACTTCTGTACCTATAGACATTAAGTCAGAATTAAAAGCAGGAAGAAGGGAGAGGAAAGGGGACTGGTTAGTGGCATTGACAGACTTCATTTTACGGATCACTTGCCATAGCTATTTAAAAGACCATTCCTAGCTTCAGGGAAAGCTGGAAAATGAATATTAAGCCTTTTTTTTTTAGCATCCATAGTAGAGGCAAGCAAGAAAAAAGGGAGTTAGCACTGACTTGGGTGAGTCAACTCAAAGTGTCTGTCACAGTTCCGAAATCTGGCTGTCTACCAGAATCACTTGCACAGATTGCGATTTTCAACTACAATTTACTGAGCTAGAATAGAATCTCCAGGGTACTCTTGAGAATCTATTTCTAACTGGATCTTCAGTGATGCTGTGAAACAGATCTAAATTTTACTGTAGTCCTTTTGTTTTACAAATGAAGAAAGTTATCCAAGTTGAATTGGCCTGTGGTCATTAATGGTAGAAACAGAGCTTGGCCTGGAGGTCAGTTTTTTCTGTCTCCCTCAGAACCAGGGCTTTCTGTCCTCTAAAAATTCTGTTTTCCTCTCTCTTCTTTCAACATTGCATTTACAGATCCACTTATCCTAAAGTCCTTCCAACTTAAGGATTTTCTGACTTTCATGACAAAATAAATACAGGTAATTCCTATCTTAGTTCTGAGGTGGGAATAGCACCCTGGATGGAACCAATTTATATTGAAATGTGTCAGGGAAATATGGGGTCACTTGGCTAATGAACAGAACAAGTAATTGGGAAAGGCCTGTCATTAAGAAAAGATTGAATAAAGAAGGAGAATAATTGTAAAACTATTCTCTGTTTGAATAACTGCTGTAATGAGTCCTGTAGGCAGAGAGGCAGGATATATTTTCATTCTTTTAATCTTAGTACTGTACTGTGAGTGCCATAATGAATATATTTTAGAATTTAATTTGTGTTCAGAAGTGGGGTTTTTTTCCTGCCTTTAGATTGGTAAATTACTTTTCAATTGAAGTTCAGAGGTTGACAAATTAAATATTATCTCATGTTAATATGACAAACGTGCTTCACCGTTTCAAAAAAAATAGAGGTTATTTTAAAAATCTACTTTAAAATTAAATATTGCCAAAGTTCCCAGACTTTCTCAGTTGATATATTTCAATATTTTTCAAGTGCCCCATGTAACTTAGTAGTAGTTCATAAGGTATTTGACACGAATCACTGTTTTTCTTGACAATTTAAAATATTCCTTGGAAACTTACGAATTTGTTGCAGTGCCTTGGGGAGCCTAGGTAAAAGTACCTTGTGCTGGGTACAGGGTATGGGAATATTGCGTTTAATGTTCTAGAAAGTCTGGCAACATAATTGCTTTCAACACTCAAATTGTATTTTCACATTAAAATGAAAATCTTAGGTATTAAACATAGTTTTGTGTTAAATTCAACCTTTGAATAATTGACAAAAATGATTACCTTCTTTACTATTTGATTACACTATTTTCATTTTCAGGTATACTAAAAGTCCTCAGTCATTTTATAGAGTTGGAGATGCAAAAGCATAAAGCTGAGTTAAGTGAATATCAAAAATATGACAGATGGATACATACTGTTACTTTTAGGCAGCTAATGAATTAATATTCAAAACATAGACTAAAGGGGACCTTTAAATATTATCTCATTTGCTTTATTTTAGAAAAGCCTATTAGTACATTATAATTCAGTACTAGAACTTCAATTATTTTATTAAAAAGTCCACTCCGGGCTGGGCATGGTGGCTCACGCCTGTAATCCCAGCACTTTGGGAGGCTAAGGCAGGCAGATCATGAGGTCAGGAGATCGAGACCATCCTGGCAAACACGGTGAAACCCCGTCTCTACTAAATATACAAAAAATTAGCTGGGCAAGGTGGCGGGCGCCTGTAGTCCCAGCTTCTCGGGAGGCTGAGGCAGGAGAATGGCGTGAACCCGGGAGGCGGAGCTTGCAGTGAGCCGAGATCGCGCCACTGCACTCCAGCCTGGGGGACAGAGCGAGACTCCGTCTCAAAAAGCCCACTCCAAGTATGTATGTTTTGAGTGTTGAATTAGTTGTTAACTTAGGTTGCACTTCTGGCTAGTGTTTAAAAGGTGTCATTTCATTAGGCCATTTAAAAATTTTTAAACTCTCACTGTAGGTGAATCTCTAGTATAGTCAAGTAACCTAGTATAGAATTGTAATAATAAGTACAGGAGCTCTTTTTTACTTTGAGGTGAAGTTGCCTGAGTGTGACTTGGGGATGTAAAGGTGCCCATTTTTGACAGCAAGATGAATACCAAAACTCTGTAGATTCATTTAAAACAATTTTCTTAATTTGTCTTTAGTGTCTCTTTGTTTTACAAAGTACATACTTTTAAAACTTAGCAAGATAAGTCTTGTTGCCAATATGTAGAATTTTGCCAGAAAAATTATTTTGATTAAAATTATTTTGAATATTTATTGCTTAATAAGAACCACATCTTGATAGCATATTATAAAAACAGTAGTGTCTGATTAATGCTGTTTTCTGATGCTCAGTTTTATACTAAAGCATTTAAAAAGCTACTTGAGTAAAAATAATAAGCATTTATATAATTCTTCACAGTTGATCTTAGTCAGAAGACTGAGAAACAGTGTATAATTCTTGAATAAAAGTCCACTACACACATGACACTAAGATATAGTCACTGATAAGTTAAAAAGTCACTGATAAGTTAATATTTTATCTGTCATCTCTGGTTGGTAATGTGCTTGAGGAAAAGCAGAAGCAAATACCTTGTAGGACAAGATTATTTGGGCATAGAAATATAAGTAAGAAATAAATTAGACAACCGCACTGGAAAAATAAAATGCTCGTACAAAATACAAGTAGTGCAGTACAAGAGACTATTTTTAGTTTTGGAAACTTGTGTGATTACAGAGTTATGGGAATAGCGTAATTTTACTCCCTCACATACTTACTCCTTCAGTTTTTCTAAAGATAGTCTTGAACCTTTTTTCATCTTTTTTCAACTTTGTGCCCACTACTTGTAAATTTTTCTACGTGTTCTCCCTCTCCAAGCTGAGAAGAGGAGATGTTCATCTTTGTATTCACTTATTTCAGATTCTGGCTTTAGCTGTTACCCCCTCTCCAGAGTATCAGCCTCAATTTCTGCTGGACTGTGGCTTTTGGATAGGTGAGAGGAATTAATGAAAGGAAAACACACGCCTTGTCGTATATGTAATCAGCAGTCATTAAAAGTTTATAAGCAAAGTGGTGGCACTATCAGATTTGTGTTTCAGAACTTTCTTCTGTGAACAGTGTAGTAGATAACTGGAGAAGGAAGAACCTAGAACAGGAAAACCAGCTAGAAAGGAATTATTACAATTATTAGGTGAAGGATAACTCGGACAGGATTCATTTATACAGAAGACAGATGACAGAGATGACTTGAAGGATTTGTTGATATAGTTTATGAAGGAAAAAGAAAAATACAAGATTACTTAAAATTTCTAGCTTGAACAACTTGAGTGGATAGTGATACTATTAAATGAGAATTTATTTAATCTCTCATAGTTTCTAAAGAACTTTTTGCATGATTACTTAAGATAATGCTTACTTTTACAGGATTATATTAATAAAGGAGTATTCCTTTCAGAGGCCATCTACATACCTAATCCTCAGGTGTGTTATGCATGAAGAAGTGAATTCTAAGCAACTAACAGGGAACTAAGGAGCTACTAAGAACTAACTAAAGGCCCGGCATGGTGGCTCATCCTGTAATCCCAGCACTTTGGGAGGCCGAGGCAGAAGGATCACTTGAGCCCAGGAGTAAAAGTAAAAAATTAACTGAGGAACTGCCATAATCATCAAAAGAAGAAAATATTTATTCTTGAATCGTGATATCCTCTCAAAAATCACACCTCAGAAACTAAACAGAGCAACAATGAATTTTGCATAGTCCAGTTTTATGTATTGTTTCTTTTGTCAAATTCCCTTTGTGAAAGGAGCAGCTTCTTGGTTGGCATGTTTCTCTGGTCCTTAATGTTGGTAGGCCTTGTCTCCGTTCATCCAACAAATACTTGAAAGCTAACTATGTTCCACAAGTTGTTCTAGTGTTGGGAGATAAAATAGTGAGTAAAAACAGTTAATGCTATCCTCATAAAGTTTGCAGTTCACTTAGAGAAGCAAATATCCAAATAAACACAAATGAATATAACATTCCTATTATTATTTAAGCATCATGAAGCAACCGTATATGGTACTTGGTAGCATTACTTTAGGTGCATTTAGCCTGTTAGTCATGAAGCCTAGGGAAATCTTCCCTAAGGAGGTAATACTTTAGCTGTAATCTGAAGGATAAAGTCTCCATGTATAAAATTAATTGCAGGTGAGGTAAATGTGTAAATGCAAAAAGGCAAAACTTTAAAACTTTTCAGAGAAAATACAGGAAACTAACTCTAGAAACTTGGGGTAGGGAAGGAATTTTTAAGCACAACGCACATAATGCTAGCCATAAAGGATAAACATGATAAACTCGACTCATTTCTAATTTAAAACTTTTCTTTATTGAAACACAACATGCAGAAAAGAAAAACACAAGCTGCAAACTGGGAAAAAATGTATATACTTAACAGTGTTTACCCAGAATATACAAGTACTACATAGAAATTAATAAAGACCAACAACCAAAAGAAAAATACTTGAATAGGCATTGCGCAGAAGATTAAATGAAAACATAATCTCATTAATAAACAGTGAAAAGCAAATTAAAACTAGAATGGGATATCATCTTATACCTAGTAACAGATGGGTAAAAACTAGAAAGTCTAACAATACCAAGGAATGGTGAGGATGTAGAATAACAGGAAACTCTTAGACACTCTTGGTAGGAGGGTATATTCATTCGTGTTTTAGGAAAATTTGGCATTAGTGGATTGAAAATAACCACATCCCACAACACAGCTATCCCTCTTCTCTATACTCTAGAGAAGTTCTTCTCATATGTGTCATATATGCCTCCTGTACATATGTGTCACCTGGGATCTCATTTAAAATGTAGGTTCTAATTCTCCAGGTCTTTTATGACTTGGCCTAAGACTCTCCTTTCTAACAAGCTTCCACATAAGGTGTTGATAGTCTGTAGACTACACTTTGAATATGAGGGCCATGAAACACCACTTCCTGTTTTAGATGGATGCCTCTTATGGCAAATGATTTTTGTTTGAGCTATTGGACAAAGAGACTAGTCTGCTCTCTAGGCTCATTTCCTACAGAGCTGTCCCCAGGGCTGAGGGATTCGATATCCCTCCTGCACACCTCCACATATTTGAGCTGTGGCACCTATGTGTAGAAGCTCTGCCCTAGGGAAAGTTGCATGTCTATACCAGGGACAAGTGCATGAGTATTCATAGCCATACTGTTTGTGAAAACAAAAAATTGGAAATAACCTAAAAGTCCATTAATAGCAGAATGAATAAATAAATTATATTCTTCCATCAGACTTCTGAACAGCAGTGAAAATGAAGTAGAGCTGCACTCATTAACATGACTGATCCCAGGAATGTAGCACAGGAAATACGGAAGAATACCTGCAGTATGTTATTGTTACAAAGTTTACAAAATGAGCAAAAATAATGCCTTGGGATACTTATATGTGTGGTAAACTATTTGAAAACAAAAGCAAAAGGATAATAAACATGACTCAGGAGCCGGCAGGGGAGTGTCTTCTGTGAGGAGCATATTAGAGCTTCAACGGTATTGAAAATGTTTTATTTTCAAAATTGGATGCTGAGTTCATGGGTATTTTATTATGCTTTATATATATACACATGTGTATCAATACATATAGTACATACACATACACCTGATACGATTTCCTTGTATGTTTTTGAGACAGGATCTCCCGCTTTCACCCAGGCTGGAGTGCAGTGGCATGATCTTGGCTCACTGCAGCCTTCTCCTCCTGGGCTCAAGCTGTGCTCCCACCTCAGCCTCACCAGTAGCTGAGGACCACAGATCAATTTTTCAGTGGAGATGGGGTTTTGCCTTGTTGCCCAGGCTGGTCTTAAACTCCTGGGCTCAAGCAATCTGCCCACCTTGACCTCCTAAAGTGCTGGAATTATAGGTATGAGCAACCATGCCTGACCCTAATTTTAGATAATTATATCTTTCTCAGTTTTTACTTGGATACTGTTAAATATTCTTAATCACTGTTTTATGTTGGCAGTTTTAGTGATAATATCAGTTATCTATTGCTGGTTTAAAATAACAGTGATTTATTTTTCTTGATTCTGTGGGTTTGCTGGGTAGTTCTGCAGGTTTTTCTTGAATTCACTCATGTGAATTCATTTTGCTGGAGGTTTGCGGGACTAGAAGATTCTAAGATGGCTTCACTCACATGTTTAGCAGTTGGTGCAGACTCTTCGCTGGGGTGCCTAGGTTTTTCTGTATGTGACTATACCAGCTTCCCTACATGATGATCCATGCAGCATTTCAGAGTGGAAAGGTGTAAGCTGCAGTGTCACCTCGAGACTTGAGGTCTGGGACTTGTACACTTTTATTTCTGCCCCATACTGTTGATCTAAAGTCAGTCACAGGGTTTGTTCTGATTCAGAGGGTGGTAAAATAGACTCCATATTGATGAAAGGAACTGTAAAATATTGTGATGATGTTTTCAATCTTCCACAGTGATAGTTTGTCTTCCTACTAAAAATGATGAAGCAATCAGCGTATTTAGACTACCTTCTTTCCCTGTTCCTCATACATGCTTATGTTGTTTTTATACTATTAGGACATATAGCACATTTTGTTTTGTCACCATGTTCCTATTTGTTTCAGTCCCAGAACTAAGATTGTTTACGTATATACACACACAGTATACAGAGACACACACATGTATATGTGCAGGTATAAGTATGTAAATTTATTCAACATATCATGACTGCTCATCAGTAGTCTTTTGCCATAGGTTTTTCAGTTATCTCTTGGTTAGATAGTCTTGAAGATTATCTTCAATAACTTACCCAGTATTTCTCAACCAGGGACGATTTTGCCTTCTAGGAGACATTTGGTATTTTGAGCTATCACAAAGACCCACGATGAGTTGTGTGCACTTTATTCCAGAAGTTCAACCTTGTGTTATGGTTAGGCCCTTACTTAGTTACATGTGAAATAAGGCATCTGGTTAGAAACAGCAAATGAGAAGTAGCAGTTTACAGTGCAAAATGAGATCTGAACTGATTACTAGAAGTGTCAGAGACCACATTATTGCAGAGTCAAAAACCTCTTCCTCTTCTCCTTACCTGAGTCACCATTGCATAGTACAATAATCTGTTCAATAATTTGTATTCATAGAGATCATTAGTAAATAAAAGTTGAGTTCATTTTAAGAAGGTAAGGAAGATTGTGAAATATTTTAGGAAAATTGTCGTTAAAGTTTATTAAAACATTTGATGAGTAATTTTTCAGTTTTTAAAAAATCATTTGTACCACCTTCTTTTCAGGATATACTAGGTAAATGTGATACTATTGAAGTTTCTACAAGAACTTCAGATAAACTGTATTTTGTTAGTAATATATATTATATGTTATATAATTACATATTATATTTTATACATTATATATATTATATGGAGTAATATATATTAATATACTTCAAGTCTCTGTGGATGAAATAGTTTCTTCTCTTCAATTGCAGATTCTTTATCCTGTCCTGTGATGCAAAATGTTCATCCTCCCAAGTCCAGCCCAGTAGTATCCACCGTTTTATCAGGATCCTCATCAACAAGAACACCTCCCACTGCAAATCACCCTGTTGAGCCTGTGACCTCAGTTACACAGCCATCAGAGCTATTACAACAAAAAGGTATTTGAGATATTTATTATCGTATACACACACAGACGCACATACGTATTTGAATAGCTGACTTCAAAAAGTTAAAACTGTAGGATCCTAATTTATAGAAGATATGGAAAAAAGTTATTTATAATCTCAATCCAAACACAATTTTTGGAATATTAACTTACAGTGTCTCATATATGTTTTACATAATTACATACCATTTTGTATTTTGCTTTTCTGTTTATTACACATAGTTTTCATGTATCTATTGAGTCTTTATAGCTCTTTTTATGGCTAATTATTCATTGTGTCAATGTGTAATGGTTTATTTCATTCCTTTGTCATGGGACATTTATTTCTTATTTTTTAAAGGTTATTATAGTTTCTTTTAGGATAAAGTAGCCAAGACTTTATTATTTAGTGACTCTCCATATCCTAGTTGATTATTTCTGTGCTTTTTGTTATTAATAGTAGAAAGTAAGCTTTGACACGATTTTGCAAATGAAAGGGGGTGAAAATGAAATTGTAACCCATACTCTTGCGTCATTGAAGAACTATATGATTTATTGTTTGTTTAATATTCTCCATGTGTTAAGTAAGTAAAAGGTAATAAAATGTGTTGTTTTGACCCTGCTTCCCCACATTGTTTCTTTTGGCAGTTTTTTTTTTTTTTTTTCTGTCTGGCTAAAATTCCAAAGTATTGATGTTTCAGGTTAATATATGGCATTTTTTATTTGATCAGAGATGATTGAACTGTTTTCAAGAATCTATAGTTTATATTTCCAGAGCAACCACTGTATTATTTTAGGGACTATACTCACTATGTAATGACAGCTCCTCACCTTGAGTGTGAAGAACCTTCTTATAGGTCTGAAACTGAGAAAAGTAAAAAAGCATGAAAATTCCTAGGGTGATCTCATTGCTTGTATCTGTTGAGTGTCTATGTGATCAACAGAGACCTTTCTGTCAATTGATCAGATGATACAGTACACATTTTCTTACTTAGTTTTTTAGGAAAAGGAACTGCAGCACCAAAGAGTGTCTGTCGATTCTCAACAAACCAGTGGGTATACTGGAAATTGAATTTAGTTCTTAAAAGTATTTGCCTTCAAAGGGAAGGGCAGTAGTAGTTTTGTTTATCATGAATCAAAAAAGTTTTTAGGATAGATCAAAGCCCTGACTAAATAAATGGTGTCTTTTCTTGTTTTTCCTCTACATTGGTGACTGCCTTCCATTTCTTAAATGTTTTGCTTTTTTTGGCCTATTACATTGCCCCTGCTGATTTATTTCTTCCTATCATATTTTCTTTTTTTTTTTTTTTTGGAGGCGGAGTCTTGCTCTGTTGCCCGGGGTGGAGTGCAGTGGCACGATCTTGGCTCACTGCAGTCTCTACCTCCTGAGTTCCAGCGATTCTCCTGCCTCAGCCTCCTGGGTACCTGGGATTACAGGCACACGCCACCACACCCTGCTAATTTTTGTATTTTTGGTAGAGACGGGGTTTTACCATGTTGGCCAGGCTGGTCTCAAACTTTTGACCTAGGGTGATCGGCCTGCCTTAGCCTCCCAAAGTGCTGGGATTACAGGTGTGAGCCACCACGCCCGGCCCCTATCATATTTTCTTTTTGACCGTCTTACTGTAAATACCATCCTACCGTCTTTTTATAAATATTATTTTGTAAATGGTTTGCCCACTAAACAATGACAATTATGTTTCTTCTTTTTTCTATTAAAATATATTTTTAAAGTAGAATAAACTGCCATTTATTGAGCACATACAATATATCAGGTATTTTATATCTCATTAATTCAAATATTAATCTTATGACATAGATATTCTTCCTTTTTTACAGATGAGAAAAGTGAGATTGACAGAGGTTAGGTAACTTGACCAAGACTACAAGTTAATAAGTAGCAAAGCGAAAGATTTTTAACTCAGGTCTCTCTGTCTTTTATTCTTTCTATAAAATAAGGCTGAATTTTTGTTGTCATTGGCTGTTGACAAACTAACTCTTGATTTACCTAAGGTAAGTTTCTTGCTTAAGTAACAGAAAATATCATACTGGAGACATCTGAATTGTAGTTTTTATTGTTCCGTTTTCATAAGTAGGAGAATGGCCTGTTAGTGACTTCTTTGTCTTTGGATACATCTGGGCTACACAACCTAATTGAGTCAGGGCTACCACATGTGGTAGTGTAAATTGTCATTTGCATATATGAAGCTTCTTTGAATTGTGCAGTGTATCATCTGCATAGTGTTTACTGTGGGCCTGATATAACCTACTAAAGTGGTTAATACTTAAAAAGAGATTAGCTTTTTTTCTTCCAGCTGCAAAGACACCGTTGCTTAGTTGTTCTCCCAAGACTAAGCATTTTTTATCTGTTTTTAGGGGAGACATCAAATTTTTGTTTGAGTAGCCCCTAAAATTTTTTTCATAAACTACCTACTTGAACCTTTTTTAGATTGATACCTAAATTTTTTCATCAAAAATTTAAATACTTGTAGTTATGTAATTTTTAATGTATATGCTGGCTGACTTTTAAAACAGAGATGTTACATTATTCTTTCAAATGTACCCTTTGGAATGATACCTACCATCCTTTTGCAAAAAACACGAATAGCCCTTCTTTAACATTTGAAAAGTTTAGATTTTTCGTTTTTCTCTTTGATGGCATATCTCCTTTCCTTAATGAAATAATAAAATATATTCTTATACTAGAAACTCTTTTATCACTCTATTGTGCTTTTCCATGACAATGAAATGTTAAAATGTGTTTCATTATCTATGACTTTAAGTCTCTAAATAGTATTTTTTCTTTTGAATGAAGCCATCAATCATTACAACTTTTTCTCTCTCTCTCTCTTTTTTTTGAAACAGACTCACTCTGTCACCCAGGCTGGAGTGCAGTGGCATGATCTTGGGTCACTGCAACCTCTACCTCCCAGATGCAAGTGATTTTTATGTCTCAGCTTCCTGAGTAGCTGGGATTACATGCATGCGCCAACATGCCTGGCTAATTTTTGTATTTTTAGTAGAGATGGGGTTTCACCATGTTGACCAGGCTGGTCTCAAACTCCTGGCCTCAAGTGATCTGCTTGCCTAGGCCTCCCAAAGTGCTGGGATTACAGGTGTGACCATTGTGCCTGGCCAATCACTACAACTTTTACTGTTGGCATAAAATTGGTCAAAACAACGTAAACATCATGAATTTTGGTATTTATGTAAAGTACATTTTTATCGGAAATACATCTTTAAGTGAAATGAATGGGCTTTCTCCTCTCCCCACTATAGCTTTGTATCTGAGTTGAATATGATTCATTGTTAGAATATGATAATGTTCAGATAAGTTTCATTCTTAGTTTTTATTTTCATGCACATAATTGCTGAGAAGCATTGTTCACATAAAGTAGATTAGAATTATATTGGAAGAGTTCTGCTGAAGCAGTATCATTCTGTTTTACTTAATTTTGCTTTTACTCTTTTTACCCTTCTGAGTTACATGTCAGAAATTATTGTTTGTTAGATTTTATTTTCCAGGTGATAGTTAACATTATTATTTCATATAGCAGTTTGTAATTTGCAAATCCCTTTAACTTTTTCTATCTGTATTATTGTCTCATCAGATGGAACAAGCATGTCATATGTTATCTTCCTTTTATAAGTGAGGAAATTTAAGTTTAGAGAGGTTACATGTCTTACCTAAAGACCTGCAGAGTTGGTAGGAGAGGTAACCAGGCCCATTGCACACCTTTTGCCTTCAAACTCAGTACTTGTTTTAGTCTATCAGCAGTTATTCAAAATATTTTGAATTTTCTTCTACCATGGCCAATATATCTTACCATACTGTTTATTTATTTATTTATTTTGAGACAGGGTCTTGTTCTCTTGCCTGGGCTGGAGTGCAGTGACTCAGCTCACTGCAGCCTTGACCTTTGAGCCTACTGGGGCTCAAGCGATATTCCCACCTCAGCCTCCTGAGTAGCTAAGGCCACAGGCACACACCACCACATCTGACTAATTTTTTAACAAATTATTTGTAGAGATGAGGTCTTACTGCGTTGCCCAGGCTGGTCTTGAACTCCCAGGCTCAAGTGATTCTCCTGCCTTGGCCTCCCAAAGTGCTGAGATTACAGGTGTGAGCCACTGTGCCTGGCTACCATACCCTATAAATGTGTTTTTATCAAAAACAAGCTGTGATACAGGCCATTTATTTTATGGATGATATCTCCGTATAACCTGATTGGCAGAAGCAGTCCTCAAAACATAACAAAGCATATACTACTAAGTACTAACAGATGCACTTGTTGGTAAATATTTTTTTGTTAAAAAGATGTAGAAAGTGTTAAATATTTTATAAAATATAAAAATTAAGAATTGACTATATTTTATCATGAAAAGGTTGTAAAATATTTTATTGCACATGTCACATTGACTCTGAAATCACAGAATTTTTATCTGTGAGTTTTAGTATGTCTTAAAAACACTTGGTAGTCCTAGGAAGTACTCCATTTGTTTTTAAAATAATTCCAACCAGGCATGGTGGCTCACGCCTGTAATCCCAGCACTTTGGGAGGCGAAGGTGGGTGGATCATTTGACGTCAGGAGTTCGAGACCAGCCTGGCCAACATGGTGAAACCCCGTCTCTACTAAAAATATAAAAAAAATAGCTGGGCATGGTGGCACACACCTGTAATCCCAGCTACTTGGGAGGCTGAGGCAGGAGAATCGCTTGAACTGGGGAGGCAGAGGTTGCAGTGAGCTGAGATCATGCCACTGCACTCCAGCCTGGGCGACAGAGCAAGATTCCGTCTCAAAAATAAAAATAAAAATAAAAAATAAGTAAAATAATTAGTAGGACTGAGTGCGCCAGTCAGGTTAGTGGGAGGTTTTTTTTTTTTCTAACGATGTGTCCTAAAAAGAACAGCTGAAAATAATTTTAATTCAATATATACAAAAAGATGTTTTTGAAGTTAGTGATATAGCTCACATTTATTTCATATTTAGTATGTGTCATGCACCATTCTAAGCATTTGAAATATATTAACTCATTTAATCCTTACCACAACCATTTGAAGTTTTACCCCATTTTATAGATAATGTAAGTGAAGAACAGAGGTTAGTAACTTGCTCAAGGACATACCAGTAGTAAGTGATAGAACCTGGAGTTGAACCCAGAGTCCCCATCTTTATCCACAATGTCATGCTCTTTCTCTGTTCAGTATTTCCTACTGTGTACTTTATATAAGAGGCTTGTATACATTAGAGCAATGTGTCATAGTAAGAATTAGGATAAACTAAGGTCATGTGTTTCCTTTGTAAAGTAAAAGAAAGGCTGTCATTAACACGGGCACTTTTTTAGGTGGATAAGTTTGAGGAAAGAGAGTATTTATGGGAATCGACATCTGAAAATTGATTTCCTTAAAACCATTCTTTTGTGGGGACCCTTGAAAAGTCTTCTAGTGTGTACACCTGGTTTCCAGTTCAGGAAAGAGAGCAGCTACTCAAAAGTCTGAACTCCTGAATTTAAAAAAGCTAATCTCCACAAGAGATTTGTTCTGTTAAGATTAGTTTGATTTATTCCCGGTATAGCTGTATCTAGGGAACACTGAAGAATATTAAGCAGCACCAACGATATGTTCTCCTGGAAAGGTTTGCCTGAGGGTACTTTAATGGTAGGTAATTTAAACTAAATGTCTTTTTGAAAATATTGGGACCCTTTGAATAACAGAGTGCTACGTCATGTTAGAGTCTATAAAGTGTTTCATGTTTCTTGGTTTAGTAGATTTATACCTTGGAAGCTCTGGTTAAGATAGAATAAATTATGATATAACATTTCTTTTCCATTTGGTGGTGGTAGAGTAGATACTCAGTGTACATACATTTCTACAGTGAGTTTCAGGCTGAGCTCTGGGAAAGGATGTCATATTTTACCACCTTATATATTTGAGCTTTGTATCTCATACATAGAGTTTGACTCTTAAAGAGAATCTGAATTAGAGGCACTTCAGGAAGCATTCACGTATCCTAGAATAGATGACTTGGCTGTCAACCCCTTGCCGGCTGTAGCTCCCCATTTGTTGTAGTCCATATGTGCTATACCCAACCTAGAGCAGGGTGCCTTGCCTGGCTAATTTGTTTTTTACTTTTTACAGAGATGGGGGGTCTCAATATGTTGCCCAGGCTGGTCTTGAACTCCCAGCTTCAAGTGATACTCCTGCCTGAGCCTCCCTAAGTGCTCAAATTATAGACATGAGCCATTGTGCTTGGCTCAAATTTTTATTTTAATTGGGCTTTTTTTGTCAGAAGAATGTGCCACTCTGAATTTGTTTTTGGTATTAAGTTTGTTTCTTGTATTACCTGAACCTATTTTACGTTGATTTTTATTTTCCCAGATGAATTTGTGATGCTGCTATTTTACCAATTTTAAAAGATGTTTCAGCAAAGCTAGCAGATTTTTCCATGACTTTTTAGTCATTGTTGAAAGATCAAAGCTTCATTCATCTACAGTTTAACCTTTGCTTCTACCAACTCAAATTTTTTTCTTAATAGCTTTTTTCTTACTCTAGAGAAGAGTTGTTTACCCATGCTAATCAAGTATGCTAGTCACCTGAAAAAAAAATAAAGAAAGCGTTAAAGCACTACCATGCATGTGATTTTGGCGAGGCAGGGCTTCGTTGTACCCCCAATATTAGGAAATGTTCTTGAAAATCCCCACTATGTTTTTGGGCTTTCTTTTTTCTTTTTTTTCAAAGTAGAGCTGTGAGATTTTCCGTACAAGGATGTTTATTCTTATTTATGAAGTGTTTTCTTTTTCTTTTTTTTTGAGATGGAGTCTCGCTCTGTCACTAGGCTGGAGTACTGTGGCACAATTTCTGCTCACTGCTACCTCTGCCTCCCGGGAGAGGCGATTCTCCTGCCTCAGCCTCCCGAGTAGCTGGGACTACAGGCGTGCGCCACCACGGCCAGCTAATTTTTGTATTTTTAGTAGAGATGGGGTTTCACCAGGATGGTCTCAATCTCTTAACCTCATGATCCACCCGCCTCAGCCTCCCAACTGCTGGGATTACAGGCGTGAGCCACTGTGCCCAGCCTTCTTTTTCTATTAAGATTATTTTATTTTTCCTGTTACAAATTGTATAGATGTTAATTTTTAAAGTCCTGATTCTACCAGATCAAATAATAGAAATACCCAATTACATTTTTTAAAGGGAGGTAGTATACAGTTACCATTATCAGTTTATTATGCCCTTTTCCACAGAATCTGCCTTCTCTTGGTGTATTTCACAAAGGATCAGTCTTAATCACCTGCTTCAGACTCACATGTAGGCAATAGGATGACACTGACATGACTGGCTGTCTCAGAAAATTCAGTTTTCTGTAATTCTCACACTTGTATGGTCACAGTTAATAAGTCTCCCAGCCTCCCTGCCCCGTCGACCCCCCACTCCCGGAGTATCTACTGTTAGCAGAGAACTATGCCGAATACAGTTTTTTTCTTTAACTGTCATTCTTTTTCTGTTATGGGAACTGAGTTTACCATCAAGGTAACATTAGCAGAAGGAAGGTACCAAGTATGTGTTTTGTATGCTGTACAAAATCAGTTCACTATAATGATCACTGCCCACCGAAAATGCACAGTCCCAAAGGAAATATATCACAGGGCCATAAGGTCAAAGAAAATAAACATGTATAGAGTTCAGTAAACTTTTCAGAGAATATTATTGCAGCTTCCTAAATACTAACTGTATTGGACAATACATGATAGTTACCTTTTCACACTTAAGCCAGTTCATATTAAAGCTGCTTTTACTAAACTGCTTTGCAGAGATTTTCTAATGGTTCTAGTTTTGATAATAAATTTGCTAATATTAATATGCATGTTGGGATGTTCTTTGGAATGTCAGAATTCTTTCTCACTTTTAATGCAATGTCAAAATTTTATTTCTCATCTTTCCTGTTGGTTTGACTCTTATGTTTGTGCTTTCCACTTTACAGGCATGCAGTATGGTGAATATGTTAATAACCAAGCTAGCTCCGCACCAACTCCCTTGTCATCAACTTCCGATGATGAGGAAGAGGAGGAGGAGGATGAGGAAGCAGGTCTGCTTTAGCTTTACACCAGTTCTTGATCTTTTCCTGCTCAAGTTTTCTTTTTATTTCTACAGTCTTTCTTAGCCTTTTAAAAAAGAGTCTTTGAAGATTTAGCATGATGAACTTACGAGGTTTGCATTATAGAAGGTGTGTCACATAAAATGAGGTGTGTGTTTGTTTTGTTTTTCCTCCTTTAGGCATCTTTGCCATATTGTAAATAATAGAATCAGAATACCTCTTTCATGATAGTAGAGTGCATTCTTCTTTCAGAAATGCGTTTCCTTCCATGTCACATGCAAAATAATGAATCCTGACTGAAGCTTTTGGCTGATGATTGCTCTAGCATCATTTTAGGAATAATGCTTCATTTTCTGCTTTGCATGCTACTTTAGTCTAATCAAAATAAGCCATGCGGATTTTATAATAGGGATAGAGAAATAGGACAGTGTTTTAGTGAGGTCCTTTTGGCTCTTCTTGTCATGTATTTGGAAGGCCCAGAATTTGTAGTTATTTTCCTGCTTCATGAAGTAGTACATATCTTGCTAGTTGAAGAAGTTGTGCATATGGTTATGTGTTGCAAACTGTTTAATATCTTTTTCTGCCTTTGATAGGTAGAACACTGCTAACAATTAAGCAGTTCAGTTCCTCCATTAATTCTAATACAGGTTGAATATCCTTTATCTGAAATGCTTGGGGCCAGAAGTGTTTCAAATTTCAGATTTTTTGAGATTTCAGAATATTTGCTGCAAATACATAGATAGCTTGAGGATGGGACTCAAGTCTAAATACTAAATTCATTTATGTTTCATATACACCTATACATATAAACTAAAGGTAATTTTGTACTATATGTATTTTTTGTTTTTTGTTTTGTTTTTTATTTTTGAGACAGAATCTCACTCTGTCCCCTAGGCTGGAGTGCAGTGGCACAATCATGGCTCACGCCAACCTCCGCCTCCCAGGCTCAAACCATCCTCCTGTCTCAACTCCCATGTAACTGGGACTACTGGGACTACAGGTCACCCTACACAGTTAATGTTTGTAGTTTTTGTAGAGATGGGGTTTCATCATGTTGCCCACACTGGTCTCGAACTCCTGCACACAGGGAATCCACCCACCTCAACCTCCCAAAGTGCTGGGATTACAGGCATGAGCTACCTCACCAGGCTTGTACTATATATATATATATATATTTTATTTATTTTTTTTTTTTTGAGATGGAGTCTTGCTCTGTTGCCCAGGCTGGAGTGCAGTGGAGCAATCTCAGCTCCCTGCAAGCTCCGCCTCCTGGGTTCACACCATTCTGCTGCCTCAGCCTCCCGAGTAGCTGGGACTACAGGCGCCTGCCATCACGCCTGGCTAATTTTTTGTGTTTTTAGTAGAGATAGGGTTTCACCGTGTTAGCCAGGATGGTCTTGATCTCCTGACCTCATAATCTGCCCGCCTCTACCTCCCAAAGTGCTGGGAGTACAGGCGTGAGCCACAGGGCCCGGTCTTGTACAATATTTTTAATAATTTTGTACATGATACAGAGTTTTGCCTGCGACTTGTCGTATGAGGTCAGGTGTGGAATTTTCCACTTGTGGTGTCACGTCAGCCCTCATAAAATTTTGGATTTTGGAGCATTTTAAGATTTTGGATTTTCACATTAGGGATGCTCAACCTATAGTTTAAGACTGAACCAATAAGTGATGATCTTTCAAGTTATTATATGTGACCATAATTCTCCTGTTCTAAATGGGAAGATCTGTTCTACAATCATTTTAACAAAAAATTTCTATTTCCTGTGCATTTAAAACTATGTAAATCATTATATGCGACTTGAGGGGATACAAATTGGGAGTGGTGGGAAATAATTTTTCTTGCTCTAGATATGTAAGTACCCATCTATGTTTCTGAAATTTTTTTTGTAATTTTAAATTTTAACAAAATTTCAAACTCACAGAAGTGTAAAAGAACCCCTCATGTATACTTTACCCAGATAAACCATTTTTGCCACACTTGCTTTATAATTCTTTATCAATGTATTTTTTTCTATACCATTTGCAAGTAAATTGGAGACATCATGAACTTTACCGCTAATACTTTATTTATATTTCCTAATCATAAGGTAGGTGTCTTACATAGCCAAAATACAGTTATCAAGAAATTGAGCATTGATGCAATAATAGCTGATAACACAGTTCATTGTCAAATCTCAGTTGTCTCAAGTAGATCTTTTATAGCTATTTTCATGGTCCAGGATCCAATCTGGATCATGCATTGAATTTAGTTGTCATGTTAGAGTTCTTCAGTCTCCAACAGTTCGTTAGCCTTTCTCTTTCCTTTCCTTAACATTTTCAAAGAGTACAGACCAGTTATTTTGTAAAATGTTCCCTTATGTGGGTTTATTTGAGGTTTCCTCGTGATTACAATTCAGATCATGCATTTTTCTGAGGATTATCACTAAAGCAATGTTGTGTTCTCAGTGCATCCTATTTGAGGCACATGGTGTCAATTTGTTCTCATATTGATGAGGTTAACTTCTATTATTTGAATAAGGTGGTATCTGCCAGGTTTCTCCACCATAAAGTTACTATTTTTCCCTTTTAAAATTAATAAGTAATTTGTGGGGAGATTCTTTGAGACTATGTAAATGTTCTGTTCTCCAAAAAAGAAAAAAAAAAAAAGAGATCAGAAAGATTTGGCGACTGGGTGCAGTGGCTCATGCTTGTAATCCAAGCACTTTGGAAGGCCGAGGCAGGTAGATCACCTGAGATCAGGAGTTGGAGACCAGTGTGGCCAAAATGGTGAAACTCTATCTCTACTAAAAATACAAAAATTAGCCAGGTGTGGTGACGCACGCCCATAGTCCCCACTACTCTGGAGGCTGAGGCAGGAGAATCGCTTGAATCTGGGAGGCAGAGGTTGCAGGGAGCCAAGATCACGCCACTGCCCTCCAGCCTGGGTGGCAGAGTGAGACTCTGTCTCACAAAGAAAAAAAAAAAAAAATTTTAGCATTTATGGCTTTTTTCTAATGTCTTGTTTATTATTTTTCTTGAGTATATTATAAATTTAAAATTCTTGAGTTTTTATGACATTTGGATTTTAATAATACCTAACATTTTTAGCATTTACTGAATGCCTGTCATAGCAGTACAGAGCTTTTGTGTCAGTTTTTCTAGACTCACATCCCGACTTTGTCACTTTCTAGCTTTGTGATAATGATGCTAACAATTACATATAGTTGTTTTAAGGATTGAAGATGTTGTTTGTAAAGAGCTTAGAACAGTGTGTGGCAAATGGTGAACACTCAGAAAGATTAGCTGTCGTTACCAGCATTGAAATTGTGTTCTTGTCTGTTCTTAACAATTCTGCAAGGCAGAAATAATCAACTGTATTTTACAGATGAATTAACTGCAGCCTGAACAGGTTAAGTAACATTTGTCTGTGGTCACACAGCTGCTCAGTAGGCAGAGTAGGGATTCAAACTGAGGTCTCTCTGCAGGAAAGTATGAAAAAGAAGGTGTCTTCCTATCCAGTGAGAGAACATAAACCGCCAGAGTAGGTGGGAAGTAAAGGGCACGTGACGGTAGTCACTACAGTATTAAACTTAGATGTTATCTTACTCCTGTGTTTTTTTCTGTTTCACAAAATAAGACTGTATTATTGACATTTTTACTATAGTCTTGGTGTTCTGTATTCATGGTTTTATAAAATAATATCTTTGTTGGTTGCAAATTAAAGAAACATTCTCAGTGGTGGGATGGGAAGAAAGTCTAGCTTTAAAAGGAATTTTATTTTTTTAAACCCTGCCCAGTTACAATAATTTTTTTCATATGTACAGAGGTAAAAGAAAGTGGCTGAAATTGGTGTGGGGATTACATGTAAGTGTCTAATAAAGTAGCGATTTGGAGTGCTTTACTTCTTAAGCATTTCAGTGACATTTATTCCCTTTATTTGTGAGATTTTTGTGTGTTTAGTTTATGTGGGATTGTTCTCCAACTTTGAAAAAATTTCATTGAACTGTGATGAAAAATCAACCAGCAGATTGGAGAATCAGAAGGCATTGTGTTAGCAGTGTTAAGTATTGAGGAAAGTTTGGCTGAAAGCTGAGGAAAAAAAACAATTGGAAAATCTATCAGGAAGTATTTGTCTTGTTTTGTTTTTTCCCACTCTGTAGCACTGTTTGGAGATTGAGGGAAAAGAGAACAGGAAGAACATTTCCTGAGTCTCTTGCTAATATCTGTTACACCTGTGATATCTGTTAAGTTGTAATTGTAGCCCTGTGGAGTAGGTGTTATTATGAGATCTGTTGTTACTAATGAGTAGCTCAGAGATGTCAGGTGTCTATTTTCCCTCAACTGGTAGGGAGTGGACATGAGGAAATCTTAGATTATCTGGTTAATTTCAAAAAGTTTAGCAATACTAGTAAGTATATTACCTTTGTTGACCCATATTGCTTGTCTTTTAGAGAGAGAGAACAGCTTAAGCCTTTTTTTAAAGGCTTAATTGCTTTCTGATACTCTTCCCTAGCTTCAAGGATTCTGAGCTATTCTTATCTGTTCTCCTCGTTACTTCTTTAGATTTCAGCTCCCTCTCTTTTTCTCTTTCCTTTTTTCTTCTTTCAAGCTGTAATGTAGAGCCAGTAAAAGAATGAGAGAAAATTGCTTCCAACTACTGTGTTTCATACTTGACCCCCATTTGATCTCAGAATACTTAATATCACTAATTGCAATGTGAAGTGACTGAGGCAAATCGATACTATCTAGGCATTAAGCATGGGACAAGTACCCATTGACTGAGTGGAAACCAGTTTGTATGCTGAAAGCAGTATTTTGCTTGCTATCAGGATTCCAAAGATCAATATATTAGCGTAGCTATGGCCATCAAATACTTACATGATAGGGGAAACAGATACCATATGATTACAGTACAACTTGAAAGGTGTAAGCGGGCATGGTGGCTCACGCCTGTAATCCTAGCACTTTGGGAGGCCGAGATGGGCGGATCACCTGAGGTCAGGAGTTTGAGACCAGCCTGGCCAACATAGTGAAACCCCATGTCTACTAAAAATACAAAGATTAGCCGGGCGTGGTGGCCGGCGCCTGTAATCCCAGCTGCTTTGGAGGCTGAGGCAGGAGAATCACTTGAACCTGGGAGACAGAGGTTGCAATGAGCCGAGATCACGCCACTGCACTCCAGCCTGAGTGACAAGAGTGAGACTCTGTCTCAAGAAAAAAAGAGAAAAGAAAAGTGTATTAATTCAGGGTTGAGAATGTGCCCCTGCATAGGAGAGGAAATGATTTTCTGTGGGCATACAGGGAAAGTTTGACAAAGGATTTGAAATTTGAAGGATGATTAGTAATTTGTCATGTGGAGAAAGGAAATTATGGCTAACAGACCAACATGCATCATGCATAAACAGAAGAAAAAATGTAGTATTGGGTCAAGAGTCAGAAGTTGGGTGTAACTGCATCATAAGGTAAAACAAGGAGGATGGTAAAGGGACAGGTGAGAGATGCAGGTGAAAAGGACAAGTAGAAGCCAAATTTTTGAAGTTTGTTTTATGACAATGTGAAGGCATTTAGACCTTATTCACTAAGATGGTGGGGAAATTAGTGAAGGTTGTTTTTAAGCATGTTCAGAATGTTAACATACAAGTTTTCAATAAGGTACTGTTTTTTAAAAATACCTTTTTGATTTTTTTGCCAGTAATGGCATGACCTCTAATTAATGCATTAATTAGAATGCATTAATCTAAATAGCAAAATGTCATGAGTCTGTTTATCTTACTGATTTATTTGGGTTTGTAACATTGCTTTGCTATTTTTGACAAGTTCAAAAATAGAGATTTGCAGTTATTTTTTCTTCTGAAAGTGAATTTAAAGTGAACTAGCAGATTTCAAACTAGTAAACAAAATAGAATAAAAAAATTAATACTTTAAAGCTTATAGCATTATTAAAATGAACAATCTTTAAAATATTAGCAGTTGATTTGACATGAAAGAAGCTAAACGGCATAATTGAGTAATAGTATGTTCTTTGGAATAAGTGGATGTATAATCTTTTATCTTTGGACTTTATTTTTTTTCAAGAGTGGTTATTTCTTGATATATACATTTAAAAGTTTTTCTTAGAATTCCCATGATATTTTTAATAGCAGTTTTGGGAAATAATTCACGTACCATAAAATTCACCTATTTGCCGGGCGCGGTGGCTCAAGCCTGTAATCCCAGCACTTTGGGAGGCCGAGACGGGCGGATCACGAGGTCAGGAGATCGAGACCATCCTGGTGAACACGGTGAAACCCCGTCTCTACTAAAGAAATACAAAAAACTAGCCGGGCGAGGTGGTGGGCGCCTGTAGTCCCAGCTACTCTGGAGGCTGAGGCCGGAGAATGGCGTGAACCCGGGAGGCGGAGCTTGCAGTGAGCTGAGATCCGGCCACTGCACTCCAGCCTGGGCTACAGAGCGAGACTCCGTCTCAAAAAAAAAAAAAAAAAAAAAAAAAAAAAAAAAAAAAAAAATTCACCTATTTAAGTTGTGCTGTTCTACAGTTTTTAGCATTTTCACAAAGTAGCAACCATCACTACTATGTAGTTCCGGAACATTTTCTTCACCCCAAAATAGAAACTTCATACGTTTTAGCATTCTTCCCATTCTACCCTCCCCACACAGCCACACAAAGCTCTAGGCAACCATTAATCCTCTGTCTCTATAGATTTGTCTATTTTGAACATTTTATATGTAGAGATCATATAATATGTGGTTGTTACTTGCATCTTTCTCTTACCATAATATTTTCTAGGTTCATCCACATTATGGCATATGTCAGTACTTTATGATTTTTTGTTGCCAAAAAAATTCCATATGTGAATATATCACATTTTATTTATCCATTCATGAGTTGATGGACATTTGGGTTGTTTCTACTTTTTGGCTGTTACGAATAATCCTGCTGTGAACATTTGTCGACAAGTTTTTGTGTGGGTTTCTGTTTTCATTTCTCTTGAGTAGAATTGCTGGGTCAGAACTCTGTATTTAACTTTTGAGAAACTGCCAAACTGTTTTCCAAAGTAACTGCACCATTTTACAATCCAGTGAGGATTCTAATTTCTCCACATCTTTGGTAATAAGTTTTGGCAAAGATGTGGAAAAATTGGAATCCTCATTGGATTGGTTATAACCATCCTAGTGGATGTAAAGTGGTATCTCGTTGTTTTGATTTTCATTTTCCTAATGGATAGTGATGTTGAGTGTCTTTTCATGTGTTTATTGGTCATTTGTTTTATCTTCTTTGGATAAATATCTTTTGCCCATTTTAAATTTGGTTATTTGTTGTTTTATTGTTGAGTTGTAAGAATTTGTTACATATTCTGAACATTAACCCCTTATCAGATATATGATTTGCAAATATTTACTCATACTGTGGGTTGTCTTTTTACTTCTTGAAGATATGGTAACCTTTAGAGCACAAAGTTCTTAATTTTGATGAAGTCCAAGTTATTTTTTTTCTTTTGTTGCTTGTACCTTTGATGTCATATCTTAAAATTCATTTAGTCATGAAGATTTATTCCTATATTCTAAGAGTTTTGTAGTTTTAGCACTTACATTTTATGTCTGTGATCCATTTTGAGTTAGTTGTAGTGTAAGGTGTAAGGAAGGGGTCCAGCTTTGTTCTTCTGCATGTGGATATGCCTGGTTGTTCCAGCACCATTTGCTGAAAAGAATATTATTTCCCCATTGAAATGTCATGGTAAATTGTTTAGTTTTATTAAGGTAAAAATATATATAACATAAAATTAACTGTTTTAAAGTGTATAATTCAGTGGCATTTAATACATGTACAGTGTTGTGTAATCCCTACTTCTATTTAGCTCAATCTAACTTTGTGAAGTACTAGACATTTTCATCATCCCAAAAGAAAATCCTACACTCAGTCACTCCCCATTTTCCCCTCCCCCCAGCCCCTGGCAACAACCATCTACTTTCTGTCTCTATGGATTTACCTATTCTGGATATGTCATATAAATAGAATTATATAATATATATGATCTTTTCTGTCTGATTTATTTCACTTAGGCAAATTTTCAGGTTTCATTCACATTGTAGGGTGCATCTATACTTCATTTTTATGGCTAAATATCCCATTTTATAGATATACCATATTTTGTTTATTCATTCATCTGTTGATGAATATTTGGAGACTTTTGACCTGATATATCAGCATTCTGCTTTAGTTTAAAATTCACAAATAAAAGGAACAAAAAGGAAAGGGCGTTATTTTCCATTAATTTATTAAGAGGAAAAATATATGTTCAAAATTGTTCTACTTATCACGAAGAAGGCACTTCATAAATATTAGTGTCTTCTACCTATTACTTATTTTATGGGTGTCTTCATATCCACTGTCTCATTTAGACCTTGTAAGAACATAAAAAACCACACATAGGACATTTAAAAAATCGTTAGCATTTTGCAGAAGAGTTATATAGTAAGTTACCTTCACTTATTCTCAGGAGAAAAAAACCACAAGGTTATATAGCAAGTAAATGATGGAGTTGAGGTAACTGCAGTCTTTGCCTCCAAATCATGTTCTTTGCTAATAAGAAAATATTCCTACACAAAAAGCATTAGCTGTTATGCCCTGAGTCAGTATACCTAATTCTCATGTTTATCTAAAATTATTCAATGAAAGATAATTATACATACCTGTTCTTTTCCTATCACAGTTGAAAATTAACCTAAATGTCGTTTAAATACCAGTTATAATATTGGTATTAAGAGCAAAGGATAACTTCTGTAGCACAGAATTTTGTCTTACTGTGAAACAGAGGAAGATCTGTAACATAATAGAGGGATCATGCAGATTTTTTGTTTTCTTCATCATAATATACTCTAGCATATGTACCTAGGATAATTGTAGGTCTCAAAATATGTGTTGAATGAATGGAAGAAGTATATTGTTTGTTCTATTCATGTGACCTGTGACCAGATTTCATCATAAATTGCTACTGAATTCTCATCTTAACAGGTTTTGAATGAGCACACATAATAAAAATTCTTGTAGTCTAACATTTATATAAATTAGTGTGCCTTTCATTTATATTACCTTATTAAATATGGCAGGTATTATTTAATCTCTATTCTGCAGCTATAGAAAAGACACAGAAAAGCTTAGTAGCATGCCAGATAGCAACCTAAGCTACAGACTCCTCATTTATCAATGTCTCAAACAGTGTGCTATGATATAAATAAAAGTCATTAAAATTTAATTACCTTAATATACCCTAAGATTGATAAAATGTATTTAGTATTTATCATTAATGATAAAATATATTTGGTAGATGTAATCCTTAAGATGTGACTATATTAACATTTCTATCAACCTAAAATTTTTATATATATGTTTGACTACTTTTAATAGTTTAATATCTGTTCTTCTCTAAGATGCCTTACATGTTTAACTGAATTTTATCCCACTCATCGGCTTCATTTTCTCTCCACTCTCATCTTCTATTCTTAACAGAAATTCATTGGTTTTTAAAATGTCTCTAGACATCAATCATTTCACTTTTTTACTAGAATCAGGAATTTTCCTAGTTCAGCAAAAACATCTTTTTCAAAATTGCCAAAGGCTGCTTTAAGATACTTTGTCATTTTAAACCTAGTAGATGTTTTGGTTTTCTTTTTAGGTGTTGACAGCTCTTCTACCACAAGCAGTGCTTCTCCAATGCCCAACAGTTATGATGCCCTGGAAGGAGGCAGTTACCCAGGTAATTTGTTGTTTTGTGCTTGCTTGTTCTTCATTTTAAAAGTTATTGACCATCAATTGCCTTCAAATGTGAACATGTATTACACAAAATAGCAGGCTATATTTTTAACAAGAAAAAAAAGAACATTTTTCCGGCACTTCTCAGCCGCAACTTAATAGCATTAATTGTCACTAACAACTATGAAGGTTGTTTCTGGGGCTATTATTTTTTGTTGTTATCATACTCTTTTTCTAAAAGATTGTCAATAGCTTTTCTCTTCTTTCCCCTTCTTTTTAAAGAATAACTGCTCCTTAAATAAATTTTATATTTCTAATCTCATGCTTAGGTCTTTGAATTCTTTTCAACCAGCCTCTGAATATAGTCTTTGACTCTTTGCTCCCTCAGTGGCTTCTGGCTGCCTCTAGTAGGTAAATAGATGCTACCCCCAACTTGGGGGTGGGTTTTGGAGACATCACTTTTAACCATATCTGAAATCACTTTAGCCATTACATTCAAGTACAGGAGTGGATAGTATTGAAAGAAAAAACTATCATTTCATTTTAATATCTTATACTGTGATTTTTCTTGCTCTCCTGTCTCCTATCACTGACAACCTGACAACTGTACCTGACCTCTGTCTCTCTTTTTCTAATGATTCCAAGCTTCAAAACTAACAGAAAAAGCAGTTTTGCCCTTCTCTTTATTTCTTATCTCTTTGTTGATGATCCAGGATGAAGTTTAATTGAAGTGGGAATGTTCTATACTTAAAAAAAATACTGTCTTGCTATCACTATTCTGTGAATCAGTAGAAAACTTCAATCTTTTCAGCTCAGTATGGAATTACCTTGTAATATTTTAAAAATACTGCTAGGTGTGGTGGCTCACACCTGTAATCCCAGCACTTTGGTAGGCCGAGGTGGGTGGATCACAAGGTCAGGAGATCAAGACCATCCTGGCTAAGATGGTGAAACCCCGTCTCTACTAAAAATACAAAAAGTTAGCTGGGCATGGTGGCGGGCACCTGTAGTCCCAGCTGCTCGGGAGGCTGAGGTGGCAGAATGGCGTGAACCCGGGAGGCAGAGCTTGCAGTGAGCCGAGATCTCGCCACTGTACTCCAGCCTGAGCGACAGAGCGAGACTCCGTCTCAAAAAAAAAAATTTTTTTTTAAACTACTTGAATAAATGACTCAGTTTTTTGTAGTTAAGGATTTTTGCCCCTAGGAATTTTGTTTGTGTGTGTGTGTGTGTAAGAAGTTGTAAACCATTCCAAAAACAATCTCTTGTCAAGATAGTCTAGAAGAGTTGCTTAATTCACTAAAAGATCAACAACCATATAGTATCCCATGAACTCTAAATTAATGTGAAACGAAAAATGTCTAGTGTAGTATAGTTGAAAGATTCTGGCCCTGCAGTCAGACTTTGGTTTCTTTGTATTCATTCAGTCAACAAATTCTAATCTTGTAATCTTACGTGTTGAAAGTATTTCAGTAACCTTGGACAAGTTTTCTTCCTATTACACTGCACCAAAATTAAAGAACTATGTGAGCATCTATAGCAGTAATGTTAAATGAACTGTAGGCCTACTATATGTCAGGTACTAGGATAGATCTGTAGAATTCTTTCCTGAAGAAGGGGAGAAGATTTAGACCTTCATGTTTATAACTCCAGTTTTCTTTCTTCCTCCTCCTCCTCCTCCTCCCCCTCCTCCCTCCTCCTCCTTCTTCCTCCCCTTCCTCCTCTTCTCCTCCTCCTCCTCCTTCTCCTTCTCTTTCCTTTTTTTTTTTTTTTTTTGAGACAAGGTCTCATTCTGTCACCCAGGCTGGAGTGCAGTGGTGTGATCATGGTTCACTGCAGCCTGGTACTACTGGGCTAAAGCCATCCTCCCTCCTCGTCCTCCCAAGTAGTTGGGACTACAGGTGCACACCACCATATCCAGCTTTTTTTTTTTTTTTTTTTCTTTTCGTAGAGATGGGGTCTCACTTTGTTGTCCAGGCTGGTATCAAACATCTGGCTTCAAACAGTCCTTCCACCTCGGCCTTCCAAAGTGTTGGGATAATAGGCATGAGCCATTCATTGCACCCAGCCCCATTTTTTTTATTTCTTAAGCTGATAAATTGTCATGTTACAAGAACTTTCTGCCTATGTTTCCATCACCATGAGGAGAGACAAGCAAGAGATCTAAGGATTATGACACCGTATTGAAGGTCTTACCCTCTTAAGAAGTCTGGGAGGTTACCAGAAAGCCAGTAAGCTGATCCCTGCCTAGTCAGCACAAGATGATAGCAGAATGTCTAGGAATGTATCTTCAGAATTAGACCCAATAAGGAGATGTGATTCCTCAAGGAAAAAAAAAAAAGATTGATTCAGTTAAAGTTTCTAAGAATATATTTTTGCAGAATCCAAATGCTGCTGGTGAAGGATATCTTATGAACTAAAATGAATGCACATTGTAGATTTGACTTCATAATAGGACTAAACAGTCAATATGCCAAACTGTTAATAATGGTTATGTGTAGAGTAACTTTTAGAGCTTCTTTTTGTTATTATTGTTTTTGTATATGATATTTAAGTTTTCTCCAGTTTTTTTGTTTTAATTCCACTTTGTTTTAAATTTAAATAAGGGCATTTATTTATTAAATACATTTTACTTGACATTTATTGCATACTAAACATTGTTCTAGGAGCAGGACGCTATTCTAGACAGTATCTTTTTTTTTTTTTTTGATACAGAGTCTCACCCTGTGGCCCAGGCTGGAGTGCAATGGCGCAATCTCAGCTCACTGCAACCTTAGCCTCCTGAGTAGCTGGAGCTACAGGCACCCGCCACCACGCCCAGCTAATTTTTGTGTTTTTAGTAGAGATGGGGTTTTGCCATATTTGCTAGGCTGGCCTCGAACTCCTGACCTCATGATCCACCCACCTCAGTCTCCCACAGTGCTGGGATTACAGGAGTGAGCCACTGCGCCCAGCCTCTAGACACTATCTTTCATGCTTGACTAACAGTTTTGCTACTGCAAATAATGCACATTTATAGAGGATTATGGAAACATGCTACTCCTTCCATAGAGTTAGTTTCTATATAGATGGTAGGGTTAGATAAAGAAAATTGGAGAAAAGAGTAGTTGGCACCCTTTTTATTGCTTGCTTTGTTTTGTGGTGCTTAGTGTCTGCTGAGAGCATTTTTTAAAACTGTATTAACTTTGTGTGTGTGTGTGTGTGTGTGTGTGTGTGTGTGTGTGTGTATTATACAAATATATTCTTATCTGTTAGAATTATCATCTCAAGGGGCTCACGCCTATATGCTCCGCACTTTGGGAGGCCAAGGTAGAAAAATCTCTTGAGCACAGGTGTTCAAGACCAGCCTAGGCAACATGGGAGACCCTATCTCTATTTAAAAAGAAGATGGTGAAATTATGTAAAATATGGGGTAGAGTTTTCTCGTAAATACTCCTGTAAAAAGGAAAAAAAAAAAGATGTCGTATGACAACATGTAAAACAAGATTAGCAAAATATTGATAATTATTGAAGCTTAGTGATAAGTATATGGGGTTCATCATTCTCCCTACTTTGCGTGTGTTCAAAATTTCTTAGAATAAAAAGCTTTAAAAAGAAAAAAGGACATGTCAGGGGTTATGGACTGGATCAGGAGTCCAGTCTTTGTGGAGTCTTGATTTTCAGTTGTTAACACCATGTGTTTCCATTTTTTAGATATGCTTTCTTCATCAGCAAGCAGTCCTGCTCCTGATCCCGCCCCTGAACCTGATCCTGCTTCTGCTTCAGCTCCAGCTTCAGCTGCAGCTCCTGTCATCCCTCAGCCTTCAAAAATGGCTAAGCCTTTTGGCTATGGCTATCCAACACTTCAGCCTGGTTATCAGAATGCTACAGCACCACTTACTTCTGGAGTACAGCCCAGTAACCCGGTATATTCTGGATTCCAGCAGTATCCTCAAGTATGTATTCAGTTGTATACACACATTGTAACAGTTATAAAACTTAATTCTGACAAATTCCTGGTGGGAATTACATGTCAGCCTAGATCAAACATACATAGAATTTGATCTCAGCTTTTTTGTGTGTATATATGTAGAAAAAGATTAAATGAAATATAAATATCACATTTTTAAAAAGGTTAAATCTAGATCAAGATATTAGCTATGATTTTATTTTTCTTCATTGTATCTTTATTTTTCACTCTGCAATTGCAAGTATTAATTTTATAATCAGAAAATTTAAGTAAATGTTAAGTTTTTAAAAAAAATTTTGTATTATCAAGCTGGCATTCTCCTTAGAAAATGACAGGTAAAATGTGATTTGGTCCCTACCCTGCATTTAAAGAACTTCATGACACATAACTCATCTTGATGAGAGCCTCCACACACATAAATATGCTCATAGGTTCACATGCTTATTTACTGCTGAAGTGGCTACATTTTCTGGGGTAAAAACCCGTGGTTCGTCATCTTGCAGCCAGG
Source organism: Macaca nemestrina (assembly GCF_043159975.1). NCBI lineage: Eukaryota > Metazoa > Chordata > Mammalia > Primates > Cercopithecidae > Macaca > Macaca nemestrina. Next base: position 79,600,436 of record NC_092127.1, on the reverse strand, counting down.
AAAATTTAGGACGCGGACACACATGAGGAGTTTATGGGTGGAAGTTTAATAGGCAGAAGAGAGGAGAAAGAGAAACAGCTTTCTCAAGAGGGGCCTCCAAGTGGAAAACACTGGCCGGAGGTGGATGCACCAAATCTTATAGTCCATCTTGAGGAGGCAATGTCTTATTTACTTAGGGCTCACAGATCGGTTCAATTAGTTGTTACCTTTACATAAGGCGTTGGGGGAGAGGCTGGTTGCCCTACCCTAATCTTCTTATGCAAATAAATTATCCTTGGCCAGCACCATCTTGTCTGCTCTTTACTGTACACGTGACTGGCAGAGAAGGGAATGATGGAGCTGCCATCTTGAACATGTCTGGCCCCTAGTTCCTGCCAGCATTCACCCTTGGAGGCCACCAGCTTGCTTGTCTATGTCTGCAGCTCCACTTTACAGGCTTCTCTTCCTTAGAGAATGGTTTGGGGCTGCTTTTCATTAAAAAGAAAAGCCTTAACTGAGGATTCACATACCCTCACTATCTGCCTAAGTTATTTCTTCTTAACTCCTATCACTGCTGCTAGGACCCATTCTGACATGACCTTTTCTGGAGCCGTCTTGTAAACCTAGCAGTTTAACAACTGATACGATATTTATACAGTGAAATACTTGACAGTATTTCATTCACATCTGTATTTCTTGAGAAGAAAATAAAATACAGGGAAACAAATTTTTTTTTTTTGAGACGGCGTCTCACTTTACCGCCTAGGCTGGAGTACAGTGGCGCGATCTCGGCTTACACTACAACCTCTGCCTCCCAGGTTCAAGCGATTCTCCTGCCTCAGCCTTCCAAGTAGCTGTGATTACAGGTGCCCACCACCATGCCCGGCTAATTTTTGTATTTTTAGTAGAGATGGGGTTTCACCATTTTGGCCAGGCTGGCTCGAACTCCTGACCTCAAGTGATCCGCCTGCCTCGGCCTCCCAAAGTGCTGGGATTACAGGAGTGAGCCACCGTGCCTGGCCAGGAAACAATTTTAATGACAAGAGTATTGCTACTTACAGAAAACTGTTCTCAGTTGACTAACCTTATAGAAATTTTATGGTGAAGTAAGAATGAAAATGAGAAATAGGATAATCAGTGAGGAGCAGTGGCTCACTCATGTAGTTCCAGCTACTCAAGACTAAAGTAGAAGGATTGCTTGAGCTCAGGAGTTTGAATCTAGCCTGGGTGACATACCAGGAAGCCATTGTGAGTGGGGGTGGGGCAAAAGAAAAAGGAAAATTATTTGTTTTTGGAATTTAACCTTAGAATTAAAGTACAGAGGAAAAAGGGAGGAAGAAAACTGAGAGAGACATCAGAGGAATATGGTTGGTTAGTATAGATTTCTCTGCCTCCCATTTGCTGGATTTTATTTATGGCTCTGTTATGCCATGTGAAACAATTTTTAAGTCTGTCTTGTTTGACTTTTGTACTTTTAGGCAAGTTCCTATTTGGGGTTGCAACATATTATTTACTTAGAATTTTTATGACAAGAAAACCAGGTTCAAAGAAAAGGTTGATTCTTGGAAGTGTTGAGCAAGGAGAAAAAAAATTATTTTGAAATAGTAAGTGGTCTTAAATAATGACTTAGGATAATAGTCCGCAAACCATGGCCCTCTGGCCAAATCGAGCCCACTGCCTGTTTGTAAATAAAGTTTTATTGGAATACAGCCATGCCCATTCTTTTATGTTATTATCTATGGCTGCTTTTGCGCTGCAGTAGTACAGTTGAGTAGTTGCAAAAGAGATCATGTGGCTCTCAAAGCTTTAAAATACTGACCATCTGACTATCCACTGAAAAAGTTTGCTGACCCCTGACAAAGGAGTATAGGAAGTATTTTTTATTTCGTATTTTATTTGGGAGGTTATTTTAGAAGTGTCAAGAAATTAACTTTGGGATAAGAGTAAAAATATTCTACCGGAATTAAAAAATACAACATCATTTTATTCCATAATCACAATCCTTTTTATATTCTGGGTCTAGTACAAGTTTTAGAAAAGTTTGGATAAAGGGGACAAAGATATACTAAAAAGTAACCTGGGTTATCAATCACACTTAAGTGAGCATCATAAAGCCAAAATATTTAGAAGTAGACTGTTAGAAAGGAACCATTCCCACCTTTCTTTTCTTTTACATAATTGGAAGCATACCATATGTACTTGTGTCTAGATTCTTTTGCTCAACATTATGCTTATTGTGTGATTGTAATTCATTCGTTTTCATTGTTCTGTGGTACTCAATCATGTGAATAGACCAGTTTGCTTATTTGTTCTATTGTTGATGGGCATTGGGGTAACTTTCCAGTGTGGGGCCATTATGAATGATGCTATTGTGAACATTTCTGTCCCTGTCTTTTAGTGAGTGTATATATCTAGGAATGGAATTGCTGGGCCATTAGATATTCATTTTTCAACTTTAGCAGTTAAAGCTAGACAGTTTGCCAAAGTGATGTTCTGATTTATACCTCAATAGCAGCATGTGAGAGTACAGTTGCTTCACATTCTTGTCAACACTTGGAATTTTGACTTCTTAAATTTTAAATAGTCACCTTCCTTTCATTTTGTTAGGAAATAGAAACTCAAATAAGTGAAATCACCTGTCCAGTACCACGCTTGGTTCTAAGAATGCAAAAGACCTTGCAGTTCAGAATTAAGCACTTTTTTTCTCTTTAACTGATAAGGATTTGTACAGTAAAAAGTCATACTCAGACTTTTTACTGTAGATATATGGATATATGGATCTTTCCAAGGAAGATTACAAGCAGCTATTTATTTTTGTCTGATCCGAATTTAAAACCATTTTTTGAACACTACTGTTTTAGGGTCAGTGAACAGTAATGATTTAGGTATACAGCTAGGACCTACATTTAAATTCTTATCTACTAAAAAAAGGATGATAAATTTTCATCGAAGATTAAAATTATCAAACTTTTTTAAAAGAAGCCTTTTTTTTTTTTTGAGACAGAGTCTCGCTCTGTCGCCCAGGCTGGAGTGCATTGGCATAATCTCGGATCATGGCTCACTGCCACCTCCGCCTTCCAGGTTCAAGCGATTCTCCTGCCTCAGCCTCCCAAGTAGCTGGGACTACAGGCATGTGCCACCACGCCCAGCTAGTTTTTTGTATTTTTAGTAGAGACGGGGTTTCGCTGTGTTAGCCAAGATGGTCTGGATCTCCTGACCTCGTGATCTGCCCACCTTGGCTTCCTAAAGTGCTGGGATCACAGGCGTGAGCCACCACGCCTGGCCCATTTAATTTCGAAGTTCCAGGTAGGGTAAGAATATCTTAGCTTTAAACAGTCTTAACAGTCATAATAAAGTTGAAATGGCTTTAAATGTTGTACTTAATGTAGTGCAATGAAAGAGCTCTGTGTAAGGGCTTTTCTTTGTATTGATAAATTTGAGATGACTTTTATTAAGTAGTGGGAAACAGTTGGTTTTTGAAGGAAAAAAAAAACCTTAAAATTTGTTTTATAGGGTTGAAAAACAGGAAAAAGGCTGATGCTTAAAAACAAAAATGAAAATTAGAAAAATATTTTCAGTGAATATATGAAAAACCAGATATAGATACTACATAGCTTTTTAAAATTACAAATTTAGTGAGATCAATTAGAGAAAATGCAGATAAACAAAAGGTAAAATATTAATAAATGTTAACCAGTATTTCTACCAGGTTGTAGACAGCAATGCTTGGAGTCTGTCTTTCCAGGTTTCTTTCACTACACCTTGCTAGGGAAGCCAGGAAAGAAGCTGATTGTCTAGATGACTTGTTTAAACAAACAAAAGAAGTTGAAAAATACAAATATCACTTTGGAAAATGTTTAAATTTATTTAACAGTATAAGAAGAAACCTTTCTTATAATATCTTTCATCATTTTGGTACTTGTATGTTTTATAATGAGTCTCCCATTTGCGGGGCATAAATCAGTTTCAAAATCAGCATCCTTTTAAGCTTGGTGTGCTTCTGTGATCCCAGTTAAGACAGGAGAATCACTTGAGCTGAGGAGTTTGAGACCAACCTGGGCAACATAGCAAGAACCTGTGACAAAAGAAAAAAATCCTTGTATGTGTATACACACACATACACACACACACACTTTATCATACATAAATGCACATACATACAGTCATGTGCTTCATAATGACATTTTAGTCAATGATGGACCCACATATATGATGGTGGTCCCATAAGATTATAATGGAGCTGAAAAATTCCTGTCACCTATTGACTTCGTAGCTGTGCTAATGTCGTAGCACAGTTATGCACAGTGCATAATACTTGATAACAAAAATAAATGACTACTGGTTTATGTATTTACTTATACTAAACTTTTTATCATTATTTTAGAGTGTACTGTTTCTATTTATAAAAAATAAAAGTTAACTGTAAAGCAGCCTCACACAGGTCTTCCAGGAAGTATCCAGAAGGAGGCATTGTTATCACAGGAAATGACAGCTCCTTACATGTTTTTACACCTTAAGACCTTCCAGTGGGACAAGATGTGGAGGTAGAAGACAGTGATTATTGATCCTGATCCTGTGTAGGACTAAGCAAATGTATGTGTTTGTGTATTTATTTTTCAACAAAACAGTTTAAAAAGAAAAAAGTTTAAAATAGAAAAAAGCTTATAGAATAAGGCTGTAAAAGGAAGAAAATTTTTTGTACAGCTGTACAATGTGTGTTTTACACTGTTTTTGCAAAAGTCAAAAAGTTATTTAGATTGGTGCAAAAGCCATTGTGGTTCTTGCCATTGAAAGTAATGACAGGCCAGGCGCAGTGGCTCACGCCTGTAATCGCAGCACTTTGGGAGGCTGAGGCAGGTGGATCTCCTGAGGTCAGGAGTTTGAGATCAGCCTGGCCAACATGGTGAAACCCTGTCTCTACTAAAAATACAAAAATTAGCTGTGCTTGGTGGCGGGCGCCTGTAATCCCAGCTACTAGGGAGGCTGAGGCAGGAGGATTGCTTGAACCCGGGAGGCAGAGGTTGCAGTGAGCCAAAATTGCACCAGTGCACACCAGCCTGGGCAGCAAGAGCAAGATTCCGTCTTAAAAAAAAAAAAAGTAATGACAAAACCCACAGTTACATTTGCACCAACCTATTAAAATAAGTAGTTTATGAGGTAAAGAAGTTACAGTAAACTAATGTATTATAGGAGAAAGAAAAACTTTTTTTTTCCCACAGAGTCTCGTTCTGTCACTCAGGCTAGAGTGCAGTGGCACAATCTCAGCTCTCACTGCAACCTCCACCTCCCAGGTTCAAACGATTCTCGTGCCTCAGCCTCCCAAAGTAGCTGGAAGATTACAGGCACCTGCCAGCACGTAACTGGCTAATTTCTGTATTTTTAGTAGAGACTGGGTTTCACCATGTCGTCCAGGCTTGTCTCAAACTCTGGACCTCAAGTGATCCACCTGCCTAGGTCTCCCAAAGTGCTGGGATTACAGACGTGAGCCACCATGCCTGGCCAAAAACTGTGTTTTTATAGGTTTGATAAAGCCTAAATGTGCAGTGTTTTTAAAGTCTACAGTACACTGGTGTCCTGGGCTTTCACCTTCACTCACCACTCACTGACTCACTCAGAGCAACTTCCAGTCCTGTAAGTTCCATTCATACTAAGTACCCTATGCAAGTGTACCATCTTGTAGATTTTATACTATATTATTCCTGTAGTTTCTGTGTTTAGATATACAAACATCATTGTGTGCTGTTGCCTACAGTATTCAACACAGTAACAGTGCTGTGCAGGTTTGTAGCCTAGGAGCAAGAGACTATATCATATAGCCCAGGTGTGTAGTAGGCTATACCATCTAGGTTTGTGCGTACACTCTGTGATGTTTACACAAGGACAAAATCGCCTAGTGACACATTTCTCAGAACATGTCCTCATCACTAAGCGACGTGACTACACACACACATTTGTGCATTTGTCTTAACTATTTCCTTAAGTGGAATTACAGAATCAAAACATTTATTTAATGGGTATTGTTTTTTGTTTTTTTTTTTGAAATGGAGTCTCACTCTGTGTCCCAAGCTGGAGTTCAGTGGCACGATCGCGGCTCACTACAACCTCTGCCTCCCAGGTTCAAGTGATTCTCTTGCCTCAGCTTCCCGAGTAACTGGGATTATAGGCACGTGCCACCAAGTCCAGCTTAATTTTTGTGTTTTTAATAGAGGTGGGGCTTTACCATGTTGGCCAGACTGGTCTCAAACTCCTCACCTCAGATGATCTACCTGCTGTGGCCTCCCAGAGTGCTGGGATTACAGGTGCGAGCCATCACATCCGGCCAGCATTTAATTCTTTTAAGACTTTGGAATTTCTCTCTACTAAATAGAAGTTTGTTCCTACTCTGTGTCAGTACTATTCTAGGCACTGAGAATATGAGAGGAGGCTCAGTGAGCAAAACAGTTCCTGCTCTTAAGAAGGTTGGTGGGAGGTCAGGATTAATAAGACAATAAATAAGTAAACAAATAGTTTATTTCAAGTAGTTACAAGTGCTGTGAAGTAAGACAAGTTGAACTAGTTCTCCTGTCTCAGACTCCAAGTAGCTGGGACTATAGGCATGTGGCACCACGCCCAGCTAACTTTTCTTTTCTTTTTTTTTTTTTTTTTTTTTTTTTTCCTGAGATGGAGTTTCACTCTTGTTGCCTGGTTGGAGTACAGTGGCACAGTCTCTGCTCACTGCAACCTCTGCTTTCAGGTTTCAAGCAATTCTCCTGCCTCAGCCTCCCGAGTAGCTGGGATTACAGGCACCTGCCACACCATGCCCAGCTAATTTTTCAATTTTTAGTAGAGACGGGGTTTAACCATGTTGGCCAGGCTGGTCTTGAACTCCTGACCTCGTGATCCACCCACCTCAGCCTCCCAAAGTGCTGGGATTACAGGCATGAGCCACTGCGCCCGATCTAATTTTTGTATTTTTAGTAGAGATGGGATTTCAATATGTTGACCAAACTGGCCTCGAACTCCTGAAGTCAAGTGACACGCCCACCTCGGCCTCCCAGAGTGCTGGGATTGCAGGCGTGGGCCACTGCACCTGGCCTCATTTTATAATTTCTTTTGTTGTTTTTACCTTTGTTTGTATCCTTTAAAAGGTCTTTTCAGCCTTAAGATTAGGAAAATATTCTAGCTATTTTTTTTTTTTAGTTATTTGATGATTTTGGTTTTGCATCATTAATCCGTCTAAGGTTTTATTTTGGTACATAATGTAAATAAGAAGTCTCATTCTCTCCCCTTCACCTGCAAAATGGTTTACCCTTAGTTCACTATCACTTATTAGGTAATCTGTCTTCTCTCTCTCATTAAATATCCCACCTTTATTTTATGTCCTAAATTCTTAGAAAACTGGGTCTTTTGGGTGGTTTTCTGTTATATACTACTGTTAATTCATGTGATCTTTTTTCTGATTCTTTACAGCTCTACAGAAAACTCAGAGAATCCTTTTTATTATCCAGTTTTTTTCCTTAACAGCACCACCTTCAGTTACTGTCAACATTTTGCTATATTTGTTTCATATGGGTCTACACTGCCCCCACCCCGCCACCACTTTTCTTGCTGAGGATTTTAAAATTAGGGAGGTAGACAGCATTTCTTACATAATCACAATACTACTATCATAGCCAACAAAATTAATAACTTCTAAATGTCATTTAAAATTCAGTCTATATTCACATTTTCCAGACTACTTCAAAAATGCCTTTGTATACTTTGTTCACATTAAAACCCAAATAATAGTTTACTAATTTCATTTGCTTATGTCTCTTAATTCTTGTTTTAATTTAAAACAAGCCCCACCCCTCTTCTTTTTAATGCCTTTGATTTGGTAAAATAACTGAGTCTGTTGTTCTGTAGAATGTCCCGCATTCCGAATTTAGCTGTTTACTTCTTTGTGGTATCATTTAACTTATTTTTGTTTCATTTTCTGTGGATTGGGAGTTAGATCTAATGGTTGATTATATTTAGGTGTATTACTTCAATTATTTGTTTATTTAGGTCCTAATATATATTTTGGAGATATACACTTCAAAATAATATCTGTTTATTTAACTTATACCAGTGCTAGGCTTGATTAGTACCTCATATGGTGACATCCTGATCCTTTAATTGTGAAGTTCCTCGTTAAGCTTTCACCCAGTGGCTTTATCATCTGTTGATATCTATGGTCTTCCATTACAAGTGACCACTACCTGAATCATTTATTTCAGTATGGATTGTTAAAATAGTGATTTTTCTGAATGTATCATTATCCATATATTAGCTGGAATTCTATAGCACATTAACATAATGGAGTGCTCGGTGGCTGCAAAAAGAAATGCAGAAGGTATAAGCATAGAGTTATTGCCAGGACATTTTTTTAGTTGAAAAAGGGGCTATATTTAAAACAGCATGTATGTTTAGCTTATATAAATAGAAACAATGGAAGGATTAAACCATAAGCTGATAAAAATAGTTAACGATAGGCAGAGGTGACTAAGAGTGAAATAAGATATATCTGAATACCTTACTGTATTACTACCTTATTATAATTTTTTTGACATTAGAATTATGTAAATGTCATGTTTACTCAAAAACCAAAAAGGTTAAAAATGATTCTTAAATATGAAAAAATAAAATTTTAAAAAACCTGTTTATCAAGTTGTATACATTCTAATGTCAGGAAAAGTACTGTTCGTCTGATCTTAAAACCTAGTATTTTATACATCTCAGTGGGATATAATGTAAGGACAAAAAGAACTATGAAAAATTTAATAATCTGACATGATAGTGTTATAAATGTATATTATAGGAAAAAATAATGCTGTTACCGTTAGAAATCAAGATTTGTAGCAAAAGAGAACAGAGATACCAGTATAAAATCAAAGAACTTAAGTAAATACCCCATCATCTTAAATTTGAATTGGAACTGTCAACATGGATTCATTATTTGCTTCTACTTTAACCTCTATATTTTCCGTCTTTACCTATTGCAAGTATCTGGAAGTAATAACAGCACACTAGTAATAAGCACCTTTGTAATCCAGATTATGGTTTTTAGATATCATCTCTACTGAAAAGGAGCCAAGATTCCTTTTTAGACAAACAATTCTAGGTTTGAAGTAAAAGAGTATAAAATATTGTGTAAGAAAGCAGGGAAACTAACAAAGGCTAGTTAGGTTCATATAAAAGGATACTGGGGCCATCTTGAAAGGGCTTTCACTGGCTAAAGATTGGATAGTTTGAACATAAGAATAATGACTATAATTCATTACATCAGTTTGAGTTAACAAAAAGCCATGAATTCATGATCATAGTAAAAATATAGGAAACAAAAAAATAAGGCAAAACCTGTTGAACACCATTGTACATTTCTGTGGTATCAACTCATTGTGAAACTTGATAATTGGGGGTGGGGGAGGGGAACCTTGAGACTATTGGGGCATTTATTCTGTTTTTCAAGTATAAACTGTATTCACGGAAACCAAATTGCTAATGTTGAAAAGCATTGTTGCTGAAATTTCATTGCGAGGGTTAACCTTGCTAATAAGATTCAAATTTATTCAGTATTTTTGCTTTGAGTTTTTTTCAAGTGTGCTTTAAGATTGACTGCATACTAAGTCATTCTATTACCAAGCCAGATTTAAATTTTCTTACCTTTATGCTTTTTCTGTATGTTGAGATATGTAGTATATATAGTATAAGAAAATTTATTTATGTTTTATTGTTCTTTTGTTTTGAATTGCTCTTTCAGCAGTATCCTGGTGTAAACCAGCTGTCCTCCAGTCTAGGAGGATTGAGTCTTCAGAGTTCTCCACAACCAGAAAGCCTGAGACCTGTAAACCTCACTCAGGAGAGGAATATTTTACCCATGACTCCTGTTTGGGCTCCTGTACCTAACTTGAATGCAGACCTCAAAAAATTAAACTGTAGCCCAGAGTAGGTATTTATTTATTTTATAATCTTTCTTAAGTGATGAAAACATTGTGTGACTTTCAAAAATAGTAAAAGTAGTATGTTATTTCTTCGGTTGGAAGTTTTGTTAATGTTGACTTTTCTATTTTAGTTTGTATAGATGTAAAATTTGATTTAGATAATCTGTTTTTGTTCCCATCTGTGTCTCAATCCAGTCCCTTCCCCCATCACCTAATGTTAGGGAAATTATTTCTATTTGAATGAAGGGTTTCAGGAACCCAAATCTAACTATATTTATTATTTCGTAAGTCTTTTTCCTCACTTTTCAATAATAATAATCTTTTAAATAAGGACAAATATTTAAAATTTCAGGCTTTGCTTGAAAAGAACATAGACCTCACTTACGTAATCTCAAGAACAGGTTTAGATAAATGGTTTATCTCAGAATTTTCTTTTCCCACTCAGTAGACTCCCAGGCTTACTAATCCAGTCTGAATCTAGATCGGATTTCCTTTAATAGAGAAGTTTAGCTGGTAGACTGCACTGGCAGCCACTAAGCCCTGGTGTACCTTTGTGTGAATGAGCTCTGTTACTCACTTCACAGTGCCTCATGTCTTTGTTCTTGTATGCTTTTAGTTCTTCTGTATCCTATGAATAGGATATCCCCCTGGTTTTAGTTTGTTTTTTTTTTGTTTTTTTTTGTTTTTTTTTCTTTTTTTTTTTTTTTGAGACGGAGTCTCTCTCTGTCGCCCAGGCTGGAGTGCAGTGGCCGGATCTCAGCTCACTGCAAGCTCTGCCTCCCGGGTTCACGCCATTCTCCTGCCTCAGCCTCCCGAGTAGCTGGGACTACAGGCGCCCGCCACCTCGCCCGGCTAATTTTTTGTATTTTTAGTAGAGACCGGGTTTCACCATGTTAGCCAGGATGGTCTCGATCTCCTGACCTTGTGATCCGCCCGTCTCGGCCTCCCAAAGTGCTGGGATTACAGGCTTGAGTCACCGCGCCCGGCCTGTTTTTTTTTTTTTTTTTTGAAGACATCCTCCCGCTCCTGGAATTTCTCCTCATAAAGTAAACACTGTTTCACAGAACAACATTGTCTTTCTTGTTGTTGTTGTTGTTGTTTGTTTGTTTGATAGGGTCTCATTCTGTTACCCAGGCTGGAGTGCAGTGGCCCAATCTTGGCTGACTGCAACCTCTGCCTCCCAGGTTCAAGTGATTCTCATGCCTCAGCCCCCAAGTAGCTGAGATTACAGGTGTGCACCACGATGCCTAATTTTTGTATTTTTAGTAGAGATGGGGTTTCGCCATGTTGGGCAGGCTGTTCTCGAACTCCTGATTTCAGGTGACCTGCCCACCTTGGCCTTTGGACACGCCTATAATCCAGAGTGCTAGGATTATAAGCGTGATCCACCGCACTTGGCCGACATTGTCTTCTTTCTTGCGTTAGGAGAATTAGTATTGTTTAGAGCCAATATTTCCCTTTTCTTTTTTTGTTTTTCTTTTTTTCTTTCTTTTTTTATTTTTGAGATGGAGTTTCACTCTTGTTGCCCAGGCTGGAGTGCAATAACACCGTCTCGGCTCACTGCAACCTCTACCTCCCAGGTTCAAGCGATTCTCCTGCCTTAGCCTCCTGAGTACCTGGGATTAAAGGCGTATGCCACCACAGCCAGCTAATTTTGTATTTTTAGTAGAGACATGTTGGTCAGGCTGGTCTTGAACTCCCGAGCTCAGGAGATCCGCCTGCCTCGGCCTCCCAAAGTGCTGGAATTACAGGCGTGAGCCACCGTGCCCAGCCTATTTCCCTTTTCTTAAAGCAGTAGTTTTCCAGCTTTTTAAAAAAAAGCTGCAAACCACTCTTTCAACCAAAATATTATATAGAATTCCAATATAGAAAATAAGAAGTGGAGCTGCTTTGAGAATTTCCCCTCTTCTACTGTACTCTACCATCCACATACCATCAGTGCCTCAGGTACTGCCAAGATCGTTTCCTTAAAAGCATAGGGCATCATGGATTATAGGTTGGAAACAGCTGCCCATCCTTCTGAATATAAGTTGCTATCAGGTTGATAAGTTTGTAAATTATGACCTTGTAGTATAAAAGGTTAGGCACCCCCTACGTAGGTAAATGTAGTGTATGGGCCATGCATAGTAACTCACATCTATAATCCCAGCACTTTGGGAAGCTAAGGCAGGTGGATCACTTGAGCCCAGAAGTTTGTGACCAGCCTGGACAACATAGTGAAACCCCTTCTTTACCAAAAAACAAAAAAATTAGCTGAGCATAGTGCCATGCACCTGTGGTCCCAGCTACTCTGGAGGCTGAAGTAGGAGGATCCCTTGAGCCCAAGAGGTGGAAGTTGCAGCGATCCGAGATCACACCACTGTACTCCAGTCTGGGTAACAGAGCGAGACCCTGTCTCCAAAAAATAAAAAATTATTTTAAAAAAAAGAAAGTATGTTGCATACGTATAAGAGAACCCATAGGTAAGGGGAAGGCATACATTTTTCTACCCATTTATGTGTGTTTTGAGAAAATGTCTCTTTTATCAAAATAAATAATTAGGAGTACAGGCTTTAGAGTTGAGCAGACCTAAGTGGCTATGAAACTGTACAGTTTACTTAACCTCTCAAAGTCTCAGTTTTGTCAACTGTAAAACAGGAATAATAATAGTATCAACATACTAAGATAAATCATTAATTCAATAAATATTTATCGAATGCCTTGTAAGTTAAATGCAAAGCACTGTTTTCTATGTGCTGGGGATAAAGTTGTAAACAAAACACAGTTCCTGATCTCTATGGAATCACAGAACTTATATTCTATGAACAGTCAAACTAGTAAATATATAATGTAATGTTCAGGGTATTACAGTGAAGAAAAATAAATCAGAATAAGGAGTACGGGTAGAGGGTGACTCTTGTAAATAAAAGAGTCTGGACAGGTTTACCCAAAGACTTTTAACATTTGAGTGGAGATCTGGGTGAAGTGAGAGAGTAAGCCATATGACTCCTCTGGGAATAAAAGGGTTCCAAGCTGCATGAATAGCAAATGTGGAGGTCCTGAAGCAGGAACAAGCTTTTTGTGTTCAAGGAACAACACTAAAGCTGGAATAAATAGATATCTCTATATCTGTACGTGATATTAATGACTCTTCTTAAAATTTCTTGCCTGGCTTTCAGTACTTCTGCTTTTTACTTCTTTGGCCTCTCCTTTATTCATTCTTTGTTTATGGACCTTAAAACTTCATGAGTTATTTGGCCAGGCGAAGTGGCTCACACCTGTAATCCTAGCACTTTGGAAGGCCGATCACAAGGTCAGGAGATTGAGACCATCCTGGCTAACATGGTGAAACCCTGTCTCTGCTAAAAATACAAATAATTAACCAGGCGTGGTGGTGGGCGCCTGTAGTCCCAGCTACTTGGGAGGCTGAAGCAGGAGAATGGCGTGAACCCGGGAGGCGGGGCTTGCAGTGAGCCGAGATCACACCACAGCACTCCAGCCTGGGCAACAGAGCAAGACTCCATCTCAAAAAAAAAAAAAAAAAAAAAACAACTTCCTAAGTTATAAGCGCTTTCTCAGTGAGAGAAACTGGGCTAGGGTGATACAAAGACAAAATTATCTCTGATCTCAAGTGGCGAAGACAGACAAGAAAAACAACCAATTAAAGTAAATCAGACTAATTGATATCATAGAAGCATACACATATCTCAGAGCACAGAGAAGTCATTCCTTCTAACTTGGGGCGTTAGGGGTGAGGGTGGTTACGAGCGATAACCTTCATGAGTCTTGTAGTAAGAGTGGGAGTTTGACAGGTGCAAAGAGGGCAGTAAAGCAGGAACAGAATAATTAAAGAAATAGGCCTTTTCACTCATGTTTTCTATGTGCTCCTATTCATCTACTCCAGGCTAATCATAATGGAGTAATTGGTCTTCCCTGAATGTGTACTACTTTTCCACCATGAAAGTGTTGACTCTTTAATTTAGATCTTTTGGCATATATTACATACATGCCTAATTAATCAGGACCTTCTTGCTTACAGTTATAGCAACATGCCCAAATGATTTTCACTTGTGTCCTTAAATGCTCTTAATTATCTACTTCAGTGTATTTTTCTCTGATAGCTAATATCCTTCATGTTGTTTATGTTTTTTGCAGTTCATTTCGGTGTACTTTGACAAATATTCCACAGACACAGGCTTTACTGAATAAAGCTAAGCTTCCTTTAGGATTGTTGTTACATCCCTTCAGAGACCTAACGGTAAAGTAACATTTTATATTATTTATGGGTACTGACATGTATGCTTATGTACAAGGTACTTAAATTTTATATTTCCTTAGAATTTTCTTTATCTTCTTTTATTTGAAGTTAGAAATAATCATTTCCATAACATTCAACTTGGCAAATGTCTTTTGAACACCTACTTTGTGACAAGCTCTAAGCTAAGCACTGTTAGTACAGAGATGATCAAGTCATTGAAGTTGCCTCCAAAAAGTTCTTATCTAACAGGGGACAAAGATGTAAAAATAATTACAGTGCAGGATAATTAATACATGTAATTAATCAAATTCTATGAGATACTTAGGTAGTGAGTACAGTATGAGAAGTGATTCCCTGTGGATACAATAGCAAAAGTTTTCTATAAGTGATGAAGTCTGACCTGGATTTTGAAAGATTAGTAGTTTTGGAAGGTGGAATGGCCATGGAAGGTAGATACACTTTAGGAGTTCTTCATTAAACACAAAGGAAACACCAACAATGATGTCCACTTAGACAGGAAAACTGTCTGTTCCTTAACAAATTAAACAGATTTGTTAATTAAAACAAAAAACTTTGTAACAGTAGGGATTTTTAAACCTTTAAAGTTTTAAAACTTTTAAATTTTGAAAACTTCAAAAATAATTTTGTTCAGGGCTGTTTTATTTGTACTTCATAAGTTGCATTTCTCTCTCAAACTTTTTTTACTACTGTTGTTTACTACCCTTCTTACTGGTTCTGAGTTTTCTTTTGCTCTCATTCATCCAAAAAATATTGATTGACTACCTTCACGTTGGAAGCTGGAGATACAAAGGTTAAAAAGCTTTCCTGTGAAGTTTATTTTCCTACTAGGAAGTATAGGAAAGATCAAAATGAATAGAAAATAAAAAAAATTGTAATATATAATAAGTACATGAATTTATTCAGTAAATATTTTTAATCACCTATAATACTCTTAAAACCTTATCTGTAAACCAAGACAGTTAATTTCATATATATATATACACACACACACATATATATGTGAGAGTTTTTCTGTAAATATGAGTATCATACAAATACCTTCTGGAAGCATATATACTAAATTGTTTACAGTGACATCCTCTGTGATGTAGAATTCTGTAATTGTTTATTTTCTCATTCTTAGTTAACTGTATTTCCTGATTGTTTTTTTTACAACAGATAATGTGGTTACTTGCATAACAATAATCATATGTGAAAAAATTAAATACGAAGATCAAAATGTTCATGTGCAGATAGAACAAAAAACAGAATGAAATATACTAAAATGATAGCAGGTTAATTCAGGGACATAGAATAATATGTGATCTCTTAATCTTTTTTCATATTTTCTAAATTTTCTACTTGAATATAAAATTCCTTTCCCAAACTAAGCATAGAGATGTAATTTTTTAAAAAGGCACATTGTGTTTGACTGCTTCTGGCCTCAGCTTCTGTCAGAAATTGCTGTGGCAGTCTAATGAGCAGTGCCTAATAGTCTAGTACCAGGTGCAGTCAACAAAGACAAAGGTATTTGTATATGGTATATTTTTCTCTCACTGTTATTTCTAAAGGTCAGCTGATAAGATCTCATTTACATTATTTTCTTGGCCAGTGTTTGGTATGACTTTATTTTAGTGTTATGATTTGTGACAAGAGGGAGAAAACTTGATGGCTACATGTGTTGCTCAGCATGTCCCTGGATTTTGTTAATATGCTTCCATATAAAACCACACAAAAACCACTGCAATCTCTGCTTTCCAGGTTCAAGTTAAGGTTTATGTTCTATATATGGAACAGAGCAGTATACATTCTCTTTTTCCTTGGGGTGCCTTTTTCTGCTACAACTTCTTTATTTTATTTCCTAGCAATTACCAGTGATAACATCAAATACCATTGTGAGGTGCCGATCCTGTCGAACATACATTAACCCCTTTGTATCCTTCATTGATCAACGTAGATGGAAATGCAATTTGTGCTATAGAGTTAATGATGGTGAGTTTTAGATTCTTAAATGTGTTTTAATCCTCTTTTCAACATTTTTTTTACATTTTATCATTTCCTGGTTTCTCTCTTCATTGCTTTAAAAAGAATTTTCATGCAATCTTTAGTAGAGGGAATATAGGCTAAGGCAAGGACTAGGGATTCTTCATTTTGGCTAACCAAGGGATAATTGACAATGAGGAGAGTAACAATGAGGACAAAGTAAAAAAAATAGAAACAGTGACACTCATGCAGGTGAGCTTATGCAGACTAGTTATGCTTGCCCCTGACAGTAAGATTGTCTTACATTTGTCTGTTTGGTTCATTCAACTCAGGTAGAACTTTGCCAGTGTATCTAGATGCATGCATGTATATGTGTCTGTCTCTTGTTCCCTTTATTTATTTCTTTGGTTCCCTTACTAGAGTTGCTTTCAAATTTTTGTTTCTCTGTCTGATTTTTTTCCATGTCATTTGATTTAATAACTAGGATACAAGTCTAAGAAGGAAGGTTACTTGCATCCTGGTTTTCTCACCTGATTTCAGAACATAAGTTTTTTTATCCTTCTGATCTATTGTTAATTTTTTTTTGTAGGTTTTTTTTTTTTTTTTTTTTTGGAGATGGGGTCTTGCTCTGTCACCTAGGCTGGAGTGCAGTCGTGTGATATGGCTCACTGCAATCCCTGCTTTCCAGGTTCAAGCTATAAGTTCTAATCATGCCTCAGACTCCCAAGTAGCTGAGACTACAGGCTTGCACCACCACTCCTGGCTAGTTTTTGTATTTTTAGTAGAAATGGGTTCCTGCTATGTTGGCCAGGCTAGTCCTGAACTCCTGGGCTCATGTGATCCATCCGCCTCAGGCTTCAGTCTCCCAAGAGCTGGGATTACAGACATGAGCCACTGCGCCCAACCCTGATCTTTTTTTTTTTTTTTTTGAGATGGAGTCTCGCTCTGTCACCCAGGTTGGAGTGCAGTGGCGCAATCTCGGCTCACTGCAAGCTCCGCCTCCCGGGTTCAAGCAGTTCTTCTGCCTCAGCCTCCCGAGTAGCTGGGACTACAGGTGTCGACCACCACGTCTGGATAATTTTTGTATTTTTTAGTAGAGATGGGGTTTCACCATATTGGCCAGGCTGGTCTTGAATTCCTGACCTGATGATCTGCCCCCTGCCTCGGCCTCCCAAAATGCTGGGATTGCAGGTGTGAGCCACTGCGCCTGGCCCCCTGATTTTTCTTTTTTTTTCTGAGACAGAATCTCACTCTGTCGCGTAGGCTGGAGTGCAGTGGTGCAATCTCAGCTCACTGCAACCTCTGCCTCCCAGGTTCAAGCGATTCTCCTGCCTCAGCCTCCTGAGTAGCTGGGATTACAGGCGCACACCACTATACCTGACTAATTTTTGTTTTTTTAGTAGAGACGGGGTTTCACCACGCTGGTCAGGCTGGTGTCGAACTCCTGAGCTCGTGGTCCGCCTGCCGTGGCCTACCAAAGTGCTGGGATTACAGGCGTGAGCCACCGCCCTGATCTATTTTTTAAGGAAGGCTTAAGGGATTGAACCATTAAATGTTCACAGAACTGTTGCTAAACCTCATGTAAATATTGATAATAGATATTTATATTTAGGTGTGTATATATGTGTTTAGTTACAAATTGTGTCTCTAAATTTGTACTGGGACCTCTTATCTAGTTCCTGAAGAATTTATGTATAACCCCCTTACCCGATCTTATGGAGAGCCTCATAAACGACCGGAAGTTCAGAATTCAACTGTGGAGTTCATTGCTTCTTCGGATTACATGGTAACTATTCAGTGTTAAGATTTGTTGTGGAACACATATTGATCATTTGTAATTTTCTGTTAAGTGAATTCTTATTGAGATTTTGAAATTGTTTATACTCATAATTTTTAAAAACAAATTAATGCTGAAAGTTTATATTTAACAAAGAGAAAATCTTTCTAAAGGTTATTTGATCTCCTAGAAGGCTTTCTATGAATAAGAGATGTTAGTTCTGTCTGTCTGATGATGGGCACTAGCATCTATGATTTGTTGCCATTTTTATTTCCTTGCATGGAATGGATATAGGTACCCTTTTACCATTTACCATTTAAGACTCTCAAAACAGAGAAATGCACGTTTTTGCCCAAAACGTAAGTTTTTCCGCCAAGTACAGATATCAAGATAAGTGGATACGGACTTCTCTCTAATTTTTTCTTCTGTTCCAATTAGGAAATTCTATCTGTTCTTTAATTATATGAACTCTAAGATCTCATTCTTCTTTTCACTTCAGAAACGAATTATTGACCCTAAGTTTTGCTCATCTTATCATATCTTCTCTTTTTAACATATTTATAAAAACTGTGTTGGCTGGGCATGGTGGCTTATGCCTGTAATCCCAACACTTTGGGAGGCTGAGCTGGTTGATCACCTGAGGTCAGGAATTTAAGATCAGCCTGGCCAACATGGTGAAACCCTGTCTCTACTTAAAATACAAAAATTAGCTGGGCGTGGTGGCGCACGACTGTAATCCCAGTTACTAGGGAGGCTGAGGCAAGATAATCACTTGACCGTGGGAGGGGAAGGTTGCAGTGAGCCAAGATCGCGCCATGGCACACAGCCTGGGCAACAGGGCGAGATTCCGTCTCAAAAACAAACGAACCCAAAAAACTGTATCTTCTGTAGCTGCATCTCTAATCCTTGTCTGCAAAACTTAAACTGCTGCTAGTGAAAAGGAGTAACTGATGTGCATTAAATTTTTGGCACCTGGTTCATCTTTATTTTTGTAATTTTTGTATTCTTTTGTGTCTGATTTGGCATATGCCCACCTAACTTCCATTTTCATGTTTGTTTCTATATTAACTATAATAAACTTTCTTGATCACTTTTACTCTTAAGCTCTACCTTCTTTATGATTATTTTCCCACTCCATTCTGGGTTCTTAGGAATCTTAATCTAATTGAAGTGGTAAAGCAAAAAATGATCTTTCAAGTTTTGCCATATGATTCATATGGCCCTTGGTGAGCATATTTTATTTATTTATTTATTTATTTATTTATTTATTTTTGAGATGGAGTCACGCTCTGTCACCCAGGCTGGAGTGCAGTGGCATGATCCCGGCTCACTGCAAGCTCCACCTCCCGGGTTCACGCCATTCTCCTGCCTCAGCCTCCCGAGTAGCTGGGACTACAGGCACCCGCCACCCTACCCGGCTAATTTTTTTGTATTTTTTAGTAGAGACGGGGTTTCACCTTGTTAGCCAGGATGGTCTCGATCTCCTGACCTCATGATCTGCCCGCCTTAGCCTCCCACAGTGCTGGGATTACAGGCGTGAGCCACCGCGCCTGGCCCAGTTAGCATATTTTTCAGAAAAGATTTCATATATTCTTTTATTTTAACTTATTTATTTATTTGATTTTTACTTGAGACAGAGTTTCACTCTGTCACCCAAGCTAAAGACAGGGTTTTACCATGTTGCTCAGGCTGGTCTCAAACTCCTGGGCCCAAGCAGTCTACCTACTTTGGCTTCCCAAAAGTGCTGGGATTACAGGCATGAGCCACTGCACCTGGCCTATTTCAATTTTATATAACAGCAGTTTTCAAGCGTACTCCAAAGAAAACAGTATAGTGAACCATCCTTTGCCCATCACCAAGCTTCAACAATTATCAACCATAAGGACTTTTCAAAGAATGTATTTACAGGCCAGGCATGGTGGCTCACACCTGTAATCCCAGCACTTTGGGAGGCTGAGGCGGGTGGATCAGCTGACATCAGGAGTTCGCAACCAGCCTGGCCAATACAGTGAAACTTCCCGGTCTCTACCAAATACAAAAATTAGCTGTGCGTGGTGGCATGTGCCTGTAGTCCCAGCTACTCAGGAGGCTGAGGCAGGAGAATCGCTTAAACCTGGGAGGCAGAGATTGCAGTGAGCCAAGATCATGCCGCTGCATTCCAGCCTGGATGACATAGTGAGACTCTGTCTCCAAGAAAAAAAAAAAGTATTTACAATACCATCACAAGGACTGACTTTACACATAGCACTTAAACATTAGGATTCAGTCACCTCCAGGTAACCCAATAGCTGGTACTAATGGCAAGTTGTTGGGTTTAAATTTTGTATTTAGGAAAGGGGAAGGGATGTACATCTAGAGCGCTTAGCCAACACTCCTTATCAGAAAAACATTTAACCCATCTATTTAACTGTGGCTGTGTGTCAACTGCCTTGTCATGCTTAGTCCACAACCAACTGAATAGAAAAAAAAATTAAAAGCGTATCATTTTCATGAGCACATATTACAAAACAGCAATCCTATTTGTGTATTTTTTGTATTAATATATTCAGTAAATATCCAGTAGTAATAGTGATATATAAAAAGAATAAATTATATATAAAGAATAAAAAGAATAAATTCCCAATAAATTACTTTATTTTTATTCCTTTCAGCTGCGTCCTCCTCAACCTGCAGTTTACTTGTTTGTTTTAGATGTGTCTCATAATGCAGTGGAAGCTGGATATTTGACAATTTTGTGCCAGTCACTCTTAGAAAATCTAGACAAGTAAGAATACTTTTAATTCATACTATACATGTGTGTATGTTATATATATAAATGGATATAAATATGAAGTGTTCACAGTTTGTGGGATTGGGTTTGGTTTATATTTATCAACTAAAAAGAGTACTACTTATGTACCATAGAATAAGGATCTAGATACTCGAGTTATGATTTATGACTTGGTATCTGAATTATAGAATCATAAAAATCTAGTATTTAGTCAGGAATTTAGATCTTATCTAACTGTCTGACTTAGCCAGTCTGAACACGGGGCCAGAAATCTTGAGTTAGCCTGTGTATCGGGAATCTGGATGAGACTATCAAAAAGACAAAAGATAACATGTTGGTGAGGATGTGGAGAAAAGGGCAACTACACTTCGGGGAATATAAATTAGTACAGCTATTATGGAAAACAGTATAAAGGTCCCTCAGAAAATTTAAAACAATTGTTGTATGATCCAGCAATCCCACTACTTGGAACATATCCAAAGAAAAATCAGTGTGTGGAAGATATATCTGCACTCCTATGTTTATTGTAGCATTATTCACAAGAGCCAGGATACATAATCAGACTAAGTATCCATCAACAGATGGATGGATAAAGAAGCCAGTATATGTGCAAATGGAATACTATCCATCCTTTAAAAAGAAAATTTTTCTCATTTATGATACCATGGATAAACCTGGAGGTCATCATGTTAAGCGAGATAAGAACAGACATTGCATGTTCTCAGTCATTTGTGGGAACTAAAAAGGTAAATCTCATAAAAGTAGAGAGTACAGTGGTTGTTACCAGGGATAGGGTGGGAGGTTTCGAGAGATGCTAGCCAAAGTGTAAAAGATAGGAGGAATAAGTTCAAGAGATCTGTTGTACAACATGGTGCCTGTAGTTAATAGCAGTATATTGTATTCTTAGAAAAATGCTAAGAGATTAGAATTGTTGTATTCTCACTACAAAAATAATAACTTTGTGAGGCAATGCATATATTCATTAGCTAGATTTAGCCATTCCACAGTGTGTGTGTAGATATATATATATATATATATATTTCAAAACAACATGTTTTACATGATATATACGTACAATTTTATCTGTCAGTTTAAATAACATTTAAAAAGATAAAAGGATTTTTTTAAAAAGAATCTGGATGAGAGAAATCTGGCTGTAATTTATGCCTGAGCAAG
This sequence comes from Macaca nemestrina, assembly GCF_043159975.1. Taxonomy (NCBI): domain Eukaryota; kingdom Metazoa; phylum Chordata; class Mammalia; order Primates; family Cercopithecidae; genus Macaca; species Macaca nemestrina. The sequence continues at coordinate 79,578,573 of NC_092127.1, read as the reverse complement.
GAATTTTTTTCATGAACTTGTTTTAATTGCACTGATGACAGAATGAGCTGGTTTAAAGGGAAGGAGGAAACTGATTTTGTGCTTAATATGTTAGGAAGCCAGAAACTGAGCATTTTGTTTATTTATTTTTATTTTATTTATTTTTTTTGAGACAGAGTCTCACTCTGTTGCCCAGGCTGGAGTGCAATAGCGCAATCTCAGCTCACTACAGCCTCCGCTTTGTGAATTCAAGCAATTCTCCTGCCTCAGCCTCCCAAGTAGCTGGGATTACAGGCACCCACCACCACACCAGGCTAAGAAACTGAGCATTTTGGCACATTAGTAATGAGCTGGATTGTGGAAATGGAAATAGCGAGTATAAGATATGTGGCTTATACCTGGATCTAATTCCCTCCTCTGTGTCTACCAAGATTAGTCATGAAGGAGCCCCTCATCTAGCTTTAAAAATGAACTGTCCAGGCCGGGCGCGGTGGCTCAAGCCTGTAATCCCAGCACTTTGGGAGGCCGAGACGGGCGGATCACGAGGTCAGGAGATCGAGACCATCCTGGCTAACACGGTGAAACCCCGTCTCTACTAAGAAATACAAAAAATAGCCGGGCGAGGTGGCAGCGCCTGTAGTCCCAGCTACTCGGGAGGCTGAGGCCAGAGAATGGCGTGAACCCGGGAAGCGGAGCTTGCAGTGAGCTGAGATCCGGCCACTGCATTCCAGCCTGGGCTACAGAGCGAGACTCCGTCTCAAAAAAAAAAAAAAAAAAAAAAAAAAAAAAAAAAAATGAACTGTCCAAATCTCTGGAAAATACAGTTGTTTGCACATTTCTGTTTCACTCCAACACCCATAAGAGATGTGACTTCAGGTTGTTAGTGAGAGTGGTTCACCACTGCAGTGGTTCTCAACATGTGTAGAGGTGTGGGGCTTGTTATATGTGAGTACTCTGTCCCAAGTACTTTGGTGGTTCCAAAAGGTTCTCCTCTACCATATGAGCTTGAAGAGTCCTTGCCCTGTTGAATGCTACTTCTAGTCACCATAGTCTTCATATCACTGATCTTGGCCTGAAAGGAAACTGATGACATTAAGATGTTCAAGATTTTAAAAATTCAGAGATATTGAGAGGTTTGCTTTTAGTGTTTGTTGCTTCATGTTTTAACCCTTGAAGTATTTGCCCCTACTTTAGTCACAAGTGCTTCAAAAATAGCTTTAACAGTGAGTGGCAATGGAAGACTACTCTACAGAGATGATTGGTTGGCTTGTTGTTGGTTTGTTGTTGATGTTTCTGTCTTTTTTTTTTTTTTTTGAGACAGAGGCCTGCTCTGTTCCCCAAGCTGGAGTGCAGTGGTGTGATCTCTGCTCGCCGCAGCCTTGACCTCCCAGGCTCAAGTGATCCTCCCACTTCAGCCTCCTCAGTAGCTGGGACTACAAGCACACACCATCACGCTCGGCTAATTTTTGTATATTTGGTAGAGACTGTGTTTTGCCATGTTGCCCAGGCTGATCTCGAACTCCTGAGCTCAAGCGATCCACCCACCTCAGCCTCCCAAAGTGCTGGGATTATAGCCACTGCACCTGGCCTGTTTTTGTTTTTAAATGCCAAGTTTTAATCCCCCAAGAGGGTACACCATTCTTGGAGGTACTAAAATACCAGGTTGATGCATAGAGTGGATGGAGTAAGCTCCTATTGCATCACTATGCTCCAGAAATCCATTTAATCTATTAGCCTTGCATGGAAAAGTATGAAATAGGAGCCACACTGAGAGAGACGATTGACAACTTGTAAATTAAATAGACTGTGCAAAACCAAAAGTGTAAAACTGGGAATGGAAAATGTTTTTAAAATGTTTCTATTTGATTACAGCAGGAAATAGAAGCATTGGGAAAGTAAAAGAAAAAGAAAGTGATAGAATAGCAACAAATGTATAATATGTTTTTGGAAAGGGCTCTGGAAGGAAACTTCTTTGAGAAAGAAGAGTTTGATGCTGGAGCAGTTTCAGCTCAACTTCGTTTATTTTTAGCTTGGAGTAGGTCAGTAGTCTTCTCTAACCAGTAATAAATGACCCCACCCCTCAGTGATCTTAGAAGTCTCACAGGAGTGAAGATTAGTGTGTGGAAACATCATAAATATTGACCATATTGGTAAGCTGAACATCCATGTAACTTGTGGCATTCTGTGCTCTGAAATGCTCTTGACCCACCTTGCAGACTATATCTGAATACCCTGATTAGTCATCCATAGCAGTGATAATGCTTCCTGCTTTGATGCATATTCTATTTTGGCATCCTATAATATCCAAAGATATTTTAAAGGCATTGTTAAGACAATAAATTACATAACTCAAGTTAACATAGTTGGTAGAACTTAGTAATGTGCTTCTGTAAGATGAGACATCGATCTTACTAATAAAGCTTGACAGGCAGTGAAATGGTAATTCTTTTATACTGTGGCATCGACTTTTGAAAACAGCTCTAACAACATTTTAAAAGATTAATGATAGATAAAATGTTTCAGTGTTCATAAATGTGGTTTTTGTGTAAAATTTTATACATTAAAATCTGATTTGCAGTATATTCAGTCTTTTCTTGGAAAGTACTCATTTCTCATTCTGCCCTTAAAATGCTTAAGCAAGATATACTATTGTTCTAATATTGGAACTGGAAGTAAGTTGTCACCTTGGTCGTCTTCTCTGATATATATTTGTTTAGATAGGGATAATTTTTCTGTCCTCTGTAGAAAAGCATATGTGTAATTATCCTTGGACTTAAATTACTATTTCATTATTTTCTGAAATGAAATATGTTACTGAGCACTCTGAATTTAAAATTGTCATTTTTATCTTTAGGCTTCCTGGAGATTCACGAACAAGAATAGGATTCATGACCTTTGATAGCACTATTCATTTCTACAATTTACAAGAAGGATTATCACAGCCTCAAATGTTGATTGTGTCTGATATAGATGGTAAGCAGTCAGTAAAATAAAAACCTTTCAGACTACGGACTTTGAAATGGGGGCTACTTTATTTTAATATACATCTTGCTATATGCTGTGAGGATAATGTCATGCACTTTAGTATTTGTTCAAAATAATTGTTTTTCTGGAAATACTTGATTCTAAGTTATTTATGCCTGTGTATGTATTATACACATGTATGTATAATATATACAGAGTGTGTATATTTAATAAAGCAATATTATGTGGGTGCGCTGGCTCACGCCTGTAATCCCAGCACTTTGGGAGGCCGAGGTGGGCGGATCACCTGAGATCGGGAGTTCAAGACCAGCCTGACCAACATGGAGAAACCCTGTCTGTGCTAAAAATGCAAAATCAGCCAGGCATTGTGGCGCTTGCTCGTAATCTCAGCTACTCAGGAGGCTGAGACAGGAGAATTGCTTGAACCGGGAGGTGGAGGTTGCAGTGAGCTGAGATCACACCATTGCACCATTGCACTCCAGCCTGGGCAACAAGAGCGAAACTCCATCTCAAAAAAATAAAATAAGTAAAATAAAGCAAAATTATAGTACACATTACATGTGTGACCTGATAAAAACTTTAGGATTTTCTAATGTATTCTTTTGATTCGATTTGTTGATTAAAATATATGTTTTCCCTATAGATGTTTTTCTACCTACACCGGATAGTTTACTTGTGAATCTATATGAAAGTAAAGAGGTAAGGTTGATTTATTTTCTTAAAGTATAAAAATATATTGTGACTGGTAACTAAAATGTTTAACATTTATTTACTTGATATATTAATATTACAAATAATAGACAATGTAAATGGCATATTTATTGACTTCTCAGTTCCAGTCCCCAGAAATACAGTGACGCATGATACACTATGGAATGTTTTAAAAGAAGATTATTCCTTTGCCTTCTCAGTAATTCAATTTTTGATCTTTGTTTTCTCAGCTTATAAAAGACTTACTGAATGCATTACCAAATATGTTCACCAATACAAGAGAAACACACAGTGCCCTTGGTCCTGCACTTCAGGCTGCCTTTAAATTAATGTCTCCAACAGGTGGCCGTGTGTCTGTATTTCAGACACAGTTACCTTCCTTGGGTGCAGGACTTCTGCAATCCAGAGAAGATCCTAATCAGAGATCAAGTACAAAGGTATTTTATATTTAGCTTTTTGTCATGTTCAAGATTGTGTAATTATTTGTTTATTCTACTTTTCTAATTCATTAATAATAAAAAACTGGCAAGAGTGTTGGGGTTTTTTGTTTGTTTTTTTGTTTTGTTGTTTGAAACGTGGTCTCACACTGTCGCCCAGGCTGGAGTGCAGTGGCACGATCTTGTCTCACTGCAACCTCTGCTTCCTGAGTTCAAGCGATTCTCCTGCATCAGCCTCCTGAGTAGCTGGGATTACAGGTGTGCGCCACCATACCTGGCTAATTTTTGTATTTTTAGTAGAGACGGGGGTTTCACCGTGTTCGTCAGGCTGGTCTCGAACTCCTGACCTTGTGATCCGCCTGCCTCAACCTACCAAAGTGCTGGAATTACAGGCATGAGCCACTGCGCCTGGCCGCCAGAGAGTTTTTGTTTGTTTTTGTTTGTGTGTGTGTGTGTGTTTGTTTTTTGAAACAGAGTCTTGCTCTGTCGCCCATGCTGGAGTGCAGTGGCGCAATCTCGGCTCACTGCAAGCTCTGCCTCCCGGGTTCACGCCATTCTCCTGCCTCAGCCTCTGGAGTAGCTGGGACTACAGGTGCCTGCCACCACGCCCCGCTAATTTTTTTGTATTTTTATTAGAGATGGGGTTTCACAGTGTTAGCCAGTATGGTCTCAATCTCTTGACCTCGTGATCCACCCACCTCAGCCTTCCAAAGTGCTGGTATTACAGGCGTGAACCACCACGCCTGGCGAGAGTTTTTAAACTCAAATTATCTTTTTGGTTTTGTGTCACAGTATGTTCTTTTTATTACTTTGTAAGTCATAGAAATTTATAAATCATTTAGTATAACCCTTTCATTTTATAGATGAGGAAGTAGAGTATCTAGGTAAAGGTTAAATAACTATTTAATGGTAATGGTAGTGCGACTTGACTTTCTGACTCCAGTGTTATTTTCTATTATGTAAGTGGTAAAACTTACTAAATGTATCTATTGTAATTCAACATGCTCATACTAATAAATGTTTTAATTATAAAGATAACACAGATCATTGTATAACACTTGGAAAGTGGAGAAAAGCATAAATCACCAATAATCTAACGATACTAGCATTTAGTTATACAAACATACAGATGAGCATAATTGGGCATCGCACGTGTGTGTGTATATATGTGTGTGTGTGTGTATGTTAACTGACCTTTTTCATTGGAGAATATATTGTGAGCATTCTGTGAAGTCACAGAGAAAGTAAATGTGAAAATAACCAATTAATTGATTGCTTTTCAGCTATTAAATAGTTGTCTTCAGAATTTTTTTCTTTTGTTTTTTAAAAGTAGAGACAACATCTTGCTGTGTTGCCCAGGCTGGCCTCAAACTGCCGAGATCAAGCAATACCGCTGCCTCAGTCCCGCAAAGTGCTGGGATTGCAGATGTGAGCCAGAGCTGTATTTGCACTATTTTTTTTAAAAAGGGCTAGGTGTGGTAGCACCTGCCTGTAACCTTAGCTACTCAAGAGGCTGAGGCTAGCGGATCATTTGAGCTTAGGAGTTCTAAACCAGCTTGAACAATGTAACGAGACCCCATCTTAAATAACAATAATGGCCAGGTGCAGTGGCTCACACCTATAATCCCAGCACTTTGGGAGGCAAAGGCGGGTGGATCACTTGAGTCCAGGAGTTTGAGACCAGTCTGGTCAACATTGCAAAACCCCATCTCTCCAAAAAATACAAAAATTATCTGGGTGCAGTGGTGCATGCCTGTAATCCCAGCTGCTTGGGTGGCTGAGGCAGGAGAATCGCTTGAACCAGGGAGGCAGAGGTTGCAGTGAGCTGTGATCACTGCCACTGCACTCCAGCCTGGGCAACAGAGCGAGACCCTGTCTCAAAAAAAAAATAATAATAATAATAATAATGAAAGGAATATATGAAGCTGGACATTACTTGGGTTTTATGTGAAGATTTGGTCAGGGCATTTTTAAACCCTTATTTCAAATAATAAATGAACTACAGTAGTCATTTTTCTTTTGTGTAAGTTCTGTCTGGCCTCAACATATATTTGAGAACATGTCATTATAAGTAGTTATAAGTACGAATTAAACAGTTTTAATAGTGTCATAAATCTTTAGCCACATATCCAGTTTTGCCTTAGGATAAATTGTTAGAAGTGAAATTATTGGGTTAAAGGGCATAATCTTTAAGTTATTAAAGAATGTTTTGTTTTTTCGGGTTTTTTAATCAACCTCTGTTCTTAAGGACTCTCATCCTGTAACCTCCATTAAGTAGTGTTGCTTTTTTAATTCTTCACCAATATGCTAGAGAAAAAAGGCAGCATATTTCACTTTTTATTGGAATTGTATTTTAAAATTGCATTTGAGAAGGAAGCTAATTTTAAAATAATTGTATATTTTAAACTCATTAACAAGTTTAGCTGGCATTTAGTTCGTTGACCCATTACAATCCGTTATAAATTACTGTGGTGTTTTGAACACAGGAAGCTGTTATATATTTACTGAATCCTTTGATAGAGTTTTGTTTTGTTTTCTCATTTAACTTTCAAAAATATTCTCTGTCTGCCTGCGTGGGACGCTAAAGTTTCAGTATCTGTTCTGGTTTACATATTCCTTCATATCCTTAATTCCTTATATTAGAGTAAGCTCTAATATAATCATCATGCAGTATAGTTAAGAGGATTGAAACATTTTGTTAGGAAATATTGCATGGTGATTAAGAACTTGGAGACTCTCTCTAGTGTCACCTTCTCAGCTCAAGTCTTCTTATACCAAAAAGAAACACCTTCCTTAATCTTTTACTCTTAAGTTATGTAACAATATTTAATAATGGTTAACAGCACTCATTCTGCAGCCAGATTTCTTGGGTTTATATTCCAATATCCACCCCTCTATATCTATATAATCTTGGTCAAGTTACTTAATTAGTTATCGCCTCAGTTTCTTCATCTGAAAATGTAGATAATAAAAACCATATGAGATGTGTTATGAAAATTATTTAATTTGTGTGAAACATCTTAGTGGTGACACATAAGTGTTTTTTATAAAGATTATCTATCATTGTTATTATCATAGGAAATCTGCACCAAATGCCTAGACATTTAAAAAACTCCTTAGTTTGGTAGGGAGGCAGAGGACATCCTTTTTATTATAAAAGTGACATGAAAACATGAGCATAAAGATTTCTAGCTCTTACTTTATGATCTGTTGACTTAGGTGGTACAACATCTTGGCCCCGCAACTGATTTTTATAAGAAGCTTGCATTAGATTGCTCAGGACAGCAAACTGCAGTGGATTTGTTCCTTTTAAGTTCACAGTATTCTGATCTTGCTTCGCTAGGTAAGGAAAGTCATCATGTGTACATTTGTTTAAATAAACGTTTTTAATGCATACTTAAATCTAAACTCTTCAGTAAGCATTCTCAATATTTTAGGGAGAAAGACATGTGCATTAGATAGACAATATCTATGAAAACTACCAGTAAAGTTTAAAGCACTATACAAATATAAAATGTCACTAGTATTTTGTTTATATAGCATGATTCCCTTACCATTCTGCTCAACAGTAAACTTTATCGTATATTTTATAAATATTACTGTTTTCTCAGATTTGTATGTTCCTATTTTGATGTCTTAGGTTTTCTCGTGACTTAGATTTCTTCATAATGTGAATCTGTACTACTGTTGGACAAGTAGAATATTATTTCTGTGACTAATACTTCTTGTATTTCTCTCTAAAGCTTGCATGTCCAAGTATTCTGCAGGGTGCATCTATTATTATCCATCATTCCACTATACTCACAATCCTTCACAAGCAGAAAAGTTACAAAAAGACCTAAAACGGTATCTCACAAGAAAAATTGGGTTTGAAGCTGTTATGAGAATAAGGTGTACTAAAGGTATGAAGTTGTAAAACTTACACTTTATATTAAATACTTGTATCAAAGTCAGTGAACATTCCATGTATTGACTACCTCTGACTGTTCATTACGGAAGACTGTTTGATCTGGTTAGCCATACCATGTTTTAAATAGATAATAGTTATTGAATAATCCTTGCCCAATTTTTAAAAATAACATGAATAAGTAGACAAAAGTACTGTTTGGTTTACTCAGAAGAACCTAAGGGAAAGCGTATATTAGAAATGATTTTAGAAGGAGAATTAGAGGAATAGGGAAGATCTTAAATAAGAATTGTCAAATGAAGGGTCTTTGCCTTCATAATCATTTAATGTACACTTCCTTGGTTTTATGTGAATATTTGTTTTAATCCTTTATTTTAAACCTAGGCTGAGTTATATAGTAACCCTCATTTGTTTAATTTACAAAATTTGTTTTGTAAAACCCTCATTTGTTTTACAAATTAAACCCTCATTTGTTTAATTTTGCAAATTAAACAAATGTTTAGTCAGATTATGTCTGACTTCAAGTCACATGTGAGAAAATGTAAATAAGGTTAGGTGTCAATACAACTGAAATGTATAGTCTGCCTTTTATATAATGTCCACTGGTTTTTTTGAATTGATATTTTAGAAACTCTGTCTACACTTGAACCTTACTCCCCAGTTATCCTTTGATTCAAAATCATAAACATCTTTGACTTTAAAAAGTAACTTTAGGTTGAGGTGAAGATATTATTGTTAACTTCATTTTTTTGTATCGTTTTCTCTTTCTTAGGTCTTTCAATGCACACTTTTCACGGTAACTTCTTTGTCCGTTCTACTGATTTGTTATCCCTTGCCAACATCAATCCTGATGCTGGATTTGCAGTGCAGTTGTCAATTGAAGAAAGTTTAACAGATACTTCCTTAGTATGTTTTCAAACAGCCCTATTATATACATCAAGCAAAGGTAATGTTAACAGAAATGAAATATAGTCTGCAGCAGTAATTCTCCCCTCCTTTCACATGGCCTTTGGTGGAGTGGGGAAAAAGAAAGAATACACAGTGGGAAGTAATGGAATTTGTATTAATCAAACATATGTTGTTATTTTCTTTCTTTTTTTACTCTCACTTTTGAGTCTTTAAATAGTACACTTTTTTAATTTATGGAAGACTTGTATTCCTAGAATCTTGTTTCAAAACAATTCATGTTAAATCCAGCTATGCCATTCTTTGTATTATTTCTTGCTCCATAAAGTAAAAAACTGTTTAGCAATTAAGGTCTTCATTTGTTACTTGACAGTTAAGTTTTCTGATATTTTACTCTGGGATATAATTTAGAATGAGTGATATAGCGTATGTTCATACTCTGCAGATTTGGAGGGTGTTTAATTTTCTTTTAAAAATGTTAATTGTAAAACTTTGTTTTTACATCTCAAAATCCTGTTGGTGACATAATCTAGCCAAAACAATAACTTGAATAAAAATTCGACTTCTGGCCGGGCATGGCGGTGGTTCACGCCTGTAATTCCAGAACTTTGGTAGGCCAAGGTGGGTGGATCACCTGAGGTCAGGAGTTCAAGTCCAACCCGGCCAACTGGTGAAACCCCGTCTCTACTAAAAATACAAAAATTAGCTGGGCATGGTGGCAGGCACCTGTAATCCCAGCTACTTGGGAGGCTGAGGCAGGAGAATCACTTGAACCCGGGAGACAGGTTGCAGTGAGCTGCGATCACAGCATTGCACTCCAGCCTAAGAGACAGAGCAAGACTCTGTCTCAAAAAAAAAAAAGAAAAGAAAATATTCAACTTGTTTGCTTTATTTCCTTTTTGATCTAATGTATTTTCAATGACTTTTTTTTTAGGTGAGCGGAGAATTAGAGTACATACACTTTGTTTGCCAGTGGTAAGTTCACTAGCAGATGTATATGCGGGAGTGGATGTACAAGCTGCCATCTGCCTTCTGGCAAACATGGGTGAGTAAAAATTGAAGGAACAGGTGAAATGTATTTTTCTGTCTTGAAAACTGAAGCTTGGCTGGGGGCAGTGGCCTCACGCCTGTAATCCCAATATTTTGGGAGGCCGAGGCGGGCGGATCATGAGGTCAGGAGTTTGAGACCAGCCTGGCCAACATGGTGAAGCCCTGTCTCTATTAAAAATACGAAAAATTAGCCGGGCGTGGTGACAGGTGCCTGTAATCCCAACTTCTTAGGAGACTGAGACAGGAGAATTCGTTGAACCAGGGAGGCGGAAGTTGCAGTGAGCCAAGACCGTGTCACTCCACTCCAGCCTGGGCAACAGAGCGAGACTCCATCTCAAAAAAAAAAAAAGAAAGAAAGAAAGAAAGAAACTGAAGCTAGGGTTTTCTCTTACTTAAAAAGCATATGTTTTACATTTTTATTTACTGCAATGTGAATCTGACTGTCCTCACATTTTTGCTTAATCTTACTTTCAGAATCTTTGAGAGAATTCATAATCTCTAAAAATGTGGTAAAAAACTGAAATGTCTTTCAAATAATGTATGCACAAACCACGGTACAATCATACAATCAAATATAATTCAGCAATAAAAAGGAATGAACTGTCAGTACTTAAACAAACATGGATGCATCTCAGAGACATTGTGCTGAATGAAAGAAGCTGGACTCAAAAAGCTGCATAGGCCGGGTGTGGTGGCTCACGCCTGTAATCCCAACACTTTGGGAAGCCGAGGTGGGCAGATCACTTGAGGTCAGGAGTTCAAGACCAGCCTGGCCAACATGGTGACACCCTGTCTCTACTAAAAATACAAGAAAAATATTAGCTGGGTGTGGTGCTGCACGCCTGTAATCCCAACTACTTGGGAGGAGGCTGAGGCAGGAAAATCCCTTGAACCCAGGAGGCGGAGGTTGCAGTGAGCCGAGGTCGCGCCACTGTACTCCTGCCTCAGTGACAGAGTGAGACTCCATTTAAAAAAAAAAAAAAAAAAAAAAGCTGCATACAAATGATTCCATATATATGACATTCAAGAAAAGGGAAAATTAGCAAATGGTGAATAATCGGGGTTGAGGCCGAGGGAGGGTTTTACTACAAAGGGGCAAGTGTAAGGGGATAATTTTGGAGTGATGGAACTATTGTGTATCCTGATTGTGGTAGAGATTACATGGCTACGCATTTGACACATAACCACTACAGAACGGTACTTAATTATATGTAAGTCTAAAAAAATCCTTTTGAGAATTAACATAGCACTTAAATGTTTTCAATGAATTTGCTTTGTAGATGAACTCAGACATGAAACAAGCCTTGCTATTTCCCATGCAGTCCTAGGGAAAGAGAGTCATTAATACTAATTTGGGAAAAATTATAGCATTTACTAAAGGATCCAAATTTTTTTAAATAACAGAAGCATTTAATCAGTCCGGGCGTAGTGGCTCATGCCTGTAATCCCAGCACTTTGGGAGGCTGAAGCAGTAGGATCACTTGACTTCAGGAGTTCAAGAGCAGACTGGTCGATGGGGTGAGACCCTGTCTGTATTAAAAATACAAAAATTAGCTGGGTATGGTGGTGCACACATGTGGTCCTAGCTACTCAGGAGGCTGAGGCAGGAGAATCTGTTGAACCCAGGAGGCAGAGGTTGCAATGAGCCAAGATCGCACCACTGCACTCCAGCCTGGGAAACAAAGGGAGACTCTGTCTTGGTGGCTGGGGGGGAAGAAGGATTTAATCAGATTCTCTTAAATATTTAACTAAAATCAAAAGCTTGTATATCAGATTTCTTTCTTAATTTTAACTTTTGTTTTTGATTCAGGGATATGCAGGTTTGTTACGATGGGATAATTTGTACCCCAAACCTCAGGATTCATATTTTTAAAGTATAATTTTATATATGGATTTTGAATTAATTATGCCATAACCAATTGTTTTTTAATATAATTTTAATTTTAGTGGTTGGGCATATATATTATAGGTTATCCCTATTTTAATAGAATATATTATTGTAGAAAAATAAGTTTCACATTATCTGTCTCTTCAGTGGCTGCATGAAAACTTGTGTTTATTTTTCCCTTTCACAAAATTGATTGGCTTGGAATGCTTTACAAAAATTGTAGAGGATCACAAGGTATAATTCAGATTGCAGAAATTACATTGGTTGAGCAGAAAAAAATGATACATGTGACTTGGCATTTGAGTAATGGAAACCTTTCCAAGACTTTTTCATAAGTAAATGGTAAATATATATTTCATTAATGTCAACAGGGGCTACATGTTTTGGGGTTTTTTTGTTTTGTTTTGTTTTTAGACAGGGCCTGCTCTGTTGCCCATGCTGGAGTGCAATGCCACAATCACAGGTTACTGCAGCTTTGACCTCCCAGGCTCAAGCAATCCTCCTACTTCAGCCTCCCAAATAGCTGGGACTGCAGGCACATGCCACTGTGCCCAGCTAATTTTTTTATTTTTTGTAGAGACAAGGTCTCACTATGTTGCCTAATCTGGTCTTGAACTCCTGGTCTCAAGTGATCCTCCCACCTTGGCCTCCCAAAGTGCTTGGATTATAGGCATGAGCCACCATGCCCAGGCTGGCTAAATGTTTTTAGACTTAAGAGATTAAAACAAAAATGTCCAAAAGAATCTAGACTTGTTCTGATTGTCACATTTATTTCAGAAAAAGATGTATAAGAAAACACTTGAAATGAGGGAGCAGATGAAATACATTTTTCTATCCTAAAAACTTAGCTGAATTTTGTTTCTTAAATAATGCATATCAATTTTCTCTCTTATAGTGCCCATTGGAGTCTAATGCTTAAAATACCTTTCACTTTGGTTGCTTTATAGCTGTGGATCGGTCCATTTCATCAAGTCTATCAGATGCAAGAGATGCCTTAGTGAATGCTGTAGTGGACTCATTGTCTGCATATGGCTCAACTGTCTCAAATTTACAGCACTCTGCATTGATGGCGCCCAGCTCCCTCAAGTTGTTTCCTCTCTATGTTTTGGCCCTTCTCAAACAGGTAGCTTTTTTATACATTGGTATATTTAATATTGTTTTTTAAAATTCTCAGATATTTATATGAAGAAAGGAAATCTAGGTTGTCGTTTTCTAATAAACTAGAGGATTATTCACTTTGGCATTGAAAGGGTTTTGAAGAATAGAAAAAGATCAATGGGGCCGTGCATAGTGGCTCACGCCTCTAATCCCAGCACTTTGGGAGGCCAAGGTGTGCGGATCAGCTGATGTCAGGAGTTTGCAACCAGCCTGGCCAACATAGTCAAACCCCTTCTCTACCCAAAATACAAAAATTAGCTGGGCGTGGTGGCACGTGCCTGTAATCCCAGCTACTCTGGAGGCTGAGGCAGGAGAATTGCTCGAACCTAGGAGGCAGAGGTTGCAGTGAGCCAAGATCACGCCACTGCACTCTAGCCTGGGCGACTGAAAAAAAAAAAAAAAGAAAAAGAAAAAGATCAGTGGAAAATGAAGATATACAAATACATGATGACTTTAGTGAAACCATATTTTCTCTTCTTTAATGTGTGTGAGCAGTTTGCATAACGGTGCAGTCATAGCTCACTCTTAATATGTCCTTCTGGAAAGAGACTCTTTAAGGACAGGAACTAATATTTATCAAGCATCTTTCCATGTCTCTGGCACCATAAAAGGTGTCAATGCATCATTTTATTTAATCCTTTCAACAACCTAAAGAGATATTATTTTCCCTGTTTTTCTCATGATGACAATATATCTCAAGGGAGCTAGGTAACTTGCTCCAGCATCACATACCTGTTAAATGTCAGAGCTGAGAATTGAATCCAGGTCTGTCTGATTTAAAGGTCATGCTTTTTCCATGATTGATAGTGTATATTTGTTTTTATATTTGTCTACCATATTTGTATTTTACTTGAAAACATTTATCTTTTTCCTTGTAGAAAGCATTTAGAACGGGTACAAGCACACGGCTGGATGATCGTGTATACGCCATGTGTCAGATAAAGTCTCAGCCACTTGTTCATCTAATGAGAATGATTCATCCCAACTTATACAGGATAGACAGATTGACAGATGAGGTATGCATTTTAGTGCATTTGAAATTTTTCAATTTGAATATATTTGAGTGTGTTGTTCTACAGCTAAGATGACAATATACTATCAACTGGTTTTTCTTTTTAACTCTTTTCCCCCTTGTAGTAATACATTAAAGAAGGACACTGGCTGTGGATCTGATTGGAAGGCAGGACTCTCAGATACCATCAGTGGTTAAGGAGTTTTAAAAAATAGTTTCACATTGGAAGTAATTTGTCTTGTAGGTTTGGTTATAATATGTATTACAAACCTAAGTTGTAGAGTGGACATTTCCATTTATATTTGGTAGATGTTGACCGCTTCTCTTTTTTTCCTTTTTTTAAAATTTTATTTTAAAGACAGAATCTTGCTCTGTTGCCCAGGCTGGAGTGCAGTGGTGCAATCTCGGCTCACTGCAGCTCCTGCCTTCCAGGTTCAAGCAGTTCTCCTGCTTCAGCCTCCCAAGTAGCTGGGATTACAGGCACATGCCACCACGCCTGGCTAATTTTTGTACATTTAGTAGAGTCAGGGTTTCACCATATTGGCCAGGGTGGTCTCAAACTCCTGACCTCAAGCGATCTGCCCGTCTCGGCCTCCCAAAGTGCTGGGTTTACAGGCATGAGCCACCGTGCCTGGCCAATACTGACTGCTTTTGAGCAGATCATTTGCAATTGTGATTATATAGTAAACCAAATCTGGTATCCAATAATAATTTTAATGTGCAAATATGTAGTGTCTTTTATCTTCCCCGTGTGAAAACTGTATTCTTTGGAATTAGTATTAATTCCAAACATAATGTTATGTTGCCAAAGAAATGTTAAAAAGTAGCTGGCTATGCATCAGAGCCAATAGTCATACTTGTAATATATTATGACCCCACCTTAAAAGGGAAGGGAATGTGACTGATCATTTTATGTATTCATGTTTTTACTTTTTAAATTTGAATACATTTGAGTGTGTTGATTCTACAGCCAAGGTGGTAGCATATAATCAGTATTTTTTATATCATGCAAACTCAGAAGTGTTATTTTCCAGTGCTTCATAAAGGGTTAGTGACCATTGGCCCCCAAACTGCGATGATAGTAATGTAATCTCATTCACATTCTGTCTTTTTCTTTTCAGGGTGCAATACATGTTAATGACAGGGTTGTACCACAGCCACCTCTTCAAAAATTGTCTGCAGAGAAGCTGACAAGAGAAGGTGCTTTCCTTATGGACTGTGGCTCTGTAAGCACCCTCTACTGGCAAAGCTTAACACTGTTTGAGCTGACCAAAAATAAAGAAACACTTCTAGGGTCCAGCTGTTATCACAGAGCAGGCAGTGAAAGGTGCATTAGGATTAGGAGCTGAAATTGGTAACTGGCACTAGAGGTCAATTTACTTTAAACTTTTCTATTTGGACTTCATTTTATACTGATGTTGATACTTGTATTAATAATACTGATAGAGTAATACATTTTAATATAATTTACCATCATGAATTATGTATACTTGATGAAGAGAACTAATCAGGTAAATTCCTATCTTCAGGAACTTTGCCATCTAGAGTCTAGAATTTAAAAGTATTTCAAGAGTTTATCTAGTTCAACTTACATCCATTGTCAGAAACCTAATTAATGATTAGGAGTTCAAGAGAAATCACTGGGCAGGGGTAGTTGTTGAAGGGTGTCAGAATGGTTAAGATGGCTTCAAAATGATACCTTATGAGCAGAAGAAGGATTTGGATAGCCACAGAAGAGGGAGAAATGCATGAGTGAAAATACACAGACAGTAATGAAATAGTGGATGGGAAATACAGTGAGTCAGTTATACTGATTAAAGGATTATATTTCTATTGGGAAAATAACTGCAAAAGGTAAAATATATTTTATGGGAAGCCTTAACATTTAATCAAAGAAGATGTGAACCACTCTGGATTCTTACATACAGATTCACAATGTAACAGTTATAGATTTCCTTTTTACTCTTGTTTGTTCCTACCTTATTTGAGGTGATAGGTTTGAGAACATTAGCTAAAATGAATTCTCTTGACTATTAGGGAGTTTTAATATTTTGTTGCTTTTTGTTTTTAGGTTTTCTACATTTGGGTTGGGAAAGGCTGTGACAATAACTTCATAGAGGATGTGCTTGGATATCCTAATTTTGCATCAATACCACAGAAAATGGTCAGTAGATTTTATACACCTATAACTTTTTGTTTGCTCGTTTTTTTTTTCATTGATGTAAAATTCATGTAATATTCACCATTTAAAAATGTACAGTTCAGTGGTTTTTGGTATTACACAGTGTTTTACAACCATTACCGTTATTTAATTTCAGAACATTTCTATCACCCTAAAAGAACCCCATATCTCCCAGTTCTTCCCTATCCTTGTCCCCAGGCAACTAGTAACCTACTTTCTATCTCTGGGTTTGCCTGTTCTGGATCTATTATATAAATGGTAATACGTGGCCTTTTGTATTTGACTTATTTCACTTTCTGTAATGTTTTTAAGATTCATTCATGTTGTATCTTGTATTAGTAGTTTGTTTGTTTGTTTATTTATTTATTTTTCTAGACAGAGTCTTGCTTTGTCACCCAGATTGTAGTGCAGTGGCTCAATAATGGCTCACTACAGCCTCGACCTCCCAGACTTAAGTGGTCCTCCCACTTCAGCCTCCTGAGTAGGAATCAATAGTACTTATATCAAAATAACTTTCAGATGGATCAAACATTTAAACGTAAAAAAGGAAACCATGCAGATCACTAGGAGAAATATTTGTGAAAATTTTTTTTGATAGTATTAAAACAGGCCGGGCACGGTGGCTCATGCCTGTAATCCCAGCACTTTGGGAGGCTGAGGCTGGCAGATCACAAGGGCAGGAGATAGAGACCATCCTGGCTAACACGGTGAAACCCTGTCTCTACTAAAAATACAAAAAAATTAGCCGGGCATGGTGGCAGGCGCGTGTAGTCCCAGCTACTCGGGAGGCCGAGGCAGGAGAATGGCGTGAACTCGGGAGGCGGAGCTTGCAGTGAGCCAAGATCGCGCCACTGCAGTCCAGCCTGGGCGACAGAACAAGACTCCATCTGAAAAAAAAAAAAATTAAAATGGGTAAGGCCTTTATGTGTGAGTCAGTGATTCAAAAGATCAATAAATCTGAAAGCACAAATACAAAACATTTCTATTTGGTAAAAATAAATAAATAACGCCAAAATGCAAACAACAAAATCTTAAGATTATCTGTAACTCATAAGACTGAAAACGGGCTAACTTCTCTATAAAAAGTTCTCTTACCTCAGCCTCCTGAGTAGCCAGGACCGCGGGAGTGTGCCACCACACTTGGCTAATTTTAAAACTTTTTTTTGTAGAGATGGGGTATCCCTGTGTTGCCCAGGCTGGTCTTGAACTCCTGGGCTCAAGCAGTCCTCCTGCCTTGGCTTCCCAGAGTGCTGGGATTACAGGTGTGAGCCACAGTGCTTGACCAGTGTGTTCTTTTTTATGGCTGAAAAATAGTCCATTGTATGGACATACCACATTTTGATCATCCACTCATCCATTGATGGATATTTCAGTTGTTTCTACTTTGGGGCTATTGTGAATAGGGCTACTATGAATGCTTGTGTACGAGTTTTTGTGTGAACATATGTTTTCAGTTCTCTTGGGCATATCCCTAGGATTAGAATTACTGGGTCACATGATAACTCTATGTTTAACTCTTTGAGGAACTGCCAAACTGTTTTCCAACAACTTTAACTTTGGATTTAAATTATTTTGCTGGGCCGGACACGGTGGCTGACACCTGTAATCCCAGCACTTTGGGAAGCCAAGGCGGGTGGATCACGAGGTCAAGAGATCGAGACCATCCTGGCCAACATGGTGAAACCCCGTTTCTATTAAAAAATACAAAAAAAAATTAGCCGAGTGTGGTGGTGGGTGCCAGTAGTCCCAGCTACTTGGGAGGCTGAGGTAGGAGAACCACTTGAACCCGGGAGGCAGAGGTTGCAATGAGCCGAGATTGCACCACTGCACTCCAGCCTTAGCGACAGAGCAAGACTCCGTCTGGGAAAAAAAAAAAAAGTGGTTGGGTGCGGTGGCTCATGTCCGTAATCCCAGCACTTTGGGAGGCTGAGGCAGGCAGATCACGAGGTCAGGAGATCGAGACCATCCTGGCTAACACAGTAAAACCCCATCTCTACTAAAAATACCAAAAAAAAAAAAAGCCGGGCGTGGTGGCAGGTGCCTGTAGTCCCAGCTCTTAGGGAAGCTGAGGCAGGAGAATGGCCTGAACACGGGAGGCGGAGCTTGCAGTAAGCCGAGATCGCACCACTGCACTCCAGCCTGGGCGACAGAGCGAGATTCTGTCTCAGGAAAAAAAAAAAAAAAGTTACTTTGCTTATACTAAACACAAATTTTTCAGTAGGATTTTACTGAATGTATGCTAACCAATACTAAGGAAATATGATTCTGAAAACAGATTTGTATAATTAATTAATTGAAAGGGAAAGCTGGCCTACCTTATTGTTAGATAATGTAAATATATCCTTTTTCCTGAAATTAATATAAATTCAGTGTAATCCTTATTACAGTCTGTCATTGTTTGATTTTTTTTTTAATTGACAAATAATCCAAGAGTTCATTGTTGAAACTCAACAAACGAGGATAATAAGGAAACGAAAAGGGAGAATAATGTCAGCAAAGGGGGAAATATATGAAAAATAAATTCTAAGTAAAATAGTAAACCTTATTCTAAAGCTGTAGTTATTTAAGTACCATGATACTGGCACAGTAAACAGATCAGTGGAACAGAATAGAGTTCAGAAACAGATCTAATTAATGAAAAATACAGTGTGGTAAAGATTGAATTTAAATTACTGTGGGGAAATGGAATATTAGAAAAATAATCTTGGGACCACTGATTAGTCATTAAGGAAAAAACAAGACGATATTTACTTTATTCCTTATATCAAAATGACTTTCAAATGGATTAAACATTTAAATGTAAAAAAGGAAACCATGCAGATCACTAGAAGAAATATTTGTGAATTTTTGTTTTGTTTTGTTTTGTTTTGGAGATGGAGTCTTGCTCTGTCGCTCAGGCTGGTGTGCAGTGGCGCAATCTCAGCTCACTGCAAGCTCCGCCTCTCGGGTTCACGCCATTCTCCTGCCTCAGCCTCCCCAGTAGCTGGGACTACAGGCGCCCGCCACCATGCCCAGCTAATTGTTTATATTTTTAGTAGAGTTGGGGTTTCACGGTATTAGCAAGGATGGTCTCAATCTCCTCACCTTGTGATCCCCCAGCCTTAGCCTCCCAAAGTGCTAGGATTACAGGCATGAGCCACTGCACCTGCCGAATTTTTTTTTTTTAATAATATTAAAACGGGCAAGGCCTTTGTAAGTCGGTGATTCAAAAGATAAATACATCTGAAAGCACAAATATAAAACATTTCTATTTGGTAACAATAAATAAATAAAGCCAAAATACAAACAACAAAATATTAAGATTATCTGTAACTCATAAGACTGAAAAAGGGCTAACTTCTCTATGAAAAGTTCTCTTACAAATCTTTAAGAAGACCTACTTCCTTCCTTTCGACCTCCTCCAAAGAAAACTGGGTACAGGATTTTAACAGGAAATTCATAAAGGAAAAATAAAGTAGAGGTCATATGAAACAATAATCTCACTCATAATTAGGGAAAAAATAGTAATATAGCATTTCTTTCATTTACCAGATTGTCAGAAATTTTAAAATTTGATAATAGACAATCATGTAGACAGCACAGGGCAATGGACACTGTTGAGCACTATTGACTGGAATATATAGTACTTATGTAACCTTTTTAGAGGGCAATTTGACAATGTCTGTTAAAATCATGTTCTTTATGACACAGTAAATTATTCTGCAAAGAATATATCCTGTAGATGTATTCATGGAAATAGGCATATATACACACATGCTGTAGTATTAAATAATAGCTGTGCATTTATTAAAAAGAATACAGTCTGGCGCACTGTGCCATGCACCTGTGGTCCCAGCTACTTGGGAGGCTAGGAGGCTGAGGCAGGAGGATTGCTTGAGCCCAGGAGTTCAAAGCTGTAGTGTACTATGACTGCACTTGTGTACAGCCATTGCACTCCAGTCTGGGTGACGTAGCAAGACCCCATCTCTTAAAAAGAAAAAGAAGAAGGAGGATACAGCCTGAAGTGAATAGTATTCATGATATGATCCCCATTTGTATTTTCAAAACTGTGCTTGTATACTTAGTAATAATTTAGAAAACAGCTGAAAAAATTCGCATCAAAATGGAAATGGTTTTTAAAATATTGACAGGAATTACAAACATAATTATTCCAAACTTGTCTATTTAAATTGTTATATACTACATTCTTGAATTATTTAATTTACTGTTAATTTACTATTTAATTTACAGTTGACTTTGAAAAAGAAAAGTAAATCTTACCTTCTTATGTATGTATGTGTATAAAAAAATAGACTTTTAGGTCCTTTTAAAATAGTCTTGCATATAGTTTTAAAATATATTTACATATCCACACTGTACTTTAAAATTCTTTGCCTTTAAATTAAAGGAAACGTGAAATTCTCCCAGAATGGCTAATTTTAGAATAGGATATAATATATAATTGCTAAGGGAATTTGGAATTTAATGGTATCCCCCTTCATTTGAACATGTCCTCTGGAAGAAGCATAAAGGCGCCACACAATACTGGTGACATGCGAATCATTTATGTTTTATTGACTTAGCAAGAAAAATATAGTCAGTTAAAATGTCAGTGACGTATCATTGCACATATTTTATTGACTTATCCAGAAAAATATAAACAGATTTTTCAACAGTTTAAATAATTTGTGTAGTTGCTGCTGTTGAAGCCAAGAAATAGAGTGCTGGCAGTTGGGGGTGATAGTAGGAATCATGATTTTGTTCTAATACTGCTGAAGTCTATGAGAAAGGAAATAGTTTCCTAATTGTATTTCTTTTACCAGACACATCTTCCAGAGCTAGATACACTTTCATCGGAAAGAGCCAGATCCTTCATAACTTGGCTTAGAGACAGCAGACCATTAAGTCCAATCCTTCACATAGTAAAGTAAGTACTTCTGTAACTTAATTGTGAAGTTGTCTTTCCTATGTAGTCTGTGGAATTGCTTGTCTTCAAAACAAACTTTAAATAGTATCGAAATATATTCTCGTGGTAAAATGTTGTTACTTGATTTATATCCCCTGTATTCCATTTTCTGACATCTCCATATATTAGTAATTTTTAATTTTTATTTAATTTGAGATAGAGTCTCTGTCACTCAGGCTGGAGTGCAGGGCTGCTACCATCACGGTTCACTGCAGCCTGGACCTCCCATGCTCGAGTAATCCTCCCAACTCAGACTCCCAAGTAGCTGGGACTGCAGGCACTTCCCTCCACACCTGGCTAATTGTTCATTTTTCTTTTTTATTTTTTTGAGACGAAGTTTCACTCTTGTCATCCGGGCTGGAGTGCAATGGCGTGATCTCAGCCTACTGCAACCTCTGTGTCCTGTATTCAAGCGATTCTCCTGCCTCAACCTCCCAAGTAGCTGGGATTACAGGCAGCCACCACCACGCCCAGCTAATTTTTGTATTTTTAGTAGAGACAGGGTTTCACCATGTTGGTTAGTAGAGATAGGGTTTCACCATTGGTGAAACACCATGACCAGGGTTTCACCAGGCTGGTCTTGAACTCCTCACCTCAGGTCATCCACCCGCCTCGGCCTCTCAAAGTGCTGGGATTACAGGCGTGAGATACCACACCCAGCCAATTTTTAATTTTTTTTTTTTTTTTTTTTTTTTTTCAGTGGTGGGGCTCTTTCTATTTTGCCCAGTCTGGTCTTGAACTCCTAGGCTCAAGCAGTCCTCCCACCTTAGCCTCTTAAAGTGCTACGATTATAGGTGTGAGCTACCATACCCAGCCCAGTAATTTTTAAAATATACAGTTACTCTTGTAAATATACAAGATACAAGTGTAATTTTATGAGATAGATTGCAAAGTGGTGAAATCAGGGCTTTTAAATAGGTTTAGACAAATGCCCTTTTCTTTCTTCCAGAGATGAGAGTCCTGCCAAAGCAGAATTTTTTCAGCATTTGATTGAAGACCGGACAGAAGCTGCATTTTCTTACTATGAATTTTTGCTTCATGTTCAACAGCAGATTTGTAAGTGAAGTAGAATAAAATTGAATAAGAAAAAGATCTATAACCTAGGTAAAGCATAATCTGTCAGAGAAGCACATGGGAAATTTGGAATGAAGGCATTTGTTAATACAAGATGCAACGCACAGCACTCTGTCTGAGGCTTTGGTAAAAAGTAAAGGGGAAGAAAGAACTTGACAGATCTTTTTCAACTCAAATTAATGGTAACGATGATGCTGTTTCACCAAGTATATTTTGAATTGGTTTCTACACATTTCCAGTAGTATGGCAGTACAGTGCTCTGTTCATTGCAAGCTGGCAAATTTATGTAGCTATGTGGAATGATATGTCATAATGTAAAATTAGATAAATTCTTTTTTCTTATAATTAATATAACATTTCTGGACTCGAACTCTGGCAAGAGATGCCAAAAGGCAGTGGTACCATGTTATTTGTTTATATGAATTACTTTTTAACAAGGAATGTTTCTTATTCATTAAATGAATTCAACATTTTCCCTGTAAAAACAATAGAGTTTCAGTACATGAACTATAGAAAAAATCTATATATAATGTACATAAATGTTACATTTGTAAAAAAAATGTAAAAATGTAACTATAGAATATGAATTGCTTAAACTGTGCTGCATTGTTGGATGACAACTCTTTTTGTCACAGTTAGAGAATGAGGTTGACTAATGCGTATTATGAATTGAGTCCACAAAGGAACACAAAACTATTTGTAATTCTGTTAAATCTTTTATGTGGATTTATTTATGATCAGCCTACTAATTAAAACTATTTCGCTTGACAGTATGGTTTGGTGATTTTTTGGGGTTTTTGTTTGGTTGGTTTTTTTGTGGGGATTGGTGGATTTTTTTATATACAGAATGTATTGAATTTACTAATTGGGGAAGTGCAGTGATACTGCATTTCAGTTAGTAATATATGTGAATCAGGCCAGGCATGGTGGCTTATGCCTGTAATCCCAGCACTTTGGGAGGCCAAGGCGGGCAGATCACTTGAGGTCAGGAGTTCATAACCTGCCTGGCCAACATGGTGAAACCCCATCTCTGCTAAAAATACCAAAATTAGCCAAATGTGGTGGCAGGCACCTGTAATCCCAGCTACTCCCCTGAGTGAAGCAGGAGAATCGGTTGAACCTGGAGGCTGAGGTTGCGGTGAGCCAAGATCACGCCACTGCACTCCAGCCTGGGCAACAGAGTGAGACTCCGTATCAAAAAGAAAGAAAAAAGTAATATATATGAATCAATACATTTTCATTAGTCTGTGGACATTACCAAGTACTTATTCTGTTTGTATTCTAAAACAAATGGTGCTACTTTCAAAAATACTCTTAATTAGTAAGTATAATCTTAAATTTTCTTTCTCATTTATATTAGATGTTTTTGCCTGCACACTTACAGCAAGAAAATTTTAGTAACACATGTGACTATCCCATTTATTTAATTGACTTTAAGATTGCCATCTTGAATTTTGAAAGTGATTTTCGTCTGATCCAGAAACCTTTCATTCAGTGTCAACTTGTTTGCTATAAAAAACTGTTAAGGATCCATTAGATTATGTGATGTAAATTTTATTCTGTACACTATGAAAGTCCCCATCAACAAACTTTGGAAGGAAAAAGACTTTGCCAGGCTTGGTGGCTCATACCTATAATCCTAGCACTTTGAGGGGCCAAAGTGAGCGGATGACTTGAGCCCAGGGGTTAGAGACCAGCCTGGGCAACATGGGGGAAACCGTGTCTCTACAAAAATACAAAAAAATTAGCCAGGGATCGTGTGCACCTGTAGTCCCACCTACTCAGGAGGCTAAGGTAGGAGGACATCCTGAGCTGAGGAGGTCAAGGCTGCAGTGAACTCTGACCACACCACCACACTCAGTCTGGGCAATAGAGTGAGGCCCTGTCTCAAAAAAAAAAAAAAAGGAATCTTTCAAAAAAAGAAAAGAGAAAGACTTGCTGTGTGTGTAGTGGTTTATTTTTACTGGTTTTGTGCTTTCGTGGATCTCATTTCTTTGGGGAAAAAAAAGTACTCTCACATTCCCTGATGGAAGTTAGAGGTTAAATGACTCACCCTAAATGACTTTACTTACTAATTAGTGACAATGCTAATAGTAAAAATCCAAATGTTCTCCCTACCCACAACCTACTCCCACCCCACCCCCCACC
Source organism: Macaca nemestrina (assembly GCF_043159975.1). NCBI lineage: Eukaryota > Metazoa > Chordata > Mammalia > Primates > Cercopithecidae > Macaca > Macaca nemestrina. The sequence goes on along the minus strand of NC_092127.1, from coordinate 79,554,191 downwards.
CACAGGTCCATACTTGTCCCTATACCATGCTGCCTCCAGCAAGAGAGAATCTGAACATTAAGAGAAACTAACCCAGGCATGGTGGTGCCTGCCTGCAGTCCCACCTATTCGGGAGGCTGAGGCAGAAGAATCACTTGAACCTGGGAGGCAGAGGTTGCAGTGAGCCGAGATTGTACCACTGTACTCCAGCTGGGCGAGAGCCAGACTCCAACTCAAAAAAAAAAAGAGAAACTATAGTACTGTAAGGGCAACTAAGTACTTCAATTTCACCCTAAAAAGTATAATTCTTCTTTATAAAAGACAAAAATCTTTTGTCTTTGAATATTTTGTCACTCATTCAATAATCTTTATAAGCATTTAGTGCTTGCCAGATATTGTTCCAGGCACAAAATAAAATCCTCACTTCCACAAAGCTTATACTCTAAAGTGAGAACATAGAAGACTGGGGAGAGGCAAAAATCATTTTATATAATTTGTAAGTGTGATGTATAATTCTATGTAAGTATGATGAATGTTATGAAGAAAAATAAAGCTCAGAAAGGAGATGGAAAATACTGTTTTTAATAGTGACCAGGAAAGGCTCTTTTAAGAAGATGAGAGTTGAGCAGAGAGCTGAAGCCACATAGATACCTGGAACAAGAGCTGTCCAAATAGGAGAACTTTGTGGTAGATGAATGCAGAAGTTACCTTCTGATTGCTCTTTTCTCCGTGAAAGAAGCAGCAGAATTATCAGCTGAAAAGGGGTAAGAGGGTTAGAGGTTTTGCAAAATAGTCTAGGAGAGTAAGATGTTGAATTTACCAGTGGTATGTAGTAGGATTGTGAGGGCCCATCTTGGGCTGTGAGTCGAACTTTAAAATGAAACTAACAAGCATAACTGTACCTCTTTCCTCTAGCTATATTCATTGCTTGGTAGAAAGTTGGGTTTAACCACAGTTGGATACAAGGAATAGAGGAGGAGCAAGGGAATTTAGAATGTATACAAGGGAGTGACTCTCATTTAAGCTACAAGAGCACAAAATGGGTGCTGGATAGAGATGGGTAGTGATGGGTAGCGGGCTTAGTTGTTTGGAGGTCCCATTGAGGTTAAAGAGCTTTTAAGAGTATAGATGTCAGAAAGAATGAGTTGGCAAGATAAGATGTAGTGGTTAGGATATGAAAAGCTTGGAATTGAGATTTGGGGGAAGTTTAGATAACGACAAGACTAAGGGGAATAAGTGGTTGAGATGTTATTAAAGATAACTAGAGGTAGGGATGTGAGAACTTAGAGCTCAGGGTTTCAAATGGATCATCTATTTGATTATTAAAATTTTCCCCCCAAAAATGACAGGAATAATCCTGGGGACACGGGGACTGTAAATGATTGCAATAAGGAGGAGTGGCAAGGGGATATGCTGAGGGCGTGAGGTAGGCAAGGAGGAAGAATAATCCAGATGCCTACAGAGGAGTTGAGGGATGCCTGCCCGGGGTTTAGCATCAAACACAGCCATCCTTTGACAGGTTTGGAGGAAGATAATATCTCAAGACAGCCAGGTTTCAGTTAGCGTGTGTGGAGACTGACATAAACCAAAATATAGTCATGAGAAGAGTAATCCTGATGGGAAGTGGATAATTCATTCTCATTGCCGTCTTTTGGCCATTTGCTTTGTGAGGCAGGGAGTGTTGGGTGAGATCAAGGGGTAAGATTGTCAGGAATTCTGTGAGCTGCTTTTTCAACTAACTAAAAACAGATAGTGGTTCTTAGTGTTAGTGGTAGGGATCAGATCAGAATTTCCTGGGAGAGCTTTTTGGATACCTCAATTCATATTCACTACCTGATTAGGGACCTGGCGAGAGATACATTAAAATGCATATATTAATTATTAAAAGTATTCATACATTAATATGTATATATGTGTGTGGCAAATGCTATTTGATAGCTATTTGGGGATTTGACTGTTACGTATTCAACTTGTGAGGCTAGGAAATGCACATATTAGCAAAGTGTTATATTAAATAAACCGTGAGCCCTCCTCTTCTAAATATCTTCTCACTAAAATACTTTTGAAGACATAGGAAAAGATGAAAACTCACAACAAAGTTGAAAATAACATTGCAGACGTTATCTAGAGAAAACTAAAACTTACTGAAAGAAGACGAGTTATGAAAAAAATGAACACTCAGCCAGGTGTGATGGCTCACGCTTGTAATCCCAACACTTTGGCAGGTGGAGGTGGGAGGATCTCTTGAGGCCAGGAGTTTGAGACCATCCTTGGCGGCATAGCAAGACCCCATCTCCATAAAAAATAAAAATAAAGAATTAGCCAGTTGTGGTGGTATGTGCCTGTAGTCCTAGCTGCCTGGGAGCCTGAGGTGAGAGGATTACTTGAGCCCAGGAGTTTGAGGCTGCAGTGAGCTACAGTTGCACCATTGTAATCCAGCCTGGATGACAGAGCAAGACTCTGTCTCAAAGGAAAAAAAAAACAAATTTTTAAAGAAAAAATTAAGAACACTCAAGCTTTGGCACGTGAAACCTGAAAAACAAAAATAGGAGATACTACATAATTCATTCATCTTTTGCCTCTGAATTTACAGACAGGCTCTGTATCAACCAGAAAATTGGTATCCTCCTCCCGCCTGCATTGTTATAATAACTGTAAGAACTAGTACTTAATATAAAACAAGTGGGTGGGAAGTATGTATGTGTACTTGGTTTAAGTGGAGAAGGTAATCATAATCAGGGGACATAGAAGCTATTAATGTATTCATTGCCTTCAGATTAGACATGGGCAGATCCAAAAATTAAAATTTTTTTTTGTTTCCTTTAGTAAACAATGCACAGTTCTGTGGATTTTCATTTTTGGACCAATGAGCATTACTTAAAAGTAATTACTTACTAGTAATGTTATTACTTACTAATAAGTAAATTACTAAAGACCACTAAAATGTGTTTCCACAAATGAAAATCAATGTTTTATTAGAGTTTTTAGGACTCTACTTATAAGATGCCTGGTTCCTGTACAAGGTTTATAATTTTGCAATAATGCACAAAAGTGTTTATACAGGTGTTGTCACACAGCAGGTCAGACAACTGACAGAAACTATCCTACGGTCAGTACTCAAGCATTTTCTTATGAATGTATCATCCTGTTGGGAGGTATTCATGGTTTTTCTGCTATTTTTGCATTTCAGCTATGTATTATTTTAGCTTGATAACCATTGAGATTGCTATAGATTATTTGATTTGTGTATAATGATGTATATATGCATATTTCACTATATTTTTCTAGTTTTCTATAACTGAGTTTTAAATATTTTTGGTAGAATAATATGCTTTCATTGCTAAAAATAAATACCCCTCTATATTGCTTATAACATTTCGATGATGTAGCCAGTGAATATGTGCTAATTTAAATAACTTGTATATAGAATTAAGCCAACTGCCATATTATAACTGGGTTCTTTTTAACTTAATAGGATATTGTTTTATAATATTAAATCGTATGTTTAAGCTCATTCTCTTTAAAAATAAACAAGCAATTTCTATATGTTCCTCTCAAGTCGTTATTACTTAGGAATTTGCTTTAGAGCAGGGATTGTATTTTGGATTTTCTTTAAACTTCTTATCCCACTTCACATATCCCCAGGTACTCTTCCCAAGACAGGATACATGGCAGAAACACATTTAATTTAATTGAAAAACTGGAAAAGCTTATTAGCCTTTCTTATAGTGGAGTCATTTCACAGTGACCCTTGGGAAATCTGTAAAACATTATACCAGTTAGGAGGACTTTTTCCCATTTTTAATGAAAGTTTTTATGGATATTTTTCCCCTGTAGTCGATTTCTTTCAAATTGTGCTTCTTTGGGGCTTAGGTCTTATGACTTGCATAGTAACAATAGAAAATGCCTGGCCGGGCGCGGTGGCTCAAGCCTGTAATCCCAGCACTTTGGGAGGCCGAGGCGGGTGGATCACGAGGTCAGGAGATCGAGACTATCCTGGCTAACACGGTGAAACCCCGTCTCTACTAAAAATACAAAAAAATTAGCCGGGCGTGGTAGCGGGCGCCTGTAGTCCCAGCTACTTGGGAGGCTGAGGCGGGAGAATGGCGTGAACCCAGGGGGCGGAGCTTGCAGTGAGCTGAGATCGCGCCACTGCACTCCAGCCTGGGAGACACAGCGAGACTCCGACTCAAAAAAAAAAAAAAAAAAATGCCTATTACATGCACTTCCTATGGAACCAGAAAAATTCTAATAGAATGAAAGATGACTGTTTCTCTAGCCTGTCTCCTATTAGTTATCAAAAGCTGGTAAGTAATTATGTTCAGAGTTAGGAATAATAGAGGTAAATGGAGAAATGGATGAATAAGATGTTTAAACAAGAAAGGTCAAAATTTAAAGCTGTATTTAATAACTAGGACCCTGAATACTGTGTTCACAAGCAAAAAGTGGTCTTTCAAAAGGTTTTTACCAAAAATGTAATGAACCTAAATTGTCTTCATAGCATTTATGGCACTCTTTTGGGTCATAATCTGTGAGGAGTGAGGACAAAATTGGGGTGGAGAATGAGTAGTAACCAGAAGAATAACTTTGAAAGGAAAAGAAGGTAAATGTACATCATTATAGGGCCTGTTCTTTGTTCACATCCAGGCTTTGCAAATGCTGCTCCCCTGCTTGGAAAACCCTGTCTTTCATTCCCTTCCTGGCTTTCTTAGCACTTCCTCCTCCTCATCCTTCAGAATTCAGCCTAGGGATCATTACATCCTGGCAGCCTCTCCTGATGGCTCTCTCATCTGGGTTAAATACTCTTGTGTGTATCCATAACACATTCTCATCTCTACCATAGCCCCCATCAGACTGTGTTACAATTGACATTTTCTCTCAAACGTGGGAACCAGGTTCTCTTAGTCATAGTGCCCCCTATACCTGACATACAGTAGGCATTTAGTAAATGTTTGTTGAACCAGTTTTTCCCCCTTAGAGACAGGGTCTTGCTAGGCTAGAGTACAGTGGTATGATCATAGCTTACTGCAGCTTCAAATTCCTGGGCTCAAGGGATCCTCCTGCTTCAGTCTCCTGAGCAGCTAGGACTAATTATTTTTTTGTAGAGACAAGATATTGCTATGTTGCCCAGGCTAATATTGAACATCTGGGCTCAAGCGATCCTTCCATCTCAGCCTCCCAAAGCCCTGAGATTACAGGTGTGAGCCACTGTGTCCAGCAGAACCAATGTTATGCCAAGCTAGAGAGAAAATGCATCAAAGACCTGTGAATAAAAATAAAGACAGTTTCAGTTGGATAAGAGGAGAAACATACTATAATACACTAGATAGAAATTGAAAGAAAATCTGGCATAGAATGAGAATGGTGCCAGAAGATGGATAATAAACCTTATGAAAATTCAGGAGTATACCACCTCTGAAGTTGAGTTTCAGTGGTCTGGAGCATGTTGCAAGATCCCCACTAATATAGAAGACAAGTTGCTGCTCCCTGTGCCACTTTCCACAATGTGAGGCACAATGCTTGGTGGCTTTTTTTTTTTTTTGGAAGCTATGTATACAACATTTCAGTGTGCTACTGTACTCCATAACCAAGTAACTTGTAAGGCTGCCAATCTGAGGTGTGGTTAGAGCAAAAGAAGGCTCTACATCAACTCAGACTTCAGTGCAAACTGTTTTGCCACTTGGGCTTTATTGACGCAGCAGATCCAACTTGGCAGGGTCTGTGGCAAATACAAATGCCATAACAAGCCTCAACCGGAGAGTCAGACTTCTCTAGGGTTTTAGAGCAGAGCCATGACCTCTTCTGCAAAAGAAAAAACAAAAAACAAAACTTACCTTTGTGAGAGTAGCTCTTAGATTGTTATTGAGCTGTCTAGTATAGGATGTCGAATGTCCTTGGGATCTATGCTGACCAGTGTGAACCAAGCAGTAGGAGTGAATATGCACAGTAGCGATCTATTGTTAAGTGGCAGCTTAACATTAGTATATAAGGGATCAGGCTCAGCAGATCCTAAAGTCAGTTGCATGAGCAGGCAGCTCCGACTCGTGACACCGCTTCCTTTCCCTGCATTCACATTTATGGCCTTATGGGGATGTTTTCCTATAATCAGTTAAGGGAGAAACTAAAACCTGAATTTAAGATAAAGTGCTGGCATCAACTGGTCTGCTATAGTATTAGTCTAGTAATAAATCCTCTTTGTGGGCAAAACTTCAAGCAGTACAGTGATTGACACTTTATGAGATGTAGATCTCAAAAGATGTAGATCTATGTAGCTTCATAGGCAATGGCAAATGACTAGATGACAAAGGTCTTTGCAGGAACAGGATTGGAAAATTGGGGACAAGGAGGTTTGGAGAAGAGGGATTTGAATGAACTTCACGAAATGGACACAGCACATGAGATAGTTGTGTTCCATATCAATGTACCCCAAAGGGCATCTGCAGCAAAATTTGTCCATCTCAATCAGGTGGAGAAGGTGACCCATCCTGTGAATATCAGCCTCTTTCTGTAGCCACCCCAGCATTTGCTCAATGGTTCATGTACAAAGTTACCATACTTGTAAGGATAGAAGCTATGTGTGGGCTAAATATTATGGATGTCCCTTCACCAAGGCTGATCTGGCTACTGCCACTGTTATTTCTAAGCGTTGTCAGCTGAGACCTACTTTGATTCCTCAATATGGCATCATTCCTTGGGGAAAACTGGTAGCCACCTGATATGTTGATTACATTGTACCCCTTTGATATGGAGCATTTGTCCTCAATGGAATAGACGCACAATCTGGATATGGATTTGCCTGCCCAGGTTGCAGTGTTTCTGCTACGACCACCATCTGTGGACTTACAGAATGCCTTCATCATTGCCATATGACCTCCACAACATTGCTTCTGATCAAGGAACTCATAGCAAAAGAAGTGTGTTAATGGGAATTCACTGCTGTTACTACAACCTGTCACCCTGATATGGTTTGAATTTGTGTCCCTGCCCAAATCTCATGTAATCCCTAAGGTTGGAGGAGGGGCCTGCTGTGAGGTGATTGGATTGGATCATAGGGGCAGATTTCCCCCTTGCTGTTCTTGTGATAGTGAGTTCTCATGAGATCAGGTTGATTAAAAGTGTGTAGCACCTACCCCTGATTTCTCTTCCTCCTCCTCTGGTCATGTAAAACGTACCTGCTTCTGCTTAGCCTTTGGCCATGATTGTACGTTTCCTGGGGCCTCCCCAGCCATGCTTCCTGTACAGCCTGTGGAATTGTGAGTCAGTTAAGCCTTTTCTTTATAAATTACCCAGTCTCAAGTAATTCTTTATAGCAATGCAGGAACAGACTACTACAGACCCCCCAAAGCAGCTGACCTGGCAGAAAGGTGGAATGTTCTTCTGAAGACTCAGTTATGGTGATGGTTGGAGTATCATCCTACAGGATACAGTATATGCTTTGAATAAGCAACCAACATTTTTCTCCTGTAGCCAGACACACAGGTCTGAGAATCAAGAATTGAAAGTGAAATCATTCCCCTAATATAGTCCCCGAATTTTAGGGTCTTAGTTTACAAAGGAGAGATGCTTAGTTCTCAAAGGGACACAGCATCGTTCCAACTGTATTGGAAGTTACGAGTATTACGTAGCCATTTGGGGCTCCTTCTGTCAACAACCAGAAGGAGAATCGTCTGGATTATGAAGAGGAGTTGATTTGCTGTGACATAACTGGGCAAGGAGGACTATGTCTAGAGGATTTTTCTAGAGTGCCTCTTAATACTTCTATGTTCAGTACTAAAAGTTAATGAAATATAATAGCCTAGTAAAAGAATGGATCACTGATGATTCAGACTCTTCAAAAGTAAGATTTGCATCTCCCACCAGGTAAAGAATGCCAACCAACCAACATGCCATACTGTGCTGAAGGGAAATTAGAAGACAATCTGAGAGGCATAATGGGAATACATTTGATAGTGAAAAAGAATTCAGTTCTAGCACTAGATCTGTCACAGTATCTTAGACTGACTGTAATAGAAAGAATATGGGTTTGCAAGCCAAACAACAAAATTTGAATTATAGTTCCTCTGTTAGCTGTGTGACCTGGGGCAAGTCTCTAAACTTCTCTGAGCCTTCATATCCCTACTAGAGAATAATAGTTCCTTGGTAAGAGTTTTGTGAGAATTATATGGAACGAGTATGTAAAGTTTCTTGTGCAGCACCTGGCTTGTAGTAAATACTTGATAAATGGCAGTCAATGTCTTAACAAAATAACAGCACAACAGTAAGAATAGTAATAATACTCCCACATCGAGCCTGCCCTTTGCCCTCCTATCACTTTCCACCTTCACTGAAATTATTCCACACTGGACATGGAAAACCAAAATATTATCATGTGGGCTGCTGCCTCCTCCACTGTTTACTGTGATCGATGTATTAACTACACTTTTTGCTTCAGACTCTCCAGTACAGATGGGTATACAGAAAGAAGCAAGTAGTCTTAGTTCATTACATGTACATACCATCAGACTTCAAAACTCGATGCTTACCAGTAAGCCACAATTGTGCGTTTTTTGTTTTTGTTTTTTGTTTGTTTGTTTTGCTATCAGGTTTATTCTAAAAAGACTATCTCAGGCTTTTGACCTATCTGTTTATTAAAATAGTGGTTATGACCTCTTAAACTTCTGAGCCTGTAAACATGGTGTTCCTCCTGCTAAGAACTCATCTTTACTTTTTTTTTATCTGGTTTACTGCTCTTCCTCCTTCAGTTATTAGTGTATACTGATGCCAGCCTGTCCCTTACCACTAAGCCTAGGCGGGGTCTCCCTGCTGTATATTCCCATATGCCCTTACAGTTAGTTTTCCTATTCTAACATTTATGTCACTTTACTTAATTACTTGTTCACTAGGTGAACAAGCTTCCCCACTAGGTTCTGTGTAAAGTAAGAACACAGAACTCATCTTTAAAAAAAAAAATTCTTAAGTCTCAATTTTTAAAATAATTTTTATTTTTATTTCAATAGTTTTGGGGGGTACAGGTGGTTTTGGTTACATGGATAAATCCTTTAGTGGTGATTTCTGCTATTTTGATGCACCCATCGCCATCACCCAAGCAGTATACACTGTACCTAATATGTAGTCTTTTTTTGTTGTTTTTTGTTTTTTGTTTTTTTGTTTTGTGAGTTGGAGTCTTGTTCTGTCACCCACGCTGGAGTGCAGTAGCTCAATCTCGGCTCACTGCAACCTCTGCCTCCCAGATTGAAGTGGTTCTCATGCCTCAGGCACCCGAGTAACTGGGACTACAGGCACACACCACCACGCCCAGCTAATTTTTGTATTTTTAGTAGAGACGGGGTTTCACCATGTTGGGCAGGCTGGTCTTGAACTCCGGGCCTCAAGCAATCCACCCACCCTGGCCTCCCAAAGTGCTAGGACTACAGGCATGAGCCACCTCGCCTGGCCCCAATATGTAGTCTTTTATCCCTCATCCCCACCCAACCTTCCCCCCACCTGAATCACCAAAGTACATTATATCATTCTTACATCTTTTTATCCTCATAGCTTAGCCCCCACTTATAAGCTAGAACATACTATATTTGGTTTTCCATTCTGGAGTCACTTCACTTAGAATGATGGCCCCCAACTCCATCGAAGTTGCTACAAAGGACATTATTTTGTTCTTTTTATGGCTGAGTAGTATTCCATGGTGTGTGTGTGTGTTTGTGTGTGTGTGTGTGTGTGTATGTGTTATAAATATATATATACCACATTTTCTTTATTTACTCATTGGGTGATGGGCATTCAGGTTTGTTCCATATTTTTGCAGTTGCAAATTGTGCTGCTATAAATGTGTGTGCAGGTGTCTTTTTCATATGATGACTTCTTCCTTTGTGTAGATACCCAGTAGTGGGATTGCGGGATTGAATGGTAGATCTACTTTTAATTCTTTAAGGAATCTCCATAGTGTTTTCCATAGTGGTTGCACTAGTTTACATTACCACCAGCAGTATAAAAGTGTTTTCTTTTCACCACATCCACACCAACATCTATTGTTTTTTCACTTCTTAATTATGGCTATTCTTGCAGGAGTTAAGTTGATATCTCATTGTGGTTTTAATTTGCATTTCCCTGATAATTAGTGATGTTGAGCATTTTTTGACATTTGTGGGCTGTTTGTATATCTTCTTTTGAGAATTGTCTATTCACATCCTTTGTCCACTTTTTGATGGGATTATTTGTGTTTTTCTTGTTGATTTATTTGAGCTCTTTGTAGATTCTAGATATTAGTCCTTTGTCAAATACACAGTTTGTGAATATAGAAACTCATCTTTTTTATTCATCACTCTACCATCAGCCTAGAACAGTGTCTGGCAAATCCCCATGTACTACTAACCACAAGTTTTGTGTGTTTCTATTATTTTTAAAGGTGGTTGTAGTTTTTTTTTTTTTTTTTTTTTTTTGAGACAGTGTCTCGCTCTGTCACCCAGGATGGAGTGCAATGGAGTGATCTCGGCTCACTGCAACCTCCGCCTCCCTGGTTCAAGTGATTCTCCTGTCTCAGCCTCCCGAGTAGCTGGGATTACAGGTGCACACCACCATGCCTGGCTAATTTTTTGTATTTTAGTAGAGATGAGGTTTCACCGTGTTGCCCAGGCTGGTCTCAAACTCCTGAGTTCAGGCAATCCACCCACCTCAGTCTCCCAAAGTGCTGGGATTATAGGCGTGAGCCACTGCGCCCGGCCTAAAGGTGGTTGTAGTTTTAAAGTCCTGTTTTATTATTGATCTATTAAGTTTATTCAGCAGATATTTGAGAACCAACTACTTAGGTGCTGGTGATAGAGCAGTGAACAAAACAGACAAGGTCTCTTCTGTCATGGAGCTTACATTCCAGTTGGGGGAGACAGCTTTTAAAATTATGTAATATGTCAGGTAATGATTAATGCTAAGGGAGAAAAAAAAAAGCAGATAAGGGCTAACTGGCAGGAAGTAGAAGTTAACACAACCAACCGCATCTCAGCTCACTGCAACCTCCGCCTGCTGGGTTCAAGCAATTCTCCTGCCTCAGCCTCCCGAGTAGCTGGGATTACAGGTGCCTGCCACCATGCCCAGATAATTTTTGTATTTTTTGAGTGGAGACAGGGTTTCACCATGTTGGCCAGGCTGGTCTTGAACTCCTGACCTCAAGTGATTCACCCGCGTCGGCCTCCCAAAGTGCTGGGATTACAGGCGTGAGCCAACGCACCCAGCCAACCCCATTTTTAAAGGTTTTTTTCTTCTTTTTTTTAAACGAGAAAATAGATACATGTTGGTCAGTGCTAACTGTCCGTATTCACATAGACACACAGTGTACTTTCTGAGCCCAGTATACAGAGAAAGGAGGCAAGAAGCTAGAATTCTATGCACTGCTACGCAGGGGCCTAGCACCCTCCAGCTTCCAGCAGAGCGAAGGGAGCAGGTTTTTTTTTTTTTTTTTTTTTTTCCCACAGAGCTCGGTGGTGTTGATTCCATACAGTTTTTATTCAGGCAGGAAGGGATAACAATGAATTTCAAACAGAAAGGGGTAAAGACTCTTTTCTCATTGTATTCTGCTCAAGATATTTCCCCCAAATAAGTGTAGCAAAAGGAGACCTCAAGAATAAGGCGACTGAGCACAAAAGGCAAAAACAAAACAAAACAGACTACAACTTGCCCCCAGGGACTGGATAAAATTTAAAAGGGGGAAGGTCGGAAGTGTTCTGTTAGTCATCTCTTTCATCCTCCTGTCCCTCCCGTTCATCATCATCTTCTTCACCTTCATCTTCATCCCCTTCTTCATCAATGTCTTCTAATCCTTCCTCCTCCTCCTCATTATCATCTTCTTCTCTTTCTTCATCATCCATATCGGGAACCAAGCAGTACTGTAATGGGTTTGGCCAAATATCACCTTTGATGTCCTCTCCTAAGTCATCGGCCCCTGCATCAGAATGGTCAGTAAACCAGGTCAAGAAGCGCTCTGGTGCCTCACGCTGCCTCTTCCTGCTGGCTTTATTCTGCATTTGACTCAAATGTTTAGTCACATCCTTTCCAGACTTCCATTTGATTTCAGTGGACTTTGAAGATGGATTAACTCTCATTCAGTTTAAATTCTTTGAAGAGAACTTTATTTTCAAAGTAAGGATCTTCATCAGAATAAAAATCTACTCTGTAACCTGATTTAATATCTTCAAATTCTGTCACTTCAACTCTGATCAAATAATGCAATGCCTCTTCGTTTTCGTTCCCCAGCAGTGCAGACACTTGTGGATGATTGCCAAACATTGTTACCCCAAAACTTAGGATTTTGGAGATCAATTCTGACCTCTTCTAAAAAAATGGTTGGCGGAGTTTGTTATATTTCTGTTCTACTTTCAAAATCTCCTTACTGTCTTGTTCATTAAGTCTGTCTATTTCATTTTGTATTTATCAATGTGTTCAATTGCTTCTTGCTGTTCTTTTTTGCCCTTCTTCAGCAAGCCTACAGAGGCCGAAGTCTCCTCTGGTTGCAGAGCAGGAGGTGGTCTTGGTGTCTTCTTTTGAGACAGGAGGGGAGACTGGCATTTGGGGGCCATGCTGCTAGGGAAGCCCAAGAACCAGACCACCAGTCTTCTTGCTCTTCAGGAAGCAGACAGAAAACTCTAATTTCTTGTATTTAATTTCATGAACTTAGCTTATATGTTAGCAAGCTTAAGGTCACTTTTGAGATTCCCTTTGAGGCCTACCATGTGGTCATTACATTGTGAATCATCCATATGTGTTTGAAATAATGTGTACTCTCATTTGGGTACAGAGTTCTTTATGACTCTATTAGAAATGGAGGTCCAGGACCTGGAGGCAGAATAGGGAAAGGAATATCCTTCTCTATATACCATTAAAATTCAATCAAAGCGGGAGGCCCAATGGATAACAGGAGTATTCCTGGAAGCCATTCCTACATGGGCATGACTAGCAATATCTTAACAGTACATGGAAATGACCGTGAACCGCACAAAAATATCCCACTAAACCCAAAGTAAATGTGTCTCCAGCTCAGCTTGCTCTTTGCTTCCTAGAGAGATGGAAAGTAGATTTGTAGTTGCCTGGGGCTGGAGGTAAGAGTGGAGAGTGATGAAAATGAGCCTGAGGAATCTTTCTAGAGTGAAGGAAATGTTCTAATTGTTTGTGGTGACTGTTGCATAACTCTGTAAATTTGCCAAAAATAACTTTTAATAAGTCAAAGTTATGTAGATCATACCTTAATAGAGCTGTTTACAAAGGTTTTTTTGAAAGTGAGATCAGAGATTCAAATGTGAAAAGGCTGTGACATATAATACTTATGAACTAGCCCACACTGAGTAATCATTTTGTCTCATCAAGAGTCCTATATACTGTGGGAAAGTTTGTCGTGCACCCGAAACATCTATGTGTGCTGAGCAACTTTGTGGACAGTGCCTCCCCGGTAAACCCGCTCTGTCTGCAATGTCCGGAGCTTCTCCCACAGCAGTTTGCTGATCCCACCTTTGTGGCCAGATTCTGTGCTGCAAAATGGACATCTCTTCCCCCTCTTCTCCAGTCCCCTTCTTCCTAATAAAACTCTTTTCTGGAGAAGCTGAGGTCAACATCAAATTTCAAATATTTAAAGTGGATACAAAACTATTTCAACAATGCAGACAATTAGGTGCATTGTTGTGGTCGATGGAGTTGTTGGTAGAACATGTCTCCTGATATCCTACACAACAAATTTCCATCCTAATAGGTACAGACTGTTTTTGACAACTATGCATTCACAGTTAGGATTGGTGCAGAGCCATATACTCCTGGACTTTTAATACTGCACGGCAAGAAGATTATGACAGATTATAACTGCAGAGTTACCCACAACAGATGTATTTCTAGTCTGTTTCTCAGTGGTCTCTCCATGTTCATTTTAAAGTGTGAAAGAAAAGTGATGGCCTGAGATAACTCACCACTGCCCAAAGGCTCCTTTCTTGCTTGTCATGACCCAAATTGATCTCAGAGATGATCCATTATTGAGAAAATTACCAAAAACAAACAGAAGCCTATCACTTCAGAGACTGCCGAAAAGCCAGCCCACAACCTGAAGGCTGTCTAGTATATGGACGGTCCTGCACCCACACAGCAAGACCTAAAGAATGGATTTGACAAAGCAATATTGGCTGACCTGGAGCCTCCAGAACTGAAGAAGAGCTGCAAGCCTATGCTGCTGTGAATATCTCTCCAGAGCCCTTTCTGCACAGCTGGTGTAGGCATCATACTAAAAGCAATGTTTAAATCAAACCAAAGATTAAACATTAAAATGCATTTCTGCAATAATGACAGATACCCTGCACCAACCCACACGCATCCCTGTGAGACAGGGATTATAGGTATGGCCCCCTTCTCCCTCCCAATACTAGTTAATTCTGAGTAATTGTGTATTGTTAGAAAAGTGATCAGTACTCATTTTTGGTTTTTGTTTCAAAAAACAATTTTGTTTTTACTTAAAAGCAAGGCATGCTTGTGATGACTGTGTAACAGACTAATCGGAATTGTTGAAGCTGCTCCCTGAGTCCATTCTGGAGGGTAATCTGGGACATCTTAGTGGGGTTTTATTTTTTCTCTTTTTTGGAGGAGGAGTGTTTGTAGGGTTTGTTTTTTAGTCCTTTTTCTTTTCTTTCTTTCTTTTTTTTTTTTTTTTTTTGATTCATTAACCAGTGGTTAGTCCTTAAAAAGAGAAGCATGGATTGATTCCATATTCGACTTCTTAGATCTAGCTTAAAAAACATGTTCCCTATATGGGGTGCTTTTAGGAAAGAATATAGTAAATGCCTTATTTAATAACATACTCCTTTTTGAAAGTCACCCTTTCTCTCCACCCTTGAGTAGGCTCAGTATTTGATGAAACTCATGAAAGTGGGTGGAAATTGTCTTGCCCCTTTTCTTTTCAGGGATGCACTAAATACGTGACTGTGACTTTCAAGGAAATTTGTTTGCCAGTTGCTGATTTTTGGGGAAGTTAATTTCTAACTTCTTTCACTGATGAATAAAGAAAAGTATTGCACTTTTGAAATGCAACAAGTGGGTTGAGTTTGTAATTTAAAAAACATTTTTCCCCATCAGTCATTGTCTTATATTGCTTATTATAGATTTGCAATCAATAGTATATGATATTTCTAGAATGCAGCTGAAGACCTGGTATGTAGAGGGAATGTGAAGACCGACATCTATAGAATGATTCACAGCCTCTCAAGTTACAAGGATGGAGACCTGGTTCATGAAGAAGCTGGGGTGTAGTGGGGATGGATAGAACACTTAACAACATGAGGTGAGGGGAATCCCCTCACTTCTGCTTCGCAGATGAGGAACCCAAGAGCCGCCAGATGAGGCTCTCTGGTTTCTTTTTGAGACATAGTCTACGCCCCAGGCTGTAGTGCAGTGGTGCGATCTCGGCTCACTGCAACCTTTGCCTCCCGAGTTCAAGCAATTCTCCTCCCTCAGCCTCCCGAGTAGCCGAGACTACAGGCGCGTTCCACCACGCCGGGCTAATTTTTGTGTTCTTAGTAGACACAGGGTTTCACCATGTTGCTCAGGCTGGTCTTGAACTCCTGACCTTGTGATCCGCCCATCTCAGCCTCCCAAAGTGCGTGCTGGGATGATAGGCGTGAGCCACCACGCCTGGCCGGCTCTCTGGTTTAATAAAAATTGTAGAAAGAATCTTATCGAGATTCTTCATAAATGTTAATAGGGATTTTTATCAGTTTTAGTTGTAGTTTCCAATTTCTAAAAATGTTTAGGTAATTTCTTACACCTTTCAGAACCTAGCTCATGAGTGTTGAATAAATGCTTTCTCATGTCAATTCTTTGTATAGGCATTCTTTTCAGATCTATTAAACAAAAACCCTTCACAACAACAAAAAACAAAAACAAATACACGTTTCTTTTACTTGGAGCACTAGCTAATAGGAGGAAAAGATTCAGGTAAGGTAATTTACCTTCCCATATGAACTTAAAAGTTTAATGTGTCACTCTTCATCTAGGGTAACTGTATTTTGAAAGACAGACGCTAAGTGAACACAGGTGAATCAGTCTTTAATGGTGATGAAGTTTTTTACTATCGTAGAAACTTGCGATTCTTTTTCTTTTCAATAAGGAAAGGAGACCGCCAGGAGTGATTTGCCACTTGTTGCATGTTTGCCAACTTTGATTCATTAACTGAAGCCTCTTACTGATTCAGGAGATAAAAATGCGGGATGCCCAGTTAAATTTGAATTCAGATAAACACCAAAAAATTTAGTATATCCCAGATATTTCATTTTTAAAAGAACAAATGTGACCCATGCAATATTTGGGACATACTTATACTAAAACACTATTTGTATCTAAAATTCAAGTTTAACTGGGCATCCTATATTTTATCTAACAACCCTACTGTAAGCTAGCTGTGCGAAAGCTTGGTTTAGGTTGCTCTTAAATGCCTTTGGTTTTTTTTTTCCAAAAATAAGTAGTCTCAAAGTATTCGATTTCCCAGTAGTCAGAAGAACTCAATTCCGGTTCCGAAGCTTCTTCAATTAAAAAGGTGCTTCAAAAGAGAAGTCAATTCTGTGGGAGATACTTTCCCAAAAAGCTCGGGTTTGGGTCACTATACCGTGAACTACAAACCTCCGCAGGGGTAGGCCCGGGGCTGCCCGCCTGACACCGTGCTCGCCAGTGAGCAGGGGCCGGGCGCTACAGCCCCGGGCGGAGGCCTTGCAGGTTGTAGAGGTGGGGGCCCTCGGCCGACCTGCTTCGCTCCGTCTTTTCCAAGCTCGGTGGGGAAGACCAACTTCCTGAGCGGCCCTGCCCCCTCCAGATGCTGGACGCTCTTTTCCTCTCACCCCCCACTTCTTTCCCCGTGCGGGTCGGATGGAGAAGACGGCGCTCAGAGCACGCAGCGCCGGGAATTAACAGCGAGTTTTAAAATCTGGAGGTCGCAAGGTGTGCGACGCCTGCTGCTGTTCATTCCAGAGGGGCTTCTGCTGGAGGAGGAGGGGGCCCTCGACACCTAAGATGCAGAGGGCGGTTCGCTCTCTGGCTCCCGCTCTTTTTTTCTTTTCTTTTTCTTTTTTCTTTTTTTTTCTCTTCTTTTCTTTTTTCTTTTTCTTTCTTTTTCTTTTTTTTTTTTTGGTCGGAGGAAAGAAAACAGCCTTGCGCCCGGATGCGTAGAAAGCCGACAAGTGGAAACAAGGACACACCCTCCCGTGAGCCCGCCCCAGCTGGAGCCGCGGCGCGCTAAGCGAGCAGGCTGGGCGGGGAGACGCGGGGCGGGAGCGCCCACAGCTCGGAGCCGCCAGGCGCTGACGAGGAACCCGGCTGAGGGAGGATGCGCGGGTGACGCCTGCGGGAGCTGCGCGCCTGGGCGGGAGGATGCTCCCGAGGGGCCTCTGGCCGTGGCGCGCGCGGCTGCTGCCAACCCCTGGCATCTGGGGCCCAGCGCGCCCGTGGCCGCTGCCGCCGCCGCCCCAGGTAAGAGCGGGTGCGGGGCCGTGGGGTCCGGAGTAGGCGGGTGCAAAGTTTGCCTTGGACAACTTTGGCGGGAGCAAAAGCCGAGCGGCCGAGCAGTCGACTGCGTTTTGCTGGCTGCCGGGCTCCGCGCGCGGGGCGGTCCCGACAAGTGGTGGCCGGGCAGCCGACGTGGGTCACGGAGGCCAGGGCTGAGGTCAAGACTGCGGGCCCGCGAAAGGTGAAGCCAGAGCGCCGCGGCTGGGGGCGCCTCACCTGGGCCGAGATGGGGTGTGGGGACCACCAGACTTTGGCCTGGGAGCAGCAGAATAACCTGGGAGGCAGTTTCTGGGCTGCAGCCCCCGGGCAGGAGCAAGTTTCCAAAGCCGCTGCGCCGCGGGGCCGGTTCCCTCTCGGTGATCAGTGCGGGAGCCCCTAAGGAGCCCGAAAACGTTGAACCGGGCAGTGACCGTCCCGGGTGTGGACGGTCGCAGAAGAGTGAAATTTCCATCCTGAAATCTGGGAGCACCTCCCTTTCCCAGAGGGAAGAAAAACTAGCGTTTTGTTCAGACACCCGAGAGACGGGTGAATCATGAGTGTGGGCTGGTGAGTAACAGTTGGCCTGACACCGTTGTATTGTGGTCTGTGGAGAACCGTGGCTTGAAGGAGGAGGAGAGACTGAATGTGCACCAAAAAAGACAAGAGGGGGAAACTCGGAAACTTGAGTTTAACTAGGATTGCGATGGAGCCTGACAGGAGCCCGAGAGCGCAAACTCTGACCCAGATGAGGAAAGACGGCCTTTAAAAAAAGCCTTCAGGGTGTGTGGTGGGGGAGGGAGCTGTTTTCTGAGTTTTAGCTTGTTCCTCCCCTAGGCTGTTACATTAGTTTCAGATTGTTGAAGGTTTAAAAGCCAAAAGTAAGCAGTGTGATTCTCTTGTCACTTTCACTTCCTGTTTATTTTGTTCTTTTTTTTTCCCTTCCCCCCCTTTTCCTCCAACGGGCTCAGGGCTTCAGTTTCAATTGATGCAGGGAATATTAAAGTGCGGGTTTTTTTTTTCCTTTTCATTGAGTTTGTGACCAAAGGATTAAATGCATTTAGAAAATTAATTCCCGGAATGTTTGAAAGAGAATGAGGAAGGCCATGTTGTTACTACATGTAAGAAAAGGAGCAAACTCCCTAAAATGTAAAATGGTAGACTTATAAAGTCATTGGGGAGAAGGGGTTTTTATACTTTTAAAGATTGTTACTTTTACTGTAAGTGTTGCATTTCATAGTCAAAGATATACCAAACATTAAAACAACCCAATACAAGGAACCTCTTTCACACACCATTTTAAACACAGATTATTATTATTATTTTTTTTTTGGACGGAGTCTTGCACTGTTACCCAGACTGGAGTATAGTTGCGTGATCTCGGCTAACTGCAACTTCCGCCTCCTGGGTTCAAGCGATTCTCCTATTTCAGCCTCCCCAGTAGCTAGGATTACAGGCGCTCGCCACCACACCCGGCTAATTTCTGTATTTTTAGTAGAGACCGGGTTTCACCATGTTGGCCAGACTGGCTGGTCTCGAACTCCTGACCTTGTGATCCGGCCCCATCGGCCCCCCCAAAGTGCGGGGATTACAGGCGTGAGCCACCGCGACCAGCCCCAAGTGTTTTCTGTTAAGTCCGTTTAATACGTTGAGTAGCATTTTTATGGATCCCGCGACTCGCTGCTCTTTCTCAAATTATCAACTCCAATCCCTTTTCTCCATATTTCCCATCTGATGCTATCTAGGGTGGTGCCATTGCATACCTCAGCAGGAATGTGGATACCCTTTTAAAAGAAAATGGTACCATCGGGCTTGTTAGACCTAATAACAGGGAAACGGTAGTTAGGAATCATCGTAAGAAGCCTTATGTTTGAATGTTTCTAACTTGCAAATTTTTGTTTTAAGCCAACTGTCCAGCTATAACGACAATTTTCAGAACCCGAGAAGTGGAAATGCTGCTGCTTTATATGCAGCTTTTAAATTTTACCATGAGGAAACCGATAGAAATATTCTGGCTCTTTAGGAGTTTAACTAGGACTACGAAACCATTTTCTGCTAATCAAATTACCTGGCTATCCGGACATTTTCCATTCTAAGGTTTCACTCTTTTGTGGTTTTCCCACTTGTTATGAAATGTCCTGTGGCTAAAGGCAAGTATTATTTCTATATATTTTTCCCATAAACATTCAGACCCCTAGAGCCTGTGAAGCAGCTAGAAAAACTCGTTTGTGACCTGACAGCTCATAAAATCTTAGCTTGCAAGGACTTGTCATAAGCAGTATTTCAGATAAGTGTTCCCAACTATAATTGGTCTTTCTGAAGTTTTTCACACTTCTATGAGTGTGCCTTATAAGAGCATTTAATAACTTTGAAAAATACACAATTCTCATCCTTCATATTGTATGTGAGCAATTGTCTGCTAGTGTTTTCTGGGTGAGGGGAAAAAAACAGTTTGTTGACATGGATATACAGAGTTGTTTTTTAAAGAACACATTTAGTCTGAAGTGTAGTAGAGCAAGAACATATTGTATTATCTTTGGGCAAGGCATGGCCTGGTGGCCATAATCGCGTTCCGGTGGCAGCATCTCTGCTTGTCAGCACTCTAGCTGAGTGGTTGTCAGGGCAATCCATGGCTCCTGCTGATGTTTCTGTGCACAAGGACTCAGCTTTGAGTAACTGTGGTGCTTGGTGAATTACATCTAAACAGAAAGCCCTTGCTTAAATGTGCCTTTCTTAATTCAGGTTTTCTGCTACTTAGATTGAGAAACTCCCTGATACGATTTCATGTCCCCAGTACAGCATTTGAGTCCCTTCATAAGCTATGTTTAAAAATTTTTTACATCAAGCACTTTGCAGAGCAGCTTAAGTATCGAGTGTGCTTTTTTTAACTTCTAGAAACAAAGCATATGGATGTTTAAATTCCACCACAAGATGTCAATTTAGAAATTGTTTTCATCTTTTTAATTTAATGAACATATCGTTCTTGTTTGACATGTTCCTACTATCTCTTGTATTTGCAGTTGGTGCATTGTATTCTATTCTATAAAACTAGCTTCAGAGCCCTCTCCTGAGGAGAGCAATTGGTTGTGTGTTGGCGATTGTATTTACACTATGGAAAAGACATTGATGCTTTTATCTCAAAGTAATGTTAGACCAGCTTGTCTATTAAATATTAAATATTACCACCTTTAGAGCACTTAAGTATTAGTGTTTGGTGTTTTTTTTTTTTTTTTTGCTTTTTTGTTATTATGATTAAATGATATTAGTGCTGTTTTACAGCAAATTATAAGCTAGGAAATAATTTGTGTCTTGGCAGAGAGATATTTGTTGAATGAGGTACCTGTGAAACTAAGGTAGCAAACCTCAAGCTAAATATTGATTAATCTAACTAACATCTGCTATGTAAACTAAATGTGTTTGGGTCATGGAATAGAAGTGAGCAACTAATTTGATTGGTGTTAGGCTAGCAATGCGACACGTGAATGCCTGCCAACCTGGCCCTACCACCACTTAGCTCTGTGAACTTAGCCGAAGTCATTCAGTATATTTGGGCCTATTTTGTCACCTTCCCAAAACAAAGAGATATGTCTAACTGATCTTAAAAGTCCTTTTCATCCCTAAAATTGCTATTTTGTTGTTTTACCAGGGGAATATAAATATACCATTGAACAAAGTATTGTCAATGTCAGAATAGTCTTAATGATTGAAAAATTATCTTTTATGATCTTTGGCAGTCAATAGAGTGGTAGTTTTACTTAGTGGTTGTAATAACTGTTTTTCCTTTCTTTTATTTTATTTATTTATTTATTTATTTTTTGAGAGGGAGTCTCGCTCTGTCGCCCAGGCTGGAGTGCAGTGGCGCAATCTCGGCTCACTGCAAGCTCTGCCTCCCGGGTTCACACCAGTCTCCTGCCTCAGCCTCCCGAGTAGCTGGGACTGCAGGCACCCGCCACCTCGCCTGGCTAATTTTTTGTATTTTTAGTAGATACAGGGTTTCACCGTGTTAGCCAAGACGGTCTCGATCTCCTGACCTCGTGATCCGCCCTCCTTAGCCTCCCAAAGTGCTGGGATTACAGATGTGAGCCACCGTGCCTGGCCACTGTTTTTCCTTTCAAAAGAAATTGAAACTTGGCTGGGCACAGTGGCTCACGCCTGTAATCCTAGCACTTTGGGTGGCCAAGGCAGGAGGATCACTTGAGCCCACAGGGTTGAGACCAGCCTGGGCAACATAGTGAGACCTTGTCTCTACAAAAAAAAAAAAAAAAAAAAAACGAACAAACAAACAAAAAACACAAAAAATTAGCCAGGCATGGTGGTGTGTACCTGCCTGTAGTCCCAGTTACTTTAGGAGGCTGAGGTGGAAGGATCGCTTGAACCCATGAGGTTGAGGCTGCAGTGAACTGTGTTACACCATTGCACTTCAGCCTGGGCAACAAGAGCATGACCCTGTCTCAAAAAAAAAAAAAAAAATTGGCCGGGCGCGGTGGCTCAAGCCTGTAATCCCAGCACTTTGGGAGGCCGAGACGGGCGGATCACTAGGTCAGGAGATCGAGACCATCCTGGCTAACACGGTGAAACCCCGTCTCTACTAAAAAATACAAAAAACTAGCCGGGCGAGGTGGCGGGCGCCTGTAGTCCCAGCTACTCAGGAGGCTGAGACAGGAGAATAGCCCGAACCCGGGAGGCGGAGCTTTCAGTGAGCTGAGATCCGGCCACTGCACTCCAGCCTGGGCGACAGAGCGAGACTCCGTCTCAAAAAAAAAAAAAAAAAAAAAAAAAAATTTATTTGATGGGGTTCGCATATCATAATGAATTAGAGTAAGTCTCTCTCTAATGCTTCATTCTGTTATCAGTGTTTTTATCTGTGAATCTTATTCAGGATTATCTTCAGAACCCTAAAACCATTATATAATAGACCTCTTAGGTTATCCTACAAGTTATCAACCATTAGGTAATAAGCAAAACAGCATTATCTCCGCCATGTTCTAGAAGAATCTTTTTTAATCCCATTTACTTTAACAGTATTAATTTTCCTTTTTTTTAAAAAAAATACCAGCTCTCTGTTCGCTGAGCTGTGTATTTAATTTGTAGCACAGGATCCTTCACCCAAATGTTTTCACTGAATTTTCCACATTGGCATATACCTTTTAAAAAAGAGGTTGATGAAACACGGTAGTCAGTTAAAAGGTACCCATTAAGAGGACCCATGGAAGAAATTGCTGTCTGGTCTTAGTATTAGAATAGTTGGGTTTCTCCAGAGCAGATGCAGGGTACATTATACAGGCAGTGAAGAGTATAGGCAGTGGTGTTGTTATGCAATGGCTGTCAGAACGCTGAGGATCAGATTTTTGACCCACCTCTAACAAATGTGAAAGACCTATACCATGCATGTTATGTATTTACAGTACTCATAGTTTCATCTTCTCTACCTTCATTTTCCTCTAGTCATCACCCATTTTTCCAGAAGCATCTTTGAACGGGAAAAAAGTAATGCATAAATAAGGTTTTAAATAAAAATCAACTCTTTAATATTTTAACAAATATATTCTAAGTAGTTCATTGTGGAAGTGTGGCAGACCAGTCTCTTTCTTGTTCACTTTGTCTTTTTGCTGTTTTGCCCATCGAAGGTGCTCAATACATACTAATTGTGTTGCATGGCGTTGCTGTAAGAATCTAATTTTGATGCTATAGTTCTCTCTTAAAGAAAGGTGGTAGTACTGAACTCACTCTCCTCACTTATGGAAATAGATTCCTCTTTTCTTCCTGCTGCCCTCACCTGCTCTGAATCTTCCTATTTCCTTGCTACCTCATCCCCACCTGAGTTTAAATATAGTTTGCATCAACTACCAAGCCCTATAAATCCATTTGCTCTGAGAGTTTCCTGTTTCATAAACTTCCAAATGGTATTGATTTTACGTAATTTTTACCTTAATTACAGGCTCACCACAAGTATTGCAGACCAGGTTTGTATTTTGGCAGCTCTTTAGGGAATAGATTTCAGTTCAGGATTCACAATATTGATGAGAAATGATCTATGAAATCTACATGATAAACAAGATCTATTGAAGATAATTTTTTTGAATAGATTTGAGGGCAAGAAATAGGGAACAGTGAAAGAGAGGCAAGATACGGGCCTAGACTTGAAATGCATATAGCCGGCCGGGCGCAGTGTCTCACGCCTGTAATCCCAGTACTTTGGGAGGCCAAGGTGGGCAGATCACGAGGTCAGGAGATCGAGACCGTCTTGGCCAACATGGTGAAACCAAACCCGGTCTCTACTAAAATACAAAAAATTAACCAGCCCCCATGGTGGCACGTGCCTGTAATCCCAGCTACTTGGGAGGCGGAGGCAGGGGAATCTCTTGAACCCGAGAGGCGGAGGTTGCAGCGAGCTGAGATTGCACCACTGCACTCTAGCCTGGCGACAGAGCAAGACTCTGTATCAAAAAAAAAAAAAAAAGAAAATGCATATAGCCTGTAAGCAGAAATAAGAAATGACATAAAACATTGACCCTCATATCAAGAAACTGACAGGTTCGCAAAGCTTTGTTGTGGTAAACTTTAGAGAGGAAAATCTTGAAGGCTGGCAAGGGTCACCCCACAAATATGAGTTCTTCCTGAGGATCTTACAATATTTACTAGATTGAATAGATGATTAGGTCTGGTTTTTTCCTTTACTTTTATTTTTTTTAGGAAGTGCTGTGGGCCAGGCGTGGTGGCTCACGCCTGTAATCCCAGCATTTTGGGAGGCCGAGGCAGGTGGATCACCAGGTCAGCAGTTCAAGACCAGTCTGACCAATATGGTGAAACCCCATCTCTACTAAAAAATACAAAAAATTAGTTGGGTGCGGTGGCAGGCACCTGTAATCCGAGCTACTCGGGAGGCTGAGGCAGGAGAATTGGTTGAAGAGTAGATGGCTTTTTTGAGACACAAGGCAGAGGTTGCAGTGAGCCAATATGGTCCCATTGCACTGCTGCCTGGGCGACAGAGCGAGACTCTGTCTCGAAAAAAAAAAAAAATACTGTAGACACAGGTGGTATTATATTCAACTGCATATATAACTGTTTATAATGAATGCATTGCCCAAATCACATTTCTGGAACCTAAAGATGAATTTGCTTATTTTCAACCTCTTGGGCATAACAGTAAATAATGAATGCCCTGTTCCTGTACTGAGGAAGAAAGAAGGCATTATTCTTTTTGAAGAGTCCTTCTTGTTTTTTCTCTGACTCTGCGTGGTACTGTATGTATTCCTGTGGGGCTCTCTCCTTTGTTAGACATTTTGTTTGTTTTTGGAGATCAAGACTGTCTTGGCCAACATGGTGAAACCAAACCCGGTCTCTACTAAAATACAAAAAATTAGCCGGCCTTGGTGGTGGGATTATAGGCACAGTAGTGCCTCTCTCTCCCTTTACCCCTCTTCTTCACCCTCCTGACATCTACTCTTTTTTCAAGGCTGAGTTTCAGTAGCCAACCCCCACCTCCCCACTGACCCCTCTTCAGTTTTCATGAGGTCTCTTCAGATCTCTGAAGGCAGATTCAATTATACTTCGTTTTTCAGCACCACAATACTTACACAACTTACATCGTTTGACCACACATTATAGTTAGTTGTGCTTGTATGACTTTCCCACCTGGACTCTCAGCAATCTGTGGTCAGAACTGTTTCTTCTCCATCTGTGATCACCTCTGCCCTGGCACAGTAGGTACATAACGAATGAATGGGTAGATGACAAAAAGCAAAATAGTATATAAAGTTCCTTAATGATGTGTTCTGTTCAGGTTTTATCTTCACAATTTCCACTTCTCCACTTAATCTAGAGGGAAAACCTGAAGCATTCTTGTCTACTTTTGTGATATGAGCTTTGAATAATTGAAGATTTTTTAACAGCTAACAAAAAGAACCTTTATACATATTATATTTTCTATTAAAAGTTAACAGTAGTCTTTTTTTTTTTTTGGAGATGGAGTCTGGCTCTGTCTCCCAGACTGGAGTGCAGTGGCGAGATCTCGGCTCACTGCAAGCTCCACCTCCCGGATTCACGCCATTGTCCTGCCTCAGCCTCCCGAGTAGCTGGGACTACAGGTGCCTGCCACCATGCCCGGCGAATTTTTTGTATTTTTAGTAGAGATGGGGTTTCACCGTGTTAGCCAGGATGGTGTTGATCTCCTGACCTTGTGATCCACCTGCCTCGGCCTCCCAAAGTGCTGGGATTACAGGCCTGAGCCACTGCACCCAGCTGTGAACAGTAGTCTCAAATCATATTTTGATTAATTGTTTTATTTCAGATATACTTTCATATCAGGATTTTTAAAGGGCATAATTAACAAAATTTAACAAAACGTAAATTCTTGAAGGACTGACTGGCATATAAGTATTTTCTTGGCTATCTTTTTTTTTTGTTTTTTTTTTGTTTTTTGTTTTTTTTTTTTTTTTGAGACGGAGTCTCGCTCTGTCGCCCGGGCTGGAGTGCAGTGGTGCGATCTTGGCTTACTGCAAACTCTGCTTCCTGGGTTCAAGTGATTCTCCTGCGTCAGCCTCCCAAGTAGCTGGGATTACAGGTGCCCGCCACCACGCCCGGCTAATTTTTGTATTTTTAGTAGAGATGGGGTTTCCCCATGTTGGCCAGGCTGGTCTCGAACCCTTGACCTCAGGTGATTCGTCTGCCTCAGCCTCCCAAAGTGCTGGGATTACAGATGTGAGCCACCGCTCCCGGCCAGGTCTCTGTGTTACAGCAGCTCTGCCTGTGCCTTATCTTGTTCAGTGGCTGATCAGCCAACCAAAAGTTTCTAAATAGATTGAGACATTGTGAGATGAATGCTGTTGGAGGCTGTCAGGAAGCAATACTACAGAAGCTCCAAGAATGCTTATCCATGGTCAAACCTGAAATAGAAGAGGAGATGTAATGCATGTTATAGACCATAACATTTTGTCTCATGCTCTCTTGGCCTGCCACTCACCCATACTATTTCTGGTTAAAAATCCAGCTTTGACATCACTGCTTCCATAAATAGAGCCTTTCCTGATTACCTAGATGAAAATCATCTTTCCTTCTTCTATCTCCACATAGTGTTTATTCTTTTTACTGCTCATTTGGTACTTCTGTACTCCCTTGTATTAGGGCTTTTTGTGTATTGAGCTTACCAGCGTGCCTGCATGCCCCCATGTACCTTCTCTTTCTCTGTACATTGTAATCTCGAAGATCAAGTGCTGTATCTTTTATATCTTTGGGCATGTGTATCTTCGTATTTCTTATTCTGCTAAAACAGGTACTTGTCCTAGTGTTAAACTAATGAGGTATAAGGAGATAGCTGTCATTGTCTTTATGAGAAATGATGATGGTCTCCATCAGAGGTTGGTAAACTTTTCCGATAAAGGTCCAAATAGTAAACATTTTCACTGTTGGTGGCCTTTGGCCTCTGTCCGAACTACTCAGCTTTGACATTGTAGTGCAAAAGCAGCTATAAATAGTACATAAATGAATAAGCATAGTTTTGTTCCAATAAACTTTATTTTCAGAAATAGACAAGATTTGGCCCATAGGCTGTAGTTTTGGCCAGCCTCTGGTCTATAGACCCAATATCAAGATTTTGGAAGTACTAATACAGATGTTATGCTAGAGAACTAATTTAGATGTAGCAATCCCATATATGTGTAGTGGGATGAGATAAGTGAGTACGTTAATAAGGACCAATCATGAAGTCGTGATTATTGTACATGGACCTGGAATAACAGGAGTGGATACAATGGAAAAACAGGAGGAATGTAAAGATACGTAGAGATTTCAGCAGTTTTCTGTGTTAGCCTTATACCTAACCATGAGGCCACAATGCCTGGCAAGTATGAGAGAAGGAAGAGAATGGAAATGCTAGGACTAAGATGTGGAACGAATTCCTGTCTGAAGCCAAGGGAAGAATCAGAGTCAATAGTGAGTTGCATTTCCTATGGGAGAAGTGACATGATGGGTGAAAAAGAAAAGGCTTGGGTAAGGAACATTCAAGGCAGTGCATTGGCACAGGTGTTTATTCCAATAGGTTTATTTCTCTTTGGAATCATTAAACCATGGGTATCTTTCATCTAGCCCAATATTAGAACTCAGTATGTGTATGTTTTTCCTTCTTTTTCCTTCCCCAAACCATTTTTTAAGAAACAAATTTTGTATATCTTTCTTATTCAGAGTAAGCTATGCCGCTGAAACAAAGGACCCAATGATTAAAATTTATTTATTTATTTATTTATTTGAGACCAAGTCTCACTCTGTCACCCAGGCTGGAGTGCAGTGGTGCAATCTTGGCTCACTGCAACCTCTGCCTCCCAGGTTCAAGCAAATTTCCTGTCTCAACTTCCTGAGTAGCTGGGACTCCAGGCACATGCCACCCCGCCCAGCTAATTTTTGTATTTTTAGTAGAGACGGAGTTTCACCACATTGGTCGCCCTGGTCTCCAACTCCTGACCTCAGGTGATCCACCTGCCTTGGCCTCCCAAAATGCAGGGATTGCAGGCATGAGCCACCGCGCCCAGCTATTGTTAAAGCCAGTTTTTTCCCTCTTAGGAAATGGTTCTGCAATGAACTCTACAGGTCAAACAGTAGCTCTGCTCCACACAGTCATTCAGGAACAGCTGACCTGTTCCTTGTCATCTTCTACATGTGACTTCCAAAAGCAAAAGTGCACAGAGGATGTTTGAGTCTTGCAAGATGTTATGGCCTAGGCCTGGAGTGTTACATATCTTGTGTTTGTGTTCCATTGAACATTTTATTGAATATGTCACATGGCCACATTTAGCTTCAAGAAGGCTGAGATATGTAGTCCTGGCCAGGAACCACATTCTAGCTAAAACTTCATTACTGTGGGAAAAGGAAGAATGTATTCCAGCAGATGTTTAGTTATATCTGCCACAGTCCCCTTGTCCAGAAACAGGGTAGTTTTGTTTTGGGGGCCACTGAATTTCCAAGACACTATTGAGCCTCACTTATGAGTGTTCCTCAGCAATAGATATTTACGAGGAAACTTTATTTCTCTCTGAAAAACGTAAAAAGTAATTTGAGCTAGAACAGGAACATCTGACACCTTATTGGGTTCATTATAAGCTGCCCTCCAGGCTGTACCATAATAGAAAAGGATATAGTCTTGTACACTTACACACTAAGGAAGAGAGAGAAATACATTATAATGGTTAAATTAGAATTTGAGGCCAGAACTGAAGTTTATGCAATGACATCTGATAAGGAAGAAAATAAATATAGCTGAGAAAAGATGCTGACGATATGGTTTTAGGGAGGACTTACTTTAGAGGAATTCTGATGACTGATAGCTAAATGAACACTAATAAAAGTTATTAAAAGTATTATGCATATCTAGTATGTTTTAGTAGCATTTTATAGACGAGCTTGTTATAAATATGTTCTAAAAACAGGAAATCTTAGATATTTAGGATAGTTGAAAGATGTTAACTAGCTGTATCTTAGAATAAAATGTGTCTTAGTATGTAATATAACTGAGACTAATTCACGCTAGTTCAGGGTATATTTAGAAAGAGATTTATTAGCATGACATCCTATAATGAAGTCATGTTATTTACTTAATCACGTCACTTATATACATGGTTTTTTAATTTGTCAGATTTGGATGTCACTATTGATCAGTTTCAAATGCATAACTTTGAGATATTAGAAATGTTTAATGGCTTTTCATACTACTGCAATATAATTATTGTTTTATAGAATGAAATGGCTAGATTGCCATAGCTATATATATATTTCTTGAACTAGTCACTCTGTGTATTGTCTGTGGAACATTAGTAAGGCTTCAATTAATGAGTTGTCCGAAGTTATTTATACATATTTATAATATGTACATATATGTAGTATTGGAAGTATTTAATATTATTACTGATATAAACATTATGAACTGTACCTGTGCCCAGCAGTGTCGAAACATAAAATATCATTGTAGGTCCTGTGGAATTCTTTTTCTGGAGTCTTATTATTCTCATCCCACACTGCACCAGACTAATCTGGGCTTAGTAAGCACATATTAACCATTGCTTTAAGAGTATTAGCAACAGGCTGGGCACGGTGGTTCACGCCTGTAATCCCAGCATCTTGGGAGGCCGAGGCAGGCAGATCACAAGGTCAGGAGATCGAGACCATCCTGACCAACACTGTGAAACCCCATCTCTACTAAAAATACAAAAAAATTAGCTGGCCGTGGTGGCAGGCACCTGTAGTCCCCGCTACTCGGGAGGCTGAGTCAGGAAAATGGTGTGAACCCGGGAGGCGGAGCTTGCAGTGAGCGGAGATCATGCCACCACACTCCAGCCTGGGTAGCACAGCACGACTCTGTCTCAAAAAAAAAAAAAAAGAGTAATAGGAACAAAACTTATTTAGCAATGCTAAGAAAAGGTTGTTTCTCTTAATGGGGGCGAAAAGTATGTATAGGATGAGTGAGTCCTGGCTTGGTAGTTCTGTACACGGGATCTGGGAGTTTCCGTTGATCCACTCATGAATGATGGATTCTAGAAGCTAGTATGGCTCCTAACTAATTGAAGAGAAGTGTAGCATCTGATTACAGCAAGAAACAGTTCCATTTCATTATATTGGGATTGTCACATTGATTGTCAGACTGCATCAAGGGCATTGTGTTTTGTTACTGGGGCAGTACTTTACAAAGAACACTGATAAAGCTGGAGAGGGAGATGCATTCAGAAGATGATTAAGATATTGAGAGTTCTTTTAGGAGATGATTAAAAGGGCTGAATTTTTTCTTTTTTTTTCTTTTCTTTTTTTTTTGAGACAGAGTTTCGCTCTGTTGCTCAGGTTGGATTGCAGTCGCGCAATCTCAGCTCACTGCAACCTCCACCTCCCAGGTTCAAGTGATTCTCCTGCCTCAGCCTCCCAAGAAGCTGGGATTACAGGCACACCACCACCATGCCCGGCTAATTTTTGTGCTTTTAGTACAATCAGAGTTTTACCATGTTGGCCAAACTGGTGTTGAACTCCTGGCTCTGCCTCCCAAAATGCTGGGATTACAGGTATGAGCCACTGTGCCCGACTGGGGCTGCATATTTTTAATCTAGTGAAAAGGAAGCTAAGGAAAAGCAAAGATACTTGTATTCAAATATCTGAGATGGTATCATGTGAAAGAAGGTGTCATTCTGTGTTGCTTCTGAGCAAGGAAATTACTCCCAAGATAGAGCAGAATAGGTAGGCAGAGTTCAGCTCAGTTCAAGAAAATTTTTGTATCCATTCTGGCTGTTCCCTAATAGACTGCTTCTTGAAGTATAGGACTCCCATGTTTCTAAAAGAACTCAGGCAGAAGCTAAAGAAGCACTGGAAAAACTACCAACACAGCTAGAGCCTGGTGCTGGAGAAGCCATCTATATCTATGCAATAGGAGCCTGCGAAGTGAACACACCCGAACCAGGAAGCAAAATCTTTACCTCTGTCAGTGTCGCTCTAGTGTCCTCTAGTTTCCTCTTCAGTGCCAGTCAGCAAAGGAAAAATATTTAAAGGTCCCAGATCTGTTTTCACAGAGCAGTCAAAAAGGGAGAATTTGAGGACATATGCAAGACGTTAATAACCATCATATGAGGAATGAGGCAGCAGTTGTTGTGCAGTGCTTGAAGGTGGCAGCTGCACTCATGAGCACTGCCACGCTGGTCAGGCCAAGGAGGGATGGGAGACAGACCCAGACTGGTCAAGCACTGATAACAAAGTGCTCATTTTAAATACAGTGTTAGTGCCTAGAATAGAAATCAGGGAAGCAGCACTTGTTCCAGGGTCAGAGAATCCAACCCAAAGATGGATTGGGTAAGACAGAGAGATCCAAAAAAAGTATGAGACTTATAATTGCAGGAGAAGTTAGACTGAGTAGAAAGGAAGATGGGTAGATTATTGAGAAGCCAAAAAGTTTGCTTGAGTAGGGGCATTTGAGACTCATGGCTGCCCCAGGTCAGAATGGAAGCTGAGGTGATCTTGATCTCTAAGCTCCCTTTTATCTCTGATGTTCTCTGAGGTCCCTTGGGTACCCAGATTTGATATCCATCACAGTGTCAGAAACCACTGAGGTTTGGAGATTGATAAACTCAGATGCCTTGCTAAAATTAGCCTACCGCTGTTCATCCCTTGTTCTGCCTGCTCCTTACCATCTGCCTTCCCTGCCAAGGAAAAGCTTTGGCTTATTTATAGTGTACTAGTTAGTGAGAGTAATTTTGTTTTAGCTTTTTATTGATATATTATTAATCTTTCTGTAAAAGGTCGTTGGGGGTTAGATTGTTTGTTGTGAGGATTTGCCTGAAAGCAACACAAGTGTACTACTCATAACTGTTGTTCATTTGAGCTTAAGCTTGGCTGCTGTACTGACAGGTTATAGTCCATCTTGGCATATGAAATTCACTTTATAACGAATCCAGCCAGATTCATTTAATTAGATTATTCAATTTAGTGGAATTGTGCTGCCATTTAATTAGTGGAGTCTGAATTTGTGCCAGTGACTAAGCATTGTAATCAACAGTTGTTATGCCTGCAATTATGTGAAAAAGATACCAAAGTCTAACCTCTCTTGGAGAGAAAATATACTACCTTAATGTATCTTTCACACTAAATTAGGATGAAATATCTCAATATTTATAGTTATCCCATTTATGTAAGGCATTAGAAAAAGGTCATTTCATAAGTATAGCAGTGACCATTAAAATTATTGATATAATAGTTATGTATAATATAATAGTTAGCATAGTAATGTTCTTGGTTTTGAATGTTTTAGAACAGCTTTGTAGTCTGTGCTAGTCATACTACTGTGCTAGTCACACTACTTTCCTGGGAACCTTTTCACTCTTATCTACCTGGTTTAGTCTAATTGGCCATCTTAGTCCAATCTGACCTTCATTCAACTGACCACCTGACCCAGAAATTTAGAATTAAGTCGAGGATTCTTTTTCTTTTTTTTTTTTTCCGAGACGGAGTCTCGCTGTGTCGCCCAGGCTGGAGTGCAGTGGCCGGATCTCAGCTCACTGCAAGCTCTGCCTCCCGGGTTTTTACGCCATTCTTCTGCCTCAGCCTCCCGAGTAGCCGGGACTACAGGCACCCGCCACCTCGCCCGGCTAGTTTTTTGTATTTTTTAGTAGAGACGGGGTTTCACCGTGTTAGCCAGGATGGTCTCGAACTCCTGACCTCGTGATCCGCCCGTCTCGGCCTCCCAAAGTGCTGGGATTACAGGCTTGAGCCACCGCGCCCGGCCAAGTCGAGGATTCTTACCTCTGCTGGCTGCTCTTTTGAATAGTGGAGTTGTACTTTGGTACCTTTGGTGTTGACGATTTTCTACCATGTGGACCAAGAAGCAGTAACAATTGATTTTATAGTAATAAGCAGAATGATGCTGACAGGCAGACAGGAGGAGACAAAATGTGGATCAAGAGGACTTCCCAACCTCAATATAACACTCCAGTTCCTGATCCTGAGTCCATTCCTGAGGCTTAACTAAATCCTTCTGTGTAGCCTCCATAAGAGATATTCCTAAGTCCTCAGAGTAAATTTCCATTTTTACTTATGGTAAGTCAAGTAGGTATTTGTTTCCTTCATCCAAATAGCAAATATATATGAAGTGATCATTCAAACTTATCAGAAAAACATTAAGAAATGGGTAAAAGACATGAGTGGTTTTCAGAACAGGGAACAAAAATGTAAATAAACCTGAAAAGTGGTCAGCCTCACTGATAGTCAAAAAATGCAAAAACAATAGTAGAAAAAGATAACATTTGCTTTTTTTTTTTTTTGGCCTGTCAAATTGCCAAAGAGAAACAAAAAACTCAAAGCGTAAAGCATGGCATGATACGGGAACTCTTTTGGGTTGCTAGTGAGAGTGTAAAGTGATTGTATAATTCGTGGTCCAACAGGAAACAGATGGCCTACTGAGATTAGGATAATTAGAGGGAAGTTTATACACAAAGGATTATTCACAGAGATGTGGGCACAAGGGAACCACTAGGGATGGTATACTAACCTTGGACTAGTATTGATGGGGGCGACAAGATGAAGGGGTTGTGGACCACAACCCTGTGTCAAGGGCCAAGCCAGACACTCAGAAATTCTTTATTTTCTTTCTTGTTTTTTTTGATATGGAGTCTCACTTTGTCATCCAGGCTGGAGTGCAGTGGGGCGATCTCGGCTCACTGCAACCTCTGCCTCCCAGGTTCAAGTGATCCTCCCGCCTCAGCCTCCTGAGTAGCTGGGATTACAATCATGTGCCACCACACCCAGCTAATTTTTGTACTTTTAGTAGAGCCAGGGTTTCACCACGTAGGCCAGGCTGGTCTGGAACTTCTGACCTCAAGTGATCTGCCTGCCTCAGCCTCCCAAAGTGCTGGGGTTACAGGCATGAGCCACCACACCCAGCCAGAAATTATTTCTTTATGGTTCCCTTAATCATGAACTTTGTAATATTCATTAAAACTGAAATGGAAAAATCCTCAGTCCAGGTTAAAACTTCAGGTGCTTTATTCAATCATTTTTAATGACAGAGCTAATTTTTTCAAAGTCAATCCTGTGTAGTTTTTAATACCAGCAGCTTTTGAAGTCAGCACTCCTTTTGTTTCATTAATAATATTTGTAAAACAAGGCTGGGCACAGTGGCTCATGCTTGTAATCCCAGCACTTTGGGAGGCCGAGGCGGGCAGATCACAAAGTCAGGAGATCGAGACCATCCTGGCTAATGCGGTGAAACGCCATCTCTACTAAAAATGCAAAAAATTAGCTGGGCATGGTGGTGGGCGCCTGTAGTCCCAGCTACTTGGGAGGCTGAGGCAGGAGAATGGCGTGAACCAGGAGGCGGAGCTTGGAGTGAACCGAGATCGCACCACTGCACTCCAGCCTGGGTGACAGAACGAGACTATGTCTCAAAAAATAGTAATAATAATAATATTATATGGAAAACAATAGTTAATGCTGAGCATGTGCCACACGATATCATGAGCTTTGTCTCACTCAATCCCCCTCACTTCTGGGAGTCCTAGGAAATAGGTACTGATATTACCCTGTATTTACTGATCGGCTGATAAAGCAACTAAGGCTCAGACCCAGCCTGTCCCCTGACTTAATTGAAGAAGAGTTTTGAATATTGCTAAAACTTGATCGTTTCATAGCCTAAAATGGGTACTTGAATTCTTTAAGAGCTATGAGATTAAATATTAAAAGGGACCACAAAAATGACCTAGCCACATCAGTTTTATGTGGAAAACTTCTATTAATTAAAAGAGAGTTTAATTCTTTGCATAGTCAGATGTCAAGTATGACTTCAAATAATCCAAGAATATTGGGCAAGGAACTTCAAAAGACAGTTTGGCTCAGTATCATATCTGTAGCAAAATGAGAGTTTAGTACATAGCTATCTCTTTTGTTGCTTAAAACCAATCTCTCCTCCCTCCACACACACAAAATCCAGTATCTTAAATTTTAAAGTTATTCTCCTAAGTGCTCATAAACCAATATATAGGAATATAGTTTGTGACATCTCAATGGTTGGTTGATGTATGAAAATTTGATAACTCATTAAAAATAACTTCTTACGAAGTATTTTCTGTACATACAATCTCATAGAATTTCTACATGGCCTTGACATACATCTTACATAGATGGGAAAATTGAGGCCCAGAAAGATTAAATAAATGTTTCACACAGTAGGTAGTGGAGCCAGGACTTAAGTCCAAGTCTTCATAATGAATCTCATACTTTTTTTTTTTTTTTTTTTTTTGAGACAGGGATTTATTCTGTTACCCAGGCTGGAGTCGAGAGATACTATCATGGCTTACTTAACTTACTGCAGCCTCAACCTCCTGGGCTCAAGCAGTCCTCCTGCCTCAGCCTCCCAGATAGCTGGGACTACATGTGTGCACTACCATGCCTGGCCAATTTTTTTTTTTTAAATATTTTATAGAGACAAGGTCTCACTGTGTTCCCAGGCTGGTCTTGAACTCCTGGCGCAAGCGCTCCTCCTGCCTCAGCCTCCCAAAGAATCTCATGCTTTCAAAAAACGACATTGCCCTATTTTTCTCCTCTCTCTCTTTTGAAGCACAGAAATAGACATGGGCAAACTGAAGATAAACCCTATGAAGGAAATCCCCTTAATTCCTGGATGATAAAAATGAACAAGTCACAAGAAAAATCAGCTTGAAGTTTGAAAGTACCAGGACTTTTATGTCTTACTTTCCTTCTGTTTGCATAACCATATCCTGTTCACTGGAGTTCTGGCTCCAGTATTCCTTCACACTTGCTTCCACTGCCTTGGTTGTCAGTGACACACTATACAGAGCATTGGTTTTTCCCATGATTTGTTACTTCTGTTAGACTAGACATTCTCTGAGGTCAGGGACCATGTGTGATACTTCTGTTTTCTACTTTAAAATGTATGGTTGTGGATTTGAAACTCAAAGTGTATGGGTTGATTTCTTTTTCCTCCATAGCATATTTTAGTTGTTGAGACTCTGATTAAAACCTCACTTTTTTTTTTTTTAGACGGAGTCTCGCTCTGTCGCCAGGCTGGAGTGCAGTGGCACAATCTTGGCTCACTGTTGTATCCTCCCCTTCCCAGGTTCAAGTGATTTTCCTGCTTCAGCCTCCTAAGTAGCTGAGACTACAGGCGCCAGCCACCACGCCCAGCTAATTTTTGTGTTTTTAGTAGAGACAGGGTTTCACCATGTTGGCCAGGATGATCTCGATCTCTTCACCTTGTGATCCACCCATCTCGGCCTCCCAAAGTGTAAACCTCACACTTAAAGCAAAGCAGGACCACCACGTAGCATTAGGCAGGTTTTGCACTTAATCTAGGGTGCTACATGTAAGACATGGCATTTGCATTGTGGATAGGTAAATTTATTATGCTTTTCTGGCAAATGATCATGAATGTATCGAGGAAAGGAAGCCAACTTTTAAATTCACTCAAAGACACCTAAGGATCAGTGCAAAAATCCTGACCACTGCCACATAGAAAAGAGCTGTATGTTATTGCCAACTTTAAATTTATCCAGAGAATGAGTCAGAATAAAAATGAGATTTAAAGTCTGACTGACAATAGCAGTTATATTAAAGAAGAAATAATGAACCAAATCCCCCAAAATGAACATGAAACATTTATTTATTTATTTTTATTATACTTTAAGTTCTAGGGCACATGTGCACAATGTGCAGGTTTGTTACATAGGTATACATGTGCCATGTTGGTTTGCTATCCCTCCCCCTCCCCCCACCCCATGACAGGCCCCAAAGTGTGGTGTTCCCCTCTCTGTGTTCAAGTGTTCTCATTGTTCATTTCCCACCTATGAGTGAGAACATGTGGTGTTTGGTTTTCTGTCCTTGTGATAGTTTGCTCAGCATGATGATTTCCAGCTGCATCCATGTCCCTGCAAAGGACATGAACTCATCCTTTTTTATGGCGGCATAGTATTCCATGGTGTATATGTGCCACATTTTCTTAATCCAGTCTATCATTGATGGACATTTGGGTTAGTTCCAAGTCTTTGCTATTGTGAATAGTGCCACAGTAAACATACGTGTGCATGTGTCTTTACAGTAGCATGATTTATAATCCTTTGGGTATATACCCAGTAATGGGATTGCTGGGTCAAATGGTATTTCTAGTTCTAGATCCTTGAGGAATCGCCACGCTGTCTTCCACAATGGCTGAACTAATTTATACCCCCACCAACAGTGTAAAAGCGTTCCTGTTTCTCCACATCCTCTCCAGCATCTGTTGTTTCCTGACTTTTTAATTATTGCCATTCTAACCGGTGTGAGATGGTATCTCATTGTGGTTTTGATTTGCGTTTCTCTGATGACCACTGATGATGAGCATTTTTTCATGTGTCTGTTGGCTGCATAAATGTCTTCTTTTGAGAAGTGTCTGTTCATATTCTTCCCTATTTTTTGATGGGGTTGTTTTTTTCTTGTACATTTGTTTAAGTTCTTTGTAGATTCTGGATATTAGCCCTTTGTCAGATGGGTAAATTGTGAGAATTTTCTCCCATTCTGTAGGTCGCCTGTTCACTCTGATGGTAGTTTCTTTTGCTGTGCAGAAGCTCTTGAGTTTAATTAGATCCCATTTCTCTATTTTGGCTTTTGTTGTCATCCCTTTTGGTGTTTTAGTCATGAAGTCCTTGCCCATGCCTGTGTCGTGAATCGTATTGCCTAGGTTTTCTTCTAGGGTTTTAATGGGTTTAGGTCTGACATTTAAGTCTTCAATTCATCTTGAATTAATTTTTATATAAGGTGTAAGAAAGGGATCCAGTTTCAGCTTTCTACATATGGCTAACTAGTTTTCCCAGCACCATTTATTAAATAGGGAATCCTTTCCCCATTTTTTGTTTTTGTCAGGTTTGTCAAAGATCAGATGGTTGTAGATGTGTGGTGTTATTTCTGAGGCCTCTGTTCTGTTCCATTGGTGTGTATATCTGTTTTGGTACCAATACCATGCTGTTTTAGTTACTGTAGCCTTGTAGTATAGTTTGAAGTCAGGTAGCATGATGCCTTCAGCTTTGTTATTTTGGCTTACGGTTGTCTTGGCAATGTGGACTCTTTTGTGGTTCCATATGAACTTCAAAGTAGTTTTTTCCAATTCTGTGAAGCAAGTCATTAGTAGCTTGATGGGGATGGCATTGAATCTATAAATTACCTTGGGTGGTATGGCCATTTTCATGATATTGATTCTTTCTATCCATAAGCATGGAATGTTCTTCCATTTGTTTGTGTCCTCTTTTATTTTGTTGAGCAGTGGTTTGTAGTTCTCCTTGAAGAGGTCCTTCACATCCCTTCTAAGTTGGATTCCTAGGTATTTGATTCTCTTAGTAGCAATTGTGAATGGAAGTTCACTCATGATTTGGCTGTTTGTCTATTATTGGTGTATAGGAATGCTTGTGATTTTTGCACATTGATTTTGTATCCTGAGAGTTTGCTGAAGTTGCTTATCAGCTTAGGAGATTTTGGGCTGAGATGATGGGGTTTTCTAAATATACAGTCGTCTCATCTGCAAACAGGAACAATGTGACTTCCTCTTTTCCTAATTGAATACCCTTTATTTCTTTCTCTTGCCTGATGGCCCTGGCCAGAACTTCCAACACTATGTTGAATAGGAGTGGTGAGAGAGGGCATCCCTGTCTTGTGCCAATTTTCAAAGGGAACGCTTCCAGTTTTTACCCATTCAGTATGATACTGGCTGTGGGTTTGTCATAAATAGCTCTTATTATTTTGAGGTATGTTCCATTAATACCTAGTTTATTGAAAGTTTTTAGCATGAAGGGCTGTTGAATTTTATTGAAGGCCTTCTCTGCATCTGTTGAGGATAATCATGTGGTTTTTGTGGTTGGTTCTGTTTATGTGATGGATTAAGTTTATTGATTTGCGTGTATTGAACCAGCCTTGCATCCCAGGGATGAAGCCGACTTGATCATTGTGAATAAGCTTTTAGATGTGCTGCTGGATTTGGTTTGCCAGTATTTTATTGAGGACTTTTGCGTCGATGTTCATCAGGGATATTGGTCTAAAATTCTCTTTTTTTGTTGTGTCTCTGCCAGGTTTTGGTATCAGGATGATGCTGGCTTCATACAATGAGTTAGGGAGGATTCCTTCTTTTTCTATTGATTGGAATCATTTCAGAAGGAATGGTACCAGCTCTTCTTTGTACCTCTGGTAGAATTCAGCTGTGAATCCATCTGGTCCTGGACTTTGGTTGGTAGGCTATTAATTATTGCCTCAGTTTCAGAGCCTGTTATTGGTCTATTCAGAGATTCAACTGATTCCTGGTTTAGTCTTGGGAGGGTGTATGTGTCCAGCAATTTATGCATATCTTCTAGATTTTCTAGTTTATTTGCATAGAGGTGTTTATAGTATTCTCTGATGGTAGTTTGTATTTCTGTGGGATCAGTGGTGATATCCCCTTTATCATTTTTTATTGCGTCTACTTGATTCTTTTCTTCTTTTTTAGTCTTGCTAGCAGTCTATCAATTTTGTTGATCTTTTCAAAAAACTAGCCCCTGGATTCATTGATTTCTTTTGAAGGGTTTTTTGTGCCTCTGTCTCCTTCAGTTCTGCTCTGATCTTAGTTATTTCTTGCCTTCTGGGAGCTTTTGAATTTGTTTGCTCTTGCTTCTCTAGTTCTTTTAATTGTGATGTTAGGGTGTCAATTTTAGATCTTTCCTGCTTTCTCTTGTGGGCATTTAGTGCTATAAATTTCCCTCCACACACTGCTTTAAATGTGTCCCAGAGATTCTGGTACGTTGTGTCTTGGTTCTCATTGGTTTCAAAGAACATCTTTATTTCTGCCTTCATTTCAGTATTTACCCAGTAGTCATTCAGGAGCAGGTTGTTCAGTTTCCATGTGGTTGTGCAGTTTTGAATGAGTTTCTTAATCCTGAGTTCTAATTTGTTTGCACTGTGGTCTGAGAAACAGTTTGTTGTGATTTCTGTTCTTTTACATTTGCTGAGGAGTGCTTTACTTCCAACTGTGGTCAATGTTGGAATAAGCGTGATGTGGTGCTGAGAAGAATGTATATTCTGTTGATTTGGGGTGGAGTTCTGTAGATGTCTATTAGGTCTGCTTGGTCCAGAACTGAGTTCAAGTCCTGGATATCCTTGTTAATCTTCTGGCTTCTTGATCTAATATTGGCAGTGGGGTATTAAAGTCTCCCACTTTTATTGTGTGGGAGTCTTAAGTCTCTTTGTAGGTCTGTAAGAACTTGCTTTACAGATCTGGGTGCTCCTGTATTGGGTGCATATATATTTAGGATAGTTAGCTCTTCTTGTTCAATTGATTCCTTTACCATTATGTAATGGCCTTCTTTGTCTCTTTTGATCTTTTGTTGGTTTAAAGTCTGTTTTATCAGAGACTAGGATTGCAATCCCTGCTTTTTTCCTGCTTTCCATTTGCTTGGTAGATCTCCTTCCATCCCTTTTATTTTGAGCCTATGTGTGTCTCTGCACATGAGATGGGTCTCCTGAATACAGCACACTGATGGGTCTTGAGTCTTTATCCAGTTTGCCAGTCTGTGTCTTTTAATTGGGGCATTTAGCCTACTTACATTTAAGGTTAATATTGTTATGTGTGAATTTGATCCTGTCATTATGATGTTAGCTGGTTTTTTTACCCATTAGTTGATGCAGTTTCTTCCTAGCATTGAAGATCTTTACAATTTGGCATGTTTTTGCAGTAGCTGGTACTGGTTGTTTCTTTCCATGTTTAGTGCTTCCTTCAGGAGCTCTTTTAAGGCAGGCATGGTAGTGACAGAATCTCTCAGCATTTGCTTGTGTGTAAAGGATTTTATTTCTCCTTCACTTATGAAGCTTAGTTTGGCTGGATATGAAATTCTGGGTTGAAAATTCTTTTTTTTTTTTTTTTTTTTTTTTTTTTTGAGACGGAGTCTCGCTCTGCCGCCCAGGCTGGAGTGCAGTGGCCGGATCTCAGCTCACTGCAAGCTCCGCCTCCCGGGTTCACGCCATTCTCCTGCCTCAGCCTCCCGAGTAGCTGGGACTACAGGCGCCCGCCACCTCGCCCGGCTAGTTTTCTGTATTTTTTAGTAGAGATGGGGTTTCACCGTGTCGGCCAGGATGGTCTCGATCTCCTGACCTCGTGATCCGCCCGTCTCGGCCTCCCAAAGTGCTGGGATTACAGGCTTGAGCCACCGCGCCTGGCCAGAAAATTCTTTTCTTTAAGAATGTTGAATATTGGCCCCCACTCTCTTCTGGGTTGTAGAGTTTCTGCTGAGAGATCCACTGTTAGTCTGATGGGCTTCCCTTTGTGGGAAGTTGCTTATCAGCTTAGGAGATTTTGGGCTTAGCTGGCCTTAGCATTTTTTCCTTCATTTCAAGCTTGGTGAATCTGACAATTATGTGTCTTGGGGTTGCTCTTCTCGAGGAGTATCTTTGGGGTATTCTCTGTATTTCCTGAATTTGAATATTGGCCTGCCTTGCTAGGTTGGGGAAGTTCTCCTGGATAATATCCTGAAGAGTGTTTTCCACCTTGGTTCCATTCTCCCCGTCACTTTCAGGTACACCAATCAAATGTAGGTTTGGTCTTTTCCCATAGTCCCATATTTCTTGGAGGCTTTGTTCATTTCTTTTTACCCTTTTTTCTCTATACTTCTTTTCTCACTTTATTTCATTAATTTGATCTTCCATCACTGATACCCTTTCTTCCACTTGATTGAATTGGTTATTGAAGCTTGTGCATATGTCACATAGTTCTTGTGCCATGGTTTTCAGCTCCATCAGGTCATTTAAGGTCTTCTATACCCTGTTTATTCTAGTTAGCCATTCGTCTAATCTTTTTTCAAGGTTTTTAGCTTCCTTGCGATGGGTTTGAACATCCTCCTTTAGCTCGGAGAAGTTTGTTATTACTGACTTCCCGAAGCCTACTTCTGTCAGCTTGTCGAAGTCATTCTCTATCCAGCTTTGTTCCATTGCTGGCGAGGAGCTGTGATCCTTTGGAGGAGCAGAGGTGCTCTGATTTTTAGAATTTTCAGCTTTTCTGCTCTGGTTTCTCCCTATCTTTGTGGTTTCATTTACCTTTGGTCTTTGATGTTGGTGACCTACAGATGGGGTTTTGGTGCGGATGTCCTTTTTATTGATGTTGATGCTATTCCTTTCTGTTTGTTAGTTTTCCTTCTGACAGTCAGGTTCCTCAGCTGCAGGTCTGTTGGAGTTTGCCAGAGGTCCACTTCAGACCCTGTTTGCCTGGTATCACCGCCAGAGGCTGCAGAACAGCAAATATTGCTGCCTGATCCTTCCTCTGGAAGCTTCGTCCCAGAGGGGCAGCTGCCTATATGAGGTGTCAGTCGGCCCCTACTGGGAGGTGTCTCCCAGTTAGGCTACACAGGGGTCAGGGACCCACTTGAGGAGGCAGTCTGTCCTTTCTCCGAGCCCAAACACCGTGCTAGGAGAACCACTGCTCTCTTCAGAGCTGTCAGACAGGGATGTTTAAGTCTGCAGAAGTTTTTGCTGCCTTTTGTTCAGCTATGTCCTGCCCCCAGAGGTGGAGTCTACAGATGCCGAAGGCCTTGCTGAGCTACGGTGGGCTCCACCCAGTTGAGTTTCCTGGGCTGCTTTGTTTACCTATTCAAGCCTCAGCAATGGTGGACACCCTTCCCCCTGCAAGGCTGCTATCTCGAAGGTTGATGTCAGACTGCTGCGCTAGCAGTGAGCAAGGCTCCGTGGGCACGGGACCCACCAGCCCAGGCGTGGGATATAAACTCCTGGTGTGCCGTTTGCTAGGACTGTTGGAAAAGTGCAGTATTTGGGCGGAAGTGTCCCGTTTTTCCAGGTACCATCTGTCCTGGCTTCCCTTGACTAGGAAAGGGAAATCCCCTGACCCTTTGTGCTTCCTGGGTGAGGCAGTGCCCCGCCCTGCGTTGGCTCGCCGTCTGTGGGCTGCACCCACTGTCCAACCAGTCACAATGAGATGAGCCAGGTACCTCAGTTGGAAATGCAGAAATCACCCATCTTCTGCGCCAGTCACACTGGGAGTTGCAGACCAGAGATGTTCCTGTTTGGCCATCTTGGAACAGAAATCCAAAAAACTTTTTAAAAAAAATTACTTGTACAGATTTGAAACAAGTTTATAGGAAATGAGAATATCTTTAAAAAAAAAAAAAAAGGGTTGTAGATTTTAGTAAGAAACAACCATAAAATAACTAATTTATAAAACTGTTTTAAGTGTTGCATGAGTAGGCCGGGCGCGGTGGCTCAAGCCTGTAATCCCAGCACTTTGGGAGGCCGAGACGGGCGGATCACGAGGTCAGGAGATCGAGACCATCCTGGCTGACACGGTGAAACCCCGTCTCTACTAAAAAATACAAAAAAATAGCCGGGCGAGGTGGCAGCGCCTGTAGTCCCAGCTACTTGGGAGGCTGAGGCAGGAGAATGGCGTGAACCCGGGAGGCGGAGCTTGCAGTGAGCTGAGATCCGGCCACTGCACTCCAGCCTGGGCGGCAGAGCGAGACTCCGTCTCAAAAAAAAAAAAAAAAAAAAAAAAAAGTGTTGCATGAGTATTGAGATCAAAATCTTAACTTTTTCTAAGAAATAGACTCATAAAAATAAGAGATACAAGCCTTTCCTGGAAGCTTTGTAAATGAATTCAAAAGTCTTTTTGCAGATGTTGTAAGTAATAATTGGACTGTCTTATTGCACTGAAAAAAACAAGTCAAAATGAAAACTTGATAGCTATTTCATAGATTTGAAATAATTAGAAGCAAAATTCTAAGTGGTTAGTAACTATAATATAATTTAAAATACAGAAACTTAGAACATTGCATTAAGTATCTAATGGACAGAGCTAAAAAGATTCATTTGTTTCTCTTTTAAGGAGTTAGTTTTAACTACTTAGTTTCGCAGTAGCCTTTATCTTCACAACTGTAGAAGCCAAAATAAAATTTTGTGGTGTCCTCTTCACATTAGTGTCCTAACTGAAGGGCAAGGTAGGATTGTGGCTGAACTGTCAAGACTGTATCTTTAACAGTGTGCCATCTCTTTCTCATTGTTTAAAAATATTCATGCTGAAGGATGACACACTGAAGTGAGGGTGAAATTTTGCAACCAATAGATGTGTTTCTCATTTTGTGGTGGTGATGCAAATCGTCAGGTAACTCATTCTGTGTCCTTGGGCAGCAACCGAG
This sequence comes from Macaca nemestrina, assembly GCF_043159975.1. Taxonomy (NCBI): domain Eukaryota; kingdom Metazoa; phylum Chordata; class Mammalia; order Primates; family Cercopithecidae; genus Macaca; species Macaca nemestrina. Next base: position 79,510,080 of record NC_092127.1, on the reverse strand, counting down.
AAATTGCTGTGTGACTGCAATGAGAATGAGCTCGGTATTTGAGTCACTGGATTCAGTTGCATCTTACTCTGTGCCAGCTAATCTGACATTTCAGTGTTCCTGTGGAAATTCTGATGTTTGCATTCTGATGCTAAAACCGTCAGCTTTTAGCAAAGTTTGATATTGGAAATGGCTAATATCATTTGAAAAAGAATTTTGTTTTACTGCCACTGCCACCCCCCCAAATTGAAGATTTCATCTGCTATTTTATCTCTTATGAAGGGTTACATTTCTTAGTTCAGTATCAGCGAAAATTTCTCTCCTGAAAAACTGACATCTTTCTTTTAGATAAGGAGTGTAAATAAGTCAGCCTGACCTTTTTCACTGTCATGTGGATCAAGAAGACAGGGCCAAGTTTTATGCTTCACTCTGATAGCTCTCCATAGTCTACACCATCAAATCTTGGCTTTTGTTTTCAGTTCTGGTAAATCCGTATTTTTCTGGGGAGTAAATTGGATATAAAGAATGATTGATAAAAAGGCAGTATAATAAAATTTTTCATATAACCTGGTAAACCATTTTTGAAATTCATTGGTAAAAGAATAGATAGAACAGTCTAGAAAATTCTGAAAAAGAAATAATGAGAAGGGACTTGTCCTAACAGATGTCATTAAGGCAACCATAATTAACACAGGGCACAGGGCAGCATTTAATATATTGTGCTTTTTGAAATTACTTTTGTGTAACTATGTTGGCATCCTTCTGATAGTCCTGCAAGTGAGAGCTACCGGTGCCGTTACAGATCTCTTTGTAAGGTAGAACCTGAAGTATAAGGTCTTTACTCAGTTCTTTTGCCTCAAGGTGCAGGCTATGCCTGGCCCAGCAGTTCCTCCTTGTGTGAATGAGTAGGGTGGACATTCCCAGAGAACCCTGTTTGCCAGAAGACGGGGCAGAACTAGTTTGACTGCTTGGTGTAGCTCATTATCTATACTCTGGCATTTATCTCCCCTCTAAGAATAACTTTCCAGGGAGTTTACCGAAACCTTGGTTTACTCTAACCCAGGAAGTTCTTGCTGTCTCTCTACAGACATGAATCCTGTGCTGGATACTTCAGCCTTCACCCCACTTACTTTAGAGCAGTAGAGAAAGCCCTTAGGTTTAGGGATTTCGGCAGAATCCTATAAATAACATTCATTTTAGTTGCCATCCCCTGTGCTGGGATGTGGAAACGGAGACACAGAGACAGATTGTTTTATTGAATTGAGTCTCTTCAGTAGTCACACAAATGCCTGGGTAAGCTTTAATTGCAGCTTACTGAAATCAGCGTATTTCTGGTGGTGGTTTTTTTTTTTTTTTTCCCCCTCTCTTCTTCCTTTTAGATGTGACCAGTAGGATCTATGAGAGGAGGGATTACGTCCTGTTGACTGTTGTATCCTCAGGGGCTGGCAGGGTGCCTGGCACAGAGTGAGTGCTCTGTACATGCTATTCACCTGACTGACTGTTGTCCATCTGCCTGACCGTTGTCCATCTGCCTGACCATGCGGGAATCCTCACAGTTCTTTCTCAGACGTGGCCGTTATTTAGCACTGCCTTATCATATCTTAGATAAGAATGCTAGGAACATCTTGTGTTTCTTTCCTCTAGTTGATGCAGATCCAAAAAATTACCATCAACCAATTTGTCTAGTGGTAAGCTCTCTACGTTGTTCCTTTTTTTAACTAGGGAGGAATATTCCTCAGTTTAGACAAATTCCTATCAATTATCTGTTTCGTTTTTGTTATTTTGTGAGAAAGACATACTCTTAAAAGTTGACATTTTTAAAGGCCATTAGAATTATGCTAGAAATAATAAATCCTTATTTTTCTTAATTCTGAGTAATAACCCCATAATCTTCAATTTCTTTGCTAATTTTGTGTAAAAACTGGAATATATTTGAAATTATTTTATGATCACTATGGTGTTTACAATCGTCGTTGCTCTATAATTGGCTTACCCTTTTGCTTTTGTTTGCTTATAGTTTAAATACTTTCTACTCCAGTTTTGAAACACCGATTAGAATAGTGAAAACTAAATCCAGTGCCGTTTCCATGTGTTATCTAGCTGTTTTATGGGATTTTAAAAATTGAGCTTCTTTTTATTAATAATTGGAAAGCCCATGTAAAAGGGGTTAAAGAAAAAAATTGAGTTTTTAAAATTTAGTTTTTATTATCAGGTTTATATGTGCATACATAACAAGTGAAATAGTTGTACAAATTGCTCTGAAAAACAGTGGACCTCCATGCACTCCTCAAAAGCAATCACTTACTACTGTTAGCTGGTAAGTTTTACTTACTTTCATGTCTCTGAATGATACACTTCTGTTGCTGTCACTTGATATTTCAGTTTTAGGCATTTTCTGTTGACCTCTATAGAAGATGAGGATTTAGCTCTTTTTACTCCTGCCCCAGACTTGTCCCCCCTTTCTCTCTATAAAGTGTTACCATAATCTTAGCTCATTTTTCAGGGTTTACTTTGTTGTGACTACATAAAGGCTATTCACTGGTGAGACATGTAGAAAACCATGATTACATTGTCTTTTCTACACAAGGTAATCATGTCTTGTCAGAAGTTAAAAATTGTTGGTATGCATGCACCCACATTTGCAATTAGTTTCTCTTCATACCGCTTAGTAATTCAATCTCAAAATCTCAAATGTTCCTTCAGCTGTGTAAATCTCCTCCAAATACATTGAAACTCATTGGAAATTCTTTCAGTTTTATCTTCTTGAAGAAATCTTCCCTGAAGCCTTCTGACATGCCTTTCCTAGCAACTGCCACTTTGTTCTCTCCTTTTACCATTGTCCTCTCTCATGTTAAATGTTAAATTTTTTTTTTTTCCTTTGAGACAGTCTCACTCTGTTGCCCAGGCTGGAGTGCAGTGGTGCGATCTCAGCTCACTGCAACTTCCACCTCCCAGGTGCAAGTGATTCTCATGACTCAGCCTCCCAAGAAGCTGGGACTACAGGTGTGCACCACCACGCCTGGCTAATTTTTGTATTTTTAGTAGAAACAGAGTTTCACCGTGTTGGCTAGGCTGGTCTTAAACTCCTGGCCTCAGGTGATCCACCCTCCTTGGCCTCCCAAAGTGCTGGGATTACAGGCGTGAGCCACCGCGTCAGGCCTCTCATGTTAAATTCTGTTGTATAGACTTTGTTGGTTCAGTCACTCAAATTGGTAGAAGACCTCTTTCGGTAAACTTGGGGGAGGGGGAAATATATATATATGAGTGGTATATATTTTTCAAAGACTATAGTGGGTAGTTTGGTTGCATTGACTACGTCAGTAACTTGAGAGAGAATTTTTTAGTTATTTCTCCATTATATTTTAAGTCCCATTGTTTGTTTGTTTATTTTTTGAAATGGAGTCTGGCTCTGTTATCCAGGCTGGAGTGCAGTGGTGCGATGTCGACTCACTGCAACCCCCGCCTCCCAGGTTCAAGCGATTCTTCTGCCTCAGCCTCCCCAGTAGCTGGGATTACAGGCATGTGCCACCATGTCTGGCTAATTTCTGTATTTTTAGTAGAGGTGGGGTTTCACCGTGTTGGCCAGGCTGGTCTTGAACTCCTGACCTCACGTGATCCACCCGCCTCAGCCACCCTAAATGCTAGGATTACAGGTGTGAGCCACCGTGCCCAGCCTCTGCAGTATTTTCTTAACTTGATCTTTTAAATGTTCTTTTGAGGTTTCTCTTTCTGCTGTTTTAATTCTTTAATTTCCAAGAACTATATTTTATTTGCTGAATTTCCTCCTTTAATAAAAATGCAGCTGGGCACAGTGACTCACGCCTGTAATCCCAGCACTTTGAAAGGAGGCCGAGGTGGGCGATCACTTGAAGTCAGGAGTTCAAGACCAGCCTGGTCAATATGATGAAACCCCATGTCTACTAAAAATACAAAAATTATCTGGGCATGGTGGCATGGGCCCACAGTCCCAGCTATTCGGGAGGCTGAGGTGGGAGAATCGCTTGAACCTGGGAGGTGGAGGTTACAGTGAACTGAGATCATGCCACTGCATTCCAGCCTGGGTGACAGAATGAAACTCTGTCTCAAAAAAAAAAAAAGGACAACAACAAAAAATTATATGTATATATATTTCTGTATATTTTATAACACACTGTAGATATTTTTATGTAACACAAACATGCCACAAGTTCATATTTCAAACCAGCAAGTCCAGTGCCACACTTAAGGTTACGTTCTCATCTTCTACATTTCTGTAACTGATTATCTAATAGGAGGAACCTGTCAGCCATTATTTCACTATATTTAATCATTTACTCAAGCCTAGAATACACAGAAAGTAGTAGTTTTAAACCGCTATTCCATACCACTGCAAAAAGTAAATCTACTCTAGTTCCATACTTGTTTATAGTTCTTTTTTAAATAAAATTTACATTAAATGAAATACACATCCTGTGTGCACACTTTTAGGAGTTTTGACAATACACAGACCTACTAACTCATACTTCTATAAAGATATGAAACATTTCCATCACACCAGCAAGTTCTCTCATGCTTTCTCTTAGTCATGGAGATAATTTGAAAGCTCTAATATACACACAGATATTTTGAGAGTAACAGATTCAGAAAAAACATTTTTAAGGTATGTTCTGTTATAAATTCCTTTTTACGCATTTACTTGGGAGACACCACTCATGATTTAATTTTTTCTTTAGTTATTTCTAGATAACACACAAATGCTTCTTTCACTACTGAAAATGCCAGTGCTCACTTCAAGGCTAGAGCAAGTTGGCTCTGTGTGTGTGTACAAATATAAATGCATACATCTTGTGTGTTGGCAGGGATGGGGGGCGGTGAAAAGGGGCAGTTGGGATAATACCCAAAGGTATATCTGGAATCTTATTTGATGTCAATCAATATTTTCCTATGTAATTTAAAAAAGAGTTCTCCCTAAAGATTGGATGAGTCTATAGGGAATCACTTGGATAATAAGAAACAGTATAGTCCAGTCTTTGGTTGTAAAGTAGCCTTGGGAAAAGATACCCAATGTCAGTTATTTCCAGTTTTCCCACGGAGTTGGGGAAAGCACCTACTGGAACTTTAAGTCCCACTTGATGCAACCCTATTGCCTTTTTCAAGCATATCTAAGACCGACTGATTCAGAGACTGGGTGATTATCTGAGACCATGCTGGGCCTTCTGAAAAGTGTGTCCATTCCTTTCTGTATCTGTGTGTACGATGATCCACAGGTAAAGTGCCCAAACTATGAAATGAATATTTTTAGTGAAATTTGTTTAGAACATCAAGTGAATATTCTTAGAAAGAAGGAAAAGCCTTACTTGAAAAACAGCTCTATAAATAAGAAAACCTGATTATCTTAACACTGCCAATGCAGTATACCCTTACATCTCCCACTTTGGATCTAGTCATAAAAGTGAGCTAATTATGTCATATTAGAAGTTTCAGCTACCTTGATTTTTTCTTTATTTCATCTTTTTTTTTTTTTTTTTTTTTTTTTTTTTGAGACGGAGTCTCGCTCTGTCGCCCAGGCTGGAGTGCAGTGGCCGGATCTCAGCTCACTGCAAGCCCCGCCTCCCGGGTTCACGCCATTCTCCTGCCTCAGCCTCCCAAGTAGCTGGGAGTACAGGCGCCCGCCACCTCGCCCAGCTAGTTTTTTTTTGTATTTTAGTAGAGACGGGGTTTCACTGTGTTAGCCAGGATGGTCTCGATCTCCTGACCTCGTGATCTGCCCGTCTCGGCCTCCCAAAGTGCTGGGATTACAGGCTTGAGCCACCGCGCCCGGCCTATTTCATCATCTTTAGTAATAAAATATAATAATTTTTTTTCCCAGATCATTTAGCTCAATTTCTCCCTGGCATCATGTCATAGATTGGAAGTCAATGGGCAGAATTTAAGTCTGAGTAAATTTTCCTAGTGCTGCCTCTGTACTTTTCGGATGCTATGTAGTCCAGTCAGTCCAAGGGTACTGTTAGCACTCTAGAGGTACTTGTCAGCTTGACTTTTCCTTGACATGAATTATTGGCAAAGGGTTATTCAGTCTCACTAGAGAAGAAAAGCCTGTGGGAAGAGGTATAGCCTTAGTTCTGGTATACCTCAATGCTTCCATTTATATTTAATGCAGCCTGCTGCCTGCTAGCCTGTCACTTCTCTTTCAAATTCAGCAGATCCCTGAGAATTTCTAAAACAGAGTATTTACCATGGGATACAATCTACATGGATATTGGGCATTCAGTAAATATCTGTCTAAAAAATTGCTTCATAGATTCTGTGAAGGTTGTCGAAAAGTGTAGTTTTGTTGTGAGGGTTACTGTGGGGTCTAGTTTGCATATTTTCTTCAGGAATGTCATAATAGGGCTAGTGGCCTATTAGCCTCAGATTCCCAAAGCTTTTCAAAAGAACTGTGAAAGGCACAGTGAAGCCCACTGTCATATTACTAGACACTGGCATTAAAAATAGGGAGGACCAGCCTGGCCAATATGGTGAAACCCCGTCTCTACTAAAAATACAAAAATTAGCCGGGTGTGGTGGCGGACGCCGGTAGTCCCAGCTACTCTGGAGGCTGAGGCAGAAGAATCGCTTGAACCTGGGAGGAGGTGGTTGCAGTGAGCCGAGATGCACCACTGCACTCCAGCCTGGGTGACAGAGCGAGACTTGTCTCAAAAAAAAAAAAAAAAAAAAAAAAAAAATGGAGGGAAAGGCAGCCCCCTCAATAATCCCTGGAGAGAAAGTCTCAAGAAGACAGAGTAGCTCAGCCTGAAGTGAGGATGGAAGGGAGAGGCCTCCGGAAAAGTGGGTCAAATTCTCTTTTAATTATGATCTGGGCTCTTGATTTTTCTTATTGCTGGTTACAAAGGAGAATTTGTCCAAGAACATCAAACTGAGACTTCTCACTGAGTTCCTTTCCTTTTAGAATACATATAAGCAGTTGTTCTTTCCATAGTCAAATGGTTAATTTTATTTTCTCTAAATTGGTAACAAAAGAAATAATTGTGAAAGTATATCCATAGACCAATATATATTCAGCTCTTCTGAATATAGTAAATTAGCTATTCTGTATCAGCCAAATGTTGTCAGAATAAATAGGCTAGGCATTAATCATTTATGAAGGATGCTTACATTTTGACTTTTGGATGAAAAAGTGTTGAATGTCCTTGACATTTCATATATTTTTAAAAACCTATCACTTCCTCTGGGGGAAAAAGGTGAAAGTAGAGAAGGTCTTCTTAACAATGGATATTTAATTAAGCTCTGTGGTCCAAGAACAGAATTGAATATCGCGGGTTGCAGTGGAATTTGAAGCCTTACTTAATCAAGTGCTGAGCTTCGCTTAGGTTTGCATGTCAAATGAGGTGAAACTTGTTTAGGATAGTTTCCATTTAAAGCCCCTTCCCACCCCTCCCAGCTTTGTTTGATCCTCCTCTTCAGCCTCCTTTGGCTATGTGTCTTATGTGATTGAAAACATCTTGGGAGTTACGAAGATGACGGAAACGACAGGAAACAACTTTGCAACCTTTATTCTTTTTTCTGAATCTTAATTTTTTCACCTCCAAAGTATGTGGTTTTAGAGTATCTGAAGCCTTTATACTTCAGTAGTGTTGAGGGAAGTCTGTCTCGAAGGTCCTTGGGGGTAGCTCTGCTTTCGATTGTTCTTTGCTGGATCCTGTGAGTGATCTTGAGGATTCAGAATCTTGGTTTTGTAAGTTCCCTTGGGTAGTCTGGCCCTAGAGAAAACTAGGCTGTGCTGGCCAAACTTATACCTTTTACTGAAATTATGTTGATATTTATTTATTTTTTTAAGACAGAATCTCACTCTGTCGCCCAGGCTGGAACAGTGGCACAATGGCTCACTGCAACCTCCACCTCCCAGGTTCAAGCAATTCTCCTGCCTCAGCCTCCCAAGTAGCTGGGATCACAGGCGCCCACCACCACACCCGGCTAATTTTCTGTATTTTTAGTAGAGATGGGGTTTCAGCCATGTTGGTCAGGCTGGTCTCAGACTCCTGACCTCAAGCAGACCACTCACCTCAGCCTCTCAAATTGCTGGGATTACAGGCTTGAGCCACCTCGCCCCATGTTGATATTTAGTCTGAAGTGTTGTATGTCGTACGCAGGACAGTGCTTTCCTAATACTGAGGTATCTTGGGGATGCAAATCAATCAGAAAACTGTTGGACCAGGATTTAAGGAATATATTATCTAGCCTGTGATGAACAACCCATTTCCACTGTTGGAAATACAGGTTTTTAGTGAGTAAATGGCAGTGGCACTTTATTGTGATTCAAGAGATCTTGGTGCTAGTTTTAGTTCTGCCACTACCTGTGCTCCTTAGCAATTCATTTATCTTTTTGGGCCATGTAGCCCTCATCTGAAAAATGATCCCCCAACACATAGACGTAGGTGATCTAGAGTCTATGAGTCTAGGATGCAGATTTTCCTTCTCTTACTAGTCCTTACTGCCTGTAACAATTCCATTTCTCATTCAGATGCCATGAGTATGTTACCTTTCCACTTTCTGCTTTTCTGTTTTATTACAGTGAAATGGTAGATTCATAGGCTAAAAGCCATTTAAGGATCAGTCTAACACAGTCACCCATCTGATGCTCTGGGAGAGCCCACACTGACCTAAATGGGGTTAGCTCTTTGGGAATGAAATACTGCTTTAGATAATTGGATATTCCTGGGTTTCTGTCAGCTAGTGGTAGGAATAGGCCTGAGAGGGAACTGAGAAAAACCCTGGTTCCTAAACTTAGCTTCGAGAACAAGATTTAGTTAGGACGGGCTAGAATTGAGAGACCTCCAGCTCTCCATGAGGTGACTTGAGTTTTTGATACATGTTTTTATTGTATTTGTTTGTTTGTTTGTTTTGGGTTTTTTGAGACAGAGTCTTGTCCTGTCGCCAGGTGGGAGTGCAGTGGCATAATCTCAGCTCACTGCAACCTCCACCTCCTGGATTCAAGCGATTCTCCTGCCTCAGCCTCCCGAGTGGCTAGGACTACAGGTGCCTACCACCACACCCAGCTAATTTTTGTATTTTTAGTAGAGATGGGGTTTCACCATGTTGGCCAGGATGGTCTTGATCTCTTGACCTCGTGATCCGCCCGTCTTGGCCTCCCAAAGTGTTGGGATTACAGGCGTGAACCACCACGCCTGGCCTATTGTATCTTTTTTTAAAAAAATTTATTCTCTCAATTTTTCTGGGTAATTAGTAGGTGTATATATTTATGGGGTACATGAGATATTTTGATATAGGCATGCAGTGTGTCATAATCACATCAGAGTAAATGTTATCCATCCCCTCAAGCATTGATTCTTTGTGTTACAAACAACCCAGTTACACTCTTTTAAATTATTATTTACTGTAGTCACCCTGTTGTGCCATCAAATACTAGGTCTTATTCTTCCTAACTTTTTTGGGGGGTATCTGTTAACCATTCACACTCCCTTCCCTACCCCTGTTACCCCTCCCAACCTCTGGTAACTATCATTCTACTTTCTGTCTCCATGAGTTCAATTGTTTTAATTTTTAGCTCCCACGAATAAATGATAACATGCAAAGTTTGTCTCTCTGTGCCTGGCTTACTTCACTTAATATAATCTCTACTTCTATTCATGTTGCAAATGACAAGATCTCTTTCTTTTTTTTATGGCTGAATAGTATTCTGCTGTGTATATGTACCACACTTTCTTTATTCATCTGTTGATGGACACTTAGGTTGCTTCCAAGTCTTGACTATTGTGAACAGTGCTGCAGTAAACACGGGAGTGCAGGTATCTCTTTGATATTCTGATTTCCTTCTTTTGGGTATAGACACAGGAGTGGGGTTGTGGAATCATATGCTAGCTTTAGTTTTAGTTTTTTGAGGAACCTCCAAACTGTTCTCCTTAGTGGTTGTATTAATTTACATTCCTGCCAACAATATATAAGGACTCCCTCTCTCCACATCTTCACCAACATTTGTTATTGCCTTTTGTATATAAGCCATTTTAACTGGGGTGAGATGATATCTCATTGTAGTTTTGATTTGCATTTCTCTAATGATCAATGATGTTGATAGATGTTTGCCATTTGTATGTCTTTTTTTGAGAAATGTCTATTCAGATCTTTTGCCCATTTTTCAGTTGGATTATTTGATTTTTTTTCTCATAGAGTTGTTTGAGTCCTTAATATATTCTGGTTATTAATCCCTTGTCAGATGGGTAATTTACAGATATTTTCTGCCACTCTATGGGTTGACTCTTCACTTTCTTAATTATATTCTTTGCTGTGCAGAAGATTTTTAACTTGATGTGATTCCATTTGTCCATTTCTGTTTTGGTTGCCTGTGCTTGTGGGGTATTACTCAAGAAATCTTTGCGCGCTCCAGTGAGAGTTTCCCCAGTGTTTTCTTGTAGTACTTTTGTAGTTTCAGGTCTTAGATTTAAGTCTTTAATCCATTTTTATTTGACTTCTGTAAACAGCAAGAAATAGGGGTTTAGTTTCATTCTTCTGCATATAAATATCCAGTTTCCCTGGCACCGTTTATTGAAGAAACTGTCTTTTCCCCCAACATATGTTCTTGGCACCTTTGTTGAAAGTGAGCTCAGTGTGTATGAATTTGTTTCTGGGTTCTCTATTCTGTTCCATTGGTCTATGTGTCTTTTTATGCCAGTGCTATGCTGTTTTGATTATGATAGCTCTGTAGTATAATTTGAACTCAGGTAATGTAATTTCTCCAGTTTTGTTCTTTTTGCTTAGGATAGCTTTGGCTAGTCTAGGTCTTTTGTGGTTCCACATAAATGTTAGGATTTGTTTTTTCTATTTCTGTGAAGAATGTCATTGGCATTTTAATAGGGATTGCATTGAATCTGTAAATTGCTTTGGTAAGTATGGACATTTTAACAATATTGATTCTAATCCATGAATATGGAATATATTTCCTTTTTTGGTGTTCTTTTCAATTTCTTGCATCCATGATTTATAGTTTTCATTCCAGAAATCTTTCACTCCTTTGGTTAATTCCTAGATATTTTATTTTATATGTGGCTACTGTAAATGAGATTACTTTTTTATTTTTTCAGATTGTTCACTGTTGGCATAGACAAATGCTACTGATTTTTGTATGTTGATTTTGTATTCTGCAACTTTATGAAATTTATCAGGTTTAATAGTTTTTTGGTGGAGTCTGTAGGTTTTTCCAGATATAAAATCATGTCTTCTGCAAACAAGGATAATTTGACTTCTTCATTTCCAATTCAGATGCCCTTTATTTCATTCTCTGGTCTGATTGTTCTAGTTAGGACTCTCAGTACTATGTTAAATAACAGTGGTGAAAGTGAGCGTCCTTGTCGTGTTCCAGATCCAGGAAAGGCTTTCAGTTTTTCCTCATTCAGTATGATACTAACTGTGGGTCTGTTGTATATGACTTTTATTATGTTAAGTTCCTTCTGTACCCAGTTTTTCGAGAGTTTTTATCATGAAAGGATGTTGAATTTTATCAAGTGCTTTTTCAGCATCCATTGAAATGATCATGTGGTTTTTGTTCTTCATTCTGGTGATGCTATGTATCACATTGATTGATTCGCATATGTCAAACAATGGTTCCCTCCTTGGGATAAAAACGCACCTGGTTATGGTGAATGACCTTTTTAATGTGTTCTAGATTTGGTTTCCTAGCATTTTGTTGAGGATTTTTGCATCAGTGTTCATCAGGGATATTGACTTGTAGTTTTCTTTTTTTGATGTGTTTTTGTCTGGTTTTGGTGTCGGGGAATACCAGCCTTCTAGAATAAGTTTAAAAATATTCCCTCATCCTCTATTTTTCACAAGTTTGAGTAGGATTGATATTAGTTCTTCTTTAAATGTTTGGTATAATTCAGCAGTGAAGCCATTGGGTCTTGGGCTTTTTTTTTTTCTTGGCTGGGAGAATTTATTACAGCTTCAATCATGTTACTTGTTATTGGTCTGTTTAAGTTTTGAATTTCTTCATGGTTCAGTCTTGGTAGGTTGTATGTTCCTTACTAATTTCTTCACTAACTCACTGGTCATTCAGGAGCATATTGTTTAATGTCCACGTGTTTGTATAGTTTCCAAAATTCCCCTTGTTATTGATTTCTAATTTTATTTCATTGTGGTCAGAGAAGATACTTGATATTATTTCAGTTTTTTGAATGTTTTAAGACATGTTTTGTGACCTAACATATTATCTAGCCTTGAGAATGATCCATGTGCTGAAGAGAAGATTGTGTATTCTGTAGCCATTGGATGAAATGTTCTGTAAATATCTGTTAGATCCATTTGGTCCATAGTGCAGATTAAATCTAATGTTTCTTGATGGAATTTCTGTCTGGATGATCTTTCCATTGGTGAAAGTAAGGCATTGAAGTTTCCAGCTATTATTGTTTTGGGGTCTATCTCTTGTTTTAGCTCTAATAATATTTGCTTTACATATCAGGATGATCCAGTGTTGGGTGCATATATATTTATAATTGTTATATTCTCTTGCTGAATTGACTCCTATCTCACACTTATATGAGACAGAGTATTACCCTATTCTAGGGTAATGACCTTCTTGTCTCTTATAGTTTTTGTCTTGAGATCCATTTTGTCCCATATAACTACTCCTTTTTTGATGGGGGGGGGGGTTCCATTATCATGGAATATCTTTTTTCATCCCTTTATTTTCGGTCTATGTGTCTCTTTGTTCTTGAATTATGTTTCTTGTAGGCAGTAGATAATTGGGCCTTGGGTTTTTTGTTGTTGTTGTTGTTGTTGTTCTTTTTCTTTGTTTTGTTTTGTTTCGTTTTGTTTTTGAGACGGAGGCTCGCTCTGTCACCCAGGCTGGAGTGCAGTGGCACGATCTCTGCTCACTGCAAGCTCTACCTCCCAGGTTCACGCCATTCTCCTTCCTCAGCCTCCCGAGTAGCTGGGACTACAGACACCCACCACCACGCCTGTTTAATTTTTGTATTTTTAGTAGAGATGGGGTTTCACCATGTTACCAGGATGGTCTCGATCTCCTGATCTCATGATCCACCCACTTTGGCCTCCCAAAAGTGCTGGGATTACAGGTGTGAGCCACCATGCCCGGCCTGTTTTTTTTTTTTTTTTTTTAAATCCATTTAGCCAGTTTATATGTCTTTTGATTGAAGAGTTTAGTTCATTTACATTCAGTGTTATTATTGATAAGTAAGCACCTACTCCTGCCATTTTGTTATTTGTTTTCTGGTTGTTTTGTGGTTTTCTCTTCCTTTGTTTTCCCTCCTGTCTTCCTTTTATTGAAAGTAGATTTTCTCAGGTGGTATGATTTAATTTCTTACTTTTTGTTTCTTGTGTGTCCATTCTTGTGTATTTTTTGTTTGTTTGTTTGAGTTTACCATGAGGCTTGCAAATTCTCTCTTAAAACCTATTATTTTAAACTGGTGACAACTTAACATTGATTGCATAAATAAGCAAACTAACAAGTATAAAGACGACTAATAAAAACTCTGCACTTCAACGTCATCCCCCTGCTTTTTAACTTATTGTTGTTTCTATTTATCTTATTTTACTGTCTCTTTAAAAGTTATAGTTATTCTTATTTTTATTTGTTTATTTTTTTGAAACAGAATTTCGCTCTTTTCACCCAGACTAGAGTGCAATGGCATGATCTCGGCTCACTGCAACCTCTGCCTCCTGGGTTCAAGCGGTTCTCCTGCCTTAGCCTCCCGAGTAGCTGGGATTACAGACACCTGCCACCATGCCCAGCTAATTTTTGTAGTTTTAGTAGAGATGGGGTTTCACCATGTTGGCCAGATTGGTCTCCAACTCCTGACCTTGAGTGATCCACCTGCCTTGGCTTCCCAAAGTGTTGAGATTACAGGTGTGAGCCACCACGCGTGGCCCATAGTTATTTTTTATTGGTTCATCTTTTAGTCTTTGTGCCTAAGATAAGAATAGTTTATACCCCACAATTACAGTGTTACAATATTCTGTGTTTTTTTGTGTACTTATTACTGGTGAGTTTTGTACCTTCAGGTGATTTCTTATTGCTCATTTAACATCTCTCCTCTCCTTCTCCCTCTCCGTCTCCCTCTCCATCTCCTCTTTTTTTCTTTTCTTTCTCCTCAAAGTATTGCTCTTGTCCCCCAGGCTGGAGTGCAATGGCGCGATCTTGGCTCACTGCAACCTCCGCCTCCCGGGTTCAAGCAATTCTCCTGTCTCAGCCTCCTGAGTAGCTAGGATTACAGGTGCCTGCCACCATGCGTGGCTAATTTTTGTATTTTAAGTAGAGACTGGGTTTCACCATGTTGGCCAGGGTGGTCTCGAACTCCTGACCCCAGGTAATCCACCTGCCTCGGCCTCCCAAAGTGCTGGAATTACAGGCATGAGCCACCATGCCCGGCCTCCTTTTCTTTCAAATTTAAGAACTCTCTTTAGCATTTCTTGTAGAACAGGTCTGGTGGTGATGAAATCCTTCAACTTTTGTTTGGAAAAGTCTTTATTTCTCCTTCATGTATGAAGGATATTTTCACTGGATATGCTATTCTAGGGTAAGAGATTTTTTTTTTCCTTCAGTACTTTAAATATGTCATATCACTCTCTCCTGGCCTGTAAGAGTTCTACTGAAAAGTCTGCTGCTAGACATATTGGAGCTCTATTGTATGTTATTTGTTTCTTTTCTCTTGCTGCTTTTAGGACCCTTATCTTTATCCTTGACCTTTGAGAATTTGATTATTAAATGCCTTGAGGTAGTCTTCTTTGGGTGAAATCTGCTTGGTGTTCTGTAACCTTCTTGTATTTGAATGTTATATTTTCCTAGGTTTGGGAAGTTCTCTGTTATTTATCCCTTTGAATACATTTTCTACCTCTGTCTCTTTCTCTACTTCCTCTTCAAGGCCAATAACTCTTAGATATGACCCTTTAAAGTTCTTTTCTAGATATTGTAGATGTGCTTCATTTTAAAAAATTCTCTTTTCTCTTGTCTCCTCTGACTGTATATTTTCAAACAGCCTGTCTCAAAGCTCACTAATTCTCTGCTTGATCAATTCTGCTAGCAGGAGATTCTGATGCATTCTTCAGTATGTCCATTGTATTCTTCAACTCCAGAATTTCTGCTTGATTTTTAAAAATCATTTCAATCTCTTTGTTCAGTTTATCTGATAGAATTCTGAATTCCTTTTCCTTGTTATTTTAGATTTCTTTGAGTTTCCTCAAAACAGCTATTTTGAGATACCTGTCTGAAAGGTCACGTATCTCTGTTTCTTCAGGATTTGTCTCTGGTGCCTTACTTAGTTCATTTGGTGAGATCATGTTTTCCTGGATGGTCTTGATATTTGTAGATATTTATTGATGTCTGGGCATTGAAAAGTTAGGTTTTGTTTTGTTTTGAGACAGGGTCTCATTCTGTTGCCCAGGCTGGAGTGCAGTGGAGCAGTCTTGGCTCACTGCAGCCATGACCTCCCTGACTAAATCAATCCTCCCACTCAACCTCTCGAGTAGCTGGGACTACAGGCATGCACCACCACATCCAGCTACTTTTTGTATTTTTTCTTTTTCTTTCTTTCTTTTTTTTTTTTTTTTTTAGAGACAGGGTTTTGCGATGTTGCCCAGGCTGACCTTGAACTCCTGGGCTCAAGCAGTCTGCCTGCCTTGGCTTTCCAAAGTTCTGGGATTAAAGGCATGAGCCACCATACCCAGCCTGAAGAGTTAGGTATTTACTGTAATCTTCACAGTATGGGCTTGTTTGTACCCATCTTTGGGAAGGTTTCCAAATATTTGAACGGACTTGGGTGTTGTGATCTAAGCCATATCTGCATTAGGGAGCACCCTAAGCCCAGTAATACTGTTTCTTGAAGACTTGTAGAGGTCCTGTCTTGCTGATGTTGGATAAAATCCAGAATTCTCTGGATTACCAGACAGAGACTCTGTTATCTCCCCTTACTTTCTCCAAACACATGGGGTCTCTCTCTCTCTGTGCTGAGCTGCCTAGAGCTGGGAGTGGGGTGACACAGTTGTTACTGGAAAGAGCTCCTGATCCAGACCCCAAAAGAGAGTTCTTGGATCTCGTGCAAGGAAGAATTCAGGGTGAGTCCACAGTGCAAAGTGAAAGTAAGTTTATTAAGAAAGTAAAGGAATAAAGAATGGCTACTTCACAGAGCAGCCCCGAGGGCTGCTGGTTGCCCATTTTTATGGTTATTTCTTAATGATATGCTAAACAAGGGGTAGATTATTCATGCCTCCCCTTTTTAGATCATATATGGTATCTTCCTGACGTTGCTATGGCATTTGTAAACTGTCATGGTGCTAGTGGCAGTGTAGCAGTGACAATGACCAGAGGTCACTCTTGTTGCCCTCTTGGTTTTGGTGGGTTTTAGCTGGCTTCTTTACTGCAACCAGTTTTTTTTTTTTGTTTTTTTTTTGTTTTTTGTTTTTTTTTGAGACGGAGTCTCACGCTGTTGCCCAGGCTGGAGTGCAGTGGCGTGATCTCGGCTCACTGCAAGCTCCGCCTCCCGGGTTCCCGCCATTCTCCTGCCTCAGCCTCCTGAGTAGCTGGGACTACAGGCGCCCGCCACCGCGCCCGGCTAATTTTTTTGTATTTTTAGTAGAGACGGGGTTTCACTGTGGTCTCGATCTCCTGACCTTGTGATCCGCCCGCCTCAGCCTCCCAAAGTGCTGGGATTACAGGCTTGAGCCACCGCGCCCGGCCTACTGCAACCAGTTTTATCAGCAAAGTCTTTATGACCTATATCTTGTGCCGACCTCCTATCTTACTCTGTGATTTAGAATGTCTGACCTCCTGGGAATATAGCCCAGCAGGTGTCTTAGCCTTATTTTACCCAGTCCCTATTTAAGGAATTGCTCTGGCTCAAATGCCTCTTGACACAATCACCCCTACGGTCACCACCACTGGGACTCCGCTGGCTCAGACCTGAATCCAACACAGCACTGGGTCTTGCCCAGTGCCCACTGCAGCCACTCCCTGGCTACTGCCTATCTTCACTCAAGACCTTAGGACTCTACAATCAGCAGGTGGCAAGGCAAGCCAGGCTTGTGTCCTTCCTTTCAGTGCAGTGAGTTCCCCTAAGGCTGGAGCAGGTCCAGAGATGCCATCCAGGTGCCAGGGACTGGAGATTGAAAACCTTAGAAATCTACCTGGTTCTCTGTTCTACTGCAGCTAAGCTGGCACTCAAGCCACAAGACAAAGTTCCTCCTACTCTTCCTTCCCCTTTCCACAACCACTGCCACCATAGGCCCGTGGGTAGTACAGCCAGGGTACTGCCAATGTTCACTTAAGGCCCAAGGGTCTTCAGTCAGCTCATGGTGAATGCTACCAGACCTGAGACTCACTCTTCAGGGAAGTGGGCTTGCCTCTGGCCCAGAGCAGGTCCAGAAATGCTGTCTAAGAGCCAGTGACTGGAATGGGAGACCCCAGGAGCCTGCTCAGTGCTCTACCCTCTGTGGCCGAACGGGTACCTGATGTTTGGTTCTTACAAAGGTGGCTTTTTTGTGTAGATGCTAAATTTGGTGTGCCTGTTGGAGGTTGGAGATGATCAGTAGCAGCTTGGATCTGGCCATTTTCTCTGCCCCCCTCTCCTATTACATCTTTTAATTTAATGATTCTATAAGCATCTCTCACCTCTGGGGAAACTTTTCTCTAAGACGAATATGATGAAATATGTTGAGAGATAGTGTTCATTTCCTAGTGGATGTTCCCTTTCTAACCTGCTTGTTTGATCTTAGATCTGCTGTTCCCTACTGTTTTATCAAGAGTATGATATTAGTGTATTTATAAAGTTACGTGAGATGTACATAAATAGGTAACAGTCATGCATCATTTAATGACAGGGATACATTCTGAGAAATGCATCCTTGGGCAATTTCATCATCATGGGAACATCAGAGTGTACTTATGCAAACCTAGATGGCATAGCCTGTTACACACCTAGGCTATGTTGTATAGCCTATTGTTCGTACACTACAAACCTATACAGTATCTTACTATATTGAATACTGTAGGAAGTTGCAACACTATGGTAAGTTTTTGTGTATCTAAACATGTATAATGTACAGTAAAAATATAGTAACTCAGATATGAGCATCTTCTCCCATACCCAGATCCATAGGCCTGTGATGAGAATCAGTGGAAATTTTTTATGCAGGTGGTAGGTTTCACCCCACAGAAAAGTGATAGAGAATAATGTATTTTCTCTGTATACAGAAAAGAGGTAGCCACCCACTTCCTCTTCCAAAAAGAGAGAGAAAAACTTTTACTCCTTTGAGACAGGATAAGAAGAATCTTGAGTTCTTAAAACCATTTGGAATGTAAACATGACTTTCCAAGGGCCAGATAAACATCTCCATCATGGAGAGAGTGGAGAAGTTATTATCAGAAGATGTTTCTAAGGTCTAGGCTTCTGTAAATACCCAGAGAGAGTCTTCCTGGCACTTTGGAACTTAGCCCAGGGGCCTATTCTGGGCTCTAACCATTTGACTCACTTGTAGAGATAAGAGAAGTTTTATCATCCTTTTGGTTTAGACAAGTTAAGTAGACAAATGGCTACAGAGCTAATCCTCAGGTTATGTGAAAAGTAAGATGCTTCTAGGGGAAGTGAAAGCAAATTCTCTAGCTTTTGGTGTATATATTTCCATGTCTCGGGAGGCTAGGGCCTTTTACAGAAGCTAAGCAAAATCCAGAGAAGTCTTATTTCCCCATATCTACAAAGAATACTTACACAATTCTGATGTTCCCTATTATTTAACAACAAAAAAATTGTGACTTAGTGGAGATAATAGGGATATTCAATTACTTATATATCATGCAAGTGAGGATTTCTCAAAATTAGGACCAAACCTCACTACAGTTCAAATAGAAGCCACAATCTAGACATTTAGTTCTTTCTCTCTCTTTTTCTTTTCTCTCTGGTTAAAAAAAAAGGCTGATGATTTGAAGGCCATTTCTTTTTATTGGTATGGTTCATGCTTGTGAAAATGAAGCAGATGGCAAACTGGGGCATTTTAAATTCCACTGCTGGCTAAAACTATAAGAAGAAGATAAAGCCCTATGATGATGCTGCATTGATCAAGTGATTAAAATGAAAGAACATTTTATAACATAGAATTTCTCTTGATCTCCTTGACTAGGCTTGTAGTGTGAAAATTTTAGAATAACTCATTTAAAACAGACTGCTTGTTAATTTTGTCTCCATTAATTGTGTTAGTCTTGGGGCGTATTAGTCTGTGTAGTCTGCTGTAACAAAATATTATAGATTGGGTGGCTTATAAAGAGACATTTATTTCTCACATTCCACGAGGCTGGAAAGTCCAAGATCAAGGTGTGGGAAGATTGTTTTCCTATCGAGGGCTCTCTTCCTGGCTTGCAGATGGCCACCTTGTTGCATTTCTTCAACAGCAGGAGAGAGAAAGCTCTGGTATTTCTTCCTCCTCCTTTTTTTTTTTTTTTTTTTTTTTTTTTTGAGGTAGAGTCTCACTCAGCCAACCACGCAGGCTGGAGTGCAGTGGTGTGATCCCGGCTCACTGCAACCACTGTCTCCCAGGTTCAAGTGATTCTCCCGTCTCAGCCTCCCGAGTAGCTGGGATTACAGGCACCTGCCATCATGCCTAGCTAAATTTTGTATTTTAGTAGATACGGGATTTCACCATGTTGGCCAGGCTGGTCTTGAACTCCTGACTTCAGGTGATCTGCCTGCCTCGGCCTCCCAAAGTGCTAGGATTACAGGTGTGAGCCACCACACCTGGCCTCTTCCTCTTCTTTTAAAGGCCACTAATCTCATCATGGGGGCTCCATACTCATGAGCTCTTCTAAACCTAATTATCTCTCAAAGGCTCAATCTCCTAATACCAACACATTGGGAGTTGGGGCTGCAACATATAAATGGGGGGAGAGGGGGACATACATATATTTATTTCATAACAGAAGACCTGGGATGATTTCCAGTAAAAGATGTCAGGCTTGACAAATACATAAATTTCCTTCCTGAAATCCTAACAAGAATACAGGAATTAAAAAATATATCAGCCCACAAGGATAGGATAAACAGATTGGGAAAGGAGACAATGGCAACAAAGTATTGGAGTAGAAAGTAGAGGGACAAATAGTAACAAGCTTCTATTAATTATCTACTATTGCTATGTAATGTTGCCCAACAAAATGTGCCAAACCTTGGTGGCTCAAATGGCACACATTTATTAGCTCAGTTTCTGTAGTCTAGGAATCCAGGTATGCTGAAGTCTCTCGCAGGCTGAAATCATGGTGTTGGCTGGAACTGTAGTCATTAAAGGCTGTTGCAAAGCTTTCAGGTACACTCACTGGTTGTTGGCTGGATTCAGTTCTTTACAGGGGAATGGGCTTTAGACTTCCTTTCTGTTGCCCAGTAGTTGCCCTCAATTTACTGCCACCTGGTCCTCTTCAACATGGATGGAAGCTTGTTTCGTCAGAGTATGCAAGCTGATAGACAACAGAGCGAATCTAGCAGACAGACGTCATTCATTTGTTGTGTAATCATGGAAGACGCAGCCCATCATTTTCTCTGTACCATTTAATAGAAGCACATCACTGGGTCCTGCCCACATTCAAGAGGAAGAAATTACACTTACGTAAGGGTCAGAATACCAGGAGGCAGGATCACTGAGTGCCATACTCTTAAAAAAATTAAAGTATTTATTGAGATAACTTCAGATTCACAGGCAGTTTGTGAGAAATAATACAGAGAAATCTGTTATATACTCTATCCATTTTCCCCCAAAGGTAACATTTGGCAAAACTGTAGTATAATATCACAACCTGGATATTGACTGATATTGAAGTTGATATAATCCACCAATCTTATTTATATTGCCCCAGTTTTACTTGTGCTTGTGTGCATGAGTTTACTTCTGTATACTTTTATCATGTGTAGGTTCATGTATCCACCACCACAATCAGAGATTGCTAATGTTAGAGGACTGTATTTGAAAGCTGCATGCAACAGTCTACCCAATGGTTCACAATGCAAAACAATACTGGTTCATAATGCAAAAATACATTAACCCCCTCCCAGTGCCCCCAAATTGTCAGCCCAAAGTCCAGAACATTACAGTGTCAGCTCAAAGTTCAGAATTGTGCCATTTGAATCAGTATTGAGTACAGCTCCAAATACAGTCTCTTTCCATCTATAAACCCATGCTATAGGATTGAGGAGTGAATGTTTGTGTCACCTAAATTCATCTGTGGAAACCTTAAGCCTCAATGGAGGCTTTTGGAGATAGGACCCTTGAGAAGTAATTAGGTCATGAGGATACAGCTCCCATGGTTGGATTAGTGCCTTTACAAGAAGAAACAAAACGGAGTTGCTTCCTCTTTCTGCACTCCGCTGTGTGAGGACACAGAATAAGATAGCCATCTGCAAACTCAGAAGATGACCCACACCAAAACCGAACATGCAGGCACCCTAATGAACTTCTAAGCCTCCAGAACTGTGAGAAATAAATTTCTGTTGTTTAAGCCACTTAGTCTGTGGTTTTCTGTTACAGCATCCTGTATCGACTGAGACCCCCAGGGACTCAAGGTTGTGCTTGTGGTTTTCATCTTGTTTTTGCATTTCCCCACTTTGCATCCATCCTTTCCTGACGTCCTGCCCTGTGGACCTCAGCTCTAGAATCAGACATGAAGAAAACAGCCTTTAGAGACTGCTTAACCAGTTTCCACAGTTGCACAACTCCAAGTCTTTGTAACAAATCTTTGTATAGTCACACATGCACATTCATAGTAGTTGCTTCTCTGGATGAACCCAACTGATACACAGCACAGAAAGCTTATCATTAGGCAGCAGTGGGAAAAGCTATGAATCAACCAGTTTATAACCATTTAACCTTAGGATTTGACAGAGCAAGTGCTTTCAGAAATATGGGGTAAATTGTAGGCTAGAAGCATGATAATTGGTTGAAATTCTGCTCAAGAAGCTATTAGATTCCAAACTGTTTTTCTACTCTGCACAGCTGGGCAAGTGCTCTCTTTCCCACCTGGAAGGAATTTCAAAGTTTTATTTCTTTAGACTTGATGATACCTGACACAGTTGAGAGCCTGCATACTCTGTGGAAAACAACTGGGTGAAAGTTAACTTAGTGAAGTTGAACCATGTTTCTTTACCCATATTGCAGATGTCGACCCCCAGGATTATACCTTCCAAGCAGATGAGAAGAGTCTTTTGGTGGGGAATATGGCCAACCCAAAAGAAGGGACTTGAGGATATTGGCATTGTATGAAATCCTCAACAATATTACTATCATAGATGTGAATTTATTTGATAGGTCTCAGCAAGCTAAAACAAAGATTTCATTTAAAGAAGGTGGTTTTAGGACAAGTATACTAATCAAAGAGTCTTCCTTTATCAGTGAAAGACTCTTCCAAATGCACATCTGAGAAGGGTCACTATATGTAGTGCTGAGGGAGAGGGGACTTTTGACTAGAAACACCTGTCAGTCCACATCAGTGCTGGTGATCAATGAATGACAGGTGTCACCACCTGTGCACCGTCATGTTCATTTAGGACAAGAAAAGGAAGTACCTCCAACATGGTGAGTAGTTAACTTTTGAAACTGGTTACCACAGAAAGGGCATCGGCCAAAAATTTCAGTTCCAAAAGGATATATGTGAAGTGATGAGTGATAGATCCATAGTGCCTCACAGTTCTCATTTAGTAAACATTTGCAGAGTGAATAAATAAATATTTTGCTACTTGTTTTTTCCCTTCAGTGCATATTTCTAGATTGTCTTTTAATTAACTTATTTCCTTTCCCAGGAACCAGCTTTGCTTAAATTGTAGCTACCTCCTGCTGGAGAATTCTGCATTTTATTTTTACTGCTTTATCCTAGTAATTGGACAATTTTTATGCTTTTTATGCCTTTATTATGTATACTATCCTGGCTAATGTACCTTTCACTTCTATGAATCTTGCAGAGATTTCTTCACAGTACCCTACCTCTAGTGGAATATGCACAATGGGGCTGTATTGTCCAAGTCGTAAGCCATTTATTACCCAACAGAATAACCAGCTGTGAGAAGAAAACATAGCCCTAAACCTTGTCATCCTCTCCTTTCATGTAGCCCAGCTCTATTTTGCTTTTACTTGGACCTGACACTTTAAACATGTTTAACTTCGCCTGTCTTGCTGACTTTTGGATTTTCTTGAGAGAGTTGCAGCCGTAGGTCTTTCTTTTAAGAAATTTCAGTACAGAAAAGGAAAACCTCTTTTAATTCCAGCATTCAGAAATAACCATATTAATATTTTGGTATCTTTCCTTCCAATCTTCTCTATGCACAAGCATGTTTGTATATAATATGTTCTTAAAAATGTGTACTACAATCAGAAGTACAAAAGTATAAAATATACTTTCTATAGATTTGCCCTCTTCCAAAAAAGCAAGAACATGTATTAAAATTGCAAATTATGTATTTTAGGTACAGTTAGTGTTTATGGATTTCCAGTATTTGAACATGGGCTTTTAGTTTTTAAATTTATAACCAAATATATGCATATTCAGTTGGCCAAAGCCTGAATATCTAATTCTATGTTATGTTAGTCACCATTCTTTGCACCTCTAGTTGATTTCCTTCTTTGTCCTAGCCATATTGTTGTGATCTCTCTGCTTTGTAACAAACACTACTATCAGCATTTTGATTTACCCTTCTTCACTGTTTTATAAAATAATGATTTATGCAAATTAATAGACCCAATTTGCCTCAACTCTGGCACAGATACTTGCAAAACTGACCTATTGGCTGGTATAGGATCATTCTAAGTGTTTACTCCCTTAGCTCGTTGTTTTTACTTGTGGTACTCTTTGCATTTTGGTAGGGCAATTTTTTGGTATGTTCTGTTTAGTGCATTGCAGAATGTTTATCATCTCTGACCTTGTATACTAAATGTTTTTAGCACCCATCAGTCAATATGACAACCAAATAAGGCTCCCCACACATTTCCACATTTAGTGTGTGTGGGATGGGAGGGACGACCATGGCTGGGTAGCTGATGCATTGAAGTCCAAATTTCATGTAAAGGTAGCTTAGAAGTGAAAATGTATAATTATGGAAGTGCTGGTTTTGAAATTTAAGAAGCTTGAAGACCACAATTGCAATAACATTATGTATAGTTTGGGGTCTAAAGTTTTTCGAAGTATCATTGTCATGAATCTTTTCTTGTATCATTAATACTTTCTTGAAAGCAATTGTAATGAATGCATAATAATCATATGTTACAGATTCATAATTAACCCTTCTATTATTATTGGACAATTGTTTTCAATTTTTTGCTGTTATAAATAATGTTGCAGTTAACATCTTTATAGATAAAATCTAATTATGTATTAAACCCACAATAAGAAATACGTAAAAATTTTATTTTCTCTACTTTTGATCTCTTTTTATACCTACTTTAGGTAAAGATGTTCTCAGAGTTACTTGGGGAAGATCAGGATAAGAGTAGCTTCTCTTTATTTCTTGGAAAGGCCTGGGAAGTCTTGTTTTCACATGCAACTTCTTGTATTTGCAGGAGATGCCTTTGGCCCTTGCATGCATCCATTTTTGCCCACCTCTGATTTCATCTGTAACTGGTGGATAGTTTCTTAAAAATTTGGACTCACCTTCCATTGCTGGTGTTTCATCTCAAACCCAAGCTATACCCAGTCTTTCTGTATTCTGCTCAATGCCTTCTTCAGCAGCACAGGAACTGGGGAGTTTGCTGAGCCTGTGTACCAAGTGTAGCAGGGGGAAGGCTGTGAAGTTAATACCCCTCCTTCCCCTGTCTACCTACCTTCTGCTCCCATATCAGGGAGCTGAGGACAACCCTCATATGGCTAAATAAATGTTTCAGCCTCTTGTCTTTCAGATGGACAATTGTGAGTGATATTCTAAGTGCTACTCGTAGGTACTGGCAGAATGAGTCCCCTGTTGTCTCTAGCAGTGACCTCAGTAATGCTCTTACATTAGCTCTTCTTCCTTCCCATATCATGCCTCCCATTCTCTTTCTCCTGCTTTATAAGATGACCTCCCAGAGAAGTTACTACACCCAAATCCTTGTCTTAGGCTCTGCTTTTGGGGAAACCCAAACTAAGATTCGTATGTTAGGGCTTTTTTGTTTACTATGCTTCTTCTTAAATTCATATGATATACTTTAACCTAACTAAATGGCAAGTGAGAAAACAGCCTGGTAACAGATTATAATTAGCAAAGATAACAAAATCAGTGGGCCAAAGTTAAATAGAACCTATAGGGGAAATAAAATATCATATGACCTAACCGAAGGTATTATTTTCTAGTAAATACCATTAGTCTTTAAATAGTTACATAGTCTAAAATGTGCTTAGAAGTAATGGTCTTTTTCTATAGAATCTTTCTTGCTTATTACTTACATGCAATAAATAAAATTGCCAACATAACAATAAGTTTTTAGAAGATGCACTTATTACCCTCTGTAAATGTACACACCAGAAATCCCACTTGGTTTCAAGTTCATTATTGAACATTAAACCTCTTTACCTACCTACCTACCTACCTATTTATTGAGATGGAGTCTTGCTCTCTCACCCTGGCTGGAGTGCAAAGATGTGATCTTGGTTCACTACAACCTCTGCCTCCCAGGTTCAAGCAATTCTCCTGCCTCAGCCTCCCGAGTGGCTAGGATTACAGGTGCCTGCCACCACATCCAGCTAATTTTTTTGTATTTTTAGTAGAGACACAGTTTCAAATGTTGGCTGGGCTGATCTCAAACTGCTGGCCTCAGGTGATCCGCCCGCCTTGGCTTCCCAAAGTGCTGAGATCACAGGCATAAGCCACCATGCCTGGACCATTAAACCTCTTTCTATGATGTGTTGCTCTTCTTGAAAGTAACAAAGGCTGGATGTGGTGGCTTATGACTGTAATCCCAGCACTTTGGGAGGCTGAGGCAGGCGGATCACAAGGTCAGGAGTTCAAGACCAGCCTGGCCAACATCATGAAACCCCGTCTCTACTAAAAATACAAAAATTAGCAGGGCATGGTGGCACACACCTGTAGTCCCAGCTAATCAGGAGGCTGAGGCAGGAGAATCACTTGAACCTGGGAGGTGGAGGTTGCAGTGAGCTGAGATCACGCCATTGCATTCCAGTCTGGTGACTGAGCGGGCCTCCGTCTTGAAAAAATAAAAGATAAAAATAACAAAGCTTTTAGATCATCAGTACATTAGTCTGTAATTGTATTTTGGGAACATGTTTTTGTTTTTTTTTTGGTTTTTTTTTTTTTTTTTTTGAGACGGAGTCTCGCTCTGTCGCCCAGGATGGAGTGCAGTGGCCGGATCTCAGCTCACTGCAAGCTCCGCCTCCCGGGTTCACGCCATTCTCCTGCCTCAGCCTCCCGAGTAACTGGGACTATAGGCGCCCACCACCTCGCCCGGCTAGTTTTTTTGTATTTTTTAGTAGAGACGGGGTTTCACCGTGTTAGCCAGGATGGTCTCGATCTCCTGACCTCGTGATCCGCCCGTCTCGGCCTCCCAAAGTGCTGGGATTACAGGCTTGAGCCACCGCGCCCGGCCTGGGAACATGTTCCTTCTGCCTGAGAAATAATAATAATAGTTACAGTAATAGTGATATTGTGGCATATATCACTTTACACAAAGCCTGCTCATCTTTAATGCTGTGTCAGCCTTGTGAAGTAGGTACTGTTATCCCCATTGTGTAGATAAGGACACTGAGGTTTAGAGAAGTTAAGGTACCTATGTCACATAGCTATGGAGTGACAGTGTGGATACCCATCCCTGCCTGCCTAACTGAGCTCTGCCTTTAAACTCTTCATGCCAGTTCCCTGTCTCATCAGATAGTTTCTGAGGCCTGTAGGGATCAGTCTGATATCCCTAAGGACCGTGTTGGAGGAACTGTGAGTGGATTCATGGTCAACTACCAAGCGTTCTGTTCCTTCTCGTTTTGCTCACAGGCACAACAAATGCCAGACAGATGCCTCGATTACTTCTAACTGCAATGTAAATTTAAATTCTGATATCCCAAAACAGAGGTTTTCAGAGGGGCGAATCCAGGCACACTAACTTCAGTAACAGGTCAGAAGTGAGGCCTGTCTGTACGTCCTGATTTCTTTCTTTATGGCACACTGTGGGCAGGAAATAGTTCCTCACTGGACAGTACTAATTATGATAAATTATTGTATCAGAATTTTATTCAATTATAGAAGGATTTTAGTTGCCCCCCACTTACCCCTAAAATTTATTGTACATGTGCCCTAAAGAGCTATTTATGAGGAAACTTCAAGTAACATACTAGATGTAACAGGAGAAGGCAGTAGAAGACAAGTGTTTGCTGAGAGCCTCCCAAGTGCTAGGTGTTATAATCTCATGTATGTATAAATTAGCATTCAGTTTTTATCATAACTGCCTCTGTGCATTAATGATCCTATGGCAATAATTTTGTTTTTCTCTTTGTTGTTGATGTAAAGAGACTGGCAGTTGATTAAAAGTAAAGAGTATTGATTATATTAATAACATATTGTCTTCATGATGCTTTATAATTCACAAAGCCCGTTCCTCTAAGCTTTTGAGCAACTCCAGGTAGACAAGAGGCATCTTTATCCCTACTTTTACAGGTTATGGGACTGAAGGTCAGAAAGCTCAAAGAACAGGAACTTCAACATTCTTGTTTTATTTTTTTCCAAGATGGAGTCTCTCTATGTCACCCAGGCTGGAGTGCAGTTGCTCCCTCTCGGCTCACTGTAACCTCTGCCTCCCAGGTTCAAGTGATTATCCTGCCTCAGCCTCCTGAGTAGCTGGGATTACAGGCGCATGCCACCATGCCTGGCTAATTTTTGTATTTTTTTTTTAGTAGAGATGGGGTTTCACCATGTTGGCAAGGCTGGTCTCGAACTCTTGACCTCGTGAGCCACCCACCTCGCCCTCCCAAAGTGCTAGGATTGCAGGTGTGAGCCACTGCGCCTGGCCCCCTCATTCTTCTAACTTTTAGGCCACAGTAAATTTTACCAGTTTGATTGAATTTTGTTGTTTTTCAATGGCTATTAATAGACTGAATTGGTTGGAAGGGAAGAATGGGATGAGGAGTAATGATTGAGATACTATAAAGAGTTTAGTTGGCCGGGCGCGGTGGCTCAAGCCTGTAATCCCAGCACTTTGGGAGGCCGAGACGGGCGGATCACGAGGTCAGGAGATCGAGACCATCCTGGCTAATACGGTGAAACCTCATCTTTACTAAAAAGTACAAAAAACTAGCCAGGCGAGGTGGCGGGTGCCTGTAGTCCCAGCTACTCCGGAGCCTGAGGCAGGAGAATGGCGTAAACCCGAGAGGCAGAGCTTGCAGTGAGCTGAGATCCAGCCACTGCACTCCAGCCTGGGCGACAGAGCCAGACTCCGTCTCAAAAAAAAAAAAAAAAAAAAAAGTTTAGTTGATTCCATAACTGTTACAAACTATACAGTTGAAGGCTACTGTTAGCGTTGGGTGGTACAAAGAGTTTATATACTCATCCTCCATCTTTACCCTGCATATTTTAGAGAAAAAAAGGGATTACCCTAATTATTACTAATATATCACACAGATATGTTACAAGATAGATGAATGCAAATGACACTTTGAAATGCTTGGAAGAAAAAGGACATGAATTTAAGTCAGCAGTATTGAATTACAATACCCTGAGAGAAAGGAACATAATACTCTACAGTGGCTATACACAGAAGAAATAAAGCAAACTTTATCCCTTAAGCTTCTATACTGTAATAAAATAAGAGGCAGAGTATATTAAATACAGCATTATTATTTTGTACTTGGCCTGCATAATGTCAAGTCACAAAATTATAATGTCACTACAAGTTATTGCCAAGGGATAATTAAATTACAATGAAATGACTAGTGTACTTACACCTCTGTTGTTCATCCATAGAAAACATGAAACTTGAATAATGTGGGGATTTTAGGACATTTTTATTTTTATTTTTTGAGGTGGAGTCTCACTCCATCACCCATGCTGGAGTGCAGAGGCGCTGGAGTGCAGAGGCACGATCTTGGCTCACTTTAACCGCTGCCTCTCAGGTTCAAGCAATTCTGCTGCCTCAGCCTCCCAAGTAGCTGGGATTACAGGTGCTTGCCACCATGCCCGGCTACTTTTTGTATTTTTAGTAGAGATGGAGTTTCACCATGTTGGCCAGGCTGGTCTCCAACTCCTGACCTCAACTGATATCCCCGCCTTGGCCTCCCAAAGTGCTGGGATTACAGGCGTGAGCCACTGTGCCCAGTGACCATTTTTAATAAATATATGTATTTGTTCTCAATTACAAAAGGACAACATGCTGCTTGTAAAAAGAACTTGAAGAATCAGGTGTTAGAAAGCAAAGACAAAAGTCTGTTCTCTACATTGCCTCTCACTTCACACATCCTATGGCAACCTGTAGTGTATATTTGTTTATTTTAAATAAAAATTTTTTTAATAAGGAATAGAAAATCTAATGTTTCTGAAATTTGGGAGAAAATATGTAAAATAACCAAATTATTTATTGGCCAAGAGATTTCAATGGATGGAAACTGAAAGTTAAAGAAAATCTACTAAGAAAGATCTCTGGCACTTTAAGATTTTGAAAAGCAATCCTGGACTGCAAGGATGTTTCATTTCTTGTAGAAATGTCAGTTTGATTTAAAATTGAGGATCTCTGA
This sequence comes from Macaca nemestrina, assembly GCF_043159975.1. NCBI lineage: Eukaryota > Metazoa > Chordata > Mammalia > Primates > Cercopithecidae > Macaca > Macaca nemestrina. Next base: position 79,480,436 of record NC_092127.1, on the reverse strand, counting down.
GGCACTTTAAAATCCAATAATTGAGATTGTAATTTTGATAAAATCTACTCCAATCACTTCAAGATTAAATCTATGTATGCCTCCATGGGTGTGCCCACAGCACCCCAAACTTAATCCATCATAGACCTTATCACACGGTCCCTGATTTATGATGACTTTGACTTTATGATGATGTGAAGCAATGTGCATTTGGTGGAAACTGTACTTTGAATTTTGATCTGTTCCGGGGTTAGCAATATGCAGTACAATACTCTCTGTCGATGTTGGGCAGCAGCAGCAAGCCACAGCTCTCAGCCAGCCACACATCACGCAGGTAAACAACACTCCCCTGTGTACTGTGTGACTGGCGTTTCTTGGACATTGTGTTTTGTGCTTTTGCATCCTGTCATGTTTAGTATACTCATCTATGCCTCCTGCTTCTGGTGAGAAGAAGAGGAAGGCAATTACTCTTGAGATGAAACTCAAGATAATTGCCCTACATGAAGGCAGCAAGTGATTAATGGCCATTGCACAAGAGTTGGGACTTTTCATGATCCATGATGTCAACCATCTTAAAGGATAAGAAGTGAATCAGTGAGGCGGTGAAATCGTCAGCATTCGTTAAATCCACTATCATCACGAAGAAAAGAGCTTGGCTGATTGATAATACGGAAAAATTACTTGTCATGTGGATGTAAGACCTAATACGGAAAAATTACTTGTCATGTGGATGTAAGACCAGATATAGATGGGCATACTACTTACTGATGATGCCAGCTAGGGCAAGAAGTGTTTTCAATTACACTAAAAGAGTGAATGAATGTGTTGATGATCCTGTATATACACAAGTGTTTATGTCAAGTCATGGCTGATTCTAGTGCTTCAAAAGGCATCGTAATTTTCTTAATGTGAAGGTCAGCAGAGAGGCAGCAAGTGCTGATACTGAATGTGTCAAAGCTTTTAGGAAGAGCTGTAGAGGATAATTGTGGATAATAAATACTTCCCAGGACAAATATTTTGTGTCAATAAAATAAGGTTGTTCTGGAAGCATATGCCAGAGCATACATGCATTTATCAAGAACTTAAGGCATTCAGACTGTGTAATGCTGCTTTTGGGTGGAAATGTTGCAGGGTTCAAATTAAAGCTTTTCGTAATTTACAACTCAGGGAACCTGAAAACACTGAACAAGTGAGCAAGCATTCACTTCTCATTTATTATCACCATACCAAGAAACCCTGGAGGACCTCAGCATTGTTTGAAGACTGGCTTTTGAACTGTTTTTTATTCCACAGGCAAGAGAATATTGTAAGCAAAAAACCACTTCATTCAATATTTTTTTATTTTTAGAGAGACAGAGTCTTGCTCTGTCACCCAGGCTGGAGTGCAATGACATGATCATAGCTCACTGTAACCTTGAATTCCTGGACTCAAAATGATCCTCCTGGCACAGCCTCCCAAGTAGCTAGGACCACAATACACACCAGCACACTCGACTGATTTTTTAAAAATGTTTTGTAGACTCAAGGTCTTCTACTATGTTGCCCAGGCTGGTCTCAAACTCCTGGCCTCAAGCAATCCTCCCACCTCAGCCTCCTAGAGCACTAGGATTGCAAGCATGAGCCACTGTACCTGGCCTCATTCAAGATTCTTCTGATCTTAGACAGTGCTTCAGGGCACCCACAGCATATAGGTGACATGCATCCTTATGGAAAGTTATGAATTTGCTGCCAAACACAACCACGCTCATTCAACCTGTGGACCAAGGCACAATAGCTGCATTCAAAGCACTCTATTTATGCCAGGCATTTTCTCAGGCTGTTGAAGTGAATGAATCTGGCTGAATGCTCCTAGAGTTTTGGAAAAGTTTTAACATTCTAAATGCTATCCAGAATATCACTGGGGCATGGGAAGAAGTCACACAGCAATGCATGAATGGCATTTGGAAAAAAGTTTTGAAGACGTGTGAACACATTCAAAAGCCCTTAGCAAGATTCTGCTGTTGATGAAACAGTAACAAGATACCAGTGCTTGGAGAACAGCTAGAATTGGACATTGGTGAAGAGAATATTTATGAGCTTCTTGGCATTGAAACTGAAGAGCTTTCCAGTGAGGAGATGATCAAACTGGAGGAAGAAAGAAATTAAGAAAGAGGAAGAAGTTATACCTGAGGCACCAAGAAAGGTAACGGCAAAGAAACTGGCAGAGATATTTGTCACTATCAGCAGTGTCATTCAGAAGTTAAAGGAAAGAGATGTCATTATTCACAGGAGGTGACATGCAGTTCAGGATGCTCTTGCTTGCTATAGAGAAATATATAATGAAAAGGAGAAACAAACTGTGTAGTCCAAACCTGATGTCAGCCAGGTTGGTGGCTCACACCTGTAATCCCAGCACTTTGGGAGGCCAAGGTGGTGGGTGGATCCCTTGAGGTCAGGAGTTCAAGACCAGACTGGCCAACATGGTGAAACCCCACCTCTACTAAAAATACAAAAATTAGCTGGGTGTGGTGGAGCACGCCTGAGTCCCAGCTACTCGAGAGGCTGAGGCAGGAGAATCTCTTGAACCTGGGAAGTGGAGGTTGTAGTGAGCTGAGATTGCACCACTGCACTCCAGCCTGGGTGAAAGAGCAAGACTCTGTCTCAAAAAAAAAAAAAATTTTTAAATTTAAAAATTGAAAAAAAAATACCTTGATGTCTTCCCGAAGAACTCTATGCCTGCTAAACCATTAAAAAGGATCGATGCCCTAGTGCATTTTCTAAACTAATCTCAGGCCTCATCAGAAGAGAAATTGATGACCCTGTTGCAGTAGCATCCCCATCATCCAGCAATTAATTTTAGTTAATGCTTCAAACTTCCTTCAGGCCCAGTATGCATTCACCTGTGTACATTACTTAATTGTGAGTCCCATACAGCTATCCTGTTTTTCACTTCAGTACAATACTCAGTAAATTACATGAGATATATTCAACAGTTTATTATAAAATGGGCTTTGTGTTAGAAGATGTTGCCCAACTGTAGGCTAGTGTAAGCATGCTGAGCACATTTGAGGTAGGCTAGGCTAAGCTATGAAGTTTATTTTAATAGGTTAGTTGCATTTTCAGCTTATGATATTTTCAACTTACAATGGGTTCTTGGAATGAAAACATCATAAGCTAAAGAGCATCCATATTACAATTACAATCACTCTTTGATCTCATGGAGTAGGGACTGTATCTTGTTTACTAGTAGATTTCCAGAGTCTAGTGCATTATATAGCAAATATAGTAAGTGGTCAATAAATGGTTTTGGGAGAAAGAGGATACAGGGTGAGGTACAGCATCTCATCATTCTGAGGAATGCAGTTTCTATTGGGTATACAGTAGTCAGAAAATTATTTCTTTAGGTTATCTTAAATTATCTTCAAATAAAAAAATTGTTTAGGTTGTTGTCTTTTCCTTAATGATTTTTCCGGAATGCACTGGTCCTCAGTGTTAAAGCTCAGACAGGATTGAGTTCTAACCTTTTTCTATCATTGTTTTAGTTACAAATAAATGTCCTACATTAGGGTTTTTGTTGGCCAGTGTTCTGCATTCTGAGGTAACTCCCCAAGTGAAATTTAAGTTCTAAGACTGTGACAAAACTGACTTGTTAGCACTGTTTACACTAAGCACTTGATTCTCTACTACATAATTTCCTTCTAGACTAATTTTACAGTTCTCACCAATCCCAAATTCTTTCCTCAAATTCTCAGAGGAAATATGTGGCAGATTTTTCTGGCAGAGAAAATTTACAAGAAAAAAGTTCTCATCAATATTCTTCTCCAGTGATTATAAATAAGCTATTTTAAAGAAGAGTGTAAAAGGCTTTATAGAAGAGATTTAGTAGATTTAATACTCAAAAATTTAATATTCAGAAATCATGGCTGTAGTACATAGGTGCTATGATCTCTATAGTTACACAGATAAGTAGTTATAATTCTGAATACACAGGCTCATGAAAAGTCCTTTGAGAATCAGGATTTTAAAAAAAAAATTGGAATCCTGGGCCAGGTGCAGTGGCTCACACCTATAATCCTACCACTTTGGGAGGCTGAAGCAGGTGGATCACCTGAGGTCAGGAGATTTAGACAGGCCTGGCCAACATGGCGAAACCCTGTCTCTACTAAAAATACAAAAATTAGCTGGGTGTGATGGCACATGCCTGTAATTCCACCTACTCGGGAAGCTGAGATAGGAGAATCAGTTGAACACAGGAGGGGGAGGTTGCAGTGAGCTGAGATCATGCCATTGCACTCCAGCCTGAGTGACAGAGCGAGACTCCGACTCAAAAAAAGAAGAAGCCTGGATAGCACTCGTACTTGCAAGAGTGTAGTGAACAACTTGAGGAGCATTTGCTGCATTTTGTCACATTATAATTAAAACAGCCTGATTTTCTTTCTTTTAGGACAAAACAAATTTTATTTAGAGATATTTATTCAACATTAAGGGGTAAATCGAGCAAAGAAGGACAAAACATAGGCATGAATATGTTAAAATTGCTAATGTTATATGTTGAATTAATGGATGAATTATTCCATTATGAACATTTGCTAGGGAGATTTAGTTTTCAGTTCTAGTCTTCTATTATTTACCACTATTTCTAAATTTAATTTTTTCATATTTTCAGAAATGTACTCAATATACTTCATTTATGCCCAAATAAATCCTAATTCTTCACTTTTTTTGTGACTGACAGAAGATGACCAGTGTTTGCTGGCATATATCTGGAAGCATTTTGGAAGGAATGACAAAAGAAGTAGTTTAGTTTTTTGTTGTTGAAGAGGCATTAAATTAATCTCAATAATTACTTCAGGATAAGGTGATATGATATATGATTTCAGGGAACTGAAAGAATCTAGGTTTTGCCTCCTCAAATGGAATCTGTCAAGCATTTTCAGCAATGAAGAGCTTTTTGCTGTGCTCCCATAGCAGTTTTTCATAACCCTATTACAGTGGCTGTCACATTAACTTATAGTTGTTTATACAATCATTACTCCATTCAGCAGGTATTTTCATGAGTGCCTGCCATGTGTCAGGCATGGCCCTTGGTGCTGCAGATAAAGTTGAGAACACAGAGACAAGATCGTTACTCTCTAGACCGGGCACAGTGGCTCACACCTGTAATCCCAGCACTTTGGGAGGCCTAGGTGGGCAGATCACCTAAGGTCAGGAGTTTGAGACCAGTCTGGCCAACATGGTGAAACCCTGTCTCTACTAAAAATACAAAAATTAGCCGGGCATGGTGGTGCGTGCCTGTAATCCCAGATACTCGGGAAACTGAGGCAGGAGAATCACTTGAACCCAGGAGGTGGAGGTTGCAGTGAGCTGAGATCAGACCACTGTACTCCAGTCTGGGTGACAGAATGAGACTCCCATCTCAAAAAAAAAAAAAAAAAAAAAAAAGGGATCGTTGCTCTCTTGAAGCTTTAGTAGGGAGAGGCCAATAAAAAAGAGAACACCTAACAAGTCATTTGCTTTCAGGTTGAAATAGGAATTAGGAAGATGTTAGAACAGGAGAAGTATGGGACACAGAGTCCTGGGGCAGGGGCAACATTGGATAGGATGGTCAAGAGAGACCCTCTTGAGGAGGCAACATTTGAGCGAGTCCTGAATGATAAGAGTCGGTGGTACAGAGATTTGATAGAAGGGCATCTCAGGCAGAAGAAATGGCCAGGTGCAAAGTCCACAAGCAGCAGTGAAATTGTATTTAAGAATGTATATAAGGAATACACTAGAAAGCCAGTGTGCCTGGAGAGGAAAGAGCGAAGGAAAGAGAAATAGAAGATGAAATAAAGGAGGTAGGCAGAGGCCAGACAAGACAGAGATTTAATTCTAAGTGATAATGGTGGGATATTGAGTTTTTAGCAAGGGAGTAACAATCTGATTTATGCTTTTAGAAGATCACATTAGCTATTATATGGGGAATGATTGCAGAGGGCAAGAGTAGAAGCCAGGAAACCAGTTAGGAGGCAAAGTAGTCAGGGAGAGATGGTGATGACTTGGTTAAGGGTGGAAATGGTGGAAATAAGAACAGATTTGATTGATTTGGAGTTTATTTTGAAAGCAGACTTGATAGTGTAGCAGGACTAACTACAGACAAAACCTCTCAGACACCGAGATAGTGAAGGGAGTGGCTTTAATCAGCTGGGAGCATCGGCAGGCTAGCGTCTTAAAATCCGAGCTCGTCAGGTGCTTAACTTTTGTCCCTTTTAAGGGCGCACAACTCTAAGGGGGTCCGCATGAGAGGGTCATGATCGATTGAGCAAGCCGGGGAGTACGTGACAGGGGCTGCAAGCATCAGTGGTCACAGTGAAACAGAACAGAAAGGGAGGTTTCACAATGTCCTTCCATACAATGTCTGGAGTCTATAGATATAGATAACAACCATATAGATAACAGCCAGTTAGATCAGGGGTCGATCTTCAACTACCAGGCTTAGATCAGGCAGGCCCAGGCCTGGTTTTGGATCTGGTTCCTTGTTTTCGGGTCTGGTTCCTAGGCGGCGGGCTACCTGCCTTTTGTTTTGCTTTCCTTTCCTTTTTTGAGTATAAAACAATATGAGAGGGTCTGTCTCTCTTCTCTCAATAGCACCAGTTGAGGGATTGTATGTTTGAAAGAGAAAATTTCAAAAAGAAAAGTTTTTGGCTTGGGCAGCTGGGTCTATGGCGGTACCACTTACTGAGCTAGGGAAAAGTAGGTGAAGGGCTGAGTGTAGAGAGAAAATAATTTCTACCCATCTGCGAAATTGAGATTTTCTTGAGAGAGGGCAAAGTGAGGTTCCAAAAGGTTAAGAACGTGGACACAGGCCCTGCAGATAGAACCAGGACTTCGATACAGGCAGTCTGGCTCTGCAGCTTGCACCCTTGCTTGTTTGGCTTCATGGTTAGAATTACAGACTAGAGTCTAGGAGGAAGGGCATTCAAGGCAAAGGAAGTCATGGTCAAAGGTGTAGAAGCCACCAAAGAGTGAAACATTTGGAGCAGCAGTTTAGGACTTGGTGGTAAAGAATTATTTTGTGGGACCTTTTAGGTAGGGTCTTAGAGATATTTAGATTATGTTTTCTTCTTCATCTCCCTAAATTAAAATTCAGTCAGTCCTCCTTAGAACTTTTATTTTTTTCTTATTTTTTAATTTTTATTTTTATTTTCTTGAGATGGAGTCTTGCTGTATCCCCCAGGCTGGAGTGCAGTGCTGCAGTCTTGGCTCACTGCAACCTCTGCCTTCTGGGTTCAAGTGATTCTCCTCCTCAGCCTTAAGAGCTTAAGTTAGAGCTTTTGTCCAGCCTAGACTGTTTACTAGAAATTTTGATTCGAGGAATGTGAAAATATAGGAATAAAAATCAGTGTTTCTTCTATTGTCTTACTCAACAACAATCAATACAGAAGACTTCTGTGACCTCTAGTCACCAAGAATTGAATGTAGATTTCTCCCTACCAGCCATCAGTCAGTTAATTCAGCAATGGATACCAGCTGGGCATCCTCTAATTCAATTCGATTCTGACACTATATACCTGAAGATGGCTTCCCACGCTAATCTAAAGAACCTAGTTGTTTTACCTGTGCTTCTGACTGACTATAAATCAGGGTTCCTACTGTCCTCTCCTCGGGTTCTATTAATTTACTAGAGTGGCTCACAGAAAACTCAAGGAAACACATCTACTAGTTTATTATAAAGGATATTACAAAGGATACAGATGGAGATATGCATAAGGCAAAGCATGTGGGAAGGTGTGGCACTACCATCCGCTCTCTGGGGATGCCACCCCCAGGAGCATCTATATGTTCAACTACCTGGAAGCTCTCCAAACGCAGTCCTTTTGGATTTTTAGGGAAGCTTTATGTAGGAATGATTCATTAAACCTTTGGCCATTGGTGATCAACTTAACTTCAGCCTCTCTCCCACTTCCTGGAGAATGGGTGGTGGAGCTGAAAGTCCCAACCCTCTAATCCTGCCTTGGTCCTTCTAATGAGTAGCCCCTGTCCTGAAGCCACCTAGGAGCTGGCAGCTATCAGTCAACACATTAGCATATAGAAAGACACTTACCACTTGAAAGATTCCAGGGATTTTAAGAGCTCCTGCCAGGAAACGGGGATGTAGACCAAATATATATTTCACAGTATCACAGGAAACATAGCTGCTTTTTTTCTTTTTATCAGATTAAAAAAGAATCCTTGCTGGGTGTGGTGGCTTCTGCCTGTAATCCCAGCTACTTGGGGCGCTGAAGTAGGAGCATCACTTGAGGCAGGAATTCAAGACGAGCCTGGTCAACATAGCGAGACCTCGTCTCTGAAAAAATAAAAAACCATCAGCCAGGTTTCGTGGTGCAAGCCTGTAGTCCCAGCTACTCAAGAGGCTGAGGTGAGAGGATCACTTGAGCCCAGGAGTTGGAGGCTACAGTGATCTATGATCATACCTCTGCATTCCAGCCTGGGCGACAAAGTGAGACCCCATCTCTAAAAAAAATTTTTTCTTCATTATCTAAATTGTTTTTTCCTTTGGAGTTTTTTTTCAGTTAGATAATATGAATCCGATGATACATAAATGATCTGGCTGTAAAATTTTTTTTTTTTTTTTTTTTTTTGAGATGGAGTTTTTCCTCTTATTGCCCAGGCTGCAGTGCAATGGTGCGATCTCGGCTCACCGCAACCTCTGCCTCCTGGGTTCAAGCAATTCTGCTGCCTCCGCCTCCCGAGTAGCTGGGATTACAGGCATGCGCCACCACACCCAGCTAATTTTGTATTTTTAGTAGAGACAGAGTTTCTCTGTGTTGGTCAGGCTGGTCTCAAACACCCAACATCAGATGATCTGCCTGCCTTGGCCTCCCAAAGTGCTGGAATTACAGGCGTGAGCCACCACGCCCGGCCCGCCAAATTGTTTTTTTATTCTTACATTAAATGTACTGTCTTTCCTGGACTTCTTGTTATACAAGCTGACTCATTATTTGAAGAGTCCTTGAGCTTCACCATTTCACAGACCTGACAACATACAGAATTCTTTTCGATTCTTTGTATGATAGTTTATTTTCTTTTTCACCTTTTCTGCCTAGATATTCAATTTCTGGACAGAAGTCAGTGGCAACTCAGATGGGATCAAGCTAATATAATTTGCCATAGAGGATAATCTTTCAGAGGAAGCAAGTTATGTAAATAATTTCTGCTCAATTAGAAACTGAGTATGCACCCAATCTGTACAGTTCTGTTTGTTGTGATGTTTAACACCACACTACACACAGGCACTTGATTTGTGACTTCTGATGTCAACGCATTTCTAGTTTATGAGCTTTACCCATCTCTTATGCTTTGTGACTCTAGAAATCTGCTTTTCAACTATCATACCTCTTTTTTTTTTCACCCCCCAACATCAGATAACTAGATAGGAATGTGAAACTCCTTCACGTAGCTCTTTTTTATTCAGAAAATAAGTTACATAATAGACTGAAATTGAGTGCCTGTGGCATGTGTACTAAATATAGTGGTAAATATTAAATATCGTATGCTTTGGACACAATACATGCTTGCAGGATTTTCCTTTAAAAAATGCAGGGCAAAGTGCAGTAGGGAAAAAAAGAGGAGGTATAGTTTCAGGGGAGTGCCAGTTATTAATTTATTATCTGTCAGCTCCAAATCTATGGTTCTTTGCCCTGCTTTGTGATACTGGAGTTGGACTCTGTCAGCATTTCTCCTTTGCCAGCTCTGCAGCTTTAGGCTTTGTCAGTGCAGGACCTGGGGAGACGATGCATGGTGACAGCAGTAGATCGGTACTATTCTTCCAGTTCTGGTTCACCTTCCTTTATTCAGCCCAGGGGTCCTCGCAGATCAACTTAAGCAGCACTCTCAGACCTTTCTCTCCCCACCTGTAGGCTGTTTCTCAGGTAGCTCCAGCCCAGTCTTCAGGCTGGTTTCCTCCCACCAAGAGGGCTGGTCTAGAGAATAGCTTGGTCCTGTTTACACCTTTGACAAACAGCAGACCCCTCTTTGGCGCCAGTGCTTGTGTATTTCTCATGTAGCCAATAACCACACCCTCTTTGAAGAGGTCCGAATCTCAGCCTAGATAAATGTTATTAAAGAGCACTGAAATCCAAAAAACAAAATTAAAATAATACATCCCGCCATTACTGACATTTATTTAGGGCAGAGGTCAGTGTACTTTCTCTGTGAAGGGCCAGATAGTAAATATTTTAGGTTTTCTGGCCACATATGGTATCTGTTTCATATTCTTTTTTTTTTTAAAACAACATTTTGAAAAGATTTTAAAAAGTCTTAGCTCATGGGCCATGGTTTACTGAACCCTGGTTCAGAGTATGAATAAAGTACAATCTTTTTTCAGCTAGAGAAATCTAAACTAAAATAGTGAGAAGTCTGAATTTTAGACTTGTCATTTATTGCTGCATAACAAATCTCTCTAAAATTTAGTGGTTTAAGACAACAGTAATAATTTATTAGCTCTCACAGTTTCTGTGGGGCAGGAATTTGGAAGCAGATTGCCTAGGCAGTACCAGCTCAATGTCTCGAATGAGATTGTGGGTGCTGGTTAAAGTGGTGATGATTTTTTAGTTTTTAAATTTTTTTATCTCTTTTATGTCTTGTGTCATTGCCAGTTTTTTTGGTTTGTTTGTTTTTGTTTGTTTTAGGCGGAGTCTCACACTGTTGCCCATTCTGGAGTGCAATGGTGCAATCTCGACTCACTGCAACCTCCACCTCCTTGTTCAAGCTATTCTCTTGCGTCAGCCTCCCGAGTAGCTGGGACTACAGATGTGTACCACCATGCCTGGCTTATTTTTGTATTTTTAGTAGAGACAGAGTTTTGCCATGTTGGCCAGGCTGATCTCAAACTCCTGACCTCCAGTGATCCACCTGCCTCGGCCTCCCAAAATGTTGGAATTACAGACATGAGCCACTGCATCTGCCCTGTCATTGCCAATTTTTATGTCAGCACTATCTTGATAGGTATCAGGGTGGAATGGCCAAGTGAATGTCAAGTCCTGAGGCTGATATGTCAAAATAATGACTATGAAACTACAATACCCGTAAGGTGTGAGGTTAGAAAGTAGAGATGTAAGGAGGTGACATATGATAGAAATACATACATTGTATTATAGGAAGGGATCCAAAATGAAATGTATGACTATAAATTTATAACATTTAGACGCGACAGAAGTGAAGAAATACCTATTGAAAAAATAAAATTTAAACCATTCCAGTTTTCAGATGAAGTCTTTTGTTTTGCATGTTTGCATGTATTTGGATAGAACATAATATTTTATAATGAATTCTTTTTTTTTTTTTTTTTTTGAGATGAAGTCTCACTCTGTCACCCAGGCTGGAGACGAGTGGCGCAATCTTGGCTCACTGCAAGCTCTGCCTCCCGGGTTCATGCCATTCTCCTGTCTCAGCCTCCTGAGTAGCTGGGACTACAGGCGCGCACCACCATGCTCAGCTAATTTTTTGTGTGTTTTTAGTAGAGACAGGGTTTCACACTGGTAGCCAGGATGGTGTCAATCTCCTGACCTTGTGATCTGCAGGCCTCGACCTCCCAAAGTGCTAGGATTACAGGCGTGAGCCACCATGCCCAGCCTTTAATGAATTTTTAAATGAAACTATAACTACATCACTAAATATGCCCGAAGTAGAATAAATGTAAAGCATACTATGTGTTGATTTGCACGACTTGAATACAGTTGCCAACTGTGCTACCCCATGTGGCTCTCAAGCCTTCTATCATCTCAGACACTCAGGCATCAAAGCAAGGAAGACAACTTTGTTAGCACCATCTGGCTAGGCTGCCATGTAGATTCTCTTCCTTTGAGACCATGCTTGACAATAATTGGCTTAGGTTAGGAAAAAAATTGGTGTATGTTCTTATCTAATTGACACCCCCGCCCCATGTACAGCTTTTCTTCCTAAATTATTTCTTTCTCTGGCTCTATTACACTTCATTTATTCTTTTTATTATCACACTTACTTTCATTGTATTATTCCTGTCCTAACTCTATTATTATAAAGAAATCTCACCAAGGAGAATTTAAATCTCATTTCAGAGGTCCAGTCCAGATTTAGCTGAGAATTCTGAAGAATAACATTCATACAGAAAATATATAGTCCATAAGTTTAATGAGTGATCATGCCATGCAGTTAGAATCCAGACAAAAAACAGAATGCTGTTGGCAACTTAGAAGTGTCTCCATGCTCTGTTTTAGTCACTACCTAAGCCCTGCAGTATTACCACCATTGTGACTTCCAACACTGTAGATTACTGTTGTCTCTTTTTCAAATTTATATGAATAGAGTCTTACAACATACACTCTTTTGTATCTGTCTTTTTTGCTTAACTTTATGTTTGTGAGATTCAACCATGTTGTTGTATTGTTACTGTATTCCATCTGATGAAGATGCCATTATTTATTGTGTGGTAGGAGTTATTAAATTATTTTAGGCAGATAGAGAGGAAAAGGAGTCCTTGGGACGTTTCATTTTTAAAGCAGCTTTTTAAAAATTATTATACTTTAAGTTCTGGGATACATGTGCGAACATGCAGGTTTGTTATGTAGGTATATACACGTGCCATGGTGGTTTGCTGCACCCCTCAACCCGTCATCTACATTAGGTATTTCTCCTAATGCTCTCTCCCCTAACCCCCACTACCCCCTGATAGGCACCGATGTGTGATGTTCCCCTCCCTGTGTCCGTGGGTTCTCATTATTCAACTCCTACTTAGGAGTTAGAACATGCAGTGTTTGGTTTTCTGTTCCTGTGTTAATTTGCTGAGAAGGATGGCTTCTAGCTTCATCTATGTCCCTGCAAAGGACATGAACTCATCCTTTTTTATGGCTGCATAGTATTCCATGGTATATATGTGCCACATATTCTTTATCCAGTCTATCATTGATGGACATGTGGGTTGGTTCCAAGTCTTTGCTATCATGAACAGTGCTGCAATAAACATACGTGTGCATGTGTCATTATAGTAGAATGATTTGTAATCCTTTGGATATATACTCAGCACTTAGAGCCAGGCCAGCAAACCTTTAATATGCAAATGCCAGCCATTGGAAACTGGGTCCACCCAAACATGGCAATTCTCACAGCCTTCTTGCCCTTGCCCCACATGTTCCTGACAACATGGCCACCCCCACATATCCATGTGTGTAAAACATCATGGTGCACTGCATTTGTATATTAAAAGGCTAGGGTGGGAGGACCAGCCTTTTTGCAGGCTACATAAATGACATGCCTGGTCAAACCAATCCCCTGTGTCCTATGCAAATCAGACACCACCTTCTTCAGCCTCTATATGTACCTGGCTAGTTTCTGCCCCACTTGGGGTCTCCTCTTTCGGCTTTGGAGTCTCCCTCCCTCTGTCTCTGTACAAGGGAGCTTCTTCCTTTTTTCTTCTCCCTTCCGTCTTGCTTCTTAACTCTCTGCTCCTTAAAACCACTCCACGTGTGTCCGTGTGTTCTCATCTAATTCAAGGTGAAACAAAAGCCCTGGTATTTCTCCACTCATCCGAGCCGTATCATTTGTACTGATGATGAAGATTTGTGTAGTTCCAGTTTTTGCTTATTATGAAAAATGCGGCTCTAAACTTTATGTTTGCCTTTTAAGAACATATGCAATTGATTATTTTGGTTTACACCTAGAAGTAGAATTTCTGGGTCATTAGGTATATGTGTATTTAGAGATACTGCCAGTTTTCCAAAGTGTTGTTGACACTCCCTACAGTAGTGTACAAAAGTTTCATTTTGAACATAGACTCTTAGTCTCAATCTAATTCCGGGACTGGGAATCTAATTGACCCAGCTTGGAGCAGGTGTCTGGTCAATTACAATGAGAGGATTAAAGGTCACATAGTACAGACATGGTTGTGGGAGCCCACCACTGCTACACTCTAGGTGGAAGTAGAGGCAATTTCTAAAACATAGGAGATTGTATGAACTGGGTAGATACCCTAAAAGGTTTCAATTACATATATACAAATTAGATGCACAAGGAGAGGCTCTGGCCTAGAGATACAGCTTCAAGCCATCAGCAAGGTAATGTAGTTGAAGCAATGTGACTAGATGAGATTGCCCAAGGATACTGCTTAGAGTGAGATAAGAGAGGGTAGCCTCTGGTAGAACTCTGGAAAACACCAACATTTGAAGGATGACAAGAAGAGGAATCTCTAAAGTAAACTGAGAAGGTATAATCAGAAATCCAAGGGAATGTGATGTCATGAAAATTAAGAAAGAGAATGGCCGGATGCAGTGGCTCACATCTGTAATCCCAGCACTTTAGGAGGCCGAGGCAGGCAGATCACCTGAGGTCAGGAGTTCGAGACCAGCCTGGCCAACATGGTACAAAAGGCAGTATTTGTGAAGTGTGATAAAGTGAAGCACAATAAAATGAGATATGCCTGTATTTTCAGGCATTATATACTGCCATTTCATTTATCAGTTCTCTGTGTATTCAAACCTCCTGTGAAGGAATCTCTGCATTTTGTATTCACTACAACAGAGGGCATAGCAACTTAAGAGTTCTATTCTTTAGAAATTCAGACGTGTTACCTTCATGTAGTTCCCGTTTGTTTCCCAGTTTGGAATTACTACCTTTGTCATGCAAAGATGTTCAAGTACTTCTGCATTATATAAAAGTTGTGACTATAAATAGATGTATTCATATAAATAGTGTGTGTCTGTATACAAAATTCTATGGTCTAGATGCGTATCTAAAGAAACTATCTTTGGCTCAGGAAAATAGATAATTGTATTGATTTCACAAAATATTGCGACTGCATTTTTGGAGTTGTTTTTAGACCTTGAAACATATTATTTTGAAGATCTTTAGTGGTAATAAGAATTTATCTTTTCAAGGGGAATTTGATAATTTTTAACAAGCAAATATTACGAACCAAGTCTGTTGCTTTTTCTTACCCGGGTTTCAGCTTGTGTCTTAAAACTTTTTAAAGTAAATTACATGATCTAATGATATCTGTAGAATACGACTGAATGAGCCCTGAAACAGCAAGAATAATGGAGTTCTCACTCATGGATATGGAAAGGGCAAATTGTAGCACCGTATTATTTTCGAAAGCCTCATACTGAGATTAGCGTCAGATGTGGTGCTTCTGTAGCAGAGTAATTAAAATTGTCCTTAAAAGGCTTATATTTAGAAGTAATTGTTTTTATTTATTTTTCTGTGTCAGTGTATTAGCTGTTGCTTTTCAACTAAGAAATCTAAACTGATACCCTCTGATTTATAGTCATTATGCAAATTATGATAGTCCCTGCTGTTGTCCATTATATATCAGTATTTTTTCTTCACTCCAGTTAAAAAGTTGTTTCCTTTTTGAAGTCAGGCTGCTGCATCTTTTTTATTTTCTGCTTGAGCTCAACTTCTCTTTAGGCTATGTTTTCTACTTCTTGATACTTGACATTTTCCTAGTGCTTCTAGAATGGGAGGTTGGATCACAAAAAGCTGCTATTTCTACTTTAAAGAGATAAAGTCTGAAAATTTTTTTTAACTGAATGTTCTTTTTGTCACACTCCCTGGCACATTGTTTTTTGGTTAAATGATATGTAGTAGAGTTATTGATATACAATACTCTCAGCTAGATTTTTTTTTTTTTTTTTTTGAGTCGGAGTCTCCCACCATCGCCTGGGCTGAAGCGCAGTGGCATGATTTTTTGTGTTTTTAGTAGAGACAGGGTTTCACTGTGTTGGCCAGGCTTGTCTCAAACTCCTGACCTTGTGATCTGCCCGTCTCAGCCTCTCAAAGTGCTGCAATTACAGGCGTGAGCCACCCACCACACCCAGCCACTCTCAGCTAGATTTTAATATGAGAAACAACTTACCATTTTTTTTTAACATCCAAGAGAAACAGTATTATTCAAACTTGACTGAGTAAGTCAGATTTATTTTATTTTATTTTTGAGACAGATTCTCCCTCTGTCGCCCAGGCTGGAGTAGAATGGCGCAATCTCCACTCACGGCAAATTCCACCTCCCAGGTTCAAGCAATTCTCCTGCCTCAGCCTCCTGAGTAGCTGGGATTACAGATGCACACTACCACACCCAGCTAATTTTTGTATTTTCCATAGGGATGGGGTTTCACCATGTTAGCCAGGCTGGTCTCGAACTCCAGACCTCAAGTGATCCACCCGCCTCAGTCTCCCAAAGTGCTGAGATTATAGGAATGAGCCACCGTGCCCGGCTTTATTTTACTTTTTTATTTTTTTTTATTTATATTTTTGAGATGGAGTTTCACTCTTGTCGCCCAGGCTGGAGTGCAATGATGCAATCTCGGCTCACTGCAACCTCCACCTCCCATGTTCATGCGATTCTCCTGCCTCAGCCTCCTGAGTAGCTGGGATTACAGGCATGCACCACCATGCCCATCTAATTTTGTATTTTTAGTAGAGATGGGATTTCACCATGTTGGCCAGACTGGTCTCAAACTCCTGACCTCAGTTTATCTGCCCACCTCAGCCTCCCAAAGTGCTGGGATTACAGGCATGAGCCACCGCGCCTGGCCCAGATTTATTTTATAAAGAACTGATGCTTGTTTTTAAGCCATCCAGTCTGTAGAACATTGTTATGGCAGCCCTAGGAAACATACAAACATAAAGCTGTAAAACATATTGGAAAATAAACTATTCGCCATAAGATATTTTAAACAAATTTGTGTTAAAATGAGTGAAAAAATGTTAAACAAGATTTGGGGGAGCCTCTCTGAACCTACTCTGGTTCAGAGGCTGCCCGATTTAAAAAAAATTAAGTATATTCAGCAGATTCTTAGAAAATGTGAAGGTCTTTGTCATGTTCAGTAGAGGGGCAAAGATAAATCGAGGCTTTGTTAGAAAAGTTATAGTTAAATATGTGTGTATGTTAGTATAGTTTAGTTAGTATGTATGTGTATATTTTCTAAAGTGGTAGAAAAATAAATAGAACAGACTTTTTCAAGGAAAGTAGTAAAAGGAGAAAAAACTATATAAAACAAAACTAAAAATATGAAGGAAGTAAATGTAATAAAAGTCATTGTGAAAAACTTGGTGGAAAATAGAGAAGACAAAAAACAAGCAGCCACAATCCCACTAACTCCTGACTTTTTATGCCGGTCTGTCTATAGATAGATATGCTCACATTGTCATAGTCAACTAAAAGCTGATTGTTAACATTTTCTAAACATTTACCCACCTCATACGAAACTTTTCATAAACAAAATAATTTAAATAGCTCTATCACATCTTGTCCTATGGATCTAAGAGAATTTACTATTTACCTATGGTTGGTCATTTCCATTTTATATACTATTTCCAACTTCATTTTTCCTCATTAGAAAGGAACATATTCTCATTTTAGAAAATGTGTAAATCACAGGCATGCAAAAAGGAGACAATAAATCACCAATCATGCTATCATCTAAATTATTAAAGTTAACATTGATGTATACTTTGCAGTTTATTTTCTGTGCATTGTATGCAGTTTTTCACCATTACATCTAAATGGCTTCTGAACACCTTTACACATAAATCTTTGTTTGCATTTTTATTTCTTTAGGATAAATTGTGGAATGATATCATAAAGTATGAATAGCTTTAGGATCCTGATAATGTATTATCAAACTTCTTTGGGGAATTTTTTTTCATGTTGTTTTTCTCAACATAATCCCAGGTTAGAAGTAGTCTGAACCCAAAAAAGCAAATCTTTGTAAGGTTTGGAATCAAACAATAATACACACTTCGGCATTCCTGGAGCAACAAGCCTCCCTCTTGATACTCACTCCCGCACATGTCTAATTTCGCTGGGATGGTCCCCAGGTACCTCAAACTCAGCATTTTTTTAACTGAGCTCTTTCTTATTCCTCTGTAGACCCGATTCTCTCCTTTATTCTTTTTCTTGATAAACTGGTTCCATTACCAATCACTAGACCTGGAAGGCTAAGAGTTGTCCTAAATTAATATTCCTTAAAATCAACTGGTAGAGGTTGTACCAGTAGTTACAACTGAACTGTCACTAAGACCCACTGGTTGTACTTCATACAGACCTCTCAAATTCATCCTATCCTCTCCCTTCCATCACCACTGCCCTACTTCAGACTCTTACCATTTTCCCTAGATTATCTTAACAGTTTCCTAACTGGCTTCCCCCACCAACCCATTCCAGATCTAAATCTATTCCTATCTTCTAAAATCAAGTAAAGTCAAACTACTTCTAGATGTAAAGACCTCTATCGCAAAGAGAAACATTAAAAAAAAACAAAACAAAAAACAAAAAGAACTTCCCACGAGTTGATTCATATCCTCTCTTCTCCAGCCTCACCTTATCATCTGCAGCACCACCCACCTCCCAACCCTCTATTTCAGACATTCTGAACCCATCACAGTTTCTTGAAAGTGGCATGCTGTTGCATGCTTCCTTGCTTTTACACTTTCTCTACTCACTGCATAGAGAGCCCTACTCAGTGTACCCACTGTGCATGCTCTTACCACTATCATCTTCCCACCATAAAATCTGTAGACTCGATCTGTACCTCTCATCTCTCCCTTTCCTCCTGCAGTACAGCGGTCTTCCTCCCCAAAGGCCATTCCCCCTGCTCAGATGCTTTCCATCTTGTGTCCCTCAGACTTTCTCAAACAAACAGATGTTTTTCCTTTACTCCTTCAGTTGTCACTCTCTCACTACCTCTCATGCTATACAAGTACATACATCAGCATGCAAATATACTCTGATGTCTCTCAGCTTAAGTCCCAAACCCTCCAATAACCACATAGCCTTCCAGCTACTGCCCTATTCATGTGCTCCCCTTAGCTGAACTTTTCCGTTTATCTAGAGTAGCTGTCTTCTCATCATCACTTCCCACTCACTCTTCAGCATACCACCACCTGGTTTCTGTCTCCAGCCCCTCAGCTTTCTAGCTCAGACCTTTCCTGAGGTCCAGAGTAGAATATCCAGATACTTGACTAACATCTACCCTTACGTAATCACAGACATGGGAAACTAAATTGATCTAGAACAAAACTCTTGATTTTCCCATGAAATGGCTTCCTCTGGTCCCCTCTTCCCCATGCAGTAACTGACTCACCATCTCCGTAGTTGCTGAAGTCACACCCAGGAGTTGTTCTTGACTCCACTAAGCTATCAGTTTTACCTGCATACTTTTATCTGCTTCTCGCCATTTTTATTGTTAGTGCTCTGGGCCAGGTCACCATCATCTATTGTGCCAACTTCTAAACTGGTTTCCACCCTTGCCCTCTAGGCTGCCCTTTTTAAAGCAGCAAAAGTGATTTTAAAATGTAAATAGAATCACTCCATTCTTCTACTTAAAACCTTTCAATGAATCCTTATTACACTTTAACAAAATAAAAGCTTGTGGCCAATGAGATGCTGCATGACTTAGACACTACTTCTCATACCAGTCTCATCTCATCTCCCCTCTCTTCTTTCTTACCTTACTCTGGTCCTACTGGTCCTCCCTCAATTCCTAGAACATGACAAGTTTCTTAGACCTCAGGGACACAGCACATGGTGTTCTGTCCGGAATGTTCTTCTCTCCCTCTCTGTATATCTAAGTGTTTTACATGTGGTATCTTATTTAATCTTCTCAGCAACTATGAGTCAAACACTACTGTTTCTCATATTTTTTCATTAAAATTATTTATGTATCAATTTATGAAAAACAAAACAAAACCTCGGCATTGATAGAAGTAGTAACTATAGAACAAGAGCTGGCAAATAATAGCATGTGGGGCAAAGCAAGCATCCCTCCCCACTGTTTTTTAATAGACCATTTTTTACAGCAGTTTTAATTTCATAGCAAAACCATGCAGAAAGCTCTAAGAGTTTCCATATACTGTCTGTCTACTTCCACTCCCTTAACCTCTGGTGTTATCAATATTTTGTACCAGAGTGGTACATTTATTACAACCTATAAACCTTCCCTGGTATGCCATTATCCCCCAAAGTCCATAGTTTACATTAGGATTCACTCTTGGTGTTGTACATTCTACGGAGTTGGACAAATATATAGCGACGTGTCTACATTATAGTGTCATACGAGAGAGTTTCACTGCCCTAAAAATCCTCTGTGCTCTATTCATCCCTGTGTTTCCCATAACCCCTGGCAACCACTAATCCTTTCACTGTCTCCACAGTTCTGCCTTCTGCAAAATGTCATGTAGTCGGAATCACACAGTCTGATTCTTTTCAGATTGGCTTCTTTCACTTAGTAATATGCATTTAAGGTTCCTCCGTGTCTTTTCATGGCTTGATAACTCATTTCATTTTAGTGCTGAATAATATTCCATTATTTAGATGTACCATTGTTTATTTATTCATTCGCCTATTAAGAAGAACATATTGCCTGCTTCCAAGTTTTGGCAATTATAAACAAAGCCATTATAAACATCCATGTGCGCATTTACTTACTATATTTTAATTGCTAGAATACTGAAATGCAGGGACCACATGGAGATTAAGTAATCTAAGGTCACACCGATAATAAGTGACCACAGTCTAGTATTAATAGTTAGGAGCCCCCACCCTTTTAAATGTGCCACTGAACCATCACCTTATGGTAAAAGGGATGTAGAACTGCACCTGGCCCACATAATTGTGTGTCCGCACCTGTTGGGACAGCGTAAGGAAGAGGTGCTGGGCAGATGGAAATAGTAGCTGTTAAAACCAGCTTCATACTATTGAAAACCATGTAAAACAAGGCTTCCAGGCATAAGTGATCTGAACTAGAGGAAAAAGTACTAGGTATTTCCATTACAAACCGATCTTAAGAAAC
The DNA here is from genome assembly GCF_043159975.1 of Macaca nemestrina. NCBI lineage: Eukaryota > Metazoa > Chordata > Mammalia > Primates > Cercopithecidae > Macaca > Macaca nemestrina. The sequence continues at coordinate 79,459,674 of NC_092127.1, read as the reverse complement.
TGCATTCACATAATGATGTTGAAAAAGTTTATTAATTATAAATAATGTATTTTTAAGGCAATATACCCAAATATTTCCATCTTTTTTCTAACAGACCACAGTAGGACAGGAAAATTAGTCTAACATCTTTTCTCTGGGTTGTAGTCCTTCATTATCTGCTTTCAAAACCAGTGTCCTGTCAAAAGGAATGGAAGGAAGGAGAGAGAGAAGGAGGAAAATACATGTATACAAGAATGTAATTTCAGACGTCCTGCTGAGATTAGTTCCGAAGGGACGACTGACTTAAATGCGTAGTTCTTAGAAGGAATGTAAATGCAGCCTAGCTGAGAGGGAGCTGGTTGAGAAGTTACAGTAGGTGGAAGTTATTGTTGGCTACTAGCCAAATATTGTGTGTATTACTTCTGTTTCTGTTCTGTATTAGCCAAATGCTATTCGTATCCTGTTTCTGTTCTGTTTCAGTCATGTTGTGGATTAACTACTCTTCTTGGACTATCCAAACCAGAAGAAAAAATTTATTTTCACAGTGATGATTCATGTAGTACCTGAGACTGAATTAAGATAACTGCCTAGTCTGTGCTACAAAATGCAGTTTTTGTTAGGGAGATACATAGATCTAGAGGCAAGTAAGAGTTCATCAAAAGAGAGCTCCTATATAGCAGTTTGATTTTTTTTTTGTTTGTTTGTACAGAGAAGCAAAAAAAAAAAAAAAAAAAAAATCATTGAAGCTTGAAGCTCAGTGTGAGGTTCTACAAAAGATCATGATGCACCACAGGATGTAGAACTAATGAACCCAAAGACAAGCTTCAAAGCAAAACAACTATGTAGCTGAGGAGTGTACAAAGCAGCCTAACCCCAAAAGCACCATTTTTCTTGCCTCACACAAGAATTTCTTGTTTCTGTGGAGTGCAAAAGTACTCTATATTAAGTGACACAGAAAACAACATTTAAAATGATGGAGTTTCTGTTCATTTTATTCATTTTACATTTCTATTCATTTTACATGTGGTATCTTATTTAATCTTCTCACACTGATAATAAGTGACACATATGCATATATTTTATGCATATATTTTACCAATTTCCTTGTTCAGAATTTCTCATGCATTCTTATTCCTTGTTCCTGTTACATTTTGTTCACTACAGCTTAGAGTAGTGCCTTCAATGAAAGCCTATGAGTAGTTAAACTCTCAGTCTGTGTTATAAATCCAACAACTTCTGTCTTTCTGAGAGTTTAATCTGTTTACATTTATTGTGATTTCAGACAAATGTGGATATCTGTGTATCACCTTACTCTGTGCATTCTGTTCATCCTGATTTTCCTTTGCTCATTTTCTTTCTCCTTTCTTGTCTTCTCATAATTTGGCTAAATTTTTTTTATACTCTTTTATCTCTATTGGTTTGGAAGTACACACTTTGTTTCTCTCTTCATTTAATTTTACATCCTGTGGTGTGTAAGCTTTCTTTGATTTCCTTTTTCCTACAAAATGCTTTCAGTAAATGTGTTTTAGTCTCTCAGTCTCAGTTTTGTTCAAAATGGTAGCTTATCTGGCTATAGAATTCAAGGTTGGTTGTTATTTCCTCTCAGAACTTTGAAGATATTCCTTTGCCTCTAATCTCTATTAATTCACCTTATGTAAATTTAATTGTTTTCCTTTGTAGGCAACCTCCTTTTTTTCAGGTGTTGTAAGAATTTTTTGTTTCTGGGGTTCTGCAGTTTCATCACATTGTGTCAGGGACAGAGTTAATTTCATTTTTCCTGCTTTGGACTCATTTATTTATTATGATTTTTTAAAATAAAAATAGAAATACGGTTTCATCTTGTTGTCCAGGCTAGTCTTGAACCCCTGGGCTCAAGTAATCTTCCCACCTCAGCCTTCCAAAGTGTTGGGATTACACGCATGAGCCACTGTGTCCAGCTAGGACTCATACTTCTTAAATCTAAGGATTCATCCTGAGAATCCTTAGATTTGAGAAGCCGGGGGCCTGATTTGGGGAATCTGAACCCAGGTGTGGTATAGAGGGGCAGCCCAGCTAACTGGATTAAATGAAAATGCAACAGATTTGGTTCATACCATTTGTTTGTTCAAAACTATTAAATCCCCCTTGATACAAAATGGTAGGCTTCCCAAGATGGGTTTGAGGTGAGGTGTAAACTAAAACGAAGACCTGAGTTTTGGTGAGTCATTCTTGAAATTCAGCTCTGCATGTGTGATGGGTTTGTGTAAGATTCTCAGAATTTTAATAATAACCCTCTAAAAAGGGTTGTTGCAGGGTATGGCAGTTTCTCTTTTAAGCTTTACTAACATGTCTGAGGATTGTCAATATTCTTGGGGTTTCTAAATAAAAACTTGTACAGGAGTTTCTTTGCTTTAAAAAATTTTTTTATTTTCAATTTCCCAAGTAACCATAGTTTCCTACTGGCATGCAAAAAAGGTTTAATATTTGACGCTTTGTTATTAATCACTTATCTCTGTACATGGTAACTTTGATGTTTTTCTAAACCTATTGTTTTTGAATTATTAATTTTTTTACCCTGGCCTACCAGTCTCTCAGAATTGTATGATTTTGAAACAGTCTCAAACATACAGAAAGTTGTGGCCGCAGTAGGAAGACTATTTTGTTTGTGAACTATTTGAGAATACATTGCGAATCTGATGCCAGTTTCCCTGAAACATAAGAACATTCTCCAACTTAACGACAAACAACCATCAAAATTGGAAAATTAATGTTAATACATTACCACCATCTAATTTTTAGACCTCATTAAAATCTTGCCAATTTTTCCAATAATGTTCTTTATTGGCAGAAGTTCAGAATCACAGTTTAATTTAGTTGTCATGTCTCCTCCACTCTGGATCAGTACAACATTCTTTGACATTCATGATTTGACTCTTTTAAAGATTACAGTTATTTTGTAGAATGCCTCTGGGTTTGTCTGGTATTTCCTTGTGATTTGCTTCGGATTATATAGCATCTTTGTTGGAAATATATCAAAAGTGTCCCATGTATTCTCATTGCATGATTTCAACTTGCCCCATTACTGATAATATTACTTTTGATCATTTAAGATAGTATCTGCCAGGCTTCTTCCCTTTGAAGTTATTATTTTTCCTTTGGATTGATGCTTTTGTGTGAAGGCATTCTCATTCCTTATTAAACTTTAAATTTATTCACTTAATTATGTCAGAATACACTCATGGTTTCCTATCTTCTTTAATGGATTATAATTTATTACTATCGTTATTTAATGCTAAAAATTGTTCCAGATTTGACCATAGGGATGCCCTTCGACCTGCCTTCTGGGTTCTTTTGATAAGTCTCCCATCATCCATTGAGTACTTCCTTGCTTTCTAGTACAGCGAGATGCTCTAGGTTCATTTTGTCCTTATCCATGCCCAGCCCTAGAATTAGCCATTTCTCCAAGGAGCCTTGCTTCCTCTTAGGTAAGCATAGTATTTGGTGCCAAGATCTAGATGCTAGATGTTTATTATTAGGAGTGTCACTGCTCATAGGCTCTCTCAGAGAGAATATATGTATACATATATATGTCAGTATAAAAACATAAATATGTAAAATTTACATTTCTATACTTATATACACACGTACATTAAACATCTGCATCTTTTAAAATTTTTATATTTAATTTTATTTAATTATATTTCTTTATAATTTTACATATTAAAAACCATGAATTCACACCAGTACTTCCAGCTCCAATCTAACACTACAGGGTTTATTCTAGTCCCTTTCCATAATTGTAGTTCCATGCTTGGAGAGGATAAATCTGGCTTCCATTATTCTTGATATATTTTTTTTCTTCTGCATGTGACAGTCTCTCATATCCACTACCACTCCTTCCCCTGCAGAGATGGCTTTCTTACCCCAGTTGGGCTCCAACTTTTTTTTTGAGCCTGTTTCCCATGCAGAGGCCCTTTTCATCCCATTCAGGTTATGATACCCACACTAATTGCCCTCCACTGTTTATAAACCCTCCTCACCACCCTTCTGTAGGCCAGAAGTTAAAGTTCAAGGTGTTGGCTCAGTTGTTTTCTTCTGAAACCTTCTCCTTGGCTTGTACATGGCTGTTTTGTACATGGTTGTCTTCTCCCTGTGTCCTCACACAGTCTTTCCTCTGGGTGTGCATGTCTGTTCAAATCACCTCTTCTTGTAAAGACACCAGTTATGTCGGATTGGGGCCTACACTAATGATCTCATTTTAACTTAATAACCTCTTTAAAGTATAGTCACATTCTGAGGTACTAGTCTTAATGTAAAAGATGATGTTGTGTTGACATTTATTGCCTATGTTGTGTTTAATACTAAAATATGTATTTGAATGTTTTGTTTCACTTATTGATGAGATTCTTTTAATTTTGAGCATAATGGAGCCTCATTTGGGTCAGTGGCATCTTTATTTTTTGAAACAGTGAACACACTTTTTTTTTTTTTTGAGACGGAGTCTCGCTCTGTCGCCCAGGCTGGAGCGCAGTGACCGGATCTCGGCTCACTGCAAGCTGCGCCTCCTGGGTTCACGCCATTCTCCTGCCTCAGCCTCCAGAGTAGCTGGGACTACAGGCGCCCGCCACCTCGCCCGGCTAGTTCTTTTGTATTTTTTTAGTAGAGACGGGTTTCACCGTGTTAGCCAGGATGGTCTCGATCTCCTGACCTCGTGATCCGCCCGTCTTGGCCTCCCAAAGTGCTGGGATTACAGGCTTGAGCCACCGCGCCCGGCGAAACAGTGAACACACTTTTAACCACTGATTTATTATTTTAATAGTGTACCCTCAAATCCTGAAAAATTTAAAAACGCAGTTTATAAAAGAATTATTCTTTGCACAATTACTGGCAAACTTATTGTTAATAAACTACTGTAAGGTGATGCATTAAAAAATCTGGATCAGTATGATACAGCCACCATGTTGTGACTTTGGTACTAATTTCTCTGGTGCAAGTCCTTTTGGGTTCCAAATGCCTATGAACCAATTCCCCAATGCCCATTCTTTCTACTCCCACAATATCTTTGTTCACACGCTGCACCATGATATTATTAGGTCTTCATTAAGCACCAATGCAATTGTGTAAACACAAACACCAGTGCAAGCCCACAAAACACGTTCCATGGTGAGGTGGCCATTTAGATGTTGTAGACCCAGCACTGCTGTCCAATAGAACTTTCTGTGATGATAGAAATATTCTATTCCTGCGCTTTTGCTTTTTAGTGAGATAGTCAGTAGGCATAGGGAGCTTTTGAGCACTTGAAATGTGGCAAAGGTGATTGAGGTTCTGAATGTTTGTGTACATAATTTTTTTGTGGTTGCTGTTTATAGGAGATAGGGTCTCACTATGTCGGCCAGGCTGGTCTTGAACTCCTGAGCTCAAGCAATCCTCCTGCTTCAGCCTCCCAAAGTTCTAGGATTATAGGCATGAGCCATCGTGTCCCACCTGTACATAATTTTAACTAATTTAAATAACCACATTTAACAAGTGTCTACCATATTGGACAACACAGATCTAGAGCAGTGTTTTTCAAACTCTAATGTACATGTGAATCACCTGAGGATCTTGTTAAAATGCAGACTGGAATTCAGTAAGTCCAGTCTGAATCTGTGATTCTGCATTTTTTTTTTTTTTTTTTTAAGATAGAGTTTTGTTCTTGTTGCCCAGGCTGGAGTGCAATGACGGGATCTTGGCTTACCACATCCTCCGCCTCCCGGGTTCAAGTGATTCTCCTGCCTCAGCCTTGCGAGTAGCTAGGATTACAGGCATGCTCCACCAAGCCCGGCTAATTTTGTATTTTTAGTGGAGATGGGGTTTCTCCATGTTGGTCAGGCTGGTCTTGAACTCCCAACCTCAGGTGATTCGCCTGCCTTGGCCTCCCAAAGTCCTGGAATTACATGCCTGAGCCACTGTGCCCGGCCTGATTCTACATTATTAATTAGCCGCAAGATGCTTCTGGTCTGGGGACCGCATATTGAGAAGCATGTATCTAGACTAGCTACATCCATTTGTTTTAGATTATTACCTGAAAGGAAGTACTGAAAGTAAAAATTCTCACAGAACTCTAGGATTTTCAGGTGACCTCATACCCCAATTTGGGGATCCCGTCCTAGTGTGCTACTGCTATAGCATACACAGTAGCAGGCAGGCATACAGCCAGGAAGGTTCAGGGAGCTTGCCAAGGGCTCACCCTGGGGATGCATGACAAGTTGAGTTTTTCATTGTGCTTTTCATATAGTATTAAAAAGAATCTTATGGTAAAATAAATTTTAACTTATTTCATCTTTCCCACTCTTTTTATAAAAAAACAAATTAATCTTTCCTTCTTGTAGGTTTTGTATGTGAAGCTGTGTGGAAATGTGAAATACTACCAGTCTCACCATTATAGTACCGTGGTGCCACCTGATGGTAAGCTTTCTTATTTATTTGATTCATATGTTAATTGTTTCCCTTTCTTCCAAATAAAGAGCTGCGAGTTTTGAGCAGAATAGACTTTTCTTACACTATCCCCATCCCACCCCACCCTGATTGGGTTCACTTCCACCTTTTTGTGCTCCCATAATAGAGCTGCTGTCTTTTGTCAAATTCCCACCTCAGCAATCAGAGGAGTTAGAGATGATAAGAAATAGTTGGGTGGGCATGGTGGCCTATAATCCCAGCACTTTGGGAAGCCAAGGCAGGCACATCCCTTCAACTCAGGAGTTTGGGACCAGCCTGGCCAACAAAGCAAAACCCCATCTCTACAAAAAATACAAAAATTAGCCAGGTGTGGTGGCACATGCCTATAGTCCCAGCTACCCAAGAGGCTGAGGTGGGAAGATTGCTTGAGCCCAGGAGGTAGAGGCTGCGTGAGCCATGATTGTGCCACTCCAGTTTGGGCAACAGAGTGAGAGACCCTGTCTCAAAAAGAAAAAAAAAAAAAAAAAAACAAGAAATAGTTTCTGTTCTCAAGAAAAGTAGAACTTAAGTGTTTACCTGGGAAGACTTTTTTTCTTTTTCTTTTTCATTTAATCAGGGTCTAGCTCTGTCACTCAGGCCGGAGTGCAGTGGCATGATCTTGGCTCACTGCAACTTCTGCTTCCCAGGCTGAAGCCATCGTCCCAGCTCAGCCTCTTAAGTAACTGCAACTACAGGCGTACACCACCATACCAGATTAATTTTTGTATATGTTATAGAGATGGGGTTTTGCCGTGTTGCCCAGACAACTCTCAAACTTCTGGGCTGAGGCAGTCCACTCATCTGAGCCTCCCAAAGTGCTGGGATTACAGGCATGAGGCACCATGCCGGCCACCTGGGAAGACTTTAAGAGATAATAGTGTGGTACATGCTACACTAAAATGTTATAGAATGGTAGGGAATATGTAAACTGTAGTATAATGAAGGCATGATTGGAGCAATACAAATTTTTATAGGACTTCAGAGGTGTGTGAATTTCATGTTTGAGCATTCCTTCTAGAATTCTTGCATTTATGTTTTTTTTTTTTTAAGTAAATTTTACCCATTTATTTTTTCTTTTTTTCCTTAACAGAAATAACAGTTAATTATAGACATGGCCTTCCCTTGGTAACACTTACCTTGCCATCTAGAAAAGAACGTTGTCAATTTGTAGTGAAACCAATGTTGTCAACAGTTGGTTCATTCCTTCAGGACCTACAAAATGAAGATAAGGGCATCAAAACTGCAGCCATCTTCACAACAGGTAGATATGTATATAATTTTACAGTTTTGTCCCAGGGTTTCTGTCTCTCCTGAACTCTTGTTTGGTTCTTTACTTTTCTAGAAGGAAGTACATTGTTTAATTCATTAGATAATAAATGGTTGGTCTTTATTCTTTCATTTTTGTGCATCAACACTATTTAAAAAACTGTTTTGGCCTGGCGTGGTGGCTCATGCCTGTAATCCCAGCACTTTTGGGAAGCCGAGTCAGGCAGATCACCTGAGGTCAGGAGTTTGAGACCAGCCTAACCAACATGGAGAAACCCTGTCTCTACTAAAAATACAAAATTAGCCACCAGTGGTGGTGCATACCTGTAATCTCAGCTACTTGGGAGGCTGGGGCAGGAGAATCGCTTGAACCCAGGAGGCAGAGGTTGCAGTGAGCTGTGATCGCACCATTGCACTCCAGCCTGGGCAGCAAGAGCGAAACTCCATCCCAAGAAAAAAAAAAAAAAACTGTTTTAACTTCATTGAATGAAAAATTAACGAAATAAATTAAATGTAAATTTCAGTTACTTATTTTATAAACGTAGCCTTAAAGGATTTTCATGAGAAAATCTTAGTGGCACAGGCATTAGTGTGCAATTCTCAGCAAAATCTGAATAATTAGAAAACAAAGTACAGTTTTAATTATTAAAATAAGCCAGTGAATAATTAAAGTACACAAAACATGTATTCACCACTGTTATAAAGCAATTACAGTCCAGTATATTTTTTGGAAGAATTAGTTCTTAGGAAGAATATACATTTTTTAAAAAACCAGAAGTATGGCCGGGCACGGTGGCTCAAGCCCGTAATCCCAGCACTTTGGGAGGCCGAGGCGGGCGGATCACGAGGTCAGGAGATCGAGACCATCCTGGCTAACACGGTGAAACCCCGTCTCTACTAAAAAATACAAAAAACTAGCCGGGCGAGGTGGCGGGCACCTGTAGTCCCAGCTACTCGGGAGGCTGAGGCAGGAGAATGGCGTGAACCCGGGAGGCGGAGCTTGCAGTGAGCTGAGATCCGGCCACCACACTCCAGCCTGGGCGACAGAGCGAGACTCCGTCTCAAAAAAAAAAAAAAAAAAAAAAAAAACCAGAAGTATGTCATCATTTAGACATTTAAACTGTAGAATACAGCTTTTATGTTCTCATAGTCTAAAATGGTCTTAGACCAACTGCTTCTAAATAGAATAAAGAATTATTTACCCTATCCCACTATAGCAGCTGCAAATGTAGATAAATTAATTTGCATTATTTTATTATGATATTAAATACTTAGAATAAAGTTATTTAAGTTCACGATTACCACTGCAGTTTTGAAAGGGAAATAAACATACTTTTTCCCTATCCAAGTTCCAAATTAATTAAAGGATAGATAGAGAAGTTGGAAAATGGAGATTAATTGATTCATTCAACAAATATTTATTGAGCACCTAATATATGTCAGGCACTGTTCTGTATGCTAGAGGTAGTGCAAAGAACAAAAGGCATAAAAACTCCTGCCCTTATGGAACTTATATTTAGGAGGAGAAAAAAACAAGATAAATTATGTATTATGTTAAGTAATAAATGTTATGAAGAAAAATAAAGCAGAGTGTGGAAGATGTGTGTGGGCAGGAGTGGGCTTGATAAGATTACATTTGCACAAAGACCTGGGGGAAATGAGGGAGGAAGTCATGTAGAGGGAGGAGAGCTCTGGGCCGCACGCAGTGGCTCACACCTGTAATCCCAGCACTTTGGGAGGCCGAGGTGGGTGGATCACCTGAGGTCAGGGGTTTGAAACTAGCCTGGCCAACATAGCAAAATCCCTTCTCTGCTAACAGTACAAAAATTAGCCAGGTATTGTGTTGCATACCTGTAATCCCAACTACACTCAGGCGGCAGAGGCAGGAGAATAGCTTGAATATGGGAGGCGGAGGTTGCAGTGGTCCGAGATGGCACCACTGCACTCCAGCCTGGGTAACAGTGAGACTACATTGAGGTGGAAGCCTACTAGACAGTGGCCACAAAGGCGGGAGCTGGGAGAAAGGAGGAGTTCTGAGAGGTGGGGAAGGGCAGATCAGGAAACACTTACTGTAGGTTGTTGTTAGGACTATAGATTTAGCTGGAAAGGGTGCTTTCTTCCTGCTAAAACCTGGATCAGAGAATAAGGTTTTAGCCCTATGGCACAATGGGCTTCCTAATATTTCATCCTTGAACTAGACACACGTTCCCCCCAGGCACAGGAACACTGGAATGTCCATGGGCGTTTTCCACAGGAGCAGGGCCCACCTCTCTGAGCTTCCAGGGGCAGGCAGATGCAAACCTGGAAGTCAGAAGGGGTTGCACTGAGCAGCACTTGCGTAGTGGTAAGTGCTCAATTAGTATTGAAGTGAATTAAGTAAGAGAGGTTAAAACAACGATAGATGTTTACCCTGCTTATTTCTAAAAATAAGGTTAGTAGCTTTGAAACAGCACAAAGAGAATAGAAGTCTTAGAGGAAAGGGACTCTTGGGACTGAGTGCAAACATCCTATGGGGGTTTAAATTGGTACTCAAGAATACGTGAAAAATTTAACACTGTATCACTAGTGCTTAAAAATGTTTCACATCAGTCTTTTGCTATTCATACCTTTGTATAAAGGATAATGTAGTATTTCAACTGAGAAATCATATTCAGTGGATGTCTTTTTATAGTAAGATTTTAAGTAGCTGGTTTAAAATCATTTACATGTAAATTTTTAAATGACACTTGGAAAGATAAAGCGATTGGTGTGTTGCTGATTTTTTTTTCTTTAAGAGACTCTGTGGGTGGAATTTGCCTGCATTTAATTTGGGCTTGAAAAGAGTGTTCTAAGCTTGTCAAGTTTTGCCCATTGTGTGGGTTGAATTATTTGGCAATTTTTTGGAAAATGATCTCACTGCAACTGATGAACAGCAACCCAAACAGCCAAATTCTAGGAACAGACGCAGGTGCAGACTTGATTTGCAGTTTTCTAGAACAAAAGAACTACAGGGAGGCAGACAGGAGGCAGCAGCCAGTTACTTCAGAATGTTACTAGTGTTAGTCCTGTCATCACACATATTAATGTAGCTAAAATAGCTCCAGTTGAATGTAACCAAATGAATGCCAGGCCAGGATTTGAAAATACACATCCAGCATTTTCCTGGACCTAATTTCATGTAATTATATGTGAACTATTCTGAAGAGAAAATGATAGAAAAAGAAACCTCTACCCAGCACCAGTTTTTTGCTTATTGTTCAGTGAGTTTGCTTTCTTAACACCTGGATTACATTAAAGTTTGGTTCTAAAATATAACAAAAACTAGGCTCTATGAGAAGCTGTGCAAAGCACATTGTGGTTACATTTTTTCAAGCCTTTTTTTTTTTTCCTGAAATACTCCTAGGATATTTGAAATTACTTTTAGAATCTCTCCTGCCTCTCTCCCCCTCCACAAAATAAACCATACAATGCCAATGTATTTCTTAGGCATAATTAACGTTCATTATTGTCCTTGCCTCCTTGAGAGTTTGCCTCTTCATTTTTTTCAAGCTTGAAAGGGAGATGAGCCCATGCGGTGATAGCTTGTGGTGCTATTTAGCGGCTAAATTTGTAACCACCACAAATCAGTTACCTCTAATAATTAAAAAGAGAAAGGCAGGCTTTTAAATAGTTACACCCTTATGCCTGCATGTGCCAGTCAGAAGAAGCTTGGCTGTGAGCAGCAGAATGGACTCTGGCTAAACAGAGGAGTATGTCAACAGGCTCTCTTGCTGGAAGTGACAGAAGACAGGCTCAGAAGAGGGCAGGAACTAAGAGAAGACAGGAGCAGAGACCAGGTTAGCCCAGGAACCACCTGATGGGCTCTGCTGCCTACACTCCACCCCACCCCCAACACTGTCACCCGCCACTGCTCTGGCCTTGCTGTGAAGGGTTTCCACCTCCCCTGAACCTTTGCATGACCCTCCGCAGATGCAGTTTCAGCAAGGGTATTACCTGGATTCCAGCACAGCTGACAAGGTGGGAGAGGGAATGCCTGCCTGTTCCATTTTGTCCAAGGAAATGGGAGGTAGAGCAACAAAGGAGGATTCCCCTCAATGGGAAATGGGTTTGGGTTTGGGGACACCCCCCAAAAAGTAAATGTCCACTATTATATTGTACAGACCTGGGTTAGTAATTTTCTGTGTGTTGGAAAATTGTTCTTACTGTTCTAAAACAAAGACATACTCTTGCATGATATTTTTCTTTCAGATGGCAACAAGATTTCAGCTTCTACCTTGATGGATATTTTGCTAATGAATGATTTTAAACTTGTCATTAATAAAATAGCATATGATGTACAGTGTCCAAAGAGAGGTAAGAAACACAGCTATCCAGCTATTACTATTTTTTTTTTTAAGATGCATTCTCACTTGCTCTGTTGCCCAGGCTGAAGTACTGTGGCGTCATCATAGCTCACTGTAACCTGAAACTCCTAGAATCAAACAATCCTCCCACCTCAGCCTCCAGAGTAGCTGGGACTGCCCTCATGCACCACCATGCCTGGCTAATTTTTTAATGTTTTTTTAGGGATTGAGTCTCCCTGTGTTGCCCAGGCTGGTATCTTCACTTTTACCTTTAGCTGTGAGGTTTTTAGAGGGAGCACAGTTTATGTTAAGAATCTTTTAAATTTATCAGATGACCAAGAAGCCTTTGGAAAACCAGTGTTTAAGCTTTTCCAGCAGGGGTATAAGTGATCACCTACAGTTGCCTAGCAGGGCTTTTAGTCCCATATACTCTTTTTAGACTTTCAAGATTTTACTTTAGGATCTTAAATGCTTAATCCGATATTATTGGGTTAAGAGAGAGGTAGACTTGAAAATCAAGAATTCAAGTATATATGGTTGTATGGCTCTTAAATCTTTTAAAAAAATAAATTGTATTATTTAAAGCAGTTTTAGGTTCAAAGCAAAATCGAGCAGAATGTACAGAGAGTTCCCTTATGCTCTCTTCACCCCACGCCCCTTACTATCAATATCCCACACCAGACTGGTATATTTGTTAAAATTGGTGAACACACGAACACATCATTGTCACCCAAAGTCCATAATTTACATTACGGTTTACTCTTGGTGGTGTACAGTCTGTGGATTGTGACAAATGTAGAACTACATGTATTCATCATTAATGTATATAATGCAAATAATTATCTTGTTTTAATCTTTCTTAAATGTATATATAGCTTACATTTATTTTAATATTTAACATTAAAAGTGTCTTGGGTCTTTCTTTGGAAGTTTGGTGATGTTTTTATGACCAGAAATATGCTGTAAGAACCTAACTCTTGCTTATATCAATTAGCCTGTGGTAAAATTGGTTTCCTTATAGTTGTTTCATTTAAAGTTGCAGTTTTCAAGCACCTGACTATGACATTAAGAATTATACAGAATAGGGCCAGGCAAACTCTACCAAACTCTACCAAAATTCAAGGATGCTCAAGGCCCTGATATAAAATGTTATATGTGCATATAACCTACATACTCCCTTCATATACTTTAAATCTCTAGATTACTTATAATACCTAAGACAGTGTAAATGCTGTGTAAATGGTTGTTATACTATATTCATTTTTCATTCATTTTGTTGTTGTTGTATTGTTAATTTTTATTGGATTTTTTTTCCAAATATTTTCAATCCGTGGTTGGTTGAGTTCACGGATGCAGAACCCACAAATAAGAAGGGCCGATTGTATAGCCTTTCATATTCACTTCTTTCTTTTTGGCGGAGGTGGGGGCGCATGGGAGTAGGGCCAGGGACATGAGAGAGCTAGGGAAGAGAAAACAGGATATTTAAGAAAGGGGATACAACAGGGAAAATACTAAACAGTGGGAGAGAGAAGTGAAAAAAGCGGGAGAGTGGGAAGAAAAAAAGGAGAAAGGCAAGAGGGGAAAGAAGAAGGGGGAAAGGAAGAGAGAGGAAAGAGAAGAAAAGGGAGTGATAAGGGAGGAGATAGGAGGCAGTAGTAAAGAAGAAAGTGAAGAGGAAGGCCAGATTGGCTTATTTCACTTAGTGATACGCATTTAAGTTTCTTTCATGTGTTTTCAGAGCTTGTTAGCTCATTTCCTTTTAGGGCTGAATAATAGTTCATTATCTGTATGTACCACAGTTTATTCATTCACCTACTGAAAGACATCTGGGATACTTCCAAGTTTTGGCAATTATGAATGAAGCTGCTATAAACACACATGTGCCGGTTTTTGTTTGCACATAGGTTTTCAAATCATTTGGTTAAATACCCAGGAGCAGGATTGCTGGCACATATTGTAAGAGTGTTTAGTTTTGTGTAAAACTGTCAAGCTGTCTTCCAAAGTGGCTGTACCATTTTGTGTTCCCACCAGCAGTGAATGAGAATTCCTGTTGCCCCATATCCTTACCAGCAATTGGTGATATCAGTGATTTGGGTGTGATTTTCACCACTGTAGTAGGTGTGTAGTCATTGTTTTAATTTGCAGTTTCTTAATGACATATGATGTTGAGCATCTCTTCATATACCTATTTGCCATCTAAGTCTTCTTTGTTGAGGTGTCTTTTCAGATCTTTGCCCATTTTGTGACCAGGTTGTTCATTTTCTTTTGAGCTATTTGTATGTTTGGGATAACAGTCTTCTATCAGGTATGTCTTTTGCAAATATTTTCTCCCAGGCTATGACTTGCTTTCTCATTGTCTTTCACAAGTTGAGGAAATTGCCTTGTGTTCCTGGTTTGCTGAGAGTCTTCATTGTGAATTGGTGTTGGATTTTGTCAAATGCTTTTTCTGCATCTATTGATATGATCATGTGATTTTTCTTCCTTAGTCTGTTGATGTGATGGATTCCATGAATTCATATTCACATATTGAGCCTTGCATACCTGGATAAATCCCACTTAGACGTGGTGTAGCAGTCTTTTTAGACATTGTTGTATTTTATTTGCTATTATTTTGCTGAGGATTTTTGTGTCTATATTCACCAGAGATGTTGGTCTGTGGTTTTGTTTTTTTACAGTGTTTTTGTCTGGTTTTAGTATTAAGGTAATGCTGGCCTCATAGAATGAGTTAGGAAGTATTCCCTCTGCTTCTGTCTTCTGAAAGAGATTGTAGAGAATTAATACAGTTTCTTCCTTTGATGTTTGGTAGAATTCACCAAGGAAATCTATCTGGACTTGGTCCTTTCTGTTTTGGAAGTTTATTAGTTATTGATTCAATTGCTTAATAGGTATAGGCTTATGCAGATTGTCTATTTCTTTTTGTGTGAGTTTTGACAGATTGTGCCTTTTAGAGAATTAATCTATTTTATCTAGGTTATTGAATTTGTGGGCATAGAGTTGTTCATAGTATTTCTTTATTTTCCTTTTAATGTCCATGGGATCTGTAGTTAAATGCCCTCATTTCATTTCTAACATGAATAACTTGTTGTCTCTCTTGTTTTTCTTGATTAACCTGGCTAGAAGTTTATCAATTTAATTGATTTTTTCCCCAAAGAACTAGCTTTTAACATCATTGATTTTTCTCTATGGATTTTCTGTTCTCGATTTCATTGGTTTCTACTCTAATATTTATTATTTCTTTTCTTTTGCTTGCTTTTCATTTCATTTGCTCCTCTTTCTCTAGTTTCTTAAAGTATAAGTTTAGATTTTCCAATTTTAGATGTTTATTCTTTCCTATTATATGTATTCAATGCTATAGATTCCCCTCTGAGCATTGCTTTCAGTGCCTTCCATAAATTTTGATAAGTTGTATTTTCATTTATTTTAAAATATTTTAAATTTTTTTTCTTGTGATTTCTTCTTTGACCCATGTCTAAGTATTTTGGGATTTTCCAGCTATCTTTGGGTTATTGATTTTTATTTTAATTCCCCTGAGATCCGAAAGCATACATTGTATTTTTCTTTTTTTACATTTACTCATGTGAGTTTTATAGCCTTCAGTGTGATCTCTCTTAATGAGATGTTGCATGTGAACTTGAGAATGTGTATTTTGCTGTTTTTGGATAGTCTATAGATGTCACATTTATCTCAGTTGATTGATGGTGCTATTGAGTTCAACTGTATACCTCCTGATTTTCTGCTCGGCAGATCTGTCCATTTCTAACAGAGGAATGTTGAAGTCTGCAACTGTAAACGTGAATTCATCTGTTTCTTCTTGTAGTTCTATTAGTTTTTGTTTTGCCTCATGAACTTTGATGCTGTGTTAGGAGCATACACATTAAGAACTGTTATGTCTTCTTGGAGAATTGGCCTTTTATTATTATGTAATGTCTCCCTTTACTCCTGGTAGCTTTCCTTGCTCTAATGTCTGTTTTGCCTGAAATTAATATAGCTATTTCAGCTTTCTTTTTATTAGTGTTAGCATAGTATATCTTTCTTCATCCCTTTGCTTTTCATCTATATGTGTCTTCATATTTAAAGTGGGTTTCTTATAGACAATACATAGTTGGATCTGGTTTTTTGATCCACTCTGACAAGCTCTATCTTTTGATTGGTTCATTTAGGCCATTGACATTCAAATTGATTACTGATATACATAATATCTACCGTATTTGCTACTGTTTTCTATTTGTTGCCATTGTTGGGTTTTTTTTCCTGTTTTTGTCTTCCACATTTTTTCTGCCTTTTTTGGTTTTTAATTGAGCATTCTGTATATTTCATTTTCTCTCCTTTTCCAGCATATTATTTATACTTCTTTTTTTAGTGGTTGCCTAAGAGTTTGTGATATACATTTACAACTATTGCAAGTTCAGTTTCAAATAACATTATACTGCTTCACGGCTGTGCAAATACCTTATAATAAAAAAAATCCCAATTCCTCCCTCATGCCCCTTGTCTCACGGCTGTCGTTCATTTCAGTGATTCGTAAGCATAGGTATACCAAGCATACATAGTCAAAACCAGTGTTAGCATTATTCTTTTGAACTGACTGTTATCTAGTAGATCAATTAAAAATAATAAAAATAAAGGTTTTTATTTTACCTCTACTATTCCCTTTCTGATTCTCTTTCTTTCTGTAGAGCTAAATTTCCAACCTCTATCATCTTGCTTTTCTCTGAAGAACTTCTTTTAATATTTCTTGCAAGGCAGGCCTGCTAGCAACAAATTCACTAAATTTTGTTTGAAAATATCTTTGTTTCTCCTTTACTTTTGAAGAATAATTTCACAGGGTACCAAATTTTAGGCCTTTTTTTTTTTTTTTTTTTTTTTTTTTTTGCCTCTCAACACTAAATATTTTATCCCACTTCTTGCTTGCATGATTTCAGAGAAGTCAGGTTTAATTTCTTTTTTTCTCTGCTATAGCTAAGGGTTCCCCCGCTGTCCCTGGCTTCTTTAAGAATTATTTTATCTTTGATTTTCTGCACTTTGAAAACGATATACCTATGTGTAGTTTTCTCTTGGCGTTTGTTCTGCTTGGTGTTCTCTGAGCTTCCTGGATCTGTGGTTTGCTATCTGACATTAGTTTCGGGGGAATTCTCAGTCTTTAATCAAATAATTCTTCTGTTCCTTCCTTTCTTCTTCTAGTATTTTCATTACATACATGTTATTCCTTTTGTAGTTGTCCTAAAGTTCTTGAATATTCTGGTTATTTTTTTTTTCCCAGTCTTTTTTCTCTTTGCTTACCAGTTTTGAAAGTTTCTAATGAAATATCCTTAAGCTCAGCGATTCTTTCTTCAGCTGTGTTTCATCTACTAACAAGCCCATTAAAGGCATTCTTCCTTTCCGTTACAATGCTTTTCATCTCTAGCATTTTATTTGAATTCTTTCTTAGAATTTCCATCTGTCTTCTTACATTACCCATCTGTTCTTGCATGTTATCTACTTTTTCTAGTAGATTCCTTAGCATATTATTTGTAGTTATTTCAAGTTGCTAGTCTGATAATTCCAACGTTCCTGCCATGTCTGGCTTTCGTTCTGATGCTTATTCTGTCTGTTCAAACTGTGTTTTTTGCCTTTTAGTAAGTCTTGTAATTTTGTGTTAAAAGCTGGATATGATATACTGGATAAAGGGAATGGCAGTAAATAAGCCTTTTATAATATAGTGATAAAGTAAGGTATGGAGGGGAAGTGTTCTGTAGTCCTGTGATTAAGGGGATTAGGTCTCAGTCTTTCAGTGAGCCTGTACCCCTGGACTGTGAACTTCACAAGTGCTTCTCAGTGCTTCCCCCACCCTCCACCGCCTTAGGTGGGATAGGATGGTTACAGGGTGCTGAAGTTGAGTTTTTCTTTTCCCCTAGGTTAACTAAGCTGTAATGAAATCCCAATTAGTTAAGCTCTGGGAAAATAATTTACCTTGTGGACAGTCCTTGTTAAGAATAACAGAATTTGGCCAGGCGCGGTGGCTCACGCTTTTAATCCTAGCACTTTGGGAGGCCGAGGGAGGGGGGATCACTAGGTCAGGAGTTCGAGATCAGCCTGCCAACATGGTGAAACCCTGTCTCTACTAAAAACAGAAAAATTAGCTGGGCATGGTGGCAGGAGCCTGTAATCGCAGCTACTCGGGAGGCTGAGGCAGGAGAATCACTTGAACCTGAGAGGCGGAAGCTGCAGTGAGCTAAGATCATGTCACTGAACTCCAGCCTGGGCAACAGAGTGAGACTCCGTCTCACCAAAAAAAAAAAAAAAAAGAAAGAAAGAACAGAATTCTCTGGCATGTTTCAAAATGACTGCTTTTCCTTTCCTGCTGCCAGAAGGAGGAGATTTTTCTTCAATTTTCACTGTGAGTACCTAGTAGAACTCCCAGAAGTGAAACTCACAAAAGGGTGGGAATGCCCCCACCTGTGGGACTCCCTGGAGTGTTTTCAAGAGTTGTCCAGGCTGAGCCTCCAGCAATTTGTCGGTTGCAGTTCAGGTTTTCCTACCCTGGTACTGATTCTTTGCAGATTTCTGCTCATGAGTCTCTGCTTCGTTAAGTTGTCATTGTCTGTATTTATCTATCTCTTCAATTTTGGGGACAGCAATTTTCCATCTAACTTTAGTTTTCTTACGCATCTAAGAAGAGTTGTTGATTTTCATTGTACTCAGCCATTTATTACTTGTTAGGATGGAGTGACAACTTTTGAGTTTTTTATGTCAGACAGGAAACTGGAAGTCTTAATTCTTTCTTAAAGAGAGCTTTTTTTTCATCTCAAACTATCATTTTGGCCATTACCAATATTCTTTTGGACAATTCTTAGCCATTATTAGTTCAAATATTGCTGCTTTTCCTTTCTCTCTTTTTTCCTTCTTCTGGTAGTCCCATTATGCCTAAGTTACACTTGTGCAATTGTCCCAGTTCTTACATATTTTGTTAGATTTTTTTTTCCCATTATTTTTTCTCCTTGACTTTCAGTTTGAGAAGTTTCTGTTGGCATACCTCAAGCTGACTGATTCTTTCCTCCCCAGTGTCTAGTCTACTGATGAGCCCATCAAAGGCATTCTTCATTTCTGTTACAGTGGTTTCTATTTCTAGCAATTCCTTTTGGTTCTTTCTAAGTTTCTAGCTCTCCATTTACATTACTCATCTGTTCTTGCATATTGTATACTCATTCCATTAGAGCCTTTAATCATAGTTGCTTTACTATCGTACTCCGATAATTCCAAAATTTCTGCCATATCAGAGCCTGGTTCTGATGCTTGTCTTGTCCCCTCAAACTGTGGCTGTTGTTGTTTTTTTCTTTGCCTTTTAGCTTGTCTTTAAATTTTTTGCTGAAAGCTAGACATGAGGTTATCAGGCAATAGAAACTGAACTGAATAGGTCTTTAGTGTGAAGTTTTATGTGGCTAGGAGTTAGATGTTTAATGTTTGCTGTAGCTGTAGGTATCAGGCTTTCCTCTAGTGTCCTTATTTTTGTTTTTCCTGATGTTTTGGGGGTTTCCCTATAAATTCTTTCTCAAATAGAATCTGTGCCTTGTATAAAACTGGAGCCCTGTTAATGTAGTGGTAAGATATTGAGGAGAGGAATCATTCTATAATCTTTTTTGTTGTTGTTGTTTTGTTTTTTTGTTTTTTGTTTTTTTTTTTGAGGCGGACTCTCGCTCTATCACCCGGCCCGGAGTGCAGTGGTGTGATCTCAGCTCACTGCAAACTCTGCCTCCTGGGTTCACGCCACTCTCCTGCCACCCGCCACCACGCCCGGCTAATTTTTTGTATTTTCAGTAGAGACAGGGTTTTACCGTGTTAGCCAGGACGGTCTCGATCTCCTGACCTCGTGATACACCCGCCTCGGCCTCCCAAAGTGCTGGGATTACAGGTGTGAGCCACTGCGCCTAGCCTAATCTTATCATTAAATATATATCTTTTTCACTGGGCCTGTGCCTCTAGACTGTAATCTTTACAAGAGTTTAGCCTCTTTTATTCTCCTGTATGAGGCAGTAAGGCTAGAGGGGTCTGTAGTTGACTAATTGCCCTTTCTCCAAGTCAGATAAGGCTCTGGTAAAGTAGTTTCCCATTATGGAGGACATGTGCTCAGGGCTATTTCAGAATGGTTATTTTTCCTTTCCTCCTGCCCAAAGCAGAGACAGTATTTTTCTCTGATCTCTGATCTTCACTGTGAGAACCTGGTAAGGTTCCAGGAGATAAAACTCATGAAAGTGTGGGAGTTTTTCCTTCAATGCTAGTTCACACTGAGTGTCCAGCAATTCACCAATTACAGTTTAAGAATTCCAGCTAGTATTGGCTTCTGAGGCGTCTTCTCCCAGTAAGCTATAATTATACACTGTTAAGGGTAGGAGGAAGAAATTCATAAGGCTATGCCTTAATAAACTGGTAATAAAATAAATAGATCAACAAATAATAGAAGGCTCTTACTTACAGTGAGGTGCTGAGCATCTACTGGTAAATGTGGGAGAGTTTCTGGAGGTGGAAAATCATCATTTTGCAGCCAAATTCTAGATGAGGCAAGAGCCATCAACAGGGAGGGAATTTAAGTAAGAAATTGCTTTTTAAAAAAGTCCTCCAGCTTGAAGCAGCTCCAGCTAGCCATACAGTGTACAGTTTGAACACCAGTGACTCCTCTGTCTTTGTCACTTACTCCCTCTCCCCCGTTTGTTGTAAGTACTTTCTTACTTTTTGGTATAGAAATATGATCCAGGTTGATCTTGTACCAACTATCATGTCCTGTCACTTTTGTCAGCCATTTCTTTGAGGACCCCTCAAATAAAAATAATTTTTAAAAATTTTAATTGTATATTTGAACATTATATGGGATTTTCAAATACAAAGAAGAATAAAGAAGTTAAAATGAATCACTTATTTCAACATTGACTTTCTTCCATTCTGAATTCTCTTTTAACATCAGGGCAGTATTTAACTTCAAAGAGAGGGTGACAGAAATTGAAAAATACAGAAGTGGAAATCCCTGTTAAGATATCACACAACTTTCATGTCCAGTGAGTTCCTAACTCCCTGGAAGGTCTTTCACTTGCTGTTCTTTGGGTTGCATGTATGAACAAACAAGTGGAAAAAGATGTTTACAGGCCATCCCGTTGCTCTACATGACCTTCCTAACCCTCAAACCACCACATGGACCATAAGCCTTAGGTCCACGTGGGATAAAGCACAACCTCCCCACTCCTGCCTGCTCATTAGAAAACCCTGCTTGCTGCCTGGAAGGGCTGTTTGTTGGAATTGAGCTCCTAGGGTAGAAGCCTCCCTGGAGATGGGAGGTCAGTGAGCCCAGGTTTCCCTGGAACCTCAGCTTATGAAAACTGTATCAGACTTGCCAAGTCTCAGAGTGTGAAGTAAACAGGGACACAGCAGGTATAGTTGGAAGGAAAACAATGGCAGAGGAATCACACTGGATTCACTGAAAATGAAATTTATAAAATTACAAATTTGGAATTTTCAAAAAAGTTATTTAAACTCCATTTAACTAAAATATTCCTAATACATTGCAAATTTGGATTTGAAAATTTGGGGTATGAAAATTAAGTTCACACGGAAGACACATGTACGAGAAATAAGCTTCTGAAGAAAAGGAAAATAATAATTATCTCTCATTTTTGGCCTTTATTAGGAGGTGCCACAGACAAATATTTTGAGTCAGTTTAGGTTGGTAGTGTAACACATGAATTCTGTGGTGGCAGCCAATGGCACTCATTGTTGAACTCAGATAAACATTTCATGCCACTTGACAAAGACTCTCACCTTGACTAAACTTCAGTCAGGTTCCTCAGAACCCTCTTCTCAACTAGGCATTAACCATGGCCTATAAAAACTGTAAACTCTCAGCACAAATGTTGTCAACATTGCCCCCCTCACACCACACACACTAAGAGACTTGAATGAACATTTGCATAGTTTCTAATAGCTCAAGGCCACATTGTTTGGATGACAACTCTGGTTTTCTTAGAATGCCTGTCTGAGAAAGCTCAGTACCATCTGGAAAATGTACTGTTTATTCCAGCCAAAACCTGGTGATAGGTCAATAAGCCATAGAACGTCATCTTTAGAGCAATGCTGTACTTTGAGTATGTTCCCCAAAGTTGATGTGTTGGAAACTTGATCCCCAGTGTTGTAGTGTTGGGATGTGAGGTGTATTGGGAGGTGTTTGGCTCACGGGGGCACTGCCCTAATGAATAGATTAATGCCATTTTCACTGGAGAGGTTATCATGGCGGTAGGTTCCTTACAAAAGGATGAGTTTGGCCCCTTCTTGTGCTGTTGCGCATACACACTTGCTTTCTCTCTGCCTCCCTTTTGCCATGGGATGATGCAGCAAGAAGGTTCTCACCGATATGCCAACACCTTGGTCTTGGACTTCTCAGACTCTAGAACTGTGAGGAAATAAAATTTTGTTCTTTGTAAGTTGCCCAGTCTGTGATATTCTGGTGTCGCAGCAGAAAATAGACTAAGACAGAAAATTGGTACCAGGAGTGGGGCTATAAGAAATATCTGAAAAGGTGGAAGTGGCTTTGGAATTTGGTAATGGGCAAAGGCTGGAAGAGTTTGGAAGAGCAAACTAGAAATAGCCTATATTGCCATGAACAGAGTGTTAAGGACAATTCTGGTAAGGGCTCGGAAGAGAATAGCTGCAGGAAGTCTGAACGTTTTTAGAGATTTACTTAAGTGGTCATGATCAGAATGTTGGTAGAAATATCGATGGTAGGCTGGGCGTGGTGACTCACACCTGTAATCCCAGCACTTTGGGAGGCTGAGGCAGGTGGATCACTTGAGGTCAGGAGTTTGAGAACAGTGTGGCCAACATGGTGAAACCTTGTCTCTACTAAAAATCCAAAAATATATATATGGTAAAGGCCAATCTGATAAGCTCTTTGAAATGAGGAATATCTTATTGGAAGCTGGAATAAACACCATTATTGTTATGGACTTGCAAAGAACTTCTGAGCTCTCACCAGAACTTTTTTTTTTTTTTTTGAGACAGAGTCTCTCTCTGTTGCCCAGGCTGGATTGCAATGGTGCAATCTTGGCTCACTGCAACCTCTGCCTCCCAGGTTCAAGCAATTCTCCTGCCTCAGCGTCCCGAGTAGCTGGGACTACAGGTGTGCACCACAATGCCCAGCTGATGTTTGTATTTTTAGTAGAGATGGGGTTTCACCATGTTGTCCAGGCTGATCGCAAACTCCTGAACCCAGGTGATCCACCCACCTCGACCTCCCAAAGTGCTAGGATTACAGGCGTGAACCACCTCACCTAGCCCGGGGGTATAAATTTTTTATCACCCAGACCTGTCCTCTCTTGGGAGTCTCTCTTTGAAATGCTAATGTTCAAGGACATAACTCTCTTACTCCCAACCTGGGTGCCTGGCTCTGACTTGCATCCTGTCATATAAGATATGAGAAGTTTATTTCTCTTCTGGATAGTTACCAATTAAACCCATATGGCCCAGTAACATTAACCAACTATCCACTTTTTGTAAATTTTCATTTCCCTGACTCTGTTCAAGCCCCTGCCGTTCACCCTGCCTATTCTGTCATTCTTTCTTTAAAACAGTCATCTCTGCACAAATTGAAGTTGAGTTCGGTTCACGCTGGACCCTATTGCAATAGTTATTAATAAAATTTACCCTTGCTGTTTTAGTGCCCAGCTTTGTCTATCTTTGTTATATATTCCACGGTTTTGGACAAAATTTTGTCCCATCTATGCCTTTTCTCTGTATATAGATCTTTTACGTACCAATACACTTTTCATTAACAAAAGGACTCTGACTCTTCTACAGATCTCAAAGCCTAAAAGGGAACACCTAGCTTTCACCCCTCTATGGCAGCTATAGCCTAGACTATGGAAGAGGGTAAAGACTAGAACAGTCTTGAATTGGGTAATGATGGAAGAAAAATAACTTCCGGACTACTGACACAAACAACTGATAACTTCCGGACTACTGACACAAACTGGAAAACTCACTGGACTGATACCGACTCTAGACACACGTCTCTCTTTTCTGCAGTTGTTTGCTGCTACCTGGTGGGAAGGTCCATCTTCCCTTCCTCTCACCTTGTCCTCCCTCACGTTCTCTTACAGTGATAATGAACAATTACAGCTCTCAGAAAGGTATCAATCTGAGGGACTTCTCATAGGCTGAGCGTAATTTTATATGGACCTTATAAACCCATAGAGAAGGTGGGATGAGGGAAGTCTATAATCAAGAGAACTTTATATTAAAAACTCTGAAACCGTAATTCCTGTAAGAGTTGAAAAATAATTTTCTCTTTACTCTTAGTTCTTAGCTGGGATGGACCCCTGTAATAAGAGAGATTACTAACAAAAAATCAAACAGTAGCTTATTAATGTGTATGTTTCATAGACACATGGGAGGTATCCAAGGAATGAGTAATTCTCAAAGAGGTGGCTCTGAACCTCAGCTGACAGAGCATCTTCTACAAAGAACAATACATTTTTAGAGTTGTGACAAGACAAAGGAAAAGGGCCTTGAATCTCTGGGGGCAGCAGATTGTGGAAGAGCAAATAAGTTGGTTAAAGGTAGTTAAAAGCTACTAAAGTTTGTCATGTAGATTCCTCTGGTGCAATCTCTAAGCTGAAAAGAGTCTAAAGTTGTCTCTGGTGATCTACCTTTGTTCTTTCTGGTAGAGGGGTCTTTGTAAAATTTGTGTCCTGCTTTTGGGCAAATAGGGAGAGGCCAGAGAGCCTTTCTTGTGTCTGCTTATTTTCAGTTGCCTTCAGCTCATAATAATCCTTATGCCAAAGTGACATGTTTTTTGGTGACTTTTTTTTTTTTTTTTACCTTGTATATGAACTGCCTTTCAGATCCACACTTTGTTGTTTACTGTGACACTCTTTGTTGAAAAGAACATACTCTTGAACTGCTTTTGAAATGTATATTACACCTTTGTTTACATGTTTGTACACCAGCTTCCTTACCCTGTGGATCCTAAAATAATATTTGGAAAGAGAACTGGAGACAGAAAGACTTACACACCCTGCAGGAACAATATGGTGACTGGCTTGTTTCCCTTGTGTCTTTTCTCAGAAAAACCAAGTAATGAGCACACTGCTGAGATGGAACACATGAAATCCTTGGCTCATAGACTATTTACAATCTTGCATTTAGAAGAGTCTCAGAAAAAGAGAGAGCACCATTTACTGGAGAAAATTGACCACCTGAAGGAACAGCTGCAGCCCCTTGAAGAGGTTAGGAAGCATCACGGTTGAGCATATTTGAAAATAATACCTAGTGTTTATTGAGTGCTCCTCATGTGAGCATCTTTCTGAATGCTTTCCATATGCTAATTTTCTCCTTTACTCCTCACGAACAACCTGTAAGTTCAGGACTTCTATCTTCCTCATTTTTTCAGACGAGGAAACTGAGCCACAGAGGTATATCGCTAATACATGTAGAGCCTGGACTTGAGCTCACGTGACCTGTGTTCAGAGCTGCCATCTTAAACTCTATGCCATGCTTCCTCTCCAGAGATCAGTCGTAATGTCTCTGTAAATAAGTGCATATGAGCAGGGAAGCACTAGCTGGAGTCCTACCTCCCTTTCCTTTTTTAGAGAATAGGCCCAGAGCCCTTACTCCGCCTAACAGAATTGCAGCTGGAAAGTTGGTAATAACTAGCATCTAAAGTTAATCAATGGTGTGGAAACAATAACTTTGATTTGGGGGGATAGCTGGGGAAATGTGTTTGTTTCAAAGGAAAGAATTGCATTCTTTAGACTTATAATCCCATTTGTGATGTTTATTTAAATGGAAAGGTCTATGTGCATCTCTCAATATGAATGGAAAGTTTCTGGAGATGTAAGGAAGTTTTAATAGTAATGACCTCTAAGGGTATTTGGAGAATGTCAGAGAGAGGGACTTGTTTTATTTTTTTGATTGTTTACCATTTTAGTTTTTTCTTTACTTGTAATATATTTACTTGGATTAAAATTTAAAAATCTAAAGTTTTCCTCCCACCCTATCCTCCCAGTTACTACATTCTTCACACCTATGAATCATTTTAGATTTCCTTTATCTGTGTACAAACAAATACAAATATATTCTTGTTCTTTTTCTCAGAAAAGGAAGCACACTATTATGCACTATTCTCATCTTTTTTCAGCGTATTATAGAAATCTCCCCTTATTGGCACAGAGCTTCATTACAGTTGTGTAACATCTTGATGGGCATATGGATTGTGTTTGGACTTCTGCTTTTAAGAATGCATCTGTAATGGGTTTTGTGTATGCAGATATATTTTCAGAATGATTTCTTAGAAGTGGAATTGCTGAGTCAAGTAGGCCTCTAATTTTATTTGGGTCTCAGAGGATGACTTCTGAGTTTTTCATTGTATACTCTTCTATACTATTCATTTTTCCAAGGGCAGTTACTACCTTTATAATTTTAAAAAGATTAATGAGCTGATATGGTAATGAGTATTTACTCATTCATGTATATGTTTTATAAATTGTTTTTCCATATATCTGACCTCTTCAAAGTAATACAGATGTGCATTTGTTTAAGAGTTCTTTTTCATCTTGCTTTTTGTCCCTTTAGTTGGTGTATTTGTAAATGGAATTAAGTTTTTCATTCCCCCTCAGGTGAAAGCTGGAATAGCAGCTCATTCGGAAGCCAAAACCAGCGGACTCCTGTGGGCTGGATTGGCACTGCTGTCCATTCAGGGTGGGGCACTAGCCTGGCTCACGTGGTGGGTGTACTCCTGGGATATCATGGAACCAGTTACATACTTCATCACGTTTGCAAATTCTATGGTCTTTTTTGCATACTTTTTAGTCACTCGACAGGTGAGTAGTTTGTTAGGAAAATGGTAAGTTAGAACATCTTTGCAAAGAATCTCTTATCTAAGCAATGAGCAATAAAGCCTTTTTATTTACTGAATTACTGCCATCTGGGTTTTTATGAGCTGGTAAATGTATTGTTTTTCACAAGACTGGATGAAGACTTACAACACAGAGAAATTATATATAACTTCTATGGAGAAGTAATTAGTGTAACACACAGATTCCTCCATTGGGATAAACGTGTTCTCTGTGCCCTCATTTATAAATAAAACTGAATTTGCATTGCAAAACATTCAGTAATATCAGCTTTGTCTCATGGTTTATTCAGTATGCCAAAAATCTCCCTTTTCTTTTTTCTTCCTTCTTCTTTCCCATTATGTGTAATTTCTCCCAGCTTGCCTGTGTTTGAAAGGAGCAGCAGATCTTAAATGAGACTAAATGTTTTATTTGTGTTGGCTTATGCTTACTCTCATGGCCATTGCAAATATTTTACCCATTCATCTGCCTTCTTTTGCTTTGGTGTTGCTGAGTCAAGTATCCTTCTTGCAGAGGCATTATGTTCATTCAGAACATGTTATTTTCTTCTCTCTTTTTTTTTTAAGGATTATACTTACTCAGCTGTTAAGAGTAGGCAATTTCTTCAGTTCTTCCACAAGAAATCAAAGCAACAGCATTTTGATGTGGAGCAATACAACAAGTTAAAAGAAGACCTTGCTAAGGTATACTACAAATACATCTTATAGCTGGTTTGTTTGGGAGCCTGAACTTAGTATCAGGGAAATACAATTGGTGGCTCATCCTCACAAATTAAATCTTGGTCCTAGATTTCTGTGTGTTGTAGGATTGCCACCACGCCTGCCACCATGCCTGGCTACTTTTTTTGTATTTTCGGTAGAGACGGAGTTTTACTATGTTGTCCAGACTGGTCTCAAACTCCTAACCTCAAGTGATCCGCCCACCTCAGCCTCCCAAAGTGTTAGGATTACAGGTGTGAGCCACCATGTCTGGCCAAGCCTTTTAAAAAAATGTATTTTATTTCATATAATCATTCTATAGGAAAAATATAATGCTTTTAAAAAAATTTTGCGGATTCCCTTATATTTGAATAATCCTGAGAAGGCTAAGGAATGTTCTTTCAGCTAGTTTATAGGACAGTGCCTTTGAGATTTAGAAGGTAAGCCTAGTGTGATCCCAGCGATTTGGGAGGCTGAGGTGGGAGGATCTCTGGAGTCCAGAAATTGGAGACCAGCCTAGTCAACATAGTGAGACCTCATCTCTACAAAATTTGTTTTTAAATTAGCTGGGCATGGTGGCACATGCTTGTAGTCCTAGCTACTTGGGAAGTTGAGGCAGGAGGATCCCATGAGCCCAAGAGTTCAACACTGCAGTGAACTATGATAACACCACTGCACTCCAGCCTGGGCAGCAGAGTGAGACCCCATCTCTAAAAAAATTTTTTTAAATATTTAACACCTTGTTAATTATCTCTAAGGTAATAAAGTGGAGATAAAAAGATAAAGTGGTAGGTTAAGAGTTTTTTAAAGAATATGAACTGGAAAACCATTATAAAGGGGATAAACTAGTATTATTATTATTATTATTTGGTTTGGTTGTTTTAAACCTTTTTTTTTTATTTATTATACTTTAAGTTCTAGGGTACGTGTGCATAATGTGCAGGTTTGTTACACATGTATACTTGTGCCATGTTGGTGTGCTGCACCCATAAACTCGTCAGCACCCATCAACTATTATTTTTTTAAATACATAAGGATGAATTAGTAAACTCATCTTTTAAAAAGATCCACATATAATATTGAAATATTTATATCCCATCACTTTGGGAAGCTAAGGTGGGCAAATCACTTGAGTCCAGGAGTTCAAGACCAGCCAGAGCAACATGGCGAAACTCCCTCTCTACAGAGAATACCAAAAAATATTAGGCAGGCATGGTGGTAGGCACCTGTGGTCCCAGCTACTTGGGAGGCTGAGGCAGGAGAATCACTTGCACCAGGGAGGCGGAGGTCACAGTAGGCTGAGATGGTACCATTGCACTCCTGCCTGGGTGACAGAATGAAACCCATCTCAAGAAAAAAAAAAAAAAATATTTTAGCATTTGTCACTAATAGTTTAAACATTTTATTGCTGTAAGGAAACGTTGTTTATAGAATTCCTTTCAAGCAGTAACATTGGTATGTTTCTCATTCTTTCTGATCACATGCTATTTCTTTTTCCCATGACAGGCTAAAGAATCCCTGAAACAGGTGCGCCATTCTCTCTATTTGCAAATGCAAGTAGAAGAACTCAATGAAAAGAATTAATCTTACGTTTTTAAATGTCATCGGATTTTCCATTTTGTATTGATTTTGCAACTTAGGATGTTTTTGAGTCCCATGGTTCATTTCAATTTGATTGTTCAATCTTTTTTTTTGTTATTAAATTCTTGTAAAACAGAAGTATTGTTTGAAGTTCTCAACTAAGATTTTTACTTTTTGGATTTTTAAGACTTGCTAATGTTAGAAAGGGCTTGTATGCGTCTATCAAAGCAACAGTGGCTGCTGTTAGCTAAAAATCCTTGTCAGCTTGTCCCATGTTCTCTATGTGAAGGTGAAAGGGTATGTGCTTGGCATTCACTTTCATTCTTAGACTTAATTTGGAATCATCTTTTTTAAAAAAAATTAGAGACTAGGTCTCACCAAATCAAACTCCTGGGCTCAAGCAACCCTCCTGCCTCAACCTCCCAAGGAATCATCTTAACTTCTTTTTTTAATATGCAATAGTTGGGAGTAAGATCTTTTTATCATTTATCAAAAAGGCATAAATGTTCCACCAACCATAAAGTATAGCAGGTACCAACTTCACCTGAAACAGTGCATATAAACGATTGCTTTTGAACCTGCAAATCACAAGTTTCAGGTATTGAAGCCGAAACAGTTAACCTTCTTCAGCCTCTGGCAGATTATTAACAAAACAGTATTACCCAGATTCTACATCATATTAATATGAATTGAACCTTGAAAGTAACACCTGTTATTCTATTAATGTGATCATGTGTGAATGGGTCTGATGACTGTTGGACTGTTTGTAGGAACTTAACATGGAAGATGCTGACAGAATCCGATTTTGCAGGTGTTCAGCCTGTAGTGGCTAAGAATTATCGTGTTTTCTATTTCATCCTCAGAATGCCATATAACAATTCTGGAATGCTGATTTTTTTAAAAGTAGGAATTAAAGTCATACACAAAATGTGGTAATTCATATGTAGATGAAATATTAAACATTTATATGACCGAGTAAAAAATATCTATCAGTTACACAAATGAACAAGAATGCGAATTAGAAAAATGTAGTAAAATATGAATTTCAAATATTTTATTAAGGGATAATTATTTAATTCCTGGATTTCAAAAACCTTTAAAAACATCAAACAATAAACTTTTATTAAAAAAGTAACAAAATACAAGTTAAATCAGCTAGATTTTTATGTAACCCTGCAGTTTATTAATGCTTGTAAATTTTTATTTACCTAATTTCCTGAGGATTTTGTTTCTGCATATCAAACCCTTTCACCATGGCCAACATGAATTTTTTTTTTTTTTTTTTTTTTAAAGGCAGTTCTCTGCTGAGCATTAAACTTTTAAACATTTGAATCATTGGACCATAATGCTTCAGCCTAACGATATTTATATAAAAAGAAGAGAAAGACATTTTCTTTTTTTTGAGACGGAGTTTCACTCACTCTTATTGCCCAGGCTGGAGCGCAATGGTGCAATCTCGGCTCACCACAACCTCCCCCTCCTGGGTTCAAGTGATTCTCCTGCCTCAGCCTCCCAAGTAGCTGGGATTACAGGCATGCGCCACCAGGCCTAGCTAAATTTTTTTTTATATTTTTAGTAGAGATGGGGTTTCTCCATGTTGGTCAGGCTGGTCTCGAACTCCTGACCTCCGGTGATCCGCCCGCCTCAGACTCCCAAAGTGCTGGGATTACAGGTGTGCGCTACCACGCCTGGCCGAGAAAGACATTTTCAATAGATTAAATTGTAAAATAAGATAGCCCCTGTTAATTAGATTTTGGAAAGAAATGCAGCTTTTTAGTTAGCATTGAGGCAAAGCAGGGAACCTGCTTCTTTCCAATCGCACTTGGGTCTTTGCAAAAGTCCACTCGGCGCTGAGAAACTTTCCTGTTCACCAGTGTGAGGAGTTCTGTGAACTCTAAGGAGGAGCCATATTTTCCCAACATCTCACACAAATCCTGAATGTACCATGAGCCGTTCACAGTTTCCCGGTGAGAATAATATCCTAAAAAAGTGAGAAGGAAAATGTTGCTGCAGTTTTCTGGCTTTCAATCACTGTGTGTATTCTTTATAGTTACAGAAGTGTAAGTTCTTAAAAATGCTTAGAAGAGTCTTAAGATGTGTCCATGATATATATGGCTTAAATTTTTTTTGACTCTTCTCAAATGGGAAAAGAGATTAATTCTGTATAGTTTTATATATATGGAGTTAATTCTATATAATTTCCTCCATTTCCTAAAAAATTCCCAAGATAGACAATGACTGAGACATGAGATTACTAAAAAGAAGTCAAACAAAATTATTTACTACGAAAGCAAAGAACCATTATCAAAATATTTTTCAGCTGGGCATGGTGGCTCATGCCTGTAATCCCAGCACTTTGGGAGGCTGAAGCAGGCAGATCATTTGAGGTCAGGAGTTCGAGACCAGCCTGGCCAACATGGTGAAACCCCGTCTCTACTAAAACTACAAAAATTAGCTGGGTGTGGTGGCAGGCACCTGTATTCCCAGCTACTTGGGAGGCTGAGGCAGGAGAATCACTTGAACCCAGGAGGCAGAGGTTGCAGTGAGCCAACATTGCACCACTGCACTCCAGCCTGGGCAACAGAGTGAAACTCTCCCAAAGAAAAAAAGACAAACACACACACACATATATATGTAATATATATACACATATATATTATATATAATATATATGTAATAAATACATATATACATATATAATACATATTTATACACATATATACACATATATGTGTAATACATATATATACATATATATATATAAAAAAAATGCTGAGTGCAATGGCTCAAACCTGTAATCCCAGCACTTTAGGAGGCCAAGGCTGGAGGATCACTTGAGCCCAGGAGTTTGAGACCAGCCTGGGCAACACAGAAAGACCCAGTCTCTACAGAAAAGTTAAAAAGTTAGCCAAGCATGGTGGTGCATGCCCATAGTCCCAGCTACAGGGGGGCTGAGGCTCAGTTTCTCAAAATTGAGGCTGCAGTGAGCCATGATCATGCTACTGCACTCCAGCCTCAGTGACAGAGTAAGACCTTGTCTCAAAAAAAAAAAAAAATTAAAGCTTTCCAGGACAATTACCACAATGGCACTACCACCCTCAGTAAATGATGGTAGGCTAATGTTAATATAATTAGACTTGCTGTTTTACTCAATATAACTCTCAGGAATGATTTTTCTGTAAGGTATTTTACACTTTCATTTATCACTCTGTGCTATGTGGTCAAAGAAAATTATAAGTCTGAGAGCTTCAGGATGGAATCACTCTGTCCCAACAGAAAGACCTGACCCAAACCAATCAAAGGTGAAACTTACAGGACCTTAGCCAAGAGAGGTAATTATATGTTTGTTTTAAACACCACACACCTTCTGCAACGGAGTAACACATAAGGAAGTCAGCTCCAGCAGGCAGCGTGTAAACGGAGGCTGCATCTACCTCAGTTATGTTGGTGTCCAGCTTGTCTGTCTGATTATCTACTTCATCCAAAGGAATGACTGGCACATCGTGCTGGTCTCCCCGACATGCCTACAAGACAAGGAGGAAAAACCCACCTCTTTGCCTACTGTTTTCTTCCCAGTGCTTAATGTGTGCAGTGAACGTGTAAGCCGGTACACCTTCATTACAACAGAAACCACATTCTGAGCAGTTCAGAAGCAATACATTCAGGTTTAGAGGGGACAGAAGCCAACAAAGCTGTTTCCTACTTACGTTTTCTTTTAGTTAATTATTATTATTATTATTTTTGAGACGGAGTCTCGCTCTGTCACCCAGGCTGGATGGAGTGCAATGGCGCGATCTCCGCTCACTGCAAGCTCCGCCTCCCAGGTTCACACCATTCTCCTCCAGAGTGGCCGGGACTACAGGCGCCCGCTACCACGCCCGACTAATTTTTTGTATTTTTAGTAGAGACGGGGTTTCATCGTATTAGCCAGGATGGTCTTGATCTCCTGACCTCGTGATCCGCCCGCCTTGGCCTCCCAAAGTGCTGGGAATACAGGCGTGAGCCACTGCACCCGGCCTTTTAATGTTTTAAGAAAAAATTGGCATCCCCAAGTATGCATAAAATTATGTTGGTAGAAGGGTAGACTGTAGAGGAAAAAGCTTGTGGTTTTAAAATTTCTTATGGATTAACCACACCCAGGGCACACCTTCGCTTTTGAAAGCTATAGTATTGACCTAAGTGTTTCTATTTAGGCAGGCAGTGTATCTCCAGATTGACTTTTGCTTGCCTGGCTGCTGCTATAAATTGTTAGGAGTTAAAATGACATCCAGCCTGACCTGACAAGATACCTGTTAATGCACATTCTTCCTTGTGTGCCCATTAAAAAGTGAGGTCTCAAATTTTTACCCACTAATTCTGACTCACTCAGAATTTACATTAAATTTAGACTCACTCAAAATTAACATTAAATTCTGACTCATTCAGAGGCTAACACTAAACTCTTCTCATAAGTGACTTTTACAGGCTGAATTGTGTTCCCACCAAATTCATATGCTGAAGTCCTAGCCCCAATACCTCAACTATGACTGTATTTGAAGACAGGGCCTTTAGAGGTGATAAAGAAAAATGAGGTCATACGGGTGAACCCAAATCCAACATGACCAGTGTCTTCATAAGAAGAAATTGGGACACAGACATGCACAGAAGAAAGACCATATGAAGGCACAGGGACAAGACAGCCACCTACAAGCCAAGAAGGGAGGCCTCAGAAGAAACCAACCCTCCCCACATCTCCATCTCAGACTTCCAGCTCCAGGACTGTGACGATAAATTCCCGCTATTGAAACCATACAGACTATGGTGCTTTGTTATGGCCACCCTATACACGAATACAGTCAGCTAGTAAGATTCTGTTGTAGCCGCATAAATGCATCAATCAGTTCTGAAATGGTTAAAGAATTATGAGCATCAAAAGTCCTGAATGGTTTAAAATCATAAATAGAAAATCCCTACTACCCCATTTTTATAGGCAAATTTTAATCTTGGTATCAGCAGGCTTATTTTCAGGCCTTGTTTTCTACTGTCCTTAAATAAAACAGAACACCTTTAACCTGATGGCATCACCTGCCCAGTCAACTGCAATAAGAGTAAAGAGCGAGCCTCTACTGAGGGCGTGCCGTATGCCAGGCACCGTTCTAAGTGGTTTTCATTCATTAGGTAATTTTGCCCGCACAACCACCCCATGAGGGAGGTGCTCTTTTTACCAAGAATCTAAGGCATACAGAGAAAGTAACTTGGCAAATTATTTCCTTCATTTGTGGCTTTCTTCCTGTAGTAGCTCGTTAGTTATTTCCACTTCTCTTGTGTTCGACAGTGTTGACCACTCCCTTTTTCATGAAACAATCATGTCATTATGTGTTTCTTATTTTTCTCGTGGTGTCCATCCTCCTCAGTATCTTCCCTCTTCAGCCCATTCCTCATGGGTGCCCCGCAGTTTTGTTTTACGCTCCTTTTTCAGGTGGTATTCAACATAAGTAAACTCATCTAATCCCATGGCTTCCATGACCACCTCCTGATTTCTTTCTCCAGCCGAGGCCACCTGTCTTAGGTTCTACACCTGTATCACCAATTCCATGTCCCACAGACATTCCAATGCAGTTGTCCAAACCAGAAACGAGGCAGTCATCCTTCACTTCTTACAGCCACTTCCTCACCCCAAAACAAGGTTTTTATGGTAGGATGTGAAATGCAGTTTCATGTTTGATACAGTTTGGATTTTTGTCCCCTCCAAATCTCATGTTAAAATGTGGTTCCCAGTGTGGGAGGTGGGGCCTGGTAGAAGGTGACTGGCTCATCGGGGAGGATCTCTCATGAATGTTTAGCATCTTCCCCTTGGTGATAAGTGAGCTCTCACTCAGTTCACATGAAATCTGGTTATGTAAGAGAGTCTGACACCTCCCCCTTAGCACTCTCTTGCTCCCACTCCCACCAAGTCATATGCTGGCTCTCCGTCACCTTCCACCATAATTCTACGCTTCCTAAGGCTTCACCAGAAGCAGATGCCAGCACCATGCTTCCTGTACCGCCTGCAGAACTGTGAGCCAATCAAATCTCTTTTCCTTATAAATTACCCAGTCTCAGGTATTTCTTTATAGTAATGCAAGAATAGACGTTATAATATTATGTCCTCCATGCCATTCATGGAAATACAGAATTGGGGCACTGGCATGTCAGGTTTCTCTTTTGTAGTGCAGAATCTTTGGCCGGGTGCAGTGGCTCATGCCTGTAATCCCAACACTTTGGGAGGCCAAGGTGGGCAGATCACCTGAGGTCAGGAGTTCAAGACCAACCTGGCCAACATGGTGACACCCCGTCTCTATGAAAATACAAAACTTAGCCAGGCATGATGGCAGGTGCTTGTAATCCCAGCTACTCAGGAGGCTGAAGTGGGAGAATCATTTGAACCCCGGGGCGGAGGTTGCAGTGAGCTGATACTGCACCATTGCACTCCAGCTTGGGGGACGAGACTCCATCTCAAAAAAAAAAAAAAAAAAAAAAAAATCCTTAATGATGTGCCAAGTAATATTATTCATACAAAAAAAAAAATTTTTTTTTTGAGACAGAGTCTCACTCTGACACCCAGGCTGGAGTGCGGTGGTGTGTTCTCGACTCACTGCAGCCTCTGCCTCCCAGGTTCAAGCAATTCTTGTGCCTAATGGCTGGCATTACAGGCACCTGCCACCATGCCCAGCTAATTTTTGTATTTTTAGTAGAGACAGGGTTTCACCATGTTTGCCAGGCTGGTCTTGAACTGCTGACCTCAGGTGATCTGCCTGCCTCGGCCTCCCAAAGTGCTGAGATTACAGGCATGAGCTATCACACCTGTAAAAAATACTTTTATCCCTAAAACCAATTTGGCAGCAGGGAAACAATTTTGGTTTAAGGGGCAATGTGAAAGGGATGAGACAGGATAAGACTAGAAGGCTTTATTTTTCCATTCTTTCCACTGGTTTATATGCTCTCCACCTCCCAAAGAAGCAAACTTAGTCTGATAAGGTTGCCTTGCACGGCACTCTTTAGTCAGCAGGTACCTTTTCCAATGGCTCTCCTTGATATCATGCTGGGCCAGCGAGTAGCACATTGGTTACTTTGTGAGTCACTTCAAGTGTCAATCCAAATGCTGTTACTTTGTAATACAGACAATGAGAGTGTCAAAGAATTATTACTAACAGCTCAAAGTGCAACTCTGATTGGCCAGAATTCAAAAAGGGCCTGTCCAATTACTGGAGAAAGTTACTTTCAAAATTGGCTTTTAGACCTTTATCACATGTTCCAAATGACAGACTTTATAATTAAGATGACAACGTAATCAGTCTTACCTGAATGATAAATATCTTGGGTTTTCCAACCAGGCTCTGACACTTGTCTCCTTTGAACAAGCCAGTTAATGTCTGAATTTCGATTTTAGCATCATATGCATAAACGTGATTGCCTTCACCATGGCTCAGGAAGACACACACAAAGCAATCGGCATCTGCGTGGCTAGAGGTTGACACTATAAAGGACCCAAAAGAGAATATAGAAATGAAAACACGATGCTTGTTATCTACACATAAAAATTCAGTTTATTAATACTAGAATAAAGTTACATCCATATGACTGGGGAAGAGGAAAATTTGTGGTTTTGTCTTTTTTGTTTTTTTTGAGACAAGAGTTTCACTCTTGGTGCCCAGGTTGGAGTGCAGTGGCATGATCTTGGCTCACGGCAACCTCCACCTCCCTGGTTCAAGCGATTCTCCTGCCTCAGCCTCCTAAGTAGCTAGGATTACAGATTCGAAACCATACCCAGCTAATTTTTGTATTTTTAGTAGAGACAGGGTTTTGCCATGTAGCCAGGCTGGTCTCGAACTCCTGACCTCAAGTGATCCACCCACCTTGGCCTCCCAAAGTGCTGAGATTACAGGCATGAGCCACCACGCCTGGTCTATTCTTTAATAAGTGTAAAATATCTGTAATGAAACAACTTATTTTAGTCTTTAATCAAACAATATACCATACTGTATCTTATGTTTTAAAAAATCCAAATTTATTCAAGTTCAGAGTAACAGAGTTTGACCAAATTTCATTAGCCTTTCTAAAACACAGAATGATGTGGAAAACATAAAGGGATTATGATAGGGAATCTCATTTAAGATCCAAGTTACTTTGGCAATAAACTAAAAATTTCCTT
Source organism: Macaca nemestrina (assembly GCF_043159975.1). Taxonomy (NCBI): domain Eukaryota; kingdom Metazoa; phylum Chordata; class Mammalia; order Primates; family Cercopithecidae; genus Macaca; species Macaca nemestrina. The sequence goes on along the minus strand of NC_092127.1, from coordinate 79,422,332 downwards.
GAATCAGCAGAGACCTTAGAGCAAAAGACCCAGGAACTGCTGCTCAACAACTCCCCACGTGTTGCTGCACTTTCACCATAGGAATACAGCACTTAGGGCCGGGCACGGTGGCTCACGCCTGGAATCCCAGCACTTTGGGAGGCCGAGGCAGGTGGATCACTTGAAGCTGGGAGTTCAAGACTAGCCTGGCCAACACGGTGAAACCCTGTCTCTACTAAAAACACAAAATTAGCCGGGCTTGGGGGTGAGCTACTTGGTAAGCTGAGGCAGGAGAATCGCTTGAACCCAGGAGGTGGAGGTTGCAGTGAGCTGAGATCATGCCACTGCACTCCAGTCTGGAGGACACAGCGAGATTCCATCTCAAAAAAAAAAAAAAAGAGGCCGGGCGCGGTGGCTCAAGCCTGTAATCCCAGCACTTTGGGAGGCCGAGACGGGCGGATCACGAGGTCAGGAGATCGAGACCAGCCTGGCTAACACGGTGAAACCCCGTCTCTACCAAAAAAAATACAAAAAAAAAAACTAGCCGGGCGAGGTGGCGGGCGCCTGTAGTCCCAGCTACTCGGGAGGCTGAGGCAGGAGAATGGCGTAGACCCAGGAGGCGGAGCTTGCAGTGAGCTGAGATCCGGCCACTGCACTCCAGCCTGGGCGACAGAGCGAGACTCCGACTCAAAAAAAAAAAAAAAAAAAAAAAGAGATTATAGCACTTAGAGCTTCCAAAAGAGTACTCAAGGCCGGGTGCGGTGACATGAGACTGATGTCTTCCAAAGCTTCTGAGCAAAGTAGAAAAGCTGGTAAGCAGCCAAAGTTAAAATGATGTGCAGTTTAAAGAAGAGCTCTGAAGAAAGTTTAAAGTAATTATGCAAATATAATCGTTGGCAAATGATTTGAATACCCGTGGTATGCAGTGATGATTATAATACAGGTTGTAATCAGAATATGTACCCCATATTGATGGGAGAATTAAAGGAGGTAATGTATGTAAACCAACACGATTTGGAAACCAGTGAGAAAATCGGTCATGAAAGGAGTCACTAAGAAAAAGCCTATTGACTGCCCAGCACCTGTAGTAGTTGCATTTTAGGCTTTTACCGCCAATTGAAGGGGTCATTTCATTCATTTCTACAATAGACTGTAACGAGTGGTATGCTAAATATAAACTTTAGAGGCATAATTCTTTGCAAGGGTCTCTAAATGTGCTGGGTAACGGAAACACAGAAGCATACCCAAAACCTGTAACCTGTGCTAAATTAATACTTTTTTTGTCACATAAGTAATTGCTTGTACCTGTCTTTACAGATAGGATAAAGGACTCAATCTCATTAGAGGAAGATGAACTATATAATAGCAAAACTACCTACCCTCGTGAATTTTGAGCAGTAGTTCTTCTGCTTTAAGATCGTTAAAGCATTTCACTTCAAATCCTAGATCTGAAAACCTAGTGATATATTAAATGAAATGTTAGCCTATAAACTTTTCAAAGTTGTCAAATATCCTTACTTTGGAGGAATCTATACACATTTTAATGACACAAATTTTCTTTCTTTAGGAGAAAAAAAATGAAATATAACAATGGTGGTTTTCCCTTCATTCACCATGGTAGGAAAGGATTTAATCATGACAGCCGATTGAATTTAGTGTGTTGTTGTCTACTATGCAAATGTTAGTACAAATGCAAAGCCTGTCAACATTTAACAGAACAGAGTAAGGAAGGTAACTCAGGCAAGTTCTTAAGGGAGGCTGCATCAAAGCGAGGCCCATCTTTAAACACTCTTGATCTGCTATTACCTCATTAGTGTTGACAAGTTACGATAAGTAACTTTTTTTCCCTACTTCTATGAGTCTGGAATTTTTTTAATTTTTAATTTTTTTTTTAACTTTTCTTTTGGAAGCCTGGAAAAAAAATTATTTTATTTTTTAATTTTAGAGACAAGGTCTCCCTCTGTAGCCCAGCCTGGAGTGCAGTGGTACGATCACAGCTCAGTGCAACCTTGAACTCCTGGGCTCAAGCAGTCCTGCCCCTTCAGCCTCCAGAGTAGCTGGACTACTGCCACCATGCCCAGCTAATTGATTTTTATTTTTTGTAGAGACAGGGTCTCACTCTGTTGCCCAGACTTGTCTCAAACGCCTTGCCTCAAGTGACCCTCCCACTTTGGCTTCCCAAAGTGCTGGGATTACCAGCATGAACCACCACACCTGGCCAAACGTAATTTTATCACTTAACTGCCTCATCTTGATATGTAGATAAAACTACTACCTGCGGGTAAGATTGTCTCTGTCTGTGCAGGTGCCCCGCCTTTCTGGCAGTGTTAACTGCCAAAAGAACCTCTCATGATTGAAGATTAAAGCAATTCCTCTCCTCCTGTGGTCCATTTTGTACTTTTCTGCCGGATCAAACATTTCTCTGTTAATGAAAAGTTCAAAAACAATCACTTCAAGTCATATTAAATAATGAGCCCCTCCAAGTTCTAGGGCAACATGTAGATAGAGAGCTGAGCTTCCTCCTTGCCAGGCTGATGTTCCACTGGTGTGCTCCAGGAAAAGCCATGCTAATAAGGGAAGTCCTGAAATATCTCTCTGGCAATCGGTAAACAGCAGCCATGTGCCATCCTGACATCCCTAACCCTCTGCCTTGATGTCTTTCCCCGGGCCCCCAGGATCCAGCAACCAAGAATAACCACGAGGCTCAGAACCAAGCTCTAGCTCTAGGCTCATGCCATGCCGGTATGTATTCTGACTCCAGGTCCCTCGACAACCAGGGGCAGCACCACCTGCCTTATCTACAAATCAGCTCCCCAGAGGCTAAAACTTGGCCTGCTCAGTTCTTCTTTCCAGCTCCCAGGACCCATTCTTGCTTTGATTTCTGTAGGCTGATCATGACCATCAAAGGACGAGACCTTTATTAGAAAAGAGCATGGCTTTACCTTTTATAGAAGGCATCTGTTTCTGTCATGTTTTCTTCCCCACCTATTAAAAAAAAGTTGATTTTTGTTCATTATTTTTTACTTAAGGCAGTAAAATATAGTAGGAACTCCCATTCCCCTTCCAACTCCCAAACTCGAAGACCCTTCTGTTTCGGTTAGTTTAAAAGCCAAAGTATATGAAGAGAAGGAAATGAAGGGAAACTGCTTACTAATAAACTATAAATTAACAGCTCTATGCTTTCTCACCCCCAACTCGACCTGCAAAATAACAATCTTATAAACGGAAATGGAGAAAATATTACACAAATGCATTCACTGCAAAATATGCCTAGAGTAACATAGTTCTGTGATTATGGAGTTGAAATATGAAGTTGCTTTGTTATGCAGAAAATGTTTTTGCACATATTTTCTGAAACAAAGAATTGAGTCCTACAGGAGAACTGAAATACAGTGTGTGGTTAATGCTGGCTTAGCAGTGGTGTAGGCCTGGAAGAGGTAGAAGTTTGGGCGGAGGAAAGGAAGGGCAAGGGCAAAGACTTGGACCTTGGATCTCCTGCATGACACATCCGCATTTCCAGCTCTATAAGGGAGCTCTCTGCTCTCCAATCTCAACTGGACTCCCTACTTCCTGGACAGCCAGCCTTCCACTGAATTGCTATCTACTCTCCAGAGCAGTGCTATGTCATGGAACTGTCTGTGATGGTGGAATTGTTCCATATTTGCACTGTCTCATAAGGTAGCCACTGGCCACATGTGTCTACTGAGCATTGAAATGTAGCTAGTGCAGTGAGGAACTCAATTTATTTTCAATTTAAATTAATTGGCCAGTGGCTTCTACACCGGACAGTGCAAAAAGTGTGGCATCTTCTACAATAAAGTCCCCATCCACTCATGCATCTGTTTTTACCTGATAGCTCAACAGCTTAGAGGGGAGACAGTAATGAATAAACCGAAATATTAGCAGTATAGCAAGAGGCACCCTTCAGTTGAGGAGGAATGGCCGTAAAGCATGGCCTCTTACCCATCATCTCCTAGCCAAAAGGGTTGTGTTTCCCTGTCCTTAAGAGATCTCCCCATTACTAGCCCCCATCACCTGATTGTTCTAACCTCACTTCTCCTAAAAAAAAATACAAGCTGGGGAATTCAGTTCAAGTCCCCTTTAGCCTATTCCTCCAGGAACTGCCCCAAGCAATCAGACCCAACTAAGACCCCACTAAGGCATCCCTCTGTCCATAAGCCCTAAGTCAGTTTTGCTCAACCTTGGACATCAGAATTCCTGGTGTGGATGTTGAAATGCAGATTCCTGGATCCTAACTGAGACAGAATCAGCATCTTAGAGGAAGGAGGTGACAGCTTCATTTTTCACAAAGTGATTTTTACACTAAGGTGTGAGAGCTAAAAGCAACTTCTCCAACTGGTCCTCCCCGCTGCATGGCAGATGAGAAAGCTGTTTAGTCCGACCTTTGCCGTAGGTGAGCACAGCAACCAGGTACTTCCTACTCCACACACTGCTCTATGAAGACAGCACAGGGATTTCACTCTTCCCATTTTCAAAAGCTGTCGGGATCTACTGCCTTTTGATAACCTCACCTGCTTATCTTTTAACCAATTAGACTACAAAGAAACAGTAACTTCAAGAAAATTAAACCCATATGTCACAACCATCTGCCTCACCCGCCAAAATTCTGCACAACTTGGAAAGCACTCAGTGTCTCAGCGTCTGCCCTGGTGGTAGCAGGCCAGCGGCTCACCTCCTGCGGCTTCTGCTCCATACCGACTGCTGAGCCGGAGGCTGCTCACAGCCTAACTCGCGGAAGCTGTGCCAAATGGCTGCTCAGCAAACTAACTCATATCCCTCAGGGTGAAAACACTGGAGATGTATTCTTGCTTGGGTCTTTAAAACTCTTGTTTCTCATATTCCCAAAGAAGTAGCTTCCCAGTTGTTAGCTGATATATTAGTAACTTAAGATGTGAGTTTGGGTTGTTTCAAATATGCCCTCACATTAGTCAAGACCTACAGGTTTAAGAATGGCTAACTAGTATCAAGTAGCTGCTCAAGAAAATCTATTTAAAACGACGTGCGGGCCGGGCATAGTGGCAAGCCTATAGTCCCAGTTACTTGGGAGGCTGAGGCAGGAGGATCTCTTGAGCCCAAGAGTTCTAGGATATAGTGTGCTATGACTACCCCTGTGAATAGCCACCATACTGCAGCCTGAGTAACAGAGCTAGACCCCATCTCTTAAAATAATATATTCAGTTTCAAAGTTAACAGATTTGGCAACCTCAGTGAGGGATTTTTTTTTTTTTTAAGTTTTTGTGTTGTTTGTTAATGCTACAGATGTAGGGAAAAACCTAGGCTCTGGACACCGGTTCTGATGCTGGCTGGCTGTAACTTACCTTCACTCTCACAAAGTGCACCCTGCATCCTGTAGTACCAATTAATGACCAGGTCCAGTGGCCACTCTAGCAAACACCGAATCAGAACAAAATGCTATGGAGACAGATGTCAGGACCTAAGTTCCAATACTTTTCTGGAGTTAAACTTTACCCACAGATTGCAAAGAAAATAACACATCATGACCACCTTGAGCTGTGTATCCCAAGCAGACAAGCTTTCCAGAAGGGGGCACTTAAGTATCATTATGCCGCATTTATATTTATTTTTTATTTCTATATTTTTGAAACGGAGTCTCACTCTGTCACCCAGGCTGGAGTGCAGTGGTGTGAACTTGGCTCACCACAACCTCCGCCTCCTGGGTTCAAGCGATTTTCCTGTCTCAGCCTCCAGAGTAGCCAGGATTACAGGCATGCGCCACCATGCCCAGCTAATTTTTTTTTTTTTTTTTTTTTTTTGTATTTTCATGAGAGATGGGGTTTTGCTATGTTGTCCTGGCTGGTCTGGAACTCCTGGTCTTAAGTGATCCACCTGCCTCAGCCTCCTGGAAGTGCTGGGATGACAGGTGTGAGTCACCGCGCCCGGCCTGCATTAATATTTAAAAACCTGGATAAAGTAAGAAATAGCTTTATTGATATGGAGAAAATAAATTTTAATGAAGGAGCTACCCTCTATAACAGATATAGAAATTCCTTTTCATTTGCAATCTACTTATCAAAAATGTGCCCTTCCTTAAACCTGATTCCTGACCTCTTTTCACCTTTTTTTTTTTTGAGACAGAGCCTCCCTCTGTCGCCCAGGGTGGAGTGCAGTGGCGCAATCTTGGCTCACTGCAACCTCCTCCTCCCGGATTCAAGAGATTCTCCTGCCTCAGCCTCCCCAGCAGCTGGGACTACAGGCGCCCAACACCGTGTCCGGCCCTCTTTTCACTTCTCTTCCTTCCCAGGATAATGTAACTGCCACCTCCTTGTTCCTTAAATCAGTTTAGGTTTTACAAAACTAATCATTCCTTTTTTCACTTCACTCTAATTTGATAATCCCTCCAGATAATCCTGCCAGCTACCATTTGTTGATGGCCTGACGCCTTAGATACCTTATCTCACAGTTCCACAGCTCAGGAACAGGGACAGAGGGGGCCAGGCGTGCCAAGGTCGGCAAAGTGGAGTTGGGATTGAAAGCCAGGCCCACCTGCAGATTCCAAAGTTTCTGCAGGCCCATCTCCACGCAGCCCCTCCCACCTGAGACCAGCTACCTTTCTAAACTTTGTTCAACTTCCCAAACGACTTGGATCATTCTACTGTCATCGTCTTCATTCACTGCACTCTCTATGAAAATCTACCCATCGGCTCCATCAACAATATGTTTAGTAACCCTATGTAGAGTAACCTCCATCAGGCCTAGAACATGTACGGGGGAGTGCGGTGGAGGAAGTAGAGGAAGGGAGCAGGTGAGTGAAGGAAACCCGGGCTTCCCGCCCCTAGAGATTGCAACTGGATCCTGTGCCTCCAGGACAAGGCTACCTATCTACTCCCTCTACGACCATGTGACTTTTACAACTTGCCTCTGGAGCACCACTTCCTTTGTGCAGCAAAATGTAAAAAGTTCTTAAACAAAGGCACTCTAACCAACTGCAGGCGTTTCTTTTTTTTTTTTTTTTTTTCTTGATTCTCACTCTGTCGCGGAGGTTGGAGTGCAGTGGCGCGATCTCACTGCAACCTCCACCTCCCGGCCTCAAACGATTCTCCTGTCTCAGCCTCCCCAGCAGCAGGCGCCCACGCCTGGCTAATTTTTTGTATTTTTAGTAGAGACGGGGTTTCACCGTGTTAGTTAGGCTGGTCCAGAACTCCCGATCTTTGGTGATCCGCCCGCCTCGGCCTCCCAAGGTGTTGGGATTACAGGCGTGAGTCACCGCGTCCGGCCAACTGCAGGCGTTTCGAACTTTTTGTTTGTTTTACTCTGGCCAGGCTTGAAGTTTCTAAACTTTACCAGTAATAAGTGACAGAACGTATGCTCTTAGCAATAGATTATTTTGCAGAGAAAAGTTATTGTGGTTTTGGCTCAAGCCGACAGACAGCAGCAGGTTTCCCGGATGCAGAAGAGAGATATCGGGGTATGCTCGCCGCCAGGAACTGGCCGCCTCCAGCTGAAGCCCGGGCGGACTCAGGGCCTTGGCCCGGGCACCCCGCGGCCAGTTATGATTTATGACTCGGCGGAACAACCCCTCCTTTTTACTTTTCGAAGTGAGCAAACAAAGATCCAACCCCCAAAAGTCAGCATTTAAAACGGCCAGGCGTGGGGGAACGTCAGGCCCAGGTGGGGCCAGCCTTTTAAGGTTTAAACAGCCGGGGCGCCCCGAAAGTGCTCATTGCTCGGGAGGACAAAGGCGGCAGGGGCACGCCACGGCGCCGGCGCCGCTACCCGGGACCGCCAGGAGGCGGCGGCCAGGTCCCGGAGTGCTTCTTAGACTGACGCTCGAAGCCGTCCCCGCCAGCCCTGAGCCCTTCAATCCAAGAGTGCAACTTTTCCAGGCCGCCCTGCAAAGCCGAAGGAACCCGCCGCCCCGCTCCGGTCCGCGAGACCAGCCCGCTAACCCGCATTTCCCCTCCAGCAGGAGCAAGACGCAGACCTGCTCGGTGCCCAGTCAGCGCCCCCGGCCTACCTGCGGGGTGCACCCCGCGGAGCCCCGACGCCGAGCTCATTGCGGCCAAGCGCACAGCCAGACGCCCTGGCCTCCGCTTCCTGAAGCCAGAGGCTCCCGGTCCCGCCCTCGGCCCTTCCTCGACGGCCCCGCCCTCTGCCCCGGAGAGTGGGGCCAGTTGGTTCTGGCGCCGCCGTAGCTACAGTGGATCGTGCTGGTCCTTCCCACAGAGTTAAAGCTCCTCCCAGTCACTCCGGAGCCCGCGGGGGCCAAGAGCGCGGGGGCGGGGAGAGGTACGCGGTCTTCGCCCCCAGGCCGGCTGGGACATGCCAGTTGCCACCCAGGGGATACACACAGACCGCCTAGCCCGAGGCAATTTCACATCACTTGTGTGAGCTCGGCCTCATTTAATCCCAGCTGCCCCAAACATCTACTCTTCCTTTCTAGAGGTACAGGCATAGATTGTTTTATACCACTTAGCAGATACTGCCTGTATTTCAACATTGGCTCGCTTTGTCTCTGTGTCACATTTTGGTAATCTCGCAATATTTAAAAATTTTTCATTGTTACTATGTCTGCTATTGTGATCTGTGATCAGTAATCTTGAATATTATTGCAATTGTTTTGGGGCACCATGAACCGCGCTCATAGGGGAAGGGGAAATTAATCCATAAGCGCTGTATGCGTTTGGACTGCTCCACTGACCTTTCCCTTCTCTCTCCCTCTCCTGGGGCCTCCCTACTCCTGGAAACACAATATTGAAATTAGGCCAACTAATAATCCTACAAAGGCCTCTAAGTGTCCAAATGAAAGGAAGAGTCTGTCACTTTAAATCAAAAGCAAACATGATTAAATTAGTGAGGAAGTAATGTTGGTAGGCAGAAAGCTAGGCTTCTTGCTCCAGTTAGCCGAGTTGTGAGTGCAAAGGAGAAAAGCCAAGTCATGAATGCAAAGAAAAAAATTTTGAAGGAAATTAAAAATGCTACTCCAGTAAACACACAAAAGATAATAAAGCTAAACAGCCTTATTGCTGATATGGAGAAAGTTCTAGTTGGTCTGGATAGAAGATAAAACCAGCCACATTCCCTTAAGCCAAAGCCTAATCCAGAGCAAGGTCCTAACTCTTCATTTCTGTGGAGGCTGAGAGAGGTGAAGGAGTTGCAAAACAAAAGCTGGAAGCTAGCAGAGGATGGTTCCTGAGGTTTAAGGAAAGAAGCTATCTTCATGATATAAAAGTGCAAGGTGAAGCAGCAGCTGCTAATGTAGAAGCTGCATCAGGTTATCCAGCTCTAGCTAAAATCATTGATAAAGGCATCTACACTAAACAACGATCTTTTGTTTTTGAGATAAGAGTCTTGCTCTGTCACCAAGGCTGGAGTACAGTGGTGCGATCTCGTGCAACTTCTGCCTCCTGGGTTCAAACGATTCTCCTGCCTTAGCCTTCCAAGTAACTGGGATTATAGGCATGTGCCACTATGTCCAGGTTAATTTTGTATTTTTAGTAGATATGGAGTTTCACCATGTTGGCCAGGCTGGTCTTGAACTCCTGACCTCGAGCAATCTGCCCGCCTCAGCCTCCCAAAGTGCTGGGATTACAGGTGTGAGCCACCATGCCCAGTCAGAACAACAGATCTTAAATGTATATGAAACGGCCTTCTAGTGGAAGAAGATTCCATCTAAGACTTTCATAGCTGGAGAGAAGTCAATGCCTGTCTTCAAAGCTTCAAAGAACAGGCTGATGCTCTTGTTAGGGGCTAATACAACTGAAGACTTTAAAGTCAACATTCCTTTACCATTCTGAAAATCCTAGCACCCTTAAGAATTATGCTAAATATGATCTATAAATGGACCAACAAAGCCTAGTTAGTGACAGCACATCTATTTACAGCATGGCTTACGGAATATTTAAAGCCCACTCTTGAGCTCTAGTGCTCAGAAAAAAAGGTTCCTTTCAAAATATTACTCCTCATTGACAATACACCTGGTCATCCAAGAGTTCTGATAGAGATGTGCAGAGACTGATGCTGTTATGCTTGCTAACACAACATCCATTCTGAAGCCCATGGATCAAGGAGAAATTTTGACTTTCAAGTCTTATTTACAAAATACATTTCATAAGGCTGTAGTTGTCATCGTGATTCCTCTGATAGTTCTGAGCAAAGTAAATTGAAAATCTTCTGGAAAGGATTCATCATTCCAGATGCCATTAAGAACATCTGTGATTCACGGGAGATCAAAATATCCACTTATGGTATGTAACTAGAAACTAGAGGGGGAAAAAAAAGAAAAACGAAAAATCAAAAATATATGTATCAGCCACAGTGGCTCATGCCTATAAACCCAGCACTTTGTTGAGGCCAAGGTGGGAGGATTGCTTGAGGCCAGGAGTTTTGAGACCAGCCTAGGCAACAAAGCAAGACCCTGTCTCTACAAAATTTTTTTTTTAATTAGCCAAGAGTGGCGGCACATGCCTGTATTCCCAGCAACTCAGGACACTAAGATGGCAGGATTGTTTGAGCCCAAGTTTGAGACTGCAGTGAGCTGATTGTGCCACTGCACTCCAGTCTGGGTGACAGAGTAAGACCCTCTTTAAAAAATATATATATATTCTATTTTAATATATTAAATGTATATTGTATATATTATATATAAATATATATTATGTATATATAAATGTAAATATATATAAATATATATTTATATATAAATATTTTAAAATTATATATACTTCAATTGGCACACTGGGTGGTATTTTATGGGCAGGACAACATACCAACCCATTTTATATATACACACAAACGTTATATACAGGTATATGTATATATACTCCACATTAACAGGAGTTTGAAAGAAGTTAATTCCAATCCTCATCAATGATGTTGAGGGGTTCAAGACTTCAGTGAAGGAAGTCACTGTAGATGTGGCAGAAGTATTAAGACAAATAGAACTGAAAGTAGGGCCTGAAAATGTGGCTGTATTGTTGCCATCTCATGATAAAACTCTGATAGATGAGGAGATGCTTTTTATGGATGAACAAAGAAAGTGGTTTCTTGAGATAGAATCTACTCCTGGTGAATATGCTGTGAATACTGTTTTTTTTTTTTTTTTTTTTTTTTTGAGACGGAGTCTTGCTCTGTAGCCTGGGCTGGAGTACAGTGGCCGGATCTCAGCTCACTGCAAGCTCCGCCTCCCGGGTTTAAATGACAACAAAGGATTCAGAGTATTAGTTGACAAAGCAGTAGCAGGGTTTGGGGGAACTGACCCCAATTTTGAAAGAAGGGTCAAATGCTATCAAACAGCATCACATGCTACAGGGAAATCTTTAGTGAATGGAACAATCAATGGATGGCCAGGTGCAGTGGCTCATGCCTGTAATCCCAGGACTTTGGGAGGCCAAGGCAGGCAGATCACTTGAAGCCAGGAGTTCGAGCCCAGACTGGCCAACATGGTGAAACCCTGTCTCTACTAAAAATACAAAAATTAGCTGGGCACGGTGGCAGGCAACTGTAATCCCAGGTACTCAGGAGGCTGAGGCATGAGAAACACTTGAACCAGGAGGCAGAGGGTGCAGTGAGCCAAGATCATGCCACTGCACTCTAGCCTGGATGACAGAGCGAGACTCCATCTCAAAAAAAAAAAAAAAAAAAAGAAAAAGAAAAAGAAAAAAGAATGAAGCAAACTTCCTTATTAAGAAACTGTCAGTCACCCCAGCCTTCGGCAAATACCACCCTAATCAGTCAGCAGCCCTCAAAAAGACCCACATCAACAAAGATTATAGCTCACTGTAGGCTCAGGTGATCCCTAGCATCTTTTAGCAATATTTTAAAATTAAGGTATATACATTATTTTTTTAGACGTGTTATTGCAAACTTAATAGACTACATTTTAGTATAAACAACTTTTATATGCACTGGGAAACCAGAAAATTTGTGTGACTCTTTATTGGCGTTCTGGAACCAAACTCGGAATCTCTCTGAGGTATCCCATAGTTGGTGGCATATATGTTCCTGTTTCATGTGTAGTCCTTTCCCCAGTGCGAGTTACTTTGTAGGACTTGCAGTAACTTATTTTAAATGCTCTTTGTTTGTATAGGAGACTTGGGCCAAAGTAAACTACAGGTAACTCCTGGATTTTTTTTTTTGTGAGACAGTTTTAGCTCTTGTTGCCCAGGCTGGAGTACAATGGCATGATCTCGGCTCACCGCAACCTCTGCCTCCCAGGTTCAAGCAATTCTCCTGCCTCAGCCTCCCAAGTAGCTAGGATTACAGGCATGCACCACCATGCCTGGCTAATTTTGTATTTTTAGTAGAGACGGGGTTTCTCCATGTTGGTCAGGCTGCTATCAAACTCCTGACCTGGTATCCGCCCACCGTGGCCTCCCAGAATGCTGGGATTATGGGCATAAGCCACCGCACCCAGTTACTCCTGGATTTTTCAAATCTGGCTTTCACAGGTAGAGCTAATTCAGGGACAGGATCATGCAGAAATTCACAGAACAACGAGGGTCTCTATGGTGTTTCTTGGGGAAAGCATGTTGTCCTACCCATAAAATACCACCCAGCGTGCTAACAAGGTACCATGGGTTGCTCAATGTTGGATTTAATTTAGCTCCTCCTTGGGTGGTTGGCTATTGTACAAAATTTACTTTGACAGTGCTTTCAGATTTGATGAAATGGTGGCTTTATCTTTTGTAATTCCTCTGGACCTTATAATTTTAAAAGCAAGCAATCTTAGAGTGGGAAAAAATTAAAATGTGTTAAGGCACCATTTCTAATATATTAAAATAAGTATAAGGAATACTTAAGAAATAGGTATAAGGAACTCATCTCATACCATTATTTGGGAGAGAAAAAATCTAATTTGATAACTTCCACATCTGCCTGTGGTTCACATCTTGATGTCATTAAATAGAGTATGAAATCAAAGAAGGGTTTTTACTCAAACCATTTACTGTTCATTTCACTCTATGCATAAAATATTTCAGAAATCACTGTCTTAGTAACTTATTCTGCAACAAAGACATGGAATATCCATATTTCCCTTGTATGGTGGTTGTGATGATTGGGTTAAGTGACTGTGAAGGACTCAGAATACTGCCCGCCATGTGAAGAGTTCAATGAATATTGGTTATTACCATCTTCTTGTACTCGTTGGAAACAGGAGTGGCATTTTTTGGTTTCCTCATTACCTACCCCAGTTGCCTTGCATGTGGCTCAATATTTAGCCATTGACTACAATTCTTTTATTTTTTAGGCAGATCGTTGGTTTTTGTAGGATTAAGCAGTGAGGAAAAACAGCAAACTAAAAATGCTACTTCAAATATAGCACCAGTCACCACATAAGGCTTAAATCAATATATTGCAAGTAATTTCTATGAATGTTGAACAATGCAACATAGTGTATGTGAAAAGATCTTGCCTAATAAGTTTCATTCTACTCCTCAAAGTTACTGAAGTCAGTCAACTATTAATAACAGAATTTTTATAGAAAGATTCCATCTTCTTTACTGTTAGATGTTATACCTGTCTTGTACTATGATAAAATAATGAGCATTGTGCATCACACCTTCTGATAATCTCATACTTCTATAAATACTGAAAGAAATAATCACTCTTTTAAATTTAGAGAGAGTGGGTTTTAGGCTAACAATTTGTTTCTTCTTTCCAAGACAGAGTCTTGTTCTGACGCCTATGCTGGAGTGCAGCGGTGCAACCTCAGCTCACTGCAACCTCTGCTTCCCAGGTTCAACCAATTATTGTGCCTTCATTTCCTGAGTAGCTGGAATTACAAGCGTGTCCCACCATGCCCAGCTAATTTTTGTATTTTTAGTAGAGACAGGGTTTTGCCATGTTGGCCAGGCTGGTCTCGAACTTCTGACTTCGAGTGATCTGCCTGCCTTGGCCTCTCACAGTGCTAGGATTACAGGCCTGAGCTACCATGCCCAGCCTCTAACAACTAATTTTAATGAGTATTACTGGACTAGTCTACAGGTTCACTGAAAGAAAGGCTACCTGTGAAGATGTATTTAATTAGCTTTTGCCCTCATATCTCAATTCTGCCTTCATTACAGCTCTGTGCTCAGTTTTTCCATCTATGAAATAAATACGGCCATATTTGTCCCTGGAAGAACTATGCCAAAAGATTTTAAAGAGACAGGCATCATTTGAAGGCAGTATTATTTTAAAGTATCAATATTACATTTCTTGCAAAGAGCTGCTGAAAGTTAGTTCTCGGTTTTTTGCTCTTTTAATGAGTTTATTCTGTCAATTGGGAAAATATCAACTTCAAAATCTAAATATATACCATAAAATGTTGGGACAAATTTTGAGTTGAAGACAGCAGTACAAACTCATGTTGAGCTGTGTACACACCTACAATAATAATTACAGATGTGTACATATGTATGGGTTAATATGCCTACGTATTTCTCAATTCTGCTGCAAACAATGACATCCCAGTAGCAACAAGCACATCTAATGCCCAGTTCTTGGTTTCTAAGTATGATTCTCCAACAAAAGGAACCAGGGCTCTTTGGAGGAGGGGTTGATTCTAGGGATTCTAGCATTGGGGCAGGGAATATACAAGATGAACCTGGAGCATCTTGTAGTGCCAGAAAGCAAGGAAGTGCTCAAAAATCAAAAGGATGGGCACATCAAAGGGACATAGCAGCCAACCTGGCAGAACTCCTAATAGCCAAGCTGGACAATTTAAGCAACAAATAAATACTGTGTTACCCAAAATACAAAATATACATGAGTCCATACTGATATAAACAAATTAGAGTGGGAGGGAGAGACAAATTTCCCATATGCAAAAATTCCAAATACTACATATGGATATTTCCACTTTCAGGAGGTTGAATGTAATCTTCCCCACCCACCACCTCCCATGACTGGACTTAGTGACTGTTTTCCAAAGAATAGAAGTATGGAAAGGGAAAATAAACAGTAATTTTCAGCAGCAAAAAGCAACACACACTACCTTAACCAAGTGTCCAAAGTTAATAAACCATCAAGCTGATAGCATGTAACTCCTGACATGATGCAGTGAGAAGGACCTTTACCTCTGGTATTCTTCCAAAAAATCCATAACCCCACTCTAATCATGAAGAAAATATCAGACAAACTCAAACTGAGGCACATTCTACAAAACACCTGATCAGTACTCCTCAAAACTGTCAAGTTTATGAAAAAGAAAGACAGTGGAACTATTACAGACCAGAGACTAATTAGGCATGACGACTAATTCAGTGTGGTATCCTAGACTGGATCCTGGAAAAGAAAAATGACATTAATTAAAAAACTAGTACAATCTGAAAAATAAAGTCAAGTTCTGTTAATAGTAATTACCAATATTGGTTACTTAGCTTCTGACAAATGATTCACGGTTAAATAAAAGGTTAACACTAGGGGAACTGGGTGAGTGGTCACAGAAGCGCTCCATGTATCTTTGCAACTTCTCTGTAAATCTAAAAGTATTCCAAGTTTTTTTAAAAATCTGAACATAAAAACTGTTTCTACTGATTTTTGTGTAATTTGTGATCATGAATTATATTTTATAAAGATATTCTGAGTTTGTCCTTTTGAGAAAGCCAATGCTGCTAACAAAATCCATGAATTAATTATAAGTGTAAAGTTACCTGGACAAGTATTTCAATAATAAATATTGATAAACCATTAAGTTTTTTGTTTGTTTTTTTAAAGATAGAGTCTTGCTCTGTTGCCCAGGCTGGAGTGCAGTCGCACGATCTTGGCTCACTGCAACCTCCACCTCCTGGGTTCAAGTGATTCTCCTGCCTCAGTCTCCTGAGTAGCTAAGACTACAGGCATGCGCCACTATGCATGGCAAATTTTTTCTATTTTTAGTAGAGATGGTGTTTCGCCATGTTGGCCAGCTGGTCTCAAACTCCTGACCTCAAGTGATCCACCCGCCTCAGCCTTCCAAAGTGCTGGGATTACAGGCATGAACCACCATGCCTGGCCGATAAGCATTAATTATTAATAATGGCTTACAAAACTGTATCTTTTATAAAGTTTTGAAATAAAGAATCAATTGAGGATTCCAAACATTTAAGAGGAAGCCCAGTTTGCTCACTTAGCCACAAGGCATACATGCACCTTGTCTCAGTGGAACAGCTGCCACCAATTCAAGTTGGAAGATACTAGGTTCCTGGCAATGACACATCTCCAAAGTTAGGAACATGGCCCTTTCTCCAGAACATATTTTTCCTTCTGCCCTGTTCTACCTGTAATGACTTACAAAGAACCGCCTCTCCCTATGCTGTCCTTCTCTGACTTTGAAAGTCATTTCATCTTAATAACTTTGGCCATGGGTTATACCCAAAGGATATATATGGCTTGAGGTCCTGGGCTACGGAAAGGTTAACAACCAGTAGTCAGAAAAGACCAGTCTAGGAACATAACTGAGATTGAAAAGTTTTCCACATTCATAGACATCTTCAGAAGCTGTTGAAATTTTCTGAGATTTGCTCTAAACATATGGTAATAATTTTCAATGTAAATAAGAGATCTACAAGAGGCAGTTATTTATATCTTGCCTTTTCCATCCCTTTGGCTCTAGTTAAAGGGATGCTTTGATACTGAAAAGCAGTATCAAGCACAAATTTTAGTAAGACCACAGTTAGTAAAAGGTTATAGTCTTTAAAAAATCTATAATAAGAAACAAGTGCTGGGAAATAAATAACAAGGCATAACAGCAAATAGTGCCTTGATGTATTATGTTAAGTATCTTTTCATTTATCTCATTAAATCCATCTTTTCTCCAACTTAACAAAGGTTATAGCAAAAGATAACATTTGTCATGTGAGTAGCTCATAAAATAGGAGTGGCTATGCTTCTGAATCACATTCACATCACCTTCTAGGCATATTACATAATACTCAGCTATCCTGGATTTGCTCCCTACGAGGTTATCAGCTGATGGTTCCAATTTTACAACTGGAAAAATGGAAAAATGGAAACCTTGTCCTTGTAAGTAGTCCTAATAGAAATGGGACTTACTCATATGCTCAACGGGCTACAGAGAAACAACATATTATGTTGTACTTTAATGACATATTATGTGTAATTAAAATAGAAAAAGAAAAGTCCGTTCCTTCTAGGCATAAATGTGTATTTAAGTAATAATTTCCCCATATTTCCAAATAAGATAATGTTGCATAGACCTTATGAATTTTATATTTGATCTTTTTGGTAAATACGGTTGTGAAAATTGAGTTTATATTCTTCTTTTCAAATATTCTCCGCTTAACAAGCACTTGTTTTTGATATTGGTCAAGACGTTTGGCATAATAAGTTAGGAAGCAATGCCGGAGAAGATACCTGAGAAGACAAGTGTGCCCTCCCCTATCTCCCTCACTTTTTTTTCTTTGAGGTTTTAACATCAAGATATAAATTATTGTAAGGTCTCAAAATAATCCTTTCACAAAAATAAGACAGTTTTATGTTGTAAAAACATTAATTATTTGTCAAAGGTTATGTTCTTCCATCTTCATCTGTCACCAGCTGTCAGCATCTCCTTTAAAGATCGGTTTTTTCTTCATAATGACACCTGCATGCAGCTCGTTGGCTGTCCAGATATGGTTTACAACCCAAATGTATAACACTGTCAAACAAGAGTTCCACTGTTGTTTCACATGCTGCAAAATAAGAAAATGGGATTACTGTTGGGCAACTGCATTGCTCTCTTTTCACCTATGTTACACATTACGGTACAGCAACAAGCATATCCCTCGTGAGCACTGAAATGTATTCTAGATGAAAGTCACCAAACTCTCACAAGCTGTAGCATATTTACATACACACATGTAGATATCTACAGACTTCCAGTTTTAGTCTCTTTATCATGCATCTTACTTTTTGTATGCATTCAACTGTTCAACCCAATTTTTTTTTTTGAGAGAGTCTCACTCTGACACCCAGACTGGAGTGTCATGGTGCAGTCATAGCTTACTGCAGTCTCCACATCCTGGGCTAAAGGGATCCTTCCACCTCAGCCTCCTGCGTAGCTGGCATTACCATGGCCAGCTAATTTTTAATTTAAATTTTTTAAATTTAATTTTTAATTTTAAACAGATACACACCACCACACCCAGCTAATTTTTTTTTTTTTTTTTTTTAAGTGGCGATGAGGTCTCACTATGTTGCCCAGACTGGTCTCAAGCAATCCTCCTAACTTGTCTTCCCAAAGTGCTGGCATTATAGGCGTGGGCCACCATGCTTGGCCCAATTGTTTAAACTAGACAAATAAGAGTCTTTTAAAATAGCACTGATTAATCAGTGTTAACTTTCTTTTTATTTGAAAAACATAATCACTAAGAGATACCTGATAATACTCTTAAATTTGCATTTTAAGAAAAAATGTTTTAGGTGCGGAAGAAACAAAGTGTAAAAATTGAAACCTCAAAACATTTCATTATGGCCAATGGCTTCTGAGGACTGATCATACATC
This sequence comes from Macaca nemestrina, assembly GCF_043159975.1. NCBI lineage: Eukaryota > Metazoa > Chordata > Mammalia > Primates > Cercopithecidae > Macaca > Macaca nemestrina. The sequence continues at coordinate 79,403,908 of NC_092127.1, read as the reverse complement.
AGTTAAGAGGCTTAAAGTAAACGGAATCCAATCTCTTTGACCAATGTCCTAATTTGACTTGGGGATATGGGAGCATAGAAATCAAAAGTACTTTTCCCCAGTCAGGTTTGTTTATTTGTTTGTTTGTTTATTTATTTTGAGACAAGGTCTCACCTCACTCTGTCGCCCAGGCTGGAGTGCAGTGGCATAATCTTGGTTCACTGCAACCTCTGCCTCCTGGGTTAAAGTGATTCTTCCACCTCAGCCTCCTGAGTAACTAGGACTACAGGCACCTGGCTAATTTTTGTATTTTTTGTTAAAGGTGGGGTTTCACCATGTTGGCCAGGCTGCTCTCAAACTCCTGGGCTCAAGTGATCCACCAGCCAAGGCCTCCCAAAGTGCTGGGATTACAAGCGTGAGTCACCGCACCCGGACCAGTCAGGTTTTTAAATTTTTTTAAGACTGTGAAAAGGTGATTTATTTACTTTTCTTATTCTAAGAAACCTGAAACATCCAGGTGAGATTATCTTAACATGTTACACTAAAAGAGATATAGCACAGAGTGACTTTTAGTTATCCAAATACTTTTAGTTTCAAAATATTCATGTTAAGGAAGAAACTTGTCATTACAAAATCTTAGCATTTTCAAAGTTCTCCAAAAGACGGTGCCATTAAGAAACAACCAACCACAGAAGTGGAGAGGCTATGACTATTAAATAGGAGGTCACAAGATTATTGGTTTCACATTCTTCTTAAATCAGAAAACAGGAAATAAATCCATCTATGCTTCAGGTTTACAGCTAGTTTACTTTAGCCAAAAGCTGCAAAGGGAGACAGAGGCTGTGAATTCAAGATTACCTGCAGCAGAGATTTCTTCCTTGACATGAATTATTAGGATATTAGAATCAGGGCTATAATATGAGACTATTTGGAGAATACTGTGTAATACACAGAACACAGATTTTAAAGTCAGGCTAAATGCTCACTTGGGGCAAGTTACTGTTTTCTAAACCTTCGTTTCCTTCCTTGAAAAATGGGGATAACACCACCTACCTCTTTAGGTTTCTGTTGGCATCAAATGAAAACATGAATAAAATATCTAGCACAGTATCTTATGGTAAGTGCTTAAAATGTTATTTTCCTTTCCTGCCTTGCCTCTTCTGATTTCAGTGTATGATATGTTCTTTGGCTTGATAGTAGAGAAATATTATAACTATTAGTATTTGAATGGTGATTTATTTGTATTTCCACAAATACTTCGTTTCATCCTTATGACAACTCTGTGAGGTGAGCATCATCATTCTCCTTTTAAAAATGACACCAAAGGGCCCTTTCCCTTTGCTAGTTTGGTTTTGTATCTCTTCACCATAATACCTCATGGCAGTGAGTACAACTATATGCTGAGTCCCATGAGTCCTCCTAGTAAATCACTGAACCTGGGGGTCATCTGGGGACCTTCCCAACAGAAACAGGTAAAGACAAGTCTTCTAGAAATTCCTACTCCAAATCCAGTGTGCAATACTCTTAAATTCACTGATGGTATGGTCTGAATGTTTGTGTCTCTTCAGAGTTCATGTTGAAATCCTAACCTCCAAAGTGATGAAATCAGAAGGTGAGGCCTTTGGAGGTGTTTAAGTTCAAAAAGATGGTGAATCTGATTAGTGCTCTTATAAAAGAGGCCCCAGAAAGCTATCTAGTCCTCTCCACTAAGTGAAGACACAGTTAGAAGGCATCTGCTGCGAACTAGAAAATGAGTCCTCATCAGACACCAAATCTGCTAGTGCCTTGATCTTGGACTTCCCAGCCTCCAGAACTGTAGGAAATAACTTTCTGTTGTCTGTAAGCCACCCAGTCTATGGTAGCAGTCCAGACGGACTAAGACAACTGGAATCAGAGTTTCAAACATTAGCTACTTTAGGTTGTTACATGATGACTGGAGATATATTTTAGGGTACAAGGTAGATGAATTCTTCTCTCTCTTGGCCTTAGACACCCCTACTCTCCCAAGGTTTCCTAATGCTTTTTGCTTCTGTGACTATAGATCATTTTAGATTACAAAATCATCAGCTCCTCACCTCAGAAAATTGAAGTCTGTGTCACAATAGATAATATATGTGAAAGATTTCTATTCATAAACCCTATACTAAAACATAAAGCATTTGATAAAACTTTAAAAAGTACACTCATCCCCAAGCCACCAGAACATCCTTACCCTGAACATGCTGAGTAAGTCCTAGTGTTTTCTGTACATCTCGGCAGATCTTGGAGAGGCAATATTGGAATTCCTCATCACAGTCATTCTTGCTTTTGCCACAGGTCTCATAGCACCTGTCGTGTTGGTTGCAACACTTTGTCAGGGAAGGGATACCAATGTTAAGCTGCAAAAGGCATTTGGATGGATTACTGTCAATGAAATGCAAAACTCCTCTGCTGAAGTACCACATTCAAATAGATTAAATAGGCATAAATGATAATGACTGCTGTATAGATAGTTCCAAAATCCATTTCTGCCTACAAATATTTTCCGTGTTATAAATCTCCCCATTACACTTACCCACACCCACCCATGTTACTCTCTCAGCCATGCCTCACTGCTTCCTATTCTGCACAGGTAGCACTCACAGTTACCTGTCAGTAACAAAACTTCCATTTGTCCAAAACACAAAACATAAGTTTTAAAAAAAGAAAGATAAATCTAAGTCCATTAAAGATTCTCCAGGGACTAGGCAAGTATGATTTTTGGATATTCAAAGTGTTTTGTGGCCTCTCCTTCCAAATAAAATTTACTTTATGTGAAATATCACAGAAAACTTTCCTACAACTCAAATTTTATTGTTTTTTGATCTTTAAATATTTCTCCATTCCCCAAAGATACTATTACTCTGAATCTATAACTTCAATTATTTTAAATAACTTTATACACAAAATCCTTGTGTCTAGGAATCATTCTCATAAACATTTTTTTCCCCATAATACTTGGCTTAGATCCAGTCTCTCCTACAACAACCACACAGCTATCCCACTTAGTCTTGTTTTAATGTAGAAAATATGATTTATCTATACTTTTTCCCTCTAAGTAGTATTACTTCTGTACTCCAAACTTTTCAACTATGTATGTGATAATATTAGGAAATATCACTTAAATAGTATGAACATCTATAAGATTCAAAAATAAAACAACTTTACTTCATTTACTTTGGTTAGGAGTTTTGCCAAAAAGAATCTAATAAACCTGATCACTCTTATACCCAGCTAAATTATTTGTGAATCTAAGAGCATGCTGATAGTCTTATATCACCAAAAGTATTACATGATTTACCAGTTATAAAACTTATCAAATAAAAGACAATATTTACATGAACACCAAACAGTGGAGAGCCACATCCATTCGGTGGGGAGGGTTTATAACCATAACGTGGGAAAGGCTTAGATCCTATAAAATATAAATGGTATCATAATTAATTTTCAAATATGATAAAAATAAAATAAATACTCAAAAAGGTCAATATGCTACATTAGTCTTAGAAATATTTAATATTTACTTGAATGCTAACATAAGTGCATATGTCTTTATTCTGATGAGCATTAAGAACGCTAATTAGACTTTTTATTTCTCCTGTGGTGAGGAATATATACAAATGTACACATATATACATATACACATATATAGTAATTCATAAAATGTAATTATTTGTAAGCCTATGCCATACGAAACATACAAAAGCTTATCCTGGACTTCTGGAGATTTCAGAGGTCACTTCCCAGATAGGGTTCATATGTATGAAAGATAAACCCAACCTGTTTTCCTGTACATTCTAACACTTTGTTTTTTAAAGCTAAGATAGTATCTTCCCAATCTCCCACAAATGCTTCATTGCATACAAACCTCAATAACCATTAACCAACCAGTTTACTCGGGCAAAGCCTAAGGCTAAGGAAGACAAGGTCATCTGATGATCATTTAATAACCTTAGTACTACAAGACATTACAGGACCACACAATCTGCCTGCTGCCCTCCCACTTGGTCAACCATTCCACAAATATACTCCTTTGCCATCTAAGGAAAAAGTTAAGAGGCATACTTGGTGAACTACGGTACTCCAGAAGTACTGCAGTTCTAATGAAGTACTTCCAAAGAACAGAAGACTTGGAAGGCTAATGCTCCCCAGTAGCATCAAGTGTTCAGCAACAAGGAAAAAGATGACATTATCATAGCAATCTTAAACTTTGGAAGGTACTTCAGAAACATCTCACCTCATTTAATACAAGCTTACCTCAGAGATACTGCAGGTTCAGTCCCAGACCATCACAATAAAGCCAATATAACAATGAAGCGAGTCACACAAATTTCTTTGGTTTTCCAGTGCATATAAAAGTTTGGTTTACACTATGCTGTAGTCTATTAAGCACTCAATAACACTGTCTAAAAAAACCAATGTACAGACTTTAATTTAAAAATAATTTATTGCTAAAAAATGCTGACACAGATACTAAGTGAGCACATGCTGAGGGAAATATGGTGCCAATAGACTTGCTCAATGCAGGGTCGCCGCTAACCTTCGATTTGTTAAAAAACAAACAAACCACAAATAATTGTGAAGTGCATTAAAGCAAAACACATTAAAATGAAGTATGCTTGTATAGAAATCACTTCAACCTACCAGTCACCTACTGTCTCTTTGAATGTTTCCCACAACCCTCCTACATCAAGAAATAACCTATTCTACTGTGAAATGACATCAATTGTTAAGACATTCTTCTGCCTTCTTGTAAGTTCTACCTATAAACAATCCTCTGCCCCTTGGGGAAACAGAAAAATAAGCCAACTCCCTATTTTACACAATAATCCTTTCAAATATTTGGGGCTACAATTTATCTTGCCTTCTAAAATGAGATATTCCCAGGTATTTTACCCTAAGACATGGCAATTTCCAAATATGACCCCACAGTTGGATACATATGAGTGACACAAAGTATTCTACCAATTTTCGTTTAACATTTATTGGTAGGAGACTTAAATAAAGACAAGGTTACCCTCCAAAAGTAAATTGAGGGTAAAAAAGCAACTCTTTCAGTAATCAACCATCAAAATAAGTAACCCCTCAAGGTAATAATTGAAAAATGGTTTCAGCTGGGCTCACGCCTGTAATCCCAGCACTTTTGGAGGTTGAGGCGGTAAAACTGCCTGAGCCCAGGTTTTTGAGACCAGCCTGGGCAACATGAGAGCCTGTCTCTATTTAAAAAAAAAAAAAAAAAAAAAAATATATATATATATATATATATATATATATATATATATATATATATATGAATTTTTAAAAAATAAAAAAAGAAAAAAATAAATGGTTTCAGTGACTTGCTCAGAAGTTCCATGCTCAACTCAGGTCACTATATACAGCCTCAAGAGAGTAGTATAACCTCACGAAGATATAAAGCTATAGCCTGGACTGGGAGCGATGGCTCAAACCTGTAATCACAGCACTTTGGGAGGCCGAGGCAGGTGGATCACCTGAGGTCGAGGGTTTGAGACCAGACTGACCAACATGGCGAAACTCCATCTCTACTAAAAATACAAAATTAGCTGGGCATGGTGGCACATGCCTGTAATCCCAGCTACTCGAGAGGCTGAGGCAGGAGAATCTCTTGACCCCAGGAGGTAGAGGTTGCGGTGAGCCAAGATCATGCCATTGCACTCCAGCCTGGGCAACAAGAGCAAAGCTCTGTCTCAAAAAACACCACCACCACCACCACCAACAAAAAAACCTATAGCCTGCTCTAAAGGAACAATCTATACAAAAAGGAATGGTTAAGATGAGTCTAGAAAAGGGAAGGCCAATGATAGCACTTAGGTCTTGTTTTTCCAACCCTGTCTATCATAAGGATGGGTCCTTAACTTCCCTTGGAAGATGAGGGTAGATGACTCAAGCTATCACAGAGAAGTCACCGTGATTCTTCAACTCCTACTTTTAGTCCTTCATTCATTTTTTTTTTTTTTTTTTGAGATAGAGTCTCGCTTTGCCTCCCAGCAAGTTGGAGTGCAGTGGTACGATCTTGGCTCATCGCAACCTCTGCCTCCCGGGTTCAAGCGATTCTCCTGCCTCAGCTTCCCGAGTAGCTGGGACTACAGGCGTGCGTCACCAGGCCTGGCTAATTTTTGTATTTTTAGTAGAGACGGGGTTTCACCATGTTGGCCAGGCTGGTCTCAAACTCCTGACCTCATGATACACCCACCTAGGCCTCCCAAAGTGCTGGGATTACAGGCTTGAGCCACAGTGCCCGGCCCGGTCCTTCATTCCTAAGAAAACAGTTTATGACTTGGCTTCCTACTTATAAGGGCCTACAGAGGAAGGACATACTAACTACTTGGATGTCCAGTGGGCATCTCAAACTTAAGCTGTCCCTCCTGACATTCACCTCAAATTTGTTCCATTCACAGTTCCCTGTTTTCAGTTAATGGTAACTCTATCCTTCCAGATGCTCAGAGCAATAATGTCAGCCATTGTTGCTTATGTTCTTGCGTTCTTATACCCCACATTCAATCCAACATATATCCTGTTGGTATATCCTGTTGACTTTACCCTCAAAATATTCAGAATCCAATCACTTCTTACCATCTCTACTACTACCAATCCCACTCCAAGCCACAATGGATTACTGCTATAAACTCCTAACTAGTTGCCCTACTTTGGTTCCCCTGCCCCACACTAACCCTCATAATCCAGTCTCCACACTGAGCACAAGTGATCTTATTAAAATATGTTAGATCATGTCTTTTTCTGCTCAGAGCCTCTCCAAAGACTTCTCATCTTTTTCAGAATGAAAGCCAAAGTCTATAAAGCCTATGAAACCGTGTATAACCTGGTCCTCCCATGATTTCTCTGACCTCATCCTCTTCCTATTCTCTCTTCCTTTCTTCCTTAACCTATTCCTCTTTGCTGTTCCACAGACACTGCAAGTCTGCTCCTGTACCAGGGTCTTTGAACCTGCTCTTCCTGTATGTGGATGCCCTTTTTCCTGACACTAGTTTCTCTTTTACTGCTATGGTTTGAATGTTTGCATCACCCCAAAATTCATGTTGAAACATAATCACCAATGTGATGGCATTAGGAGGTGGGACTACTGGAGGTGATTAGGTCATATGGACAGATCTCTCATGAATGGAATTTGTGCCCTAAAAAAGTGGCCCTAAAGAGCTGCCCTGCCCCATCCATCACCATGTGAGGACACAGCTAGAAGGTGCCATCTATGAACAAGGAAGTGGACCCTTACCAGACAATGAATCTGTCAACTGCTTGATCTTGGACTTCACAGCCTCCAGAACTGAGGGATAAATTTCCATTGTTTATAAGCCACCCAGTTTAAGGCATCTTGTTATAGCAGCCTGAACAGACTAAGACATTCACCTTCTCAGCAAGTCTTCCCTGACCATACTATTGTAGCACATATGACCTTCTAACATACTGTATCACTAATCTACTGATTTTATTATGTCTCCCCACCCTAAAATGCAAACTCCTTGAAAGCAGACATTTTTGTGTTTTGGATTCCCAATGCCTAGAACAGTACCTGGAATACCTTTGTGATGAATTTTTGCAATAGGTATGTGATGAATTAATGAACAGAAGACTTGGAAGGCTAATTTCCATGGCGGTTGGAATATTCATTATAAATGGAGATCATCCATTGAGAAACCCTGCTGTTTGCCCTAAAGCCTCTTTTGAGTTCGGTGAGCATTCATCAGCCTCCAAAGACTGATCACTTCTAGCTTGTCACATCTCTTTAAAATACGGCACCTCAGACTGAACATTGTAGGGTAAGATGGGCTTTTTAGCCTTTTGTGGTGGATAAAGTACTTGTATTAAAACAGCCTAACATAGTATGTTTCAGCTGTGCCTCACTGCTAACATCGAGAGTAGTTTAAAAAAAAATCAGTTATTTCTAAAATGGACTTTTTAATACCTACTGCTAGAGGCTTAGCACCTTTGCAATTTAATTTTGAGCCTAAATATAAGATTGTATATAGTAAGATTCAATCTTGTTTGTTTCAGTTCACCATTCTCGACTGCTCAGCAGTTTTTAAATCTAGAGCTATTCACCCAGTGTTGCCTGTTGCTCCCAGATACTCACAAATTAAGATGCAGATATTAATCAGGACAGGTGTCCACTACAGATGAGTCCTCTCTCTAAGCAGCGGTGAAGTCATCAAATCATATCCAGTTTTTCTCACAGGAGTATCATGAAAAACTATATATTTATCTATAGTTTTCTTTGCCCTAACACACTATAAACCTCTTCACAGCTCCACAGACAGAGATTTTTGTGTTTTACTAACTGCTGAATCTCAAAGTAGAACATCTGACCCACAGTTGGGACTCAAATATTTGTATAATGAATAGGAATGACTAAGTAAAACTGTAACATTTGCGTCAGGAAAGGCAACCATTTGATCCTTAAATTATGCACTTAATCCTCCTCACAAGTTCTACAAGAACAAAAACATCTTTATGAAGCATACGTTTAGCTGGCAACATTTAGGCACAAATTTAAGAAGCAATGAAACATGTCTCAGCACCTGTTCAGCGCTTTAAAGTACACAAGATACAGTTCATCCTTTACTTCTATTAACATAAAACTAGAAATTATCTTGAAAATTGCAGGCAGCAGGTGGCATCACAGCTTTACATGATATCAGTTCCTTTTAAGTTCACCTCTACAACCAGGTTCCAACAATGAAGTCACTGAATCCCCTATTATTTTCTGCTGCCAGCATAATGAGACTCTAACCTTAGCTAATCTTATTGGAAACACGATCTCCCAAGTGCTATTTTAACATTTTCAATTTCCAAACGAAAGTCCAATATTTTTCTGACCTATTAAAATATTTAAGCACTCAAAAATGTGCTACAAAAGAATCATCTGTCTGAAATACTGAGTTGATCAGTACTCATACTGCCACCAAACAAGTTCTCAGGTTCAAAGAGAAAGTTCGAAAAATATTAAAAGAGTAAACGAAAATAACTGTATTAACGTTAACCAACAATGAGGAGAGGGGTAACTGATATCTAAGGAAAGGAGAGTTATCGGAACCCTTTCTCAACACTCGAGTACACCAAGTCTGTACAAAGGTCGCAAGTTATTGTCTGTGGGTTTGCAGAAAAAAAAATTTAATATCAATTATAGAGAAAGTTAATACGGCATGGTTTTTAAATTCTCAGTTTGCTTCGCATGTTCATCCAATTTACGGAAGCAAAAACTGAGCTAAAATCAGTCTGTTCCACTCCATTCCCCTGATTCCTACGTCAGTAAGTTCTTGGGCAACTTGGTGCAATTGAGGGGGGAAAAGGTAATTCAGAAGCAACGCAAATGGAACGGACAGTACACTCAGGTGACCTCTCACATTCTAACAATAGTGGTGTGAACTTGTACCCAGCTTGCTCAATCACAAGAACCGCAAGATTCTAGCAGTGGTTAAGTTTTTCCACAGCCGAAGGACACCGTCAAGGTCTGCCTTGCATCTGTCACTCACACCTCCAGGACCTCCGTCACCCCAATCCCCCGAAAGTACGAGCCCTCGCTGGGCCCGGGTGCCCCCTCACCGTCACTGCATTTATACTGGCAGAGACCGTCCTCGCCTCCCAGGAGGTCCAAGGCGGCGTTCAGGTACGTGTCTATCTTATGAACGCCGTTCCGGATGGTCTTCAGGGTGGCCCTCCAGTCGGTGGTCTGGGCCTCCTCCTGGCACCTGACAACAGCGGCCATGAGGAGGAACAGGAGGGTGAGCGCGGGGCGCGGGAGCAGGGCCATCCGCGCAGCGCGGGGCTCTACGGGTCCCCGAGCTGCGGCGGGGGGCGCGTCCCCACAGAGCCCCCGGGACGCGCTAGGCGGCGGCGCGGTCCCCGTGCTTTGCCGCCAGCTCCATATCCACGCCTCCTTCCCGGCTGGCCGGCAGGGCCTCGTTGGCTTTACGTGAACCGCCTCGGGGAGGCAGCGCCGTCGCGGGGACGCGCCCGCTCACCTGGACCACCGCGCCCGCTCACCTGGGCCAGCGACCGTCCCTGTGCGCCTGCGCCGAAGCACGGAGCGTCAGCGGCGCACGGGAGGGGCGGGACGCGCAGGGGGTGGGGCGGGGGCGGGGTTGGTGGCGGGGAACCGGGGTGGGGCGCGCCGGCCGGGAAACGGGGGCGCGGCCTCTATGCCCACGTGGTCTACGCGGCGCCCTCACAAGGGCCTTGGTCCTGGTTCACGAGGGAACCTTAAAAAATACCCAGGCCTGGGCCCCTTTTCTGGGGAGCCTGCTTACGTTGGTCCCAGGTGGCAGTGGGCGCCGGGATTTTTTAAAAGCTCTCCGGGCTGTTAACCGTAAAGCGAGAGTGCAGAGCTAACCCGGGTGGGGTTATCTCTGACCTGACCAGTCGGGGCTCAGCGCAGTAGCCCTGAGAGACAAGCTTTTCTGGGTGTGGACAGCATGGGAGAAAATAACCCCTGTGTCCCCTTCGCAGAGAGGGCTGCGAGAGGTCCAGCTGAGTTTCCGGCTTGAAGACATGGTTCCATTGGCAATGTGGGCAGAGTCCGGCTCTCAGCTCGCAGAGCAGGGCTTTTCCTCCTCGCGTCCTCTCCCGGTCCTCCAGATCTGCTGTGGCCGCGGTTGGGAGCGGGATCTGGGAGATGCCAACCCAAGCCTTGGCGATGCCTGACTCTAATCAGGACGAGCTAGATGCTAGTTTAGACTTTCCGTAAAAAGAAAATAGTCCAACAGTAAAAGTCACAAAATTCTCCCCTGGTAAGGAAGAAACGGTAGTGTAAACTTTAAACTACAGTTAAAAAAATAAATAAAGTAAATCTTAAGGAAGTTCATTGTTTTCCTACTGAAGGGATTTTGTAACTTGATAGTTACAGTGACGTTTATTTCTCTGTACCCACCACCCTGCCCCCAGCATTGTGCAGGACCCATAAATAACTCTTGCAGTAGTACTTTGTATCGGTTATAAATATCTGTTTATCTTAGTATCACAGCAGTTTCCAAGAATTTGACAGTAATATCCAGAGCAATGTTGAAAGTGTTGGGCAGGCCAGGGGCGGTGGCTCACGCCTGTAATCCCAGCATTTTGGGAGGCCGGGGCAGGTGGATCCCTTGAGGTCAAGAGTTTGAGACCAGCCTGGCTCACATGGTGAAACCCCATCTCTACTAAAAATACGAAAAATTAGCCAGACGTGGTGACGGACACCACCTGTAATCCCAGCTACTCGGGAGGCTGAGACAGGAGAATCGCTTGAACCCAGCAGGGGGTTGTGGCAGTGAGCTGAGATTGCGCCACTGCACTCCAGTCTGGGTGAGAGAGAGAGAGAGAGAGAGAGAGAGAGAGAGAGAGAGAGAGGAGAAGGGAAGGAAGGAAAGAAAGAGAAATTAAGAATTGGGCATAGGTGTGTCCTTTCTATGAGAATTACCAATAAGTTCTAGGTTTGGCCTTTCGTGTTTGTTACAGACTTAATGAGCTTATAATAAATGTTCAGTGCACAGTTCATAAAAATTACATCCCTCTTTATTGAGTGCTTACTTTCTGCCAGGCACTTCGTGAATATGATCGCTCACATTGAGAACACTGCTTTACAAGGATGCAGGCTTTGAGTAAGTTAGAAACATAGAAAGGCATTCCTCCCTACAAACGGGGTAGCCCTACAAACGGGGTAGCTCCAGGCTGGAGACCGCCTGCACTTCACTCAGGCCCTCAACCAGGAGTCTTGGGCAGTGATTAATTCCTACCACAATGGAGAAGGGGGAAGAATGTTCCCTGGAAGGTATTATTATCCTCCTCTTTTACAGTAAAAGAGTCGAGGTGAGAAGTCATGTGACAGTATCTACTCCAAACCAAGGCCTCTGTCTTCACAAAATACCATAGATACTTTTATTTTTAAATTTTTAGATAACACATTTCAATACATTTTAAAAAGGGAACCTAGAATCATTGTCTTAGCTTTCTGGAACATTGGTTTCTCAGCTCCAAAGTATGAAAGTTGGACTAGATTACCTCTGAGATACCACTACTCGAATCCTGAAACCAGGTTTGGTTCTTACAACTCTTCTTCCAAAGAAACTCCCTAGTCCAGGGATAAGACTTTCAAAAGAAAAGATAGAATGTAGTAAAATAACCTGGTTCCAGCCCTCAGTTATGACCCAAAGCCTCTCCTTTCCCCCACTTTCTCTATTTTTTTTACTCCTTTGTGATCTCATTTCTTACACCTTGACTACAGCCTATACTCTGGGGAATTAGATGTAGTTTTCTTTGTCTGATCTCTCCTTAGGGATTAAATTCTCAAATGCCAGTTCTTCTGGCTGATGGAGCTGTTCTCTTTCTCTCTCAAGTAAATCTTTTCCATTGTCTTCCCCATGAGAATCAGCACTATTTTTATAGAAAACAAGACTCTAAGTTTTATTTTCACATTCTTTTCACATTTAATCATTATATATTTGTTGTTCTGCTGCAGTAATTACAAGGTTTACTTTTTTCCTCTTAATTGATGCTGCTAAATACCAGGGATCTGCATTGACAACAGACTATCTATATAATTTTTAGGGCTCAGTGCAAAATAAACATACAGAGCCCCTTGCTCAAAAATTAAGAATTTCAAGGTGATGGCCGGGCGCAGTGGCTCACGCCTGTAATCCCAGCACTTTGGTAGGCCAAGTGGGCAGATTACGAGGTCGGGAGATCGAGACCATCCTGGCTAACATGGTGAAACCCCGTCTCTACTAAAAATACAAAAAATTAGCCGGGCGTGGTGGCAGGCACCTGTAGTCCCAGCTACTTGGGATGCTGAGGCAGAAGAATGGCATGAACCCAAGAGGCAGAGCTTGCAGTGAGCCAAGATGGCGCCACTGCACTCCAGCCTGGGCAACAGAGCGAGACTCCGTCTCAAAAGAAAAAAAGAAAAAAAGAATTTCAAGGTGATAACAGCAGAGCGTTAAAGTAAGTGCAGAGCCCTTTTGAGTGTGGGGCCTTGTGCCACTACACAGGATGCATGCTCTGATTCACCATATCATATAACCTTTTTTGGTCCAGGAAAGGAGCAGTGAGGTGTGAAAAGTGGTCATATTCTAGATGTAACTTGATGGTGGAGCAGAAGGGATTTGCTGATGGACTGAATGTGAGAGAAAAAGAGGAATCAAGGATGGCATTGAAATTTTGGCCTAAGCCATAGGATAGAGAGAGTTCTCACTAACTGAAATGGGGAGAATTGTGGAAGGAGTGGGTTTTGGGGGAAAATTTTAAAAATTAATTTCAGTCATACCATGTCTGAGAAGCTTATTCTGAGTCTGCAGTTCAAAGTAAAGGTTAGAAATACATTTAGAAGTTGTCAGAATAGAAATGGCTTTTAAAGTCATGGCACTTAGCTTGGTGCAGTGACTCACGCCTATAGTCAAAGCACCTTGGGAAGTCAAGGCTGGCAGATCACTTGAGTCCGGGAGTTCAAGAGCAGCCTGGGTAACATGGCAAAACCTTATCTCTATAAAAAAATTTAAAAAATTAGCCAGGCACGGTGGTACTTGGCTGTAGTCCCAGCTACTTGGGAAGCTAAGGCAGGAGGATCCTTCGAGTTCGGGATGCAGAGGTTGCAGAGAGCTGAGATCGTGACATTGCACTCCAGTCTGGCAACAGAGTAAAACCTTGTCTCAAATAAATGAATAAATAAATAACATGGGACTAAATGAGATCCCTAAAAAGTGAGTGTACTCAAAGAAGCAGAGCTAGGTCTAAATCTTAGGAGGTCAAGGAACAAAAAACAAATAAAGGCGCCTCAGAAGGAGCAGCCAAGTGCAGTAGAAGTGGAAAAGCGCTGTATTCTGGTGTGTCAAAGAAAGACAGAACCACCCATTTTACTGATATGAGGAAGGTGGGGGCTAGATATTGACTACTAGATTTAGTAACTGAGGGTTATTGGTGAACTTCACAAGAGTCTCGTTGAAGTACTGGGGAGAAAACACAGCTGTAGTCAGAGGAAGAAAAGAATTAGAAATGGCACTTACAGGCCGGGCACGGTGGCTCACGCCTGTAATCCCAGCACTTCAGGAGGCCAAGGTGGGCGGATCACAAGGTCAGGAGATCGAGACCATCCTGGCTAACACGTCTCTACTAAAATAAAAAAAATTAGCTGGGTGTGGTGGCGGGCGCCCGCAGTTCCAGCTGCTCGGGAGACTGAGGCAGGAGAATGGCATGAACCTGGGAGGTGGAGTTTACAGTGAGCCGAGATTGCGCCACTGCACTCTAGCGTAGGCGACAGAGCCAGACTTTGTCTCAAAAAAAAAACAAAAAAAACAAAAAGAAAAGAAATGGCAATTACAGGCTGGACGCAGTGGCTCATGTTTGTAATCCTAGCACTTTGGGAGGCCAAGGCGGGCGGATCACAAGGTCAGGAGTTCAAGACCAGCTTGGCCAATATGGTGAAACCCCGTCTCTACTAAAAATACAAAAAAATTACCTGGGCATGGTGGCGGGCACCTGTAATCCCAGCTACTCAGGAGGCTGAGGCAGGAGAATTGCTTGAACCCAGGAGGCAGAGGTTACAATGAGCCAAGATCGTGCCACTGCACTCCAGCCTGGGCGACAGAGCCAGACTCCGTCTCAAAAAAAAAAAAAAAAAAAAAAAAAAAGAAAAGAAATGCAATTATAGTGAATACCAAAATAAATTATGAAAATATATAGTATACTATATTTGTGCTGATTCTTGTTGAATGATATATTAATAAATACCTTGAAATGGGAAATTCTGGATGGCCAAGACTAGGCTTTCTTTTCTTTTTTTCAGAGACAGAGTCTCATTCTCTCACCCAGGCTGGGGTAGCATGATCATAGCTTACTGTACCCTTGAACTCTTGGGCTTAAGCAATCCTCCTGCTTCAGCCTCCTGAGTAGCTAGGAATACAGGTGAACACCACCGTGACTGACTAATTTTTGTTGTTATTATAGAGATGGGGTCTCCCTATGTTGCCCAGGCTGGTCTTGAACGCTTGGGCTCAAGTGATCCTCCTGCCTTGGCCTCCCAAAGTTCTGGACTTACAGTCATGAGCCACCACACCCAACCCTACACTATATTTTCTATGTAGAACTTCCCAGAACAATAATCAGGATAGGCAGTCAGATCACTTCTAGAAACACCTAATGGTTTCTTCTATATATATGAACATCATGGAACATGATAGTATTGATGAGATGAGAATGCAAAATTTGTGGGGTTTGTGTACCATATTAACTTAGAATGCTTGGAAACTACAATATTAAACAATGCTTTGTGTTAAACAACAAAAAATCAATAAAATATTAACGATCAATGGCAGTTTCTATTTTTTAGTATTTTCCAATGTCTCACTAATGGCCTCAGCAGTGTTCATTGTGATGAAAATGAAAGCCACATGGTGAAAACAGTTCCAGCTATAACGGTTAATTTTTGTCCAGGATGAAAACAAAAGCCACATGGTGAAGCAATTCCATCCATAATGATTAATCTATGCCTAGTGCCAATGTTGTGGGAATCAGGCGGATGAGAGAGACTTCAGGGTAAAGCAGGAGGATCTTTATTGAGTGTACTCAGACTTACATCTGGAAAACTGGGCCTAGAACAAAGATAGCACTTGACTTTTATACACACTTCAAAAGGGAGTGGGCTAGCTTGAAGCAGGCTTACAGTTACAGTGGTGCGAAAGCAAAGATACAGAAGCAGAACAATTAATCAAATTGTGATAGGTTCATAACTCAGGATTACACATGACTGTTGCTATGCAACCCAGATGTCAGTTATCTATCTAGGTTTTCCTTTAGTGCCTAGCACGGCTTATTCCATGACCTTCACTATGGTGTCCAGGTGGCTGTATCTCAGGCCTGCTCAGACAGTTTATGACCTTCACTCCACAACTTAGATAAGACAGAATGCTTGTAGTTGCCAATTACAGAGAACAGGAATCTATAAATTCATACTGTAAGAGAAAGGAAAATTTGTTTTTCTTCTCCTTACATTGAGGGAGTGCTGGGAGAGTCTCCAGAGCACATTCCTTTATGTCCTGGCTTCTTAGATAGTGTTTATCAAGACTTCTCCTGGGTCTGGGCCTTGCCTGCTACTGCCTTTGGGATGAGTCGGCCTAATACAGGAAAGCTTATTTCTTTCTCTTTTTATTTTTTTTATTTTTTATTTTATTTATTTATTTATTTTTTTGAGACGGAGTCTCGCTGTGTCTCCCAGGCTGGAGTGCAGTGGCGTGATCTCGGCTCACTGCAAGCTCCGCCTCCCGGGTTCACGCCATTCTCCCGCCTCAGCCTCCCAAGTAGCTGAGACTACAGGCACCCGCCACCACGCCCGGCTAGTTTTTTGTATTTTTAGTAGAGACGGGGTTTCACCATGTTAGCCAGGATAGTCTCGATCTCCTGACCTCGTGATCCACCCGCCTCGGCCTCCCAAAGTGCTGGGATTACAGGCTTGAGCCACCACGCCCGGCCTCTTTCTCTTTTTAATTTTTTCTTTCTTTTTCCTTCCTTCCTTCCTTCCTTCCTTCCTTCCTTCCTTCCTTCCTTCCTTCCTTCCTTCCTTCCTTCCTTCCTTTCCTTCTTTTTTTTTTTCTTTTGAGACGGAGTCTTGCTCTGTCGTCCAGGCTGGAGTGCAGTGGCACAATCTTGGCTCGCTACAAGCTCCACCTCCCAAGTTCATGCCATTCTCCTGCCTCAGCCTACCCGTAGCTAGGACTACAGGTGCCCGCCACCATGCCTGGCTAATTTTTTTTTGTATTTTTAGTAGAGACGGGGTTTCACCGTGTTAGCCAGGATGGTCTAGATCTCCTGACCACGTGATCCACCCACCTTGGCCTCCCGAAGTGCTGGGATTACAGGCCTGAGCCACTGCGCCTGGCCTCTTTATTTCTTTAATTTCCAACCTCACCAAGGCTGGAAGGTTAGTCTCTAAAAGGGAACTTAAGTTAAAGAGAAATAAGTACTAGGTTCCACCCTTTGGCTAGAAAGTCAATGGCATCAATAGCTTTCAAGTTGGGATGAAGTGAAGGACAAGAGATGGCTGCACCAGATCTATGAGCATGGGCTTGTTCCATAATATGTTGAAGACAATGACCCTCTGCTTGGATATGGTGGGGGTCTACCATCAAGAAAATTTGATCAAAGAGATATTTTCAAGTTATCTTTGTCGGCACAATGTAAGATTGTTTGGCACACAGTAGGGATGGAAAGGAACCCACTTAGGTGAGACTGCAGGGTTTTAAACCATCAGGACAGAGTCCATATGTAGTTTTTCTAATTAGGGTTCCCGGCTACTTCCAAACCTCTGGTTGATTTTCAGCTTTGTATTTCCTATCACATACTGTACACCTTCATTGGGCTTCCTTAGACATCACAACTTCAAAATATCCCTAACTGTCTAAACCTGATTCCATTCCTCTACTTCCTTCCTTTCTGTACTCAGTGGCAACGCCAATCACCTCACCATCTAAGAGCCTGGGAATTATCCTAGACTCAAATCCCTCTCCCTAGTACTGTAATCTATTTGTCCCCAAATGCCATCTATTTCACTCAACATATCTAGAGTCAGTGCCATCCTTTTTATCCCTGCTTTGGTTTCTACCTTCATTATTTTTCATTCGATTACTCCAAGAGTGTCTTAACCATCTTCCCTACCCTCTCTCACCCACTTCCAATACATCTTCCTTGTTGTCTCCAGCTTGAACTTCCTAGAATCCTTTAGTGATCCCAACTCTTTGGCATGAGGCTCTCCCTGGTATGGCCTTTCCCCCTCTCCAGCTCCTTAGCTGCACCCTGGGCTCCAGTCACAATGAACTGCTCTCTATTCTTGTGTGTGGTTAGCTCCTCACGCTGCAAGGCCTTTGCATTTGTATCTGCCTGGAAAGTTCTTCCATAATTCAGACTAAGCTCACCTCAGAAGAACCCCTCTTTAATAAGTCAGGCTGATTTCTAGATCTCCCTTGAGTTTTCCTTACCATTGTACCTGGCAAGGTGCAGCTTCATAATTTATTTTCCGATTTCTCTTGTAAGACAGCTCTGAAGCCAGGGTTAAATATAAGATGAAGGCAGAGCTCTACATCCAATGAGTTTTGTCCCTGGCCACCTTCAGGCTAGCTCACAGAAGCAGGAATGTCCAGTGCCCAGTCTCTGCAGTACAAGCTGTACGTGGAGATGGGGACCCATGCTAATGGCCATGGTAGTCTCTGATGGAGCAGTCCTGCAGTGTGGTCTGTGAGCATTATTTCCAGATGTGTAGACTCCAATTCTCTGGCTCTTTTGGAAATTCTATGAACTGCATAATACTTTTGAATGAATTAATTTTTTCATTAAACCAGTTAGATTGGCTTCTGTTGTCTGGAATTAGGAGCGCTGAGACAGACCTCTAAACTAGGAGAAGCTTGGAGTCAGGTCATCTCACTCCTGCTGTTCCTGGTCTCTGCCACATAGAGTCACTTCGGAGGGCTGGCTCTTCACCCTTCAAGCCTTGACCCTGGTCCACTTTTCTGTGAAGCTGCCAGATGCTAGATCACAGTGCAGACTGGCTTGGCCCTTTTGGAGGCCCCCTTCCTAGATTGGCTGAGGATGCCCTATATGCTGGGTTTCCCACCTTGTAGCACTTGAGTACTTTTCTCTTTTTTTTTTTTTTTGAGACAAGGTCTTGAGGCTGGAGTGCAGTGCTGCAATCACAGCTCACTGCATCCTCAACCTCCTGGGCTCAAATGATCCTCCCACCTCAGCCTTCCAAGTAGCAGGGGCTACAGATGTGCGCCACCACTCCCAGCTTTTTTTGTGTGTGGTAGAGATGGGGTCTCGCTATGTTGCCCAGGCTGGTCTCAAATTTCTGACCTCAAGTGATCCACCAACTTTGGTCTCCCAAAGTGCTGGGATTTCAGGTATGATCCACCGCGCCCAGCCAGTTTTCTCTTTTTATCTCATACACAGACATATTCTAAGGTGCTGCATTGCTCCAGGATTGCTAAGTTAGGACAAGGTGGTTTCCAAATATGTCCATAAATTCTTTGATACACCTCCTCCCTGCTGCCATCAGGAGATGAGTTATTTCCTTTCCTTTGAGCCTGGGCAGGTCTTTGTGGTGTTAAGTGACTTCCAAAGCTGGGTTAGAGAAGGCCATGTAGGTTCTGCAGTTTCTCTTGGGAGGCTCATCGGCTGCTATGTAGGAAGTCTAGCACCCCTGGGCCTGCCATGTTGAGAGCCCATGGCAAGAGTGCATAGAGAGACATATCTGAGAAGCCCCAGCTGTCTAAGTCCTCCCAGCCGAGGTACCAAACACATGAGTGAATAAGCCTTTGTGATAACTCTGGTCCAATCCTGTCTGACAGCAACAGCATGAGAGACTGAAAGGCGAACTGCTCAGCAATAAATAACCAAATACTTTGCTGAATTTAATGGATGAAAAATCTGGGCAGCATGGGAGGGAGAAGTGGAGAGTTATAGTTTAATAGATATGAAGTTTCAATTTGGGGAGAAGAAAATTTTCTGCAGATAGATGGTGATAATGATCGTACAACAATGGGCATGTACTTAAGTCACTCAACTTTACACCTACAAATAGTTAAAATGGTTAATTTTATGTTATGCATATTTTACCACAATTTTTAAAAGAAAATCTGGGCAGTAACTGATTTTGGATTATATGTAAAAATGGGTATTTATATTATTAGACCAACTGGGCTCTATCCAAGACTGGCCCTAAATAACATAATAAAGGTAATATTTATATGAAACATATATGTCTGTCTTCAGGATAAGGATAGCTGTGATTAAAAAAAAAAGAGCAGCTAATGTTTATTCACTGAGCAGCCTCTGTGAGGCAAGTCCTAGGGATGTAGCCAGAAGGAAGACAAATGAGGTCTCTCTTGTTATGTATCTTATGTCGTAGTTGGAGGAGGCAGTGTTGAAAAGAGGTAGACAACCCAATCAAAACAGAATACACTGGGGGAATTCAAGTGCTATGCTGAGATTAAAGTAGGTGGTGTGATAGAGGGAGACTGGGCGCCTACGATAGCCCTGGGGTGGGGTGGGGGTGCTATTTTCTGTAGGTTAAGAAGGAGCAACTGTTGAGTTTGGGTTGACCACTTTTCTTTTGAAATGTTACTAGATATTCACATGGCAATGGTAGTGTTCAGTGGCATATACTAATCTGAGGTTCTAGGAAAGGTCAGAGCTGAAGATCCAGATTTGTGAGTCACTGGACTGTAGGCAGGATTTAAAACATAGTCTAGATGAGATTACTGGGGAAAGGCAAAGTGAGAGAAGCAACCAGAAGGAAGAGGCTGAGAACAGCAGCGAGGGAGGAGTGTGATGCCCTGAGGGGCTAATGCTGCTAGGATGAGAACAGAAGTGACTGTGAGGTCTGACACCATGAAGGTAGGTGGTTTTATTGAATTATCTGTGGAGAGGTTTAGAGAGAGGGTCAAGGAATGCTTGTGAAGTAGAGGAGCAAAGGCTAATTTTTCAAGAAATTTTAATACTTAAAGAAGCAGGGGCCTGGTGCAGTGGCTCACACATGTAACCCCAGAACTTTGGGAGGCCAGGGTGGGAGGATCCCTTGAGCCTAGGAGTTCAAGACTAGCCTGGGCAAAAAAGCAAGATGCCTCTCTACAAAAATTTAAAATTAGCTAGGCATGGTAGTGTGCACCTGTAATCCCAGCTACTTGGGAGACTGGGGTGGGATGGTTGCTTGAGCCCCGGAGTTCAAGGCTGCAATGAGCTATGATGGCACTTCTGCAATCCAGCCAAGGCAACAGAGGGAGACTTTGTCTCAAAAAAAGTAAGAGAGAAAGAAAAGAAAGAAAGAAAGAGAGAGAAAGCAATAAAGAAAGAAAAAGAGAGAGAGAAAGAAAGAAAGAAGGAAGGAAGGAAATGAAAGAAAGAAAGAAAGAAAAGAAAGAAAGAAAGAAAGAAAGAAAGAAAGAAAGAAAGAAAGAAAGAAAGAAAGAAAGAGGAAGCAGGGAAATGGGACAAGAGCTGTCAAGTCAGTTATTACCCTGTGACAGGTACTATGCCAAACATTTATATAAGTATGTAGTTTCATTTTCATACAATTCCAGTTTCCATTTTATAGGTGGAAAAGGAGACACAAAGAAGATAATAAATTATCCAGGGCATAGTAGGTGATAGAGCTGGGATTTGAACCCAACCTTATGTGAGTCCAACATTATTCAATTAGTTGTACCTTTAGTCAATAAATCACTCCTGCACTGATATAATTTAATAAAATTTTCTGATAAATAAAACTCGTATGCTTGACCAAAATATTTATTAGAGAATTATACAACAAAATTCCAATATGGCATAAACTTTGTGAAGACCTTTAAAAATATCCAGTGAGATTTGCTTCATTTTTGCCCCTAGAGAATTATTAATTATACAGTTTTATTTCCATTAAATGGAACTCTTGAGAGAAAAAGAACAGAAAGAAGAGGGAGATCACAATTTTATACATTGTGCTGAGAAATAAGAGGCCTTCCCACATGGTAGCTAATCCAGTCAAAATAATTGGCCACTTTGGTGTAAACACCTGGGAACTCTGGTTTTCCACAGTTTTCCCCCCAACTCACAACACCCCAGACATAAGTCACATTGTTGGCATCCATACAGACTAAGGGGCCTCCAGAGTCCCCTTTACAGGCATCGATGGAACCATCATATGTACCTAAGAAAGAAATGGGAAAGAGAAAATCACACATTTCCTTCCATTTTTCAAGGCTGCCATGCCTCCTCCAGGGCATTTAACGACTTTGGCTTTCTTACAGTTTCCTGACAGCAACAGCGTGGGCTCTCCTTAGAGGCCCCGGCTGGGCTTGCAGAGTTGGAGAGATGCAGGTTGGAAAATGCTTTACGAGTCTTCTATTCATTCCCCCAATTCAGCATGTTCTTCCTGTGTTCTCTATGCAACTGAGTACCAAGATGGGATTGCAACCTGAAAGTTGCACCAAATGCTGAGTGGGAAAATGACAGGACTACCTAGTGCTTACTGAGTGCTAAATATTTATTAGTCACTCATTGTCTTCATTCTCACTACAACCCTGTGAGGCAAATATTATCACCCCTATTTTATACATGAGACAACTATGACACAGAGTTTAACTTGTCTAAGGTTACACAGCTACAAACGACAGGGTCTGGACTTGAACCCAGGTAGCCACACCTCAGAGCTTGTCCTCTTGACCATGATACTCCCTTTTAGGAGATTTTGTGCTGTTCACCCCTTTTGTCCACTGTAACCTGAACTCCATTTCAAGATAGGAGGACACTTTCTTCTCACTCATGACTTTCTGAGATTTTTAAATCACTGTATCCGAGAAGTTATAGGATGCCAATAACTGCCTTTTCAGTAATACACCATTTAGAAATGGTTTCAATAAAGCACCTAAATGCACTACACTGGCTGGTACTTTGCCTGCCTTTGTATCACCTCCAAAAGTAGGAGCTGCTATTGTTGTATTGGGCAGGAGAATTAGCTTAACCATGTTATCAAAGGAGTCCGTGGCATAAGAAATGCACTGTGATTTCCATGGAGGGAAAATTTACTTCCAACTGGAAGTAAATCTTATCTCATTTGAGATAAGATAACTTGAATTTGTATTTAAAAGTAATTTAGTTTTGATCCTGGGTATACCACCTCTTGTCTGTAAGACTTTGGGCAAATTATGTAACTGCTCTGCATCTCAGATGCCTTATCTATGATCCTCAATTTTACAAACGAAGAAACCTGCTCAAGGTCACATGACTAGCAATTAATAAAAGCTGGGATATAAATCTAGGTCTGGTTCCAGAGCCCGTGCTCTTAGTCACCTTGCTGTGCTGCTATAGAATCGCTTAAGGAAGATTTTTCCTCATAGTATTAGAGGAAGAAACCTGAGCTACAGGGAAGGGACTGGAAGAGTTTGACAGTGCTACAGCCAGAAGGCCAAATGGAGGGAATTAGGGCCCAAAGCATGGGGCTGATGTGGTGGGAGTAGATGTTTGATAGAAGAAACACATACATCTTGACATCTGGATAAATTGATTATCCATTTATCTTGGATAAACCACTTGGCACTTACCTGCGCATTCCATTTCTTTTTCATAGAAGCGATTTCCATAAAACTTAGAGCAGTTGCTTATTAGTTTAACTTCACCCCACCGAAGTGAAAAGACTTTTTCATTATCTAAACAAAGTGAGAAAGCAAACATTTAGAAGTCACAAATGAGAAATCTAAATACATACTGTCATAACTTAATAAACCATTAGGATTATGAAAGGGTATATAGTCTTGAATATATATAAACTTTTGAGGACACTTCCTTAGCATGTTTAATCATATCATATCTCTACTTCTAAAACTGGATGGATAGTCAAGGGGGACTATTGAACATATGGTCTGAAGTCACACTCATTTAATAAAGAGCTGGTACCCTAAGTTGAACGAGATAAAATCTTTCCCTTTTGGTTGCAGAACTCGGTCAGGCAATTAGATAGGAATCAGTGATGAGGTCTTTTCACATAAATACCTCCTATCTTCTTACAGTCCCTTATTTCCTTGAGAATGTTTGTTAAAGCGAAAACAATGTTTTAATATAAGAACTTAAAATAAAGGAAATACATATGAAGTTATCGATGTTTGTGTGTTTTTGTGTGTCTGGGAAGAAAAATCCATCTCCTAAGTAATTTGAAATTATTTAAAAGGGGATTTAGGATTTTCTTCCTCAAGTGATCTACCTCCCTCGGCCTCCTAAAGTGCTGGGATTACAGGCATGAACCATCGTGCCCAGCCAGGAAGGAGTTTATTTTTTTTTCCTTCAAGCTCTACTTCTAGTTAGTCTCAAGATACCTGCCTTCCTTAGAACAAGAGCTTCTTAAAAAATAGTAATTTCTTATTTCCCCTAATTTGGGAAAAGCCTTTAAAACTGTGAGCAATTCTTAATGGCCCAGGAGATAGCTAGTGCCTTGGCACTCTTGTAAGCTTCTTGAGGCACTTGTCACATTCTGCTCTCTGATGGTAGCTGAGGCAGCAAAATGGCAGAATTTTAGCTACTAGACTTTAAGGTTATCAGTAAACACCTTGAGTGCTGGACTTCATCTTTCAGCCGTGCAACTTATTCATCCCCTTGTTCGTTGACTGGGTCCATATTTTCCATCAGTGAAATCCTAGCACTTTAGCATTGTTATCTTGCACACACAGTAAATCCTCAATAAATGTGTTAAACCATGATCAATAAATGTGTTAAACCTTAATCAATAAATTAATCATTGATTAAAGACATATCTAACTACCAGTTTATATGAAGTACATGGAATAAGGGAACATGGTAACTGCTAGATCAGCCTGGGCAAAATTTGGTGTTTTAGAAGTTTTGGGTATTCAGACATACCACAAATCCAGATTTATTTCTACATATATTTTACACCTTCCAATGTGGCAATTATAATGAATGTGTTGGAATATAAGTCTGCAAGACCAGTGCAATGAAGGTACTTAGAGTTTCTGCTAACAAAGAGAGTTTAAGATGTTAAAAGGAAGCTAAATTTTAAGGTTAAATCTTTTTTTTTTTTTTTTTTTTCTGTTATGCTTGTGGTTGTTTTGAGACAGAGTCCCGCTCTGTCACTCAGGCTAGACTGCAGTAGCACAATCATGGCTTACAGCAACCTCAACCTCCTGGGCTCAAGTGATCCTTCCACTTCAGCCCCCCTCAACCTCCAGGAGCTGGGACTGCAGGTACACACTATCACATCCAGCTAATTTCTAAATTTTTTGTAGAGACTGTCTCAAACTCCTGGGCTCAAGTGATCCACCTGCCTTGGCCTCCCAAAGTGCTAGGATTACAGACATGAGCTACTGTGCCCAGCCCAAGGTTAAATCTTCAAGATGAAGGGAAAGGGTTGGCTAGTTTAATTCTAATCTAATCTCTAATTCAGCAGGTCTTTCTAATAATTTGTCTCTGAGTGTCCAGATCTTTTATTCGTAGGAAGTGTTCACCTCAAGTCTTCTTAGAAGTTCAAAAAATGAATTCCTTATGTTCTTTTTTTCTTTGTAGAGAGGGTAGGGCATGGGGAATAGGGAAGGAGGGAGGAGGGAAGTGAGAAGGAGGGCTGTGGGCATCAGCGATTCAACATACACCAAGGCTATCCCTTTGTAAACCTTTTTATCTTTTACCCACATCTCCCCAACAAATCCAAACGGTCCATGCTGTATGTCTCCCTGTCTCTATATTTTCTTTCTTGGTGAATGGCTACCCTTCAAAGTTTGCCTCAGGATCATAGAGAGAACATGTATGTTCTTTGAAAGCCTAGATAAGGACTGGTTCCACAATTTGCAGAGTCCAGTGAAAAATGGAAATGTGGAGTGGGGCCATTTCAAAAATTATGAAGAATTTCATGATGGTGACAGCACAGCAATAAATCAAGTCTCAGGGCCTTCTGAGCGTGGGGTGCCAGGCAGCTGCACAGGTCGCAAACCCATGAAGCCAGCCTTGGCTGGATGTTTGCTTTTCTGGATATGATGTTATGCTTCTCTCTGAGTGCTAGGAAATTAGCTCCCATGCATTTCTACTTCCGATTAACAAATTGTAAAACATATACCTTTTTCTCGTCCCCAGCCAGAAATGATGCATGTATCATCAGGCTGGAATAGATAAGGAGACCAGGGGACACAGGCAGGGATGGAACGAGGCAGCTCACAATCTTTTTTGTTTCCCTCTTTTTTCATTTTAATCAAAGCGATGTCGTTTTGGTAGGTGCCTGCATTGTAGTTTTCATGGAAAATAATTCTATCCGCGTATTCAACTACTATATCTTTAATGCTGGGGTGTATCCAGTCTACTACTGTTGTCCATATTTGGTAACGATGAGTTTTACTGGCACTATAACAGAAAAAAAAGGAAATAAAATATATTGAGAAAAAATGTAAATAGGAATTCTGACACTTCACTTTTATGTTTTTCCCTTTTAAAAACCTTTTTCATTTCCCCAGATTTTTTTAAATCCTTGGTGTCATGAAACAATGAGATTAAATTTACTTAGTGCAGAATTAGGTCAATGGTAAATGATAAAGCTAGGAATAATCCATGTAAGTGCTCAATATGAGGAACATAAAGAACTCACTAACAACTAGAGATGCCCAGAAGTGGAACGAGTTTACTGCCTCTAAAGTGAGTGCACCATCATTGCAGGTGTTTGCTAAGCAGAGACGAGACAGCATCTTGCCATAAATGCAGTTAAGGAACTAGGGAGTTGGACCACACACACTCATTACTCTGCCAACCCTAGAGGTTCTCGGGGCAAAGGCCACAGCAGTCATTATCCTGACCCTTAAGACTAACTTTATCCTAACATTGCGTTGTATTTATTTGTTCACATGTCTTTCCTCACACTAGACTGTGCTGGTTGAAGCCAGAGATGGAGTCTGATTCACCTATGCAGCCCTGGTGCCTATTATTATACTTGGATCATAGTAGCTGTTTTAAAATCCTGTTGAAATGGTGAATGAGCTAAATGTTGCATATTCTTATGCTTCACTACATTTTCATATCAAATTTCTTTCTTCCTTTCTTTCTTTTTAAAACAGAGACAGGGTCTCACTCTTTTGCCTAAGCTGGAGTACAGTGGTATGATCATAGCTCACTGCAGCCTTGACTCCTGAGCTCAGGAGACACTCCCACCTCAGCCTCCCTAGTAACTAGAACTACAGGCATGTGCCATCACATTAAGCTAATTAAAAATATTTTTTTTAGAGATGGGGTCTTGCTTTGTTGCCCAGGCTAGTCTCAAACCTACCAAAGTGCTGGGATTATAGGTGTGAACCACCGTACCTGGCCTCATACCAGTTTTCAACTCATAGTTTCAAGCAAATTGGGCATCTACCATCTACCATCATCTTCTCATGGAACAGCATAGTCACTTCAACAAAGTATTATAGCTTAGTTTTTTTTGGTTTGATTAGAAGTAGGGTGCTAAATTATGACCTCATAGTCTAACATTTCCAGACAAGAAATTATTTTATAGAATGGCTTTTCCTTAAGCAATAAAACTTATTTTTAAACAATTTCATGGAAATCTTTTCAAAAAATGTATTATTTATATCAGTGTTCTCCAACCTTTTTGGCATCAGGGACAGGTTTTGTGGAAGACAATTTTTCCATGGAACCGTGGAAAACTGGGGGAAGGAGGGGATGATTTCCAGATGAAACGGTTTCACTTCAGATCACCAGGCATTAGATTCTCATAAGGAGCATGCAGCCTAGATCCTTCACATGTGCAATTCACAATAGGGTTTGCACTCCTATGAAAATCTAATGCTGCTGCTGATCTGACAGGAAGTGGAGCTCAGGTGGGAATGCTCGCCCACCACTCACCTCAGTTCCTAACAGGTAGATCAGTACTGGTCTGCAGCTCAGGGGTTGAGGATCCCTGATCTATATAACTTCTGCTTTCTCAAACAGCATTAACTGAACAGAATTTATCTTTACATAAGGGTGATTCAGGTAATCACCTTAAATGGTGATGTCCTAGGAAATAATGAGATGTTCAGGAAGCTTTTGTTTATAGTGTTCCAAGAATACTGTCCTTCATATTAATTTTGGTTGTTTTTCAGGATCACAGGTTCTAAATATTATTTATTTAGTCAATTTATTCCACAAATACTTAGTGTGAACTTATATGTACCAGGCACTGTGTTAGGCACAGAAGTGAGCATGCAGAAATGAGCAAAATCAGAAACAGTTCCTGCTTTCATGGAGTTCAGGGTCTAGGGAAAGATGCAGCAGTAAATGGATTATCACACTGATGAAGATAATACATTCTACCATGAAAAGTGAGAGGAATGAACAGTATGTGGGCTTTTAATAACTTATCAAGAGGGCTTTGACTTAAGGGAGTCAAGGAAGGCTCCCCAAGGAAGTGAAGATCAACCTGAGATCTGAACAAAGGGTACTATTAAGTAGGGAAAAAGGATAAGGAAGATCATTTCTGGCAGGGGAAACAATAATATGAAGGTCCCTTTGCAGGAGGGGGCAAATGCACTTGAGTAGCAGAAAGCAGTTCAGAGTGGAGGTGGTGGAACAGGAGCAGGAGGTGACTCTGTGGGGCAAGATGAGATTGGCAATGGTTAGCAGAGGTCAGATTACATGGGGCCTCATGGGCCATGTTAAAATTTTTGTTTCAATTTTTATCCTAAGAGGAATGCAAAGTCATTGCATTTTAGGTGAAAAGTAATCAAAACTAGGTATAACAACATGACTCTTGAGCCACACAGTAAAGAAAATATAGGTGGACCACAGTTGAGTACAAAATGTAAGTAGTACCTACCCACTCTCCCACCCTGCAAATAAGCCAGGTGAAGTAATTGGGCAACTATGGGTTTGATCTGCCTTTGCCAGTGAGATCAGCAATTTTGGTCTGTGGAGGATACAGTAGATTCTACGGGACTGGCCTCTGGAATTCCGGTTGTGAATACCAGAGGATACTTTGCAATTAATATAGTGGAGTTTGTCAATACCTTTTTCAGATATGCTTTATCATCTGCCACAATCTCTATTATTCACTTCATTGTTTCAGGAAATCTAAAATGTACTGAAGACATCTTTTACCTGAGACAATGTGCAGCAGTCAGAACCCAACAGCCACCAATATAAATTCCCCCACAGGTGATTCCTTTGGCATCCTTAATTCCCACCTGCCATGGGAAGTCTCCCTGTAAAAGACATTCGTGTGGTCACTGCCATTCTAACAGATAGCGATACAAACAGCCCTAAGATATTTCCATGGCAAGACTCCCAGTCTCTTATAATTACATCATCCTCCTGTCTCTTCCCCCCCACCAATTTAGGCTGTTTCTGGGCAGTTGTGTTGTGACTTTTCATGCGAGTTTACCAGTTTTGCTAGCTTTCCTCCCACAATTCGTTTCCTTCGAACGTGCATTCTGTTTTTAACTCCACAAGATAATTTAGGTAATAATGATTTTATCCGTCTTCTTTCTTCAAGAAAGGAAGAGATTACATCATTATTATCTTGAACCCATTAACCTTTTTAACACACTTCTTGATTATCTATGCCACAAAAACAGCAGAGTCACAGTCAGCAGAGTCACAGTCAGTACAAGACAGGCTGGAATCATTAGTAAATTATTTTGAATGCTAAACCATACTATTTATCTTATTTAAAAATTCTGGCTTCATATTAAAATTGGCTTGATTCTCTGAAGTTCTGCCTAAAGATGGACTAGTGGCAGAAAGGGGCTGGCCAAGAGGTTAAACATTTACCAGTCTCTAGCTTATAAAGGATGCCACATGTCCAGGCACTGTGACAGAGGCAGCTCAGAAGGGAATCACATTCTGAAATCATCAGGATAAACTAACAACATGGCAAACTGTGTCTTTTATGTTCTTTCTTTCTTTCTTTTCTTTCTTTCTTTCTTTCTCTTTCTTTCTTTCTTTTCTTTCTTTCTTTCTCTTTCTTTCTTTTTCTTTCTTTTCTTTTCTTTCTTTCTCTTTCTGTCTCCCTCCCTCCCTCCCTGCTTTCTTTCCTTCTCCTTCCTTCCCTCCCTCCCTCCCTCCCTCTCTCTCTCTCTTTCTCTCTCTCTCTCCCTTTCTTTCTTTCTTTCCTTCTTTCTTTCTTTCATTTTGAGATGGAGTCTCAGTCTTGTAGCCCAGGCTGGAGTGCAGTGGCATGATCTCAGCTCACTGCAACCTCCGCCTCCTGGGTTTAAGGGATTCTCCTGCCTCAGCCTCCCAAGTAGCTGGGATTACAGGTGCCCATCACCCAGCTAATTTTTGTATTTTTAGTAGAGATGGGGTTTCACCATGTTGGCAAGGCTGGTCTCGAACTCCTGACCTCATGTGATCCACCTGCCTTGGCTTCCCAAAGTGCTGGGATTACAGGCGTGAGCCACCATGCCCAGCCATAGTTTTTAGTTTCTAGAGGCTGTTTATACGGAACTCTTTTATTAATATCAATGTTAACATAGTGATAGTCATATTAAGTACTTTCTATATTCCAGGCCCCATACTGAGTCTTTGTATATACTTTATCTCATTTAATCATCCTATTAACCCTGAGAGGTGATGTGCCAGTGACCCCGGGACAAATGGGTTAGCGGGCTGGGGAGTGTTTTTAGCCATTTGACATGTGACAATGTTTTCTTCCTCTGTCTGTGAGCATGCAGATGTCTGGCACATGTGTCATGAGAAAACACGGTAGAGCAAAGTTTATGACATGAATTTTCCAAAGAATTTATGATGATTGAAGAAAGTAAAAGATATCCCTTTATTTCCTCTCTATATTTTAACATGTCATGAAAATTTTAGTAAACTTGCTTCTTAGCCCCAGATGAGAAAGGAAAATGAATATTGCTGTTAATAATTTTGGGCATACCAAAAAAGTTAGGCCCCCAAGAAAAAGTGGTTGTGGTATGGAGGCTAAAGCAACTCCATCTTGGATATTAATCTGCCATGTTAGCTTCTGATTAACCCCAATTCTGGGAAGGCTGCTGAGATTTCCAGTTTATCTATTATTCCCTGTATAAGAGCATGCACTTACTGTAAATCCTGCCCTTATGGTAAATTGCTACCCATTAGCTCTGAAGCATTTGTGCCCCTCCCCTACAGTATACAATCTCTGGGTCCGGAGAGAACTAGCACAAGGATCCACCATCTTGTCTCACTGTTGTCCAGGACACAGACATGGCATTAGTAAGTACCTATTAAACGTTTCTTTGTAAGGAACCGGATATGTTAGCCTCTTTCTTTGGCCTCTCAACTTCCTTAGACTTTGGGGGCAGATTTGTGTGAACCTGCCCACTGTGAAACACATGGATAGAAGATGGTTTTTTTTTTGGTCTCACCCATCCTAAGAACTGGGGTGGGGGAAGATTGTGATGGCAAGTTTTTGCTTAGACCTTTGAAGGAAGAGGGATCTCATGCTCTGAGGACTGTGAAACCAGCTTAGGTAGTATCTGAAAATGAATGTTATCCTGAGTAAAAATAAAGGGACATTGCTGAAAATCCCTTTTGACTAATATCCATAGCTTTGAGATCTAAATCTTTTTTTTTTTTTTTTTTTTGAGATGGAGTCTCACTCCATTGCCCAGGCTGGAGTGCAGTGGCACAATCTTGGCTCACTGCAACCTCTGCCTCCTGGGTTCAAGCGATTCTCCTGCCTCAGCCTCCTGAGTACCTGGGATTACAGGCAGCTGCTACCATGCCTGGCTAATTTTTATATTTTTGTAGAGATGGGGTTTCACCATGTTGGCCAGGCTGCTCTTGAACTCCTGACCTCAAGTAATCCGCCTGCTTTGGCCTCCCAAAGTGCTGGGATTACAGGCCTGAGCCACTGTGCCTGGCCTTAAATCTTTTACTCATTGCCTGATTTTTAAACATTGTTACTTAATTTTTGTTACTGACAATTAGAAAGAAGTCTACATGAACTTCATTTAAAAATCCCACTGACGGAGCTATTTTATTCCCAATTTGTATTTGAGGTTAAGTTACTCAAGTCTTACGTTTTTATAGCTAATACATAACTGAGTCAGGATTTAATGTAAGTCTGTCTGACTAGAAATCTCTAATCAATTGCTATCTTCCCGGGAACTTAATACTTTAATTTAATTTGGCTTTTAGCGCACAACTGGCCAAGGTACAGATCTTCAAAGGTCTCCTATTACCATGATTTAAAACATTGTGAAAGAATGGCTAATTCAATTAACATCTATTATTTTTTCTGTTTCAAAAAATTATGAGTCATGCTTGAGAGCTGGTTGTTTTTTGACAAAACTGACCCGGCAAAGTTCGTATCAAATAGAAAAAGCTTATGTAGGATTGGAGTATTGTTTTCACTTCAAAATTAGCCATATGAATTAATCTAGTTTTAAAAGCAATTTTCGAGAATCATTTTAGCTTACTTTTCTTAAAAGTGATACAGAAAGGAGAAGAATAACGTTATATTTTTAAATTTAAATTGATACCAAAATTAATTGTTGCTTGAATCAATTATATATACATGCAAATGACACTAAAATTACAGCCTAAACCAGTGAGCCACCAATAAAAAAGTATAATGTTAACTTACCTGCATCCATGTCAGCAGTCAAAATTTCTGTTTCTTCTATGATAAAAAAAAGAATCCAATGTTTAAAGTTGTTAATTATGGTCAAACTTAAATCAACATTGATTATAATTTTCTGCCTTAAAACTTGGCCTCCCTTTTATAAAGGACTGTACAAAATCCCCAAGGCATGTCATCTTATTTCCTTTCTATAATTAGGTCATTGTAAAGGCTCAAGATGCACTGTATAGAAACTGCTGGCACAAGTTAGAGATATCTGTTGGTACTAGTGAATGTTGAGACTCATAGTGTCATAGTTTCCTGTAGTTAGAACGAGCAAAATGCACAGCCCAGAAGGGGAAGGCTTCTCTTTCAACTCTTTGCATCCCCAAGGTGTTTTTTTAAATATATATATTATATATATAAAATAGTATATATATTTATTATATATAAATAAATATATAATATATATTATATAAATAGATATTATTTACATTTTATATTATATAATTATATATTTGATATTTGATATTTATATAAAATATATATATATATATATTTTTTTTTTTTTGAGACAGAGTCTCACTCTGTTGCCCAGACTGGAGTGCAGTGGCGAGATCTCGGCTCACTGCAAACTCCAGCTCCTGGGTTCAAGCGATTCTCCTGCCTCAGCCTCCCGAGTAGCTGGGATTACAGGCACGCATCACCACGCCCTGCTAATTTTTGTAGTTTTAGTAGAAACGGGGTTTCGCCATATTAGTCTGGCTGGTCTTGAACTCCTGACCTCGTGATTCACCCGTCTCGGCCTCCCAAGGTGCTGGGATTACAGGCGTGAGCTACTGCACCCAGCCACCCAAGGTATTTACATAAGGTAGGGAGCGGTCATCAGCACTGACCAAGGGAGTCCTGAGCTCACAGGAAAAAGGCTCCTCTCAGTTTGTACAGGTATGAGTTAGCATTAGGCATCTGGGATGCAGAAGTAAACGAGAAAAAAAAATCTTTTTTTTTTTTTTTTTTTAGATTTTTTTCCTTGAAGTTATACCAGATGTTTTCATCTTTGCTCTGCCATCCTAGAACATTTCTGTGGACAGAATCATTATTTCCTTGACCTGGGTATCTGAAGGCGAATTCCCACCAACATGTTGCTCTGTCATGGATGAGGATATGGCTGGGGATAGCATAGCTCAGAATGGCAGCGTCACTTTGCTGCATTCCTGTGTCTTGTCACTGAGCTTGCCAAGTTCTCTTTGGGACAGGTTTATGAGTGTTCGTTATGCCACACACCTAAGTTGTTTTCTAGGGCAGAGAGAGGCTTTGCTCAGATGCATTTACAAAAGCACCCTTGTGATTCAGAGACGACTCAAATATTTACATTCAATACCCAACAAAGGAAGATGGGAAAGTCAAGTGTAGCTGAGGTGTACTAGGTATTAGAAGAACAGCATTAACTTGATTTTATATAATCAAAGCTGAGGTGTACTAGGTATTAGAAGAACAGCTAGTACATCTCTGATTATATAAAAATTAAGGATTTCTATTCAACAAATCTCACATGGATAGAGTTAACAGATGAGAGACAGCATGGAAGAAGGTATCTGTAATGTTTAAAACTGACAATGGATTAATTTCTAGACGGTAAAAGGAACCCTTGCAAAATCAATAAGAAAGATTACAATGAAAGAAATATAAAATTAAGCAAAGGATGTGAACCAATGAAAGGATAGAGAAAAGAAAAGGAAGATGAAACTAAAAAGTCAGTACACACATGAAGAGAAACTCAGAATCATTTGTTAATATAAAAATTCAAGTTAATAAACAATGCCATCACTTGACAGCGGGAGAAACATGCTTGATGTTGGTGAGGTTGAAGAGAACCCTCAGGCATTATTGGTGGAAGTAAGGACTGGTATATAACAGCGCTGCCAAAGAACAGACAGGCACTAGTAGTCAAATTAAGGATATGCATACTCCAAGACTCAATTTACTACTATGGTTTGAGTGTGTCCCCCAAAATTCATGTGTTGGAAACTTAATCCCCAACACAACAGTGTTGGGAAGTGGGGCCTAATAAGAAGGGATTAGGTCATGAGGGCTCTTCCCTCATGAATAGATTAATGTCGTTATCTCGGGAGTGGGTTAGTTGTAGTGAGAGCGGGCTTGTTATATATAAAAGTGAGTTCGGACTCCTCTTGTTCCCTTGCTCTCTTGCCTTTCCACCTCCTGCCATGGGATGATGGAGCAAGAAGGCCCTCGACAGATGTGGGCCCTGTGACCCTGGACCTCACAACCTCCAAAACTGTAAGAAATAGATTTATTTTCTTCATAAATTAACCAGTCTGTGGTATTCTGTTATAGCAACACAAAAGAAGATGCCCAGCTAGATGCCTCAAAGAAATCCTCCCACACACACTTAAGGAGAGGATATTCATCACAGTATGACTGTGGGCTGAAAGTCCATTACTGAGAAAGTGGAGAGTAAATTGTGCAAGATAAACACAGTGGAGTATTTTATGCAGCAGTTAGAAGCAACAAATTAGATGAACACAAAGTAACACAGACAGGTCTTTAAAATGTAATGAGTTGTGAAAAGAAAAAAGGAAATACAGATCTACAACACAATACTATGTGAATAAAAAATGTATGCTTGCAAAATAACAATACACATTGGATAAGAATGCATGCAAACAAAAAGACGTACATATTAAGTCACTTAAAAATGGTTGCCTATCGGGGGAGAGGAACGGGAGTATAGTGATAAAGAGGCATAAATGAGTCAAACAAGACAGGGACCTTGCTTGACCCCTGATGATCATGTATAAGCAGCTGAGGAGTATCATTAACGCATCACGTTGCCCCTGAGATCTGAAACTAGGGAGGGAGTAGGAAGGAAAGGAGGGAGGGAGGGAGGGAGGGAAAAAAGGAATAGAGAAGGAGGAGGAGGAGGAGGGAAGAGAAGAAGAAGAAGGAGAAAAAGAAGAAGAAGAGAACAAAAGGAACAAGAAGCAGAGGAAGGAGGAGAAGGAGGAGGAGGAGGGAAGAGAAGAAGAAGGAGGAGAAAAAGAAGAAGAAGAGAAAAAAAGGAACAAGAAGCAGAGGAAGGAGGAGGAGGAGGAGGAGGAACAGCAGCTTCAGAGGGCAAAATGACCAGTGAGAGAGAATACAGTGAAATAATAGGCATTTAGAGCAAAGGGTGGTCTTGAGCTAGCCAGTCCCTCAGAAATCCTAAGAAATCCTGAGGAAGTGGCTCATGCCTATAATCCCAGCACTTTGGGAGGCCGAGGCGGGTGGATCCCGAGGTCAGGAGTTCAAGACCAGCCTGGCCAAGATGGTGAAACCCCATCTCTACTGAAAATACAAAAATTAGCCAGGTGTGGTGGCACATGCCTGTAATCTCAGCTACTCGGGAGGTTGAGGCAGAGAATTGCTTAAACCTGGGAGGTGGAGGTTGCAGTGAGCTGAGATCGCACCACTGTACTCCAGCCTGGACTACAAAACTGAGACTCTGTCTCAAAAAAAAAAAAGAAAGAAAGAAAGAAAGAAATCCTGAGGAGGATCATGAACTTTGACATTATATGAACTGGGGATGTAAGTCATTTTACATGAATATTTTTCTAGTTCTTTTTTTTTTTTTTTTTTTTTGGAGATGGAGTCTCGCTCTGTCACCCAGGCTGGAGTGCAGTGATGTGGTTTTGGCTCACTGCAAGCTCTGCCTTCCGGGTTTATGCCATTCTCCTGCCTCAGCCTCCCAAGTAGCTGGGACTACAAGCGCCCGCCACCACGCCCGACTAATTTTTTTTGGTATTTTTAGTAGAGATGGGGTTTCACTGTGTTAGCCAGGATGGTCTTGATCTCCTGACCTCGTGATCCTCCCGCCTCGGCCTCCCAAAGTGCTGGGATTACAGGCGTGAGCCACCGCGCCCGGCCGTTTGCATGAATATTTTTAAAAAGGGTGGTCCCAAAGAGCTAGAGGATTTGGGACATCTGGCTGATACAAGTAAATAAGAAAATGGCTATCATGAAAAGATGTTATCTTTTCTCCGGTTGCAATTTCTTGAGGCACTACCTTGATTTTGAGGGAAAATGAAGAGGAGAAAGGTATTCGGCAAAGGTGAAATGGGCAGGGAAGAGTCCACTCTGGGTGGTGTTTTGGTCAGCAGGCCGTGGATGGGGTGTGTGAGAGTGAGTTTATCACACTGAGAAAAGGCCTCTATGCCTAAACTAATGTTCAGGCTGGGTTATTGCTAAAATGTGGTCATATCATGCTCCATTAACAGTTACATTAAAATATAAGAAGACCATAGAACCTAAGTTTTGTTTCAATTTTTTAATATCCCCAAATTGTAATAAAAATTTTACCTTGAGCCACAGATGCAAAGCCTGAAGAAAACAAAAACAAAAACAAAAAATTTATCAAAGGATAATTTTTAACTGGGAAAAAATGCACACTATATCAATATACTATACATGTCATGAAAACCATCGCACCTTATTTCTGTTTTCTTCAGTAATAGAATTTTTCTGTAAGAATAGATTTACCTTGAATTGTAGGATGTCTAGCTGCTAAAAACAAAACAAAAAACTCACTATAGCAAAGAGATCGTTTTGACTTGAATAAAATATGCACAAATTATTAAATTTCAGATCAGTACAACTTAATAGTTAGAAGCATTACTAAAATGCAAAGGCAGAGCTCATCCCTAAATAAGAGTAAACTGAAGTAACAATGACAGTTGGCCAAATGTGTTTTTGAAATAGATTTTAAAAAGATAAAAGGAGGTCAGGTGCAGTGGCTCATGCCTGTAATCCCAGCAACATGCCTTCCAAAGTGTTGGGATTACAGGTGTAAGCCACTGAGCCTGGCCAGGGCAGGAATTTTTGAAATGTTATTCACTAATGGAACCCCAGCACCTAGGGCAGGGACTGGCACACATAGTAGCAACTGAACAAATATTCATCAAGTAAATGAATAAATATAATAAAGAGATTTTTCCTCCAGAAAGCACTGATGGAAGCAAAGAGTCAGTCCTTATAGCCTAGAATAGGTACATAAGAATATTTTTCACCATTGGAGATAACGTATCCAGAACACCAACTCATTGCTTTGAAACTTGGTAAGTAAAAGGAAAGAATTAAGCATTATTCTGCCTCTCAATAGATTTCTAGTTAATAAGTGCAGAAGGCATGATAAAATTAAAAATTGCCATTTTACAGCCCCTACTGACAAAATGGATGTAGGCAACAATTTAAAAGGCTGCTAAAACCATTAGGCAAAATATTGTGGGGTGCTTTGCAATGGACACACCAAGCTGATCAAATAATCATCTTAGCATCACTAGAGGAGGGACAACCAGACACGAAGACATTATGTGTAATAGGAAATACATGCAAGACTCATCAAGAAATCTTGCCTAAGGCCAGGCACAGTGGCTTACACCTGTAATGCCAGCACTTTGGGAGGCCGAGGCAGGCAGATCATTTGAGGTCAGGAGTTCGAGACCAGCCTGGCCAACATGGTGAAACCCTGTCTCTGCTAAAAACAGAAAAATTAGCCAAACATGATGGCACACGCTTATAATCCCAGCTACTCAGGAGGCTGAGGCAGGAGAATCCCTTGAACCCACGAGGCAGAGGCTGCAGTGAGCCTGCATTGTGCCACTGCACTCCAGCCTAGGCAATAGAGCAAGACTATGTCTTAAAAAAAGAAAATAAAAAGAATTCTCGCCTAAGATATTAAACCTTGCTCTTAAAAAAAATGTTTGTCATTGACTTGAAGCTCAAAACCTTGGTTATAATCAAGTCTCTTTAAATCCAGAATAAGAAGTATCCTATAGGCAAATGACTCAGTTTCTCTAAAAAAAAAAAAAAAATTAATAGTATGAACAAAATTGGGGTAGGGAGGTGGGGGAAGATAACTCTTGATGAATAAAGAAGACTTTAAAAATGTAATAACCAAACAGAACATTGAGATTCTTTTAGATCGTGATTTGAATATATTCATTCAAAAGAGACATTTTTGAGATAGTTGATAAAATTTGAACATGGCTGTTATTAAATGATGTTAGTGAATTATTAATATAGTGAATTATTATATCTAAAATAGATTTTAGATATACTAATGAGAGAATGGTTTTTTAATATATATATATATATATAGTGCTTTTATCATTGGAGATGCATATAAATGATGTGATATGATATCTAAAATTTACTTTAAAATACTCCAACAGGCCAGGTGCGGTCACTCACGCCTGTAACCCCAGCACTTTGGGAGGCTGAGGCAGGCAGATCATCTGAGGTCAGGAGTTTGAGACCAGCCTGGCCAACACAGTGAAACCCTGCTCTACTAAAATACAAAAATTAGCCAGGCATGGTGGCAGGTGCCTGTAATCCCAGCTACTTGGGAGGCTGAGGCAGGAAAATCGCTTGAACCTGGCAGGTTGAGGTTGCAGTGAGCCAAGATTGTGCCACAGCACTCCAGCCTGGGCAACAGAGCAAGACTCCACCTCAAAAAAGTAATAATAAATAAAATAATAAAATAAAATAAAATACTCCAACAAATATACATACAAACAAACAAATTGGAAGAGAGATAAACAAGATGAGCAAACTATCAATAACTTGCAGGTGGAAAATGGGTACTTAGGGGTTGGTTCTAATGGTCTATTTTTTGTATGTGCAGTGAGAACGTCTTTTAATAGAAAGTTCTGAAATAACAAGTAGACATTTAGTGGATGAAAATATGGGGAGATGAACATTCCATAGTTCTGCAAATGCCCACTCAGTGTTCCTACTGCTACACCCATCTATAGTCCCCTTAAGATTATACTTTACCTAAAGAAAAGTTTCAGAATCCCTGGATTCAATAATGAAAAAAGTCACTCCAAGACTTTAAATTACCTTCACAGCCAACTTCATCGTCCCCTGTAATGCAGTCCACCTCACCGTTGCATCGATACTGGCTTGGAATGCAAACATCCGATTTACAATGGAAGCTTCTGCCATGGCATGCTGTGCAAACATAAGTAGGAGAGGTTTTTTCATTCCTTAAAATTGAATGAGGCACAATCTGAAATTCAATAGTAAAGTTGTTTTTCCTCTTTTAGTCAGAAAAATGAATGTAGAGGATTTAGAGGCTAGATTTATGTCTACCTTTACAACACAGTTCATCACTTTGGTCTCCACAATCATTGATACCATCACAGGCCTTCGTCTGAGAAATGTATTTCCCATTCACGCACTGAAAGGAGTCATTCGTTGGAGAATCTGTAAAGCAGGAATTATCTTTGTGAAATGTATTTATGGAGTGGTGGCATGACATCTTTATCAGATTTTTGGGATAACTGAGTCATTAAGAGAAAGTTAAACTTCAAAAAAATGTATAAAATGTATCAGTGTTATCAACATAGTATATATGACTCATACAGAAAATAAATGTCAAAGCTGGCTTATGGAGGCTCTTTTATTATCTCTGAAAGTCAGTATTTATTGTGAAAGTCTGTATTTGCTGAGATGGGGAGGAATGAAGAGTATATGCTGACACTGACAAACACTGGTTTCCACCTATTTCTTTCATGCTGCTACACTCATCCTCACCCCTACTCCCAAGACTTGCCTGGGCAGTGCCATTTGTTTACATTTTGATGGTACTTGTTTTTAGCACTGAAAAGGGATGGGTATAGGTTTGGTCTTTAAAACTACACATATGACTAAAATATTCCAGTGTCATGAAGGGGGAGAAAAGTGGCAATGACTGCCTGAAAACTGAGGCACCGATGTGGTCACTTAAAGGTTTTAAATAAATTCATATATGCTGGCCCTTTTAAAGGAGATGCTGAGGTTTCTTCTTATGTTTGATTGACTTGTGCTTGCTATAGTAACTTTAATCCAGATGATCAAATGAAGCAAGGGGAGTCAGGTAACTTTGCTTCCCATTTATGAACCTGTAGAGAGGCAATGTTTGAATGGCAAATGGTACAATGGGGAAAGGCACCAATTTAGGTTCTAAAGCCCAAAACTTGATATAATCTATATTATTGCCTCTGTGACTGGCAACTAGGCATCAATCATTTGTTTACTATAGGCTTGGTGTAAAATAAACAACCTTCAAGGAAGGGAAAATAACTGGCAAATACTCCACCAACCTGCTTTCTGTGTGTAACACACCACATCAGCTAAATCCTGGTAATCCATAGTTCTTCTCTTAGTAAAAGTACATTCAGCCAAGCTGGTCTCTAATCCTCGGCAATGTACATGTAGACATTCAGTGGAATTTATAGAGAGATCAGACAACTTAAACCTTCTTTCACTATCAGCACCTCTGCAAATAGAATAAAGAAAACATTATGGTAGAATAACTGTACTTGGCATGTATAACCCTACTGTAGCAGGTAAGAAACTAGAGTAATGTCTTCTCATTCTCTATATAGGAGTTACAGATTGGGCAAGATACTGAAACTCTGAGCCTCAATACCTTCATCTATAAAAGGGAATATAAGTACCTCACTGGATTTTGTAAAGATTAACTAAAACTTGGCTGGGGGTGGTGGCTTACACCTGCAATCCTAGCACTTTGGGAGGACAAAGAGGGTGGATTACCTAGGTCAAGAGTTTGAGACCAGCCTGGTCAACATGGTGAAACTCCCATCTCTACCAAAAATACAAAAATTAGCTGGGTGTGGTGGCCCACACCCATAGTCTCAGCTACTCGGGAGGCTGAGGCAGGAGAATCACTGGAACCCAGGAGGCAGAGGTTGCAGTGAGCTGAGATCACGCCATTGCACTCCAGCCTGGGCAACAGAGCGAGACTCTGTCTCAAAAAAAAAAAAAAAAAAAAAAAAGATTTTCCATCTTTTCCTTTTGGTAATCTCTCTGCCTGCCCCATGCTGTAAACTTTAGGTGGTTGGTTCAATTATTGCCTAAGACTTGGGAGGTTAGGTTAGTTTAATTCCTATAGGTCAATTTTGCTTTTACAGTAAGCTACATCTTCACTTCAGCCTTGACAGTATTAAGGTGCTATTTTGGCATCTGTGTGTCATTGCTTGGACTTCTCAATTTGTTCAGAATTTGTGAGAAGAGACTGCCTCAGTGACGTATCATCCTAGAGATGATGATTTACAGTGAACTATTCTTCTAGGACATTCAATAGTTCCTTGCTTCTCTCTAGAAGTAAATGGGGAAAATAGGTTAAAAATAAAAAATTGAGCAAAGATGCATCAGGTAAATGGAAAC
Source organism: Macaca nemestrina (assembly GCF_043159975.1). Taxonomy (NCBI): domain Eukaryota; kingdom Metazoa; phylum Chordata; class Mammalia; order Primates; family Cercopithecidae; genus Macaca; species Macaca nemestrina. Next base: position 79,362,648 of record NC_092127.1, on the reverse strand, counting down.
AAAAATAGAACAGTAATGACAATATAAATATTAGACTAACTAGGATAAAAGGCAAAAGTAAAACAAGGTGAAGCCAGGATTTGTAATTATTTCAGACCATGAGGCTGTGCCACGAGAACAAACAAGAGCCATTTGAGGCATTCTTATAGGTTAATAATCTGAAAAATGTACCAATCTAAAAATACCTAAAAATACTATATAAGAGGGCACACCCAAGATGGCCGAATAGGAGCAGCTCCAGCCTCCAGTTCCCAGTGTGAGTGACACAGAAGACAGGTGATTTCTGCATTTTCAACTGAGGTACTGGGTTCATCTAACTGGGGAGTGCCGGACAATCAGCGCTGGTCAGCTGGTGCAGCCCGACCAGTGAGAGTTGAAGCAGGGCAAGGCATCGCCTCACCTGGGAAGTGCAAGGGGGAAGGGAATCCCTTTTCCTAGCCAAGGGAAACTGAGACAGACAACAACTGGAAAATCGGGTAACTCCCACCCTAATACTGCGCTTTACCAAGGGTCTTAGCAAATGGCACACCAGGAGATTATATCCCACAGCTGACCCAGAGGGTCCCACGCCCACGGAGCCTCCCTCATTGCTAGCACAGCAGTCTGAGATCTAACTGCAAGGTGGCAGTGAGGCTGGGGGTGGGGCACCCACATTGCTGAGGCTTAAGTGGGTAAACAAACCTACCAAGAAGCTCAAATTGGGTGGAGCCCACCTCAGCTCAAGGAGGCCGGCCTGCCTCTATAGACTCCTCCTCTGGGGACAGGGCATACCTAAACAAAAAGCAGCAGAAACCTCGGCAGAGGTAAATGCCCCTGTCTGATAGCTTTGAAGAGAGCAGTGGATCTCCCAGCATAGAGGTTGAGATCTGAGAACAGACAGACTGCCTGCTCAAGTGGGTCCCTGACCCCTGAGTAGCCTAACTGGGAGACATCCCCCACTAGGTGCAGACCAACATCTCACACCTCACACGGCGGGGTACACCGCTGAGATGAAGCTTCCAGAGTGAGAATCAGACAGCAACACTTGCTGTTCAGCAATATTCTATCTTCTGCAGCCTCCGCTGCTGATACCCAGGCAAACAGGATCTGGAGTGGACCTCAAGAAAACTCCAACAGACCTACAGCTGAGGGTCCTGACTGTTAGAAGGAAAACTAACAAACAGAAAGGACACCCACACCTAAACCCTATAAGTACATCACCATTATCAAAGACCAAAGGCAGATAAAACCACAAAGATGGGGAAAAAGCAGTGCAGAAAAGCTGGAAATTCAAAAAATCAGAGCACATCTCCCCCTCCAAAGGAACGCAGCTCATCACCAGCAACGGAACAAAGCTGGACGGAGAATGACTTTGACAAGCTGAGAGAAGGCGGCTTTGGTCAATCAAACTTCAGAGCTAAAGGAGGAATTATGTAACCAGTGCAAAGAAACTAAAAACCTTGAAAAAAGAATGGATGAATGGATAACTAGAATAATCAATGCAGAGAAGACCTTAAAAGAACTGATAGAGATGAAAACCATAACACGAGAAATACGTGACAAATGCACAAGCTTCAGTAACCGACTCGATCAACTGGAAGAAAGAGTATCAGTGATTGAAGATCAAATGAATGAAATGAAGCGAGAAGAGAAGTGTGGAAAAAAAAGAGGAATAAGAAATGAACAAAGCATCCAAGAAGTATGAGATTATATGAAAAGACCAAATCTACGTCTGATTGGTGTGCCTGAAAGTGAGGGGGAAAATGGAACCAAGTTGGAAAACACTCTGCAGGATATCATCCAGGAGAATTTCCCCAACCTAGCAAGACAGACCAACATTCAAATTCAGGAAATACAGAGAACGCCACAAAGATACTCCTCGAGAAGAGCAACTCCAAGACACATAATTGTCAGATTCACCAAAGTTGAAATGAAGGAAAAAATGTTAAGGGCAGCCAGAGAGAAAGGTCGGGTTACCCACAAAGGGAAGCCCATCAGACTAACAGCAGATCTCTCGGCAGAAACTCTACAAGCCAGAAGAGAGTGGGGGCCAATATTCAACATTCTTAAAGAAAAGAATTTTCAACCCAGAATTTCATACCCAGCCAAACTAAGTTTCATAAGTGAAGGAGGAATAAAATCCTTTACAGACAAGCAAATGCTTAGAGATTTTGTCACCACCAGGCCTGCACTACAAGAGATCCTGAAGGAAGCACTAAACATGGAAAGGAACAACAGGTACCAGCCATTGCAAAAACATGTCAAAATGTAAAGTCCATCAACGCTAGGAAGAACCTGCATCAACTAGTGAGCAAAATAACCAGCTAATATCGTAATGACAGGATCAAGTTCACACATAACAATATTAACCTTAAATGTAAATGGACTAAATGCTCCAATTAAAAGACACAGACTGGTAAATTGGATGAAGAGTCAAGACCCATCAGTTTGCTGTATTCAAGAGACCCATCTCACATGCAGAGACACACACAGGCTCAAAATAAAGGGATGGAGGAAGATCTACCAAGCAAACGGAAAACAAAAAAAAGCGGGGGTTGCAATCCTAGTCTCTGATAAAACAGACTTTAAACCATCAAAGATCAAAAGAGACAAAGAAGGCCATTACATAATGGTAAAGGGATCAATTCATCAGGAAGAGCTAACTATCCTAAATATATATGCACCCAATACAGGAGCACCCAGATTCATAAAGCAAGTCCTTAGAGACTTACAAAGAGACTTAGACTTCCATACAATAATAATGGGAGACTTTAACACACCACTGTCAACATTAGACAGATCAACGAGACAGAAAGTTAACAAGGATATCCAGGAATTGAACACAACTCAGCACCAAGCGGACCTAATAGACATCTACAGAACTCTCCACCCCAAATCAACAGAATATACATTCTTCTCAGCACCACATCGCACTTATTCCAAAATTGACCACATAGTTGGAAGTAAAGCACTCCTCAGCAAATGTAAAAGAACAGAAATTATAACAAACTGTCTCTCAGACCACAGTGCAATTAAACCAGAACTCAGGACTAAAAAACTCAATCAAAACCGCTCAACTACATGGAAACTGAATAACCTGCTCCTGAATAACTACTGGGTACATAACAAAATGAAGGCAGAAATAAAGATGTTCTTTGAAACTAATGAGAACAAAGATACAACATACCAGAATCTCTGGGACACATTTAAAGCAGTGTGTAGAGGGAAATTTATAGCACTAAATGCCCACAAAAGAAAGCAGGAAAGATCTAAAATTGACACACTAACATCACAATTAAAAGAACTAGAGAAGCAAGAGCAAGCACATTCAAAAGCTAGCAGATGACAAGAAATAACTAAGATCAGAGCAGAACTGAAGGAGATAGACACACAAAAAACCCTCCAAAAAATCAATGAATCCAGGAGCTGGTTTTTTGAAAAGATCAACAAAACTGATAGACTGCTAGCAAGACTAATAAAGAAGAAAAGAGAGAAGAATCAAATAGACACAATAAAAAATTATAAAGGGGATATCACCACCGACCCCACAGAAATACAAACTACCATCAGAGAATACTATAAACACCTCTACGCAAATAAACTAGAAAACCTAGAAGAAATGGATAATTTCCTGGACACTTATACTCTCCCAAGACTAAACCAGGAAGAAGTTGAATCCCTGAATAGACCAATAGCAGGCTCTGAAATTGAGGCAATAATTAATAGCCTACCAACCAAAAAAAGTCCAGGACCAGATGAATTCACAGCCGAATTCTACCAGAGGTACAAGGAGGAGTTGGTACCCTTCGTTCTGAAACTATTCCAATCAATAGAAAAAGAGGGAATCCTCCCTAACTCATTTTATGAGGCCAACATGATCGTGATACCAAAGCCTGACAGAGATACAACCAAAAAAGAATTTTAGACCAATATCCCTGTGAACATTGATGCAAAAATCCTCAACAAAATACTGGCAAACCGACTCCAGCAACACATCAAAAAGCTTATCCACCATGATCAAGTGGGCTTCATCCCTGGGATGCAAAGCTGGTTCAACATACGCAAATCAATAAACATAATCCAGCATATAAACAGAACCAAAGACAAAAACCACATGATTATCTCAATAGATGCAGAAAAGGCCTTTGACAAAATTCAACAGCCCTTCATGCTAAAAACTCTCAATAAATTCAGTGTTGATGGAATGTATCTCAAAAAAATAAGAGCTATTTATGAGAAACCCACAGCCAACATCATACTGAATGGGCAAAAACTGGAAGCATTCCCTTTGAAAACTGGCACAAGACAGGGATGCCCTCTCTCGCCACTCCTATTCAACATAGTGTTGGAAGTTCTGGCCAGGGCAATCAAGCAAGAGAAAGAAATCAAGGGTATTCAGTTAGGAAAAGAAGTCAAACTGTCCATGTTTGGAGATGACATGATTGTATATTTAGAAAACCCCATTGTTTCAGCCCAAAATCTCCTTAAGCTGATAAGCAACTTCAGCAAAGTGTCAGGATACAAAATCAATGTGGAAAAATCACAAGCATTCTTATACACCAGTAACAGACAAACAGAGAGCCAAATCATGAATGAACTCCCACTCACAATAGCTTCAAAGAGAATAAAATACCTAGGAACCCAACTTACAAGGGATGTAAAGGACCTCTTCAAGGAGAACTACAAACCACTGCTCAGTGAAATTAAAGAGGACACAAACATATGGAAGAACATACCATGCTCATGGAGAGGAAGAATCAATATTGTGAAAATGGCCATACTGACCAAGGTAATTTATAGATTCAATGCCATCCCCATTAAGCTACCAATGACTTTCTTCACAGAATTGGAAAAAACTGCTTTAAAATTCATATGGAACCAAAAAAGACCCCGCATTGCCAAGACAATCCTAAGCCAAAAGAACAAAGCTGGAGGCATCACGCCACCTGACTTCAAACTATACTACAAGGCTACAGTAACCAAAACAGCATGGCACTGGTACCAAAACAGAGATATAGACCAATGGAACAGAACAGAGCCCTCAGAAATAATACCACACATCTGATCTTTGACAAACCTGAGAAAAACAAGAAATGGAGAAAGGATTCCCTATTTAATAAATGGTGCTGGGAAAACTAGTTAGCCATAAGTAGAAAGCTGAAACTGGATCCTTTCCTTACTCCTTATATGAAAATTAATTCAAGATGGATTAGAGGCTTAAATGTTAGACCTAAAACCATAAAAACGCTAGAAGAAAACCTATGGAATACCATTCAGGACATAGGCATGGGCAAGGACTTCATGTCTAAAACACCAAAAGCAATGGCAACAAAAGCCAAAATCAACAAATGGGATCTAATTAAACTAAAGAGCTTCTGCACAGCAAAAGAAACTACCGTCAGAGTGAACAGGCGACCTACAGAATGGGAGAAAATTTTTGCAATCTACTCATCTGACAAAGGGCTAATATCCAGAACCTATAAAGAACTCAATCAAATTTACAAGAAAAAATCAAACAACCCCATCAAAAAGTGGGCAAAGGATATGAACAAACACTTCTCAAAAGAAGAGATTCATACAGCCAACAGACACATGAAAAAATGCTCATCATCACTTGCCAGCAGAGAAATGCAAATCAAAACCACAATAAGATACCATCTCACACCAGTTAGAATGGCAATCATTAAAAAATCAGGAAACAACAGGTGCTGGAGAGGATGTAGAGAAATAGGAACACTTTAACACTGTTGGTGGGACTGTAAACTAGTTCAAACATTGTAGAAAACAGTGTGGCGATTCCTCAAGGATCTAGAACTAGAAATATCATTTGACCCAGCCATCCCATTCCTGGGGATATACCCAAAGGATTATAAGTCATGCTGCTATAAAGACACATGCACACACGTTTATTGTGGCACTAGTCACAATAGAAAAGACTTGGAATCAACCCAAATGTCCATCAGTGACAGACTGGATTAAGAAAATGTGGCACATATACACCATGGAATACTATGCAGCCATAAAAAAGGATGAGTTCGTGTCCTTTGTAGGGACAGGGATGCAGCTGGAAACTATCATTCCCAGCAAACTATCGCAAGAACAGAAAACCAAATACCACATGTTCTCACTCATAGGTAGGAATTGAACAATGAGATCACTTGGACACAGGAAGGGGAGCATCACACACCAGGTCCTATTGTGGGGAGGGGGTAGGGGGGAGGGATAGCATTAGGAGATATACCTAATGTAAATGATGAGTTAATGGGTGCAGCAAACCAATATGGCACATGTATATATATGTAACAAACCTGCACGTTGTGCACATGTACCCTAGAACTTAAGGTATAATAAAAAAAAATACTATATAAAATGCCATCGTTTTCCTCAATGAGTTCTTAAGGAAGTAAGGGAAATCTGTGCTGGTTAAAATTAGAGATGTCTGTTCATGAGCTTATATAAGAGCAAAATACTGAGAAATCAAATAATGAGAGAATCTACTAGTAGGTTGAACCATAAGTTGTAGGTAACAAACTGATGAAACTCAGAAATAGCCTATAGCTTAATTTAACAATATAAGAGACTCTCACTAGTGAACTACTAGCAGATGTGGTTTAAGAAGAAGAAAATTGAATCCAGAAAGAAGGAACAAACCAAGAAGTTGGTAAACATGAAGTAAATCTGAGTAAGCATTGTCTTAACAGTAGCGATAATGGCTTATTATATCATCATAGCGATTAACTTCTGGGATATAGAAAAATAAGGTGGAACTAAATATTAAAAACTTGATGGGTTAATTACATTTTTTTCTATTATTACTGAAGATGGTGAGGACTTCCTAAATCAATGATTTATGGTATAAATTCAAATGAAACTAAAGAAATAGAAATATAATGCATAATCATCAAACCAACTAGAGGTGGAAAAGAGGAAAGATTTTTAAAAATCTTTAATTTAGTAGAAATTATAAAAGGAAAAAGACAAAAGCACACAAAAAGCAGGGTAAATAATAAGCCTAAAAACAAGAGAAGAAATAAATTCAACAATATAAGTAATTATAATAATGTAAATGGACTAAACTCTTCAGTTAACAGTGATTGTAAACATTGAATTAAAACAAATCTAGATATGTGCTGTTTATAAGGAACATGCTTAAAATCTAAAGATATAGGAAGATTGAAAGTAAAGAAATAGAAAAAAATCTAAACAGAGCAGCTAACAACTTTGCTAATTCTATTAATAATGAGTAACATATCTATTATCTAGAACCCTGCATGTGGAGCATTTGAAAAATATTCAACCACAAAGCAAGTCTCAACAAATATTTGAAAAAATTGTTATCTTACAGGCATGTTCTCTAACCACACAGAATAAGAAAATCAATAACACAAAGTTAACCAAAGGCAAACTAACATATTAATTAAAACTAATATTATAATAAAGAAAACTTCCAAATTACATATGGGGCAAAGAAGAAATTATATTGAAAGTCAGAAGATATTTTGAACCAAATAATAAATAAAATACCACTTATGAAGGCTGATAGCATGTAGATGAAACATTACCTAGAGGGAAATGTTTAATCTTAAATGTTTACGTTAGGAAAGTAAGACAAATTGAAAACCGTTGAGTCAAGTATTCGACTCAAGGAATCAGAAAAAATGCAATAGGGAAAAGAAGGGAAAGTCAAAGATAACAGCAAGGATTGATGAAGTAGAAGATAAAGAAACAAAAGACCATTTTACAAATACGAAAACCTCTACAGGGTTTATCAAGGAAAAAAGAGAAAAGGCATATATAAACTATGCTATAAACTATAACTATATAAACTATAAACTATACTAGTTATATATAAACTATATAGTTTATACTAAACTATAAACTATACTGTATAGTATAGTTTATATATAGTTTATATACTATACTTATAGTATAAACTATATGTATATAAACTATACAGTATATAAAAACTATATAGTATATATAAACTACATAGTATATAAACTATAAGTATATAAACTATAACTATACTTACAGTATATAAACTATATAGTTTATAAACTATACTATAAACTATAGTTTATCCTAACTATATAGTTTATACTGTAACTGTATAGTTTATACTCACTGTATAGTTTATAGCATATAGTATAGTTTAACAATACATATATAGTATAGTATAACGATGCTATAGTTTATGCTATAAACTATATAACTAAAAACTATACTCACACCTAGTATATAAGCGATACTAAGTGTGAAAAAATGTACATAATTGTAGATGAGTAGGAGACACACAGAAATGAATGTGTTTGTGACTCTCAGAATCACTAAAGGATTCACGTCCAGATACTTCAACAGACTTATTATCCATGCTTTGTGGTCAGTAGGGTTCCAAGTGTTGGGTAAACATGAATGCATATCATCCTCATAGCAATGCTATGATGCACGTAGTTAATTTTCTTAGGTTATATATGTGGAAATTAATACACAGAAAGATTAGGTAATCAAAAAGCAAACAGAACAATTAAATCAACCATGAGAAAATCCACTGATACAAGCACTCACTGTTGAAATCCAAGGTCAAGGCAGGCCACGTTGGCTTCCCTCATGCTCCAGCTGCTTTTGCATACGAACATTGCTTTATCTTGGTCCACAAGTTTTACTTCAACTATTCCCTCTGAATCTGTATTTCCATGCTTCAAGGAAACACTAAACTTTCCTAAAATAAAAAAACAAAATAATGTGCAATACGTAGCCATTCACTTTTTTCTCTTAATTAAAAGTCTTTAAAAATAATAATGTACTTAAAGTCAAGTGAGCTTTGAACATCATGACAATTTTAACAAGTAATAGTAAGCAATTATTTTATGAGTGCTTATTATGTGTCAGTGGCTGTGTTATTCAGCTCTATAGAGGATCATTAAATCCTCACATCAACCCTATGAGGATAAAGCCTGTTTATTCCCATTTTTACACATGAGGAACCTAAATCTAGGGGAAGGTAAGCTCCTGGCCCAAGTGGTGATGCCAGGATTTGGAACCTGCTCAACTGATCTCACTCCAAAGTCCATGCTCTCAAAAATAAGCCCAACAGTGAAAATGTAAAATGTAGAAAGGGTTTATGTATTCTCATATATTTAAGGCATTTAATGCCTCAAGAGAAGAAAAGTCTGACACTGATGAAATAACCTCCACTATTGCCTTCCGCCTTTCCAACAGGGATTATAGATGAGCTCAAACAGGGAGCTTTCCCCCTCCTTTTCCACAGTATCTCAACATCTTAACTCATCTTAACTCAGCATCCCAAAAACATACAGCATCTCAAAAACATGAACTAGTATATGTCATGGTGCCTTTAAAAAGAATGTTTTAAGCGTTCCTAAGGTCATGAAGTGTCTGTAATAACTTGCTATCAGAAGACAATGAGCCCAAGCTTTGCTGTCATACATAAAATGTAGCAAGTACTTTCTGCATGCCAAGCACTGTGTGAAGAGCTCTGCATACATTGTTTTATTTAATTTTCACAAGAATTGTACAACTTAGAAACTTCACATTTTACAGATGAGGGAACTGGGGTCCAGTAAGGTCCAGCTTGTCAACAACCAGGGTGGGGTTTGGAGGGACTTGAAACTCAATTGGACTGACAGTGAAATCCTTAATCGTAACTGCCCACTAATCTAAGTGCTAGGGCCCCAGCCTCCTCAGCACACGAGGCACCTGGAGGGACTGTAGACAAGCTCTCTGGTCTGACATCTGGGTTTGCTAGGTTGGAGTATGTCCCAGGTCAGCAGTGGCTCAAGCAACCCTTGGATATTTAGGGACAATGGGGTCAGGGCTGGGGGAGAGAGTTGGGGGATGGCGGGATGGCTGTTGAAAGAAATTACTGGGGTAGGCCATGAGCGGTGGCTCACGCCTGTAATCCCAGCACTTTGGGAGGCTGAGGCGGGCGGATCATGAGGTCAGGAGATCGAGACCATCCTGGCTAACACAGTGAAACCCGATCTCTACTAAAAATACAAAAAATTAGCTGGGCATGGTGGCAGGCACCTGTAATCCCAGCTACTTGGGAGGCTGAGGCAGGAGAATGGCATGAACCTGGGAGGCAGAGGTTGCAGTGAGCCAAGATCACACCACTGCACTCCAGCCTGGGCGACAGAGTCAGATTCCATCTCAAAACAAAACAAAAACAGAAATTATTGGGGCCACAGGGGGACCTGAGGCCTGACTAGCCTACATGTGAGTACCAACCTTACTTGAAGACTTTTCACTGGGTTCTGAACCAACTCAATGGCCCTGGGAATAATCCCTTCAACCAAGTAGAAGTGAGTGTGGGGACAATTCTAAAGGGCTGGGCAGTGGGGAGTGGCAGGGGCAGTGAATGGAAGGTCTGGACTCAACATCCTATGCTCTGCACTCAAAGGCTGGCTGGATTCTGGCGACCCCTGATTTCTTTAGTGATTACCCCAATTATTATTGAGAGTCTAGAAAAAATTTTGAGTTGTCATCATAACATACATAAGAGAATTATTTTCTGATAGAAAGTATGGCATACGTATGCCCTTTTATATCATAGAATGACTTGAAAACTAGGCTTTTGCTACCTCCGGCTATGCATGTTCCATTATTTAAAAACTTTGTCCCTGGACGAAGACACTCCAAACTCTTTTGCTGACAGTATGTTGGGAAGCTTCTCCCATTAGTTGCACACACCACAGTGCCATTCTTTGGGCACTGATACGGTAGTTTACAAACACAGGTGCCCTCAATGCATCTCTGCCATGGCTGGCAGAAGACTTTATTGCAGGAGAGGTGAGTATATTTTTTTGCTAAGCACTTTTTTTCCACCCGATCCTCTTGAAATGTGGAAGTGACCTGTAAAATGCAAAAGAAACATTAACTTAGCAACAAACTAAACTCCCCTTTGAAGATGAGTAAGTGAAGAAAAAGAGCAAAACAGATACAGTCCACAGTACAGATGAGGGTGGTGTGGTCTGGTGGCTTTAAGAATTAGACAAACCTGGCTTCTAGACCCAGTTTTGGCACTTACTGTTACATGGCTCGTGGCAAGTGACCCTCCTGAAACGCAAATTCTCTCATCTGTAAAATGAGATAATATCTCCTATTTTGCAAGATTAGAAATACTATGTGTGTAATGGCTGACAGGTACTAGACATGAAATTAATGAGAGCTATTATTACCCTAATATTACCCTGCAGAACTCCAGTAGAAATAATATGAGGGCTGGTAACAGGCCAATTGGGCCAAAAGTCAATCCGCGAAGAAAAGTCAATGCTCTCTCCCTGTCCCCCAGAGCTTCCTCCTGAGGATGAGCCTCCTGTCCTCTAGTCTCCCCTGCTGCCCGCAGTGAGCCCCACTCCTTCCTCAGTGCCCTGCAGCTGCAAAGCATCAAGCTAGGGCAGACAGAAATCAAAGTCTTCAAATGCTGTTATGAAGGGAAATGAAGAAGCTAATGAAAACCATGCAAAACTTTGCAAAGATTGTTAAAGTCATTCTCCATAATTTGCTTTTCAGGAAACTTTACAAATTGCTACACATACACACACACACACACACACACACACACGACAAATTGGTCATTCTGAAAACTGGCTTTTGACACAGTGATTTAGAAAGAAATATGCCAGTTACACACTTTTCATGGTTCCATATATCTCTTTTTGGCACTTATTCGAGTTGGAATTTTTGTAATAATTTCTCTCCTGTATCTTCCACTGATCAGCTTGCAAGTGTCCTGACAGCAGGTTTTACGTATCACCTTTATATTGAAACAATGATGCTCTCATTGGGTGAGAAATCCAAGCAACTTGATTTTTTTTCTACCTTTATTCCTTTAAATCTTTTCTGAAATCTCATTCCTCCTTGATCTTTGGATAGAAACTTTGGTAAGTGTCATAACTTTTTCAGTCACTCTTAGATTTAAACAAAAACAAAAAAAATAAAAGGTGTTTAGTCCCAGGAATAGTCACTAAATAGCAATGACAATGTCTAGTGCTGTGGAACCATTGAAGCTCTGACCTTCATGTCAGATGAAAGCCTCTCCTTCCTCCCAGCTCAGACTTGCTTCCAGGATGTGTGATGGGTCCTCTCTGAGCTCTCCTCCATGCCATAGCTTTCAGGTCATGCTTCCCACCTCTCAGGAGAGGAAGAGAGGGACAGCAGCCAGGTCTCGCCTGATTCTTATGGCTGAGAACTAGCCTTGGTGAGGTGAGGGTTGGAGCCAACTCTCTCATGCGGAGTACTATGAGGTTCTCTAGAGATTACACTACTGGGGAAACTTGATGTCAATTCACTCAATGCTGGCAGTGCCTCTCCTCCAGCTGGCTGCTCATGGTTCATGTCTTCTCAGCTCCAGTATCCAACAGTACTAGCCTCTTTTCTGCTGAGGTTGCTTACCTTTGGCAGGGAGCCTCTTGGGCAGGGGTCCTATTTCTGATGGTCCCCAAGTCCATTCCCTCCTGAGGGCCCACACCTGTCTGTTGCCTTCCCTGCTGCCTACCATTGAAAGAGGGCTTGCTCCAACACAGCCACCTCTTTTTTCTCTGCCACCAGGCCCCTCCAGCCTTGGGTCCTTCTTCCTTTTAGGTATGGGTCAAGTACCAGTTCTTTTTTCTCCTCAGACTTCAGGGAACACATGTCAAGCACTCCAAGGGAACCACACAAATGACCTTTCACAATGTGAAAGCCCTTTCACAATGAAGAAAAGTGGCAGCACCTTCCATCCTCTTTGCCTGGGGTGGAGGTGGAGGATGGAAGGGAAAATACTACCTCACTCTGTTACATAAAATTACGGGAAGCCATTTTTTTGAACTGCACTCCTGCACCAAGCCCCAACAGACCAAACCAAAATGGAGTCACTTATGCTAAGTGGCATGTAATTAAACTGAAACTTTAAGGAAATGGGAAACCACATATTGGTGAGTTGAGGCTGGAATGGGAGGTGAGGAAGTGGAAGTAAAAGCTTGACTGGTTTTGGCCAGGCACAGGGGCTCACGCCTGTAATCCCAGCACTTTGGGAGGCTGAGGCGGGCAGATCAATTGAGGTCAGGAGTTTGAGACCAACCTGGCCAACATGGTGAAACCCCATCTCCACTAAAAATACAAAAATTAGCCAGACATTGTGGCACATGCCTGTAATCCCAGCTACTCAGGAGGCTGAGATAGGAGAATCACTTGAACCCGGGAGGTGGAGTTTGCAGTGAGTGGAGATCGCACCATTGCACCCCAACCTGGGTGACAGAGCGAGACTCCATCTCAAAAAAAAAAAAAAAAAAAAAAAAAAAAGCTTGACTCGTTTTGCCATTTAGACATGAAAACATGAACACAGACCAAAAAAAAAAAGAAAAAGAAAAGAAAAACAAAAAAGAAAGTCTCTGTCTCCTCTCCAAGCTCTGTTAAATTGAGAATAAAGGAATTTTTTTAAAGGGCATAAACCATAAGGTCAAAGAGAATGGGGAGAGGACTGTAGGACGTAAGATATCAAAATGTTGGAAGCTGGAAAACAGATGGGCTAGTGGTAATGGATTTAGCAGACCAAAGAGAACTGAAAGCTAAGCCCCAGAGAACCCCAGAAAAGCTTAGGAACTAGGAGACCTAGTACCTCTGAAGAAGGAGTGGCTAACAAACAGGAAATTGGTTGAAATAAATGGTTGTATGAACATGTTACTGAGGAAATCTGTTGTAAACAGCAGAAGAAACAGCAAAGATTTGAAAGTGCTTGTCCCTGGAGATAAGAGTTGCGGGGGAGAGGGATGATAGGGGTGTTTTTCATTTTAAGCAAGGTCTGATGTCCTTATGCTTTCAGTAGAGAAGTAGAAGATTAGGGCCAGGCACAGTGACTGATTCCTGTAATCTCAGCACTTTGGGAGGCTGAAACCGGTGGATCACGAGGTCAGGAGTTCAAAGGCAGCCAGGCCAGCATGGTGAAACCCCGTCTCTACTAAAAATACAAAAAAACAAAAAACAAAAAAACACAGGCAGGCTGGGTGTGTTGGCTCAGGCCTGTAATCCCAGCACTTTAGGAGGCCGAGGTGGGCAGATTGCCTGAGGTCAGGAGTTTGAGACCAGTCTGGCCAACATGGTGAAACCCTATCTCTACTAAAAATAAATAAATAAATAAAAAATTAGCTGGGTGTGGTGGTGTGCACCTATAATCCCAGCTACTCAAGAGGCTGAGGCAGGGGAATTGCTTGAATCAAGGAGGTGGAGGTTGCAGTGAACCGAGATCGCACCACTGCACTCCAGCCTGGGCAACAAAGCAAGACTCCGTCACACACATACACACACGCACAAAAGTAGAAGATTAAGTGCTAGGCTCTGAAGCAGGAGAACATTTGATGGGATAGTAGCGTAAAGGGCCACAGAGTAAAGAGAATTTTGTTTTCGTTGGGATAGAAGACATTTCATCATGGTTATAGGCTAAGAGGAGGAATCTAACAAAACAGGAGATACTGCATTTTCAAGAGGGAGAGAGAGGAGGAAATTGTTGAAACAAGGTTGAGAAGGGGATAGAAGAAGCAATCAGAGCATGGCGAAGTTCACCTTAGAAATTAAACAGTTTCCTATACTTATAATTTCCTATTGTAAGTTGGAAGCAACTTTATGATAACATTACCATTTTAAATTTCAGATGGATGGTAAAGGATAACACGAACACAGTGGCTGTTAACAAGGGCAACATTAATCAACAGAGAGACAGAAAATTACTGTTGAACAATAGCTGGGCATAGTAACAGTGTGGTTTATTTATACACTGTCTAAAACACGATGACAGTAGCTTTAATTTAAAAGAATTGGTAAGTCACATGTATCTCAATGTCTAGAATAGTGGTTGCCAAAATATGGGCTGATGATATTTGAGGACGTTATTAAAGAGGTTTGTAAATGCGTACACCAGGCTCTGCCTGAAGACAAAATATAAATAATGTGGGTATGCCTCATATGTTTATGTACACCTATGTTTTGAATATATGCAAATGCTATTATGGTTAATAAGAAAAATTATTTAAATCATCATTGAAACCATAGTGACTGTCATTTCTGTCTCTCTCACAATAACAGATATTAAAATAACAACTACTATTATGTGTGTTTTTGGTGGTATAAGATGGAGTGGTGAATCTGATCTTTTTTTTTTTTTTTTTCTTGAGACAGAGTCTCATTCTGTTGCCTAAGCTGGAGTGCAGTGGTATGATCATAGCCCACTGTAATCCTAAGTCATAGGCTCAAGTGATCATCCTGCCTCTGTCTCCTGAGCAGCTAGGACAGACATATGCTACAATGCCCAGTTAATTTTTGTTTTTAAATTTTTTTTTGTAGAGATGGGGGTCTCACTATGTTGCCCAGGCTGGTCTTGAACGCTTGGCCTTAAACAATCCTCCCATCTCGGCCTCCCAAAGTGCTGGGATTACAGATGTGTGCCACCCTGCCTAACCTGAGAGTCTTTTAATGTCTAGTTTTGTGGTAAACATTAATACTGTTTACCAAAATCGTATTTTCCTCTGCTTCTGGGAAAATGGAAAGATTGCATTTTCCCCTTGAGGTTGGGCATGATTTCCTTTGGCCAATGAAATGTAAGCTGAAATAATTTGTTGGGTTCAGAGAGAAGCATTTAATCGCCAGTGCTCAACAACCCAACTTCCTCTTCCTGTGTCATGTGATCATGGGAATGCAAATTGTAGAGATACCATAGAATCAAAGCAGCCTAGAATGCAGGGCCAACACATGTAAGATGGGTTCCCTACAGAGCCACCCGGACCCACAGTAGGCTTTGCATGAACAAAACATAAATTTTGCCGGGCGCTGTGGCTTATGCCTGTAATCCCAGCACTTTGGGAGGCTGAGGTGGGTGGATCACGAAGTCAGGAGATCAAGACCATCCTGGCCAACATGGTCTCTAATAAAAATACAAAAATTAGCTGGGCATGGTGGCATGTGCCTGTAATCCCAGCTACTCGGGAGGCTGAGGCAGAAGAATTGCTTGAACCCGGGAGGCGGAGGTTGCAGTGAGCTGAGATCGCGCCACTGCACTCCAACCTGGCGACAGAGTAAGACTCCGTTTCAAAAACAAACAAACAAACAAACAAAACATAAACCGTTGTGTTAACCCACTAAGAGCTGGGGATTGGTTCTTACTGGTGCACAACCTAGCCTATTTGGAATGATACACTCTTTATAATTCAAACCCTCGAGAACTACTGGTGTAGAAAGTATGGGACTTAAATCATTCTCTGTGTGAGGCATGTTAAAGAAGTTTTTTCCCCCCATTTTTACTGAGTTTGCTGTGAAGAGCTGAAATAGGAGACTATCAAACACATGGATCAAGTATTCCTGACTGTGGCCCTAGACTAGTTGCATCAAAACCACCTGAGGTGCATTATCCTACAAATGCAGATTCTGGGACCCAAACAATAGACCTTCTTAATCAAAATCTCTGGGACAGATCTTGGATTCTGCACTGTAAACAAGCTCCATAAATATTCTTATGTGTCCCCAAAACTGAAAACCACTATTATAGCCCAATAATTTCCAAACTGGCTTATTCATGTCTTGGGATATATGAAAGAATCAGTGGAATATGCAAAAGTATCAGAAATGTTATTAATAAAACATATAGATTATAAGTTTTATTTAAAAAGTAGTAAGAAAAAATATTTACTAATATTTAAACATGGATTATCACTTGGGCCTGTATTCATAGCATATTCATTCAATATTTATTGAGAGCCTACTATGGCCAGTCACTGTTCTAAGTGCTGGAGATACAAAAGTGAGCAGGACAAAGTCATAGAGTTTACATTCTGGTAGGCAAGACAGACAAAAATGAATAAACAGTAAATATATAAGATGACATAAGGTGATAAATGCTATGTAGGGTAAGAAGGATACAGAATATGGAGAGTGAGGGGAGAATTGCTGTTTTTATAGGGTTGTCAGAAAAGATTTTGGAGAAAACCTTCCCTTGGGCTAGGGACCTGAAGGTGAGGGAGCAAGCTATGCAGCTCTCTAGGGGTGATGTATCACGGTCAGAGGAGATAGCAAGGGCAACAGCTCTGAGATAGAGTGTATGTGGTACATTCTTGGTCAAGGGGGCCAATGTGACTGGAAGGGAATAAGTAACAGGGGGAATAGGAAGAGATCAGGTCAGAGAATTGGAGGAGTGGGTGACAGATCTTGTAGGAACCTGTTGGCTACTGTAAAGATTGGCTTATCCTCTGAATGAATCATAAAGCCCTTGGAAGGTGTAAACCCTCCAGCGTGTAGAGGTTGAGCAGATGATGCAGAACTATTAAAGGAGACTGAGAATATGTGGTCAGTGAAGCAAAAGGCAAATAAACGGCAGATGGCACAAAAACAATAAAAAAGGAGTGAGTTTCATTTAGTTCTGCTCTGGTCTTGGTTATTTCCTTTCTTCTGCTGGGTTTGGGTATGGTTTGTTCTTGTTTCTCTAGTTCCTTGAGGTGCGATCTTAGAGTGTCAGTTTGTGCTCTTTCAGTGTTTTTGATGTAGGCATTTAGGACTATGAACTTTCCTCTCAGCACTGCCTTTGCTGTATCCCAGAGGTTTTGGTAGGTTGTGTCATTATTGCCATTCAGTTCAAAGAAATTTTAAATTTCCAACTTGATTTTGTTTTTCACCCAATGAAACTGAAAAAAAAATTAAAGACAAATGAAACAAGAAGATGGTTCTTTGAAAAGATAAATAAAATTGACAGACCATTGGCAAGATTAACCAAGAAAAGAAGAGAAAAAAATCCAAATAAGCTCAATAAGAAACGAAACAGGAGATACTACAACTGACACCACTGAAATACAAAAGATCATTCAAGCCTACTATGAACATCTTTACGCACATAAACTAGAAAACCTAGAAGAGATGGATACATTCCTGGAAAAATATAACCCTTCTAGCTTTGGAAGAATTAGATACCCTGAACAGACCAATAACAATTAGCCATATTGAAATGGTAATTAAAAAATTACCAATAAAAAAAAAGTCCGGGACCAGACAGATTCACAGCAGAATTCTACCAGACATTCAAAGAGGAATTGGTACCTATCCTTTTGACACTATTCCACAAGACAGAGAAAGAAGGACCCCCCCCAATTAATTTGATGAAGCCGGCATCATCCTTATACCAAAACCAGGAAAGAACATAACCAAAAAAGAAAACTACAGATCGATATCTTTGATGAACATGGAAGCTAAAATCCTTCACAAAATACTAGCTAACCAAATCCAACAACATAACAAAGATAATTTACCATGATCAAGTAGGCTTCATACCAGGGATGCAGGGGTGATTTAACATACACAAGTCAATAAATGTGATATACAACATAAACAGAATTAAAAACAAAAATCACATGATCATCTCAGTAGATGCAGAAAAGGCATTTGACAAAATCTAGCATCGCTTTATGATTAAAACTCTCAGCGAAATTGGTATACAAGGGGCATACCTTAATGTAATAAAAGCTATCTATGACAAATCCACAGCCAACATAGTAATGAATGGGGAAAGTTGAAAGCATTCCCTCTGAGAACTGGAACAAGACAAGGATGCCCACTCTCACCATTCCTTTTCAGCGTAGTACTGGAAGTCCTAGCCAGAGCAATCAGACAAGAGAAAGAATTTATTTCTTTTTCTTTATGGGCATCCAAATCAGTAAAGAGGAAGTCAAATTGTCACTTTTTGCTGACATAATGATTATTTACCTTGAAAACCCTAAAGACTCCTCCAGAAAGCTCTAGAACTGATACAAGAATTTAGCAAAGTTTCTGGATACATGATTAATGTACACAAATCAGTAGCTCTTCTATACACCAACAGCTACCAAGCAGAGAATCAAATCAAGAACTCAGCCCCTTTTACAATAGCTGCAATCAATCAATCAATCAATCAATAAAATACTTAGGAATATATCTAACCAAGGATTTGAAAAACTTCTACAGGGAAAACTACAAAACACTGCTGAAGGAAATCATAGACAACAAAAACAAATGGAAACACATCCCATGCTCATGGATGGGTAGAATTGATATTGTGAAAATGACCATACCGCCAAAAGCAATCTACAAATTCAGTGCAATCCAAATACCAAAATACCGCTATCATTCTTCACAGAATTAGAAAAAAACAATTCTAAAATTCATATGGAACCAAAAAAAGAGCCCACATAGCCAAAGCAAGACTAAGCAAAAAGAGCAAATCTGGAGGCATCACACTACCTGATTTCAAACTATAATATAAGGCCATAGTCACCAAAACAGTGTGGTACTGGTATAAAAATAGGCATATAGACCAATGGAACAGAATAAGAACCAGGAAATAACCCAAATACTTACAGCCAACTGACCTTTGACAAAGCAAGCAAAAACATAAAGTGGGGAAAGGACACCATTTTCAACAAATGGTACTGGGATAATTGGCTAGCCACATGCAGGAGAATGAAAGTGGATTCTCATCTCTCACCTTACATAAAAATCAACTCAAGATGGATTAAGAACTTAAACCTAAGACCTGAAAGTATAAAAATTCTAGAAGATAACATTGGAAAAACCTTTCTAGACATAGGCTTAGGCATGGATTTCATGACCAAGAACCCAAAAGCAAATGCAATAAAAACAAAGACACATAGCTGGAACTTAATTAAACTAAAGAGTCTTTGCACAGGAAAAGGAACAGTCAGCAGAGTAAACAGATAACCCATAGGGTGTGAGAAAATCTTCACAATCTTTACATCTGAAAAAGGACTAATATCCATAATCTACAACAAACTCATACAAATCAGTAAGAAAAAACAATCCCATCAAAAAATGGGCCAAGGACATGAATAGACAATTTTCAGAAGAAGATATACAAATGGCCAACAAACATGAAAAAATGCTCAACATCACTAATGATCAGGGAAATGCAAATCAAAACCACAATGTGATACCACCTTACTCCTGCAAGAATGGCCATAATAAATCAAAAAACAGTAGATGTTGGTGTGGATGTGGTGATCAGGGAACACTTCTACACTGCCGGTGGGAATGTAGAGTAGTACAGCCACTATGGAAAACAGTGTGGAGATTCCTTAAAGGACTAAAAGTAGAACCACCATTGGATTCAGCAATCCCACTACTGGGTATCTACCCAGAGGAAAATAAGTTATTATTCTGAAAAGATACCTGCACATGCATGTTTATGGCAGCACAATTTACAATTGCAAAATCATGGAACCAACCCAAATGCCCACCAATCAATGAGTGGATAAAGAAACTGTGACATATATACGACGGAACACTACTCAGCCATAAAGACGAATGAATTAACAGCATTTGCAGTGACCTGGATGAGATTGGAGACTATTTTTCCAAGTGAAGTAACTCAGGAATGGAAAACCAAACATCGTATGTTCTCATTGGTATGTGGAAGCTAAGTTATGAGGATGCAAAGATGTAAGAATAATACAACGGACTTTGGAGACTTGGAGGGTAGAGTGGGAGCGGGGCAAGGGATAAAAGACTACAAATATGGTGTAGTGTATACTGCTCAGGTGATGGGTGCACCAAAATCTCACAAATCACTTCTAAAGAACTTACTCATGCAACTAAATACCACCAGTACCCCAATACCTTATGGAAAAATAAAATATAAATTAAAAGAAGTGATGAACAACTGTGTTGAATACTTCCCCATTGTGACTTTGACAAATGTAATTTTAGTGGAATGGGGAAAACCAAGCCTAATTACATTCAAGAGAGAATAGAAAGAGGGAAATAAGCATAGCAAATTTTTGAGAGTTTAGATGTGAAGGGGCACAGTTTAGAGAAATGGGGCGATAGCTGGAGGAGGGTATGGGGTTAAAGGAGAGTTTTTCTTTTAAGATAGAGGATCATATACATGAGCTTGATTAAGGAACTTTATGTGATCTAGTTTTAGCTAAATTAATCCTCATAAACTGATAAGTGATTTAAAGAGATTCTTGTTGATAGATGAATCCTAGATTAAAAACAGTGCCAAAATACAACACCAGTGAAAACCAAAAAATGTCAGTCTACACTTCTGGCATCAGTAGAAGCTGTTCATTAGCCATATTATGAGAAGAAAAACAATGAAAAGCTAATCAGATATGACAAGAAGTCAGCTCTTTCTCTCCATCAGCAGTACTAAAAAGATTACTTGAAATACAGACTTACATCTAATACATTAATGATGAACCCCCACTATGTATTCACTGTGCATGTTGCTCTTTCTCAAGTATCTTTCGTCAGGCCTCTGAGCCCAAGCTAAGCCATCATATCCCCTGTGACCTGCACGTATACATCCAGATGGCCTGAAGTAACTGAAGAACCACAAAAGATGACATTCGACCATTGTGATCTGTTCCTGCCCCACCCTAACTGATCAATTGACCTTATGACAATACACCCTCTCCACCCTTGCGATAAAGTACTTTGCGATATTCCCTCGCCCTTAAGAAAGTACTTTTAATATTCTCCCCACCCTCGAGAATGTACTTTGTGAGATCCACCCCTTGCCCACAAATTGTTCCTAACTCCACTGCCTATTCCAAACTTATAAGAACTAATGATAATCTTACCACCCTTTGCTGACTCTGTTTTCAGACTCAGCCCACCTGCACCCAGGTGATTAAAAAGCTTTATTGCTCACACAAAGCCTGTTTGGTGGTCTCTTCACATAGACACGCGTGACATCTTTCCCAGTCAATATGCTATTAATATCAAGTGAAAAAATTTAAAAATAATGAAGTGTGATTAATGGCATTATTCCATGAAATAGTAGTAGTCAAAATTGTTATTAAAATATTATTTTTGTGTTGAAAATTTTGTTTTAAGGTACATTTCTTTGTACAGCACTTATTATGTATACACAAATACATTCATATATATTAGGAGCACATATTCAGAAATTTATTTATTTATATTTTTGCTCCCCACCCACCGTTTTTTGCTTTCCACTCCCCCCACAACATTTTTTAAACAATTATTTATCAGCCTGGTCATCTACAAAACATGATTCCATCTCCTCTAGCTGCTGTTGCTTCTCTGTGTATATGGGTGATATGGTTAGGCTTTGTGTCCCCACCCATATCTCATCTTGAATTATAATCCCCATAATTCTGTGTCAAGGGAGAGACCAAGTGGAGGTAATTAAATCATGGGGGCAGTTTCACCTATGCTGTTCTCATAATAGCAAGTGAGTTCTTACAAGACCTGATGGTTTCATAAGGGGTTCTTCCTCCTTCACTCAATACTTCTTCTTGCCACTTTGTGAGAAGGTGCCTTGCTTCCTCTTCATCTTCCATCATGATTGTAAGTTTCCTGAGGCCTCCCCAGCCATGCTGAACTGTGAGTCAATTAAACCTCTTTCCTTTATAAATTACCTAGTCTTGGGCAGTTCTTTATAGCAGTATAAAAATGGACTAATACAATGGGCTTTTAAAAAATTCTTTTTTAAACAAAACAAAACAAAGTCTAGCTCTGTGAGCGAGTGCAGTGATGCAATCTCAGCTCACTGCAACTTGCGTCTCCAGGGTTCAAGCAATTCTTCTGCCTCAACCTCCTGTGTAGCTGGGATTACAAGTGCCTGCCACTATGCCCGGTTAATTTTTGTGTTTTTAGTAGAGATACTGTTTCACAATAATGGCCAGGCTGGTCTTGAACTCCTGACTTCCAGCAATCCACTGACTTCAGCCTCCCAAAATGCTGGGATTACAGGTATGAGCCACCACATTCAGCCTAAAAATTATTTCTTTGGTATTTGCAGTGACATAGCAATTATTTTTATGTAAACTTTATCTTTTTTTTCCTCTAGGCAGGAGACCAGTGAAACAATTTTAGATGGTCGTTCATTAGAAAACAAACAAGAAATAAAACAACCTCATTTTCTAGACCTTATCAACCCTGTATATAGCTATATACCTTATCCTCAAGTTTCTTCATTTACCTCTTTTGTTTGTCTTTTCCATATTTAATCTATAAACAAAGAAAAAAAGATGATCAGTTATGATTAAAGCAAGGAAAAGTCCACCCCTTTCCCTTTTTTCTGGGTACTATTGGAATGTTCCTCTTCTATTGCTAATTAGCTGTGTGATCTTAGATAAGTGACTTTATCCTTTTGATCCTGTTCCTCTTCTATAAAATGTGGAAAATAAAAATAATGTTCACACAAAGATATTGTGAGGATTATATGAAAAATACACGGGAAACTCAAATAAACATTTAAGATCCTATATAAATGTGAATATGATGATGATTTTGGTAGGTTGCCTACAGCCCCCTCCTTGTTCTATCCTCATTTCATCTTAGTTCTTTACTGTATGGTTTACTGGGCACAGGGTGTATTTCCCTGTTCTTTGAAAGATACTTGGAAAGTACTTGTACAACTGGGTTTGTCCTTGTGTTTCTCTGAATAGCTAGGAGAAAAGCATGACCAGGCTAGCACAGGCATAAAAAGAAGAACCAGCCCTGCTGAGCCCAATATAGGCCAGCTGACTCCCCACTGACCTACAGGCTTGTATACCTAATAAAGTTGTATAACACTAAGATTATGTAGTGCTTTTATTATTATGGCATTAACCAACTGGTACAATGACGATTTCCCTGGAAAACACTGAGAAAAAAATTGGAAAACTTTCAAAAACAGTCAACAATGTAACTACTGTCTTTCCTCCAGAAGTGAATAAGCAACTTGGATCCCAAGAGTTAACAACCATATCAGAAACCTTTCCATTGAAAGAGTTTTAGGTCCCCTATGGCCTTATTTATCCCGATTATGGTCTTTACTAGCAATTTTTCCTCCACTTTTTTCTCTCCTTGGAGCTGCCCATTTTGCATTGTACCTGGGAGCAGCCCTGCTTTTGACATAAAGTGATGCCACAGATACCCCACAAACTCCTTAATCAGCAACCATTCTATTCAGATTAAAAAGTAGTTAGGGAGAGAATGTTTCTCTGGTAATACCTAACAATGAATTGTTCCAATTCACATAAGAAATTTGACAAGGTCTTTTGTTGTTTTTATTATTTTAAAGATAAATATTCATCTTTTTTCCAGAATCAGAATGTTGTTAGGAATTGTGGGAAGATGACTGTATACTGTGGTCAGGTAGGATGGATTCTTGCGTGCTAATTTTCAGTCTCTCTAAAAACATGGAAATATTGTTTTGGGGTCAACTCCATTATTTTTGTCTCAGAGATTAAAAAGAAAATCACTTGTCCAGTTTTCTGGTCTTGTTTTTTTGTTTGTTTGTTTGTTTGTTTTTGTTTTTTTCATAATGAATGTAAGATAGCTAATAGATTTTTTTGAATAGGAAACATAGAGAATTGTTCGAAGAGGTTCAAAAATGTGCCTGTAAAAATTACATTTCCTTCCTTTCCTTATCCTCTCAATCCACTCAGGCCCCACTTCAGAGGTAACCACTTAACAGCTCTTTGTGAGTCTTTCCAGAGATCATAAATGTATACATGAGCCTATGTTACTCTTCAATCTGTGCCCCAACATCAGTGCATTTGTAACTAGTGGCCCTATAATCAGCCCCCAAAGGGCAGTTAGATAGTTTCTCATGTTTTACTATTATAAATAATGCTATGATTAATCTCCTTATATAATACACATCATTTCTTACATATGCTAAGTATATCTGCCAGATACTTCTCTGGAAGTGATATTGCTGAATCAAAGGAATGAGTACTTTTAATATCCTGAAAGATATTGACGAATTTTGCTCTATAGAGGTTGTTTTAAATTGCATTCCCATCATAAATATATGAGAATATCTGGTTTCCATACCCTTGACTACAGAGTATATATTATTAAACTTTTTAATCTTTGCCAATTTGATATGTAAAAATGTTACCAGAGCACACTTTTACTTGCCTTTTTTTCCTATGAGTGAAGTTAAGCATCTTCAGTATGCTCAAATTTTAAGAAAGATTTTTTCTTCCTTCTTTACATCCTAACCATATCTTTCAGTGATATAGATTTTTTCTTGTTTTTTTTGTAGTAACTCTTTATATATTAAAGAAACTAGCAATTTATCTGGAATACGAATTGCAAAAATTGTTTGTGTACTGACAAATGGCAAGTTTAGTGTATTTGTCCCACAACACAGACACTTTTAAAACAGCCCCATACAAGAAAATTATTTTTAGTAAAAATCATGAAATGAAAGGAATAATGAATTATGAAGAAAATGCAAACAGTGAATATTTTAAAATGGAAATTCAGATATATAATCAATTCTGTAAAAAATTTAAAAAGTAAATTTAAAATACATATTACAGTATGAACAGCATCCAACAAGGCAAAATTCATATTTGACATTTAATACAAAATAGTAGGCATCCGAGAAGTCATAAAATATGACCCACGATGAGGAGAAAAAACAGGCAATTGAAACTTACCCAGAATTCTAAAACAGATGTTAGCATTAGCAGGCAGGGAGATTTAAAAAGTTATTATAACTGTATTCCACATGTTCAAAAATAGAGACACGGATGATATGAAAAAGATCTAAATTGAACTTCTAGGGATAAAAACTACAATACACTTGATGGAACCAAAACCAAATCAGATATGCAGAAGAAAAGACTGGGAAACTTAAAGACACATCAATGGAAACTATCTACAATATAATTTTAAAAAATAAAAAAATTAAAGAATAGAGTGTAAATAAACTGTGGGGCAACTTCAAGCAGCCTAGTACATCCATAATTGGAGCCTCCAAAAAAGAGGACAAAATGAAGGAACAAAAAACATATTTGAAGAAATAACGGCTGAAATGTATCCAAATTTGAGAACAAATGGGGAATGAACCCCAAGCAGGAGAACCATGAAGGAAACTCCACCAAACCATGTCACACTCAAATTACTTGGAAACCAGTAACTAAGAGAAAATCTTCAAAAGAGTCAAAGAAAAAAGACACACTATGTACAGAGAAACGAAGATAAGTATGACATTTCTCATCAATAATGCAAATGCGAAGACAACGCAGCAACATTTTTAAAGTACTGAAAGAGAAAATTCGCAATCTATAATTCTATACCCAGCAAAAATATCATTCAAAAATTTAGGCAAAAGAACAACCTTTTAAGACACACAAAAACTGAAGGAATTAGTCAGCAGCATACCTGCACTACAAGAAAAAGCAGAAGGAAAATTATCACAGAGGGAAATCTGGATCTACACAAATAAATTAAGAATACTGGAAATCTTTGGGAGTTTTTGATTTGGTAGGAAGATAGTCTTTATCTCTGTTTTGTAATTTTTCTTGTGGTATCTTTGACTTTGCTATTATGGTAATTTATTGGCCTCACAGAATCCATAGGAAGTGTTCCCTCCTCTTTACCTTTTGAAAGTGTTTGAGAAAAATCAGTGTTAATTCTCTTTATATGTTTGGTAGAATTCACTAGTAAAGCCATCTGGTTACCGATATTTCTTTTTTGGGAAATTTTTAAATTACTGATTTAATACCTTTACTTGCTATAGGTCTGTTCAGATTTTCTATTTCTTCTTGAATTAGTTTTGGTGATTTGTGTGTTTCTAGGAATTTATTAATTTATCTAGGTTATCTAATTTGCTGCCATATAATTGCTCATAGCATTCTCTTATCATTCTTTTTATTTCTGCAAGATCAGTAGTAATATCTCCAATTTCACTTCTGATTTTAGTTATTTGTATCTTCTCTCTTTTTTCTTTCTCAGTTTAGCTAAAATCTGACAATTTTGTGGCTATGTCCAAAGAACCAACTTGTGATTTCATTGATTCTATTGTCTTACTATATAATTTTTTTTTGTCTCTACTCTAATCTTTATTATTTTATTTATTCTACCTTTGGGTTTAGTTTGTTCTTCCTTTTTCTAAAGAAGATGTGCTTCTTAGGTTGTAAAGTTAGGTTATCAATTTGAGATCTTTACTCTTTTTTAAAACATTTAAATTCAGGGTTTGTTTTATAGGTAAACTTGTGCAGGTTTGTTATATAGGTAAGCCTGTGTCATGGGGGTCTGTTGTACAGATTATTTTATCACCCAGGTATTAAGCCTAGTACTTATTAGTTGTTTTTCCTGATGCTCTTCCTTCTCCCAGCCTCCATCTTCTAATAGGCCCAGTGTGTCTTATAGGCCCCTCTATGTGTCCATGTGTTCTCATAATTTAGCTTCCACTTATAAATGAGAACATGTGGTATTTGGTTTTCTGTTTCTGCATTTGTTTCCTGAGGAAATGGGCTCAGGCTCCATCCATATTCTTGCAAAAGATATGATCTTGTTCTCTTTTATGGCTAAATAGTATTCCATGGTGTATATGTACCACATTTTCTTTATCCAGTCTACCACTGATGGGCATTTAAGGTGATTCCATGTCTTTGCTGTCGTGAATAGTGCTGCAATCAACATATGTGTGCATGTATTTTTAAGATAGAACAATTTATATTCCTTTAGGTATATACCCAATAATGGGATTGCTGGGTTGAATGGAATTTCTCTTTTTAGGTCTTTGTGGAGTTGCCACACTGTGTTCCACAATGGTTGAGCTAATTTACACTACCACTAAATGTGCATAAGCATTCCTTTTTCTCCACAACCTCACCAGCATGTTATTTTTTTGGACTTTTTAATAGTGCCATTCTGACTGCTGTGAGATGGTATTTCATTGTGGTTTTAATCTGCATTTCTCCAATGATCACTGATGTTGGGCTTTTTTTCATATGATTGTTGCTGCATATAAGTCTTCTTTTGAAAAGTGTCTGTTCATGTCCTTTGCCCACTTTTTAATGGGGTTGATTTTTCTTGTAAATTTGTTTAAGTTCCTTTTAGACACTAGATGTTAGACCTTTGTCAGATGCATAGTTTGCAAACATTTTCTCCCATTCTGTAGTGTGTCTGTTCACTCTGTTGATAATTTCTTTTGCTGTGCAGAAGCTCTTTAGTTTAATTAGATCCCATTTGTCAATTTTTGCTTTGCTGTGATTGCTTTTGGTGTCTTTGTCATGAAATCTTTGCTCATTCCTATGTCCAGAATAATATTGCCTAGGTTGTCTTCCAGGGTTTTAATAGTTTTGGGTTTTACATTTAATTCTTTAATCTATCTTGAGTTAATTTTTGTATATGGTCTAAGGAAGGGGTCCAGTTTCAATTTTCTGCCTATGGCTAGCCAGTTATCCCAGCACCATTTATTGAATAGGGAGTCCTTTCCCCATTGCTTCTTTTTGTCAGATTTGTAGAAGATCAGATAGTTCTAAGTGTGCAGCCTTATTTCTGGGTCCTCTATTCTTTTTTAATGTAGGTATTTATTGCTATACATTTATCTTTGATAACTGCTTTTGCTGCCTGTCATATGTTTTGGTATGTTGTGTTTTGTTTTCATTTATCTCTAAGTATTCACAATTTCCCTTGTGATTTCTTCTTTGACCATTGGTTGCTTAAGAATGTGTTGTTTAATTTCCACGTATTTGTAAATTTTCTAATTTTCTTTCTGTTATTGGTTTCCAGCCTTATTCCACTGTGGTTAGAGAAGCTACCCTGTATAATTTCAACATTTAAAAAATTTATTGAGACTCATTTTGTGACAAGTCTTATATGGTCTATCTTAGAAACTGTTCCACGTGCACTTGAGAAAAATGTATATTCTGCTATTATTGAGTGCAGAGTTCTATATATGTCTAGTTATTAGGTCTACTGGGCTTATAGTGCTGTTCAAGTTCTCTATTCCTTATTGACCTTCTATTCATTATAGAAAGTGGAGTATTGAAGCTTCCGACTATTATTATATAATTGTCTATTTCTGGTCAGGCACAGTGACTCACGCCTGTAATCCCAGCACTTTGGGAGGCCAAGGGTGGATCACCTGAGGTCAGGAGTTCAAGACCACCCTGGGCAACATGGTGAAACCCCGTCTCTACTAAAAATACAAAAATTAGCCAGGTGTGGTGGTGCACGCCTGTAATCTCAACTATTTGGGAGGTGAGGCATAAGAATCACTTGAACCAGTTGCAGTGAGCTGAGATCATGCCACTGCATTCCAGCCTGGATGACTACATCTCAAAAACAAAAACAAAAACAAAGCACGAAAACAAGAATTGTCTATTTCTCTCTTTTATTCTGTCACTTTTCATTCATATCTTTTGGGGCTCTATTGTTTAGTGTATAATATTCATAATTGTTATATATTCCAGAAGAATTGACCCTTTCATTAATATATCATGTAATTTATCTCTTGTAACAGTTTTTTACTTAAGGTCTATTTTGTCTGGTATTAGTATAGACACTTTAGCTCTTTTTTGGCTGTTATTTATATCTTTTCCATCCTTTATTTCTTTGGACCTAAAGGGAGCCTCTTTAGACAGCATATAGTTGGATAATAATTTTTTAAAAATTGATTTTGCCAATCTCTGCCTTTTGATATTAGAATTTAATCCACTTCCATTAAAGTAATTGTTGATAAGAAAGGACTTACTCTTCTATTTGCTATTTGTTTATTGTATGTCTTATACTTTTTTTGTTTCTCATTTTCTCCATTACTGCCCTTTTTGTGTTTAGTTGATTTTTTCATAGTCAATTACTTTGGTTCCCTTTTTATTTCCTTCTGTATATATTTTTTAGATACTTTCTTTTTGGCTACTATGGAGATTACAATTAATAGTGATTACATTTATAGTAATCTAGTTTGAATTGATAATAACTTGGTTTTGAGAGCATACAAAACTCTGTTCCTATACTGCTCCATCCGCTCCTTTATCTTGTTATTGTCATATGTTACATCTTTATATATTGTGCACAGTTAACACAGAATTATAATCGTTTTATATAGTTGTCTTTTAACTCATGTGGGAAAGGAAAAGAAGGAATACAAACCAAAATAATATAATACTGGCTTGTATATTTACCTTTGTAGTTACCTTTCCTGGAGTTCTTTATTTCTCATATTACTTCAAGTAACTGCCAAATGTCCTTTCACTTCAGTATGTAGGGTTCTCTGACTTGTACTGTATTTCTTTATTTTAACTTAATTTTATTTTAGAGACGATCTCACTCTGTTGCCTAGGTTTGAATGGAGTGGTGTAGTCAGAACTCACTGCAGCTTTGAACTCCTGAGCTCAAGTGATTCTCTCACCTCAGCCTCCCAAGTAGCTGAGACTACAGATACATGCCACCACACCTTGCTAACTTTATTTTTTATAGAGATGGGCTCTTGCTGTGTTTTCCAGGCTAGTCTTGAACTCCTGGGCTTAAGCAGTGCTCCTGCCTCATTCCCCTAAAGTGCTGGGATTATAGGCAATGAGCCACCACATCCAGCCACTTGTAGTGCATTTCTTGTAGGACAGGTCTATTAGTAACTAACTCCCTCAGCCTCTATTTATCTGTGAATTTCTTCATTTCTCCTTCATTTGTGAAGCATAGTTCTGCCAGATACAGAATTCTTGGTTGACAGTTTTTTTACTTTCAACAAATAAAATTTTCATCTGGCCTCCATGGTTTCTGATGAGAAAGCTGCTGCTAATCTTATGGAATCTCATGACTATGTTGTTTTCAAGACTTTCTTCATCCTTGGTTTTGACAATTTGATTATAATGTATCTTGGTTTGGATCTTTTTGTGTTTATCCTTCTTGGATTGCATTGAGCTTTTTGAATGTGGACAGCCATGCATTTGATCAAATGTGGAAAGTTTTCAGCCATATATTCTCTCTTACTTTCTTATTTCTCCTTCTGGGATTCCCATTATATATATATTTTGGTATGCTAGATGGTGTCGCACAAGTCTCATAGGCTCTGTTCATTCTTTGTCATCCTTTTTTCTTTCTGCTCCTCATACTGGATAATTAATTAAATGGAGTGATCATCAAGTTTATTGACTATTTCTTCTGCCTGCTCAAATCTTCTACTGAAACCTATTAGAAAATTTTTCATGTTTGTTATTGTGCTTTTCAACTCCAGAAATTTTGTCTAGTTTCTTTTTAAAATTTCTATTTGTTGGCCAGTCACAGTGGCTCATGTCTGTAATCCCAGCACTTTGGGAGGGTGAAGTGGGTGGATCACTTGAGGTCAGGAGTTCAAAACCAGATGGCCAACATGGTGAAACCCCATCTCTACTAAAAATACAAAAATTAGCTGGGCGTGGTAGTGGGCACCTGTAATTCCAGCTATTCAGGGGGCTGAGGCACGAGAATTACTTGAACCTGGGAGGCAGAGGTTGCAGTGAGCCAAGATTGTGCCACTGCACTCCAGCTTGGGTGACAGAGCAAGACTCTGTCTCCAAAAAAATTCCATTTATTAATATTCTATATTTGTTTATACATTATTATCAGGGTTTCTTGTAGCTCTGAGCACATTTAAGACCGTTGAAAAGTGTGACATTGGCAAGATGGTGGAACAAAATGTCCCAGCACTTGTCTTCCCACAGAAACACCAAATGTAACAACCATCTATGAATAAAAATACCTTTATGAGAGCTCCAGGATCAAGGTGAGAGGTTATAGCATGCAAGTAGAAAAAAGATATGAGAAAATATTGAAAGAGTAAGAAAACAAGTTTCACTTTATAGAGTCACCCTTTACCCTACACAGCAACACAAAGAAAGAGATTCCTTTGGATCATGAGCTCTCTTGTGGGGGAAAAACAGAGCAACCCTGCCCTTGGACACTGGCATCAAGACTGTCCACCCACGCAGTGACAGTGGCACCAGGCCCACTGGTAGACCCAGGCACCAGGCTCACCCACACATGGTCTCAAGCAACAGGCTGTTTACATGGGCCCCACCAGCTGGCCCACCCAGAATCTCTGGCTAACTGATTTGTGAAAAGCTTTTTCTGCAAAAGTCAGTCTGTAAAGACTGAAAGAGGTGGCTGCTTCTTCAAATATCCAGACACTAATACAAGCTACAAGGATTATGAAGAAAAAAGACACCATCCAAGGAGCAAATAAAGCTCCAATAAGTGATTCAAAAGAATTGGAGACCTACAAATTGCCTGACAAATAATTCAAAGTAACATCTTAAAGAAGCTCAAAGAGCTATAAAAGAACACAGATAAACAACTACACAAAATTAGGGGAAAATAATTCATGAGCAAAATGAGATATTCAACAAACAGAAACCATAAAAAAGAACCAAGGAGAAATTTTGGAGGTGAAAAGAATACAATAATGGAACTGAAAAATTCAATAGAGAGCTCGAACACCATACTTAGTCAAACAGAAGAGAGAATCAGTGAACTCAAAGATAGGTTATTTGAAATTATATGGTCAGAGGAACAAAAATGAAAAAAAGAATTAAAAAGTATAAAGAAAGACTACAGGACTCATGGGATACCATCAAGCAAACCAATGTATGCATTATGTTATTTACAGAAGAAGAAAAGAAAGGGAAAAGGAAAGAAAGCTTATTTAAATTAATAATGCCTGAAAACATCTCAAATCTAGGGAAGGAAATGGACATCTGGATTCATGAGCCCCAAAAGGATCACGAAGATATCTAACCTAAAAAGGTCTAGACTGAGACACGTTATAATCAAATTGTCAAATGTCAAAGACAAAAAGACAATTTTGAAAGAGAAAAGCAACTTGTCATACACACACAAAAAAACAAAAAACCCTATAAAACTATCAGTGGATTTATTCTTCAAATTTCTTCTTCTTCAGAAACTTTGCAGGCCAGGAAAGAGTGGGATGATATATTCAAAGTGTTGAAAGGAAGAAATAACCCCCAAACCACTGCCAACCAAGAATATTACACCCAGAAAAGCTACCCTCTAAAAATGAAAGAGAGATAAAGACTTTCCCCAATAAACCAAAACAGGAAATACATCACCTGCCTTTTAGAAATGATAAAAGGTTTTATTCAAGTAGAAATGAAAAGACAATAAACAGCAACATTAAAGCTGCAGGATACAAAATTAACATACAAAAATCATGGTGTTTCTATACACCAATAATGAACTGTCCTAGAAAGAAATTAAGAAAACCATCTCAGGCCAGGTACAGCAGCTCATGCCTATATCCCAATGCTTTGAGAGGCCCCACGGTGGGAAGATCCTTTGAGGCCAGGAGTTCGAGACCAGCCTGGGCAACATAGCAAGGTCCCATTGCTACAAAAAATAAAATTAGTTGGCATGGTAGTGCGCTCCTTTGGTCACAGTTACTTGGGAGGCTGGGGTAGGAGGGTCGCTTGAGCACAAGAAGCCAAGCCTGCAGTGGGCTATAATTTGCCATTGCATTCCCACCTGGGCAACAGTGCAAAACCCTGTCTTTAACAAAACAAAACAATCTAATTTTCTAATTTACAATAGCAGTTAAAAGAATAAAGTACTTAGAAATAAATTTAACCAACGAGGTGAAAAACTGGTACCCTGAAGACTGTGTAACACTGATGAAAGAAATTAAAGTAGACACAAATGGCAAGACAACTCACATTCCTTCACTGAAAGAATTAATATTGTTAAAATGTTTATGCTATCACAAATAATCTACAGATTCAATACAATCTCTACCAAAATTGCAAAGGCATTTTTTTTACAGAAATAGAAAAAATAATTCTAAAATTTATATGGAATTTCAAAAGACACTGAATAGCCAAAACAACTTTTTGAGCAAGAAGAACAAAGCCAGAGGCATCACACTTCCTGACTTTAAAAAATATCACAAAGCTGCAGTAATCAAAACAATATGGTACTCTCATAAAAACAGACATATAGATTCATGGAACCAAGTAGAAAGTTCAGAGATAAACCCATGCATAGATAGTCAACTGCTCTTCAACAAGGAAGCCAACAATGTACAATGGGTGAAGGACAGTCTTTTCAATAAATGGTAATGGGAAAACTGGAAATCCACATGCAAAAAATGAAATTGGACCCCTATATTATCCCATACACAAAAATCAACTCAAAATGGACTAAAGACTTACACATACACCTGAAATCATAAAACTTTTAGAATAAAACATAAAGGATAAGCTTCTTGACATTAATCTTGGCAATAATTTCTTGACTATGACGACAAAAGCACAGGCAACAAATGCAAAAATAGACAAGTGGGACTACATCAAGCTAAAAACCTTCTGTACAGCAAAGGTTACATTTAACAAAATGAAAAGACAACATATAGAATGGAAGAAAATATTTGCAAACTATACATCTGGTAAGAGGTTAATATCTATCTAAAATACATAGGGAATTCCTACAACAAAAAACCAAATAGTCTACTTTAAAAAGTGGACAAAGGAGCTGAATAGACATTTCTTCAAATAAGATATGTAAATGGTCAACAGGTACTTCAAAAGGTGTTTAATATCACTAACCCCATTAGGGAAATGAAAATCAAAATCACACACCAGTTAGGATGGTTATTGTCAAAATAGCTAAAGGTAACAAATGTAGCTGAGGATATGGAGAAAGGGAAATTCTTCTACAGTTGTGGAAGAATTGATAAAGAAAATATGGTATATACATGCAATGAAACATTATTTCGCCTTAAAAAAGAAGGAAACCCTGTCATTTGTGACAATATGGATGAACCTAGAGGACATTAATCTAAGTGAAACAAGGCAGGGACAGGAGGATAGATACCACATAATACCACTTACATCAGGAATCTAAGATAGTCAAACTCATGGAACCAGAGAGTGGGATGGTGGTTGCCAAGGACTGGGTGAGGGGGAAACAGGGAAGTACTAGTCAAAGGTATAAATTTTCAGTTATGCAAGATGTATAATTCTTAGAGATCTACACTACAGAATAGTGCCTATTGTTCATAATACTGTATTGTATACTTAAAAATTTGCTAAGAGCATAATTTCTTTTATGTTAAGAGTTGTTATATGTACACCCAAAATAATAAGTAAAGAGGGTGACAGGAAACTTTTGGAAGTGGTGAATATGTTTATGGCATATGTTGTGATATTTTCACAGACATATATTAATCTCCAAACTCAAACTCATCAAGTTATGTACACTAAATATGTATAGTTTATTATATGTCAGTCATAACTCAATAAAGCGTTTTTCTTTTTTTAAAGACCATTAAGTCTTTGTTTAGTGAGTCCAAAGTTTGTGCTTCTTCTGGAACAGATTATATTCATTTCTTCTGTAAATGGGCCATACTTTCTCGTATTTTGCATGCGTCATAATTTTTAGTTGGAAACTGGACATTTTGACTCTTATAGTAACTCTTGAAATCAGACTCTTCCTTCTACTTGGGGTTTGTTTTGGTTGCTTGGTGTTTGTTTGATTACTTCTAAACTATTTTTGGTAAGTCTATTCTTTATCACATGTGGTCTTTAAAGTCTGTTCCTTTGACTTATATTCGGTTAGTATTTAGACAGAGATTTCCTTCAATGCAAGAGGAGAGAGAGAGACAGAGAGAGAGAAGAAAAAAAAAACCCAGAAAAACAAATCAAAATCTCAAAATCTCTCCCAGTCTTTGCAGATTGTTTCTGTCCTGGGCACTTATCCAGGCCATGTACAACTCTACATTAGCTTTCACTTCATACTTGGACTGAACCTAGACATCCACCAGAGGTGCAGGCTCAGAGTCTTCTGAGGTTTTTCTGAGCGTGCATCCTGCCCTGAGCATGTATGTGGCTTCCTAAACTCTCCCAATTACACACAGGCACTTTTGAATGCCCTAATTTTCCATAAGATCTTAGCTTTTCCCCATGCTTTGGTGCTGTCTTGTGTACCTCCACTGTAATCCTTTGCCCCAGACAGCTGAGATTGCTCATTAATCTTACAGTGCCTGTCCTTTGCAATACTAATGCTTTTCTGCTCTGAGTTCTGAGTTAGATGAAACCAAGACAAGTGCCTGGGGTCTGTCCTTCAGGTAGGCTTTAGGATAGAAAAGACAAACACATTATTTTTGAATAAGGTCTTCTGTGTTCTTTCTAGTGCTAGGGAACAGGGTCCCTCCCTGAGTGAGAAACATAGATAGCTACCCTTCAAGACCACTGCCAAATCAGGGAGTGTACGGGGTAAGGACACAAAGGACACATGCACAAAATGCCACAAAGCTTTCCTACCATTTTTAGTTGCCTGTTCCTTCATTCAACATTTGCTTGGGTGCTATAAACCTTTGACTGTTTTCCACAGTTCTAAATAAAGTTGGTTCTGACAGCTTCTCTTTGGTTTTTGTGGAAGTGGATTTTTGGTTTTTGGTTTTGGTGGATCTGCCTACCTTGCCATTTCCACTGCCATCACTTGCACTGTATACCCTCCTGTGTGCCCCCTTTGTTTCCAGGATGTTGTCATTCTGCTTAACATTACCCCAGTTCTTTCTCTCTAAAATGCCACCCGTATATGCCTGAGTTTTTAACAAAATTTTAGGGTAAAATAAAATTTAGGGTATCAGTTGGTGATTATGTCACAGGACAATTACAGTAAGTAATCACATTGACTGAAACATTTGGCTTCTGTTTTTTTTTTTGTTTGTTTTTTGTTTTGACAGGATCTTGCTGTGTCACCCAGGCTGGAATATGGTGGCATGATCATAGCTCCCTGCAGCCTCAAACTCCTGGGCTCAAGCAATCCTCTTGCCTCAGCCTCCCAAAGTACTGGGATTACATGTGTGAACCCCCTCACCCAGCCAGTTTCCTTGTTGTTGAACATCCTTTGGTTATTCCTACCATCATAAGGCCCTATTCCTACCACCAGCAGCCACTCCCACTGTGCTACGGGTTTCTTTTTCATCTTTTCTGAATCCTCTAGTTTCCTCGTCTGAGGTTCAGTAAAACTGCTTTTCTTCTTTCACTATTCAGAGCAACTTAATTCTATCTCACTGCCATCTATCCCAGTCATTGACATCATCCACCTTAGCATCAGTCCATCAAGATGTTCTGATTAAAAAATAATAATAATAAGGAAGGGGATACTTTTTATCCCTTAGGCAGAAACTTACCCTCAGCTCTTAAAAATGTATCCCAGCTGCACATACTTCATTTCATTTTGAAAACTTAGATTTTTAAAACTATATGAACACTAATTATATTGTCTTTAAGAGTAACAACTTAAAAATGGTTACTTCTTAGCAAGTAGAATTTAAAAATTCCACTTTCTTTCATAAACAAATATTTTAAGAAGTTCTGAAATTTTCATGAACTTGAGATTAACCCTTCTTAAATGCTGTTTCTTAAAGCACTGAAGGCAACTTTGTTTTTGGAAGACTGTTCAATAAAAGAAAGAGGCTATTTTCAGGAATAGAAAAGGGAGCTGAAATATTTCTTATTTTCAAAAAAGTAATTTTTCTAATTATAAAGTAATACACCTTTGTTTTAAATAAAAAAAGAATAAAAAAAGTTTGAATTCTAAAATTCAGAAATGTATAAAACAGAAAATAGAATCACCAGTAATCTTATTAGCCAATGATAGCAACTATTAACTATTTAATACATATACTATAAGATCTTTTAGTCATATATATAAGTAGGTATAAGTATGCATTTATATATGTATGCATATAAACACACACACACATACGTGTGTTTTCTTCAATAAAAATAAAATTGTAGTAAGGACTTTTTATTTAGATAAATTGTCATTTCAATGGCTACATAATAGTTCAATTTTGAATATACAATAATTTAACCAGTGTCTTATTAATAAGCATTTAGTTATTTCCATTTATTCTCTATTATAAACATTGCAATGATGATAGCAACTATTTTAGAAGTTACAAGAATCTTAGGCCGGGCGCGGTGGCTCAAGCCTGTAATCCCAGCACTTTGGGAGGCCGAGACGGGCGGATCACGAGGTCAGGAGATCGAGACCATCCTGGCGAACACGGTGAAACCCCGTCTCTACTAAAAAATACAAAAAACTAGCCGGGCGAGGTGGCGGGCGCCTGTAGTCCCAGCTACTCGGAAGGCTGAGGCAGGAGAATGGCGTAAACCCGGGAGGCGGAGCTTGCAGTGAGCCGAGATCGCGCCACTGCACTCCAGCCTGGGCGACAGAGCCAGACTCCATCTCAAAAAAAAAAAAAACAAGAATCTTAAAATGTGTTTTCTTAAGTAGTTTTCTTTAAATATTTTCTTCTACAAGCTGGCATTAAGACAAGATAGTTTTGGATTGCCACCAAAGTTGGCAATCATCAGTAAGTATCTAAAATGTTGTAAACATTTTTCACCTTAACACTCTAACTTCACACTCTAACTTCAATACAACATGTCATTTCAGTTTCGAGTTCCTTTGTAGCCCACAAACCCTTCATTCTGATCAAATGAATTCATTTATTTGGAGGGGCCTGGTGCGTTGCTGCCTTCCTATGGTAGCACTTGCTGCTTTTCCTGGCTAAAAAAGCTGGAAATCACTCCTTTTTCTCACCACTGATCACATGTAATACAGAATTAAAGGTTCAGCTCAAATCCTACTTGATCCATAATCTCTTCATGACCTCTCAGCATGAAGTGATTTGTCCTCTCATCAAAGTCCTTTACCACATATTTGTAACACTTTTGACAACTAAACGTATACTGTCTTGTAACTTGTACTTTTGTGTTTTCAGATGTTTCAAATTTGCTTATTATTTCCCCTTTCTATAACTATAGAGTGTACTAAAAGGTTATTGAAGGAAGAGATCAGTCTCACTGTCTTTCTAGTACTGTACCTTACACACAGGAGGAACTTGGTAAATATTTTTTATTTACTACAATTACAATAAATCACAGCCTTGTATTAGTAAAACTCTTGTTCAGTGCAATGCCTCTGCATATATAAGCACATAAAAAGAGGTATTTTTTAAAAAAACTATTTTATCAAGATATTAACATAAAACATTTGTTGCTGACTATCGAGTGGTATGGTTGGTAACTGAACTATGTAATATTTAAGTCAAAATTATAAATTTAAGATTATTTTCTATATTTTTACAACCTTTAAACTATCAATTAAAATTGTTTGCATAAAGATTGAATTGCTTACCTTGCAAAAACTTAAGTGGAAGCACAGAAATAACAGAAAAACATGAAGAAGCTTCATGTTGGAGGTGTTCGGGGTCTTTGTCTCTGCTGAGAACTCTTTTCCACCCCAGGTATTCTTTTGAAATTTAATTTTTAACCTCTGAAAAAATATTTCAAAAAACAAGCCTCCTAAAGAACTCTGTACTTTTGAACTCCAAAAGAATTTGGCTGAAATCCAGAGAGATTTACCGTAACTGAAACCAAAAAATGGCCTTCCCAGTAAAGAGCAGAGGGAGGTGACCAATAGGAACTTGTTTCCACTAGAAGAGACTGATTTCCTCCCACCCTGTTAATGAGCAATGACTCAATTCTCTATTCCAGGGAAGACAGAAATTATATTGGAAGCAATATATATATATTTTTTGTAAAATAAAAATAAAATTCTTTAAACTTAAGGTTGAAGACTAGGAGACAGTAAGAATAAAAGCAGATCATAGCAAAGGCTGCAAAATACATTTAAAACTCTAGAAACCAGCTTCTTTACCATGTATTTGTTGTGCTGTGATCAAATTTTATTTTTGGAGTATAAGAAATTTCAAAAACAGGTATTCTTGTGCCAGTACCAACTATCATGCAGGATTTATCTATTTATGAAATAAATCTGTGATAGCAGAAATGATGACACAATTTGGTTCACCAGAAGCAGACTTGAGACAGTGAGCATGGGGTACAAGTGTTTCTTAGGGATCGATACCCGTACAAGCAAGGGAGGGGAAGCAGGGGTGAGCAGAGGGAGAAGTTGAACTGGACTGAGTGTGACCTGTCACAGGACCCCTGATTTCAGTATAAATGTCTGCGCCATTATATTCTGCCTTGCTCGGTCCCCTACTATATATTGCCCAAGAAGGGCATATACTTAGGTGAGATAGTTTTCTGTAGCTAAGGCAGACATGGAAGGATCTGACAGTTATGTGCTATCAGGAGGAGGTATCTTCTGACTACATTCTTTACAGCCAGGTAGCAAGACCTTCCTTGACAGGGGTTCTGGGAAACTCATCTCTGTGTCTTTCAGAGTACACACTTGCACCTTTTAGATCTATGTTCCATATATACTCTAGGAGTGGCTCCTTAAAAATTTCAGTGGGCCTCTATTCTTGAGAGAAAACTTAGAAGAGGAAGTGAATGGGAAAAACTACAGCTCCCACCCTTGCAGTTGATCTTGGGGCTGTAGCTGATACTCACCCTTGGCCCCCTTCCTATACATTTGAGATTCCCTTTACCCTGACCTCCCACCTTTGCTGGTCTCAGTGACTTACTGGATGACATGACCCACAATCTCCTTCACAAGCGGTCTAAGCCCCTGGTTACCTTTTGTTTCTCAGGCAAAAGTTGCCATTTGTATCCCTACTGTCACAAGAGCAGGCTGGACATGGTGGCTCACTCCTATAATCCCAGCACTTTGGGAGGCCAAGGTAGGAGGATTGCTTGAGGCCAGGAGTTTGAGATGAGCCTGGGCAACACAGGGAGAGGTTGAGGCTGCAGTTAGCCATAATTGCACCACTGTACTCCAGCATGAGTGACAAAGAGAGAGCCTCTCTTAAAAAAGAAACAACAACAACAACAACAACAACAAAGAGGTACCCCAGTAGGTTATGTGGGTTCTACACATCTTCCTCCCTGCCCACGTTATAGTAATAGCAGCCCTACCTCCTCGGAATGATCATGGTCAATTACCCTTGTGGATTATGACTCTTTCTTTCTTGTTGGTCCCTAGATACAAAGAGCTCAGTGTACACCAGGCAACAGCTCTAGTTTATAATTCCATGGGACTCTTGCTTGCCCCTGGTGCAAGTATAGTCCTTTGGAGACAAAGACAATGAACCCTGCAGAGTCTACAATTGTGGAGACAAGATGCACAAAGTTCCCAATTGGTTAATGGGGGTGATGGTAAGTGTGGTCATTCTTGCCTTTATTCCTTGGTTCCCAGGCCCATGTATTCTTCCTATTGGGAATACAATGCTATATGAAAGTCTTTGATTGAATGTATATACTGCTTCCTGGAGGATAGCACCCCATTCTCACAAAGTTTTGCATTTAACTGGCACCTCAGCTGTGCCCTCAGCAGCCCATTCCAACATTCTGTAAGTCCACCAGCTTCTGAGTGGTGTGGTATGTGATATGACCAGGGGATTGCATGATCACAGGCCCACTCCTGGGCCTGCTTTGCTGTAAAGTGGGTAGCCTTGTCTGGCAGGATGTGATCTTTGGTAGATAATTAAGCACTCTATAATTCTCTGGATTATGGTGCTAACGGAGGCCCTGCAGGCAAGAAAGGCACACTCATACCTCAAATATATGTCTATTCCTGTAAGAATAGACCACTGACCCTTCAAAAAGTGAAAGAATCAGATGTAGTTAACTTGCTACTAAGTGACTAGTTGGTCTCCTTGATGAATTGTGCCATCTTGTGGGGACAGTATTAGTGTCAGCTGCTGTCAGGTTGGGCATTTGTTAATGATGTGAGCTAGATAAGCCTTGGGGTCCATACTATTGGTGTCATGGGTAGCCTCTATCTCTGCTACCATGGGCACTTCATTCTTGTGCCCATTGTGCCAGCACTGGGGTGGCTGATGACTGAGACTCAGTCATTTTGGCTCAATAATTTTGTTGGGCCAAATTGGCTGAGCCATTTTGTTGGTTATTTAGTGCCTTTTCTCGGTAGATGCTTTCTGGTAGGCATGAACATGTGATACAAAGATTTTTATACTTCATGCCCACTCCTGTATGTACATGCATCCATTCTAGATTCCCTTCACTCTGACCTCCCACCTTTGCTGATGTCAGTGATGTACCTGATGACATGACCCACAGTCTCTTTCAGGAGTGGTCTGAACCCTTGGTTACCATTCACTTCTCAGGGTAAAGTTACTGTTTGTATCCCAGAACTTTTTGCTCTTGATCTTTGAATATTTTTCATTTCAGGAACAAAAGATGATCAGGAAATCAGTATTGCCTGTGATTCTACATAAAGTCTAGCCTCAGGCCACCTCCCTTTCCACACCAAGTGGATGACCAGGTGTACCACCTGCAGCTCTGCCCTTTGGGAGGACTTTCTCTCACCACTGTCTTTCAAAACCACTCCAAAGTGTGGCTGTAATGCAGCCTCTGTCTATTTTCAACTTGTACCTATATACCAAGCCAACCCATCTGTAAACAAAATGTGACCTTTTCTCTCCTCCTTCAGCTGGTCATACCAGATTCCCCAGGAAGCTATAGGTGTGAGATGAGGAAGCGGCATGAGTGCAACTGTTTGGATGCTGGGAACAGGGGCAGTCTGGCCTACCTGCTACCTGTTTATGCACCTTGCTCATACCTCTGGTCCTGTTTGTGTTTGGCTCTGGATATCACACTTCTATCTTACAATACATTTTTGCTAGGCCTGCTTTGTGGGTCCATTTAGATCCAGAGAATAATAGGCAGTTCTGGCCGTATGGTGATGTAGTGTCCTATGATTCATTATTCTGCATTTACCAGGAACCAGTAATATACAAATCGGTTTTCAAAAGACATACAATTCTCTGCTGCAGATGGCATGGCCTTGCTCCAGAACCCTGAGATCCTATATTGTGGTTCTCCCACACGATCTTCCTCAAACACCTCACAGCATTTATCCCCCATCACTGAGACTTCTGATGCTATACAGTCTGCTGGACCACTGCAGAAGCCTTTTCTGCTTTGGCAGCTGGAGCAGTATTTCCTAGTGCAGAATATTCGCTCCCAGCATCCAAAAAGTCTCATCAGGTTTTGTGCTTCCTTCTTTGTTAAAGAAAGTACAAGATACAAAAATTTGTCTTTTACATTAGAGAGGATGTTCCAGCAGGTTCCTGAACACTGGTTTCCTAAAAATTTTACTGATGTGCCAGGCTTTATTTCCTACTCTCTGGAGCACATGTGTCTTACCAAAGTATTTATCATGCTACTTCCTCATCTCCTCTGATCAAAGTAATGCTATCAATGGAAAAACAACCATGGTGACTTATGGAAAATCCAGATGATCCAGATCTCTGACTATTATATTATGTCAGAAGGTGGAAGATAAGGCCTGGGGAAAACTTTAAGTGTATATGTTGCCTGTTCCATGTGAATGAGGACTGTTTCTGATCCTTTCTGATTAAAATGCCCCCTCTCTCTTGCTCCTACTCCAGCCACGTAATATATGTGCTTTCCATTTGCCTTCTGCCATGATTGTAAGTTTCCTGAGGCCTCCCCAGAACCTGAGCAGATGCCAGCATCATGCTTTCTATACAGCCTGTGGAACCATGAACCAATTAAACCTCTTTTCTTTATAAATTATCTAGTCTCAGGTATTTCTTTATAGCAGTGCAAGAATGGACTAATACAGCAGTTAACAAAAAGAAAATGTAAAGTGCTCATGAGGACTGAAATTTTATTCAGTTTAAGTCTCTTTCCTCCTATGATCTCAATGAAAATAAATATAAAAATAAAAGTAATTCCACTGCACCACTGAAAAATGAAGAAGGATTCATTAATAGGACATAAACAGTGAGGAATTACTAGAATACATATAGTAGACAGGAAAAGATTAACTGCAAAACTTAAATGAGCTTAAGAAGTGTCAAATTCATATAGGTGACAACAAGGTATCCAAAATACAAAAGACCACAGAATAAACAGAAACAGTAGAATCTGAGAGAAGTGATGGACTAAGTAATTAATAAATAAAGGGAAGAACATCTGAGCCAGTGGCCCACACGGGGGCAACTTGAGAATTTACTCCAGGCTAAAGCCTACAGTAAGGCTCTCTGTAGCACATGTTCTAACCCAGAACCCCTTGAGTGGACACTGAGGCAGAAGCAGAGAAGCATTCTAGACGACACCAGCCTCCATCAAGTTGAGGGAGACTCTGCACTTAAGAGGCAAGCCATAGGCAAACCCCTGAGGCCTCGTATCCCACCCTTCTCCTGCAGTCATTGAAGGCAGACTTCTATAATCAGAATCTACAAAAACAGAAGTACAGCACAATAAAAAGAAAAAGACCAACCTCACTTATGAATATAGACGCAAAAATTCTAAACAAAATATTAGCAAACTAAGTAGTATTCAATAGTCTTACCGTTAATAATACTTACTCAACAACATATATATAGATAGATAGATAGATAGATAGATAGATAGATAGATAGATAGATAGATACACACATATGGAGGTTAAGGCAAACAAGTAATTATGCCAATGTCATAAGAATTTCAGGGTAAGACAAACACAAGTTCAAATTCAAAGAAATGGAAACCCTGTAGACTTAACTTTGAATTGGAAATGTCACTATGATCCCCAGTTTTTTTTCTTTCTAAAAATAATTACCTCTTAGTTGTCCATTGTGTCCATTGATAGGGCCTAGAAGTCCTAACAATCCAGAAGCAATGAGCACTTCTTAGTGGCAAGATTGTCTTCTCTACATACCATTTTCCATTTTAAAAAACAAGG
Organism: Macaca nemestrina; assembly: GCF_043159975.1. Lineage (NCBI taxonomy): Eukaryota > Metazoa > Chordata > Mammalia > Primates > Cercopithecidae > Macaca > Macaca nemestrina. The sequence continues at coordinate 79,318,257 of NC_092127.1, read as the reverse complement.
CTCTTTGGAGAAAGTGCGATTCCACATCTGGGGCATAAAATGTAAAAGAAATATTTTGTACCGGAAAGCAAGGAAGCCATCGCAGGCTAGTTGGTGGTTCTGAAAGACTTGAAGGGGCTCTCACAAGCCAAAGATTAAATATTTTAAGCATTGCAAAGAACAATGATAGCAAAAAATTGAAATAAAAAAGGAAATTTCTTTATTTCAGTTAATAATTGCAAAAGAAATGATAGAATTATCATATTACTATTTTGCACTACCTTATGAGCCAATGGACCTAGTGATGATCACCAACAGCTGCTAAAACCATTAGGTGAAAAGCTGGCAGGGAACTCTAAGAGGTGGATGAGGCTGATAACACTGATCCCGCTGACTGATATCATCCCCAAAGAGAGACAACCAGACATTATGTGCCTCTTCATGGGACAGCAGGAAGTATTCTTGCAGAAGAGAGAAACAAAAAACAAAAAAAAAGAACCTGAACACAATCAAGTCTGTAGATCTCACTATCAATTAACTACCAGTTTATGTGAAATACAGAGGATAGAAAAACAATTTATACCACCACAAGGATGTAATCAGTGAGAAAGTGGGAAATTCTACATGACAAAAGACTCAGTTTTTTCAACAAATAAATGCCATGGGGTGGGGGTGGGGGGGGAACAGGGAGAGGAAACTGACATAGAATAAAAGAAAATTAAGAGACATATCAATAAAATACAATGGATGGCCCTTGTTTGGATCTTCATTTGATTGATCCAACTATTAAAATATATTTTGAAATAACTTGGGAAAATTCCACATGGACTGGATATTCGCTAATACTAAGAAAATATTATTTTTGTTAATGGTTTTGTGCTTATGTTTTTAAAAAAGTCCTCTGCTGGAGATTTATGAACAGAATGTTTACTATAAAACACTCTAGCTATAATAATTTTAATAACAACAGTGAGGAAACGGAGGAAAACATTTGCAAAAGGCTGATTGAAGGTGAGTGTTGTATAGAGAAAGGTTCATTATATTGTTCTATCAACTTTTGTTTATGTTTGAAATTTTCATAATAAAAAACAAATAAAAGAGAAAGTCATGAGTTCACATTAATATTTACAATTAATGGCACCTTGACTAAGTACTTTTTTTTTTTTTTTTTTGAGACGAAGTCTTGCTCTGTCACCAGGCTGGAGTGCAGTGGCATGATTTTGGTTCACTGTAACCTCCGCCTCCCAGGTTCAAATGATTCTCCTGCCTCAGCCTCCCGAGTAGCTGGGACTACAGGTGCATGCCAACATGGCCAGCTAATTTTTGTTTTTAATAGAGACGAGGTTTCATCATGTTTGCCAGGATGGTCTCGATCTCTTGACCTCGTGATCCACCCACCTTGGCCTCCCAAAGTGCTGGGATTATAGGTGTGAGCCACAGCGCCCAGTCTTTCTTTCTTTCTTCTTCTTTTTTTTTTAGGTGGAGTTTCGCTGTGTTGCTGGAGTACAGCGGCGCGATCTTGGCTGATGCTGACTACAACCTCAGCCTCCTAGGTTCAAGTGATTCTCCTGCTTTGGCCTCCCCAGTAGCTGGGATTACAGGCCCATGCCACCAAGCCCAGCCAATTTTGGTATTTTTAGTAGAGACGGGGTTTCACCATGTTGGCCAGGCTAGTCTCGAACTCCTTACCTAAAGTGATCTGCCCCCCTCAGCCTCCCAAAGTGCTGGGATTACATGCCTAGCTTCGGCTAAGTACTTTTACAATTTTGTTCTAATATAAAAATTTTCAGCCCTATTCCTAGCCAGCAGCCCTCTTCGCTGCCATTAGCAATACAGTCTCCCAACTTACAATGGTTACACTGAATAATTTGTCTACTTTACAATGGTGTGAAAGCAATAAGCATTCAGCAAAACCTGTACTTCAAATTTTAAACTTTGATCTTCTCCCTGGCTAGTGATACGCATGCAATATTCTCTTATGATGCTGGGCAGCGGCAACAAATGAGACTTTCCAGTGTGCTGTGCTGCCAGATAGTTTTGCCCAACTGTAAGCTAATGTAAGTGTTCCAAGCACCTTCAAGGTAGACTAGGCTAGGCTATGATGTTCAGTAGGTTACATGTATTAAATGTATTTTCTACTCAGATATGTTCAACTCATGATGGGTTTATTGGGATATAACCCCATCCTAAGTTGAGGAACATCTGTATCTCCTTACTGGGTATTTTAATTAGATGGCCTAACCTTTCACTAAAACAACTGGATGGACACCTTCTTAGATCTTGAATACCACAACTAGACTGTACATATATACTTTCTTCCCTCCATCTCTTTTATATTTTCTTTGTCTTTTTGACCATCATTCTATGATCATTTGTTAATAAGTAGGTTTTCAAGGCATGAGCAGAAATTCAAAGCATAGAGGAATTCGGTTCCATTTAACAAATATTTATTGGGCATCAATTTTATTCCAGGCACTATACTAAGTACTTAGGATACCAAAACAAAGAAGATGTAGTTCTCACTCTTCAGGAGCTTATAGTCTAGTGTGAGTTTCTGCAGATGTTATCAGGAGTCTAGGAGCGGTGACTAGGGATTCCAGAAGAGATTGGAATTTTTTTTTTTTTTGCATTCTTTTGAACTTCTTTCTCCATGTAATGCCAACACTTGTAGTGATGACTAGTGATCAAATAACTCTATTAGGAATTTTGCTAGAGGTCATTCACAAACATAACAGTGCTCCACACAACTATGTTCATTTCACTGAGCCCATTCTCAGCTTTTGATGGAAGGCAAGGGGTACTGTTGATGACTGGTGGGTGCTGAATTAAGAAGGAGGGACAATAGGTTGAGGGAGAGGGAGAGACAATAGGTTGACAACATCAGCCTATTCTTCCTGATTTACATTTCCTGATCTTCCCTGGCCTCCCCTTATTCACAGTCAACTGACAGCTAATGAACTCTCCTGACGTAATAGATAATCAAAGATAATATTTTAAGGAAGGAATTTTAATGCCCCATAACTCAAATGCCTCCCTGTTGCTTTGCTAATGTTGTAAACATTGCAAAACATGGTGTCACGCACGTCCATGTGAAGAGAGTCCACCAACAGGCTTTGTGTGAGCAACAAGGTTGTTTATTTCACGTGGGTGCAAGTGGGCTGAGTCCGAAAAGACAGTCAGCAAAGGAAGGTAGGGGTGGGACAGTTTTATAGGACTGGGGTAAGCAGTGGAAAGTTACAGTTAAAGGTGGCTATCTATTCTCAGCAGAGGAGGGGGTCACAAGGTACATGGTGGGGAGATCATAAGACTCATGGTCCAGAAAAGAATGTCACGAGGTCGATCAATCGATCGGGTGGGGCAGGGCAGGAACAGGTCATAATGGAATGTCTAAAGGTTGGTCAATCAGTTAAGACAGGAGCAGGCTGTTTCACTTCCTTTGTAGTTTTTAGTTGCCTCAGGCCATCTGGATGTATGCATGCAGGCTTGGCTCAGAGGCCTGACACATGGAGCTTGTAGGTTAAAAGTGAATTGCATTTGAAGATATAATTTTAAAAAAAAATTTCCTTGTTTAGTTTGCTTATTTTATACTTTATTAGCATCTGTGTTTTACAAACATGACTTATAGTCCAATGTGGTGATTTTTGAAGATGAACTGTGAGATGGAAGAGAATTCTAAATCTTAATAATTCTGATAAAGTTAGTAATGAAGAATCACAACTTACAAATGAAGCAATGGCTCCAGCAAAATTGAAAAGACACTTAACTGCAAACCATAGTAAAAGAGCAGATAATTTTATATGACCTTTGGAAACCCAGAGTAAAGAATGTATTTTTTTTAAGTGACCTTCAGTAAAAAGGTCCAGAAAGCAAGTTATTTAGCAGAAGAACTTTTTGACCCGAAAAGGAAAAAGCCCCACAATTGATGGGACCTCATAATTTCAGTATGTATAATTACAGAGAGTAAGACGCCAGCATATGATGTAATGACAAACTAAAACGGTTTCACTTTCAAAGTTTGATAAACTGATGTGATTGATGACATGTCACATAATGCTGCATAGCATCAAAAGAACCTAACAATTTCTCATCCAGGTTGATGAATCAACAGATTTCAACAACAAATGTCATAGAGTAGCATTTGTAAGATTTATAAATTATGGCAAAATTCAAGAAAATTTTTCTTATATGAAACACTGCTGCAAAGAAGCAAAGGTAAAGATATATTTATTGTCTTGTCTTCATATTGGAAACAGAAGGTACATTTTGGAAGAACTGTGTCAGTATCTACTTACGGTACCCTATCAAGGACTGGTTCCTTCAGAGATTTCAATTCTCATTAAAATCCTGACATATTCACAACTCACTGCTTTCTTCCCAGAGAGTGCTGGTGTCAGAAAGTTTTGGAGCAAAAATGAAAAAAGTTCTAGATGATGCTATGAAGATGACTTATCAAACGCAGGGCAATTCACTTCTAAAATTTTTTTTTAAACTATGTGAAAACCCGGACAAGGCCCATATAAATCTCCTTCCACATGCATAAATCTTATGGCTTAGCAGATCGTTTTGGGGGAAGCCAGCTGGCATGTCATGTCAGTACTCAAGCACCCTGTAAAGAGGTCCGTATGGCAAGGAACTGGGGCCTGGCAACAGGCAGCATCAGCTTGCTAGGCATGTCAGTGAGCTCCCTCAGAAAAGGATCCTCTAGCCCTACTCAAGTCTTCAGTGGACTGCAGCCCCAGGTGATATCTTGATTGCAACCTTATGAGAGACCCTGGGTCAAAATCATCCAGCTAAGCTGCTCCTTAATTTCTGACCTACAGAAATTATGCAAAATAATGTTTATTGACACTATGGACTGGAGTGAGAGAAACTAATACAGATTCTGCTCCTTAACAGGACGCTTGACCTAGAAAGTGAATCATAGAAATACATTCAAGAAAACAGTAGCCCAGATTTTACCAAATTCTTTGAAGATGAAGAATGGCTGCAGAAACTAGCATTTTTTTTTTTTTTTGCATTTATATAAAAAAATGCCCAATGCTAGGTAATTTATAAAGAAAGAGATTTAATTGGCTTATGGTTCTGGAGGCTTTACAGGAAGCAAGGTGCTGGCATCAGTTTCTGGTGAGGTCTCTAGAAGTTAACAATCATGGCGAAAGGTGATGGGGAGCCAACATGTCACATGGCAAGAGTGGGAGCAAGAGAGAGATGGAGGAAGTCACAGACTCTTAAAACAACCACATCTCAAGTGAACTGAGTGAAAACTCACTTATCACCAAAGGGATGTTGCTAAGCCACTCATAAGAATTCTGCCCCCATGATCCAATCACCTCCCACCAGGTCCCATCTACAACACTGGGAATAAAATTTCAGCATGAGATTTGGAAGGAACAAACATCCAAACCATATCACCTACTTAACAGACATTTTCATCACATGAACTAGTTGAACAAGGATCTTCAGGCCCTGGAGAAAATCATTTTACTTCGAGTGACGAGATTTTTGGGTTTAAATAAAAATTGAATATTTGGAAAAGTTGTATTGCAAAAAGGGATCTTGAAATGTTTCCACTGCTGCTTGGACTTTAGAGTAAGGAAGTCTCAAGTCTTACTGAAAACCACCAGGGGGAATTGCAGAACAAAACTGAACAGTATTCTCCTTCCCCTTGAACACAACTGTATGACTAGATGAGGAACCCTTTCCTTGAATCTTCTCAGCCTGAGCACCTGACTTTGAGAAAAGAGGAAGAACTTTGTGAATGTATGACTGTAGATATAAGATGAAATTTACTTATTTGTGTTTCTTCTTCTTCTTTTGATACAGATTCTCGCTCTGTTGCCCAGGCTGGAATGCAGTGGCGCGATCTTGGCTCACTGCAACCTCTGCCTTCCAGGTTCAAATGATTCTCCTGCCTCAGCCTCCCAAGCAGCTAGGATTACAGACGCCCACCATCACGCCCGGCTACGTTTTGTATTTTTAGTAGAGACAAGGTTTCACCATGTTGGCCAGGCTGGTCTTGAACTCCTGACCTCAGGTGATCCGCCTGCCTTGGCCTCCCAAAATGCTGGGATTATAGGCGTGAGCCACGGCGCCTGGCCTGATTTATGCTTCTACAAGTTTTGGATTTCTGAGAAAGAAGAGCAGCTTGACATGTTTAGGACAGTAATAAACATTTTGACATACTTTTAAACTTCTTGTTCAAGCAAGCTTTTTCTAAGTTTTAAGAGTAAAGACAGAAATCATCTCATTTCAGTTGAAAATGAAATCTGTATGTGACAATCTCAAGTTCAATTCAGAACTGAGCCAATACACAGCAAAAGACAAGCAAAGGTTTCACACTAAATAGGTAATTTTCATTTTTTGTTTCAAAAATAATACACTTACACGTATATAGGCCCATAAAAAGATCAACATCCGTTAAAATCAAATTGCAGCATTTACTAAACTAAAAGAAAAAGTAAAGTTTCTTCTCTCATTTATTTTGTTTGTTTTGAGACCAAGTCTTGCTCTGTCGTCTGGGCTGGAGTGCAGTGGCGTGATCTCGGCTCACTGTAACCTCCGCCCCCCGGGTTCAAGCGATTCTCTTGCCTCAGCCTCCCGAGTAGCTGCAATTACAGGCGTGCGCCACCTTGCCCGGCTAATTTTTGTATTTTTAGTAGATAAGGTGTTTCACCGTATTGGCCAGGCTGGTCTCGAACGCCTGACCTCAAGTGATCCATCCGCTTCGGCCTCCCAAAGTGCTGGGATTACAGGCGTGAGCCACCGCGCCCCGCCTACAAAGGTACTTTAAAATCCCATTTACAATAACCCTCTCAGTTAGATAGGTACCAAGTTCCACCCTCTTCTAAACACGATGTCAATATCAAGGTAAGGTCTCAGAGGGTTTGGTTGTAAAAGGCTCCAGCCAAATTTAATAAATGACAAATAAAGACTACCTTTATTTGTGAGAGAAGCTTTGGAGAATGTGGAGGAAGCAGATGTCAAATATAAGGGGCTTAAGGCGAGAAGAGGGAGAGGAGCCTCCAGCACAGTCCGCTTCACATCCTGTCGGTGCTCAAAACATACTTGAATGAATACCCGGTACAAAAGATGGTTTGCTTTTCTATAAGACAGCATAGTTTCTTTAAAATTACACAAACACATGCATTGCTTTTTTCCCTCTAATTAGTGAGACCATAGCACAAAAGAACAAGCACAGCTGAGCGCTGAGTGGTGCGAAAATCAAAAGGTCGGGAAGAAACAAGAAACTCAGACAAACGCTTCCGCCGGCTGTGACAGGTTCTGAGGCGACCAGATCCACTGGACATAGCGCGGCTCAGATATCTCAGAGACCTGGCCACACAGTTGCTGAAGTTAGCAACAAACTAGTGAGCGCTGTTGGGGGCCATTTAGTCTGAGAAGCAAACGCGCAAATGCGCCCAGCCAGTCGGCACGGACTTCAAGAACCAACCTTGTTTCTTGCAAGGTGCTGGCAGTTGTTCCGGCAGTCAGGGCGGGAACGAAACAGAAACCTACCCCGCCTCTGGAAGAGAAGGCGGATACCTAACGCCAGCTATCTCCAAGAGCAACATTGCCGCAGCACTTCCGGGACGTCGTGCTGCGAAGGACGCAGCTATTATACGTCACTTCCACGGCGCGGCGTTAGGCAAGTTGACTTCTCTGTTGTAAATTAGTGGTTAAGGTTAGATATTATTGCCACTTTTCCAAAGCTAAAGGCTGTTTTGGAACCAGTGTCGCTGGTTCCGCGCGTGACTGCCTTTTTTTTTGCAAACCAGTTATTCAAGTTTCTGGTCTAAAAAACTCTGTGGCTGTACGGTAGCCGAGGAGGTTCCAGCGCGGCGGAAGTACCCAGTGGGTGGGTGTGCGCGCAAGGCCAGGGTCAGAGGGGCACGTGGCGCCGGTGAGTGACCGTGGAAGCCGGAGGATTTGAAAATGGTGGACGCGGAACCCAGCTGCCGGAGGGAGGGAGGAAGGAAGGGGATGCAGTGCGAAGACCTTGCTGTCTGAAGGGGGAGGAGGTACTAATCCTGGGGCGGCAAGGCTGGTATGTTTGGTCGGTCGGCGCTCAGGAGACCATGAGGAAGTAAACTCTTCACCCATCAGGTTGGTGGTCACTGGCTGTCTGACCGTGGGTGAGGTGACAGGGCTGCTTTTGTCCCCTTTATGGTGTTCTCACCGCGGCTCCGAGGGGTTGGAGTGTACTCAGATGCTACAGTGATCAGAAGACACGGGTCGTTTTTTTTTTTTCACCAGGGAGGAGAGAGAATGTCTTTTCGAGGCGGAGGTCGTGGAGGCTTTAATCGAGGTGGTGGAGGTGGCGGCTTCAACCGAGGCGGCAGCAGCAACCACTTCCGAGGTGGAAGCGGCGGTGGAGGCGGCGGCAATTTCAGAGGCGGCGGCAGGGGAGGATTTGGACGAGGGGGTGGCCGCGGAGGCTTTAACAAAGGCCAAGACCAAGGACCTCCAGAACGTGTAGTGTGTATGCAGTCTTCAATATTTAGCCTATTTGAAGGAATAGGGGTGGGTTGTGGGTTTGTGTTATTAGTCCAGCAAGTTTGGGATACACAAGCCTGTGTGGAGAATGATGTAAACTGACATAATCGTACAGTAGCATGTAAGGGTGGGGTGGGGAGATCAAGAAAGCTGAGGGATACTTAAAATGCATCATGGAGGTGGAACTTCAGGGTTGACAGGAAGATATTAAATAGGTAATAGTGAGTACTTATCCCTAATTCCCCGATTTTACAGATGAGAAAACTATGATTTAGAGTTAAGTTTTTATAGCTGAAATATAAGTATAGCTGAAATACAGGCTGGGTGCCGTGGCTCACGCTTGTAATCCCAACACTTGGGAAGCTGAGACAGGAGGATCACTTGAATCCGGGAGTTAGACACCAGCCTGGACAATAAAGCAAGGACCCTGTCTGTACAGAAAAAGAAATACAAAGCCAAGTATTCTGACTCCAAAGCCCGTGCTTTCCATTACTACTTAAAAGTAGATAAGTGAGAAAACAATTTGCTTGAGAGGGAAACTGCCAAAGAGGAAGTCGAGAAAAAGACCCATTTAGGATAGTTTTATAGTAATTAATAATGAGATGGGAATGGAAGTCACAGAGAGTGAAACTTACTACATTAAAGAGGAGAGAGGGTGAAGAGTGTCTAAGAATGGTTGGATGAGTATGCAGGATGGTTTGAAAGGAGCAGTTTCTAGAATAAAAGGTCCCAGCCTGCAAGCTGTTGTACCAGTCCATACACGAGGCATTGAGAGCCTGATTCAGGATGGTGAGGAAAAAAAGGAAGGGTTAGATAGGAGAGAGATTTCAAAGGAAACAAAATCGGTAGAACTTAGCTAATGCTGATAATAAAGGGTTCCAGGTTTTGCGCTTGGGTGATAGGAATGAAGAGTTGGTTTTGCAGGAATGTGTTAATTATTTTAGTTTAGGGGGACAGTCTAGTTAGTTAGAACTAAAGGTAGTTATTTTGAGATTCCAAATGTCCTTGAAAACAATGAATCATTGTTAAAGAGGTGGTAGTGGGAATGGGAAAGTTCTGAGGCAAGAGAAAAAAAAAAAGAACAAAGGGTAATTCTTTTAGGGGTTGAAGAAAAGGGAGTGAAGAAAAGGAATAACCAAGAGAATGAAGCAGAGTTTTGAATCAGATAATAAATTTTAATAAGATAACTGTTACATGTGGAATGGTCTCAATGTGCCAGGCACTGTTTTAAGCACTTGACATTGGTTATTCCATTGAGTCCTTACATTACTGTATATTAGGTATAGCTGTACATTATATGTTACTAGTGTCTACTAAAGAGGAAACACTGAATTAGAGAAAGGGTGGGTAACTTCTCCTAGGTCACATAGCTAGTGTGTTGTGGAGTTGGTATACCAGCCCAGGAAGTCCACACTCTTAATGACTGTGGTCTTCTGCCTCAGAGGAGAGCAGGTATGGTGAAGTCCCAGGTAGCCAAGAAGAAAGCTTCCAGAAGAAGTTGGTCAGTATCGTTTGAAATAGTTCTGTGTTTTAATATTTTCTTGTCCTATTTCAGTATTAGGAGAGTTCCTGCATCCCTGTGAAGATGACATAGTTTGTAAATGTACCACAGATGAAAATAAGGTGCCTTATTTCAATGCTCCTGTTTACTTAGAAAACAAAGAACAAATTGGAAAAGTGGATGAAATATTTGGACAACTTAGAGATTTTGTATCCTTTTTCATTGGAAGACCTAATAATATTCAAAGGTTGCTATTTGTATTTTTGTGAGGAGGCGGTTAAGTGTAAATTAGACTTGTTGCTTCATTAAATTAGACAGGATTGCTACAGATTGGACCATGAAGGAGAATCAAGGGGAGAATGTATTCATCCATAGATATTAAAATGACAGACCCTAGAAAGGTGACTGTTTTTGGAAAATTCTAGAAATGATGGCCATTTGGATAAGTACTACAAGATTAAGATGGCTGATTTGGATGTAGTGGTGCCACTGGAAATGTAGAATTAGAAGCTGTTTGGTGCCCCCACTACCCTGGAAACTCCTTCCTTGCTTTCTCTCTTTCTCTTTCTCTTTTTTTCTTTCTCTGTCTTTCTCTTTCTCATTTTCTCTTTCCCTGTCTCTTTCTCTTTCTCTCTCTCTCTCTCTCTCTCGCTCTTTCCCTTCCTCCCTCCTTCTCTTTTTTTCTTTTTTCTTTTTTTTTTGACAGAGACTCTTTCTGTTGCCCAGGGTGGAGTGCAGTGGCATGATCTCAGCTCACTGCAACCTCCGCCTCTTGGGTTCAAGCAATTCTCATGCCTCAGCCTTTCAAGTAGCTGGGATTACAGGCGAGCGCCACCGTGCCTGGATGATTTTTGTGTTTTTAGTGGAGGTGGGGTTTCACCATGCTGGCCAGGCTGGTCTCAAACTCTTGTCCTCAAGTGATCCATCTGCCTTGGCCCCCTGAAGTGCTGGGTTTGCAGGTGTGAGCCACCACACCCAGCCCCTGGAAGTTCATTTCTTATCTTTCCTATATATGTCTATATATTCTAACTTTGTTTTTGAAATTATACATCAATTCAGAAGGTTTGATAGCGTCTTTCATCGTAATTGCTCATTTGTTCCTTAATAAAAATAATAGTATTTTTCAGTTAAATTGTCAGAAAACATGAAGGCTTCATCCTTTAAAAAACTACAGAAGGTGAGTCAAACTTATGATACTTGGGATCCTTGGTTTTATAAGGGAATGACCTATCTTAGGAAAGTCCTACTTGGAGCGCTTGAGATTTTCCCAACATATCACTAGTAAAGCTCTTAAACTGAAATGTTCTGTGCTATAAATATTGAACATACTAATCTTTGAAAGTGATTTATTTGATACAGCCTTTTAGAAAATAAAAATCACTACTTTTGCTTATATTACCAAAATCTGTAAACTGCTAGAGTAAGAGTTTTTTGTTGATGTAAAACTCTTACTGAAAAGCATTCATGACCAAACATTCTAGGCGGAATCTTAATTTATAAAACTTACGTTATTTGAGAGAAGGTAGGTACTAAGTGATTTCACAAGAACTTCAATAACATGATATATGCTGTGAAGGAAAAATACAGGTTGCCATGAGAAGCTTTGTAGTGCCACCAACTTTAGTCTGTAGTGTTTGCTGAAAAGGTGAGCTTGAAACTGAGGTCTGATTGTTGACCAAGAGCAGTTTCCACAACTGGTTGCATGTCAGAGTTATCTTGGGGAGCTTTTAAGAAGATGTACTTCCAGTTTCCACTTCTGGAAATTTGACCTAGGAGCTCCTAAGTAGGGCCCAGGAAAAGCTCTTGGATAATTTTTTTTTTTTTTTTTTTTTTTTTTTTTTTTTTTTTGAGATGGAGTCTCGCTCTGTCACCCAGGGGGGAGTGCGGTGGCGTGATCTCGGCCCACTGCAAGCTCCGCCTCCCGGATTCAAGCCATTCTTTGGCCTCAGCCTCCCGAGTAGCTAGGACTACAGGCGCCGGCCACCATGCCTAATTTTTTTTTTTTTTTTTTTTTTGAGACGGCGTCTCGCTGTGTCTCTGTCACCCATTCTGGAGTGTAGTGGTGCAATCTCAGCTCACTGCAAGCTCTGCCCTCTGGGTTCACACCATTCTCCTGCCTCAGCCTCCCGAGTAGCTGGGACTACAGGCGCCCGCCACCACGCCCAGCTAATTTTTTTGTATTTTTAGTAGAGACGGGGTTTCACCGTGCTAGCCAGGATGGTCTCGATCTCTTGACCTTGTGATCCACCCGCCTCGGCCTCTGAAAGTGCTAGGATTACAGGCGTGAGCCACTGCGCCCGGCCAGTACTTGGATAATTTTGATGTAGTTAGGCAAACACTTGAGAGTTTCTGAGCTAGTGAAAGAGGAAGAGGAAAGTGCATTCCAAGTAGAGAGAACAGTGTGTGCAGTCTCTGAGAGCAGGCAACTGAAAGGATACAAAAAGGCAGACGTATAGGTTAGGAATGAAACATTTAGGAGAGGTGGGGAAAGTTGTGAATTAAGATCAGAGAGGTAGGAGGGGGCTTGATTAACTTAAGCCTTCAGGTCATAAGAAAGAGTTTAGACTTTAGTTTCAATTGTGTTTTATTTTTGAATGACGGGGTGACACAGTTAAATGTATGCTTCAAAAGAATGCTGGGAAGATACAAAGGCACCTTGGGAAGAGGTCAGTATTGTGTGAGAGGAGCCAGGTAGGAGGCTATAATAGTTGTTCTGAAAGAGATGATATTTTGGACTTGGTAGTGACAGTGGAAATGGAAAAAATGGATATATGAAAGGTACAGGAAGTAGAATCAATAGGACCTTGTAATTGACTAGCTATCGAAATTAAAGAGGTGAAAAATATCACCATCTTTCAGATGTCTGACGTCAACATCTTTGTGGGTGATGGTACCGATTAATTAAATGGGCAACAGTGCAGAAGATGGGGATTAGGGGAAGATAATGAGTTTGGTTTTGGACATAGTGAGGTTGAGGTACTTGTGAGACAGTCATGGTCAGAAGTTTAAAGGAAGAGTCTAGACTGGAAATAGAATTGGGAATTTGTTAACAATGTAGGAAGAAAGAATAAAAGAAAAAGAGCACCTATGAAAAGTTTTGGGGCACCTCCTAAAGCTAAATGTCTATTAGTGGAAACTCAGAAGTAATTGCCAGTTAAAAAAAAGTAAACCATAAGCCTGTCATAAAAGTGGTATCACAAAAATTGAGAGTGTTTCCAGGAGGGACTGCTCAGCTATGGCAAAATGATGCAAAGTGTTCATTGGAAGACAGCCACATAGACATCAGGGAGTCATGGAGCCAGTGCAGTGGTGGGCCCAGGAGCCAGAATGGAATAGGAAATGAGAAGGAGACAATAGCTTGTTGTTAGCCTATGGCTACTAGTTGTAGAAACCTTGGCAAATACTCACAGGATTGACTGCTTCTGGCATGCCTGGAGCTATTGAGCCCAGAAAGAAACAATGCTAAAAAGGGATTCTCGTCTTGTGACCTGAAAAACAAAAAAGCTGGTAATAGCCACTTAAATTCATCAGAATCCCTGTCCCTTTTCTCAGAATTATTTATTTGAGGGCTTAGTTTTTTGGGTTTTTGCTTTTTAATTAGATACTAACTTGAGTACATTCTACCTCCCGGTTTGCGTACCCCCTGCTATGTTGAGATTCAGCCCTCTTTACCCAGCCTGCATTATTATGAAGTCTGTAGACCGGTGCTCTCCACTTGAACTTTCTGCAATGATGGGAGTCCCTGCCTAGTAAAGTAGCTCTTAGCCACATGTAGCTATTGAGCACCTGAAGTGTGGCTCATGTGACTCAGGAACTGAATTTTTAATCATTAATTAATTTAAATATAAGCCACCTGCGGCTAGCGGCTGCCATCTTGAACAGTAGATCTAGACAATATTTTTGAGATGATGGGCTGTGAAGGGAAGATGAGTAATAAGGTGATATCTAGAGAGGGATGCAGATATTATAAGTAATATATTACAGTTTTGAAATCCTCGTGTGTTTTGTGTAGAAGAACTATGATACAATATGCCCTTTACATTTCATTATCTGAGAAATGTCCTCTTTAACCCCAGTTATAGGATGTGTATAGTTTTTGTATATCCTTCATTACTTTGTGTGTTCAGAAGATAGTTACCCTTTTGATCTTTATTAAAGACTTGAAACAGCTTGTATGCGAATGCTTTATTTTGAATTTTAATGCTATGTTTTAAATAGTTTTATTTTTCTTACGGCAGTTCTGTTGAGTGGAGATGTTAAATAATCTATTTCTAAAGAGAAATGAGATTGAATTGGTCTTGATTTTTTTATATGCATGTAATGCTTATTGTGTGCCAAAGTGCAAGTGCCTTATATACATCACTTTTTTGATCATCACACAGACATGTGAGATAGATACTCTATTCTCTACATTTTACAGATAAGGAAACTAAGGTAAACTAACACAGGAACAGAAAACCAAACACCACATGTTCTCACTCATAAGTGAGAGTTGAACAGTGAGAACACATGGACCCAGGGAGGGGAACATCACACTCCTGGGCCTGTCAGGGGGGTGGGGGGAAGGGGAGGGAGAGCATTAGGGCAAATACTGAATGCATGCGGGGCTTAAAACCTATATGATGGGTTGATAGGTGCAGCAAACCACCATGGCACATGTATACCCATGTAACAAACCTGCTCGTTCGTTCTGCGCATGTATCCCAGAACTTAAAGTAAAAAAAAAAAAAAAAAAAAAAAAGAAACCTAAGGTAGTAAGAAATTAAGTCCCTGCCCAGAGATACATAGTAGAAAGTGGTAGGGTTGGGGGGGTTTGAACCCAGGCAGTTTTGACTCTATCATGTAGCTTCTTAATGATTATACTCTACTGTCCCCCAAGTCGTACACTAATTGCTTTTATTATGTCTCCAGTTTTATATAGACCCATATAAGCTGCTGCCACTCCAGAGGTTTTTACCTCGACCTCCAGGTGAGAAAGGACCTCCAAGAGGTGGTGGCAGGGGAGGCCGAGGAGGAGGAAGAGGAGGAGGTGGCAGAGGTGGTGGCAGAGGCGGTAAGTTACTTGGGGAAAATTTCTGATGAGATTTCAAAGTCATAGCTGATTAATATAATACAATTTAGCTTTGTACATAGGAAACCCTCCCTTATGGTTCTTTTTATTAAAGCTGTTTTCAAATATTGGCAGATTGTCCATAACAATAATGCTTTATTTCAACAACTTGCTTAAAAAGAAAAAAATCTACTAAAGTATACTTTTGAGGGACTTCATTTCTTTGGGTTATTCATGTTTTCTTGGGCATTTTAATAAACCATAGGATTATCTTAATTTTAATTTCTTAGTTAATATCATTGAGTGTAGACTGCATACTGAAAGCTGGTCATACATTCTTTTAATTTCCGTGTATATTCTTTTAATACTCAGCAAAAGCTTTTGAGATAGATGATATCCTTATTTTATGAATGAGGAAATGGAGACTTACAGAAATTAATTTCCCCCGGTCAAACAATTGGCAGACCCAGAATTAAAATGCATATTTTCTGATGTCGTGTCAAGAACTAATAAATTCATTGCTGTGATCTCACTGTTTAGATGTACGCCTTTCTCCCAAGGTTTTGGCACATTCATCATTATGGGCAGCTAGGTGATCAGCAGGGCTCTGGGGAGTGAGACTGCCATGCCCTGGGAGTAGGAGGACGGGGAGTGATGAGGTAATGGGCAGAGCCAAAGTGGAAAGGGAGAGGAACTGAAAGTTGGGCTTAGACAGCTTTTGTTACTGGAGCCGAAAAAGAGAAGGAATGCTTTACTTTGGCATCTCTCAATTTAATCATCATTTCACTCTATAAAGGTACTTTTTTGTGTCCGTATAGGTAGGAAAATTTTCAGGGGTACCTTCTTGAGAATTTGATGAATAGAGATTCCCCTGTTCTCATTTGATGTTGAGTATCATTTAACATTTCAAAAAATTCACAACTATCTTATTTTTTTTAAATCTTATGTAGCTCAGTTAACCTTAACTATCATATTTATTATTGTGCCCCCAGAACAAAAGCACCCATATCTGCCATCCGTTGTTCTTAGGATACAAAGCCTTAGTTCCATCAAACTATCCTTAGTGGAATCAAAAAGTATTTATCATAAGCAAGAGCTAAGGCAATAATCATACATTTAACAAGACTGAATCATACTTTAAAGTAACAAGTTTTTCTAATTTATTGAAATTGAATAATCTGGGGATTTAACCTGTTGCCCAGTTGGTAAACTACTAGTTTCTTCATTTTTGTCTTGTAAAATTTTTTCCGTGATAAAATATGTGAATCTATATTTATTCATTATAATTATAGTTATTGTATTGATCTTTGTAGACTTATCAGTATAAGAGGTTATATAGTTAATAACTGTTAATGTTTATTATTTATCTACTATTTAAATATTTTGCATTATTATTTAATAAATGTTTTTAGGTGGTTTTAGAGGTGGAAGAGGAGGTGGAGGTGGAGGCTTCAGAGGAGGAAGAGGTGGTGGTTTCAGAGGTAGGTATTATCTTTAAGTTGCTTAATTTTTAGAATTGATATTATCTGGCATTTTGTTTTTGCTTAAGTTTAATTTTTTCTGCCAGCAAGTATATGGAACACTATGGTGTTCTTTGCTTAGCCTAATTTGTGGTTTCATTTTATATCACTTGTTTTTGCGTTTTCAGTTTTTTAACCTAATTCTAATTTGTTTTGCTTTATTATTTATTTGAAAAAAAAGGTGTATATGAATCTGACAGTTACATTTGGTAAAGTATGGTTGCTAAACATTATAGGAACTAATGCTGATTTTAAACTTGAGATTTACGTTATAATACTATTAAAAATCCATTTTCTGTGCCCTTAATACTTTAATTTTCTCTTAATCAGGAAGAGGACATTAAGTGAAACAGTTGACAGACATCACCAGTTGACTTCTGTATTAACCTGCATGATCTGTTTCTACTGTGGATTGGAAACTTGATTCTTTAGCAAGTCTTGAAGATCTTGGTCATTTTATGACAATGGATCAAAAATGTTAGCATCATGCAAAGCAACGGAATAGTGAATCTTGCTCTAGAAGAGCATGAACAAATCTTTCTAATGTTTTGTACAGTGCCTGGCACTTTGTGGGTGCCTAATAAATGGACGGGAGTTTTCATTTGAAGCATATTTGAATTTTTAAAATAAAGTGTTTTATTCCCTGAAGTTATTTAGAGTGTGTTTATTAAATGAAACCCATTTTTTGAAGTAGAAAGGAATAACTAAAACTTAAACATAGTGAATTGCAGATCGAAAAAAGGATTTATTTGTATTACTGATCTTTTAAAAAATAGGCTGCTGTAGCAGTACTTTAAGAGTATTTACAAATTAACACCCCCTTTCAAAACCCTGGCCTTTTATGTATGAGAAGATAGCTCTGTATTTCCCTTTTGTATTTTAATACATAAATCAGTTAAGCTGTTTCTCTAATTGCAATTAATAATTGATTTAAAAATTTTCCATATTAGTAACGTGTTAAAGATGGAGTAGCTCTGTTCAAGTGAAAAACTAGCAAGAAATTTTTAAAAAGCAGTTACTTTTTCTCATCCAACATGAATATTAAAAGTTTTACTGAATGTTATTTTTACTTTTTTAAAGGGACTCTAAAAGTTTAAGGTGTTATTGACTACACGTGAATATTTGATTGCATACTACATGTTCAGATTGCTGGGTAAGGATGTTAAAAATGAAATTAGTTTTGGTCACCATTGCTAGTGAATGTAAAGAAATGACTGTGGTAGCAAGTTAGAATGCTGTGATAGCCATTTACCCTGCCATTCATTTTTCACTTCTCAGAAGGAATGATGTTTCTATATCATTTGTTAGATTATCTAACATGCTCATGGAGGAATGCTCTTGAATGCTCATTTGAGGAGCATACAGTGTTGTCTTTGTCAGTATTTGGGGTTTTATCTTTTTTTGATTGATGGAATTGCAGCAGGATGAATTAATATATATGAGGAGCAAATGTGTTGAAAATTACAGTTTTTACAGTAATAGCCAGTTATGCTTTTACAGTTTAGGACAGGAGATTATTTGATTTAAAACTGTGGTGATGAAATTTTCATGCAGTGTTAGGGCCAGGGTTTTTGCTTTTGGTTTGGAAAAGATGTTAGTGAGCACCAAAGGGTGACGGCATTGTCCCAAGGACAAATAATAATAGTGCAACATTTCTACAGTTTTTTTTTAACATTAAAAATAAATCTAAAATGGCAATAATGGAGATAATGTATAGATCAGTAGACAAACCACTTGGAGATTTTACCTTTTAGCTTATGCATATCTTTTGGTCACTGGCCATCTTTAAGCTTTTATTTCCACATCTTTTCCCTTTTTTTCCTTATAGTTTCTGTTTTTTTGAGATAGAGTTTTGCTCTTATTTCCCAGGCTGGAGTGCAATGGTGCAATCTTGGCTCACTGCGACCTCCACCTTCCAGGTTCAAGCGATTCTCCTGCCTCAGTCTCCTGAGTAGCTGGGATTACAGGCATGTGCCACCATGCCCGGCTAATTTTGTATTTTTAGTAGAGATGGAGTTTATCCATGTTGGTCAGGCTGGTCTTGAACTCCTGACCTCAGCTGATCTGCCTGCCTTGGCCTCCCAAAGTGCTGGGATTACAGGTGTGAGCCACCGCACCTGGCCTAGTTTCTGGGTTTTTTGAGGCATTCATTTTGAATCAAATTCACATGTATTTCTAAGCCTATCCCAATATAGCTTTTCTGTATCACTCATGAAGGAAGCATAAAAAAGAACTTCGAATGCACATACCTCACTCATATCAAAACTTTCATCTGCAGCAGAAAGGTGACTATCTGAAATTACATATTTCTCAGTTTTTAGAATAATTATTTCTGGAAACGTCATGGATGCTACAACTAGGTATAACTTATTATAGAAAAGGAAGGTAGTATGACCCAAAGCAAATTCAGAAATTCTAAGTTTTATTTTGCATACCGAATGAAAGAAAAGACAGATTTTTTAAAGGGAGTGATTTCCTCTTCATTGCTCTAGGGTCATTTGAAGACACGATGCTGATGAGATTCGCTTTTCTAGTATAGGTATAACAACATTACATTTATAAAAATGTGAGTACTGGTGGCTGTAAGATTTGGGACAGATAACCTTTTCCTCTTGAGTTTATACACATGCAAGATAACTGAGGCAAAAGGATTGTCTTAGGCTTCTGTGCCATTCTAGGGTTTATGAAATTAAACTAAGTGGGTAAATATAGCCCTCTAGTGGTTCTGTTTTATGCTTACACTATTAACTTTGGTGCATCTAAGCATTTCTCTAATGTTTACTGATTTTAAGAAACTGAGGAGAATCAGATTTTAATAATGTTAATAACATAAAGAATATGGGAAAAAGGTAATCATTCTAACAAAATATGTTCAGGTTAGTTTTCAGGTTGTAATGCAATAATCCAGAATATTTTTATTCTGTACTTTACAATATCAGTGATTGAATTCAGATGCTTTGGCAAAGTATACAATGATTACTATCAGATAATATTAATTACTCATGTGCATATCAAACTATAGGGGAAATTAACAGGTGGATGGTGGAGTTGATCATGTTATATCCATGCTATGAAATAGCTACTAATAAATTAGACTATTAGATTCTGAGTTTATTGACTTGGAATTTATAATACAGCCTTAGGGGAAAATAAGTTGCATTATACATATACACATATATACTTATTTTTTTCCCCTCATTTTATTCATACAAGTGGAGGAAACCTCAAACACTTGTATGAATATATGTATAAGCAGAGAAAAACGTAAGAAAGGATATGCACCAAACAATACTGGTAACCTTTAGGAGAGTGAGATTTGGAAGTTGGAAGGAGACTACTTCTTTATTACTAATATTTAAATTGTTAAGAGAAAAAAAAAAAAAAAAAGCCGAAATGGAAAAACTGGAAGGGTCAACAGAAAACAGGGACCTTAATCCGAATAGTTTTAGAGGACTAAGGCTGGCTCTTAATTTCCAGCTGAAATCAGTTAAGTCTGATCCTATACTGATTTCCTGAGTTTGTTTATTGTTTAAATGGGATGTGTGTGCTTGATAATCTCCTTAGAAAGAAGACTGATGCCCAAATAGGTTAAAATGTGTGGTGCTTGGTATTTCTTTTTGTTTTGCTAATAAGCTTTTCCCTTATTCTGGGAATTAAAATCCCTTCCTCTTTAGTCCAATTAAATCTGTTAAGGGAGGGCCTCTATGAAAAGGCCCTTCTTTGAGATCTCTAAGTGGAAATGATTGGTCCTGAAAAATCTTTCCTCAGTAACTCGTAAAACTGTTCATAATTATCGAAGGCTTATTATGAAGGGTGTCTCGGTATCTTCCCTGCAAAATGCTAAGAAATAATTTAGGCAACAGTTCAGACTCTAAAAATGAAGATGGCTCGGTCTTTTCACAGACTGAACACAATATTGTTGCAACTTACTTGATTATGGCAGGTATGGATGTTTAATTAACAGTTATCTTTCTTTAGAATAGGTGAAGAAAGGCAGAAGTTTTCAGCATAAGGCATGCATTGTTTCAGGTTCCATATTATTGGCCAACCTCGACAAGTCATTTATCCTGACTTGGCTTGCTCGTTGGTAAGTGAGGATGATGATATTCTATTTCTGGGCTGTAAAGATCAAATAAGAGAATGTGGGTGAAAGAATAAGTGAAAACATTGTTACTGATGGCTATTGTCACAGGTTATTTTGAATTTTGATAAATAACATAAGAGCAGTGAAGTGGGGCTGAGAAAAGTTTTCTATGTAATAAATAGTTCTTTTATAAAAACCTATGTATTTGGTTCTGCATTGTCAAAGTTTTTAATGGAGAAGAGTATGCACCATGGCAAAAATGTATTTTTAGCATCATTTACTCTTCTTATATATAACCCTCATATTTTTGTTATTGGTGGTAGAATTTAGCTAAGGACTTAAAGGCTCTGGAAAGAAAAGGTCCTAAGAAGACAGAGCAGAGTATATTGTCATTGAGGACAGTCTGAGAATTCAGCTTGTTCCAGAATGCTTATTGGAAAACTCTTGAGTTTTGGATTTCATCTTTTAGTATATTTGCAACTGTGAGCAAGTTTCTTCTCCTTTTTGTTCTTCCATTTTCTCATCTGTAAAACAAGCATAAGAATAAGTTACCTGTCATGATTGTTATAAGGAGTAAAATTAAGTGACACATAAATGCCATATAGTAGGTGTTGGACAAATATTTGTTTCTTTTTCCCTTTCCTCCCCACATACTCACTGATGTAAAAGATTGTTTGCAGAAAAAAAGGGATGGGGGAATGACAGTAGAAACTTTTTATCTTTTAATGTGTCATTGAATTGTATAACTTTTGTATTGAGTAATCACTTAATTTTCAACTTTAATGAGTTTTAGAATTAACTCTGTTATATTGAGTTCATTATTTTTTGCATTGACTTTTATAAAAATTTTCAAACATATTCAAAAGTAGAGTGAAAAGTGTAACACATCATCCTATACCCAGTTTATAATTGTTTAGTTTCTTCCTTATAATTCAGCATATTACTTCTAGTGCTAGAAATTGAGCTCCTCAGTTAAGTTTTGTGATTTTAGTGACGTGTTACCTTGTTCATTTGAATACCTCTGTATGATAAGTACTAGACAAGTTCTAATTTTTTGTAATTGCAAAAAAGACTGAGAAAATCTCATAACAATTACATGGAAATACCTTGTATACAAGTGTTTGGTTTAGTTATTTGTAGATGAGCAAAAAAAAAAAACCAACTCAAACTATCCTTTTTTGACCTGGTTACAAAATTAGCATGCAGAAAATGTTCTACTTAGTTCTTATCTCCGTAACAGTAATAATAATAGTAATCTTACTACTGCTACTAATGTTATCATTTGAATACTTGCTTCATACCAAGCACTGTTGTAAAACCTTACACATACAGAATAATTCTTCTTACACTAATTCAGTAAGTTACTCTTCAGTTTTATTTCTCTAGTTTATATAGATGAAGGGCTTAAGAAACCTGTCCAACACACACATCTACTACGTAGCTACAGCAGGATTTGAACCCAGGCATTTTGGTTCTACAGCCCTCACATATAAATCCGAGTCAGCTTTATCAAGTTATATACAATGAGTGTGTGTTATTTGCTTGTGTTTCTGGTGGATCCACTGAAGAAAGCATATCTGACCTCTTTATGCTTTTGTTCTGCCCCTGTATCAAGCATCTATTTTTCTTTAAATCCTCTAACTTTCCTCCTTTAACAAAACTCACGTAAACTCGCAAATCAAAACCAAAACTATGAGGAAAGGATGTAGTGAAAGCATTTATTTCATTTGTTACTTTTACCAAGAGCCTATTTAGATTTTTTTGTTTTTTGTTTAATGGTTAATTTGATCTTTCATTTAGATTTTGGCTCCTATAAACTGTTACAACTTCCAGTGCAACAGACGTTTTGTTAATTTATTGTGTCATTGAGCACTCTCCTTTTCCCCAATTAAGGCTGGGAGGTAAGAGCACATGGTGAATTTGAGTATCTGAAATAAATCATTATGGATGAACTGTAAAATGAAGGGTAAGAGATAGATTGAAAAAGATGGCTGAGTACCAGACAGTGACGAGCCATGTAAGTATTAAAGGTGACAGGGAGTCACTGAAGCGTTTGAAATGAGAGTGACATGATCTGATTTGCATTTTAGAAATGTGCTATAATGGTAGCTAACAGACCACATAGGAGTCCATTGCAGTGATTCTGAGGAGGGAGTAATGGCAGTGAGGACAGAAGGAAGTAGATACATTCAAGAGCTAGAAGGTAAAATTGATGAATGGATGATGGGATTGTGGGAAAAGGAGAGAAGTATTGAAGATGACGCCTAGGTTTCTTTTTTGAGCTACTGAATAGATGGTGATGCTCTTCATCAAGATAGGAACACACTTGGGGAAGAATAGGTTTGAGACAGGAGAAAAAATCTCTCAGTTCAATTTGAGAGGTGTTCAATAAAAAGCTGGACATATGGGTTTGAGTGTCCGGAGGCTGAAAAGTATCAGGGTATAGCTTTGGGTATGAAGAAATCACTCAAGAGTATGTGTTAAATGTGAAAAGAAAGGGGTCTAGGACAGAAGGTTGGACAATGCACATATTTAATAAGACACAGATGGAGAAACAAAGGCCAGGAAGTAGATCAAGAAGAGTCTGTTGAAGAGATTGGATGGAAGTCACAGAAGACAAGAGGGAAAATGTTTCAAGAGTGAAGGAGAAGTCAACATCAAGTGCTACTTAGCATTTAGCCTGACTGTGAGATGGGACTTAACTAAAATCTAACGACTAGGTGATCTATTATATACCCATTAGAAGACCTACAGCTGTGGAAACAAGGCAGCGTGCTTGGCACAGCTGCAGAGAGAATGGGCTAAACTGCTTACTTCATACCCCCCATTATTTGTAAGACTCCCAGAATTATAGTTCCTTTGTTCTGGTTGCATACTTGGTAGGCAGCAATTTACTGCACTGTTTTTATCTAACTTTAAAAACAAATCATTGAATTTGTAGCTAGCCCACAAAGTCTTCATTTCATTAAATTCTTTGGAGTATATCTTGTATACATGCTACAATCCTAGATGCTAAAAATAGGGCCAAAGATTCATCAAATTTTCTGTCATTGTGTTCTAATTATCTTGAAGGAATGATAGAAATTAAGCAATATGGGTTTTAGTTGTAGCCCACTTATTAAATAAATAAAGCTGTATGTCACATATTCAAAAACCACAGAAATCATGAGGAGCCTGAAATCTACACGAAAAGACTAGGAAAAGTAACAGTTAAATTATATAGCGTTACATAAGACTAAGTTAATCATAAGCAAGTAGTTTGGAAATTGAGGGAGGAGAGGATAGTGTGGGTAGGAGAAGGCTTAGGGGCTTGAACTGGTTTGAAGGATGGATGGCATTTGGATAGGCAGAGGGAAGGAGCAGTGTGCTCCAAGTGGGAGAAATATGAGTCAAGCATGGTGTATCTGGGGAAAAACTAGAATGGAGAGTTCGCTTGACAAGTGTAGAAATGTGCTTCTGGAGAGTGACAACAGATTGAGGCAAAGAGCCTGGAATGTCAGTTGGGACATTTGGATTTTTATCCCACAGCCAGTGGGGAATATTACAAGTTTTTGGGAGGAGAAGAACCATGGTTAAGTCTATGTTATAGCAAGCTGATTCTGCCAGAAGCAAGGAGGGGAAAAGAACAGGAATCTGGAAGGTTAGTGTAACAGGCTAAGGCAGAAGTTCTGACTGAAGTGCCAGTATATGATAAAAGTTTTTACTGAGCTGATATTGTTGTATGTTGGTGCTTGGAAACTGTCCCTCTCTGACAATAATTGGGGATCGATCACCAAGTAATTCTTTTCTCGATGGGGAACTCAACTCTATTCCTGCTTGTTGCACAACCCTCCTTTAGTCTCTAACAATCCAGTAATGATTCTAGCTTCTTGACTGAAATCTACTCACACCCCACCCCCTCACACCCCTTTAGGATCTAGTACAGCCCATATCTGGCTTATGCCCTTTACAGCATGTAGAGGATGTTAAACATGCACATCCAGTACACTCAACAGTATTTCTCAGTGTAAAATAATACAGTGGCATTCTGGTTAATAAGTTTAGTTACCCGTCTACCTCAATGCAACCAGTCTGGGGCACTGACAACACTGAGGTTCTGGACCTGCAAGCAAAGAGTCAGAAACTTAATTAAGGTGGTATCAGCTGTGAGGCTTCTCTATGGACCAAAAAGCTGGCTCAACTTCCTCTCTGGATAGACAAGTCTTGTAGTATGCATTCTTCTATTGGGGTAGGGGTGTGCTTGTGCGTGTGTGTGTGTCTCTGTGTGTGTGTTGGAATGAAGAATTTGGATATGTTGAGTTTCAAGAAATACTGGAATAGTCATATAATCTTACATATGGTAGATGCTTAGTAAATGACAATGAGTTGAATGAAAAATAATGTGGAACTGGAGCTTGTGTCATGGCTGAAAATAGTGACAAAAGTGCTGTGAGGATAGAATGATAATTGAAGCTTGAGAAAGGCAACTATGGAAAAAGAAGAGTCCCAGGCCCCAGGAAGGAAGAGGAGGAAGTTAAGCTGCCAAAAAGAGGGTATGGTCCATCATATATTTGTCCCAAAAATCAGCAGGAATGGTATGAAAGCCAGTGAAGGAGTTTCAAGGACAGTTCACTCAGTAGCGATGACATTAAAACCAGCCTTCAGTGCTGCCTTGTGCAATTGGCAGATTCTTTGTGTTTTAATTTTCTCATGTCTATTTCACAGAAGGGATGTGAAGATGTTACAGTTTTAAGAACAGCAGGAGCTCTTCAAATAAATGAACAAAAATAGATCTGTTATGTTTTTAAAGGGGCTTAAATATTTAATTTTGAGTCTACTTTGAAACATTCAAATTAAACAAAATGCATCATATTTTTGTGTGTGTTCTCAGGTATGATAAGTATTCTCAGCAACATAATAGTTCTGGGCATCTTCATTAAGTACAAGGAACTTCGGACACCCACAAATGCAATTATTATTAACCTGGCTGTTACTGATATAGGGGTCAGTAGCATTGGCTATCCCATGTCTGCTGCCTCAGATCTGTATGGAAGTTGGAAATTTGGATATGCAGGCTGTCAGGTATTGGAGATCACTGGAATGAAAGCAAAACAAATAGATCAAAGAAATGTAAATTTAAATGTCTAAAAAGAATCCCAAGAGTTTAAATCGAAAAAGATATTGTAGGATAATAGACACAGCACTTTTACAGAAAAGAACTTCAGAAGTGACTAGCAATATATTGTTTAATAAGAGAAATAAAACCACCAACCATTGTTATATTTTCAAAATTCTCCCAACCCAAAGGAAGAAACAAACAAAACAACTAGCATTCAACTAAAGAAGAGTGCTGATTTGCATATTTAAATGAAAATGTGCATATTGCAAATTGAAAAAGAAATACCCTGCTTTCATCTGAAACAATATTTAGTGATTTAATCATGTTATGGAAGACAGTTAAGTCACCATGTTGTTGAATTTTTTCCTATAGAAAGTCCTCCATGAGAATTGTTACTAAATGTATTTGTTATTTTTTACTAAAAAGGAAATGAGTTAATATTAATTTGCTTTAAGATAGTAGGCAAATATTACTTTTGGCCTAATTCTTTTAGCGGTTTACTATTATAAGCTAAAAACTATAGAGAATTAAATGAAAGTAGTAGTGAATACTGAATATCCACGTAAGTACCAACCAGTTTTGTTAAGTCTTACTGTTCCTCAATCTGTGCTTCAGATTGTTTTCCTTTTTAAAGACATAAAACTATACAGATAATGATGAAGGCCATTGCATACCATCCTCAATCTTATTCCTCTCATGAATGTTTTCCTATCTTATATATTTGCACATAAACCAGATACTGTCTGAATACTTTAGGTTTTGTGTAAATGATATAACACGGTTTGCATTATGTGATTTCCTTTCACTGTTCTATATTATGTTTTTGAGGTTTATCCATGTTGATGGATATGGCTGTAAGTCATTCATTTTGACTGCTATACAATATTCCATTTTATGAACATAGATAGCCCAATGTACTTTTTCATTTTACTCTTATTGGACATTTGTTCCCATTTTTTTTTCTATCACAGAGAAGGCTTCAATAAATGTTCTTATATACGTCTCCTTCTGCAATATGTGAGTTTCTTTAGACACATTGCCTAGGAGTGGAATGGTTTAAGTTGTAGAGAATGTTCATCTTCAACTTTATCAGAAGTAGCCAAATTGCTGTCCAAAATAGTTATTCAAATTATGAGAACATCTATTACTCCACATTCTCTTTAATACTTGGGATTGTCAGACTTTTAAATTTTCATTTTCAAGAGTGTAAAATGCCATCTTATAATCAGTATTTCTTTGAATATTTATTGTGGTTGCATGTCTTATGTTATAAACATTCAAATGCCAGTGGGCTTTTGTGCATACCCCATTCATTCTGGCCATTTTTCTATTGAGTTTGTCTTTTCCTCCTGTTGAATTGCCCATCTTCTGAATACTAGTCTTTTGCTGGTTTGTGGTTGTTCTGCACTCTGTTCATAGAGTGTTGTAACGAAATTTCACTGTAAGTCTTAAAATTTTGAAAAAAGTTCATTTTAGTTAATGAAATTACAAAATACTTTCCATAAATTTTTATTAAACTAGTTATAATTTGACAATGAAGATGTCTTTTAAAGTAGTAAAAAACATTTAGTATATTTGAGATATATTCTAACAATGGTACAAAAATCTAAATGTTTCTTGGGAGGGTGTTTAGAATGGTAGAGTATTTTCAATTTTGGTTTTCAGGTTTATGCTGGATTGAATATTTTTTTTGGAATGGCAAGCATTGGATTAC
Organism: Macaca nemestrina; assembly: GCF_043159975.1. Taxonomy (NCBI): domain Eukaryota; kingdom Metazoa; phylum Chordata; class Mammalia; order Primates; family Cercopithecidae; genus Macaca; species Macaca nemestrina. Next base: position 79,290,818 of record NC_092127.1, on the reverse strand, counting down.
TCACTGTCGTGGCCGTGGACCGATACCTGACCATCTGCCTTCCTGACATAGGTACAACACTTTTCTCAGCTTTCTTAATGAATCCATTTCTTGACTAATGGCCACTCAATATGTGTGCTAAAATATAAACCTAATGGTTTGTAGTTAGGGTCAGTTTTATTTCTCTGGCAATAATTGTTCAAATGTTTCAATGGCTTCCTATCATACTTAGAATAAAATCCAAATTTCATAAGGTCATTCACACTTTGAGGTATGGACCAAGCCCAAAGTGAGGTCTTCGTATACACTGTTTTGCTAGGTCTGGAAAGCTACTCTTCCTGCTTATCCTCTGACTGATTCTTTTCTCATTTAGGTTTCAGCTTAAATGTCATTTTTTCCCAGAATGTGAACTTATGTAGATAGGCTTGGTAAAAAGGGAGAACATATTTGTTACTTTTATTTGGCGTTGCATGCATGTTTTGGCTCCTGAGGCCCACCAAAGTGCTCTGTAAAGAATCTACTTGATAACACTTGTGAATCAAGCAAGTTTAAAAAAGTGAGTCCCATTAATGGCAAATGCTGCTAATATTTCCTATGCTTGATAATAGGGAGAAGAATGACCACCAACACTTACATTGGCATGATTCTGGGAGCCTGGATCAATGGCCTGTTTTGGGCTTTGATGCCTATCATAGGGTGGGCTAGTTATGCCCCAGATCCTACTGGTGCTACTTGTACCATAAACTGGAGGAAAAATGATAGGTAAGAGAGAAGTTTACACTTTATAATCAAATGCTTCTAGTGTAGACATTTTCTCACCCCTTCAAATTTAAGCTCAGATCATGTGTTCCTCATACAGAAGGTGGCAAAGTGCTTCCTCGGTAGTGATAATGTGATTCTAGCAAAAGTCGGAATTGAGAAAAGTGACTTATGCTTGTTTGCAAGTAAAGGTCATCCATCTCACTGTGTCTCCTTTACCCCATTCCTTCCTCCCTCCCCTGTGTTCTCTCTTAAAGCAGCAGCGCAGGGTACCAATCACCCTTCCAATATTTGCACATCTCAAAGGTAGGATCATGAGCAGGAAAAGGGTTAGTGAAGCTAGATAGAGTGTGCGGCTCTGGCAAAAGCGCAAGCTGCCTCCCTGCTGTCTTTTCAAGATGGTCTGGTGTCCAAGCACATTCTGAGAACTGCATAGCAAAAGTACAGTCACTGCAAAGATTTACCTGCTAGTTAGTGAGACTTCTATATATTTTCCAGGAACAAGAGGATAATTTAGTTCATTAAAGGAAATGAAGGATGACTTAAAAATGAACAGAAAATTTCTAAATCTCAAACCAGATCTAAATCTAAAATTTTTTCTGCAGATTCAAAAAGTAAAGGCTGGGCACAGTGGTTCATGCCTGTAATCCCAGCACTTTGTGAGGTTGGGGCAGGAAGATCACTTCTGCCAGGAGTTTGAGTCCAGCCTGGGCAACATATTGAGACTCTGTCTCTACAAAAAAAAAAAAAAAAAAAAGTTGGGGGTAGAAATTTAGCTGGCTGTGGTGGTACATGCCTGTGGTCTCAGGTACTTGGTAGGCTAAAATGGAGATTGACTTGAGCTGGGGAGTTCAAGGCTACAGTGAGACATGATTGAACCACTGCACTCCAGCCTGGGTGACCGAGCAAGATTCTGTCTTGAAAGCAATTAAAAGTAAATACTTTAGACTTTATAGGCCAGATGTCTCTATCACAGCTCTTCAACTCTGTCATCATCCTGTAAAAGCAGCCAAAGCCAGCATGTAAATGAGGGCACATGGCTGTGTTCCAATAAAACTTTATTTACAAAGATGAGTAATAGGTTGGAATAGGCCTACAGTCCATAGTTTGCCAATTTCTGGCCTAAATGAACTAAAAGTCAAATACACTTCTTAAACTATTTAACAATACAGTGACCACCAATATTATTTTAAATAATTATCTCCTCTTTCCCCTTTCCCCGCTTAGGACATTAAATGAGCAATCATGATTGCCTTTTCTTATTTTCAGATCTTTTGTGTCTTACACCATGACGGTTATTGCGATAAATTTTATTGTGCCCTTAACAGTGATGTTTTACTGCTATTACCATGTCACACTATCCATTAAACATCACGCTACCAGTGACTGCACTGAGTCCCTCAACAGAGAATGGTCAGATCAGATAGATGTAACAAAGGTAAGAGGCCAAAATCCTTGAAAAATTGTTGTCATGGAGCTTTTACCCACTCATAGTTGAAAGAGTCCCTGGGACCACCGCAGTCTTCTCTCCCTCATCTCCATCTCTCACTTCCCAGATCTTTCTTCTATGTTTGCCTCTTTATTTTTTATTTTTTTGAAACGGAGTTTCATTCTTATTGTCTAGGCTAGAGTTCAATGGCACGATCTCAACTCATTGCAACCTCTGCCTCCCGGGTTCGAGTGATTCTCCTGCCTCAGCCTCCCGAGTAGCTGGAATTAGAGACGCCCACCGCCATGCCCAGCTAAATTTTTTGTATTTTTAGTAGAGATGGTGTTTTACCATGTTGGCCAGGCTGGTCTTGAACTCCTGACCTCAGGTGATCCGCCCACCTCGGCCTTGCAAAGTGCTGGGATTACAGGGGTGAGCCACTGCGCCTGGCCACTTGCCTTCTTATTTCTGAATCATATACTGTTTGCTCTTTTGGATATATTTTTGGCCATCATCTCTTGATTTCCTACTGTGGATGATGAGGATTTATTCTCTTACACCACCCACCTGTCCAACTCCTCCTCCACACCTTTCTCCCTCCTTATCTGTCAGTATAATGTTAACAATATTTGGTTAGATAAAGAGGCTCTTTCTCTGCTGTCAGTATGTTTAAACACACCACAGATGTGATGAACCTTATCCTCTTCTTGGAGCCATCCTCCTGGTTCCCTGGGGCCTCCTACTCTGCTTTGAACTGATTGCTCCTGACGACCGCTGCTCAGAAAGCCAACATCTTCTGGTCTCCCTTCATCATCAGCTCAGGATGCTTTCACCTCCTTCCAGGGTCAAATCCCCTGTTTTCTGGAATACTTGTCTTCCTTTTTTTCCCCTTCTTGTTCTTAGTTTATTTCCTCTGATTTGGTGGAGCACATTCTTCAATTAATTCCTGAAGTTATGGGAGAGGTAATATTTTTAAGACTTTGCATGACTGAAATTGTCTTAATTTTACTATCATATTGACTGACTGTTTGCCTGGTCTAGAATTCTAGGTACAAAAGTAATATTCAAAGAGTTTTGAAGGTATCACTCTGTGTCTCCTAGCTTCCAGTATTGCTGCTACAAAGGCTGATGGCATTCTGGTGGTTGATACTCTGTGGTGATCTGTGGGTTTTCTCTGGAAGCTTATAGGATCTTCTCTATGTCTCTAGTTTTCTGAAAATGTATACTGATGCACCTTGGTATGAGTATTTATCCAGCACTGGGTACTTGGTGAGTTCTTTCAGTGTGGAGACTCCCATCTTGCTCTTCTAGGAGATTTCTCTTATGATTTCTCTGATGATTCCAGTCCCTCTGGTTTTTTCTCTTCTCTTTCCCTGGAATTCCTTTTATTTAGATATTTAATTTGCTAGATTTATCTTCTAATTTTCTTAAATTTTCTCTCCTATATTGTCTATTTTTGTTTGTCTCTTTTGTGGTGGTTGTTTGTTTCTTTTTGTTTCTACTTTCTGGGAGATTTGCTCAATCATATCTAGGTCTAGGATAAGGGTGAGGATAGTGAAGGTCAACCCTTGGGTGCAAAATGCAAGCAAGCCCCAAAAAACTCATTAATAAAAAAAAGTGGGTTAATCTAGTACTTAAAAAAGTTAATGTAAAAATTATGTTGAACAAAATAGAAATTTTAAATAAAAACAGGATCTGACCCTGCACTTATATAATTCACCTGATTCACCTCCCCCTGATCCTAACCTGATAATATCATACAACCTTTCTATTACATTTTTAACATTCTACTCTCACTTTTACAGATAGGGTAAAAACCATTAAAAATAATTCCAACTTTTATTTTAAGTTCAGGGGTATATGTGCAGGATGTGTAGGTTTGTTACATAGGTAAATGTGTGCCATGGTGGTTTGCTGCCCAGATCATCCAGGTATTAAGCCCATCCATCCATTAGCTGTTCTTCCTGATCCTCTCCCTCCTTCCTCCCTCTACCCTCTGACAGGCCCCAGTGTGCGTTGCTTCCGCCGTGTGTCCATGTGTTCTCATCATTTAGCTCCCACTTATAAGTGACAATATATGGTATTTGGTTTTCTGTTCCTGCATTAGTTTGATAATGGCCTCCAGCTCCATCGATGTCCCTGCAAAGAACATGATCTCATTCCTTTCTATGGCTGCATTGTACCACATTTTCTTTATCCAGTCTACCATTGATGAGAATTTAGGTTAATTTCATGTCATGTCCATGATTGCTATTTTGAATAGTGCTGCAATAAACATACATCTGCATGTGTCTTTATAATAGAATGATTTATATTGCTTTGGGTATATACTCAGTAAAAGAATTGCTGGGACAAATGGTATTTCTGTCTCCAGGTCTTTGAGGAATTGCCACACACAATCTTCCACAATGATTGAACTAAGTTATACTCCCACCAAGAGTGTAAAAGTGTTTTTTTCACAATCTCACCAGCATCTGTTATTTTTTGACTTTTTATTAATAGTCATTCTGACTGGTATGAGATGGTATCTCATTGTGGTTTTGATTTGCATTTCTCTAATGATCAGTGATGAGATTTTTTTTTTTTTTCATGTTTGTTGGCTGCATGTATGTCTTGTGTTAAGAAATGCCTGTTCATGTCCCTTGCCCACTTTGTAATGGGGTTGCTTGTTTTTTTCTTATAAATTTGCTTAAGTTCCTTGTAGATGCTGGATATTAGACCTTTGTCAGATGCACAGATTGCAAAAATTTTCTCCCATTCTGTAGGCTGTCTGTTTACTCTGTTTATAGTTTCTTTTGCTGTGCAGAAGCTCTTTAGTTTAATTAGATCCTATTTGTCAATTTTTGCTTCTGTTGCAATTGCTTTTGGCATCTTCATCATGAAATCTTTGCCTGTGCCTATGTCCTGAATGGTATTGCCTGGGTTCTCTTCTAGAGTTAAAAACCATTTTTGTTGATAAAACAGCTATTTTATACTCTATTCTCTCCTTGTTTTATGGATGTATATCTTCTGTTATTTCTGTGACATTATGTATATATTTATATTTCCTTCTGTTTACCACATATTTTTGTTTCCCCTGAGTTCTTGCACTGTTTTTTTTTTTTTCTTTGCCTGTCAATGTAAAAGTTTTCTTAAGGTCTGGTGGTCAATGATTGTTCCTTCATACTTAAGAGTGATGCATTAAAAATGTTAATTGTAAGCATGGATATGCTTATTAGTGAGATGTTTCTTTTGGGGAAATTTCTAATTGTCTCTGTAGTTATTGTTGTGACCATTGTCATCATTATTATTATTCTCTCACTGTGATTATCTGCTAGTCAAAAAAATTTTTTTTTTCTAACTTCCAAACTCAACCTGGAAACAAATACAATCCTATCTTGAGCTCAGTGAATTCTAGCACAGGCAATTTCTGCTGGATGTGTATTATACATGACGCAGATAATTTTGTAAAGGAGCTCTTTTGTATCTTGTTTAAAAGGAAAAATTGTCTTTTTCATGTTGCTCCCTCCTGATAGCCTGTTAAAATGATGGAATGGAGATTTGGGGGAATTTCTAAGTGTCCAGGTAACTGTATCTCTAGGTATTTTATTCTGGGCAGAATTCCTTTCATGTTCCTAGGTGGGAGGTACAAGTCTATCTCCAAGTTTCTTCACAAGGAGGGGGCAGCACACATATACCTCTTTTTAACACAGTACTGAAGTGCTTAGCTGAACCTGGTGTCCCTGTGTCCTGAGTTTCCCAAATTAGCCTTCTTCTTCTTCTTCTTTTTTTTTTTTTTTTTTTTTTTTTTTTTAAATACTGAGCTCTGGAAGTCTTCCAGGGAGGGGAAGGGGAAGTTACTGGGTAGACTGAGTGGACAGGCAGAAAGATTTGGACGTCTAACTACTTTATTTATTTATTTATTTATTTTGAGACGGAGTCTTGCTCTGTGGCCCAGGCTGGAATGCAGTGAGGCAATCTCTGCTCACTGCAAGCTCTGCCTCCCGGGTTCACGCCATTCTCCTGCCTCAGCCTCCCGAGTAGCTGGGACTACAGGCACCTGCCACCAAGCCTGGCTAATTTTTTGTATTTTTTTTTTTTAGTAGAGACGGGGTTTCACTGTGTTAGCCAGGATGGTCTCGATCTCCTGACCTCATGATCCGCCCGCCTCGGCCTCCCAAAGTGCTGGGATAACAGGCCTGAGCCACCGCGCCCGGCGACTTTGTAGATTTCAACCAGTTCTATTTTGAGCTCCATGTGCACCCCCACATCCAGAGTTTTCTGGTATCCTTTGTTACTAGAGTATCCGTTGCTCTGTAGCATGGTGGTCTGTATATGGTTTTCCCTCATAGTTGGCTCTTTTTAGCATTTATTTATTTACTTATTTATAAAATTATTCTCATGTTCCTTACATAATTTGCCACTAGTCCAATGGTCATTGTTTCCATTAAAAAATATGTATTGTCTAATCTCTGATTCTCTGTCCTTAAGGGTTTTTTGTCTTCTTTAACCTCTGTTCCATAATTTTAGCAGAAAACCTAGGGAAGAAATATAAAAATATAATTTTTTCATTTAAACAAGATGCAAGAGATCTCCTTTACAAAATTATCTGCATTGTGTATAACATATATCCAGTAGAAATGGCCTGTGTTAGAATTCACTGAGCTCAAGATAGGATTGTATTTGTTTCCAAATTGAGTTTAGAAAGTTAGAAAGTTGGCCGGGCGCGGTGGCTCACGCCTGTAATCCCTGCACTTTGGGAGGCCGAGGCGGGCGGATCACGAGGTCAGTAGATCGAGACCATCCTGGCTAACACGGTGAAACCCCGTCTCTACTAAAATACAAAAAATTAGCCGGGCGCAGTGGCGGGCGCCTGTAGTCCCAGCTACTCCGGAGGCTGAGGCAGGAGAATGGCGCGAACCCGGGAGGCGGAGCTTGCAATGAGCCGAGATGGTGCCACTGCACTCCAGCCTGGGCGACAGAGTGAAGACATCGCCTCAAAAAAAAAAAAAAAAAAAAAAAAAAAGAAAGTTACTTTTTTTAGTTTAGCAGATAATCCCAGTAAGAACAAATAATAATGATGGTAATAATAATAATAATAGCCATGCCAGCAGTTCATAGCATAATGATGTGAAGTGGGGTGGGGTGGGTTTTTATCTGTCTTTCATCAAAGTCAGCTTTTGTACTCTCCCCTAGCATACAGAAAGAAAGAGGGCATTCTTTTATGTGTGTGTACCATTCTTAAAAGCAATGTTATATATTCTTGATATACCCATTTCACAAGGTCTTATTATCATAGGCGACTTCAGGCACTTGAACAAACAACATCAAAGGCAAAAAAACCTCAGCTATTTCCTTTATATCATCAACAACATAAACATATTCACATTCCAACCTAGATAGCTTTTTACCCTGCTTTAGATATATTAATATTTAAATATTTTAGATATTGGGCTTGGTGAATATCTATTTCTTTTCAGATGTCTGTGATCATGATCTGCATGTTTCTGGTGGCATGGTCCCCTTATTCCATCGTGTGCTTATGGGCTTCTTTTGGTGACCCAAAGAAGATTCCTCCCCCCATGGCCATCATAGCTCCACTGTTTGCAAAATCTTCTACATTCTATAACCCCTGCATTTACGTGGTTGCTAATAAAAAGTAAGTAATGTCTAAAATGCTTGCAATACAAAATAAAACTGATATAAAAAGAATGTTAAGATTTCTTGGGAGAGAAGTGACAGAAACCCACTTCAATCTAGCATAAAGGTCATTTGCCTCATGTGACTGGAGCAGCATCTAGACCCTTAAATGCCCAGAGCTCCAGATTTACGACAGACTCTTCCCACACAGTGGCAGAGATGACTGTGGGCAACCCAAGACCCAAGTTCTACCAGCTAAGCATCCCCAAATACCAACTGCATCTCACATGGCTCTCTGGCAGAAAAGCCCCTGGGATGTCAGTGGTCAGCTTAGTTCAAATGGTTACTCCCACCCCAAATACATGGAATAGTCGTTTCCAAAGAAAAGAGTGATTTTATTACTGGAAAATGGACAGGGCAACGTTGGGCTCACTTAGTGGGTAGCATAGATGTATATTTACAAGAAATAAGACATATCATTCAAATGCAAGGGAAAAGTTTAGTCCCAACATAAAAGGCATCTGGATACTAGAGAATTCTTACCTCCTCTCTTTTTTGGGTTTCTCGGCAAAATGTTCCCTTCCTGCCTCCTCAATGAAGTTTAGACGGAGTCTCTATCCAGGCTGGAGTGCAGTGGCGTGATCTCAGCTCACTGCAACCTCCGCCTATGGGTTCAAGCAATTCCCTGCCTCAGCCTCCAGAGTAGCTGGGATTATAGTTGCCCACCACCACGCCCGGATAATTTTTGTAGTTTTAGTAGAGATGGGGTTTCACCATCTTGGCCAGACTCGTCTTGAACTCCTGACCTTGTGATCCACCCATCTCGGCCGCCCAAAGTGCTGGGATTACAGGCGTGCGCCACCACACCCAGCTGAGGTCAGGTAATTTTATCCTGGAATGACAATGTTTGGAAAAGCAGCTTTAGTTACAGGTATATGAAGAAACATAAAATTTTACAGCCCAAACAGACCACGTAAGAAGAATGATGAACACATTTTAAATTCAGAATCTGCTGGTAGTTCTTTTGGAAAATTCTTGCTGGGAAGAACAGATGGATGAAACACACATTGTTAGTTCAAATAAACAACTCATGGCACTTGACATTGGTAGCATCCTTTTAAATACATACAATTATTTACTTTTATTAGATGTCTTCAATCTATAGAATCAATGATGCAAAATTGGCCTTTAACTGTACCATATACCTTATATATTTATAAAGTTTCTCAACAGGAAATCTATAGAATCAATAGTGCAAAATGGGTTTTAACTCTACCATATACTTTATGTATTTATAAAGGTTCTCAACAGGAGATGTTAAGTTGGAGGCAGAAATTTATCCAGAGATGTAAATTGGCAGTAGTGGCATCTTAGCCATACTTGAAAATGCTTTAGAAGTTACAAATCATTATGAGTTAATGCCAAATTTTCCTTTTTTTATCGTAGGTTTCGGAGGGCGATGCTTGCCATGTTCAAATGTCAGACTCACCAAACAATGCCTGTGACAAGTATTTTACCGATGGATGTATCTCAAAACCCACTGGCTTCAGGAAGAATCTGAAATAACAGAAAAGGACACACTGTCAAAACACTTTAGTTTTTTGACAATGCTTTTATTTTAAATATGAGCCCATTTAGATCAAGTGCAGACATGGATCATTGTCCTATGAGACTGTAAGCTCCTCAAGCGCAGCTCATGCTTCTTCTCTTTGTGCACTGGCTGCTGCAGTGCATGCTTCTCTGTGTCCTGATATGTCAACTTATTGCTCATCTCCCTTGATGAATTAGGCATCTGAGGTTAACGTCCCCTTTCTTTCTCCCTATTATGGCATGCATTACACTGTACTGATGACCTTTAACTTGCCTGGCTCCTCCATTAGAATAGAAGCAGTCACTAATTTAATGTTAGAATAAATGAGTAAAAACAATAATAATGAATAATTCTAGATAATTACTGAAATGAGTTGTTGGATGTTCCCAGTTAGAATAGAAAGCATTTTTGGCATTTCAACATTTTAACATTTAAATCAATTAACTTATGTTATTAAACAAAAATAATCAAATGAACATTAAACACAATTGTTTCTAAATAAAATGTTAAGTTGATGCATATATATTATATAGCATTATAACCCCTGTGCATATTTTGATGTTTTCTGCAATTTTGATTACCATTTTTCTGCATATATATTCCATATATTTGCCACCAGAGTTAACTTCAATCAGAGTGGAGATTTTTATATGTTTGTTCTTTAATGTATCCTTAGCACATATACCTAATTCTGTCTGGCATGTAGTAGGCACTCAATAAATGTTTTTTCAATGTCAAATGAGTTTGTAGACTCACATATTTGTCATTCTAAATGACTGTTAAGCATAGAGGCGGGCGGATCACGAGGTCAGGAGATCGAGACCATCCTGGCTAACACGGTGAAACCCCGTCTCTACTAAAAAATACAAAAAACTAGCCAGGCGAGGTGGCGGGCGCCTGTAGTCCCAGCTACTGGGGAGGCTGAGGCAGGAGAATGGCATGAACCCGGGAGGCGGAGCTTGCAGTGAGCTATCCGGCCACTGCACTCCAGCTTGGGAGACAGAGCAAGACTCTGTCTCAAAAAAAAAAAAAAAGAAGCATAGTACAATATACCATTGTTTAAATAGTAGACATTTAAATTGCTTTCCAGTTTTTAGTTTCATGGATGTACCACTGAAAATATTTCAGTGCAAATATATTTTTTCTTTGGGAGAAGTTATTCTATTTGAGGGTTTCTTTTCAGACTAGAAATACTGGATACAAATACAAAAACACTATTATTGTTGCTAACTTGCTTTCTGGAAAGATTGAATTAGTTTACACTGATACTGGCAGTGTCTAAGTGGGCTTTTCATATTCCTGCTAATAATGCTGTATATATTTAAATTATGAGTTGTGGCCGGGCGCGGTGGCTCAAGCCTGTAATCCCAGCACTTTGGGAGGCCGAGACGGGCGGATCACGAGGTCAGGAGATCGAGACCATCCTGGTTAACACGGTGAAACCCCGTCTCTACTAAAAAATACAAAAAACTAGCCGGGCGAGGTGGCGGGCGCCTGTAGTCCCAGCTACTCGGGAGGCTGAGGCAGGAGAATGGCGTGAACCCGGGAGGCGGAGCTTGCAGTGAGCTGAGATCCAGCCACTGCACTCCAGCCTGGGTGACAGAGCGAGACTCCGTCTCAAAAAAGAAAAAAAAAAAAAAAAAAAAAAAAAAAAAAAAAAAATTATGAGTTGTATACTCTAACTTAAATCCATTTTATTTCACATTTCTTTAACTGCTAGTGAGGCTGTGTATCTTTGCATATTGTATTTTTTAATCTCTATTTTTTCTACCTGTAAATTGTCTCTTTAGCACCTTTGGCTGCATATTAAGTAAAATCTAGGTATTAGTTTTATGTGTACAGTCCCCTATGTATATGGAAAGGTAAACTGTTACAGTAATCTTCTACGTTATCTCCTCACTCTCTGACTTTCCCACTGCAATCAATTAATACAATACAACCGCAATCAATACAACCTCGTAGCTAATCTTTTAAAAATAAAGTTCCAATGCCCAAATTCTTTAGCTAAAAACCTTTACTCGCCCACCAAGTAAGTATAAACCCCTCAGCCGGATTTTCAAGGCCCTCTTTAACATACTCCGAAAGGGACTTTTCAGCTTTTTGTCTTTCTTCATGGCCAAATTAAAATGTCTAGTGTTCCCAGAAAGTTCTGAATGCTTTGTGTCACTAGCTCTTTGCTCATCCTGTCTACCATAGCTGAGACTTTTTACAGGGAAAGCATAATGACATCTGCGCCCAAAGTCCCAGAGCCATTAAAAGGCCAGGACAACTTCTGTAATAATGTCTAGAAAAATGGACTCAGAGCTCCAATTTGCAAGGCCGTGAACTCATTTCCAGCGATAAGCAAGAAGCAACTTTGCCTCAAATATAAAGGACTTCAACAGTATCGAGTAATTATATTTCAGTGCTATATTTTTTATTGTCTAATTTGCTTATATGATAAAACTAGGAAGACCGGGCTTTGGTTACACAATTCCCTCTGACCTCTTAGTTTTCTACTTTCTGATGTTTTTATCTTTAAACAGCGTTTCTGTACTCAATTTGGCATTTCTTGCTTCCATGTAAGTCATGTCATCCACGAAATTAATAATTCAAAAACCCTTGGTTGTTTGGTGATCTGAGACTTACCCATCCTATTTCTTCTCCCTCTTGTGCTTAAAAACTCAGGGCCACCACCTCTCACTGCATCTCCAGCACTGGGAAACCTTAGGGTTGTTTTTAAATCCCTTCTTCATCCCTACATCTAATCAATCATTTCTCTCTCCTGGATGTTTCCTGAAGCTGCATTATCCTAACTATTACCAGCACAGCAGTCAAGGCTGTAGCGTGATGGCTGCTCACCTGGACTATAACCACAGACATCCACCAGAAGCCTCCTCCTTTCTTCTTGCTTGCGCTATCTAAACCTTTTCTCCCCACAGCCGCCAGATAATTCTTCCTAAAAGGATAAGCAGATATGTCACTCCCAAGCCTAACTTTTATTGCTCTCATTGCCTATAGGCTGAGAGTAAGCTCTCCATAGGGAATCTAAGGGTTTCCTTGATAACTTCATCCCCACTTACCTCTCCAGCTTTATCTTCTTTAACTTCCCGCCTCAAAATCTTATGCCTGAGCAACAAGAAGTGCTTGAAATTTTCTGAGGACAATACACTGTTTCTCACTTCCCTCCCTTTGTTCCCACTATTCCCTTTGCTTGCAATGCGACTTTCTGGATTTGCCCATAATACACCCTCATGCACCCTGTAAAAGGCAGCCAGGCACCACCCACCCTAGAAAGTCTTGCTTGACTAACACAGGCTGGGTTTGATGCTCTTTTCTGGTGCTGCTTTAGTAGTCTGTTCCTCTCTTTATCGTGTGCATTCCTTATGTGTAACAACTGTTTTATTCCTCTTTGTACCCCTCGGTGCTCAGCAGAGAATAAGTACTCAGTAAATATTTGGTGAACAAACGAGTTGTGCCGAATCTGAAAACCTGCAGTATTTTCTTTTAATTGAGCACAGTTTTTCAGACTCTAGAGTTTTTATATAAATTATATTAGTTTTAAATAACATTTTCCGTAATATGCTTATTTTTATAGAATTAATTTTCTTTTAAAAACGTTTTTAGTTAAAGAGGATGGTTACAAGCAGCCACTAAGAAGGTTAAATGACATATATTTATTACTTACATCCTTGATTGTCCCTGTGGATTCTCCACTTTATGGGTGTGGAGATAGTCTTAAATTTAATTACGTTTAATTTTTATTTTCTGATAGAGCCTAGTATAGCTGAATGAATTAGAGTTGATCTTCAAATATGGCTTTGATGCCGATAACTTGGGAAACTATTGAACAGAGATAGCTGCCTGCATTAAAAATAAACGGCTGGGATAAACCTTCCACACACTGAGATGACCCGGAAGAGTCTCAGAACACGTTCTCATTGGAGAACTTAGTCCTGCCACATTAGTAGTGGGTGGAAGCATTTTCCCTATAAAATCTATGTAACAGACTTGTTTTACTTTACTTTTAGAGATAGCCAGTATGTGGCAACATCCATAATTCTTTTCTAAATCATTTTTATGTCATGTGCTTCTATTTTTAAAACTAAATTTTGTAAAACTGAATTAGTTATGCATGCTGGCAAACACCAAATGTAAAGCATTTTATAATGTTATAACATGTAAATAATCTACAGAATTTTCTTGCATCTGCCAAGACTGAATTATTTTTAACATTAAGTATATTTTTAAGGTGTAGTGGCAAGTACATCCAGAGGAAAGGGATTTAATAGGCATTTCCTTGCAAATCTAGATATGGGTAACTATTGAAATTGCTTGTCATGTGTTTGATTTTCATTTTCCTTAGAATGTGTTACTTTGCTGAAACCGTATTCAAAGGCTGGGTCAATTGATCTCCTGCAAGATACACTTGAAGGTTAAGTAACTACAGATCTCAGCTAATCCCGTGTAATCTGCTGTTACTAAATGGCTGTTTGTATTCCAGGCACACCAGTTTCTGAATGCTTAGGATTGGGTTTTTACCTTTTGTTTAAATAACCTCTAAAAGGAGCAATGCATCTCTTTGCATGTCTGTGCATTGTCCTTAACGTTTTGGAAGGAGTGGGCTGTTCATGTCCTTCACAGTGCACCTGTGATTATCACGGCAGAAATGACGGCTCAGGATCAAGGTATGCTCCTCTGCTTGCTACTAAATGTTCTCATTATTTTGACAAAAAGGACCCAAACAAGAAAGCCTACTTTTGAAAGCAAATGTTTGAGGATCAGAAATCGCAGAAGAGAATGTTTAGTGTCCGTAAGCTCTAACGTAATTGTGTTAATACTGGTCACCTCCTCCTTCACTGTTTTCATTTCGAGCAGTTTAACTCTTAAAGGTCTCTCAAGTTACCGGAAATTTCTAAACACATTCTGTGTTCCAAAATTTTTATCATGCTTATGTTTGCAAAATGTTGCTTGAGATCAAACCATTTAAAGGTGCGTGGCCAGCTCAGCCCTTGATTATAGAAAGGCTGAGGGCAGGCTGAACAGGAGCTTCGGGACATGCTCAGATCCTTTGCTTTCGTGACTCTCCACTTCCTTTTAGGATTATTCTTGTCAGTTGAGTGGCAGAAAGAAAGATCTCAAGAGTGAAGTTAGAGAGGTTGATAGTTAGAATTTTTCCATTTTAAGCTGATGGAATTTACAAAATAAGGAAGATTGAAAAAGATACTGTCTGTTGCAGACACTGTAGGATCTCACAGAAGTTATTCAATCTCTAGGTTGCTTTAGCATCTACCTGTGTAGAGAGAATACTTATTTGCTTATAATGTGCATGAGGCCTTTTAGATATGTTAAATGGAAAACAGAACTCTTGCTAGCTAAACACAGTAGAACTTGAATTTCTTTTTATTTTTTCGAGACAGAGTCTCACACTGTCGCCTGGGCTGGAGTGCAGTGGTGTGATCTCGGCTCACTGCAACCTCCACCTCCCTGGTTCAAGTGATTCTCCTGCCTCACCCTCCCGATTAGCTGGGATAACAGGCGTCTGACACCACGCCCTGCAATTTTTTTTGTATTTTTAGTAGAGACGGAGTTTCACCATGTTGGCCAGGCTGCTCTCGAACTCCTGACCTCAGGTAATTCGCCTGCCTCAGCCTCCCAAAGTGTTGGGATTACAGGCATGAGTCACCGCGCCTGGCCTACAACTTGAATTTTTTTTTTTTTTTGAGAGAGTATTTAATAATAAAATCAGATTATTCGTGACTTGGTTGAAGTAAACAGTGTCTCAGACAAAATAATTTGTTAAAAGAGTTGCCCAATTTATGTCTTATAACTTTAAACAAATAAATAATAATAACTAAGACATATTTGTGAAAAGCTTATCTTGTTATTGTATAAACTTTAAGCAATTCTTGGTATTTTTTGACATATTCACCAGGTGGTTAAAGACGATGAAGGGAATGTAGCAAGTTAAAGGCCTACTTGTCCAGGGATGTGCAGCAGTGAAGGATCAGGCCAGGGTACTTTTGAGAAACTATCACAGAAATGTTTCCTTCTTTGTGGTGACCCCATTATTGATGGATTTTATAAAAATTATAGAATATTAGGCCTGGCAAGAAACAATCTAGTTCAACCCCTTGTCAGTTTATAAGTGAAGAAACTAAACTGTATGGAGACCAAATGTCTTGTCCTAGATCATGTAATTGTGTTAGTAACTAAGTTCATAAAGATGCTAAACCTTTCAGTGTACAAACTAGGCTTTCTTCTATGATAGCATGCTGAAATACTTATTTTATTTATTTATTTTTTTGAGACAGAGTCTTGTTTTGTCAGCCAGGCTGGAGTGCAGTGGCACAATCTCGGCTCACTGCAACCTCCGTCTCCTGGACTCAAGCAATTCTCCTTCCTCAGCCTCCCATGGAGCTGGGATTACAGGCATGTGCCACCATGCCCGGCTAGTTTTTGCATTTTTAGTAGAGACGGGATTTCACCATGTTGGCCAGGCTGTTCTCAAACTCCTGACCTCAGGTAATCTGCCCACCTCGGCCTCCCAAAGTGCTGGGATTACAGGCATGAGCCACCGCGCCCGGCCAATACTTTCTTAATGAGTAGAAACTGCTACCATTCTGGTATAAAGTAGCCCTGAAATCTGTGATACAAAATAGCGACGAAAAGTAAGAGATATCCCTACGGGATTTCAAAGATTCCATGAGGTCTTCTTCTGAAGTTATAGAAATGAGACAACACTACCACTACCATACAACCACTACATTGCAGCTTTATGCTGCTTATGTCTGTTTACATTATGAGCTGGTTTTTCAAATCCACTTATTTAATGTGATGTGTTTCACTAAAGGGTTATTTTATTGTAATTATTTACTGAATTTATAGTGTGTTATAATTTAGATGATACTTTGCAAAACTTCTTATTATTTTTTGTAATTCAGATGAGTATCTCATAGGAGATAAAAAAGTCATTTTCCAGGCTAAAATGAATCTAAATTCTCAGATTCCTCATAGTTTAAATTTACACATGGGACAGTGTTGTTCTTCTTTCTTTCTTTTCTTTTTTTTTTTTTCTCTATTTTGAGATGGAGTCTCGGTCTGTCACCCAGGCTGGAGTGCAGTGGCATGATCTTGGCCCACTGCAACCTCTGCTTCCTAGGTTCAAGTGATTCTCCCACCTCAGTCTCCTGAGTAGCTGGGATTACAGGCACCTACCACCACGCCTGGCTAATTTTGTATTTTTAGTGGAGTCGGGGTTTTGCCATGTTGGCCAGGCTGATCTCGAACTTCTGACCTCAGGTGATCTGCCCACTTTGACCTCCCAAAGTGCTGGGATTACAGCCATGAGCCACATTGCCCAGTGTTGTTTTTCTAAGCCTGTTTTATATGTGCCAAGAAACAAGATCAAAATGTGACTCGCTCAAGGTCAGCTCCTAGTTTCTGGTTTATTCCTTAGGCAGAAAGCAATGTGCAAGTCACGTTGTTAAAACAGAGCTCAACTTTAAACATGTACTGTGAACACTTTTTTTTCACCTAAATAAGTTATTCTCTTAAAAAGGATTGATTTATTATTTTAAGAGGGGTTCTTTTAAAATGGGCCATTTCCTAAAGAGGTCCACTTTAAGTTGGAAAGAAGTGGTTTTGAAAGGTGGCTGTGAAACCCACTAGCTGGGTGGCCTTGGGAAGTTACTGAATGTTGTTGGGCCTCAGTTACTTTCCATGTAAAACCGAGGTTATTGACAGTAGCAGCAAATACCTACTGAGTACATATTATGTGCTAGGAAGTTGTAGAGTTTTACATCCATTGTAATTAATCATCCATAACAGGGCCGTATGGGAAAATTAGGTTGAGACACTGGTGAAGTGGTTTTCCATGGCCACAGAGGACGTGGCAGACCTTAGACCTTGGTTAGATTTGAACCAAGGCCCACCTTGGCCTCCCAAAGTGCTAGGATTACAGGCGTGAGCCACTGTCCAGCTGAAAATTGATACGTTTTTCAAATGAGAAGTAATTTTTTCAAATGGGTGTTGGAAAGTGAGTTTCCTCACATTGCTCATGTTGTGACACTAGGTTGGTGCTATGTAATGACATGGATATGAACGAGCTCCCTACGAACCTCCCTGTGGACACTGTGAAGCTTCGCATAGAGAAGACTGTCATCCGCAGAATCTCGGCGGAGGCCTTCTATTACCTGGTGGAGCTCCAGTATCTCTGGGTGACTTACAATTCCGTGGCCAGCATTGACCCCAGCAGCTTTTACAACCTGAAGCAACTGCATGAGTTGCGCTTGGATGGGAATTCCCTGGCTGCTTTCCCTTGGGCATCTCTGCTGGACATGCCCCTTCTGAGGACCCTGGACTTGCACAATAACAAAATAACCAGTGTGCCAAATGAGGCACTCAGGTATCTAAAGAACCTTGCCTACTTGGATTTATCAAGCAACAGACTCACCACGTTGCCACCAGATTTCCTGGAGAGCTGGTCTCATTTAGTTACAACACCTTCTGGGGGCCTGGACCTTTCCCCAAGCAGGATTATTCTTGGTAAGCTCACGAGCCTCTGGGCTTTTCATCTATAGATACTTTGCTATGCATAGCTTTTGTTGTCCAGTCTTTTAAAATTTACTGGATTTGGCTTTTTACCCTGTAATTGCACTTTCAGTGGAATAGTACCTTATTAGTTAACCTAGGTCAAGTTACCTCTTTCCCCTGTGTAAGGTGAAAAGGCTGTGTGTATGTGCACGCATGTGTGTGTACATACATGGTGGAAAAGTGGAAGAGAACTTGAGTCATAAATGGAGAGAGGACCTCTTCTCTTAAAGAGCCTCCAACTGACAGACAGAATCCACCAACCTGCGTAGACTCTTGTGAGCACAGCATTGCTCCATACTCTGGTACCAGCTTCTGCTCAGTTGGCTTTTCAGCTCTTCATTAGGTTCTTCAGGAGCAGGAGAGGGGCACTGGCATCTTTATGCGATAGCAGTGGCTTCATTAGTTAGGAAGAATAGCTTCTAAATTTCCATAATCTAAAAGGAAATGGTGGAAACATCAGTTATTTTACTGGCCCGAAATGGTTCACCTAACTGATTTGATCTCTTAGTTTAGCTGTGACTAGTTTTGGAATTTTGAACTTGGCCTTGTTTAGGTTCTATGTGTATGTCTCTGGGGTTCTTTTTTATTATTATTATTATACTTTATGTGCAGAACGTGTAGGTTTGTTACATAGGTATAAACGTGCCATGGTGGCTTTCTGTACCCATCAACCCGTCATCTACATTAGGTGTTTCTCCTAATGCTCTCTCCCCTAGACCCCTACCCCCCAACAGGCCCCAGTGTATGATGTTCCCCTCCCTGTGTCCATGTGTTCTCATTGTTCAACTCCCACTTATGGGTAAGAACATGCAGTGTTTGGTTTTCTGTTTCTGTGTTAGTTTGCTGAGAATGATGGTTTCCACCTTCATCCATATCCCTGTAAAGGACATGAACTCATTGTTTTTTATGACTGGATAGTATTCCATGGTATATATGTGGCACATTTTCTTTATCCAGTCTATCACTGATGGGCATTTGGGTTGGTTCCAAGTCTTTGCTATTGTGAATAGTGCTGCAATAAACATACGTGTGCATGTGTCTTTATAGTAGAATGATTTATAATCCTTTGGGTATATACCCAGTAATGGGATTGCTGGGTCAAATGGTATTTCTGGTTCTAGGTCCTTGAGGAATCGCCAGACTGTCTTCCACAATGATTGAACTAATTTACACTCCCACCAACAGTGTAAAAACATTCCTATTTCTCCACATCCTCTCCAGCATCTGTTGTTTCCTGACTTTTTAATGATTGCCATTCTAACTGGTGTGAGATGGTATCTCATTGTGGTGTTGATTTGCATTTCTCTAATAACCAGTGATGATGAGCTTTTTTCATATATTTGTTGGTTGTATAAATGTCTTCTTTTGAGAAGTGTCTGTTTATATCCTCTGCCCACTTTTTGATGGAGTTGTTTTTTTTCTTGTAACTCTGTTTAAGTTCCTTGTAGATTCTGGATATTATTAGCTCTTTGTCAGATGAATAGATTGCAAACATTTTCTCCCATTCTGTTGATCACTTTGATGATCACTTTGATGATAGTTTCATCATTTGATGAATCACTATCATCATTTGATGATAGTGATTTGATGATAGTTTCATCAAAGTGATCACTTTTGATCACTTTGATAGCTTGTGATCACTTTGATAGCTTGTTGATCACTTTGATGATAGTTTCTTTTGCTGTGCAGAAGCTCTTTAGTTTAATTAGATCCCATTTGTCAATTTTGGGTTTTGTTGCTATTGCTTTTTGGTGTTTCAGTCATGAAGTCTTTACCCATGCCTATGTCCTGAATGGTATTGCATAGGTTTTCTTCTAGATTTTTTATGGTTTTAGGTCTTACATTTAAGTCTTTAATCCATGTTCAGTTAATTTTTGTGTAAGGTATAAGGAAGGGGTCCAGTTTCAGTTTTCTGCATATGGCTAGCCAGTTTTCCCAACCACATTTATTAAATAGAAAATCCTTTCCCCATTGCTTGTTTTTGTCAGGCTTGTCAAAGATCAGATGGCTGTAGATGTGTGGTGTTATTTCTGAAGCCTCTGTTCTGTTCCGTTGATCTATATCTCTGTTTTGGTACCAGTACCATGCTGTTTTGGTTACCGGAGCCTTGTAGTATATTTTGAAGTCAAGTAGCATGATGCCTCCAGTTTTGTTCTTTTTGCTTAGGACTGTCTTGGCTATATGGGCTCTTTTTTGGTCCCACATGAAATTTAAAGTAGTAGTTTTTTCTAATTCTTTGAAGAAAGTCAATGGTAGCTTGATGGGGATAGCACTGAATCTATAAATTACTTTGAGCAGTATGGCCATTTTCATGATATTGATTCTTCCTATCCATGAGCATGGAATGTTTTTCTATTTGTTTGTGTCTTCTTTTGTTTCCTTGAGCAGTGGTTTGTAGTTCTCCTTGAAGAGGTCCTTCACATCCCTTGTTAATTGTATTCCTAGGTATTTTATTCTCTTTTTAGCAATTGTGAATGGGAATTCACTCATGATTTGGCTCTCTATTTGTCTATTATTGGTGTATAGAAATGCTTGTGATTTTTGCACATTGATTTTGTATCCTGAGAGTTTGCTGAAGTTGCTTATCAGCTTTGGCTAAGATGATGGGGTTTTCTAAATATACAATCATGTCATATGCAGAGACAATTCGACTTCCTCTCTTTCTATTTGAGTACCCTTTATTTCTTTTTCTTGCCTGATTACCCTGGCCAGAACTTCCAATACTGTGTTGAACAGGAGTGGTGAGAGAGGGCATCCTTGTCTTGTGCCGGTTTTCAGAGGGACTGCTTCCATCTTTTGACCGTTTAGTATGATATTGACTGTGGGTTTGTCATAAAAACTCCTATTATTTTGAGATACGTTCCATCAATATCTAGTTTATTGAGCATTTTTAGCATGAAAGGGTGTTGAATTTTATTGAAGGCCTTTTCTGCAACTATTGAGATAATCATGTGGTTTTTGTTATTGGTTCTGTTTAAGTGATGGATTACATTTATTGATTTGCATATGTTGAACCAGCCTTGCATTCCAGGGATGAAGCCGACTTGATCGTGGTGGATAAGCTTTTTGATGCGCTGCTGGATTTGATTTGCCAGTATTTTACTGAGGATTTTCATGTCAATGTTCATCAGCAATATTGGCCTGAAATTTTCTTTTTTTGTTGTGTCTCTGCCAGGTTTTGGTATCAGGATGATGCTGGCCTCATAAAATGAGTTCCTCTTTTTCTATTGTTTCAAATAGTTTCAGAAGGAATAGCACCAGCTCCTCTTTGTACCTCTGGTAGAATTCAGCTGTGAATCTATCTGGTCCTGAGCTGTTTTTGGTTGGTAGGCTATTTAATTACTGCCTCAATTTCAGAACTTGTTATTTGTCTATTCAGGGATTCAACTTCGTACTGGTTTAGTATTGGGAGGGTGTATGTGTCCAGGAATTTATCAACTTCTTCTACATTTTCTAGTTTATTTGTGTAGAGGTGTTTATAGTATTCTTTGATGGTAGTTTGTATTTCTTTGAGATCAGTGGTTGTATCTTCTATCATTTTTTATTAAGTCTATTTGAGTCTTCTCTCTTTTCTTCTTTATTAGTCTTGCTAGCTGTCTATTTTGTTAATCTTTTTTTTTTTTTTTTTTAAAGCTCCTGGATTCACTGGTTTTTTTTTGAAGGGTTTTTTGGGTCTGTATCTCCTTCAGTTCTGCTCTGATCTTGGTTATTTCTTGTCTTCTGCTAGTTTTTGAATTTGTTTGCTCTTGCTTCACTAGTTCTTTTAATTGTGATGTTAGGGTGTTGATTTTAGATCTTTCTCACTTTCTCCTGTGGGAATTTCATGCTTTAAATTTCCCTCTAAACACTGCTTTGGCTGTGTCCCAGAGATTCTGGTACATTGTGTCTTTGTTCTCATTGGTTTCAAAGAACTTATTTATTTCTGACTTAATTTCATTATTTACCCAGTGGTCATTCAGGAGAAGGTTGTTCAGTTTCCATGTAGTTGTGCAGTTTTGAGTGAGTTTCGTAATCCTTAGTTCTTTTTTTTTTTTTTTTGAGACAAAGTCTCGCACTGTCACCTGGGCTAGAGTGCGATGGCACTATCTCGGCTCACTGCAACTTTCACTTCCCAGGTTCAAGCAGTTCTCCTGCCTCAGCCTCCCAAGTAGTTGGGATTACAGGTGCCCACCACCACATCCAGCACATTTTTTGTATTTTTAGTAGAGATGGGTTTTCACTATATTGGCCTGGCTGGTCTTGAACTCCTGATCTTGTGATCCTCCTACCTCAGGCTCCCAAAGTGCTGGGATTACAGATGGGAGCCACTGTGCCCAGCCAATCCTGAGTTCTAATTTGATTGTACTGTGGTCTGAGAGACTGTTTGTTATGATTTCTGTTCTTTTGCATTTGCTGAGGAGTGTTTTTACTTCCAATTATGTTGTCAATTTTAGAATAAGTGCAATGTGGTGCTGAGAAGAATGTGTATTCTGTTGATTTGGGGTGGAGAGTTCTGTAGATGTCTATTAGGTCTGCTTGGTCCAGAGCCGAGTTCAAGTTCTGAATATCCTTGTTAATTTTCTGTCTTGTTGATCTGTCTAATATTGACAGTGGAATGTTAAAGTCTCCCACTATTATTGTGTGGGAGTCTAAGTCTCTTTGTAGATCTCTAAGAACTTGCTTTATGAATCTAGGTGCTCCTGTATTGGGTGTACATATAATTAGGATACTTAGCTCTTCTTGTTGCATTGATCCTTTTACCATTACGTAATGGGCTTCTTTTGCCTCTTTTGATCTTTGTTGGTTTCAAGTCTGTTTTATCGGAGACTAGGATTTCTTCTTCTTCTTCTTCTTCTTCTTCTTCTTCTGCTTCTGCTTCTGCTTCTGCTTCTTCTGCTTCTTCTGCTTCTGCTTCTGCTTCTGCTTCTGCTTCTTCTGCTTCTTCTGCTTCTTCTGCTTCTGCTTCTCCTCCTTCTCCTCCTTCTCCTCCTTCTCCTCCTTCTCCTCCTTCTCCTCCTCCTCCTCCTCCTCCTCCTTCTCCTCCTCCTCCTCCTCCTCCTCCTCCTCCTCCTCCTCCTCCTTCTCCTCCTCCTTCTCCTCCTCCTTCTCCTCCTCCTTCTCCTCCTCCTTCTCCTCCTCCTTCTCCTCCTCCTTCCTTCTTCTTCCTCTTCTTCTTCTTCTTTTTTTCACTTTCCATTTGCTTGGTAAATATTCCTCCATCCCTTTATTTTGAGCCTATGTGTGTCTTTGCACATGAGATGGGTATCCTGAATACAGCACACAAATAGGTCTTGATTCTTTATCCAATTTGCCATTCTGTGTCTTTTAATTGGGGGCATTTAGCCCATTTATGTTTAAGGTTAATATTGTTATGTGTGAATTTGATCCTGTCATTATGATGCTGGCTGGTTATTTTGCCTGTTAGTTGATGCAGTCTCTTCATGATGTTGATGATCTTTACAATTTGGCATGTTTTTGCAGTGGCTGGTACCGGTTGTTCCTTTTCATATTTAGTGCTTCCTTCAGGAGCTCTTGAAAGGCAGGCTTGGTGGTGACAAAGTCTCTCAGCATTTGCTTGTCTGTAAGGGATTTTATTTCTCTTTTGCTTATGAAGCTTAGTTTGGCTGGATATGAAATTTTAGGTTGAAAATTCTTTTCTTCAAGAATGTTGAATGTTGGCCCCCACTCTCTTCTGGCTTGTAGGGTTTCTGCAGAGAGATCTGCTGTTAGTCTGATGGGCTTCTCTTTGTGGGTAACCTGACCTTTCTCTCTGGCTGCCCTTAACATTTTTTCCTTCATTTCAACCTTGGTGAATCTGAAGATTATGTTTCTTGGGGTTGCTCTTCTTGAGGAGTATCTTAGTGGTATTCTCTGTATTTCCTGAGTTTGAATGTTGGTCTGTCTTCCTAGGCTGGGGATATTCTCCTGGATAATATCCTGAAGAGTGTTTTCCAACTTGGTTCCATTTTCCCTGTCACTTTCAGATACACCAATCAAACATAAGTGGTTTGGTCTTTTCACATAGTTCCATATTTCTTGGAGGCTTTGTTTGTTCCTTTTCTTTCTTCTCTAATCTTGTCTTCATGCTTTGTTTCATTAAGTTGATCTTCAATCTCTCATATCCTTTTTTTCCCCTTGATGGATTTGGCTATTGATACTTGTGTATGCTTCACGAAGTTCTCAGGCTGTGCTTTTCAGCTCTATCAGGCCATTTATGTTCTTCTCTAAACGGGTTATTCTAGTTAGCAATTCCTCTAACCCTTTTTCAAGGTTCTTAGCTTCCTTGCATTGGGTTAGAACATGCTCCTTTAGCTCGTAGGAGTTTGTTATTATCCACTTTCTGAAGCCTACTTCTGTCAATTTGTCAAACTCATTCTCCATCCAGTTTTGTTCCCTTGCTGGCGAGGAGTTGTGATCCTTTGGAGGAGAAGACGCATTCTTGTTTTTGGAGTTTTCAGCCTTTTTGTGCTTCTTTTTTCTCATCTTCTTGGACTTATCTACTTTTGATTTTTGATGCTGGCGACCTTTGAATGGGGTTTTTGTGTGACCATCCTTTTTGTTGTTGATGATGCTATTTCTTTCTGTTAGTTAGTTTTCCTTCTAACAGTCAGGCTCCTCTGTTGCAGCTCTGCTGGAATTTCCTGGAGGTCCACTCTAGACCCTATTTGCCTGGGTATCACCAGCAGAGGCTGCAGAACAGCAAAGATTGCTGCCTGTACCTTCCTCTGGAAGCTTCATCCCAGAGGGGCACCCATCAGATGCCAGCCAGAGATCTCCTGTATGAGGTGTCTGTTGACCCCTGCTGGGAGGTGTTTCCCCGTCACGAGGCATGAGGGTCAGGAACTCACTTGAGAAGGCAGTCTGCCCTTTAGCAGAGCTCGAGTACTGTGCTGGGAGATCTGCTGCTGTCTTCAGAGCTGGCAGGCAGGAATGTTTAAGTCTGCTGAAGCTGCACCCACAGCCGTCCCTTCCCCCAGGTGTTCTGTCCCAGGGAGATGGGAATATTATGTATAAGCCCCTGACTGGGGCTGTTGCCTTTCTATCAGAGATGCCTGCCCAGAGAGGAGGAATCTAAAGAGGCAGTCTGGCTACAGTGGCTTTGCCCAGCTGTAGTGGGCTCTGTCCAGTTTGAACTTCCCAGCGGCTTTGTTTACACTGTGAAGAGAAAACCACCTTATCAAGTCTCAGTAATGACGGATGCCCCTCTACCCACAAAGCTCGAGCATCCCAGGTGGACTTCAGACTGCCGTGCTGGCAGCGAGAATTTCAAACCAGTGGATCTTAGCTTGCTGGGCTCTGTGGGGCTGGGATCTGCTGAGCTAGAACACTTGGGTCCCTGGCTTCAGCTCCCTTTCCAGGGAAGTGAACAATTCTGTCTCACTGGCATTCCAGGCACCACTGGGGTATGCAAAAAAACTCCTACAGCTAGCTCGGTGTCTGCCCAAATGGCCACCCAGTTTTGTGCTTGAAAGCCAGGGCCCTAGTGGTGTAGGCGTCAGAGAGAATCTCCTGGTTTGAGGGTTGCGAAGACCATGGGAAAAGTGTAGTATCTGGACTGGAGTGCTCTGTCCTTCGCGGCACAATCCCTCATGGCTTTCCTTGGCTAGGGAAGGGAGTTCCCTGACCCCTTGTGCTTCCTGGGTGAGGTGACGCCCCACCCTGCTTCGGCTTGCCCTCCGTGGGCTGTACGCACTGTCTAACCAGCCCCAAATGAGATAAGCCAGCTACCTCAGTTGGAAATGCAGAAATCACCTGCCTTCTGTGTTGATCTCACTGGGAGCTGCAGACTGGAGTTGTTCCTATTTGGCCATCTTGCCAGCCACCTTCTCTGGGGTTCTTAAAATGTAATCTCCTTCTACCAGTAAGTCCCTCTCTGCCTCTTCATACACACACACACACACACACACACACACACACACACACACTATATATATATATACACACACTCTCTCTATATATACTATATATACACATATATATACACACATCTATCTATCTATCTATCTATCTATCTATCTATCTATCTATCTATCTATCTATCAAGAGAAAGACAGAGCGAGCTTTGCATGGAGTTCTGTACATGGTGAATGCCTAGAACATGTGATTGCCTGATTGAAATTAGTGAACTGGACCCTTTTCAGGGGTATCTATAGGCAGTGAAGCATTGTAATCTTTTGTATGAGACACAAGCCTGAGGCTTTGATTGATCAGTTAGATGTGCTAAAATTTTGTTCCACTTTTTCACCCAATAAGGCTGTGTTGTCCATTCCCAAGTTATTTTCATCATAGCTGCAGCAGAGGTTATATTTCTCAGGAAGATGAAAGAACTTCTGGGCATTTGGCCAATGAAATGACTTATAAGCCTTTTGGAGTACGAGACAACATAGATGCTAACTTTGTGCCAGGCATCCTTCCTGACCAGTATCACATGATCAAATATTTGCTGAAATAAAGCACAAGTAAAATATATATTTGTAAAAAAAGAAACTGCTGTAACAGCACTTACATAACTTTAGCATTGCTTTTGTTGAAATGTCAATGTATTTGGTTTTTACGAGTCTAAAAATATGACTAATAAGAACCAGGTAGAAAGAGGAAAACTCATATAAGCTCTTCTTATGTAGCTAGTTCACGTTTTCCCCACTGTTCATCTAGTCCTTTAAACATTTTTTTGTTAGACAATAAAAGTACTATTGTAGAATGGGTTAGAGAATAAAATCACATTAGTTTAACTTAACAGATATTTGTGGAGTTCTTATTATATACACTGATAGGCACACATAAACCTACACTGCGGTATTTATTTACTTTATTTTAGCCACCAATCTGAACCTTATGAGTAAGGTTAATAGCTACAAGATTCTATTTCCCTACCTATTTTTCTAAGTTTCCTGGAAAGTAATTCTTGGTTCTAATAGAATTAACCCAATGGAGTAATATAGTAGAAAATAAAATTCAATTACTAAATTGCAATTAATAGCTTTCTAATGATCAGTTACTAACATTACTATGAAGAAGCAATTGATAGAACATTCATATTTTTCCCTTGGGAGTTAAATCTGGATGGGAACTTAGGGATCAAAGGGAAAGGGTTATGAAACTTTACTGTCCATGGGAAGTTACCCAAACAGTTTTAACTGCATTTTAGGGCCCAGAGATTTTAAAAGGTGGTAACTTGAAAATACTTCTGTATAACATTAAATTTTAAAACAAGGCTATGTAACTGTATAAAAAGCATTACCATAACTATGTAAAAATGTGCAAAGACAAAGACTGAAAAAAATTCACTAACTGTTTAGCTATTTTCTTTGGTTAGTGGGACATCTTTTCATTTTTCTATATTTCCAAAATGTTCTGCAATGATCATGCATGATAATAAATAACAAAGGATAGTTTGAAGCATGTTGAGTGGCAGATGACCTTAGCAAAGCCATGTTCGATATGTTCCCAAAAGGAGAATAAGAGAGGACTAATTGATGTGGATAAATCACACACAGAAAACTCAGTGTTTTCATCTGGAAAATGGTGATGGCAGGGTTTGCTCCATTTTGTTCACAGGACTGTAATGAGAAGAAATGAAATATTTCATGTAGCAGTCCTTTAGAATATGAAGTCTACAGTCTCTGAGATTATGCTTTTAGATCAACAATTATCTGTAGAAGTTGTGACTGGGATGGGAGTGTCCTATAAAGACTTCTTTGTTTGGCCTTTTTGTTATTCCAACAATATTTGAGCCTTTTAGTTGCATCACTGAATATAGTGATGAGTACCAGTCCTAGATTTTCTAGAACTTAGTGTTTAAGTATAGCAATTACATCTTTCCAGGTGTCCCGTAGAATTTGCCTCTGTGCTGTTATAGTGGGATAGAGTCTGCTTTTACTTAGTTTTTATTACTCTGTGTTGATTATTGTTAGCAGATGGAGGTTCTATTTGTAATAATAACACTAATAGTTAATTTTGATGGAGTTGCTCAATGCCAGGTCTGGTTCTTATACTTGACCTATGTAACTTCTAGTCTCACATCAACCCTGTAGTAAATACCACTTCATGCCCATTTTACAGATGAAAAAATGAGACACAAGTTAAGACACTTGCCCAGATTCACTCAACACATAGTGGTGGAGCTGAGCTTTAAGGACAGGCCATCTGGCTCCAGAACCCAGGCGTGTCTTCCCTTCTTTGTAATGCAAGGTATATAATAATAACAGAGTTCCTTTCTTCATATATGCATTACTTTATTGATCACTTTAGATCCATATATTTATGTAATAAAAAAATTAAGGTGAGGTTTTTCAATTACTCTTTCTCTTCTACAGGAGTAAAAACATCAACTTAGTAAAATTGTCCTTTATTGTATCCATGAAAACTTAAACTATTGCCCCGCAAATAAACATTGGAATTAACTATAAAACTAGGTTTTGATTTGCAATGCAGGTAAGTTTCCATGGCCTCTTTCTCAAGATTAAGTAAATATTTACACAGGCATATTCCGTAAGTCCTGACACTGTTTGTCTTAGAGAAAATGGCCTGTGGTAGGATAAAACATGAAATGCTTTTTTTTGGGGGTGTTGTTTTACTTGTACCCAAATTTGCTGAATTGTAAACATGGGCTCTTTTCCTATTTGAAATGGAGATTGCCTGAAGGGTGGTGGCAGCCCTAGTATTTCCAGACTTTTCTAAAATGGTGTTAATTTATTTCAAAAAACACTTATCAATCTCTGTAGATGTGCCCCACTCTTTTTTTGGTTTGAGGAAACAAATCCGCATAGGTAAGACTTATGCCTTGCTGGGTGCTCTAATCCTCACCTTCTTTCTATAGCTAGTAAGAAGGCAGAATCAAGTTTCAAATTTACAGTTAATCTCCAAAGCATCACTCTTTACTTTTTAAAACCTTGTTTTTAATGGAGACATTAAGGTATACTTTGCATAGGTGGAATGCAGGATTGTAAGTCTACAGTTTGTTAATTTCTGATAAATGTATACCCTTACGTAACTTACACCATTATCAAGATACAGAATATTTCCATTACTCCAGAAAGTTCTGTGTTTCTTTCTAGTCAATCTTGCCTCACCTATTTGAATTTTCATTGCTATAGGTTAATTGTGTCTGCTCTAGAATGTTATGTAAATGGAATCATATAAGATTCACCTTTGTGCCACGCTTCTTTCACTGAGCATTATGTTTTTGAAAATCATCCATGCTGTCGCATGTGTTGGTAGTTCATTATTGCAAAATTGTATTCAGTTGTATGAATGAAGCAATTGTTTATCCTTTCTCCTGATGTTGGACACATGGGCTGTTTTGAGTTTGGGGCAATAATAAATTAAGCTGCAATTAACATTCTTGTACAAAGCTTTTTGTGGCACATGTTTTCATTTCTCTTGGATAAATTCCTAGGATTGAAATTGCTGGATTATAGAATGGCTATATGACTGGGCGCAGTGGCTCATGCCTGTAATCCCAGCCCTTTGGGAGGCCAAGGCAGGCAGATCAGTTGAAGTCAGGAGTTTGAGTCCAGCCTGGCCAATGTGGCGAAACCCCGTCTCGACTAAAAAATACAAAAATTAGTCAGGTGTTGTGGTGCATGCCTATAGTCCCAGCTACTCAGGAGGCTGAGGTAGGAAAAACCTGGGAGGCGGATGTTGCAGTGAATTGAGATCACGTCACTGCACTCCATCCTGGGTGGAAAAAAAAAAGGAAAAAAATAATGGCTATATGTATAACTTTTAAGGAAACTGCCCATTTTCCAAAGAGGCTGTATAACATTATACATTCCTATTAGCACTGCATGACAGTCTGGTTGCTCCGTATCCTCACCAACAGTTGATGATGTTGGTCTTTTTCATGAGGAAGCAGTATCACAATGTGATTTTTAATTTCTGTTTCCCTAATTATTAATGGCGTTAGCCAGATTTTCATTTGCTTATGGGTCACTGTATATCTTCCTTTATGAACTATCTTTTGCTCAGTTTTTAAGGGTTATTTGTCTTTTCTTTATTGAATATAAGTCTTTTGTCTGTTATATGCATTGTGAATATTTTCTCCAAGGCTGACTTACCTATTTATTTTTTCCTGGTGTCTTTGGTAAAAAAGGTTTACATTTTGATGACATTTGATTCATTAGTTTTTTTCTTTTATAGTTAGTGCTTTCTGTGTATCATCTAAAAAATACTTGCCTACCTCAAAATCACAGATATGATATTTTCTTATTGTTTTAGCCTTTATACTCAATTTTTAGCTGTATATTCTTAGCTCTTAAGCTTATAGCTGTTATCTATCTCAAAATAGTTTTTGTATTGTGTAAAGTAGGGGTTGAGGTTTACATGCTTGTGAATATGTGTCCACTTGTTCCAGCACCATTCATTAAAAAGACGTTCCTTTCCTCACTGAATTGTTAAACACTGTTGTCTCCACAAAGCTGAGTAGGCATAGTCTTTGTCTTCAAGGGCTTATAGTCCTCAGAATAACCTTTGTACAAAAATTTATTGCTCACTTTTCACACAAAAATAGCACATTTAGTCCAACTATTCTGATGCATATAAATATTATTCTTTTAGAAAGGATAAAGTTCACTTGGCCCATCCAAGAATAGTTATATAAAGTCAACTAATTAATGCAAATTAGTGTAATTTTAGTTGATGTGTTGCCTTGAAGGAATGCAGTACAAGTAACAGTTTAACTTGAGAGAGTTCTCTTACCTTTGTCCTCAGAAGAAAAAAACACTTAAATGTATTCAGTTCTTGAATCACGATTTTTATTCAGGTTTTAAAATTTGTACCTTTGACCTTAGATGTTTCAAGCTGGAGTAAATAGGCATTTTATTTTTGAGGGATTTAAAAATATTTACATAACTTTTATATATAACCAGTTAAATTAGTTTTTTAAAGAATTTTCTTTCACCATTAATACATTTTTTAATAATTTCAAAGCATGAAATAAATTGTTAACATTACAGCTCTTGAATCTTTCCCTATGCAAACATTTATACTACAGATAGTGCTGCTTTAACATTTTAAAATTTTTAGTTTATTTTAGTTTGAAAGAGTATCTCACTTTGTCACCCAGGCTGGAGTGCAGTGGCGTAATCACAGCTTACTGCAGCCTCAACCTCCTGGTCTCAGTTGATCCTCCCAATTCAGCCTCCTGGGTTGCTGGGACAACAGGCAAGTGCCACCACCATACCTGGCTAATTTTTGTATTTTTTGTAGAGACAGAATCTCGCCATGTTGCACAAGCTGGCCTTGAGCTCCTGACCTCAAGCAGTCTTCCCACCTAGCCTCACAAAGTGTTGGGATTACAGGTGTGAGCCATTGTGCCTGGACATTTTTTTATTTGTAGATAATAGCACTTATGACTGCTACTGTGACTCTAAATGTTTTTAGATGGCAAAGAGATGAGTTATGATAGAAAGGGTGTTAGATTATGATGCTAAAAAAATCTGGGATGTAGGATTCTAAGCCATTTACAAAGTCAAGGTAGTAATATCTTTGTGCTTTGGTTTCCTTTGGTGT
Source organism: Macaca nemestrina (assembly GCF_043159975.1). Lineage (NCBI taxonomy): Eukaryota > Metazoa > Chordata > Mammalia > Primates > Cercopithecidae > Macaca > Macaca nemestrina. Next base: position 79,259,376 of record NC_092127.1, on the reverse strand, counting down.
AAAATTGGAAGAATAATACCAGATGCCAGAGGTATGGTATAAGGCATAACATGGCGGTTAAGACCTTTAACCACTGTGGTGGGTGGTTAAGAGCTTTAACCAGCATGGTGGTTCAAGATCAGGATGCTGAAGTTCAAATCCTGGCTGTCCAATTGTGTGACCTTGGGCATATTCCTTAAGCTTCCTGAACCTTGGTTTTCTCATCTTTAAAATGGGGATGATAATAGTACTACCTATCCCATGCTTTTGTGAGGATTGAGTCAGACCATCCTTCAGACGCTTAGTGCTGTTCTTTGATCTCCTGAATCTCTGCGTGTCTTGTGAGCAGAGGCAGACATTGATTACCTTTTATCCTGCACTACCTTTTCAAGGATTACCTTTTATTCTGCATTACCTTTTCAAGCTGTTTTCAAGAGAACAGCTTTGGAGGTTGAAATATATCTCCTTCCAGAGCAAAGGGTAAGTATGCTTACTACCCAGTATAATAAAGATGTCTCCCTTCAGTACTGTGAGCAATGAACTCCTTCAACCCTGAGCAGGAGTCTTGTGTCTTCTACCAACATCCATAAAATGATGGCAGGCAAACTTGCCTGTATCTGAGGAGTTTCCCAGGATGTGGACCTCTCAGTGCTAAAAGCAAGAAAGTCCTGGGCAAACTGAAATGAGTTGCTGGCAAACTGGAATAGGTTGGTCACCCTAAAGTAGGGTCAAATCTCAGAGCCTCTGCAGTTTTGGACAAGCAGTCTTTGCCACATAGGAAGCAATCAGCAACTTGTAACTTGCATTGCTAGTATTATATAAAGAAAAAAATCTGGCATAAGTTGAAGTGTTTTCAAAATATGAAATAGTCTATACATATTATATGACTGAATAAATTTGATGTGCTGGCAGATTTAGAAATTAATCTTAAAATCAAATCAGATAGCTATGATGAACATAGCTTTCATATATAGAATATTGACACAAATTTTATAGATATAAAATATAAGTAACCTTTTATTTCAATGTAAGTGTTTTAGTATCATTCTATTTATGAATTCTTACTATATTAAGGTGGGTGTTTACATGTTCCTTTCTAAATTTTTTGATTGTTTTTATCTAATTTAAAATATCCCCTCTCCTCCTCTTAGGCACCATGATAACATCCCTTTGCCCTAGAGGACACTTGCCAGGGTGCGTCCTGTGCTCTTCTCTTCGCTGGTTTTCTCTCGCTCAGGGAGCAGACACATGATTGGATCCTCATTTTGAGATTTTATTACTTGTGAGAGGCAAGCCATATATTATTTCATTGATTTCTTGCAAACTACAGCTCACAATTCTGACAATACCAATTGATAACAACATTTTTAATCTTTTATAAGTTTTTGTAGAGGTTATTGGCACGTTACACACAAACTGACCTGATTAATTTGTTAAATCGTGTGGGTCACAGTCAAACAATCTAATTCCAAATTTAGTTCTTTATAATAACATTTACATGTATATAAGCAAAACTGGTTAATGTAAAAAGTACATGTACAAAGTAAAATAAACTACTGAAGGGATTTCGGCCTTTGGAAGAGGTTAGTGATTCCCCCTCCCCTCAATTTTAATAAGTAAAACCAGTTATATTGTTTATAAAATGAGAATTGACTACTTTTAGTCTGTATTATAGTCATAGTTGATAAACTAGCTTCACTTTGTATGATATTCACATTTGAACTGTGTATCAGTGTAGACATAGAAAAGTCACAAATTTGAAAGATTTAACGTTTAAAAATAAGCACTATTAGGAGAGTCTAGATCCACAGATTATCTTTAGCACCTCAATCAATAGAGATAAAAATGTTACAAATTAGGTATTCTATCATATTCTTCTGCTTTTTACTGAGTGATGATGGATTTTAGTGTTAGTTTGTTGTTCCATCTATGGTTTCTTTTAGTCTATGATCATTATTTTTATTTTATAGGCAGATAGAACATTACGGGTATAAAAAACTCTAGCATGTATCTAGTGAACTCTCCCATTTTGCTGAAGAGAAAACTGAGGCTCAGCAAGGTTGCATCATCCAGGTCACAGAATTAATTAATGGTTGAGCCTCATCAGGAAACCAGGCACAGTAAAGTTGGTGAGAATGTCATTTCCTGTTACTTTTAAAATTTCTCTTTCATATATTTAAATCTGGCCTTCACATATCAGGTCAACTAATATGAACAATAATGACTGAATATCTAATGTGGTATCTGGTGGTGAAGTGGGTTTTTGAATGTCTATGAACTGACTGCATTATTATAGGTGTTTTGGTATCTATCAGATCATATCTCCACCATTACTTATGTACTTGTTTTGAATTCTTAGTAGACGTACAGATTGTATTACATTTAGTTTCTTTTGTTAAGATCAAGAAAATATGGACTCTAGTATAGGGAATATGTTTTATGTGTATGAAATTTGTTACTTATTCAGAGATTGAAATGACTATATTTTATAAAAGATTTTAAGTACTGTGTTCAGCAAGAAAGTTTAAAGGTCACAGAGATTCTACTGTGAATAAACCATTGTTCAAGGTAATTTCCATGAATTATGTAATTAAAAATTCATGCAACTCTATGAAAGAACTACTGCATTCTATAGATGAGGCTGAGAGGGGTTGTTATTATAGATATCTACTCGTGGGAGTGAAGCTTGATAGAACCGAGATTTCAGCCCAGACATTAAGTTCCAGAGCCACACGTAGTCATAGCAATATAAAATAAGCCAGAAAGTCTGCTTATCACATAATATTGGATGAAAGAATCAACAGTTAAGAGAATAGAATTCAAATTAATATTGGTTCAATAACTAGGTATAGATTAACAACATTAAATATAAGAGGAAAAGTTTAAAGTTATTCACCCATGGAAGAAAAGCGTACTTCTAAAACAGGAGATGAAAAAGTAAACTTTTACCAATACTGGCAGAAAAATATGAGCCAGTCATGACTTGCTATTATAATTTTTAAAAAGTGTAATAAAAATCTAGAATTTATGAACTAACAGTTACATTTCCACCATGGTTAGAATTTGTAAAATTGCAGTTCTGTCTTTTCTTCTCAATTTATAATCCACTCCATTAGTAAAAAGCTATAACCACAAATCTCTGTGATAAATTTTTTTCTGTCTTGGGCTTTATATGAGGCTGTTATGGAACATCACTCCTAAGATCCTAGAGAGACTTTTGCCTGACAGAATGCTCTAAAGCTCCATTTTAGATCCTTCTGAGATTTTAGTACAAAATTTTATGGTCCCACCTGGATTTGATGTTTGCTCTGAAGTTCTATCTTAATTTGAGAATTTTGGAGAGGCCGAGAATAAGAAACAATTTTTTAATTGAACTCAACAAGTTTCGGTTCTTTTATATTTAACAGTTCTTCTTTAACTTTGCCTCTCCTTTATATTTTATTACCTGAAACACACCAGGGAGTAGTTTGAACAGTCTTTGTGGAAATATCCTTAGGTAGACCACATTGCATTGAATATGTTTTTGACTTTCCATGTGGACCACAGGTGACAGTGCTGCTAAACTTTTTGCTACTCCATAGCAAAGATCCTCTTTCCTCTAGTTTCCAGCAACATTTTACTCACTTTTCTTCAAGCTGTCACTGATAGCCTCCTTGAAGGCCCAAAGGCTTCTGCTAACAATTCTGAAAGTGAGACATCCTGAAGATGCTTGCAACCGGAAGCTGTCCGCTAACCGCGTTGCTTGCAGCTGATTCTCTCTTGAAGGAGTATTGAGCAAGTCACCTTCATGGTCACCACATATGACATTCATGCCAAGCCACGTTCTTGCTTCCACCAGCTTTTTAGGCTTCTCTCCCGCCATTGCCAGCATCTCACTCTGTATTTTTTGCCACACAAAGCTTGCATTACCTCAATACACCTTCAAATCACATAAAACCATAACCTATTCCAGGCTGAATTTGGTGCCTCTGAGCACCCTATAACACTTACAATACTGTAGGTACTTTCATAACACCTTTGAAAGATCTTTATTACTGTATTGTGGCATTCTGTGGTACCTGGATTAAAGTTTTAGCTCTGATACTAATTAGCTTTGTGACCTTGGCCAAGTTATTGGGCCCCTCTGAGGCCTCATCTTTAACATAGGGATAGATGAAGTCTGAGCTTCATCATTAACATAGGGATAATAATACCATTTTTCTCATAGGATTATTGGGATTACATGTGATAATACAGGTAAGTGCTTAGAAGATAATCTAGCAGAGTAAATGCTCAATAAGTATTAGCCATGATTATTAATGATCTGAACTAATGGACAGGATATATTCATCGAGATTGCTGGATTGCAGAGCAAACTGACATAAAGGTGACTCTGCTTCATCCCTCAAAGCACTTCTGTTTTTAGGGAGATAGTGTAGATCCCTACCTCCTCAAGAGGTAGGATATAAACTGAGTCATCAGAATTATCTTTGTCAACCTTTCCCGCCTTCTGTTTTAGGTCTACAGGACAATCCTTGGTTCTGTGACTGTCGTATTTCCAAAATGATCGAGTTGTCAAAGGTTGTTGACTCTGCTATAGTGCTTCTGGATCCACTGATGACTTGCAGTGAACCTGAACGCCTCACAGGAATTTTGTTTCAGCGGGCTGAATTGGAACATTGTCTGAAACCATCAGTGATGACCTCAGCCACCAAAATCATGTCTGCTCTCGGCAGTAATGTTCTACTGCGGTGTGATGCCACTGGCTTCCCCACCCCACAGCTCACATGGACCAGATCTGACAGCTCGCCAGTTAATTATACAGGTATTTTCTTAATTCAGCCCCATGATCAAAGGAGTTTACTAAGCTCTGAAGTTAACATCATGTTTTGTGTTATTTGAAATTAGCTAGTTAACACTAATAAAATATTTCAAGATTATTGGGTGCAAGGGATTTTAAAGGTACATTTTATTGGTTAGTATTCTCCTCAGTTTATCTAACTACCTAGATAAAATTAGACAATCTAAACTTTTTCTTAGGTAGAATGAAACAATGCAGTGAATGGATCAATGGCAGACAAGGCCTTTGTCTTGCTTCATCATCTTGGATACAGCTCACTTCAAAATATACAACTATTACAATTTTTTAAAAATGGCCTTTTGCTGGTCGGGTGCAGTGGCTCACGCCTCTAATCCCAGCACTTTGGGAGGCCGAAGTGGGCAGATCACCTGAGGTCAGGAGTTTGTGACCAGCCTGGCCAACATGGTGAAACTCCATCTCTACTAAAAATACAAAAAGTAGCCGGGCTTGGTAGTGCGCACCTGTAATCCCAGCTACTCAGGAGGCTGAGGCAGGAGAATCGCTTGAACCTGAGGGGCAGAGGTTGCAGTGAGTCAAGATTGCACCACTGTACTCCAGCCTGGGTGACAGAGTAAGACTCCGTCTCCAAAAAACAACAACAACGACGACAACAAAAACGCCGGGTGGAGTGAGGCTTTTGTACAAGTCTCTCATTTTTGAATAATTATTTAAATAATAAATTACATAGAGACCTTATTATGAATCAAAAAGTATAATTTTTAGAAATATTGATTATATAGACTTTTCAGATTCTAGTGTGACAATATGCATGCTTTGTACCCAGTTTCAAGAGTGTTATTCTGACAATTAAAGTGATATATATATATATATATATATATATATTTTTTTTTTTTTTTTGAGACGGAGTCTCGCTCTGTCGCCCAAGCTGGAGTGCAGTGGCGCTATCCTGGCTCACTGCAAGCTCCGCCTCCCGGGTTCACGCCATTCTCCTGCCTCAGCCTCCCGAGTAGCTGGAACTACAGGCGCCCGCCACCGCGCCCGGCTCATTTTTTTTTTGTATTTTTAGTAGAGACGGGGTTTCACCATGGTCTCGATCTCCTGACCTTGTGATCCGCCCGCCTCGGCCTCCCAAAGTGCTGGGATTACAGGCGTGAGCCACCGCGCCCGGCCAAAGTGATATATTTTTAAAACTCTTCAAAATTAAACTAAAATTCAGGTTGAAATAATGAAACCTGGTGGAAATAAAGAAGTTAAGGTCTAATGTTCCTATATATAGATAGTCAATGGTCCACAGTTTCAGCTTGTGAGTTAAGTTTTGGGTTACTGGGATATTGTTCTGTGCATTATTATTCTTTGAAAAGCTTCTGAAATCAAGACAGAATGAAAATATACCCAGATATCAGAGTTTAGGATAGCAAAATTCTGATTTTTAAAAAAATTTTATGTTATTCTGTAAACAGAAGAATCCATGATTTGCTAGTTTATCTAAGTTAAATATAAAATAAATCATTCCAAATACAAATGATGACTCTGCCATGCCAGAAAATGATCTGCTGTACCTCTGGCTAGAAGGATATATGCATTTTATTACTGTGAAAACATATCATAAGCAATACTTATGTAAGGTCATATGATAAACATTCTATAGAATCGCAGTGACTTAAAACTGAAAGGGACCTTTGAGATTACTTTATCTCATCCTCTTATAAATGCAGAAACAGAGGCCTAAAGACAGGAATTGACTTATTCACAACCACATGCTATTTAGTGGGCAAAAGTTTCAAAACCCAAGTCTCCTGATTCTCAGCCTTTTATTTTTTAAAAATACTGTTCCCTATACAGACCTCACAACACCTGGCAGCTCCTAGACCTTGATGTAAGCAGTTTGCAGAACCATCGCCCACTGTCAGAGACTTGCAGGGTGCCATTTCCCTCTCGGTTTCTGTGAGAGATGCATGTAGAGCGGATAGTTGTTTCCTCCTCAGTTGGCATGGTTGCTTGAATTTTCCTTTTGTTCCTCACAGAGTATACATTTGTTTTCTTCCAGTAATACAAGAATCTCCAGAGGAAGGAGTCAGATGGTCCATAATGAGCTTGACAGGCATTTCTTCCAAAGACGCTGGGGATTACAAGTGTAAGGCCAAAAATCTGGCTGGGATGTCAGAAGCTGTGGTTACTGTGACAGTGCTTGGCATTACCACAACTCCGATACCACCAGACACTTCTGAAAGACCTGGATATCATCCTGAGTGGGATGCCCAGCCGGGATCTGGAAGATCTACATCTAGCACATCATCATATCCTTGGTCCTCTTCCTTCTCCCCTACATCTTCTTTTTCTGCTTCTACTTTGTCTCCTCCCTCTACTGCTTCCTTCTCTTTATCTCCTTTCTTCTCCTCCACTGTTTCTTCAATCACAACTCTGAGCACAAGCATCTCAGCCACCACCATGGCCAACAAGCAATCATTCCAGCTCCACCCAGATGGGAAAAGAAATTTAAAGGCAGCAAAGAGTGGAAGTAAGCTTCCTCCAGCCAGCACAAGGAAGAAAGAAGAGCTGGCATTGTTGGATCACACAATGCTTACGGAGACAAATGCCACAATAGAAAACCTCAGGGTGGTCAGCGAGACTAAAGAGAGTGTGACATTGACGTGGAATATGATCAACACCACACATAACTCTGCAGTGACTGTGTTGTATTCCAAGTATGGTGGGAAGGACCTGCTGCTGTTGAATGCAGACTCCAGCAAGAACCAAGTAACCATAGATGGCTTGGAACCTGGTGGGCAATACATGGCCTGTGTCTGTCCAAAAGGAGTGCCTCCCCAGAAAGACCAATGCATCACCTTTTCTACCGAAACAGTAGAAGGAGATGATTCTCAATGGTCTCTCCTTCTCGTGGTGACCAGTACTGCCTGTGTTGTTGTCTTACTATTGATTTGTTTCTTGTTGTACAAAGTTTGCAAACTGCAATGTAAGTCAGAACCTTTTTGGGAAGATGATTTGGCAAAAGAGACTTATATCCAATTTGAGACCCTGTTTCCCAGGTCTCAAAGTGTAGGTGAGCTCTGGACACGAAGTCACAGGGATGACTCAGAAAAATTGCTGCTTTGTTCGAGGTCAAGTGTGGAATCTCAGGTGACTTTTAAAAGTGAAAGTTCCAGACCAGAGCATTATTGCTAAGGTTGTGCAGCTCAGGTGCATGTGAGCTACAAAATTAGCATGTAAGGGTATAATTGACCCTAGGTTTGGATGACTTTTGGACAGACTTTCACATTGTGTGTGAAAATCAAAATGGAATGCTTTTAAGTGTGTTTAAAAAATAGCATGAGACCTCTGAACTGAAAAGACAAATAACGTTGATTTTTTTTCTTGTGTGGAAAAGGTCTACAGAAATAATTTTTAGAGTGTTGCTTACTAAATTATTACTTTTTAGGGTACTGTTTTAGTTCTTAAAAATAAGTTCATATGAAAGTAGCAAATGAACTCTGTATTTAAAAATACAGTTTTTTGAGTAACGAGGAAACATTAGCAAAGCCAGCTAAGCCTTGATGTTTATTCATGTTCGAAGTGCATTATGGCATTTTCTGTGGACGTTTTCTGACGTTGCCTAATGGAGAGTGTGGGATCACAAAGGATTTTTTGTTCACTAAGGTTAAATCTAACTCATGGGGGAGGGAGGGCTCTGTCTCTTCATACCATTATACATTGTAATACTATAGAGTTGTGTTCATATTGCATGTAAGAAAAATGTTTGCTTTTCTTTAGAAATATAGGTATTAGTAAAAGTAAGTATACAAAGAGGATTATGACAAATAGACCCATTTCTTTAAAAATGGTAACTGTTGCATTGAAACACATCTGCTGACAGATAATATGGATATTTAAAAATAACTTTAAATCAGTCTTTTAATATTTTGCTATTTGCTCTTATTTTCCCTCTTCTTTCTTCCTTCCTGGTCTTCCCTCCCTTTCCTTCCTTCATTCCTTCTTTCTTCTGCTTTGTCAGAAGATATACAAGTGGCCAAAGAATCACAAGCCAAGCAGTTTGTCTTCTGCCATATTATCTTTTGATTTCTCAACAGAAAAAGCTTTTGAAATTACTTACTGCCCTTTGAAAGTCTGTTTTAGAACCCCAAAGGATAGTTGAGGATTTTGAAAGGGAAGCCTCAGTAGATTCATTTGGTTAGACTCTTTTCCTAGGTTAAAAACATCGGGGAACTTAAATACATAGGAAAGGAGTTCATAAATAAAATTTAGTTTTTTTAGAAAGGGAATATTTTAATAACTGTAGTGTACTATAAGAGACATCTTGTGGCTTTAAGATTAATGATAGTGATAAGACCCACTCAAGCATCTCACAGGGCTGATATTACATGCAACTTAGCAGGATGCAACCTGGCCCAGTGATTTCCAGGAGACAAGGCCACCTCAGCACAGATGCAACTTTCATAAATCTTAGAACAAAGCCTACCCTTACTAGATTAAACCTGCTCTATGAAAGAAACACTTGGTAATTGACCCAGACTGAATACATGTATAAGAAATGGGAAAGATCTCCCAAACTCTGAGAATTGTCCTCAAATAGAAGCCCTCCTAGTCAGTTGGTCATCTGACCTCTGACTATATCCGGCCCATGACACCAGCCAACTCCTGCTTTCCTTGTAAGAGGATGAAATTTAAGTAAGTCAATGAGTGACGACACCCATTTCTATAGGAGTATCAAGGGAGAGTGGCCAGGGCCTGGCTGTGATCGAGAGATTGGTTGAGATCTGAGGAACACTCTACAGTGGGTCTGGCAGTTTTTGTTCTATTTTCACATCTGTTGCTGCCTTCTACCTTCACTTCATGCCTCTGTTTTGGAGGTAGACACCAGGCAAAATTTGCCAAAATTACTTTTAAGACTACTCTGGTCCCACAGGAAGGTGGGCTCCTAGGAGGAGGGTGGTAGGAATGCTGTAAGCTGGGGGACACCCTGGGCTTGAAGAGCCACCCACCAACTGGTGTGTCTCTAGCCTCAGCTATGGGAGAGGAGCTCCCCGTCCCCAAAGGTCCTGGCATCATGACCCCACAGACCAAGAAGGCCCAAGTACAGCTTCTCCACAGAAAGCTTATCTGTTGCCCGCCAACCGGGGAAAGAGACTTCTCCAACAGACCCCTGGTCTAACGCTGTTAGCAAAGCCACCAAATCACCAACAGGCCTGTTGCTGCTCTCTCTGTTCCTCTGCACGCTCCCAGTGAGACAGTGCGGCTTCCCCAGGGCTTTACCACCCCTACAATGCCTACTGGGTGCTGCTGGCAGCAGCCCATGCGCAGCACATCCAAATCACGGGGCTCCCTCACCTCAGAGTTGCCATTCTGCACCTGGCTGCCCTGGAGGCCTGTGAGCTGCTGCGTGATCATCCTGAGTGTGCCAGATTACCCCCAGTGGCACCACAGGCATTGCCAGTCACCTCTTGGCCACAGTTAAGAAAGCAGCTGCCACCTCCAGAAACAGCTAGGGTGAGGAAGAACGAATCCCAGATCCCAAAGCAAGCACTCTCTCTAGCAGGACTGGGTTAGTAACCATCAGAGTTGGTTGTTACAAAGTGAGGTTCCTCCTTGTCTTGGCTCCCTTTGGCACACTCCGCTTCCTTTTCCACGTCTCTGCCATGCTGTGACATGGCAGAGGCCTCACTGGAAGCTGGTCAGATATAGTGGGCAGATCTTTGACTCCTAGGCCTCCAGAATTGTGAGCCAAAGTAAACCTCTCTTCTTTATAAATTACTCAGTGTCCTGTTCTGGTGACTCTCCCTTACTCCTGTCCATTCTGTTATGACCACAGAAAACAGACTAAGGAAATTCTTATGGATAGAAGATGCATTCTTACCTTAAATCTTAGAAACCTCAGCATATGAGGGTTTTTTTTTACCTTATTAGGTCAGGAACTTTCACCTTTTCATGTAAAGGAAGCAGTTGACGGCTTCTCTTTGGCATATCCAAGTTGCCTGAGTCACTATTCTTGTGCTTTGGGACCACTGTCAAGTAAAATAAGTATTACTGGAATGCAAGCACCATGATACCACGACGGTCCATCTGATAACTGTGGCGCCTCCTAAGTGACTGATGGGCGGGGAGTGCATGGTGTGGATCCTCCAGACAAAGGGGTGGCTTACATCCTGGGTGGGATGGAGCAGGATGGCAAAAGATTTCATCAGGCCACTCACAGCCACACCTCCTGGAAACACTCAGAGCCCTACTTGCGCTTGGCAGCCATATGAAACGGACAAAACCTGAAACTCTAGCTTGATTGGACCACCTCCAAGATCAACTTAAAATTTATGAATTGTTTATTTGTAGATTTCCCATTAAAAATTTTCGGACTGTGGTTGAAATTGGGTATCTGAAAACATGGAAAACAAAACGTCGGATAAGGGGGTACTACTGTAAGCCCTTTGACACAGGCAGAAATTCGAAGCCCACCCAAACACCTGATACGGAGGCCCAACAGGAAAGGTGCCACCTGGCTGTACTGTGCATACTGAACAGGAAGGGTCTACAATTCACAGGCCAAGAATACAACAGCTGGCAGCTATCTCCAAAGATGGGAAGATTGATTTCATTACTTAACGATCCTGTCAAGTTTATCCAGGAAGCACAGTCAGGTGGGACTCTGGGCCCAGAGCAGGCAGGCGTGACAGAAGCTACTCCTGTGCTCTGTCGCATTGACTGTTTATGGCCTGGCAAGCAGCACACTCCAGCATGAGCCTCCTTACAACCAGGGCTGAACTGAAAGTGGATGATGTACCTACCACAAAGGAAGGAAGAGAGCTATTAAGACATTTAGGTGTGCTCCAGTGGGTTTATACACCTTCCGTCTTCACAGGACAGAGGCAACACTCATAGCCCTTAACCCCAACTTGAGTCTATCTGGTCTATGAGGAGCTACCTTGTACACAAAAGCTTCTCTACCTTCACCTGACAGACACATTTTGGGCCCAGGCACTGCCTGTGCACCTCATATCAGGATTACAAGGGCCCCTGCCCCATCAGGCCCTCTTGGACCAGACATAGACTTCTCTACCTGCTGGAAGATACCTTCACCGTTAATACCCAGGATAGCCATGGAGACTGGCCCACCCACCTCGACTAATTGCTACCTGGCATTTGCCTAGTAGGCCACCCCCACCTCAGTTTCTATGGCCTGCACCTCCTGGAAACCTCAGTTGTGCTGGGCAGCCATCTGGGATGGACAAGACCTGAAATTCTGGCTTCACTGGACCACCTCCAAGATCACACTTTTGCATCTACAACATCCTCCAGTGCATAGTGTCTGCAGACATTACTGCTTAGTTCTGAGTTCTCCTGGTCCTCCTCTTCCATTCTGGCCTGTCACTGCTCTGCAATTAAGCAGCTCCAAGCCTGATACTGCCAAGTCCATTCAACACCTTTTATATCCCTAGAGCCATTTTCCAAGCCCCAATGTTCTTGCTGTCTTTCACTGCTCCAGGTGGCCCAACATTTCACATCAAGATGTTACTTCTTGAGACCTATTCACTGATTACTCAGCACTGAAGTCACTGACAATTTCCACAACAGGGTCATTTTGCTCACCCACTGAGTGGCCAAGCCCGGCTTGCTGCGCATCCCTTCACCAACCTTCAGCCACTTGTCCACTCTTCACAGTCAAGCCCTGGTTACTGTCAACTGCCCCTCCTTTGCCATTGGTGAGACTGCCACATATCCATGGTGAGACTGCCCCCTATCCATGGTGAGACTGCCCCCCATCCATGGTGAGACTACCCCCTAGCCACGGCTGAACCCTGCTCTCATGATCTCCCCTAATTGCTCAACTGGATGCTGGACTTGCCATACCCCCTCTGCCGATGCAGTTCAGCTCCCACTAGGTGGTTCCAAGGATGCCTCTCATTCCTGTCTTACCTTCATAATATGCTTTCTGCAGGACATCCCAATGCTGATTGGGGTATCTGGACTCGCTGGCCGGGCACCTCTCACCTGGTCGCCCAAAGAGGGTGGAGAGGTCCTGTTCTGGTGACTCTCCCTTACTCCTGTCTACAGTCTCACCTACCCCCTTCTTGGATTCTCTTACCTCTACCCTGACATGGGTAGAAGTCCCGCTAGTGTTCTGGGCCTCCTACCGCTTCCCTTTCTTGATGCCACAAGCATGCAGCGGGGGGAGTTGTGGCTGCCATCTTGCTAAAGATTATATTCTCATTACAAGGAAGATTTGGAAGTATAGAATAGATTTCTAAAGCTGTGTCAGCAGTCCTGAAGTAGAAAATTTAATAATTTTTAAATTTAAAATAATAAGAAAATACAACATTTTGTGTAAGAAACAGATGGACTTTAAGGTACCACTTTCTAGAAATTATAATACAAGCAGTTGTAGAATGGAAAAATTGTTCATTCTAAATCATTCTTAATTAAAAAGAAAAAATAATTCTAGTTTAGGCATAATCTGTATGAATGGATAGCCTTCTCAGAACTCCTCCAATTCCCCTTCTTATATAATTTTCTTTCCTTTCCTTTCCCTCCCACCTTCCTTTCTTTTTCTTTCTTTTCCTTTAATTCCTTTCCTTTATTCCTCCCCTCCCATCCTCTCTTGTCTCCTCCCCTCCCCTCCTCTCTCCTCTCCTCTCATCCCATCTCTTTTCCTTTCTTTCAGGCCTGGTTGTCCTTGGTGCTTTCATCACTCAGTGCTTTGTCTAATGAGCTAACAGTTTTCAATTCAGTATTCATTGTGTCAATTAAAAAAAATATCTTTTGCAGACAATTTTGTGTTTAGCTTAAATTTATTTTAGATCAACTTACTTTAAATGGTTACAAAAGTTTTATGTCCTTACTCTGCTATAGATGTCATGCAATTTCATTGCCATGAATTTAAAAGGCCCATAGAAACAGAATACTAAAATACTACCAATATTAGAAATAATATGACTGTATAATGTTACAGACTACTGAGCCAAATGGTGGATATGGAAAGGTGCCTGAATTGTACAAAGGCAGGTTATTTGTCAAGGCAGTTTACTTGAACCATCCTCATCAGATAAATTACTCACTGTCCTCATAATGAAAATCAAGCGAAGCCTGGACTTAATTTTGATGGAGTGAAAAAGCTAGTTGATGATGCGGAGGGGGATACGAACCTCAGGAGAACGCACCTGGATTATTTCTCAGCTTGGTTTTGACACATGGGGTGTGTTGCAAATAATTTATTACTAATGGTGAAAGCACTAAAATTGCACATGATCTGCCTTCTAAAAATACATACATTTGAGTATAGTCAAGGTTATCTCGATGATATCATTGCTCTCATGTTCTTACAACTATGTTTTCTTAAGTGAGAGAGAAAGACTGGTGTTAGCAAAAGTAGCAAGGAATGCCACATAATCAATAGCTTGTTTATCAGTATCCCCAGAAACATTGGAGAGAGCAAGCCTAACTAATATGTAGCCAATATATGTGGTAACTAAAAATGATTACAATGTTTTATTTTCAGGAAAAATGTATTTGAGTTTTGTGAAAATTGTGGTATACCAGTGAGAGTATATCACCTGTGAGACTATTATCAATAATATGCTGTATGAAAAATTGTGAGCATTCAAAGCTCTTATGGCCAGAAAAGGGAACCCTGAATAGAGTCAGGCAAATACCCTGGCTTTGAGGAAACTTTAAAAATATTCAAGGAAAAAAATAGTTTTGACTCATGAAATTGAGTCTCAAATAAGATTATGGTTAATGAAGAGAGATTTTTAAAAACCAAGAAATAATTCAAATAAAATGGGAGACAGCTCAGGAAAGTCAAATGGTTGTCTATTAATCTCAAATTTCAAATGACATGTTTATAAAATATAAGAAGGGAGAGTAACCAAAGGTGAATGGGGAAATGTAGCAGATGTACTATAAAAGTTCTATAAAGTAAGACCCAAATGAATTAAGGATTTAAAAGAAGGTAAAGATGACCTATTTTTGAGGAAAAAAAGGTAAAGGTGACCAAAAGGAGCCATGAGGCTTTATTTTATTTTATTTATTTATTTTTCTAGAGATAGGGCCTCACTGTATTGCCCAGGCTGGAGTGCAGTGGCATGATCATGGCTCACTGCAGCCTCAACCTCCTGGCCTAAACCTATCCCCTCACCCTGACCTCTCAAAGGGCTGTGATTATAGCCATTAACCACTGTATCAGACAGATGCTTTTTTAGGCAAAAAGATCAAGGAGGGGAGAGTGACAACAGCAAGATGTTGAATGGGAGGTCCCAGACTTCATGTCCCTTCAACAAAATGTCCAGCTAACAACTGTCCACAGACAAGAACTTTTGTGAAAAACCCCCTAAATTGGGAATGGGCCTGACACTAGTGTGGACCACAGAACTGGATAAAAACCACATTAAAATGGTAAGAGAAATGGTCTTATTTTGACCACATCTCTCCTCCCTTTTCCCCAAGTTGGCACAGGGCCACACAGAATTCCCCCGGGTCCATGATTCTATTTTGTTTTTCCTTGGGTCATAAAATTTTATTGGCAGATCGTGGAACAGCCAGAGGTAAGTGTCCCTTCCTTCTCATCCTCCTACCCAGGAGACACCCTTTAAAGGAAAGCAGAAGCCCAGGAGCCTGCCGCCTTAGAGGATCTTGGAGGTGGACAGGTTGTTGTAGTGATCTTCCTGGCCCTCAAGCAGGCTGAGGTAGGTGGTGATCTCCTGCTCCAGCCGTGACTTGATGTCCATGAGCCACTGGTACTCCTGATTCTGCCTCTCACTGTCAGCTAGCACATCGCCCAGCTGAGCTTCGATACTGCTGATCGGCACCTGGATCTGCACCAGCTGAGCTCCAAAGTGCGCTGGTGGCCTTCCAAGGTGGCTTTCATGCCTGGAGGGTGTGCCACAGGTCAGTGACCTCAGACCTGTACATCTGGAGGGTGTGCCACAGGTCAGTGACCTCAGACCTGTACATCTGGAGCTGCTTTGTGTGGCCAACAACCTCCTGGTTCGGTTCCTCAGTCTGGCTGGTGAACCAGCATTCAGCATCCTTCTGGTTCTGCTCGGCCTTCACCTCATGTTGGCTCTGCATGTCACTCAGGATCTTGGTGGCATCAGCGCCTGGAGCCGAATCCACTTCCACACTGACCTGGCCTCCCATCTGGCCCCTCGGGACATTAATTTCCCCCTCATGGTTCTCTTCAGGTAGGCCAGCTCTTCCTTCAGGCCTTCGGTCTGCATCTCCAGGTCGGTCCTGGCCAGGGTCAGCTAAATGAGCACCCTGTGCAGGCCATCATGTCAGCCTCCACACTCATGAGCAGAGTCTGCTCCCTCTCATACTTGGTTTGGAAGTCATCTGCAGCCAGACAGGCATTGTTGATCTGCAGGACAATCCTGGAGTTCTCATTGACGGCACCAAGAATCTTGTCCCGCAGGTCCTCGAAGCACTTGTAGTAGTGGCTGTAGTCATGGGAGGGCCTGGGGCCCATGATTTTAAAATGGGAAAACAACAGAGACAGACATCCAGCTTCCCTAGCATTCTGAGGGGCATCCCAGGAAGCTCAGACCAGTCTTGCCTTATAGGGGACACTGGAAGTAATGGCATGGTTAGACTGTCTGGGGTCAGTTAGAAACAAAAAAAGGAGACAGAGCTCCCAGTGACCAGTGTGCAGATCTTGGCAGTAGCTCTGTAGTCCTGCCCAGACAGAGATACCAGCCAATAGCACAGCCCACGTCCAAAGCTGGACTGATCACTCCCAGAAGCATGGTGGGAAGTTCAACCTGGCTTTAGTCTCCAGACATCCAGCATCCAAGCCCAGCCTCAGAGCCTATTTCAAGGCCCTGCCTATTCAGGGAGATGCCCACAACATTGCATTTCTTCAAAGCACAGGTGCCAAACCTGTCCGACATGGGAGGCCAAAAAGTGGCTTGATCTGGCCCCAGAGCCCACATTAAGGCACCACCCAAGCAGGGCAGCAAGCCTCAACTGTGCATTTCTATGGCGTATAGCCTGTGGTCCCATTTGTCCCGAATGGCAACTTTGCTAACATCAAAACCCAGCCTGCAGCCCTGCCCAGCTGTGGAACCCAAACAGTGATACCACCCAGCCAGGGATATACCCTGTGACCTGGCCTGATCAGGGGCCATCACATTGCTTGGCCATCAGCTTCACCTGATAGCAGAGCCCAGCCAGTGGTCTCACTTCACAGCAGAGCCCAGCCAGCAGCTTCACACAACCTCAAAGCAACAGCAGTGGCCCAGCCAACCAGAGAACCCAACAGCAAGCTCTACCTACTGTGGCCGTTACCAGCTGACCTATCCATAATCACAGGGTAGATTAAATAGTGAAAGTCTATCCCTGCCAAAGAACACCTGTAGACTGTAAGAGGTGACTGTCTCCTCAAATATGCAGGCACCAACCCAGGACACAAGGATTATGAAGAATCGGAAAATCATGACACCTCCAAAAGAAACTAATAAAGCTCCAATGATGGACCATAAAGAAAGGAAGATCTATAAAATGACAAAGAACTCAGAATAATCCTTTTAAAGAAGCTCAGTGAACTACACGAATATATTGACAGAAAATTAAATGAAATTTAGAAAACAACCCATGAACAAAATGAGAGGTTTGACAAAAAAAATAAAGAAATAGGTACTTTAAAAAAAATAGAAATCCTAGAGATGAGGAATACAATGACTGGACTGAAAACACTGCATAGAAGAATTCATCATCAAACTCGGTCAAGACAAAGAAATAACCAGTGATCTCAAAGACAGAACATCTTAAATTATTCAGCCAGAGGAGAAAAAAGAATAAAGAATGCGTACAGGAATCATGCAACACCATCAATAGAACTAACATGTATATAATAGGAATTCAAGAAGAAAAGAGAAAAAAAGTGTCAGAAAGCATATTTAAAGAAATAGTGCCTGAAAACTCCCCAAATTTGGGGGGAAAGATGCCAATATCTAGATATAGGAAGCGCAGGAGTTTGCAATCAATTTGAACTCAAGGAAGAGTTAACCAAGACACGTAATAATAAAACTATCAAAAATCAAAGACAAATAAAAAATTCTGAGAGCAGTACAAGATAACCATATCACATGCAAGGTAGTCTCAATGTCAGTGGATTTCTCAGCAGAAATGAGGGAGAAATAAAAGCTTTCCCAAACAAAGAAAAGCTAAGAGAGCTCATTATCATAAGCTAAGGGAGCTCATAAGGGTACAAAGTTTCAGTTAGACAGGAGGAATGAATTATTTTAGATATAGTGTATAGCATGGTAACTATATTTAATAATAATGTATATTTCAAAGTTGCTAAGACAATAAATTTTAAATGTTCTTGCCACAAAAAAGGTAAGTATTGAAGTGATGGATATATCAATTAGCTTGATTTAATCATTTCATGTTGTATACGTATGTCATAACATCACTTTGTACCCTGTACATATATACACACACACATATATATATGCACATATATTACACATGCATATATATACACATACATATACACATATATATACACACATATGTACACACACGGCATATATACATACACGGTATATATACACACACACATATATATACACCCCTTGTGTGTATATATACACATATGTATACACACATACTCAATTATAGTTTTGTCAATCCACGATTTCAAAAAGAACAAGGAAATAAGTCTACTTCCTAGAGATGATAACAGAAGGTATATCAGAGATGAGACAGCATCATTCAATTCCTATTTTTTTCTCCTCTCTTTTCTAGATTGGGTTTTAAATTGAACATGGAGAATAAACTATGAAAAGTAGAAATTGCAGCCCAAGATAAAAGAGGGATTGGCAAGCTAACTCCAAGGTGTTTAAAATGAGACCAGATAAATTATGTACCAGGGTGCAAATAGAATTTCCAGCTATAAACTGTTTGGTAGCCTTTGAAAAGTCATGGCAAATAGGAGAGGTGCCACAAGAAGACAGATGGGTACATTTCATCTTTATTTTTAAGAGAGGAACAGAAAGGATTCAGGAAATTATAGACAACTTGACTCATACCTGCAGATTTAACAATAGATTGTTAAAAATGCTCTAGTTTTTGAGCATTCAGAAATGAATGTTAAGGTCATTAGTAACCAACAAATGTAAAGTAAGGACAAGCTTTGATACACTCATCTGATTTATTTTTTATGAGGTTACTAAGCACATAGATCAATGGATTGCTTGAAAATCAAATTGAAATAGCTAGCAATTGGTATCTTCATGACATGATGGGGCAATATGGCATTGTCTGTTGTCAAGAGTGTCTATTAATGGCTTTATAGTCTCCAGTAGTGTGTCTTTACCCTATTTTATTCAGCATTTTCACCAATGGCTGGATGAACATAGAGGTTTCTCAACTTTGTAGAGGGCATGAAAGTAGACAGGGTATCTCATTTCAGTGCTTCTCACACTTTCACTGAATATTCCTAACGGAGGGGAAAATAAGCACGTACACCTGGAGAAACCAGGACAACTGTCCTAAGTGGCTGCCAGAAGAGAGACATTTCTATAAATTTTATCTTATTTAAACATTACATAACTTTTACATTCTATGCCATGATTTTTTTTTTTTTTGAGACGGAGTCTCTGTCCCCCTTGCTGGAGTGCAGTGGCCGGATCTCAGCTCACTGCAAGCTCCGCCTCCCGGGTTCAGGCCATTCTCCTGCCTCAGCCTCCCGAGTAGCTGGGACTACAGGCGCCCGCCATCTCGCCCGGCTAGTTTTTTTGTATTTTTTAGTAGAAACGGGGTTTCACTGTGTTAGCCAGGATGGTCTCGATCTCCTGACCTCGTGATCCACCCGTCTCGGCCTCCCAAAGTGCTGGGATTACAGGCTTGAGCCACCGCGCCCGGCCGATTTTTTAAGATATAAAATAATTCTCCCTCTAGTCAATTTTATTTCTCTAGGTAAAACTGGCATTTCTGTGTCTTTGAATATCTCCCATATTCTCCCAAAGTGCTGGGATTCCAACAAATGTTTTGCCATAGCTGTAAGCCTGTGGGTATGGAGAGCAGGAGCAGGAAGGCTTGAGAGACTATAAGAAAGAGAAGAGGAGAGCTTAGGACATACGCAAAGCACAAACAAAATTACACCCAGAAGGTGAAAACCAAACCAGTGCCAATATACTGAACAAATGCCTGAGACTTGGTAATCTGTAGCATGGCCTACAGGGAAGGGGCATGAAAGGGAGAGGACCAGAGTCGGAAGCCCTGGAAAAGCATTGCTACTAGGGGAAAAGGAGTTAGAGAAGGCATGATGCCCTTCAAAGACATGACAATAGGAGAGAAGAAGGAAGGAAAATGGAGAAAATTAAGTCCAAAGTATGGACATTGAGCATTTAATACAATTAATTGTAGATCAAGACTAAAACAAGAGTGGTCATCTGGGTAGAATAATAATATATATACATTATTTATACATACTGACAGAGTGGAAAGAATGCACCTAAAAAATGGGAAGAAAAGAAAGTCAGGAATAGGAGAGTGGAAAAAATAATTGCCTGCTGTATAAGTAATATGAGGTAGTCAAAAATACTATTTAAAAATTATAGACCACACCAAAGAACATGTACATATACATAACAGAGTACTATTTGGCCATAAAAATAATGAGATCCTGTCATTTGCAACAGCATGGATGGAACTGGAAATCATTATGTTGAGAAAAATAAGCCAGACACAGAAAGACAAACATCACATGTTCTCACTTATTTGTGGGATTTAAAAATCAAAACAATTGAACTTGTGGACATAGAGAGTAGAAGGATGGTTACCAGAGGCAGGGAAGCATAGTGGGGGGATGGAAAAGAGGTAGAGATGGTTAATGGGTACAAAAAAAGTTAGATTGAATAAAGACCTACTATTTGAAAGCACAACAGGGTGACTATAGTCAATAATAATTTAATTGTACATTTGAAATAACTAAAAAAGTATAATTGGACTGTTTGTAACACAAAGGAAAAATGCCCTGAAGGGATGGTTGCCCCATTCTCCATGATGTGATTATTAGGCATTCAAAGCATCTCATGTACCCTATAAATACACACACCCTCTATGTACCCACAAAAATTAAAAATTAAAAAAATTATAGACCCAACAGTAAAGTGCTAGAAAAAAAAGAGAATGAAAGACACTGTAAGAGACACTAAAACAATGAGAACATAATGCATCTCTTCCTAAAACCCAGGTTAAAACAAAGACAAGCAAGACATCAAACAGAGAAAGAATAAAACTATCAGTCTTTAAAGATAAAGAAAAGATCAAGCAAAACATATCAGGTTAGTTATAAGATTAAGAAAATTAGGCTGCCATCAGACTTCTTAAAAACGACACCTAAACTAAGGTAACAGCAGAACTGCATTTTTAAATTGAGAAGAATTCTCAAAAATAACTGGCCTGTATTCTGTAAAAATATCTGTGTCATTAAGCATTTTAAAAAGGCTGGGAAATTGTTCCAGATTAAAGGAGACTAAAGACTAAATAACAAGTAACATGTTAACCTGGATGGGAGGGGAAGAATGTAAAAAGGACATTATTGAGATAATGGAAAATATTAACATAAGAATGACTGATTAGGTAAAAGTATTATATCAATGCTAAATTTCTTGAATTTAACAACTGAGATTATGTAAGATAATGAAGGAATATTCAATATTCATATTCTTAAGAGAGGCACACATAGTATTAAAAAATAAAGGAGCAAATGCAATCTATGCTGACTATAATGAGGCCTTGATTTTTTGATGTATTATGATGTATGCAACTTCATTTTAGTATATATTTGGAGACAGCAAGAGATTAATATTGTAAATGTAGCAAAATCTTAACAACTGGTGAATCTGGGTAAAGGATATTTTGGAACTCACTTGCAACTTTTCTGTGAGTTAGAAATTATTTCAAAGTAAAAAAAAAATTATTAAAAAAGGATAGTAGATCAAATACTAAAATGAAGTTAGGAAATAAAAACCCTGCTCAAGCCTCATCTCTAAATTGTAGATAGAAATCTGTTATAAAACTATTTTTGTTCAGTTGGCGATGCTTATGATTTTGATAAGCATGTTCCACATGTTCAACATGTACTGGAGAAAAGCACCAGCACCTTGATGAACATGATTAGATCAGGGTCCTTAGCTTGTTAAAGAAAAACTAACTTTGAAGGAGAAGTAGTGAAAATTGAAAAATTGAAATTCGATATTAATGTAATTAAGGTGCATCTTTAATTTAATGGTGCACATGTATTATCAGAATATGACTACTTCAGACAGGCAGGCAATTTTGGTATTTGCTTAAACATAATCTATGCCATTTAATAGCCAATGTCCAAACACAGCAGCTGATTCTCTTTCTTCTGGACAAATGGAGTCCTTAACCCTGGGATATACTTATAAACTCAACATTTGTTGAGTTAACTTCCCTTAGGACTCCATCACACCCCACCCATGCCCACACACCCCTGCCAATCCTGATATCATTTTACCCTTGGCAGAATCTTATTTCACTCTAGCAATGTGCACATTTGTAAAATGGAACATCTAGGGTTTTCATTTTCAAAGCATTGCTCAAGAGGTGTGTCCCACATCTTGGCTTTTAAAAATACATGTGTGTGTCTGTGTGTGCATGATTGCATGCCTGCAAGACAGTCTGCTTCTTGATAAACTGGCCCTGTAGTCATCTCTTGGAGTTCAAATAGATTTCTTGATGTATGGCTGTAAGTTTATTGACTGTGATCACGTTTTAGAGACCAAACTCTCGGAAGGAAATGACCACGTCTGTCGATTTACTAAAACAACATGTGGTTGTTTCACACGTGTTACCACAATGACCAAGGAACTAAAGTATTTGGAGAATGCAGTTTTATGGTTCTGATATTCACTCATAGTTTTGACTAGTCTGAGCCAAATTATTATCATTTTTTACTTGGTGGCACAAAAAAGTCCTTATAAAGGATAATCGAAGGTTAAAATGGATTAGTTGTTTCCTCATCAAAAAATCAAGGCCTCATTATAGTCAGCATAGATTGTATTCCTTGATTTGTTCATTCATTGATTCACCTATTCACTGGGAAGATACTTTATGTACTCGTAATTACTGGAGGCTGAAAAAGAAAAAATAATGTTGGGCTCCTTTTTAAGCCAATTATATACAACTGGTTTGCTTTGTAATGCAAAAATTACTAACCATGAATTTTATATAATTAATTAACAGCTGAACACAGCATAGAGAAAGAGCTCAAAAAATATTTGCTTGATATAATTCCATACACTGCATTAGCCTTTGTCAGGTTCAGCCCTTAAGCTTGTAGGCCCCACAGTGAGGCTGTTTGAAGGGTCTACTTCCTTTTCAAGGGGCCCATGTATTCTTGGGAGTGTGCAAACGCAGGGACATGGGCTACAGTATCACGGACGGGAGGTATTTGTTTTGTTTTTCCAAAATGGAAACATCTTTTTTGTGTTTGGAGATTTTTAATGTATGAATTTTTTTCAAGCAACTTAGAAATGCATATAGTCAAAAGTTCTTATTTGTTCCATCTGCCACTTCTCCTAAAGATAATAACAATTAGTAATTTGTATACAGCTTTCTAGACTTTTAAATTCAAATAAACATTTTTTACATTAAATGAGATGAAATTACATGTTGTTCTGAAATTGGCTTTTAAAAAATAGCAATATATTGAGGGCATCATCCCATGTCAGTAGATAAAGACCAACTTCATCCCTTTACAATTTTCTCTAATAAGGATGAAGCACATTACTTTAGCCAAGTTCCTATTGATGAATAATGAGGTTGCTTCCATATTTTTGATATTATAAAGAATGCTCCAGTGAATATCCTAATTTGTTCATCTTTGCCTACATGTCCTGTTTTCTCAGGATAAACCCCTAGACAGGATTGTTGAGTCAAAGTGTATTTAAAAATTGTAGTACGTATTTTCAAACTATTCTCAGCTGAAAGATTGGACTCCAGTAGTGCATTAAAGTGTCTGTTTCCCACACCATTGAAATCACTGACATTATCAAATCACAGGCCGTCAGAGAAGTACTCAAACATTTCTTCATTATTTCAATTTCAATTTCTTTTTTCTCGCTGAGATCAAATATCTATTGTGGTTGTTTATGCTTCTTTGTGAATAGTTTATTTAGAGACTTTACACATTTTTCTATTGGGTTAGTAATCTTTGCCTTTTTAGTTTGTAAAAACATTGAACTCTTAAGGATATTAACTCAGCATCTACTATATATACTGCAAGTATTCATCCCCTGTTTTTCATTTGTCTTTCAGCTTTTATTTATGAAGTTTTGAATAAAGATGTTTTACATTGTTGTGTAGTATCAGTTCATATTACTCTTATGGTTTCTAGCCTTATTATCGTGCTTGAAAAGGTCTCCTCATCCTGAAACTGCTTACATATTCTGCAAATGTTTTGGACTTTTCATAATTGTATTTTACTTTGGAGTTTCTAATCTATATAAAAGTTAATTTATGTATGATATGAAATAGAGGGCAAATATAATGCCAAACAGGGTGAATTTAAATTAACTTCGTTTGTAAATTTAAAAATATTTTTTGGAACTATACAGTAGAAAGATCAGATTTGTATGAAATGTAATACATTTACAGTGATTGTTAGGGAAAATAATATAGCTGAGAAAAACATACCTCTCTGATTATCTCAGTCATCTCTGAGGTGAACTGATCGCGAGGGTTACTACTTATGAGTTGTGGAACACCGAATCACAAGACGGATATATGATCTGCTTAGGTAATCTGCATTGTGGGACAAGTGAATGACATGTTTTTGGCCATTTAGACGAAACATTCTATACATTCTAAGAATTATTGAGGGGGTGGAGTTCCATTGTTTTTTTTTTCTCTAAAGCAGAGTTCTCAATCTTAAATTTTCCATTGGAATCGCTTGCTTTTATTTTATTTTATTTTATTTTATTTTATTTTATTTTATTTTATTTTTTTTGCAATCAACTTTCTCAGGTTGAAGTGATTACTTGCTTTTAAAAATGCTCCTGCCAGACCCTGGAGATTCTGATTTTATTGGTCAGGGCCTAGCCATCTCAGATTTTAAAAGCTCCCCAGGCGATTATATAGTGCATGGCTAAGGTTGAGAACCTCTGCCTTAAAGATTCTATCTGATATTATTTGCTAAAAGTTTAACCATGATTCAAGTAATATTTCTCTAAATTTCAGTGCTAAGGCCTTCCCATCCTGGGCCATAATCCATTGTTCTAAGGAAACCACTAGGACCTTGGTATTGGGTTGATAAAATCTACACACTCTTCTAAATACATTTGAATCTACACAATGGATTTAAGAGAACTGAAGAACTGATCAGTCTAATAAAAGTTTTCAGAATAATTTCCCATGACAGTGAATTTATTAATTTGTTTTATAAGTATTACTTTCTACTACGATTTAATTGCACATTCAAAATGGAAAACTTTTGCAAGAGCTTTGTAAGGCAAAATGTTAACATGAGTGTGTTCATTTTTCATTTTCCTTTTTAATAAAGCAACATAACAACATACCAATTATGGATACTAGAGCCCCTGTTGGCACACAGTTTTCCTTACTTTCATGCAGGTGAATTACTCAAAGCCAAGTGTTAGACTACCAGAGCACAACTTGCTTTAGATTTACTGAACTAAATATCCAACAGACTTTTGCTCAACATAAGCAGCATAAAACAAACGCATGCAATCTAAGGGGATCTCAGGTGAAACATTCCCTTGAGCATCAGCTGTACATTCTTGGTGCCAGGTGGTAAACGTCATTGGGGAAATAGCTGTGAATATCATTCTTTCTGTACCTGAGAAATGTCACCTTCTCAGGAATGCAATTAACTGAGTGTTCAGGAACATAAAAAAGCATGTGAAATAAACTGGTGGGTGCTGAAAATTTTCCTTTCTTCATTTCAAAATAAATAGCATGTTTATAGCAAACTAAGTAAAAGGCCTATTATTGGGTTTTGGTGAACCTGGTGTTCTCTAACTCTTGATTTGTTTCCTTTATAATCAGTAATTTCCAAGTGAATGTTAAGTAAGGGTCAGTAAGTGTGAATTACCCCGAGCTATGTGGAGTGTTGGAAAAAATAAGATCAAGGGGTCATCAAATGAAGTTCTAGTTTAAAATAAATTAATTCTAGCACAGATCAATTTGTTTAGATATTGTCCAGCCAAAAAATTCATTCCTATGACCTGAGCCAAAGTCTTCTGACTTTGTGCTTAGTTGGCCTCCTCCTTGTCCCTCCCATCCAAGAACAGCATGGACAGCTGTGACCCAAAACAGGGTGTGTCTCTGGCTATGGGACTTAGATGCCACACTCTAGATTTTCTCTCCCAACATGGCATTTGAGGTTGAGATCCACATGTTGGCTTTGCTTCCTGGGCAGCTGGGAGGTTGTACAGGGTCACAGGGCTTCTCACAGGGGTGCACTGCTTCCCCTTCCCAGTGGCCTAATTTCCCTCTAGGGTAGAAGTGACACATTTCTGTTCCCCTTGCAGATTGCTCAAAAGTTTCCAAATGATCAGGTGGGTTTTTGCCTTGGACTGATGCTGTATTTTGGGGACAATTTCCACAAGGGAGAGGCACTTTACATAACCATTAGCCTTGTGTAGGCTATTATTGCAGCGTTTTTCAAAACTATTTGCCAACGAGTTGATTTTTTGAGTCTTTATGTTTGTATATACACACACACACACGCACACATGCTACAAGATGTTATTTTCTGCTTCTTTTCACTTTTAACCCACTGGTCATTCACTTGTTGACTTGACAAAGACATACTGAGTGCCTGCTCTGTTGCAGAGAGTGTCTCTGGATTGACAAAATGTCTGGTCATATGACTTAGGAATATGGCAGAAGCACTTTGGAGAAGTTTCCTCTGAGATCATTTACTTTGAATGAAAAAATAAGGTGGTCATCAAGCAGTAATGTATTTTCAGGACTCAAAAAAAAAATAAGTGGGATTTTTTTTTTTTTTTTTTTTGAGACGTGGTCTTGCCCTCTCCCCCAGGCTGGAGTGCACTGGCGTGATCTCGGCTCACTGCAAGCTCCGCTTCCTGGGAGCCATTCTCCTGCCTCAGCCTCCCGAGTAGTTGGGACTACAGGTGCCCACCACCACGGCCGGCTAATTTTTTGTAGTTTTAGTAGAGGCTGGGTTTCACCGTGTTAGCCAGGATGGTCTCGATCTCCTGACCTCATGATCTACCCGCCTTGGCCTCCCAAAGTGCTGGGATTACAGGCGTGAGCCACTGCGCCCGGCCAGAGTGGGAAAATTTTAAGATCCAGGCTCTTTTCCCAGCACAAGCCTTCTCAGTTGTGTGATTTTGAGTTAATCTGAAGGGTTTGGTGTAGTTTCATTTGTTCTTGGAGTACTATAGGAATCAGGTTCCTATGCTGAAACTACACCAAACCCTTCAGATAAATGTCAAGGCTATCTTACATGTTTGTTGAATCCAGAAGATCCTATGGCTGTCATATATAAATTATCAGGGATATAATCATAAAGGATTTCTAACTTTTAATTTGATTTTATGATTTTTGTACTCCTCTCTGTAAATGTAGGAGATAAGAAATTGTTTTTCTCCACAAATGAAAAAAATCTTCAATTTATAGCCCAAAGACATGTCTTTGTCTTTTAATCCCTATGCCAATATTACCCTCTTGGGGCTGTTTTCTGCCACTCTCAGGACTAGGTATTTATGTTTTCCTGAAAAAATGGTGACTCATGAGACCAACTCTTCTCATTGAAGACTCAAATGTGGTAAGATTGCTATCAATGAAACTTTCCACATGGAAATTGGTTTAAAACATTTATAATGATCAGGGAAATGCAAATCAAAACCACAATGTGATACCACTTTACTCCTGCAAGAATGGCCAAAATCAAAACATCAAAAAATAGTAAATGTTGGTATGGATATGGTAAAGGGAAACATTTCTACACTGCTGGTTGGAATGTAAACTAATACAACCACTATGGAAAACAATGTGGAGATTCCTTAAGGAACTAAAAGTAGAACTACCATTTGATCCAGCAATCCCACTACTAGATACCTACCCAGAAGAAAAGAAGTCATTATATGAAAAAGATAGTTGCACATACACATTTATAGCAGCACAATTCACAATTGCAAAAATGAGGAACCAACCCAAATGCCCATCAATCAACAAGTGGATAAAGAAACCGTGATATATATATACACAATGGAATACTACTCAGCCATATAAGGGAATGAATTAACAGCATTTGCAGTGACCTGGATGAGATGGGAGACTATTATTGTAAGTGAAGTAACTCAGGAATGGAAAATCAAACATTGTATGTTCTCACTCTTAAATGGGAACTAAGCTATGAGGATGCAAAGGGATAAGAATGACACAATGGACTTTGAGGACTCAGGGTGAAAGGGTGGGAAGGGAGCAAGGTATAAAAGACTACAAATTGGGTTTAGCGTATATTGCTCGGGTAATGGGTGCACCAAAATCTCAGAAATCACAACTAAAGAACTTGGTCATGTGAACAAACACCACCTGTTCCCCAAAAACCTATGGAAATAAAAAAATTTAAAAATATACAACTGCATTATCTTATTATTTTAACACTTACTTGAATATAAGAAAAACACTTCACACTATAAAACCAACAAACTTGACAGAAAGTGATGGAAAGTCTCATGTTGAAGAGATACAGTGGTGGGCTAACTCCAGATGTTCTCAAAGGAGTTTTGAAAGAAATACTTTAATACATCCATACATATATATCAAAAAATAGACAGAAGGGAAACTAGTTAAGTAAGGTAGAAATAGAAAACGATCATACAAAATAAAACTGATTAAGCACATGTATTATTAACATATCCCTACTTTCAATCATTATGTTAAGTAAACATCTATTTTTTTAGTCATTGTCTGGGGAAAAGTGTCCTGTTGAGGCTTTGTGTTTCTCTTCCTATGCTGCACATATGTGATGTGTTGATAAAAAATTAATTTGCTAGCCAGGCACAGTGGCTTAGGCCTATGATCCCAGTACTTTGAAAGGCCAAGGCAGAAGGATCAGTTGATGCCAGGAGTTCAAGACTAATGTGGGCAATCTCTACACAAATTTAAAAAAATTAGCCAGGCATGGTGGCATGTGCCTGTAGTCCCAGCTTAAGTCTCATATTAACTTAATTACAATGGGCAATATAGAGACTTGAAATTTTAAGCCATACATCCTCTGGAGAATATTTTTAATCTTAACACCTCAATTTTTAAAGAGAATGTTTGTTTTGGACTCAGAATGTTCTTGATGTGAACTATCAGGACTAGGTTATAGAACCCTTACATATATGAAGTCTTGAATTCTGCATGAAATTTTTAGTAGTTTAGCTGTGACTCAGCTAGAAGTAGGAGAACACTCTAAAGAGTCTGATATGGTTTGGCTCTGTGTCCCCACCCAAATCTCATGTTGAATTGTAATCCCCAGTTTTGGGGGAGGGACCTGGTATGAGGTGATTGGATCATGGGTGCAGATTTCCACCTTGCTGTTCTTGTGATAGTGAGTGAGTTCTCATGAGATCTAGTTGTTTAAAAGTATGTAGCACCTCCCCCTTCACTCTCTCTGTCTCCTTCTCTGCCATGTGAAAATTGTGCCTGCTTCTCCTTCACCTTCTGCCATGACTGTAAGTTTCCCAAGGTATCCCCAGTCATGCCTCCTGTGGAACTGTGAATAAATTAAACCTCTTTTATTTATAAACCACCCAGTCTCAGGTATTTCTTTACAGCAATGTGAGAATGGACTAATACAGTCTGCCTTTAAAATGTTTTTTCTACTGGTTTGATCACCAATATCCATGTTTTTCTGTTTAAAGAGAAATTATTTATCAGAGCTCTAGAGCTAGAACAAAGCAAGTTTTATTAATCTGGGTTCCACCAATTAAGTCTGCAAAATTATTTATTTGTTTGGAATGGCTTTACTGTTGCATTGTTTATACAGAAAAATTTTGCTACTTTTCAAATTAGTATGCAAAAGTTTGTAGTGTCTTATTTATCTATTTAAAATCCATTTTTTTTGAGAAAAGTAAAGTTCTCAAACTTCTCAATTTAATTCTGTATTACCAGATGTTGCTAATTATGAATACGTTGTTACGCTCTCCTCTTTTTCTTCCATGTAAGTTTTAAAATATATTTTTATTATGACTCTTATTTCATCGTATTACAGTATCTAGCACATGTCTTTTCCCTCTTAGATAAGGCACGATTGAATTCGGTCTTACTCAGTTTTTTAAATCTGGAGTAGTGCTTTGCATAACTAAATATTTGTTGAGTGAATAACATTAACTCAATAACAATAAATGTTTGTGAGTGCTTTCAATAAATATTTGTTGAGTGGATAAAGGACAGAATGATGACTAGTCTCCATCTGAAGAGACTCTGAGGCAAGGGAGAGTGTGAAATGGTAACAGATTGCAACTAGGAGTCCCGAGGTGACAGTTTCACCATTAAGGGAAGAGTAGGTAGTTTGGTAGTGAAGGCAAGGAAAGTGAACTTGACTTTGCAAAAAATTAGGTTAATTCTTCCTAGGTTAATACTTCCAACTCCTAGGAAGTATTTAGAGAGTTCTGCGGTGTTTTCAGTTATCAGAATGATTGTGCGGGGTGGGGGTTGTCTGACTGCCAATTATTGGTAGGGAGACAGGAATGTTAGATGTCCCCATGTATGAGGAAGTCCCACACATAAAGAGTTTCCCAAATCTCAAACAGCCCCTGGATATTCTGCTGGATTTTCAGGCTAATGGGCCACATTTTTGTGTGATTATCTGAGCCTAGACCAGTGTTTCTCAAACTTTAATAGGCCTATGAACCACTTGGGAGACTTTGTGTAGTGAAGAGGTTTTTTTTTGTGTGTGTGTTTTTAAATTGATGTATCATAGATGTATATATTTTTGAGGTACATGTGGTATTTTAATACATGTATACAATGTGGAATGATCAAGTCAGGTAATTGGGATGTCCATTAACTGCAACATTGATCCTCTCTTTGTGTTGGGAACATTACAATTCTTCTCTTCTAGCGATTTTGAAATCTACAATAAGTTATTTTTTATTATAATTTCCCTACTGTATTATTGACTATTAGAACTTATCCTTTCTATCTACTTATATTTATGTAATGAAGATTCTAATTCTTCAGGTCTTATGTGGGGCCTGAGAGTCCCATATAACCAGCTCCAGGTGATGCGAAGACACTGGTTCATGGGCCCCCCTCTCAGAAGGTGTGATTGAACTGACTGAGGTGAGTCCTGTGCATCTGGAGCATTGAAGGCTTCCTGGGCTGTTTTAATATGCAGTCATGGTTAACAATTACTAGCCTAGAGACTAACTCTTTTTCCATATAAACACAATGTATTTTTTACACGGTTTTATGTACAGGGAATCTTTTATGACACCATGTAAATGGAAGAAAGGCTGTACTTTGATTTGTTTTGAACTGTTCCTAAGAGTTTTTCACCCTTTGGAAAGAGGAGCCCCTGATGGCAAGACCAGTCATAGTATTTGAGATGTTAATTCATTCCATCTGTATTGGTAGCTTTTGAATTCACAGTGATCCACTTACCTTGGTAAGTTTTTGATTCTTTTAATGGGGCTTCCCTAGTATAATCATGCCCAAACATTTATATATTTATATACATATCTTGATTTACTTTCTTTTTATTTCTCATTTATAATACCATTAATAATTATGTTGATTTTTTAAAAATATGTGGGCAGGGAGATTATTATCTGTCAATGTCATTTTGGGATATTAGTGGGGGAATTGGATCTGATAGAGCTGAAAACTTCTGAATCAGAATGGAGGGCAGGGGAGCGCCATCAAAGGCAGCAGACTTGAGGAAAGGGGCTTTAGGCCATAAGAGAACTGAACAGTGTCTTCACCTGAAGGTCGGTGGATGGCTTCGTAAGTCTCATTAAAATTATGCCTTTTTTTTTTTTTTTTTTTTTTTTTGCTTTTAGACAGTCTCACTCTGTCACCCAGGTTGGAATGCAGTGGCACAATCTTGGCTCACTGCAACCTCTGCCTCCCCAGTTCAAGCGATTCTCATGCCTCAGCCTCCTGAGTAGCTGGAATTACAGGTGCACCACCACGCCTGGCTAGCTTTTGTATTTTTAATAGCGACAGGGTTTTGTCATGTTGGCCAGGCTGGTCTCAAACTCCTGACTTCAAGTGATCTGCCTGTTTCGGCCTCCCAGAGTGCTGGGATTATAGGCATGAGCCACTGCATCCGGCCTAAAATTACAACTTTAAATAACAAAAATTTAAATCAAAAAGGAAAAAGCCCACAATCTGACTGCCTATTCAAATGAACTATTTTCATTTCTCTGTGTTTCTTATCCATGTATGTGAAAATAAAAAATAATATAATTGTAGAGTAGATATGACTTTGCATTTTTTCTATTAATATCGTGGTAAACACTTCCCTTTTAATGACTGTATTATGTTCTTAGAACAATGTCTTAACAATTTCTCTAATTAAAACTGAAAATGGTTTTAAATGTTTACAATGAATAACATTAAATATATATTTGTGTGATTAGAATTTATTTTTATAGTGGAGAGATTATTCCTTTAGGGAGAATTCACAGGAGTGAGATCACATGGTCAACACCTATGAATATTTTTATGGTTCTAAAATGTGTTGCCACATAACTTGCTGGAAGGGCTATACCAAATGCAACTTGGCTTTTAAAGGTCAAACTTATTTTGATACAAGATCAACATATGTGCCACATTAACTAACCATTTATCAACTGGTGAGAAATAAAATTATCATTTCTTAACATACAGAATAAGAATATAATTCAGGAATTGTGCCAACGTCTTCATGTTATGAATGGGCCAGGCAATCACAAACCTCAGTTCTTTTCATTTTGGTCATAATTTTGTTTTTTTAATTGTGATGTAGTCTTGCTCTGTCGTCTAGCCTGGAGTGCAGTGGCATGATTTCAGCTCACTGCAACCTCTGCCTCCTGGTTTCAAGCGATTCTCCTGCCTTGGCCTCCTGAGTAGCTGGGATTATAGCACCCGCCCCCACACCTGGCTAATTTTTCGATTTTTATTAGAGATGGGGTTTCACCGTGTTGATCAGGCTGGTCTTGAATTCCTGACCTCAAGTGATCTGCCTGCCTCGGCCTCCTAAAGTGCTGGGATTCAGGTGTGAGCCATTACGCCTGGCCCTTTGGTCATAATTTTAAAGTAGATCCCCTCTTCTCTAAGGCACATTTTGGACACACTGTGACCCAAGCCTCAGGTATGATTGTTTCCATCCTTCTTTTTGCCACAGCATACGTGAGAGGGCTGAGGCTGTAATTTTACTTGTGTATATGCATGTTAGGCCTCAATTTACTTCATAATCTACAACACTTGAGAGGATTAAAAATGAAGATTATGGCCGGTGAGATGGCTCATGCCTGTAATCCCAGCACTTTGGGAGGCTGAGGTAGGAAGGTTGCTTGAGCCCAGAAGTCTGAGACAGCCTGGGCAACATGGCGATTGCCATCTTCACAAAATATTTTTAAAATGAGCCAGGTGGCATGCGCCTGTAGTCCTAGCTACTTGGAAGGCTGAGGCGGGAGGAGCCCTTGAGGGGTTGAGGCTGCCATGGGCTGTGATTTTACCACTGCATTTCAGCTTGGACCACAGAATGAGACCTTGTTTCAAGAAAAAAAAAAAAAAAAGAATGAAAATTACACCTGTGAGAGGTGACAACATGCTAGCAGCCCCCCATCAAGTCCAGCAGGCGCTGGCTGGCCGCGCCAAGTGCGGGCCCGCTGAGCCCGCCACCACCTGTAACACAGGCTGGCCGCGTGCAGCCCGAGCTCCTTGGCTCAGCCAAGAGGTGAAGGAAAAGTGGAAGCTGGTTCCAGACAAACCAAAGCTCCCAACTCTGAAAAGTCAGGGGTTGTTAGAGAGCCCTTTCTCAGAAAGCCTGACACCAGTGTCTTTAGTCCCGGGCTGCACTAGTCGTCTTTAACTGGCCGAGAAGTGCCCGGTATTAGCCCCTGAATTCTAAGGAAAAATAGGACAGAATAGCAAGTGAAAGGGGTCCGATGGTACTCACTGCTTGGCGACAGGCGATAGTCTCACCGCTTGGTGATAGGCAATAGTCTCACCGCTTGGCGATAGGCGATAGTCCCATCTATCCTATCTATCCTGACCCTTGCCCCCTGGGTCCTAATGCCTGCCAGATAAACTTCCTCTAGCCTCTTTTCTCTGAGGCTAGTCTGGCTTCTAAAAATCACTCCCTGTCTCTGGTGCTTTTCTAGTTTCTCCTATAGGAATGATTTCCAGTATAAACTCCAGTACTCTGTTACCTTCCTTAGGCACCCAGGCTCACCAATTAGAAAGACATAATTTTTGCCCAAAGCCCCGTCGTAGGGGGGACTACCTGGAATTTTAGGATCCCTCCTCAGATGAACAGGCCTAATGAAAGCGATTCCTGAAGCTAGGATATGGGGAGCATCAGAAATTGTATCCTTCCTGTTCATATAAGTGAGGACAAAAGGTGTCACTCTTCCAACCCTGGAGATCCCTTCCCACCCTCAGGGTATGGCCCTCCACTTCGTTTTTGGGGCATAACATCTTTATAGGACACAGGTAAGATCCCGATACCAACAGGAGAGTGCTTAGGACTCTAACAGGTTTTTGATAATGCGCCTGTAAGGGCCACTAAATCCAACCTTCCTCGGTCCTCCTTGTGGAGGAAAACTAGTGTTTCTGCTGCTGCGTCGGTGAGTGCAACTATTCTGATCAGCAGGGTCCAGGGACTGTTGTGGGTTCTTGGGCAGAGGGAGAAACAAAACAAACCAAAACCATGAGAGGTTTGTCTTTCAGATGGGAAACACTCAGGCATCAACATGCTCACCCTTGAAATGCATCCTAAGCCATTGGGACCAATTTGACCCACAAGCCCTGAAAAAGCGGTGGCTCATTTTTTTCTGCACTAAGGCCCGGCCCCAATATTCGCTCTCTGATGGGGAAAAATGGCCACCTGAGGGAAGTATAAATTACAATACTATCCTGCAGCTTGACCTTTTCTGTAAGAGGGAAGGCAAATGGGGTGAAATACCTTATGTCCAAGCTTTCTTTTCATTGAAGGAGAATACACAACTATGCAAAGCTTGCAATTTACATCCCACAGGAGGACCTTTCAGTTTACCCCCATATCCTAGCCTCCCTATAGCTCCCCTTCCTATTAATGAGAAGCCTCCTCTAATCTCCCCCACCTGGAAGGAAACAAGCAAAGAAATCTCCAAAGGATCACAAAAACCCCCAGGCTATCGGTTATGTCCCCTTCAAGCTGTAGGGGGAGGGGAATTTGGCCCAACCCGGGTACATGTCCCCTTCTTCCTCTTTGATTTAAAGCAGATAAGGCAGACCTGGGGAAGTTTTCAGATGATCCTGATAGGTACATAGATGTCCTACAGGGTCTAGGGCAAACCCTAGACCTCGCTTGGAGAGATGTCATGCTACTGTTAGATCAAACCCTGGCTTTTAATGAAGAGAGTGCAGGTTTGGCTGCAGCCCGAGAGTTTGGAGATACCTGGTATCTTAGTCAAGTAAATGATAGAATGACAGCCGAAGAAAGGGACAAATTCCCTACCGGTTAGCAAGCCATCCCCAGTATGGATCCCCACTGGGACCTCGACTCAGCTCATGGGGACTGGAGTCGTAAACATCTGTTGACTTGTGTTCTAGAAGGACTAAGGAGAATTAGGAAAAAGCCCGTGAATTATTCAATGATGTCCACCATAACTCAGGGAAAGGAAGAAAATCTTTCTGCCTTTCTTGAGTGGCTATAGGAGGCCTTAAGAAAATATCTCCCCTGTCACTCGACTCACTCGAAGGTCAATTGATTCTAAAAGATAAGTTTATTACCTAATCAGCTGCAAATATCAGGGGAGAGCTCCAAAAGCAAGCCCTGGGCCCTGAACAAAATCTGGAGGCATATTAAACCTGGCAACCTCAGTGTTCTATAATAGGGACCAAGGGGAACAGGCCCAAAAGGAAAAGCGAGATCAGAGAAAGGCCGCAGCCTTAGTCATGGCCCTCAGACAAGCAAACCTTGGTGGTACAAAGAGGACAGAAAATGGAGCAGGTCAATCAACCTGTAGGACTTGTTATCAGTGTGGTTCACAAGGACACTTTAAAAAAGATTGTCCAATGAAAAACAAGCCGCCCCCTTGTCCATGTCCGCTATGCCGAGGCAATCACTGGAAGGTGCACTGCACCAGAGTGCAGTGGTTCTCTGGATCAGAAGGCCCCAACCAGACGATCCAACAACAGGACTGAGGGTGCCCGGGGCAAGCGCCAGCTCATGTCGTCACCCTCACTGAGCCCCGGGTATGCTTAACCATTGAGGGCCAGGAAATTGACTTCCTCCTGGACACTGGCACAGCCTTCTCAGTGTTAATCTCCTGTCCTGGATGACTGTCCTCAAGGTCCATTACCATCCAAGGAATCCTGGGACAGCCTGTAACCAGGTATTTCTCCCACCTCCTCAGTTGTAATTGGGAGACTTTGCTCTTTGCACATGACTTTCTTGTTATGCCTGAAAGTCCCACACCCTTATTAAGGAGGGATATATTAGCCAAGGCTGGAGCTATTATCTACATGAATATGGGGAACAAGTTACCCATTTGTTGTCCCCTACTTGAAGAGGGAATCAACCCTGAAGTCTGGGCATTGGAAGGACAATTTGGAAGGGCAGAAAATGCCCGCCCAGTCCAAATCAGGCTAAAAGACCCCACCACTTTTCCTTATCAAAGACAATATCACTTAAGGCCTGAAGCTCATAAAGGATTACAGGATATTGTTAAACATTTAAAAGCTCAAGTCTTAGTAAGGAAATGCAGCAGTCCCTACAACACCCCAATTCTAGGAGTGCAAAAACCAAATGGTCAGTGGAGACTAGTGCAAGATCTTAGCCTCAACAATGAGGCAGTAATTCCTCTATATCCAGTTGTACCCAACCCCTATACCCTGCTCTCTCAAATGCCAGAAGGAGCAGAATGGTTCACTGTTCTGGACCTCAAGGATGCCTTCTTCTGTATTCCCCTGCACTCTGACTCCCAGTTTCTCTTTGCCTTTGAGGATCTCACAGACTACATGTCCCAACTTACGTGGATGGCCTTGCCCCAAGGGTTTAGGGATATCCCTCATCTGTTTGGTCAGGCACTGGCCCAAGATCTAGGCCACTTGTCAAGACCAGGCACTCTGGTCCTTCAGTATGTGGATGATTTACTTTTGGCCACCAGTTCGGAAGCCTCGTGCCAGCAGGCTACTCTAGATCTCTTGAACTTTCTAGATAATCAAGGATACAAGGTGTCTATGTCGAAGGCCCAGCTTTGCCTACAGCAGGTCAAATATCTAGGCCTAATCTTAGTCAGAGGGACCAGGGCCCTCAGCAAGGAATGAATACAGCCTATACTGGCTTATCCTTGCCCTAAGATGTTAAAACAGTTGCAGGGGTTCCTTGGAATCACTGGCTTTTGCTGACTATGGATCCCCAGATACAGCGAGATAGCCAGACCCCTCTATACTCTAATCAGGAGACACAGAGGGCAAATACTCATCTGGTAGAATGGGAACCAGGGGCAGAAACAGCCTTGAAAACCTTAGAGCAAGACCTTGTACAAGCTCCAGGTTTAAGCCTTCCGACAGGACAAAACTTCTCTTTATACGTCACAGACAGAGCAGGAACAGCTCTTGGAGTCCTTACTCAGACTCGTGGGACAACCCCACAACCAGTGGCATACCTAAGTAAGGAAATCGATGTAGTAGCAAAAGACTGGCCTCACTGTTTACAGGTAGTTGTGGCAATGGCCATCTTAGTGTCAGAGGCTATCAAAATAATGCAAGGAAAGGGTCTCATTGTGTGGACTCCTCATGATATAAATGGCATACTAGGTGTCAAAGGAAGTTTATGGCTATCAGACAACCAATTACTTAGATACCAGGCGCTACTCCTTGAGGGTTCGGTGCTTCAAATACATACGTGCGTGGCCATCAACCCTGCCACTTTTCTCCCAGAGGATGGGGAACCAATCAAACATGACTGCCAGCAAATTACAGTCCAGACTTACGCCGCCCGAGATGATCTCTTAGAAATACCCTTAGCTAATCCTGACCTTAACCTATATACTGATGGAAGTTCATTTGTGGAGAATGGGA
Source organism: Macaca nemestrina (assembly GCF_043159975.1). Classification (NCBI taxonomy): domain Eukaryota; kingdom Metazoa; phylum Chordata; class Mammalia; order Primates; family Cercopithecidae; genus Macaca; species Macaca nemestrina. The sequence goes on along the minus strand of NC_092127.1, from coordinate 79,221,359 downwards.
TACGAAGGGCAGATTATGCCATAGTTAGTGATGTAACCGTACTTGAAAGTAAGCCTCTTCCTCCAGGGACCAGTGCCCAGTTAGCAGAACTAGTGGCATTTACCCAAGCCTTAGAACTGGGAAAGGGAAAAAGAATAAACATGTATACAGATAGCAAGTATGCTTATCTAATCCTACATGCCCATGCTACAATATGGAAAGAAAGGGAGTTCCTAACCTCTGGGGGAACCCCCATTAAATACTACAAGGAAATTATGGAGTTATTGCATGCAATGCAAAAACCCAAGGAGGTGGCAGTCTTACACTGCCAAAGTCATCAGAAAGGGGAAGGAGAGGGGAGAACAGCAGCATAAACTGCTAGCAGAGGCAGGGAAAGACCAGCAAGAAGGAAAGAGGGAAAGAGACAGAAAGTCAGAGAGACAGAAGGAAAGAGAGGAAGAGACAAAGGAGCCAAAGAGAGAGAGAGAGAGAGAGAGAGATAGAAGTAGTCAAGGAAAAACAGTGTACCCTATTCCTTTGAAAGCCAGGGTAGATTTAAAGCCTATAATTGATAATTGAAGGTCTTCTCTGTAACCCTGTAACACTATAATACCACCTTGTTGTCAGTGCAAACAAGGGCATAGCCCGAAATCACTGAGGCCACTGACAACCCATAGCCTTCCTATCAAAAATTCTTAACCCAGCAGGTTTTCCTAACAGGAGATCTAAATCTTCATTGCCATACAAAGGTTCAACCAGACATAGGAGGAACTCCCTTCAGGACAGGACGATGATAGATGGTTCCTCCCGGTGATTAAGGAAAAAGACACAATGGGTATTCGGTAAGTGATAAGGAAACCCTTATAAAGGCAGAGTTAGGAAAATTGCCTAACAATTGGTCTGCTCAAACGTGTGACTGTTTGCATTCAGCCAAGTTATATTCTTCTTATGTGGAACATCTGACCTATATCTGCCTCCTCACTAACTGAACAGACACCTGCACCTTAGTCTTTCTAAGTCCCAACATTAACATTGCCCCAGGAAATCAGACCTTATCAGTACGCCTCAAAGCTCAAGTCCCTCAGCGCAGAGTCATACAACTAATACCCCTACTTATAGGCTTAGGAATGACTACTGCTACAGGAACCGGAATAGCCAGTTTATCTACTTCATTATCCTCAAAGGATTTCTCAGACAGTTTGCAAGAAATAATGAAATCTATCCTTACTCTACGATCCCAAATAGATTCTTTAGCAGCAGTGACTCTCCAAACCCGCCGAGTCCTAGACCACCTCACTGCTGAGAAAGGAGGACTCTGTATCTTCTTAGGGGAAGAGTGTTTTTTTTACACTAACCAGTCAGGGATAGTATGAGATGCCACCTGGCATTTACAGGAAAAGGCTTCTGAAATCAGACGTCTTTCAAACTCTTATACCAACTTCTAGAGTTGGGCAGCATGTCTTCTCCCCTTTCTAGGTCCCATGGCAGCCATCTTGCTGTTACTCGCCTTTGGACCCTGTATTTTTAACCTTCCTGTCAAATTCGTTTCCTCTAGAATTGAGGCCATCAAGCTACAGATGGTCTTACAAATGGAGCTCCAAATGAGCTCAACCAACAACTTCTACTGAGGATCCCTGGACTGACCCGCTGGCCCTTCCACTGGCCTAAAGAGTTTCCCTCTGGAGGACACTACAACTGCAGGGCCCCTTCTTTGCTCCTATCCAGCAGGAAGTAGCTAGAGCGGTCATCGGTCAAATTCCCAACAGCAGTTGGGGTGTCCTATTTAGAGAGGGGATTGAGAGGTGACAACGTGCTAGCAGCCCTTGCTCACTCTTGGCACCTCCTTGGCTTCAGCGGCCACTCTAGGGGAGCCCTTTGGCCCTCCGCTGTGCTATGGGGGCCCTCTCTCAGGTGGCCAAGGCTGGAACTGGCTCCCTCTGCTCCTGGGAAGGTGTGGAGGGAGAGGCGTGGGCAGGAGCCGGGGCTGTGTGTGGTGCTCATAGGCAGGTGCGGGTTCCAGGTGGGCATGGGCTCGGTGGGCCCCGCACTTGGCATGGCTGGCTGGGGCCTGCTGGGCTTGACTGGGGGACGAGCTCCCTCTGGGCTGCCAGAGTGCCCAGGCTAGGTGTGGCAAAGTCCCATGGTGAGTGCCTGTGAGAGGTGAAGCCAGCTGGGCTTCTGGGATGGGTGGGGACTTGGAGAATTTTTCTGTCTAGCTAAAGGATTGTAAATGCACCAGTCAGCACTCTGTGTCTAGCTAAAGGTTTGTAAATACACCTGTCAGCACTCTGTGGGTAGCTAATCGGGCCAGGACTTGGAGAACTTTTGTGTCTAGCTAAAGGATTGTAAACACACCAATCAGCATTCTGTATCTAGCTAAAGGTTTGTAAATACACCAATTAGCACTCGGTCAAAACAGACCGATCAGCTCTCTGTAAAATGGACCAATCAGCTTTCTGTAAAATGGACCAATCAGCAGGATGTGGGTGGTGCCAGATAAGGGAATAAAAGCAGATGACCTGCGCCAGCAGCGGCCCACTCTGTGGAAGCTTTGTTCTTTTGCTCTTGGCAACAGGTCTTGCCGCTGCTCACTCTTTGGGTCAGCGCCGCCTTTATGAGCTGTAACACTCACCGAAAAGGTCTGCAGCTTCACTCCTGAAGCCAGTGAGGCCACGAACCCACCGGGAAGGACAAACTACTTCGGATGGAAGGAACGAACAACTCCGAATATGCCACCTTTATGAACTGTAACACCGCAAAGGTCTGCAGCTTCATTCCTGAAGTCAGAGAGACCATGAACCCACCAGAAAAAAGAAACTTTGGACACATCTAAACATCTGAAGGAAAAAACTCCAGACACACCATCTTTAAGAACTGTAACACTCACCCCGAGGGTCCGCGGCTTCATTCTTGAAGTCAGCGAGTCCAGGAACCCACCAATTCTGGACACAACTGGTTCCCAAACTTCTTGGAAACAACATAATTTTCGTCTTAATAAATAAAGCAGTCAGACTCTGAGGTATAGTTCAAAAAATACCTTACATAAGCGATTTCATCTGCACAGTGCCAGAGTTGCATTATTTTATTATTCTTGATTTAGCAGATGCATTTCATGAAATGGCTAAAATATATATGTGAAAGCACTTAGGGGAATTGGAGCCATAAGTGACCTCAGAGAGAGTAGACCCTTTCCATGACATTGATTCAAATCAGGTGGCAGGATCTGAGATCTGGCATTTTTAAAGTTGCCTCAGGATGACTTTTAATCTTAGCAAAAGTGGCTAAATCCCTTTCTTCTCCCTCCAAAATACTTAAAATCTCAGGTGAAGGGCGCACCAAAATCTCACAAATCACCACTAAAGAGAACACAAAAAATACTAACCACAAAAGAAAAAAAATGATAAATTGAACTTTATCAAAATTAAAATCACCTGCTTATCAAAAGACACTATGGTCCTAGCCAGAGCAATTAGACAAGAGAAAGAAATAAAGGGCATCCAAATCAGTAAAGAAGAAGTCAAACTCTTGCTGCTTGCTCATGACATGATCCTGTACCTAGAAAACCTTAATGACTCATCCAAAAAGCTCCTAGGACTGGTAAATGAATTCAGCAAAGTTTCAGGATACAAAATTAATATACGCAAATCAGTAGCCCTGTTATACACCAACAGCAGCCAAGCTGAGACTCAAATCAAAAACTCAACCCCTTTTACAATAGCTTGAAAAAATACAATACATAGGAATATACTTAACCAAGAAGGTGAAAGACTTCTACAAGGAAAACTACAAGACACTGCTGAAAGAAATCATAGATGACACAAACAAATGGAAATAAAACTCCTGCTCATGGAGGGGTAGAATCAATATTGTGAAAATGACCATACTGCCAAAAACAATCTACAAATTCAATGCAATTCCCATCAAAATACAACAGTCATTTTTCACAGAACTAGAAAAAACAATTATGAAATTCGTATGAAACCAAAAAAGAGTCCACATAGCCAAAGCAAGACTGGGCAAAAAGAACAAATCAGGAGGCATCACATTACCTGATTTGAAACTGTACTATAAGGCCATGGTCACCAAACAGCATGGTACTGGTATAAAAACAGGCACACAGACCAATGGAACAGAATAGAGAGCCCAGAAATAAACCCAAATACTTACAGTCAACTGATCTTCGACAAAGCAAACAAAAACATAAAGTGGGGAAAGGACATCCTATTCAACAAATGGTGCTAGGACAATTAGCAAGCCACATGCAAAAGAATGAAACTGGATCCTCATCTCTCATCTGATACAAAAATCAAGTCAAGATGATCAAAGACTTAAATCTAAGATCTCAAACCATAAGAATTCTAGAAGATAACATTGGAAAAACTCTTCTAGACATTGGTTTAGGCAAAGACTTCATGACCAAGAATGCAAAAGCAAATGGAACAAAAACAAAGGTAAATAAATGAGACTTAACTAAACTAAAAAGCTTCTGCACAGCAAAAGAAATAATTGGCAGAGTAAATAGACAACCCACAGAGTGGGAGAAAACCTTCACAATCTATACATCCAACAAGGACTAATATCCAGAATCTGCAAGGAACTCAAGCAAATCAGCAAGAAGAGAAAGAACAAACAAACAAACAATTCCATCAAAAAGTGAGCTAAGGACATGAATAGACAATTCTAAAAAGATAATATATAAATGGCCAACAAACATATGAAAAAATGCTCTACATCTCTAATTGTCAGGGAAATGCAAATCAAAACCACAATGAGATACCACCTTACTCCTATAAGAATGGCCATAAAAAAAAATACTAGATATTGGAGTGGATATTGTGAAAAGGGAACATTTTTATGCCGTTGGTGAGAATGTAATCCGTGGAAAACAGTGTGGAGGTTCTTTAAAGAACTAAAAGTAAGTCTACCATTTCATGTAGCAATTCCACTCCTGGATATCTACCCAGAGGAAAAGAAGTCATTATACGAAAAAGACACTTGTACACAAATGCTCGTAGCAGCACAATTTGCAATTGTAAAAATATGGAACCAGCCAAGTGCCCATCAATCAACAAGTGGATAAAGAAAATGTGGTACATATATACCATGGAATACTATTCAGCCATAAAAAGGAACGAAATAATGGCATTTGCAACAACAACCTGGGTGTAATTGAAAACCATTATTTTAAGTGAAGTAACTCAGAAATGGAAAACCAAACATCGTACATTCTCACTCATAAGTGGGAGCTAAGCTATGAGGACACAAAGGCATAAGAACGATACAATGGACTTTGGGGACTTGGGGGAAAGTGTGGGAAGGATATGAGGGATAAAAGACTACACATTGGGTACAGTGTACACTGCTCGGGTGCACCAGAATCTCAGAAATCACCACTAAAGGACTTATTCATGTAACCAAACACCATCTGTTCCCCAAAAACCTATTGGAAAAAAAAAAAAAAAAAGACACTATGAAGAAAATAAATAGAGGGCAGGTGTGGCGGCTTATGCATGTAATAACAACAGTTTGGGAGGCCAAGGTGGGAGGATTGCTTGAAGCCAGGCATTTGAGACCAGCCTGGGCAACATAGTGAGACCGCCATCGCTACAAAAAATAAAAATACTAGCCAGACGTGCTGGTGTGCACCTATAATCCTAGCTACTTGAGGGACTGAGGCAAGAGGATTGCTTGAGCCCAGAAATTTGATGTTACAATGAGCTATGATTGTGCCACTATACTCTAGCCTAGGCAATAGAGTGAGACCTTTTCTGAAAAAAAGAAAAAGAAAAAGAAAGGAATAAATAAGTCCCAAACTAGAAAAAATATTTGTAACACAAAGATTTGACAAAGACTTTGAATATAGATTATATATAAAGAACTTCTACAAATCAATAATGAAACTTCAAACAATACAATAAACATAGGCAAAAGGTTTGAACAGATGTCTCACAAAAGAGGATATATGAATGATCAATTAACACACAAAAAAGTTGGTCAATACCGTTAGTCATTAGGAAAAGGCAAATTAAAATTGCAAAGTGTTATGTCACATGTACAAAAATGGTTAAAATTTAAAAGACTAACAATACCAAATGTGGGTGAGGACATGGAACAATGGATCTCACATACATTGCTGGGGAGAGTATAAAATTGAACAATCCCTTTGGAAAAATATTTGGCAGTTTCTTATGAAGTTAAACATATATCTACCCTATGAACTAGTAATTAGGTATTAACTGTTGAGAAATGAAAACATTCATTGAGCCAAACCTGGAAATGATCCAAAGGTTCATGAACAAGAGAATAGATAAACAAATTGTACTATGTTCATACAAAAATACTTCCCCACAATAAAAAAGAATAAAGTACTAATATGCACAACCTCCGTGAGTCTGAAAAACATTATGTTAAACAAAGAAGCTAGATCCAAAGTTGAACGTACTGTATGATTACATTTATATAAAGTTCAAGAACAGACAAAACTAATCTATGATGAGAGAAATAAGAGCAATGGTTACCTATGAGTGGGATTCACTGGAAGGAGTATATGGAAAATTTTGATGATAAAGGAAATGCTCTATGCTTGGAAATTTCTACCAAAAATGGTGTTTTTAAAAAGACAGTTTGAGGCATTGATGAAGTGTATATATACATTTATCACAACTCATCAGATTGTACACTTAAGATCTGTTCACTTTATATAAATTTTACTTTAATGAAAATGAAAAAGAATGCATCTTGATTAGAAGTCAGGCTGGGAAAACCAAAGGAAAGCAACTTAATTTATTTTATTTCTCTGGTATTTAAAATTGAAATAATCCATATGTCACCAACTCAAATATTTTCTCTCCACCATCTATTTTATACATCTTTCCAGTTTTTAATGGCAAGCAAAGAGGATACTAATTCACAGATTGTTTTGTTTTGTTTTGTTTGTTTATTTGTTTTTTTAGTAGAGACAGAGTTTCACCATATTGGCCAGGCTGGTCTCGAACTTCTGACCTTGTGATCCTCCCGTCTCGGCCCCCCAAAGTGCTGGGATTACAGTTGTAAGCCACTATGCCTGGCCGATTTTATTTTTTACATTCAATACTTATTCCAGTTCTTAGTCTTTTCCTACCACAGATTTCATTTCTGTTATTTCTACATTTAGTTTCTCCCAGATTCAAGCAATTCTCCTGCCTCACCCTCCCGAGTACCTGGGATTACAGGCACCTGCCACCACACCCAACTAATTTTTGTATTTTTAGTAAAGATGAGGTTTTACCATATTAGTCAGGCTGGTCTCGAATCCCTGGCCTCAGGTGATCGATCCAACTACCTTGGCCTTCCAAAGTGCTGGGATTACAGGTATTAGCCACCATGCCCAGCCTGATTCACAGTTTTATACATATAATAAGAGCTGCAACCAGTGGTTTGCATTTTCATTACTTCCAGGAAGTAGTGTTTCATTATATGCAGTTTACAGTATCTCTAGTTCTCTTGTCAAGCCTTGTAGACCATTTGAACTGCTCTTCATTTAATGGTACTGTACTTCTTATAGGTTGAGCAGAATTGAAGGCTGGGGAAAGATTGTTTTGGGAATGATAGAAAATCCAGATTTCTTTCCCTAAACCTTTACATTTTTAGAAGCTAAAATACCTGGGAGAATGATGAAGAGTCATGCTGTAATTAAGGAAGCAATTTGTTGACGGTGTGGTGGTGGCAATGATCAGTAAGAGGTGCTGAGCACAGTAAATACATAACCGAGGAAAATTAGGTGCCCTGTGCTTCAATGAGGAAATTTCATCTGAAAAGTTAGAATTTTATGACTAGCACACATAAATACGTGTCCCAATAGTCCCTTCCAGCTACTGCTGTACACTCACACTTATAACCATTCAGAGCTATCTCCTTGCTATTAATGTCTAACTTTCTTACTGACCTGCCAGCAGGGTTCCCCCACCCAGCTGTGTCCCTTCAGGATCTAAGGAACTATTAAATAAGAAAAAAAAAATTTGTCCATTCCTGTTCCACATCCTGTCAGCATGACCCTTCTCCTTCTTCATGTCCTTCTGAGGCATCCTAATTACTCCACAGAGCTTCACACTGCATGCTGTAGTCCAAAGTATATTAAAGCTCCCCTCCTTCTTTCCTGACACCTAGTATATGACCAGTCACATACTTGGCGACTTGTCATTCATTAGCTCATACTCATATACTCTCTGTTGTTGCTGTTAATCAACCTCAGCAAGCTCTTGATGTTAAGGACCATGGCTTCTGTTTTTTGTACTCCAGACGGTACCCTATCACATATAGCTGTTTAATTAGTGAATGAATTAGTTAACTTTAACTCAATTCCAGAAATAAAAACATATTTGGCAGCTCAAACCCATAAGTTATAATGCATTTCGTGTCAACTTTAAAATAGTTTATTTCAACCTTTCTAGAGTGCAAGAAAGGTTCAGTTTTATCTAGAAGTAGGAATATAAACTTATTATATATTTATTTATTTGAGATGGAGTCTCGCCGTGTCACCCAGGCTGGAGTGCAGTGGTGCAATATCGGCTCACTGCAACCTCTGCCTCCCAGGTTCAAGCGATTCTCCTGCGTCAGCCTCACGAGTAGCTGGGACTACAGGCGCGTGCCACCATGCCCGGCTAATTTTTTGTATTTTTAGTAGAGACAGGGTTTCACTGTGTTAGCCAGATTGGTCTCGATCTCCCAACATTGTGATCCGTCTGCCTTGGCCTCCCAACGTGCTGGGATTATAGGCCTGAGCCACCGCATCTGACCAGAATATAAACTTATTAAATATCTCCGGAAATCCTTCCTAGTTGGGCAGCTCTGTCTTATGATTTTGCTCTCCAGGCAACTGTAGATGATGAATTAGCTGGGATTGATTTTCATCATCAGTCATCAGCCATAGCATCTGCTATACCTCTGTTGACTCTATCATCTCCTAGGGGCTTGTACTCAACATTAATGACAACATTAGCCCAGGTGACATGTAATTAAGAAAGCAAACCTTTTTCCAACCAAAAATAATATGAGAGATTCTAAATCCAAGCAGAACAGAGTTGTGGATCATTTCATGTTAGTCTTCATATTCTCTCCAATCCAGTCCACTGACACAGCTTGATGCTTGACTGTCCTCTAAGCCCCTTCCATTGCTGTCAGAAAGCAATGGAATATTCCACACATCTACCCAAAGGACTTCTCTTTCCCGGCTCCCCAGGGTCTGTTTCTCCTGTGAGGGTTCAGAGCTGCCTGGCAGAGGCTGGCTGAAATAGGAGAAATCCTGACTTTCAGAAAAGTGACCTAGTCTTTGGAGAATAATCAGTATGAGTAAAAGGCATAGAGTTATTTTGTTCTCCTCTGTAATGGGGTGTTCACTAGTGTGACAGTTGTTTTTGTGACTATTGATTTACGTACATTTTGACTAGCACTTGGAACACTACATCAGCATAACTTAAATGAAAGTCCATTTTCCAGGATGGAGTGAACTGGCAGAAATTTCCATTGTGCATCAAATCTGCTATAAATTGTTTGCCTTCTGGGTATTTGTGGGCCCTAGTTGTACTCCTGAAGAAATAACCGCTGTTGCTCCAAGTAGAAAGTGGTTGAGGAGACAGCTAACAGATACATCTAGTTCTTATTTTCTATCACAGAGATGTGAAAAAAAATCCTAATTTATCTGAGAAGGAACAGCATTCCTCTGTGCTGGATTTCCAGTGCTTCCCAGCTTTTGCACTGTTAGCTTATTTTTTCCAACGGCCCTGTAATAACAATCCACTCCTTTCCCTGCACTCCTGGCCTCTCGTGATGTTTTATCATGCTCATGCTGAAAGAAAAGGTGTCTGTGCATACTGTATCTCTTCATTTGGCTTCAGGGATTTCCCTTTGATTTGGAAAGAATAATCTTTCAAATTCCGCTATAAAGTATACAGGAGAAAGAGAAAAAAAAGATTAAACTCCTGGAATGTGCACTACTATTGACATTTCGTTCAAATAATGGGCCAAAGGTGAACTATCTTTACTATTGCTCAGGTGAAGGATCAATTATTATCAGTCCAAACTATCAGCAGTGCTGCTCATCATTGATTTATACTGCATGGTTTAATTTTGTCTCCATCTTTCAAGACATTAAAACATAACCAATATTTAGCAGTTCCCGCCATTCACCATGAGCGTCTCAACAGTCCCCTAACTCCTCTCTCCCAGTTCTGCCCAGGATATTTATGGTGAGTAGCAAGTTATCTCCTCTTTGGCAGCCATCCCTGCTTTCCTCTGTGGAGGAATTGCCCACATTCTCATTTGCAAACAGAGGCTCACTCAAGTGTCATTAAAGGAAAGGAGGTGGAGCCTGAAGAGCTTTAAAAAGCAAAGCTGAGTCATCCCACTTTTCAAAAAGAGAAACCGTGTTGGGAGAGGAATCGTATCTCCATATTTCTTCTTTCAGCCCCATCCAAGGGTTGTGGCTGGAACTTTCCATCAGTTCTTTCTTTCTTTTTCCTCTCTAAGCCTTTGCCTTGCTCTGTCTGTCAGAGTGAAGTCAGCCAGAGCAGGGCTGTTAAACTCTGTAAAATTTGTCATAAGGGTGTCAGGTATTTCTTACTGGCTTCCAAAGAAACATAGATAAAGAAATCTTTCCTGTGGCTTCCCGTGGCAGGCTGCATTTGGAAGGTCTCTCAGTTGAAGAAAGAGCTTGGAGGGCAACAACACAACGGGAGAGTAAAAGATGCACCAGGGCTGAGGCCCCACTCAGGCAGCTGCATCTGGAGTCAGACATACTCACCTTGCCCGGTCCATGTTCCAGCAAAGTCAAGCTGTTTTCTTTTGAAAGTTCAAACCCATCAGGATTATGCTGCTCCCTCTTATCATTCTGTTGCCAGTAGTTTTAAAATTTAGTTGTGTTAGTCTCTCAGCACCACAGCACTGGAGCTGTCCTGAAGGTACTCCTGCAGGACATGGGAATTCTACTCGTGTGGGTAAGTACTGCAATGAAAAGGAGCTCCAGGTCTCTGGGAAACTGCCACTACATCCCTGTTGGTTCAATCTGGTATACTTGGGCATTTTAAAAAGTTTGTCTTTGGGTGTGTATAGTTGCTTCATTTTTGTTTTCTGATGCATGTTTATTTTCTTACTGGCCATTAGAGCTACTCTGCTACCAAATATCAAAATTAAAAACTCTCAAACTGTACTTCTATATGTAAGTGAATATGCCTCATTTTAAACTAGCAGAACATTTCATGGAAGCTTCAGCTTTTATTCTGACAAGAGGAGTAAGTAACACCTAGCTGATTGGCTTTATATTGGAAATTAGGGAAACAGATGGTTGATTTTCTGTTTGTCTGTTTGGAACTCTTAAGCCACAAAGAAAAAAAATTCTTCCTTCTGATAACAGTGTAAGAATTCAGAAGTTGCTAAAAATTAGTGAAAAATGGGAAGGGAACTGTGAACAAAGGTAATTGTGAAAATTAACCTAAGTTTCAATTTCAACCTCCTTCACTTTCTCTCCACTCTCACTGTTTCTGAGGCTCTGACACGACTCCGGAGTTTTCGTAACAGGTGCAGTGCAACTTTGAGAACTGCCAAATATGACAGTGGGTAAATAAGCCACGCTGTCCTCTCATATTAAATGGAATTTTCACCAAGGGGAAATGGGAGCTTGACTGAATGTGAATTACAATCCTGCCAAAGGATATTGCCTGAAAAAATTCTCCCTCTAACTGTTAATTCATTTATTTAATCCTTGGGTGGGTCTCCAACCTGCTGCTCAGACAAGGCAGCTGCCTCCATTGATGAGAGGGTAATGAGCTGCCCCGACATTCCATTTTTATCAGCTTGCCCTTTTGAGATTGGGTCTGGCTTTTAAAAAGAGATAGATCGAGGGGGGAAACACAGTACAGTTTCCAGAAGAGACACTTCTGGAAGACAGTATGCAATAGACAATAGTTTGAATAAAGAGAGCAAAACAGAGCCAAACTGCCAAAGCTAGGCTGCTGTCCTGGCGCTCCCATTAAGGAAGTTCCCAGCGAGGAAATCAGGTGCTTTTGCTTAGAATCTCTGGACTCTGTACTCAGGCAGCACTCCTTGTAACAAGTGAGCAGAACTCTAGGGTATTTGAAAGAAATGCTTAATCCTAGTGATTTCTATGTTCCCAGCACCTAGGACATTTCTGCTTCCATAGTGTGTACTCAGCAAATTCTCGTGTATGAATGAGGCATCTTTCTCTGATCTGTTAATGACATAGTCTTAGAGAACAGCAACAAAAAGAGGGTGACACATGACAAAAATGTCCCCATGAACCTTAGACTCAGCTGTTGGAGGCAGAAGTAAAACTTTTGTATACAGTTATGTCAAATGGACTGGACTCTCTTTGGGGTGGGAGAATTTTCTGTGGAGTAGTTGGCAAATATCTAGAGTTGGGCACTGTTATTTGCATGGGTTGTGAGGGGTGATGGTTGGGCCAATCTCTCAGGCAGCCAGAAGCTAGGAAAGAACCCAGGTTGCTGAAGCAGAACCCAAGAAATTACAAAAATGAGCTTTTATGGATGGCTCTAGGATCTCAGAATAGCCTGATTTCTGCTGGCAAGCAAGTCTATGCCTTGTTTTCCTTGCCGCCTCTGGTGGCTCAGAAGTGCCGTCATTGAGGTGGGTTGTACCCAATAAACATGAAACCCAGGATAGAAACAATGAGTTGGGGAGACTGTGTCACAGAGTGGAAGGAACCACAGATTTTAGAAACAAACAAGCCTCATTTCATATCCATGCCACTAACGTAATAACTGAGTTACCTTAGAATATCTCTGGGAAATAATACCCTCGCCCACTGCTTTTAGGACTTTCTGTGGGGAATCACATGAGATAACCAAGCGTGTACCAAAGCAAAGTGCTTAGCCGAATGTGCTCAATAAATGTCCTCTTGGGCTCCATGTCTTGGCTAGATCTCTTTGATCAAGTCATACGATGAGATGCCGTGTTTGAATAGTGCAGTGACACGGCACAGATCCATGGAGTGTGGAATGTGTGGATAGCACTTTGGGACTCCCTGACTCTCTGCTTCCCCATTTCTTGCAAGTCACTGGTTTAAATCCTGTACTTTACGCTCCTGGTCTCATGTTAGCTGATAACTGCCTGGGTCACCCTCTGTCGCTGTGTGCATTTCAGAGGATAGTATTTCTTTCCCCTCTCTAAACAGATACGGTGCCATCATCTATTTTCCCTCATTTAAATTCTACTTGCCTTATTTCTTTCCCTTGGCATGGAGATAGATCACCTCTGCAGCCACCTGGCCCAGCAGGAAGAATGCTTTATGGTCTAACAGTATTCAGGTAAACTTAGGCAGGATTGTTACTCATGTGACTGCTAGCCAGATAAACCAAGTGACAGCAACACAGTTAGGTTTCTTTCTATTCCCCTCCCTCTCCCTCCTTTTTAACAAATTAACTGAGTCTTCTGTTAGCTTCTACTTGAGCTGCAGCAGGTGAGGAGAGCAGGAAAGAAAACTGCTGGCAAGTGGCTTCTGAACTTTCAAGGCCATTTACCCTGGAGGACAAATAACAGTTGAAAAAGAAACTGTTCCTGTTTGGCATCTGTACCTGCATTACTTATATGAACTTTTTTTGGTAAATAAAGGGTAAGGAAGAAGTACAGCCTCCCAGCTGCAGGAGGGATCCTGGGGTGACACTAAGTTAGCCAACTGGGTAGATCACTTTTAGTAGTAAACAGTGAAATTACTGATTTCAGTACCGGCTAAGGCTTGGTCAGCGTCCCAGTCATGTGCAAACCAGAGTAATTCTGAGACCAGGAGCTTGTTTGTTTTTTCAGCCAGGGTTATGTGAATTTTTTTTTTTTTTTTTTTTTCTCTTCTAACGGCAGTGAAACTATCCTCCAAATATTCATTGGTGTTTGGTCATGGAGAGGTAGTAGAGCTTACTGGTAAACAGCATAAATTTTGGAGAGAGATTGCTTGCCTGGGTTCAAATCCCATTTCTGCTGCTTGTGAACTGTGTCCCGTTTTCCTTACCTTAAAATGAAGATAATTGTACCCTCTTCCGAGGACTCTTGTCACTATTGCGTTAATGTATTCATTTTCAATGCTGGCTGCACATTAGAATCACGAATGTCTGGGCGGCCACCCCAGGCAGTCTGGATCAGAGTCTCTTCTGGGAGTGGAATCTAGGCCTCAATTTTTTTTTTTTTTTTTTTTAATGTTCTCTTGGTGATTCTAACCAACAGCCTGGGTTAGAACCACTGAGTTAATATGTGTAAAGTGCACAAAACAGAGCTTGGCGTATAATAAACACTCGTTAAGCCTGAGATTCTATTAATGTTTTTATTGTTTTAAAAATTATTTTTATGAAGGTAATAGTATTTTCTAAATGTGGCTTGGTTTCATCTATAATCATTGAACATTTTTTATACTTGACAAAATGTCATATTGAAAAACCCAATAATAGTTCTACATTAAAAATTATAGTCAAAATAATTTCAAAATACATAACTCATATTTTTGTAATCAGAAGAAATGTTTATTCAAAATACAAAAACATATCAACTTGATTTGAGTAAGTAACTTTGTGGAACTGTGGCTCTGGTGTTTGTCTTTTTCTTATACCAACTGATAAAAAATTTCATTGCAAATTAAGTCTGTTTGTTAGGTTTCTTACTGGTAATAATCTTACTTTAACAGCAGCAAAAACAAGCCACTTGAAAGTGACAGTGATTATTTCAATTTTTTGCATATTTTTGCCCATGTGTGGAACCCTTCCCTTGAGAATTTTTAAAGTTATTAAAAGCATATAAAAATGGTAAATTAGTTTTCTCAGTGAATTTACATTTTGGGGCTAATTTGAGCTTGTCCAAATATTTGACATTCAATTTAGAAGTTGCTTGTGTTCAGGGTAGAGCAAGTAATTGATTGTTTCCATCAAAAGTAAACAGACTAATAATTTGGCTCAAGTAAATTAAAAACTTTACTTTATAATTTACAAATCTGCCTTTATGAAAATCCATTTCAATGGATTAGTTGTATGTAGTATGATTGGCTGGAGGTTTTTTAGCTTTTAGTTAGTTTTTTTTTTTTTAATTTCAATTTTTACTTTAGATTCAGGGGTACATGTGGAGGTTTGTTACAAGGGGATATTGTGTGATGGTGAGGTCTGGGCTTCTATTGATCCCATGTGATCAGTTGGTTTTTATTTTTATTTTTTGAGATGGATTTTGCTCTGTCACCCAGGCTGGAGTACAGTGGCATGATCTTGGCTCACTGCAACCTCCGCCTCCCAAGTTCAAGCAATTCTCCTGCCTCAGCCTCCTGAGTAGTTGGGATTACAGGCATGTGCCACCACACTTGCTAATTTTTGTAATTTTAGTAGAGACGGGTTTCATCATGTTGGCCAGACTGGTCTCGAACTCCTGACCTCAAGTGATCCACCCGCCTTGGCCTCCCAAAGTGCTGGGATTACAGGCATGAGCTACCACGCCTGGTCTCAGTTGGTTTATTAAATCAGTAGTCTCCAGACTCTGTTCCATCAGTAAAATAATTTAAATGTAAGCATATGCTTCTAATAAACACATTTATTTATCAATTACATACATGTAATATGTACACTGTACACATGAACATGTGTATATAATGAACATTACGCAACAAATAATATATCTAATATTTTCTTTCCACACAATAGCAAACCATCTTACATAGCCTCTATGTGATATACACCCTCCTTGGAAGACAGTTTGAGAAAAGAAGTGAAATGGTAGAATAAACATTTACCTTTTCTTCACTATAAGCTCTGTTCCTTTCTCTTGATTACTAGGTTTTTTTGTTTTTTGTTTTTTTTTTAATTTCAAGTAAAGGTGGGTTATTCATAGCAAATCACTTTTCTCAGAGTGTATAATGGTGAAGCAGAAATGCATGTGGTTGTGCTGAGATTCTTCCAGAAGGAGCAGAAGGCTAGATGATGTTCCTGAGTGGGGCCTGGAGTCTGAGAAATGCCAAGTCCTATGGCTTGCTGGGCTCAGCATCTATTTAAATTAAAGTGGCCTGCACCTCCATCCTATGTTCCGGGAAACCTAGTGTCTCTCTCTTCTGTCTTGGAAGATGCTGGAGGTGGGGACTGTGATGAGGAAGGCAAGGCTCTGTGTCCCTTCTGGGCCTCCTACTGAATGATTCATCTACTGTGGGTCTCGCTGCCCTCATGTACTGTCCCTTTCCCACCCTTCACCACCTCCCACCAGCCACCACCCTGTCTCACTTACTTCTTGAAAGAATGAGGAAACAAAGTTGTTATGAGCTGTGAGGGGACAGACTTTACCTGAAGGTTTGCTGTTGCAGGGGTTGAGGCAGGGGCAGGGGCGGGGGCTGCTTACATCCCAGCACTTCCGACAACAAAGCAAAACATTTTTCATTCCTGTTCCTAAAAGTGACACAATGTCGTCTGTGGAAGGGACTTGCCGGACATCTCTTTTTCCTGGGCTTTAGTCTTCTACCACATGAGCCAAATCCTCTTTCTCCCTCAGTGATACCGACCTGCACCTTGGCCCCTTTCCTGGGCCTCCCTAATCTACTTCAGACCATCCACATCCTCTGCAGAACATTTTAGATTTCTTCTTCCTCCAAATTTGCTTTTCTGATCATATCCTAGACCTGCCTTTTTAAAAGAAAATAACTTTAAAAAACTATTAAATAGTGCACCGATGTGTTTTGCTAAACAAAAACAGTTGTGTACTCATTTGAGAATTTCTGGCTCCTGGTTTCAAAGTAATCATTTTCCTTTTCCTTCTACAATGGGAAATGTTAATTTTGAGACAGAAGTGAAAGTTCTCGTAGGCAGTCCCAGGTATTAGGAATGGAATGCATGCTTCTCTCTCTCTCTCTCTCTCTCTCTCTCTCTCTCTGCCTCTCTCTCTCTCTCTCTTTCATGTCTCCCTCTGTCTGTATCTCTCTGTGTCCTGTATTCTGAGCCTGGGAAGGGACTACAGCACTTCGGGTCTGGGGAGTGCCCTTACTTTGGCTTGGTGGACACAAGTCATAAGTAAGGCAGGGCACCGACTTGAAAAGAGACTTTAACAGGTCTGGTCATGGCCAGCGATTGTGAGTTATACTATAGGTTGTCCTCCTCCATTATCCACAATCCTTAAAGAGGACTTCGTTAAAAGTTAGAGATTGATCTCACTTGTGCTCAGGTGACATGGTACATGAGTGACAGGTGGGGGGACCTACTTCCAGGAGCACTGTGGCCTCACATTGGTGTGGCCAGAGATCAAGGAGATCAGAGGAGAGCTCTCGATGGGGTGAGGATAAGAGAGGCAGGCCCCAGAATCTCTCAGAAAGGTCTAGGGTGGGAAGATTTTAAACGAGGCTAATTTCCAGCCATTTGCTTGTGGTGGCACGGTCCAAAAAATTTGACTACAAAAAAGAAATGTGTCCTTATTTAGTAGTTATTGACTGGTCAGGTCAAGTGTAAAGTATACATATCTGTGAATAGAGAAGTATGCTCAGAATATTCCCTAGTCAGTCAGTGGTCTGCTATTGGGAGCATCAAATAATTTGGCTTGTGAATCAGTACAATGTCTTTTATTTTTACCATTGACGTGTAGGTTTCATTTAACAAATTCATATAGATCAATTTATAAGTTGTTTTTTAATCCATACAGAGTTAAAAAGTCAAACATTGAACCTCAGATGAAAGGTAGCAAAGATTTCTTACCTGGAAAATAAGTCTTCTAAAATCTGTTCGAGGTCCTTAAACTTTTCCTCACTTTGGTTACAATAGAGGAAACTAGGAGAACCTAGCAACTTTCCAATGTAAATTGCCTGATCTAAGCTATTTTAGCAATTATTGTACAGAAGTAGTTTTTGTAAACTTATTAACTTATTGTGAACAAAACCATTAAAGACTCAATAACTATCCTCAATAGCTGGAAATGACTGCATTGGAGAGCGTTTTCAAAATGGTCAGTTTTTAAGAAAGAAATCACTTTCTCTGATTGTTGTGGCCAGAGATCGAGGAGAACAGAGGAGAGTACTTGATGGGGTGAGGATGAGAGAGGCAGGCCCTGGAATCTCTCAGAAAAGTCTAGGTCAGTTTTAAAGAAAGTAATCGTGTTCTTTTAAAGGATTCCTAAATCTTTTTCAAGAAATTTTAAATTCCAGGAAGCAGTTTAGTGCTTAGTTTAATTATTACTCCAAATTTGGGCCATCCTAGAGCTAGTAAACAAAATGTTAGTCTTGTTATGTTATAGGTTCTCATGTTAGAATTAGAATTAACTTTAAGAAAGAACCAGAAACAACAACAGCAACAAAAGACATCCTGACCATTGGAATGTAATTGTCCCCACTGTCTATTTACTTCTTGCCTACAGGCCAGTACTGTCCTCCAGAATGCTAATATTTTTCACCATGAAGGAAGTATTGCCTAGATATTAGGTGAACTAAGAACATAGATTAACTTTGTAGAGATTCTTTATTACCACTGAGGTGGCTGTGCACACGGCCATCCCAGGCCCTTTCCAGCTGTCCTGTTTGCTGGGGCTCAAGACAAGATGACTGAGAGTCAGGACTGGAAGGATAAATACTATTATTGCCAGGTGTAGAAGACGAAAAAATTACACTGAACAGAAGGGATCTTTATACTTCTTGGAAGATCTTACTATCTCTGAAAATGCTTTACTCTTTTGTTTTATATGGCCAAAGTTAATAACTTCCAAAGGCAATTGTGGAATAATGCTTGTCAACATGTGTTTCTTTAGGAGATGTTCTATTTCTTAACAGTATCTTCCAGAGCTTTCTTCTCAATTCTGGGAATTAGCAAATGTATAGAAACTTCAGTTGTTTTAGCCAAATACAAGGCAGAAACTCCTACTCTCATCACCTGTTGACCTCCTTGCTAAGTCTGGAATCTGAATTGGTGTGAGCATCTGTTTTTTTTTTGTTTTTTGTTTTTCATTCTGACTTGATTTTCTGATTCTCCCAAGTTGGCCCAAAATACTAATGCCTCTCAGTGTCTGGGTTTCCCATGTATTTCCCAGGACATTCAGTACACTGGAATTTGTGTGTGTGTGTGAAGGTATTTGAGAGCCAGCCAACTGCTGTGACAGTGATTCATGGGTAGGCCCTGATTTATTTGCAAAGCTTCTTCCCAGTGATGTAAGAGTCCTTTCAGAGAAAAGCACTGCCTCCTTCCTCCATTCAGACTAGCTTTCCAGAGTTCTATGGACCAGCTTTGTGTGTAGTAAGGGGATTACATCCATGAGGTTGTTCTTTCTGTGGGTAGGTGGTTGCTAGGATACAGGTAGTCACAACAGCATCATGACAGCTGCCTTGTTCTTCAGCACATCGTGTATCAGTTGACAGTGTTTTATTTTATTCATTCCAACACTTTTTTGGTTAAAATTTTAAAAGCTTGAAAAAGGATCTTTCTTTTTCATATATACCATTCTTGTATAAACAGGTCAAAGGCAGATTAGTCAAACAACATTTTTTGTCATAATACATGCTGGTTGACACCAATCCTCTGCACTACCAGCCCAGTACTTCCCTTATGAGGTTTAAAAACATGCCAAAGGGTTGAAGCTACCAAGGGTCGTCTGGTGTTTTTCTCTCTTCCTCTGAAGCGCATAATTATTCTGTTTGCTGTAAGATTTTCAACACACAGGAAATTAACCTCTCCTTGGTGTGCAGGGAAATTGCAAAGGTTATTGTCATTAATGTTAATTTACCCACTACATCTTTTAGATTCAAGCAACATTGTATAGAATGTTCAATGCTTTAAGTGGATCAAAAGGCTTATTATTTTTTGGAAGACAAATTTGAAAAACCTACTGGAACTTTTATCTCTCCTGGTTATTCTAATGAATCATGGCAAAGATTTCATGTAAGTGGGAAAAACTGAGGTATTTGAAGAAAAATGATCATCTAGGATTTCAATCCATTAAAAAGCACCTAATCATGGACACCTACAAGAGGATAAGTGACTGTCTTTCAATACTGACATGTTGTCTTCTGAGACAGGAGCTAATAGAAGCACATAGTGCATGACATCCTCATTAACCTGAGTTATGTTGACACATATGAAGTTACCGGATTTATTACTTCCAAGAGATGCAGTGCCATTTTGAAACAAAGGATACATTTTAAGCAGAGTGAATTCTGGTTGGTTCTTTATACAGTGGGTTGATCTTGTCACACAGGCAAAAATGGAGCAGTTTTGGGCAGATGGTTCTAGTGCTTGTTGCCATACTTTGCATGAAGAAGTTCTCTCATTTTTGGTCAATGCCCTATGTCTGGCATATCATGTTAGGCCTCAGCTTTTGAAATTGATAGGGTCTAATTCTAGAGCTGATACAAGCTGTTAATACCTACCTCTTAGATTGATATGAGTGCTAAATGGATTAATTCATGTAAAGTGCTTAGAATCTTAGCTGACACATAGTGAGTTATCAGCAAATATTGGCTATTACTCTCTACCAAAAACCATAAATGAGACATATTAGAAACGTCTTTGCCTTCTATAATTTTTCTAATACCTGTTTCTTCAAATTTTCAGCAATGCTTAGAGAAGTCTAAAATTGGTTTCCTGGGATGAGCTAAGTCCTAAAAATCATCTTAACCAGCAGGCTCTTTGTGATTTAAAAAAAATTATCCTTTTTATTATCCTAACATATGACACAAATTCCCCACTAATTATTTTTTAAATAGTTAATCTTGCTATTTGTTACATATGTCTTCAAGAAAATTATATAAAATATTTTTCTGTATATTTATATAGCTGTACCTATAGGTATATATGTATATAGGTAGGGCCCAGAACTTAATGACCAGGGTAGGATTAATGAGAACAATGAAATTGGACTCGGGAAATATCAATATGCCAACGCTTCTTAATTTTACCTCATTTTTATGTTTGTCTAGAACACTCAGGATGTAATATCTATAGGCAAATACTTATGTGTTTATCCTTGCAATTTGAGAAACTAAATTTAAAGCTGATTGAAAAAGAGAGAAGATAATTGTGTTCAGCATAAATGAGACTTACACCAAATTTTGTACCTCCAATAAAATTTTTATAGATTTAATCAGTAGATTAACTTTTAGAATTCCTGCAGAATATTGAGTGTTTAGTATCACTTAGGGGGAAGTTATTCGTTTTAAGTTATTGTTTTACTTCATTTAGTAGGACTCATGATGACACATTTTAAAATTATTATTATTACTTTTTTGAAACAGAGTCTCACTCTTGTCACCCAGGCTGGCGGGCAATGGCACAGTCAAGGCACACTGCAGCCTTGATTTCCTGAGCTCAGGTGATCAACTTCCTGAGTAGCTGGAACTACAGGTGCACGCCAGCACACCCAACTAATTTCTGTATTTTTAGTAGAGACAGGATTTCGCCATATTGCCCAGGCTGGTCTTGAACTCCTGGGCCCAAGAGATTCACCCACCTTGGCCTCCCAAAGTGCTGGGATTATAGGTGTGAGCCACCGCGCCTGGCCTATGATACATTATTGATTTCATATTTGAAGTTCCAAGAAACAGAAAATGAAACGACTTACAGAAAGTAGAGGTTAAGATGAATAATATTTATGTAGGAATTTACCACAAGTTTAAGCCTCCTTGCCAAAGTGCCACAAACAAGAAAGTTATTGAATTCTATAGTGCATACAGAATGTGAATTAAATTGATAAATGTCAAATTACAATGGACCTTCAAGATCATTTAGCCCAACTGCTTCTTATTATGGATGAGAGGCTGAGATCCAGACAGATGAAGTAGCTTCTCAGGTCCTATGAGAATATAGCTCAGGACCCTAGACTCTTATTCTGCCAGATTTACAATGCACATGACACCTCCCGAGACTGATTGTTGAAAGTCCATCGATGTAATGATTTTATTAGTTCTTTCTACCAGAAAAAATTAATAGTTTCAAGTTGGTTTAGGAAAACTTTCTTAATATATCTAGTTCTTTATGTTGAAAGCAATTTGAAAGTAGGATTGAATTAATGAAATTTCCTTCTATATAAATTACATCCATGAATTAACTCAAATCAAGTCAGCAAGTGTTTATTGGACGCTAGGTGCTTGGGCTGACAGTGGAGACATCACTCATCCACATACACGGTGTTCCCTGACAGGGCAATGGGGCTCCAGAACTCAGTCAGCAGTTTACCTGACAACTTATGGATCCTCTTATTTGGTTTTATCAAAACGAACTCCGACAAAATTCAACAAGTGGCTCAGATGCCTTCCTACAAAGAAACTAACAATTGTAGACAACACTAATATTGCAAACCCAAGAGAATAATGAGGAAAGGGCAGCCTTGACACCTCTCTTATTCCTAGGATGAGCTTTTTGTTGGCTGCATAAGAGCTGAAAGCAATATAAATCTCCATAGATCTGACCAAAAAGAAGTTAAAAAGAGAAACTAACAAGAAGACAGGCTGATAAATGAATTTACAATTGTTATTATTAGCAACGAACCTCATAAAAATTGTGAAGTGTACCTGGGAAGATGTTAGCTAATGGTAACATGAAGCCATCAGGACAGGCAAGATATTTGAAAATGGGTATCCAGAATCTGAAAATGATTTTTTATAATTTTTACAGTTGCGTTCAAAGTTATGATAGTTAAGACAACTCTATTTACTAAGCTTAATGAAAAAAGTCAGAAGCCTCCCTTGAGGTTTCTTACATTACGGCAAAAGAGGAAAAGCCTGATATTATTGTTGAAACACTTGTTCTTCCTGCTTCCTGTGGTGGTAAAATATTGCTACAATAATACATGAAAAACCACATGACAACAAATTAAAATGTGTTCCTCTGTAAATAAATACTGCTGAAAACTGTACAGAAAGAATCAATGAAAATGTGATGAATTAGGCCGGGCGCGGTGGCTCAAGCCTGTAATCCCAGCACTTTGGGAGGCCGAGGCGGGCGGATCACAAGGTCAGGAGATCGAGACCACAGTGAAACCCCGTCTCTACTAAAAATACAAAAAATTAGCCGGGCGCGGTGGCGGGCGCCTGTAGTCCCAGCTACTCAGGAGGCTGAGGCAGGAGAATGGCGGGAACCCGGGAGGCGGAGCTTGCAGTGAGCCGAGATCGCGCCACTGCACTCCAGCCTGGGCAACAGCGTGAGACTCCGTCTCAAAAAAAAAAAAAAAGAAAAGAAAATGTGATGAATTAAGTACTAAGCAATTATACTGTTGAATGAGAGTAAAGGTGTTTCTAATATATCACAGTGTTTGGTTATTTCCTAGAAAGTAATAGCCAACATTCACTGAGAATTCACTATGTGTCAGTCAAGATTCTAAGCACTTTACATGAATTACTTTACTTGTTCTTTTTAATAAGTATTATTATTATTCCCATTTTATTTTTGCAGATGAAGAAACCAAGACACGGAGAGGTTAAGTCATGTGCTGAAGGCCACACTGCCAATAGTATTGGAACTAATAATGAGTCAACATGAGTACTCTGTCTCCAGTGCCAGTAATCTTAGCCACTATCATAATTACCTCAACAATGAAATACTCAGAGAACTATAATTCTTTTATATGAGAGAGTAAGGGAGAAAATGCAACAGAAAAGAAATTTTCTCAGTGAAAGTTCTCAGAAGTCAGAAATGACTTTTTTATATATCAAAAAATGTTCTATGAAAAAAATAGTATAAGTGTATTCAGCAGTGGTACATCCACTGCATTTACTAGAAAATCAACCAAAAAGCATTCTTGGTGAGATCACAGAGAACACCACAGCCTTCACAGCAAGACGGTGTGGCAAAGTTGAAACTGGAATTGCATCAAGCATTATGGAACGTCATTCATGTAGTTATTTCTATAAAACAAGACTAACTGGTCTCTTTATAATACTTTGTATTGGATGGGGAGTAATCATAAAAATATTTGTCTTATATACTTTCCACAAAGTATCTTGAAGCAAAACACTTAATAGAATAGTCAAATGTTACATGTCACAAAATGTCAAATGTCACAAGCAGGAGGACTGCTTGAGGCCAGAGTTTGTGACCAGCCTAGGCAACATAGGAGACCCTATCTCTACAAATAACTTAAAAACTTAGCTGGGCATGGTGGTATGTGACTGTAGTCTTGGCTTTTCGGAAGGCTGAGGCAGGAGGATGTCTTGAGCCCAGGAGTTCAAGGCTGCAGTGAGCTATGATTGTGCTACTACACTCCAGCGTGGGCAACAGAGTGAGATGCCATCTTTAAAAGAAGAAAAAGAAAAGGACAAGTGTTTAAAAATGTTTGGCTTTTTAAAAATTTTTTATTTTTGTGATTACAGATAGATGTCAGTAGTATGCTACCCAAAAAATAACTAAAACAACAAAACTTTATCCAAGTTATAGGTGACATTTTAACAAGTGAGAAAGTGACCACTAATTATAAGAAATTTGTGTAGGAAGAGAGTAGTTTGAAGATAGATGTTGGAGATGTTTGCATTGTTATGTGATTTTATTGTTGAATCAATGCCAGTATGTCACCTATTAACAATTCTTGTGTCTGCACTTTTAAAACGTTTACAAATGGCTTTCTAAGCTATTTTTAAAAATCTTCCAAATACAGAGTTTTTGTCTTTTTAAATCTACTTGTTAAAAACATAAAATGCAATAACTTCTGGTTAGTTTTCATTTACTATTTAAAATCTAGAAAGATAGAAATTTGCTGGTCGAATTCAACAAAATTGGTGAATAATTGAGGGATGTAATTAAAAAGTAAATTTTGTGATTTTGTAAATACAGTCAATGATGCATTTATTTCATTTGATATAGATATAATTGTGAAAATTTTCTTTTGTTTAAAAAAGCTGTCAAAAACCAAATATCAAAACATATTGATCTTTAAACTGATTTTTTATCAAATTCAAATTTTTCAGTAAACGCAAACTCATCAGAAGGTGTTATGTAATCTCAGTTTTTAACATGCAGAGGGACTTTTGGGTCTGTGGGACATTCCCAGCTGGAGATGTCCACCAGAGACATGTCCGAAAGTGGATGCAAAACTCAGTAGACAGATCAGGATAGTGATTTCTGAATTTTGCTCTCTCTCTCTCTCTCTCTCTCTGTGTGTGTGTGTGTGTGTGTGTGTGTGAAACATTTGGAAAAACTTTTCTAATGCTTTAATGTTGGTAAATTCATTTTAGTCTAGTAATGGTAGACTTTAAATAAAATTGAGCATAATTTGTGTTGAAAAGCTGAGGGGTGTTTAAACATTCTTACTTAAGATGAAGGATTACCTACAGCATAGGAACATTATAATGGTTCACTATTCTGCAAAACTGAATTATTATGAGTTTTAAAAGTTATAATGAGCTGTAGTATTGGATAAGAGATAGACACATAAATTAATAGAACAGAAGAGAAAGTTCAGAAACGATCTCACACAAGTACACTCATTTAATATTTAACAAAGATGTTAAAGCAATTTAATGGTGGAAGTCCAGTCTTTTTCAACAAAGGGTGTTTGACCAATTAGACATCTATAAGCAAAATAATAAACCTCAATCAATACATGCAAGGTGTACATTGGTTTGATCAGGAAAGGCGGGACAACTCAAAGAGTAGGATAGGGTAGGGGTAGGTTCCAGGTCACAGAAAATTTTTCAAAGATTTTCTGATTGGCAATTAATTAAAAGACTTATCATCTAAGGACCTGGAATCAGTAGGAAGGAATGTCTCGGTTAAGATAAGGGGTTGTGGAGACCAAGGTTTTATTATGCAGATGAAGCCTCCAGGTAGCAGGCTTCAGAGCTCTTATAAGATCTAAAAAGGTGCCAGACTCTTACTTAATTCTCTCATGCATCAGGGGAAAGACCTAGAAATGAATGGGGATTATCTGCAGAATGTAGATTTTTTTCAACAAGAGACAGCTTTGCAGGGCCATTTCAAAACATGTCAAAGAAATATATTTTGGGATAAAATATTTTTATTTCTTTCAGGGTCTGCTGTTTGTCATGTGATGCTATACTAGAGTCAGGCTGGAATTTGGTTGTCTTATTGCTACAAAAAGTCTGTCTTGAAGATCTTAAGATCTTTCTTTTAATGTTAATGCTGGTCAGCTGTGTCTAAATTCCAAAGGGAGGAGGGTGTAATAAGGCATGTCCAACCCTCACTTCCCATCATGGCCTGAACTAGTTTTTCAGGTTAACTTTGAAATGCCTTGGTTAAGAGGATGGGTCTGTTCAGTTGGTTGGGAGTCTTAGAATTTTATTTTTTGTTTACAAATGCAATATATTATAGAAGTAGGTATAAAATTATTCAGTGATGTAATTATAGGAATCTATTGAAAGGGACCTGCTTTATAATTAATTTCTGGAAGATGGATGTAGGGAATCCAGCCTTATGGTGAATATGCCTAGAACAGTGTCTCCTGGAGTGGGTTCCTTGACACAAGTGAACTAAAATACACTGAACAATTTCTAGTACATTCAGATAAGCAGTATAGCTTGGTCTTTAAAATCTAGGATCTGTGATGAGAAAGGCATAGCTTTGTACCCATACCCCACTATTTACTGGCCTTGTGACTTGTGACAAGTAAACTGCTTGAAACTTTCCTTTATTCTTCTGTAAAATAGAGATGTTGAGAGCATTTACCTCCTAGTGTTCTCCGATTAAATGAAATAATGCATTCAACATGCTACGCCAGAGATAACACACAATATGTTGACTATAATTATTCTGATGAAATTCACCACTGACCCTCTTAGAGTGTTAGAGTGTGGAATAGCATATTAAAGACTGAGAAGTCCTGTTGAAAACAAAACAAAACAAAACAAGTTTCACGTTGCAGTGAACTTGCTAGTCTCAATTAATATCCTGAGGACCTGGGAAGTAAGCCTCTTCAGTTTACATGTAAATGTGGTTGGGGGTAGGAGGGGCTATTTTCTGCTCTGGATGACATATTTCTATCACTACTCTAGGCAATCTTCTTTCACAATTTTGGGGAAGTAAAATGAGTTCCAGAGTATTTTTTTAAATGGCATTAAGACTTAAATTCGAATTGCCTGGCTCTTCCTTCTGGGTGTATTATTTTTACATCATCTGGCTTCTCTCTCTCACTTGACCTGAATATTGACATAGATGAATAAACTGAGAAGAAAGCTGTGAAAAGTACATTTGTGCTTGATATGGTTTGGCTCTGTGTCCTCACCCAAATTCCATCTTGAATTGTAATCCCCAGGTGTTGAGGGAGAGACCTGGTGGGAAGCAATTGGATCATGGAGACAGTTTCCCCAGTGGCGTTCTCGTGATAGTGAGTGAGTTCTCACGATATCTGATGGTTTTATAAGGGGCTTCCCTGCTTCGCTCTCTCTTCTCTCTGCTGCCACCATGTGAAGAAGTTCCTTGCTTCCACTTTGCCTTCTGCCATGATTTTAAGTTTCCTGAGGCCTCACCAGCTGTGTGGAACTGTCAGTCAATTAAACCTCTTTCTTTTGTAAGTTACCTAGTCTTGGGTATTTCTTTATAGCAGTGTGAAAACGGACTAATACAGTGCTCTTTTAAGTAGCATAACTGAAGAGGAGATGAGATAGTCTTTCAGAGTGAATAAAACGTTCTGTACTTCATAAAACCCAAGCTGTCATTTAAGTCAGCCCCTGGGGAGTGGTAATAAATGACTCTTCTCAGAGGATTTCTGTGGGAGCAGTGTGAGGAGGCCTCAGCCTTCCTTATGTAGGTCCATTGGTTTAGAGCCACATTCTTTTCTCATGGTGTCACTGAAGTTTTTGAGGTCCAGAAGCTCCCTTTGCACTCTCTGCATCTTGTGAACTTTCAGTCTGTCTCTAGATTTAGGGCAAGAAACCTGTGGTGGTGAGGGCAGGTGGCAGTGTTGACCTGAGAGACAGCTAGGATTTCTTGTTAATCTGGTTATGGTTATCATTTATGTGTTAACTAGCTCTCGTGAGTGTTTGCCCCCAAGGCCTGCAGAAGACAGGTAATGTCTCTTCTCATTTACCTGTGTGGGGCACTCCCTCAGACTCACAGAGGATGAATGGGCACATGTTATGAAATGTTCTGTTTCTGCCTCCTACTTCAAGCAAAGCCTGCTTTTCATCACTGACCTCTGTGCTATGTAGTCATAGTTTTTTGTAGTCACTGATGAACATCTTCAATATGCTCCAAACATTCTGAACTCCTTTCTAATTCCTGAAGAACCCCTACTAATCCCTAGGTTGAGAAGTCAGAGGTTCTAATTGATTTGCTGTGACCTGTTTGCTGCCTTAAGGTTTGTGTTCCCTAGAAATGATATTTCATTTTCTATGTACTTCCCCCCAAAACAAATGTTGTAAGTTTTGACATGGGAAAGCTTTAGCTGTTCAAACACACACACCTTGCTGATGTTCAAATCCACAGACTGTACCACACACCAGTGTTTACAGAGTCCTTGACAGGTCTGAAAAAACATTACCATATTTATCATTTCCATTGGTAGAACAGAATAATGGCAAATGATATACATGTAGTCCTCCACAATTAACCAAATACTTTCACATCTGTAATTATTATTCACAAAGCCTAATTCTCAAAGTGTTTTATTTTCTTTAAAATTATATTTTATTACATTCTTACAAATATAGCCTGGACTCTGGTTTACATAACATGGTGTTGACAGTGTAGGAAAAACAAATGGTGCTTTGAGGGAATGGAATTACAATTGGTTACACAAAGAAAATGAAGATTGTAATATCTTGACAAGTGACAACCCAGACCAAGGCAGGGTAGAGTTGGAAGTGTACTAGATTGCGAGTGCAGTACCTGGATTCTAATTCCAAGTCTACTACCTACTAGTGGTGGGACTTTGGGAAACGTCACTGAATTTCCTCTTAATTAGATCCATGTTTTCCGGGTTCACCAAGACCTGAGAAGCACCTGGAGTGCCTGTTAAAAAGAAAAAAAAAAAGCATACCCCTCAGCCCAGCCCTGCTGGATTAACTGGAATCTGCAAAAAATACAAACATTCACTCAGACACTCACAGAGAGGCACTCTGGGTGATTCTTTTGAACAAACAATTTTGGGAAACAATTTGAAAATGTCAAAAGTCTTCCTAGTTGCTAGGAACTGTATGCTATGATTAGCCCTTAGATGGGCAAAATCTGAAGATAAAATGTATTAATTATTTATACTTTGATTTTGTAGTTTTATAATTACTCTATTTGTTTGAAAAGTTACAGAATTTAGTGCTATAATTTGTGTTTTATGAATTTAAAAATTCTTGAGATTTCTCTTTTCCCTCTGACTTATTGGCTCCTAGTGTTATGTTGAGGATAAATGAGGTCAGTATGTAAAATTTGTTTTTATTATTGCTGTTAGTAGAAAAAGTACCACTGACTAGACCCATCTTTTATTAATTTGATATATCTGTTTCTATGGCTTTGTTCCTATTAGTGAAAGCTCAAATAAACAGAACACAATTATTTCTTCATTAGTTTATTGATTTATTCAAAAAGTTTGAGTGCCTATTATGTACAGAGGATTCTACTGTGTTATGTGGTAAGGAATATTAAAATGTTTAAAGAGCCTTTTCTTTCTCTTTTTTTTACATGAAAACCTCCCATTTAGTAATATTTTTAAATAAAATATTTTATTGATCTTACCAATATGTCAATGCATTAGGAAATTAACAATATGTGTTGGATACATTTATTCTGCATAGACTATAGAGCATGCATGACACATGATACATGATACACATAGCAGAGAACTCTTAGAAATAAATCTAGACGTCCGTGGTAATCTATGCCCCACAAACTAATAGCTATGAGTTTAAGGTTCTCTTCCTAGTGTCTTCATTTTCTCCATGGTGAATTGCTGTATTAGACACAAGTTATACCAATGTTCCAGTCTCTGGGTTCAAATCCCAGCAGTTGTACAACTTATGTAGTGAAAACTTGGTTGTGGCAAAAAGCAATGGCAAATGATATACATGTAGTCCTTCACAATTAATAAAATACTTTCACATCTATAATTTCATTTTTTTCCCATAGTAATCCTCTGATACAGGCAGGGGAGATCCTGTGAGATGTCCAGAGAAGCGAAGCTGGTGGGGCCAGGACTGGAAACCAGGCCTCTGGCTTTCTGTCTGGTACCCTTTCCCTTTCTCCCAAGATGCCTACGTGATTCTACAACTGAGGGGCATGGCCCCTCACTACGTGTCTGTATAGTGGAGCTTGTATTGTAGCAAAGATCTGGGAAGAATAATTTGAGTGAATTCTCTTAGACATTTATGTTGGCACCTATTTCAAACTCCCATGATCTTACAGTTCTCCCAGCCTCTTGTAGCATTTCTTTCTTTCTTTTTTTTTTTAATACTTTAAGTTCTAGAGTACATGAGCACAATGTGCAAGTTTGTTACATAGGAATACATGGACCATGTTGGTTTGCTGCACCCATGAACTCGTCATTTACATTAGGTATTTCTCCCAACGCTATCCCTCCCCCAGCTGCCCACCTCCCAACAGGCCCTGGTGTGTGATATTCCCCTCCCGGTGTCCATGTGTTCTCCTTGTTTAATTCCCACTTATGAGTGAGAACACGCAGTGTTTGGTTTTCTATCCTTGTGATAGTTTGCTGAGAATGATGGTTTCCAGCTTCAACCATGCCCCTGCAAAGGACGTGAACTCATCCTCTTTTATGGCGGCGTAGTATTCCATGGTGTATATGTGCCACATTTTCTTTTTCCAGTCTATTATTGATAGACATTTGGGTTGGTTCCAAGTCTTTGCTATTGTGAATAGTGCCACAATAAACATACATGTGCATGTGTCTGTATAGTAGTATGATTTATAATCCTTTGCGTACATATCCAGTAATGGGATTGCTGGGTCAAATGGTATTTCTAGTTCTAGATCCTTGAGGAATTGCCACACTGTCTTCCACAATGGTTGAACTAATTTACACTCCCACCAACAGTGTAAAAGCGTTCCCATTTTTCTCCACATCCTCTCCAGCATCTGTTGTTTCCTGACTTTTTAATGATCGCCATTCTAACTGGCATAAGATGGTATCTCACTGTGGTTTTGATTTGCATTTCTCTGATGATGAGCATTTTTTCATGTGTCTTTTGGCTGCATAAGTGCCTTCTTTTGACAAGTGTCTGTTCATATCCTTTGCCCACTTTTTGACGGGGTTGTTTGTTTTTACCTTGTAATTTTAAGTTTTTGTATATTCTGGATATTAGCCCTTTGTCAGATGGGTACATTGCAAAAATTTTCTCCCATTCTGTAGGTTGCCTGTTCACTCTGATGATAGTTTCTTTTGCTGTGCAGAAGCTCTTTAGTTTAATTAGATCCCATTTGTCAATTTTGGCTTTTGTTGCCATTGCTTTTTGTGTTTTAGACATGGAGTATTCGCTCATGCCTATGTATTGAATGGTATTGCCTAGGTTTTCTTCTAGGGTTTTTATGATTTTAGGTCTTACATTTAAGTCCTTAACCCATCTTAAATTTTTGTGTAAGGTGTAAGGAAGGTAACCACTTTCAGCTTTCTACATACGGCTAGCCAGTTTTCCCAGTACCATTTATTAAATAGGGAATTCTTTCCCTATTGCTCGTTTTTGTCAGGCTTGTCAAAGATCAGATGGTTGTAGATGTGCGGTGTTATTTCTGAGGCCTCTGTTCTGTTCCATGGGTCTATATATTTGTTTTGGTACCAGTACCATGCTGTTTTGGTTACTGTAGCCTTGTAGTATAGTTTGAAGTCAGGTGGCGTGATGCCTCCAGTTTTGTTCTTTTGGATTAGGATTGTCTTGGCAATGCGGGCTCTTTTTTGGTTCCATATGAACTTTAAAGTAGTTTTTTCCAATTCTGTGAAGAAAGTCATTGGTAGCTTGATGGGGATAGCATTGAATTTATAAATTACTTTGGGCAGTATGGCCTTTTTCATGATATTGATTCTTCCTATCCATGAGCATGAAATGTTCTTCCATTTGTTTGTGTCCTCTTTTATTTCCTTGAGGAGTGATTTGTAGTTCTCCTTGAAAAGGTCCTTCACATCCTTTCTAAGTTGGATTTCTAGGTATTTTATACTCTTTGTAGTAATTGTGAATGGGAGTTCACTCATGATTTGGCTCTCTGTTTGTCTATTATTGGTGTATAGGAATGCTTGTGATTTTTGCACATTGATTTTGTATCCTGAGAGTTTGCTGAAGTTGCTTGTCAGCTTAAAGAGAATTTGGGCTGAGATGATGGGGTTTTCTAAATATACAGTCATGTCATCTGCAAACACAGACAATTTAACGTCCATTTTTCCTAATTGAATACCCTTTATTTCTTCCTCTTGCCTGATTGCCCTGGTCAGAACTTCCAATACTATGTTGAATAGGAGTGGTGAGAGAGGGCATTCTTGTCTTGTTCCAGTTTTCACAGGGAATGCTTCCTGTTTTTGCCCATTCAGTATGATATTGACTGCGGGTTTCTCACAAGTAACTTTTATTATTTTGAGATACGTTCTATCAATACCTAGTTTATTGAGAGTTTTTAGCATGAAAGGGTGTTGAATTTTGTCAAAGACCTTTTCTGCATCTATTGGAATAATCATGTGGTTTTTGTCGTTGGTTCTGTTTACGTGATGGATTATATTTATTGATTTTTGTATGTCGAATCAGTCTTGCATCTCAGGGATGAAGCCAACTCGATCATGGTGGATAAGATTTTTGATGTGCTACTGGATCTGGTTTGCCAGTATTTTATTGAGGATTTTTGCATCGATATTCATCAGGGATATTGGCCTAAAATTCTCTTTTTCTGTTGTGTCTCTGCCAGGTTTTGGTATCAGGATGATGCTGGCCTCATAAAATGTGTTAGGGAGGATTCTCTCTTTTTCTATTGATTGGAGTAGTTTCAGAAGGAAGGGTGCCAGCTCCTCTTTGTACCTCCGGTAGAATTTGGTTGTGAATCTGTCTGGTCCTGGACTTTTTTTGGTTGGTAGGCTATTAATTATTGCCTCAATTTCAGAACCTGTTATTGGTCTACTCAGAGATTCAACTTCTTCCTGGTTTAGTCTTGGGAGGGGGTATGTGTCCAGGAATTTATCCATTTCTTCCAGATTTTCTATTTTATTTGCATAGAGGTGTTTATTGTATTCTCTAATGGTAGTTTGTATTTCTGTGGAATCAGTGGTGATATCCCCTTATCATTTTTTATTGTGTCTATTTTTGATTCTTCTCTCTTTTCTTCTTTATCAGTCTGGCTAGCAGTCTATCTATTTTGTTAATCTTTTCAAAAAAACCATTTCCTGGATTCATTACTTTTTGAAAAGTTTTTCGTGTCTCTATCTCCTTCAGTTCTGCTCTGATCTTAGTCATTTCTTGTTTTCTGCTAACTTTTGAATTTGTTTGCTCTTGCTTCACTAGTTCTTTTAATTGTGATGTTAGGGTGTCGATTTTAGATCTTTCTTGCTTTCTCTTGTGGGCATTTAGTGTATAAATTTCTGTATAAACACTGCTTTAGCTGTGTCTCAGAGATTCTGGTACATTGTGTCTTTGTTCCCATTGGTTTCAAATAACTCATTTATTTCTCCCTTAATTTCGTTATTTACCCGGTAGTCATTCAGGAGAAGGTTGTTCAGTTTCCATGTAGTTGTGGGATTTTGAGTGAGTTTCTTCATCCTGAGTTCTAATTTGATTGGACTGTGGTCTGAGAGACTGTTATGATTTCCATTCTTTTGCATTTGCTGAGAAGTGTTTTACTTCCAATTATGTGGTCAATTTTAGAATAAGTGTGATGTGGTGCTGAGAAGAATGTGTATTCTGTTGATTTGGGGTGGAGAGTTCTGTAGATGTCTATTAGGTCTGCTTGGTCCAGAGCTGAGTTCAAGTTCTGAATATCCTTGTTAATTTTCTTTCTCGTTGCTATGTCTAATATTGACAGTGGGGTGTTACTGTCTCCCACTTTTCTTGTGTGGGAGTCTAAGTCTCTTTGTAGGTCTCTAAGAACTTGCTTTATGAATCTGGGTGCTCCTGTATTGGGTGTATGTACAATTAGGATAGTTAGCTCTTCTTGTCGCATTGATCCCTTTACCATTATGTAATGGCCTTCTTTGTCTCTTTTGATCTTTGTTGGCTTCAAGTCTGCTTTATCAGAGACCAGGATTGCAACCCCAGATTTTTTTTTTTTTCTTTCTTCCCATTTGCTTGGTAGATCTTCCTCCATCCCTTTATTTTGAGCCTATGTGTGACTTTGCACATGAGATGGATCTCCCAAATACAGCACATTGATGGGTCTTGACTCTTTATCCAATTTGCCAGTCTGTGTATTTTAATTGGGGCATTTAGCCCATTTACATTTAAGGTTAATATTGTTGTGTGTGAATTTGATCCTGTCATTGTGATGTTAGCTGGTTCTTCGCCCGTTAATTGTTGCAGTTTCTTCCTAGCATTGATGGTCTTTACCATTTGACATGTTTTTGCAGTGACTGGTACCAGTTCTTCCTTTCCATGTTTAGTGCTTCCTTCAGGAGCTCTTGTAAGGCAGGCCTGGTGGTGACAAAGTCTCTCAGCATTTGGTTGTCTGTAAAGGATTTTATTTCTCCTTCGCTTATGAAGCTTAGTTTGGCTGCATATGAAATTTTGGGTTGAAAATTCTTTTCTTCAAGAATGTTGAATATTGGCCCTCACTCTCTTCTGGCTTGTATGGTTTCTGCAGAGAGATCCACTGTTAGTCTGACGGGCTTCCCTTTGTGGGTAACTCGACCTTTCTCTCTGGCTGCCCTTAATATTTTTTCCTTCATTTCAACCTTGGTGAATCTGATAATTATATGTCTTGGGGTTATTCTTCTCGAGGAGTATCTTTGGGGTATTCTCTGTATTTCCTGAATTTGAAAGTTGGCCTGTCTTGCTAGGTTGGGGATATTCTCCTGGATAATATCCTGAAGAGCGTTTTCTAACTTGGTTCCATTCTCCCTGTCACTTTCAGGTACAACAATCAAATGTAGATTTGATCTTTTCACATAGTTCCATATTTCTTGGAGGTTTTGTTTGTTTCTTTTCACTCTTTTTTTCTAATCTTGTCTTCTTGCTTTATTTCATTAATTTGATCTTCAATCACTGACATCCTTTCTTCCACTCAATTGAATTGACTGTTGAAGCTTGTGCATGTATCACAAAGTTCTTGTGCTGTGGTTTTCAGCTCCATCAGGTCATTTAAGCTCTTCTCTATGCTGGTTATTCTAGTTAGCCATTTGCCTAACCGTTTTTCAAGGTTTTTAGCTTCCTTGCAATGGGTTAGACCATGCTCCTTTAGCTTGGAGAAGTTTGTTATTACTAATCTTCTGAAGCCTACTCCTGTCGACTCATCAAACTCATTCTCTGTCCAGTTTTGTTCCTTTGCTGGCAAGGAATTGTGTTCCTTTGGAAAAGAAGAGGTATTCTGGCTTTTGGAATTTTCAGCCTTTCTGCTCTGGTTTCTCCCCATCTTAGTGGTTTTATCTACCTTTGGTCTTTGATGTTGGTGACCTACGGATGGGGTTTTGATGTGGATGTCCTTTCTGTTGATGTTGATGCTATTCCTTTCTGTTTGTTAATTTTCCTTCTGACAGACAGGCCCCTCAGCTACAGGTCTGATGGAGTTTGCTGGAGGTCCACTCCAGACCTTGTTTGCCTGGGTATCACCAGGAGGCTGCAGAAGAGCAAATCTTGCTGCCTGATTCTTCCTCAGGAAGCTTTGTCCCAGAGGGGCACCCACCTGTATGAGGTGTTTGTTGGCCCCTACTGGGAGGTGTCTCCCAGTCAGTCTACACAGGCTCAGGGACCCACTTGAGGAGGCAGTATGTCCGTTAATGGATCTCAAATGCTGTGCTGGGAAAACCACTGCTCTCTTCAGAGTTGTCAGGCAGGGATGTTTAAGTCTGTAGAAGTGTCTGCTGCCTTTTGTTCAGATATGCCCTGCCTCCAGAAGTGGAATCTAGAGAGGCAGTAGGCTTTGTTGAGCTGTGGTGGGTTCTGCCCAGTTCGAGCTTCCCTGCTTCTTTGTTTACACTGTGAGCATAGAAATACCTAATCAAGCCTCAGCAATGGTGGTGTCCCTCCCCCCCCACCAAGCTTTAGCATCCAAGGTTGATCTCAGACTGCTGTGCTAGCAGTGAGCAAGGCTCCGTGTGTATGAGACCTGCCAAGCCAGGCAGGGGAGGCAATCTCCTGGCCTGCTGGTTGCAAAGACCATGGGAAAAGCACAGTATTTGGACAAGAGTGTACGGTTCTTCCGGGTACAGTCACTCACGACTTCCCTTGTCTAGGAAAATGAAATCTCCTGACTGCTTGCACTTCCTGGGTGAGGCGACGCCCCACCCTGCTTTTGCTCACCCTCTGTAGGCTGCACCCACTGTCCAACCAGTCCCAGTGAGATGAACCAGGTACTTCAGTTGGAAATGCAGAAATCACCTGTCTTCTGTGTCGATCTTGCTGGGAGCTGTAGACTTGAGCTATTCCTATTCAGCCATCTAGGAAGCGCCAACCCTCTTGTAGCTTTAATTCAATTTACTCTCCAAAGTGGAATTAGTGTTTTCTGACTCTAGAACATAGTCCCTGAGTAAAAGGATGTTAACCCATCATTTTGTTCAATGCTTACAATAAACACATTTATTAAGTCATATTAAGGCATTACTTTTAATGATAAAACAGAATGGAGTAAGCCCAGCACAGAAGCAATAATATGTTAGAATTCCCCTCTGTTCCCCATTCACCCCAGTGATTCTGTCATTTTCTAAAGGCAGAGTGGCCCAAGCCTCCTCACACTTGGTCAAGAGAGAGAGACCAAGGAAACTAACTTGACTTGATGAAACGATTTTCATCCTCTGGTATCATCTCAGAGCATCAAAGGCAAGCTGTGTGTGGTGTCTGTCAGTAATTAGTGGTGAGGTTTCCCAAGAAGGGATCAGGTTCCCAAGTAGATATCGAATACTGGGGCATCAAAGTTGGTAGGTGGCCATCACCTAGAACAGGAGAGGACCCCAGGTACAGGATTAGGGTACCAAGCAAGGCCCTACAGGCACCAAGAAATCCAGTGAGGTTTGCCACCCAGATTTAGCAAATAAAAATGAAAAGTGCCTAGTTAAATTTGAATTTCAGGTAAATAGAGAACAAATTTTTAGTGTATGTCCCATGCAATATATATGGAATTCAAATTTATTTGGACATCCTGTATTTATGTGGCAAAGCTAACAGGGTCAAAAAATTTCAGAACCTTTATAGGATTTTGAAATTGAAACAACGTTTCAATTTTTCCTGCTTCCATGTAAGACCTTTTAGTTTTCACTATCATCTTCTAGGTCATTATGCTGAAGTCTCTGGTCGTAGGTAAGACCCAAGGAGTCCATTCCCAAAATGATAATATCTGTAATTTTAGTTCTAATTTACATAATTAAATTTTACACTTATATAGATCCTTTCCACATTAGTTTATGGTGGGTGGTTTCTTTTTGAACATAAAAAGGTATTTTATGGATAAAGAGTAAAAAGTGTCTTTCTCTTCAGATAGTTCATTTTTCATAATTTACCAGTGTTCATGTCTTATAATCAGTTTGTGGAGAAGACAATTTACAAAATGAAGTGTGAATATCTATAGGAACTCTTTATTATCTATACAATAGACTTTATTTTAAACAGAAAACCAGTAATTAAAAATTATTTCTGCTTGTGTTGGTTGTCCTTGGGAAGTATTTTGTTTAAATGAGATAAAATATTGAAAGTATACAGTTTGGTCTCTTTCTTCCCACCCAGGTCCTGCACCCTTCTTAATTTTCTCCCACGGAAATAGTATCTTTAGGATTGACACGGAAGGAACCAATTATGAGCCATTGGTGGTGGATGCTGGTGTCTCAGTGATCATGGATTTTCATTATAAAGAGAAAACAATCTATTGGGTGGATTTAGAAAGACAACTTTTGCAAAGAGTTTTTCTGAATGGGTCAAGGCAAGAGGTAAAATACCATTACCTGCAGTGTTTGAGCTGTTTTTGTACAGGCTGACAAATATAATATATTGAATTCTTAATGTATAGATAAATGAAAACTATATTACAATTCAAATGTGTGTCTGCCAAATATAGGCGTTTATTTAATCTACATATGTGGTAGTATATTATTGAGTAAGTCCACACATTGATATTCTTCAAAAGCCCCAAAATGAGAAAGTGAAGATATGAATGTAATTTTGAAAATATCTGAGTTTATTAAATCAGATCACCATTTTATGAAGATAGATTATTTGCATGATTATTTCTTGCTATTTGTAAGGTACCCCAGTAGTTCTCAGATGGGGGGCAGTTTTTCCCTGAGGGAACAATTGGCAGTGTCTGGAAACATTTTTGGTTGTCACAAGCGGATGAAGTAGGAAGGTGGAGACGATAAAGGCATCTAGTGGGGAAAGGCCTGGGATGCTGCAAAACATCTCACACTGTGCAGAACAGCCCCAGAATAAAGAATTATCCAGCCCGGAATGTCATTAGTGCTGAAGTTGAGAGACCCTGTTTTATCTGTATAAAATCTCCATCATGGGTGTTGGCACCTGACATGTAGAAAGAAAACTTTTCTTCTTTTTATTCTCACAGTGGTTGCACTTTGGAAAAAAATAATATAGCAGATGACAGATACAAGGTACTTTACTTCAAGTACATACAAAAGATCCTTAATCTTTCTATTTAGCTGGTAGAACCCTTATATGAGTCCCAGGAGGAATGTTTCTCTCAATTCGGTGATGGATTACAAAGATCATGTGCCTAGAGAAATTTTAAGAGTTGATTTCTCAACACAAAGTGCACAATTTTTTTTTGTTTTTTAGCCAAATCTTTCTCTTTCCAATTATTCTTAAAAGCTTCAGTTAGGTGCTAATCTGTTTTACCACATCTCTAATACTTGCTAATCTCACTTTTAACAAGGATGGCTACTCATTATCCTCCAGACATGTGGTAGTATAGTTTCAAACCTTGAGTCTAAGAATCTGAAGGGTTTCCTATCAAGAACATGGAAAAACTTAAAATAGTTGTGAATTTATGTCAAGTCATTAGGAAAGGATCAGCCTGATGCCTAAAATTCCATCCCTATATTCCTTCCTTTGGGTTAAAACATTGCTTATAAAGGACAACTGTTAAAATGCAAACAATTTGCCTGGGTGAGCTAGTTTATGAATGTATTAGGTTGGTGCAAAGGTAATTGCGGTTTTGACCATTATTTTCAATGGTAAAATAAGTTGGCTAGACTTATTTACATGAGATGTAGAAATAGCACAGGCTCATGAGATTATGCAATTTCAGCCCAACTCTGATTTCAATGATGTCACCTGGGTAGCTGGATGTCGGCCATGGTGGAATATTTACACCATGAAAATCTTCAACAGTTCAAATTGGGGCTTCTGCCTACCTCGCAACCTCCATTCCCCAAGAAGACCAGCTTACCTGCCCTTGGCTGAAATTAAGAGATGAAAAGTTTTGGTTGGGCATTTTTATCATGAAGGAGCTGGGAATACAGCCCAAGGCGCATAAAAAGACGCCCTGCTACTCTCATGTCACAGTGTGAGGGCATGAAGGACTGTGGAAAGGAAGAAGGCCTATTGGAGGAAGAGGGCCAGAAGAATAAAGGCCATAATGAGAAATTCATCAAGTTCATGTCTGTAAGCTCAAACTCCAAGGAAATCTTGCAAAGCTTGGAATTGAGTTCAGTTGAAGATCTGGAAAGTTCCATTAGCAAATGGAATGGAATAGGCTGTCTTCACGGTTGCAGCAAAATTTCACTATTACTGTAGTTGAAATGATTAATACATGATGGTTGGCTGCCTAGTTTAAATAGTGTGTAGGATAATTTTTAGTTTCAAAGCTATGATATAAATACTATTTCCAGAAATATTTACTTAGGGGTCGCAGGAGGTTTAATAATGCTGCATCAAAACAAAGACACCATATCTGTGACTACTTTATTATTTAAACAATTTTGGAAATGCATAAAGATGACAAGTTCTTAAAAGAATAGACTTTTTATATATAACAATTAAAATAATTTTGTTGTGAATGGGGAAATATTAATAACAATTTTAAAATTTGATTTTGCAGAGAGTATGTAATATAGAGAAAAATGTTTCTGGAATGGCAATAAATTGGATAAATGAAGAAGTTATTTGGTCAAATCAACAGGAAGGAATCATTACAGTAACAGATATGAAAGGAAATAATTCCCACGTTCTTTTAAGTGCTTTAAAATATCCTGCAAATATAGCAGTTGATCCAGTAGAAAGGTAAATTCTGCTGTATTCAGACATTGAAATATATTTACAAATCTAGTGAAGATTGATAGAATTATAACATTTTAAATTCAAAGGGGTCCTCTCACTGAGACCAAAGCTCTCTTTGTAGCACACAGGCACCATTTTCTATAGGACAATTGCCTGCATTTCAACTGAGACAGGATCCCTTCATAAATATTCCTAACTATCATGGTTTTCTGCTATAGAGACATAATTCCCCTTCTAACTTGAAATTGCTTG
Source organism: Macaca nemestrina (assembly GCF_043159975.1). Taxonomy (NCBI): domain Eukaryota; kingdom Metazoa; phylum Chordata; class Mammalia; order Primates; family Cercopithecidae; genus Macaca; species Macaca nemestrina. The sequence continues at coordinate 79,180,912 of NC_092127.1, read as the reverse complement.
TAATGTTACAATAGGGCAGTGTTTGCTTGTTGAATACATTTCCATTCAAAAAAGTCAAACTTGCCCTGTGCAGGAGCTGCTGAAACATTGAGAGAGTTGGCCATTTAAGGCACTATACGTTCATTTTTGGGTCTATGTAATGTGTTTTCCCTCAGGTTTATATTTTGGTCTTCAGAGGTGGCTGGCAGCCTTTACAGAGCAGATCTTGATGGTGTGGAAGTGAAGTCTCTGTTAGAGACATCAGAGAAAATAACGGCTGTGTCATTGGATGTGCTTGATAAGCGGCTGTTTTGGATTCAGTACAGCAGAGAAGGAAGCAATTCTCTTATTTGCTCCTGTGATTATGATGGAGGTTCTGTCCATGTTAGTAAACATCCAACACAGTAAGTTTTACTCTTGGTATAAAATAAAACAGTTGTCGTTTGAAGTCCACAAGATAAATTAATTTTACTTTTGTCAACAGAACTGGTATAGTAGTTTAGGCCATAGATTTTGAATCCAAAAGACTTGAGTTCAAGCTCCAGATTGAACTCATCTGTTAGATGAGTGACTTTGAGTAGGTTCTATAACTTCTCTTATCCTCAGTTTCCTTTAATGTGAGGATAATCATAGCATCTCTCTCTTGGGATTATTGTGAAGGGAAAGTAAATGAATACAAACAAAAATAATTAACAGAGTATTTGGCACGTAATAAGTTCTCACATGTTGATCATAGTTATTCTTTTTGGAATTATTATGTTATATATATTTTTATATTTCATTGGTTTGCTATCATGCCAGCAACTGACTTTCCAGCTTTGTGGCAAAAGGCAGAAATTAGTCATGTGAAATTGATGTCACTAGAAACCCATTCTTACCCGGTTCCTATGTTCTTCCCCATTTTCATCACACTTATTGGATGACTAAAAGATTAATGAGATAATGGATCTGGAGCTAGAAATTATATCTTATTAGCTCAGAGTATGATGACATAAATAAAATTTTAAACTTAATATACTTTTCTAAACGTAAATGAGAAACAATGGAAAAGGTAGGTAGTTAAAACTTAGACAATAAATTGAAATGAAGTAAAACTCTAATAAGCCAAGGAACAAATGTTCTATTGTTCTTTTTTCTTTTGTGGTTGCTTTTTAGGCACAATTTGTTTGCAATGTCCCTTTTTGGTGACCATGTCTTCTATTCAACATGGAAAACGAGGACAATTTGGATAGCCAACAAACACACTGGAAAGGATATGGTTAGAATTAACCTCCATCCATCATTTGTACCACCTGGTGAACTGAAAGTAGTGCATCCACTTGCACAGCCCAAGGCAGAAGATGATGCTCGGGAGCGTGGTGAGTCATCATTGACCTTGTGCGGGGCCTGACACATAGTTCCCACCCATTTACCTGCTTGAGCCAGACAATGAGGGCTTGTAGGGGGAAAAATGTTTTTTTCTTCAACCCTCATATATTCTTAGTTATAATAGACCCCTGTAAGAAAAGGCAGATTAACAAGAGAAAAACAAATAGAAGTCCAGCAATGGTGGCTCACACTTGTAATCTCTGCACTTTGGAAGGCTGAGGTGGGAGGATTGCTTGAGGCCAGGAGTTTGAGACCAGCCTGGACAACACAGCAGGACTCTGTCTCAAAAAAAGAAAGAAAGAAAGAGAGAAAGAAAGAAAGAAAGAAAGAAAGAAAGAAAGAAAGAAAGAAAGAAAGAAAGAAAGAAAGAAAGAAAGAAAGGAAGGAAGGAAGGAAGGAAGGAAGGAAGGAAGGAAGGAAGGAAGGAAGGAAAGACGGAAGGAAAGGAAGGAAAGGAAGGAAAGGAAGAAAGGAAGAAAGAAAGAAAGAAAAAGAAAAGAAAGAAAGGAAGAAAGGAAGGAAGGAAGAAAGAAAGAATAACAAATAGAAAAGGATTAGCATGCACATTTGTATATACATGGGAGAAACCTGGGGAAGTAGTAGCTCTCAAAGAGGTGGCTTTAAATGCCAGCTTATGTAGTATCTTTAATAAAAAACAGTAAATTTTTAGAGAAGTGACAAGACAGAGGAAAAGGACTTTGAGTTTCTGTGGGCAGCAAGTTGGGGGAAGGCAAATAAATGGCAGCTAAATGCTAGTTAATAAAGCTTGTTGGCTGGGCATGGTGGCTCACGCCTGTAATCCCAGCACTTTGGGAGGCCGAGGCAGGTAGATCACAAGGTCAGGAGATGGAGACCATCCTGGCTAACATGGTGAAACCCCATCTCTACTAAAAATACAAAAAAATTAGCTGGGTGTGGTGGTGGGCGCCTGTAGTCCCAGCTACTTGGGAGGCAGGAGAATGGCGTGAACCCAGGAGGTGGAGCTTTCTGTGAGCCAAGATTGCACCACTGCACTCCAGCCTGGGCAACAGAGCAAGACTCTGTCTCAAAAAATAATAAATAAATAAATAAAAATAAATTAAAAATAAAGCTTGTTAATGTAGATACCTCCGCAGCCATTGCGAGGCCATAAGGATCTAAAGTTGTCTTCAGTGGTTAACTTTTGTGATTCCTGGTAGAGACGGGGTACCTATTGTCTTCGTAAATCTGTGTCTTGCATTTAGGCAAATAGAGATAGCTTTTCTGTATCTATTTCTTTTTAATTGTTTGAAGCTCAACAATCTTTCCTATTTTGGAGTGGCATATTCTGGGATCTACAGGGCCATCTCTGATTTTTCCTACTGTCGCACCCCCAATTTCTAATCCAACACCAAATCCATTCCATTCTACCTTCTATATACTTTTCAAATGTCCACTTCTCTTCTCTACTGCCACTGCCATAGTCTAAACAGACAGGCACTTTTTGTTTCGCCTACTACAGTAGCCGCTCAACTGATCCTTCTGTTTTCTGAATCTGATCTATTCATTCTCCTACACAAAATCTGTCAAAAGCTTTTCTTTGCACTTAGGTTGAAGTTCAGCATTTTACCAGTCTCGTCAATATTTGACCAACCTGCTCTACTGATCTCTGCCCTCACTAGAATTTAGTGCAAGTCTTGCTATAACTCCTCAAACATGCTAATCTCCTTCATTCCTTTAGGGTTTTGCAGACACTCTTCCTTGGCTTAGACTTCTCTTCAGTTCTGAGCTTAAATGTCATGTCCTCAGATAGGTCTTCTCTGATAAGCCAATCAAAATAGGCCCCTTCACCTCTTACTTTTTTCATAGTACACCTTTCATTGAACCCATCGCGAGGTGTAACTACATACACATTTGCTTTCTTTGGATTCTCTCTCCCATTTGATTGTAAGTGCCATACAGGTAGAAACCATGTATATTTTGTTTGCTTTTTTTAGCCACCATATATACAGTAGGTATTTATAAATAAATTTTAGATGGTAAATATTAGTGAAAAGAATAAGTGATTGACTGAATCTAGTCACAGTCCCAAATTTCCACCTGTAAATGTGGTCTTCTCTGTTTGAATTTTTTTTTAATCTGTAAGGTATTATTTATTAAGATCTTAAGCCTCACCCCTGAACTCAAATGGGATGGGATAAGGAGTAAGGAAAGAGGTTACAGGAGGCAGAAAACAAAGCCCAGCTCTTCCAAGCTCACCACCTAGCCAAGGTCTTCGATTTCCTGAGGGAACCCAGGGCTGGAGGCTGGGCTGCAGGAAGGCAGCATTCCTGGGAGGTTCCAAGTTCTGGGCAGGGGTACAGAGCTGTTGCATGTGTGGGGGGTGGGGTAAGGGAAAGGCTCCAGAGCTACTTTCATTCACATCTTCAACTATTCTCTCTTCCACTTGCACGTTCATCTCACCATTCCTGACCCAGCCAGCCCCCTATCACTGAGTACTGCTGCTGCTCCTGCTGGTCCTCTCCTCCCCAAATCCACCTGCCCACTGGCATCTAGCTCCTCCTCCAGCCACACCCACACTCACTCATCCCCTTCCTCACAATGACTGCACCCAAAAGACACTGTACTGGGGAACCCGGCTTGGTCACTCAGATGTTAACTAAAGGCCCAAGGGAATGTGCTGGACAAGGTCCCCGCACCCCCAAGACCAAGGACCCTAGGTTTTCCTTGCCCTGGAGGGAGCCAGACACGGGAACAGGGGAGAGGGTGGAGATGGGGTAACCAGTCCACAGGTCTGCAATCCTCAAAAAAAAAAAAAAAAAAAAAAAACAACCCTACAGACAACTCTCAGAACTAGCAAATAAGGGCCCAAAGCCATTTCCAACCATCCCCACTCATTTTTTTCTCCAGACAATGGTCCAGCCATCTTCCACTCTATCCTCTTCCTTAATAGTCTGAGCGTCTGGATCAGAGGGTTCAGGCTGGGAGCAGACCCCATCTGTGGCAGCCCCATCATTCGGAGCTGTGACCTCCATGTCTTCCACACTGTCCACATCATCTTCATCCTCATCAGTCTCTCTAGCTGTTTTCAGTGCAGTAGCTGTGACCTTGCGTTTTCTTTGAGTGATGCGAGAGGCCATCTCCCTCAGAGCAGCCCCGTCGCCCCTCTGGAAGTGGTGGAACATGGTCTGCAGTTGCTGGCTCACCTGGGGCAGACTCCCATCTTCCACAATTGTATCAAACTCGTTGGTCAACAGCTCTCCAGGGAAGTCTTCCACCTCATCTAGCTCCAAGTCAGCATTGCGCATGAAGTAATCCTCCACTGCACCCCCCAGCCACTTGGCCTTCTCCTGGCTGTGCACACCCCCGAAGCCATTCTCCACAGCGATCTGCAAGGCCGGCCAGGCCTCCAGGGCCGCGCAGACCCCAGCCCGGAAAAGAGCTCGCGCATCTTCTGCAGCGCCCGCCATTATCCGGCCCCGGTCCCTGAATTCTTTACCATGTAATTGTTTTTAAAAAGTTTTTAGGCCTGTAATCCCAGCATTTTGGGAGGCCGAGGCAGACAGATCGCTTGAGGTCAGGAGTTCGAGACCAGTCTGGCCAAAATGGCAAAACCCTGTCTCTACAAAAAATACAAAAATTAGCCGGGCATGGTGGCGCATGCCTGTAGTCCCAGCTATTTGGGAGGCTGAGGCAGGAGGATCGCTTGAACCCAGGACATGGAGGCTGCAGTGAGCCAAGATCGCTCCACTGCACTCCAGACTGGGTGACAGAGTGAGACTCTGTCTCAAATTAAAATTAAAAAAAAAAAAAAAATTGTTAGGCTTTTGTGAAATACCACAAGGAGCCTACAGAAAAAAAAAGTTGTCAGGTTTAAAACATTTGTTATGATCGTTAGGCTGCTCAATGTACCTCGTGAATGATGTGCCACTAACATCTCGCCTTTATGTAAAAGTTTTATTTCAAGAAGGTTTTAAAATAGATTTAATGTTAGCCTTAAATAGCTCTCTGAAGTACAGAAATAGAGATAGAATTGTTTATATCTTCTACTTTCTTTCTTTCTTTTTTTTTTTTTTTGAGATGGAGTCTTACTCTGTCACCCAGGCTGGAGTGCAGTGGTGCGATCTCACTTTAATTCACAAAGCTAGAGTTGTGGGAAACAGCTCAACTGTGGGTTCTAGCACCACATTAAATAGCAACAACCTAGTGGCAATGCTATAAAATAGATGGGTGAATCCATAATAGTAGTGTAGATCGTCTACACATAAAGGTAGTGAATCTGATACACTGCCACATACCTTCCATGGGAAATTTCAACTCAAGCTGTCTTCACATACAACTCATTGTCTGAGTGGTGATGACTCACAACAAAATCATAACCAATAACCATTATGAACAAGTATTTACTGAGTCCCAGTGTTTACTGAGTCCCATTCACAGTAATTAGAGATATGTCTGCCATCATCATCACCCTCTCTTACATTTATATGTCACCTCCGAATTTTCAAAGTGTTTTCATGGGCTTTAGTTTATCGGTTTGTCACAACAATGTTGTGAGACAGGAAGGGTAGGAATAATTGTACTCATTTCATAATTGAGAGACCTGAAGAAATAGATCATCTTTTCCATGATTACATAGCTAGTTAATGATGAATGTGGGAGAAAATGTCCTATCATCAATCTCTCAGTTTAGTGTTCTTTCTACCATAAATATATTGTGTCTTCAGAGCCCCTCACTACTTACCCTCTGCGACAGGGAGTTCAAAGAGGATAACTGAAAGCGTGAATTTCAGAAGAAAATCTACAATGATTCACTAAAGAGCAGTCCCAAACAATGTGGCAAGTAATAGAATTTGATTGGAAAGCCTCTGCCAGCTGCAGAGCCACAGATAAACCTGGAACCCGGAAGACAATTGGTATTGGAGATTGGCTTAGGTTACTGACCAAAAGATGCGCTTCACACATACTCCAAGTGCAAAGGACTTTTGATTTCAGGGGCACTGTTATTTTGGCGATTATTGATTTGGTTTAAATTGTTTTAGTGTCTTAGAAAGCAGGAGCTCTTTACCTGGGATGTAGGGCCTGTGGATCTATTGATTTTAGGGTTAGATGAAAAAATATGCACTGTTCCACCTAGGGAGATGGTATATAAATTTTATCAGGTTTTCAATGTGTCTGACATCCTTCAGATTTTTTTTTTTGAGACGAAGTCTGGCTCTGTTGCCCAGGCTGGAGTGCAATGGTGTGATCTCGGCTCACTGCAACCTCCATCTCCTGGCATCAAGCAATCCTCCTGCCTCAGCCTCCTGAGTAGCTGGGATTACAGGCGTGCATCACCACATCTGGCTAATTTTGTTGTATTTTTGGTAGATGTGGGGTTTCACCATATCGCCCAGGCTGGTCTCAAACTCCTGAGCTCAAGCGATCTGTCTGCCTAAGCCTCCCAAAGTCCTGGGGTTACAGGCATGAGCCACTGTGCCCAGCCTATCCTTCAGATGTAAAGACATACTTCTCTAGAGTCTGGTTAGTTCCTCATGGATATTATGCCTAAATTGCAGCTCCTCTGGTGATCTGGAAGGTAGTACTTTGCTTTACAAAGCATTTAGTAGTGAAGCTACTTCAGTGAAGAAATAACAGAAAAATCATATAATCTGGTTGATATTATTTTTGTTATAAAATATAAATATTTACACAAACGTGAATATCAATAAACTTACTTCTTGCAAAATGCCTAAGCTATCATTTATCAAAGCATGTTCTACAAAACTCTAGTATTTTTTTTTTTTTTTTTGAGACAGTCTCTCGCTCTATTGCTGAGGCTGGAGTGCAGTGGTGCAATCTCAGCTCATTGTAACCTCCGCTTTCTGGGTTTTAAGCAATTCTCTCTGCCTCAGCCTCCTGAGTCACTGGGATTGCAGGCACCCACCACCATGCCCAGCTAATTTGTATTTTTAGTAGAGACGGGGTTTTGCCATATTGGCCAGGCTGGTCTTAAACTCTTGACCTCAGGTGATCCACCCGCCTTGACCTCTCAAAGTGCTGGGATTACAGGCATGAGCCACAGTGCCTGGCCTCAAAACTCTAGTTCTATGGGATTTAATGAGGTTACTTAGGAGAAAAAACCTTTCGGGGTCAAGCAATTTAGAGATGGTGTGTTCAATAAAGTTGAATGAGTTTTTTCTCGAGTGGAATTTCTCAGAACCATTCATATGGTTATGTGCATCATTACTCTCTAACAGTGACACAACCCATGTCATTTTTCTGTTTTATTTCCTATGCAGCAGCCCACAGGACTCTTGAATCTATTATTTGTAGTTCAGACCTCTTTTCTGGGGCGGGGGGGCTCTAGAGAAATTTTTTTTAAAAAGGACTCAGGCATAATGAGTGTCAGGCTGCAAAGATCTGCTGCAGAGTTAAGCTACAGAGACAATTGACTTTAAACATGGGAATTTATTCATAATATACAAAAAGGAGCAGCCCTGGTGAAGACTGCCTGGCCAAGGCAAGGCAGGGGTTTGCAAAAGGCAAAGCCACAGAACTTCACGTGGAAGATTGGTTTGTTGGTTTGAACAAGTCCTTGGCTTGTAGATTCAGGTTGTCTCATTCTGGAGGAGCTTCATGCTGCAGATATATCTGCATGCTGCACCCCAAGTCCAAGTAATAGAGCCACAGTTTTACCATCAGGCTGTTTTCTGATGATCTGACCAGTTTCCTAAAGAGCAGTTGTGCTGGTCCTTCTTCTGCACCATGTCTGCTTGCTGTCTGCACCTTCCAAGCTCAGGGTCCTGCAGGGGGCCCATAAAATGCGTGTGTTTGGGCTCAGTAAAAATATCCTTATCAAGGCCCTTATAATTATCTGCCTTGTAAGCATGTCTACTTGGATTTCTTCCAAGTGTTTCAGACTCAAAGAAAATAACTGACCTAGCAACTTTCACCTCCCTCTTCCCCAGCTCCTCTCCCTTTAGTGTAATCAACTCAGTGAATGGCGTCACTCTCCACCCCATCTCCCAAAGCAAAAACCAAGGAGTTGCCTGTTCCTTCGTCTTCCTCACTCTCATCCCATGAAATCAATCTCTGCATCCCAACAATTCTACCCTTTACGATCTAACCACTGTGCCCTTCCCACAGGTTTCTCTCTCCAGCATCTTCCTGCCTAGTATCCCTGTCTCCATTTTCTCTGCTGCAGGGAGCATAATCCCTCAAAAAGAAGGCCCAGTCATGTCACTGTTTGATTAAAATTTGCTGACAATTCCTAACCACCAATAATTAAAGTGTAGTCTCTTCCTCAGGTTCACCAAGTCTTCTGCTCATTTCTCAGCTTCTTCTCTCAACCCTTGTTTGTATTACATTCTCTGTTGCAACCATTCTCAAAGATGTACTTTCCTTTCATGAGGTACACTTGCTCTCTTCTCCAGCCTGGTCTGCATACTCAGGAACTCGCCACCTCTGTCCCTTCACTGGCTGTCTCCCCTCATTCTTTGAGAAACAGGTCCAACGTGACTTCCTTCAGGAACACCTTCCTTGATCCACTGTGAGCCAAAGTTAGCTGTTCCAGAGAATGTGTTCTCGGAGAATTTCCCCAATCATATGACACTTACCATGCTTTGCTGTAGTTGTCTGTCTTTTTATATTCCTTAGTCCTTGGAGGACAGAGAATACAACTCTCCATTGCATTCCCAATGCCTAAACGACTTTAATAAACAAGAGTTGAAAAAACAAGCGAGCCAGGCACGGTGGCTCACACCTGTAATCCCAGCACCTTGGGGGGCTAAGGCGGGTGGATCACCTGAGGTCAGGAGTTTGAGGCCAGCCTGGCCAACATGGTGAAACCCTGTCTCTACTGAAAAAATAAAATAAAATAAAATACAAAAAGTAGCTGCGTGTGGTGGCGTCCACCTGTAATCCCAGCTGTTTGGGAGGCTGAGGCAGGAGAACCACTTGAACTCGGGAGGCAGAGGTTGCAGTGAGCCGAGATCAGGCCACTGCACTCTAGTCTGGGCAACAGAGCAAGACTCTGTCTCAAACCCCTCCCACCCTGGAAATAAAAACCAAGCGAAAAAAAATTCTTTGGCACTCTATCTCCTAAATAATATAGTAAGGAACAAGTTTTAAAGATATGTGATATCTGAGTACATAGGTTTTTGTTTTTGTTGTCTGTTTGTTTCAATTGGAATTTGAAATAACCCATCTAAGTACATGCAACTTCTTGGCTCACAGAGATACCATAATTATTGCATGTGTACCAAATTATCTGTTCTTGTGATAATGTAAGGATTTTCCTTACAATATCTCACTTCATCTTTACAACAGCTCTATCAATTGTGATAATTAGTGTAATATTATAAATTAAAAGTTCTGAGGTTTAGAGATGTCACAATATCTTGTTGAAGGTCACAGGGTGGTGGAATTGGGATTTGAACCCAGACAGACTGATACCATGCTGCATCTCCAAATACACTCTATTATCTATCATTTCGTATTTTACATGTGCCTTATTTGTTTTGGGAAAGCCTGTAATTCAGCGTATCATTATTTATCCATGGCCTCCTGGTAGTTAAGTGCTTCAGTTTGCACAGATCGTGGAGTCAAAATCTTATTTCTCTTTTTCCTTTTAAATTTTTCTTAAATTTTTGTTTTTTCAATTTCAGGAACTTAAAGTCTTTCTCTTTCTCTCTTGCTTCTCCCCTGGCTGTCCGAAAACAGGCACAGGATGAATACCACATTTTTTGTTGGCATGATTAAACTTATTAGCCAGATATCCTGGCTGCCCTGACACCTACACTATTATACAAATCTCAGAAATAGTGTGGGAACATTTTTGTACACATCTTAATGAAAAGTATTTCAAGTTCAACTTCTGGGGATTTTACAACTAGTTTATTGCTCATAGATACTATGTTGTAAAAGGTCAAAATATTTTTGCTTTTTTCTGTATTCTTTAAATGTAGATTTCAGTTTTAAGTTGTAAGAGAGCTTCAAAAGCATATTCTTTGGGAAATGAAGGTTATTTATTACTAACACTGTGTAAATGCTTTACATTCATTTCATGCATAAAAAGATGGCTGAATTTAATTCTGTGAGTTCATGAATGATAATTGTGCCCTCCTGGAAATGTACTTGCTTCTGGAAGCAATTAGTATAGCTAAAATTGCCAAGGTGGGAGTCTAATTTGTTTTGATTATTTTGTTGCTGGAGTGTCTACTATAAAATCTTGGTTATTTTGAAACCCCTGGAAAAGAATCATCCTAGAAAGATAAATATTTAGTTCATGTAATTTTAAATTATTAGTTTAAACACATAAAATTTTGTTATTCTTCATGGAACTATTAGTAGAATATGGATTGCTATATTTTCTTAACATCATTTATAGTTATTGACATTTTCTTAGTGACTAGAGTCACATTTACAAGGATACATGCCATTGCAGCAAGCATAGCACTGGTTTGAGGCAAAGCTGGGTTTGCCCTGACACCAAATGGCTGCCATTTGAAATGTCTTTTAAATTCTTGAAATTGCTCTTTATCATTTTTATGTTTTCTTTCTTGCTGCTGGCTCTCACATCTTGCAGGTTTTCACATACCTGGCTGTGGCCTCTGTTTATTTTCTAACCTGAGGCTTTTTCTTGCCACTTGTTTGTTCAGGAAAACAGATCATTAGTCCTGTAGAATTTTTCACTTTCTGGATTTTGCAGATTATATCCCATGTGTCATTTAACATGTTTCTCTACTTTCCTTGTTACCTATAAACTGGTAGTTTAGGCTTAGAAATCTGATCAGAATCAGATTGTTTGCAAGAATGCTTTATGGGTGGCACTGCAGTTGGTTCTGTAAGCTTCCCCACTGTACCACATTAAAAGGCACATGGGGCTGGTTCTTATTCTTTTTTAGGATGTTCAAAATTAATTAGCATTTCAGAATTCACCAGCATTGTCCAGCCACTGCAAGTTCCCCATCAGTCTTTTGCTTAATGGTTTTAGAAGCTATTGATTATCATTGCCTGGAGCCATTTTTTATTAGAGGTTCAAAGCAGGCAATGACATTCTAATTCCATCACTGTTTATGCATATATTAGCTGGGATTCTTATACAAAGAGGAGCCTTTCCAAATGAGATATATGATTGTCCTTTGGAGGAGGAGCCTTTATAGTAAAGGTAATTCAGTATTCGATCCTATTTCTTAATTTACCTGTTTTCAAAATAAAGAGTTAGTGTCCTAACCCTCCAGCATCCTCCAAAGGTCACTTTTTCTTTAAGTATCTCTATAAAGTCATGGATTTTAAAAAATAATTGACATTTTTATTCACTGTAATTGCTACCGTTTTGATACTTAAATTGTACTATCTCTCTCTGGAAGGAACCCTGACCTAGGGTTTCTAGTCTGTGTGGGAAATTACCTACTGTCTTGCAGCCATTGACACTGGCAATCTGGAATGCAAGATTAAGGCTACATCTGGGCTCAGCGAGAAAGAACACTGGACTCATGCAGCCACTTCTGCCATTGGTGAATGTGGGTGGGGTGTGGTGGTGACAATGGGAGTGGAGGCATATACACCTTGTCTTTTTAAAATGTATTTTTAATTATGGATACATAATAGTTGTACATATGTCATGGCTTGTATTTTCCATCTTCCTGCTATGGGCAACCAAACTACCAGAAATGAGGATACAATAAGAAAAGACTCAATGGGCCTGAAGGGCTCTTCTAAGAGTTAAAAGCATTATATTTATTTATTTATTTATTTATTTATTTATTTATTTAGCTATGGAGTCTTGCTCTGTCGCCTATGCTGGAGTACAGTGGCATGATCTTGGCTCACTGCAACCTCCACCTCCCAGGTTCAAGCAATTCTCATGTCTCAACCTTCCAAGTAGGTGGGACTACAGGCATGCGCCACCACACCCAGCTAATTTTTGTATTTTTAGTAGAGACGGGATTTCACCATGTTGGCCAGGCTGGTCTCCAACTCCTGGTCTCAGGTGATCTGCCCGCCTTGGCCTCCCAAAGTGCTGGGATTACAGGTATGAGCCACTGCACCTGGCCAAAAGCATTATTTTTAAAGTGCTTTAAGTTTGTTGATTCATTTACTTTTTGATTCCTAAAAGGGTACAGATGAATATGATACCATGTGGCTAAATTCTGGCTAGGTGATTTTTTTTGGTTTTTCTTCTTTTTTTTACTGTAATTAGGAATTTCAATAGCACAGAATGGCCATTCTTGTATTTTCTTCCTTGTATTTCTATCAGCTGACAAGAGTAAACTGCTATACTGTTCAGTCTGAGAAGTTTTTTGAGGAAGTTGAGGCAATCATTTATTGAGAACTCATTAATGATGAAGACAATAAACAAATGAAGCAAAAATATAACCAGGTTTTTACAGACATTTCATAAAACGAACATATATTTTATGTGCATGTTTATATTTATACAAATGCATAAATATCAACACACACACATAGAATTGTACATATCTGGTAAAAAGAGGGGGGTTACGGTCAGAAGGCTTGGAATAGCATCCCAGTTCTACACTCTATTTTCTATATGATCCTTAACAAGGCACTATTTCCTAATCTGTAAAATGGAAGATGATACTTGCTCTGTATAGCTCAAAGGCTTGTTATGAAAATGAAATGTGACAATATAAATACTTTACAAAGTGTTATTCAAAAATTTTTATTGTTGTGTGCTAAATATTGGGGATGCCAAATACTTAGTTATGACTTTAGAATGACTAAAGTTTATGGGTTTGAATGGAAGAGACTAGAAAGGCTTTGTTGATGAGGTGCGTCTTACATGGAATTTGAGGTAGACAAAGATGTGATCAGTGGAAAAAAACAGGAAAGGGAATCCCAAGTGCATTGTTTCAGAACTGGGCCAGGGCAAAATCTACAGATTCTCTGTGCTGTAGTAAAGGCCGTGAGTGCCTGTGTCCTAGCCAGGCAGTTACTGAAGGTGCAGTTGGTGGTGGACGTTAAACTCCATGATTAGGAGCTTTAATGATCTCAGAGGTAATTAAGCCTCATTGCTCAGCTCTCAGAAGGGGTGTTATCTGAGGTCAGCAGCAGCATTCTCAGTGCTAGCTTTGGCCTATTTTGAAGCTAAAGAACAGCAGAAGATTAAGGAGATTAAAGAAAATATAACCCTCAATCCTCTGTGTTTTGCCACCACCTAAAATGACCTTTTAAAGTGTTTACTGTCTGAATTCAGGTCATGTCATCAGCACAACTAGGCAGAGGAGAATAGTGATTTCTTTCCTACCTATGTCCATTATTGAAGAGAGATGTATATTGTCAATAAGCATCACTAAAACCATCAGCAGCATGGTACAGTGGAAAAAGTACTAGGCTAGCATCTTGTGATAAACTGTTTTGAGTTCTAGCTCTAAGGTTGATTGGAACTTTGAGGAAAAAACAAATAGGGAGTTAGGTTGCAGGTGGCATGATCACAGGGGTTTTTTGTGGATGTATTCTAAACGTTTACTGGATGCCTATGTTGTAAAAGGCACCATGCTAGGTGTTACTGGGACTATAACTGTGCCTTGGCCTCAGAAGTTTATCGATGGAAAAAAGATGCATGTACATAATTGTGGTAGTGACGATGGTGATGATCATGATAAGAACAGATATAAATCCAGGTGAGAGGTAGTAGAAAGGTATGGGAAAAAAGAAAAAAATTACTGGATCTAGAAGAGCAAAGCATTTTCAATACCTGAGACAATAGTCATTTTCTTCATTAGACAGTTTGATTCTCTGTTACCATACTATAAGCAGTAATTAAGGTTTGATAATCTTTAGAGGTATAAACTCAGATGAATTTATCACAAACATTTAATTCTGTTTATAACTATAGAATTTTTTTAAAAGAGGGATCTTAGCAAATATCTATTTCAACAAGTTTATTTTGCGAATTAGGAAACTTAGGTCAAAGAGATAAAGTGATATGCTGTAAAAGGAAGACCCAAGACAAAATTCAGTTTTCCTGATTCATAATCCAGTAATCATCCAGTATGCTGAGTTTGGAAAGATTTTTATAAGGCAAAGGAAAGACTTTTGTAAGAAGCATAGTGTTTCAATTTTTTGTTACCTCAAGAAAGTGGTTGCATTTCAGTGCTATTAAAAGGCCAACTCAAACCTTTCTGGATTTTTGTTGTTGTTCACTTGTAAAGTTCATAAAAATAAAAGTTAAACTATTACTGCTTTTTAAAAAGAAATTTAAAGTGGATGAATTTTGTCTTCAATATTTACAAGTTTCCAATTTTAGTCATTCACTTTTAAAATTTAGGCCATTTTATTTTTAATTTTGCTTAAAATTTTGATAGTTTAACTGAAACATATAGAACATGAAAAATAATGTAACTATACATGTATAATTAGCATGAAAACCATAGGCAAGAAATAAAATTTTTGGAATCAGTTATCCACAAGATCATTCAATGTAAATCTTAACTGATTTAGCAGGTAATACTGGAATGGTATTGAGAGTTAACAAGACTGATTTTGCATTTAATTCTGTAAAGAGAATTGAAACAACAGGTTCAAAATAACTAAGGAAATAACACAGACTAGCTAAAAGTAATTACTTGTAACTAAGATGAAGGTGTAATATTTCGCTAGTACATTAGGCCAATGCTTCTCAAAGTGTGTGAAACAGCCTCCTGATATCATAATCACTCCTGATTCTGTAAAAATGCAGATTCCTGAGCCTTTGATTTACCAAATCAGAATCTTTAGAGGGTGGCATACTCTCTGGTGATCTCAATGTATGCTAGGGACATTTTCAAGGGGGCAAGAAAATGTTTCTACTGAATCTTACCGTTATCGGTCATGTCTAGTGATGTTAGATAAAATTTGTGGGAGGCAACTGATTTGGACTGAGCTCCTGCAATTGGCCCCAACAGACTAAACCAAAATGAAGTCACTCATGCTAAAATTCCAATCACCAAACCAAAACTAACTTGTTTATCTGACCCCCTGAGGTATCAGGAGAGAGATGATAGCCAAATCCCCAAACAGGTCAGCTTTAACTGGTATCATAAGGAAATTCCATCTGGTTTAACCTTTACGAGGAAAGTAACCTGAAGTAAACCGATGTTAACCAATCCACGATATGCATTATGCTGTTTTCTTGTTCCTGCTCAAGCGATATCACAAAACTGACTGTGCTGCCACGGCCAGTGTAGCATCTGTCTATTTTTAGACAAGATGTTGGCCAATTCATGAATCCCAAATAAAAGCTAATTTGATCCTTTAATTAAACTTGTTGAAATTTTATCTTTTGAGTTTTGAAATAAAGGGAAATGGATACAGACAGAGGAGACTTCTTTATCAGTAGATAAACAGATCAGAGAAACCAAGCCTACTTGGAGAACAGTCTCAGGTCCTCTGCCCGCTTTGCTCAGGCTCTTGCTGATTTGTTTCCTGTGTCCTTCCCAGCAGTGGTGGTGTTCTCAGCAGTCCTTTCCTCAGGTCCTCAGCAGTTTCCACGATACATCAGTTCTAGCTGATTTTAACAATGCCATGGCTTCAAAATCCATGACCCCAGTAGTTTTCCTTGGCCTTCACCTCTTGCCAGACCTCTGGCCTCTGTATCTATCTGCATTCTAGGTATCTGCCCTTACACTTAAGCTTACTTCTGTATTTCTCATAGTATTTTACAATGGTCCTATTGTTTTTAAAATGGGCAAAAAGTAAGGTGCAAAAGAAACAAAAATCTCATTAACTTTTTGGAAAGAGATATGTAGTTGTCCCCCAGTATCCATGGGGGATTGGTATCCCCCAAGACACCCAAATCTGCAAATGCTTAAGTCCCTAATATAAAATGGTGTATTTGTATATAACCTAGGCACATCCTCCCATATACTTTAAATCATCTCTAAATTACTTATAATACCTAATACAATACCTACATCACTTCATTCCTGTGAATTCAACATAGTGCTTGGCATATGGCAAATTCATGTTTTATTTTCTGGAACTTTGCTTTGTGGAATTTTTTTTCCCAAATATTTTCAGTCCTGGGTTGGTTGAATCCACAGATATGGAGGGCCAAGTGTAGGTGTTACTAGTTTAGCGCTTGATTCTGGCTCTGAAAATCAATGGTACAAAATTGACCCCTTGTTCAATATAGCTGGCTAATTCAACCCAAGCACCCAACTCACTGAGCAGATTTTACTATTTATTATGGGATATTTGGAACATATGGGACGCTGGCAGCAATAACTTCAGAAATTTGAGGAACAGGCCGGGCGCGGTGGCTCAAGCCTGTAATCCCAGCACTTTGGGAGGCCGAGACGGGTGGATCACGAGGTCAGGAGATCGAGACCGTCCTGGATAACACGGTGAAACCCCGTCTCTACTAAAAAATACAAAAAACTAGCCGGGCGAGGTGGCGGGCGCCTGTAGTCCCAGCTACTCAGGAGGCTGAGACAGGAGAATGGCCCGAACCCGGGAGGCGGAGCTTGCAGTGAGCTGAGATCCGGCCACTGCACTCCAGCCTGGGCGACAGAGCGAGACTCCGTCTCAAAAAAAAAAAAAAAAAAAAAAAAAAGAAATTTGAGGAGCAGAGATATAGCAATGGTATATATTGAGTCTGAAAGATGTTCGTTAAATAATGATATTAAAAACAGCTAAATAGCTTACATATCTAACCTATAAATATTATACTTAAAAAGTATTCTTGGCCACGCATGGTGGCTCACGCCTGTAATCCCAACACTTTGGGGTCAGGAGTTTGAGACCAGTCTGGTCAACCTGTCTCTACTAAAAATACAAAAATTAGCCGGATGTGGTGGTGTGCACCTGTAATCCCAGCTACTTGGTAGGCTGAGGTAGGAGAATCGCTTGAACACAGGAGGCTGAGGTTGCAGTGAGCCAAGATCGTGCCACTGCACTTCAGCCTGGGCAACAGAGGGAGACCTAGTCTCAGAAAAAAAAGTATTCTTAGGTTTGAATCTGTTTTAATATCTTAAGCAGATTATTTCATTTATTTCATTTGCAGAATTTGTTTGCTTTTTTGTGATAAAAGTAAATTAGAATGAAAAAGCTAATAAGTAGTGTTAGCATTCGCAACCTAAGAAATGACATCTCCAGCTACTCAGGACGCCCAATCCTGAGAGGTGTTGGAGAAGTAATACAATTGGAGAAAAAAGTGGGCTTTGGGATGCTGGGGAATCTGGGCTCTGGCTAAGTTTGCATCCGTGAGAGATGCGGCTGCAGACGTTGCAAAGAGATAAGACCTCTTGAGAATCAGGAAGAGATTTAGCAGTGTCCTCTGTCAAAACACGGCTTCACTCCAAATAAAACATCTTCTCTTTTAGAGCAGAAACTTCACAAATCGAGGAAAGGAAACTGCAGCAGCACTGTGTGTGGGCAAGACGCCCAGTCACACTTGTGCACGTGTGCAGAGGGATACGCCTTAAGTCGAGACCGGAAGTATTGTGAAGGTAATGACGGAAAGTACTGTGAAAGTAATGGAAGAGTCGCTGCTTGAGGGGAGGAATGCCCAGCTGAGCCACTGGCTTGTCTTCAGTGGGCTAGCCAGAACCTCAATGGAAAACCGACTTCAAGTCCATTCTCCCCCTCCCCCGCACAACCTCTGAAGACTATTTTTTATTTATTTTTTCTTGTTTGTAAAGCCTTTGTAATACTTTCCTATCTTCTTCATATCTTGTGTTTCTAGATCAAATACTCTGAGAGGATGCTTAGGGGTTGATATAAGGCAGGGATTCTCTAAGTGGATTCTACCAACCTCTGCGTTTGTGTGCAAAATTTCAGTATGCGTACATTTTTAGGGGAGTGGTTTCATAGGGATCATAAGATTCTCAAAGAGTATGTGACTCTTATCCCAAAAAGATCTAGTAGGAAGCTTGGGAAACTGAATCAGGCTGGTTGTCTAGGGATCCTCCTGTTTTCAGATTCTGGACCAAGTGCAATGAACCCAGGAGAAAAACTATGTCCTTTTTCCTGGAAGGTGCAGTAGTTTAGTGATGAAAATAATCCAATGGCTGCAGCACACATCCAGTGGAATTAGCTGGGGTGAGACCTCAGGTAAATCTAGCATCTGCCTGTTAATTATAACCCCTTGCTTACGTGAGACCAGTGGGTGAAAGCCATGGCATAGAAACAGTGAGCTGGAAGGCCGGGGCTTCAGCCAGAATAAAACTGCTGGAGAAGGTTTCCACATTTAGGGAAAGGGCTCTGATCAGTCTTGAAGGGTGAAGAGCACAATAGGAAATGTCCTAAGCTTGTAAAGAGCTTTCAAGAATCCCTAACTTAAATGGCATGGTATATCTTTTCAAAGGAAATAATACTATATTTTTTCCAAGGGTAATTCTAATATGAAAATCTGTGTTTGAAAGTATAAGCTGGGCCGGGCGTGGTGACTCACACTTGTAATCCCAGGACTTTGGGAAGCCAAAGCAAGCAGATCACTTGAATCCCGGAGTTCAAGATCAGCCTGGGCAACATAGCAAAACCCCATGTTTACAAAAAATACAAAAATTAGCCAAGGGTTGTGGTGTGCACCTGTACTCCCAGCTACTCAGGAGGCCAAGGTGGGAGGATCACTTGAGCTTGGGAAGCAGAGGTTGCAGTGAACTGAGATCATGGTGTTACAGTGAGCCGAGATCATGGTATTGCACTCCAGCCTGGGTGACAGAGCCAGACTCTGTCTGAGGGAAAACAAAATGCAATGTGACAGAATAGAAATGGCTTTCATCATCATTGAATTGACTTAGTTTACCTTTTGCTAGAGTATGGAAAACAGACTTTCCATGATCAATTACAGCATATACAAATGTGAGATACCCTACGTTGTGATGACTTATTAGTGATAGCACAACTTATTTTCAAAAATAGCCATTTGAATGTATTTTGCTGTTGTCATTGTGCAGATGTTAATGAATGTGCTTTTTGGAATCATGGCTGTACTCTTGGGTGTAAAAACACCCCTGGATCCTATTACTGCACATGCCCTGTAGGATTTGTTCTGCTTCCTGATGGGAAACGATGTCATCGTAAGTCATAGCAACAAGTATTTATTGCATTATTTTTCTTCATTTTCAATATGTTTCTAAGGTGGCTATGATCTGGGTTGGTGATCTTCAATCAGCAGTGTGCATCATAATTACCTTGGAGTTTTATTTTGTTTGACTTTTTAAAACACGGATGACTGCCAGCCTGGGCAACATGGTGAGACCCTATCTCTACTAAAATACAAAAATAAAATAAAATAAAATAAAATTAGCCAGGCATGTTGGCCCATGCCAGTGGTCCCAGCTACTCAGGAGGCTGAGGCAGAAGGATCACTTGAACCAGGAGGAGGAGGCTGCAGTGAGCTGAAATCAAGCCACTGCACTTTAGCCTGGGTGATGGAGTGAGACCCTGTCTCAAAAAGCAAAACAAAACAAAAACCATGGACAACTGGACTCTACTTCACACCTATCAAAGCAGAATCTCTAAGGTTGGGAAACAAATCATCTACCATCTATTTATTATTGATATTTTCCTGTTTCTTTGTATTACCTTATATTTCATTGTCTATCTCTTTTTTATTTTAATTTTTAAAAATAGCTATTGGGTGCTACATTTCATGGTATATGTCTAAAGGATAGGCATGTAAAAAACATAATCATGATACATTATTATATCTAAAAAACTTAACTATAATTCCTTCCTTTCATTTAATATCCAGTTAATTTTCAGGCATAACCACAATACCATTATTATACATTAAAAAATTAAGGTTAGGCACAGTGGCTCACACCTGTAATCCCAACACATTGGGAGGTCAAGGCAGGAGGATCACCTGGCAATATTAGCAATATTAGAAACTGATTGTAATACATTTTTACAAACCTGATTTAACACTAATCTTCACCTTTTTCTTTATTAATTAGAACTTGTTTCCTGTCCAAGCAATGTGTCTGAATGCAGCCATGACTGTGTTCTGACGTCAGAAGGTCCCTTATGTTTCTGTCCTGAAGGCTCAGTGCTTGAGAGAGATGGGAAAACATGTAGCGGTGAGTTTATTTGCTTTATTTACCTTTTGTTTGTTTGAAAACATACATTTGCTCAGTGACATCTAAAAATTGCTCTTGTTGTCAAAGGAGAATCGATTTTCCAATAATGTATACTGAAAGATATTGATACAACAGATTAACATAGATTTAAATTTAGTTTTGTCGGGTTTTTGCCTTTCTTTTGTTTTTGTTTAGACAGCATAGTGTAGTGGTTATAAGCAAGGGCTTTGAGGTGTGACAGCCCTGAGGTAGCATTACCAGTTACTAGCAGTTTTGATTTTGGTCTAGATACTTGCCCTCTCTTGGTCTGTTTCTTCCACTGCAGAAATACTGATACTTGCCTCCTCGATTAAACAAGACTTCAGATGCAGAGTGCTTAGTCTGTTTCTTGCACCTAATAAACACCTCTCTACTTTTATCGTCATAGAGACTTAAGTATATAGATAACTGGATGTAACTCAGAATTAGCAGAAGAGTTGTGTGTGGCTTTTTGATTTTCTAATAAAACAAAGGCAAGCAGCTAAAAATGTGTGAGAGAAAAAAATTATTAGGAAGAGTTAGACCAGCTGCCAAACTCATCAAATGGTTCTTTTTGTTCTAGCCAGCTGCCAGTGCACTTGTTCCTGAACTCTTTGGTAGAATAAGAGGACAAGGGCTGCTGGAATGTGAAGGATTAACATCCAAGATGTTGGGTTATAGGGAAGGAGGGTACTGTGACATTTTGATTTTTATCTCTGAAAAATAACCTTGATTGCAGTCATATGAATGATTGTGGAAATGTTTTTAAAAATCAACATATGGGCTGGGTGCAGTGGCTCACACCTGTAATCCTAGCACTTTGGGAGGCTGAGGCAGGTAGATCTCCTGAGGTCAGGAGTTTGAGACCAGCCTGACCAACATGGTGAAACCCTGTCTCTACTAAAAATACAAAAATTAGCCGGGCATTGTGGCGGGCGCCTGTAATCCCAGCTACTTGGGAAGCTGAGGCAGGAGAATTGCTTGGACCCTGGAGGCGGAGGTTGCGGTGAGCTGAGATCACGCCATTGCACTCCAGCCTGGGTGAAAGACTGAAACTCCATCTCAAAAAAAAAAAAAAAAAAAAAAAAAATCAACAAATGGTTGGCTCATCCCTATCCTTTGACGAAAAATAATTATATTTTGGGTGCTATAGCATCATTACCAAGCAATTGTTTTTGTAGGTTGTTCTTCACCCGATAATGGTGGATGTAGCCAGCTCTGCATTCCTCTCAGCCCAGTATCCTGGGAATGTGATTGCTTTCCTGGGTATGACCTACAACTGGATAAAAAAAGCTGTGTAGCTTCAGGTTAGTGCTGTGGTTGTCTGGAACTGTGTCCCTGAAAAAAGATTCATGAAAACTTTTTGTTTAGAAAGATGGAAAGTTAATTGCTTATGGTTTTGTATTTTTGAAATGGAAGAAAAGCAAATCACATTGTAAGTATGAATAATATGAATAATAACAATAAAACTAGTAACCATACTTTTAAAGAATATTTCTGTTCTTAGTTAGCATCCAGCAAAGATTTGCCATAATATCAGATAGGATATTTTTAGTATATGAGAAAGTCATGACAAGAATAGTTTTAAAACAGTTTATAATTAAGAGTCATTTAATAAGTATTTGTTGATTGATTTGATTTTTATCTCTCCAGTGAATATAATCATAACACTGACAAATTCTGTCCTTTTTATGTCAAAATTTAATATAAAGTTCTATGCTTCAACTGTTTTTTTTTTTTTTTTTGTCTTCTGATATTACATCTCTTGCGTCTTTCAACAGCCATGGAAATTCTAGATTTATACCAAATTGATTTAATATCTCCTGAAGGTTCATTATGCTTTTAGTACATAATACCCATAATGCTATCACATAATGATGATCCTGTACACCTTGCCCTAGTGAGACCCTAATACTGCTGACTTCTCAGGACCTTCATTAATACAGCATAATCTAAATCCTTCAAATTATCAAGGGTCTTGCCATTAACTCAAATCGTCATGCCTCCCTTCAAGAAGTGCCCAGGCCAGGGAAAGTTACTTATTCAGACATTAGTGTATGTAATCTACTAATATTTGTGTTTCGGTATGTGTGAATCAAGAAGATGTATAACCCTAAGACTTGCATCATTTAGCTATGGTGTTGGTTATTTAATGCTGGCTCTTTCAATAAGTAAGTAGCTTTTAAAAGCAAAGACCTGGAGAGGGAAGAAGCCAGAGATGAAATTCTGGCAATATGTCACCTCATGGAAGAGGTATTTTCTTGTCTGTCTTCACCTATGCCACACGAGAGGGAAATTAAGAAAACAAGCACTGTAGAAATTGAGTAAAAAGTTACAATGAAAGGGAAGAGTAAGACATGCCTCTTAGTTTTTAAGGCACGTTTTAAATTCAGCCGTATTTGAAATTTGGTTAACAGGACCACAACCATTTTTGCTGTTTGCCAATTCTCAAGATATTCGACACATGCATTTTGATGGAACAGACTATGGAACTCTGCTCAGCCAGCAGATGGGAATGGTTTATGCCCTAGATCATGACCCTGTGGAAAATAAGGTATGGTTTTGTTGCTTGAACAGATGTGGACATGCTTTAAGGACAGAGTAGAGGATTTTATACTAACAAATGACCTGACCTACTTGAAAATCCTCTGCTAAGCTCTGAATGATTAGGCCCAGAATAAGTTAAATATAGATATTGGAGTAATACTTGAGAAATTTTAAGGACTTTCTTGTTATCATAATGCTACCCAAGTCCTTGCTACGATTAGCTGTTTTTTTGGAAATGATTACACAGGATTTTCAGTTTAGTTTCCTCTTTGGAGATGAGGATGTGAGACTAGCCAGTGTCATGCACATAGAAGGAGCTTCATAAGCAGGTTTTTGATTACTTGCTGATAGTGAGAGGAGTGGAAGGTTGGGTTTGGGGCATAGGAAGTATGGATTAGTAATTTGTGTTTTACATGTGTCTTCTGGGGGAGGAGATTCAGTGACCTCTTAACCATGAAAATCAGGGAACATAAGTTGTCTAGTTCATGTGGGAATGGCAATCTAACTAATAACATTATTTACATAAATATTTTATATGAGTTTTGTATGTAACTTAGAATTTCTATATCAGCTGGCCATTTGATCTCTAATTCCTTAGTTGTATGTGTGCTAGGTTAGAATGTCCTTGAAATGATGTTACAGTGTCTTTTGGAGATTAATCACCCAATAATGATAAATTTATATAGTTATTAATTCCCCTGCATAATTATTTAGTTATTACTATGTGGTACATTAATTCTTTTATTAATAATATTTTTTACATAATAGCTTTTAAACTTTGGGCTTTTGTTTCTTCCTGATTTGAAGCAGTCTGGTAAATGGCCAAAAGAAACAAAGTGAAGCAAATTGATTCTATATTTAATAGGTATGGATTGGTAGCCGAATAGAAGTGTTTTTGCAAATTAAAATTTTGCAATTGAATGCTAGCAAACAATTCTTTCTTTTCCCTGACCTGAATCTATATGGTTCCATAGAACAGTTACAATAACAGAAAAAAATAATTAATACAAAAAAGGCAGTTCAATATTCATTTATTACCAAACTAGTTTTATTCCTGCAGAATCGGTATTCTTACAACAGGTGAATATGGAGACCTAGAATGAATTTTAAGTCAGGTGGCTGGTTTTTGTTTCTTGGGTTAATTTTCTTATTTTCTTGCTACTCAGATTGTGATCTTTGAGCCAGCAGTGTCAACAACACCTGCAGGTTATTAGAACTGCAGTTCTCCAGGTTCCACACCTGACCACTAAATCAGTATCTGCATTTTAGTAATATTCTCAGGTGATTCTTATGCACTTTAGAGTTTGAGAAGCACAGTCCTAGTGGAGTGAAGTACCCCATTTGTATTTATGAAACAGAACCTTTTCTATTTCATTTAGAAAGAAGAGTAACCCATTATTTAACGACTTACCACTTTCTGAATAGTCTTATTATTGATTGTAAGTTTATGTACATATGTGTACTGACAGTTAAAATTCTACAATGCTATCATTAAATTATCAACTGACCCATAGCTCTTTAAATATATATATATATATTTATATATATATAAATATATATATATATATTTATATATATAAATATATATATATATATTTTTATAGGTTTAGGGGTACAAGTACAGTTTTCTTACATGGACAGATTGTGTAGTGGTGAAGTCTGGACTTTTAATTTACCCATCACCTGACTAGTGAACATTGTACCTATAGGTAGTGTTTCATCTGTTACCCCCCACTGCACCCTCCCACCCTTGCAGTCTCCAATGCCTGTTGTTCCACTCTGTATGTCCATGTGTACCCATTGTTTAGCCCCCACATATAAGTGAGAACATGCAATTTTTGATTTTCTATTTGAGTCATTTCACTTAGTATAATGCCTTTGAATTCCATCCATGTTGCTGCTCATAATGATTTCATTCTTTTTTATGAGCAGTATTCTGTTGTATATATGAGACACATTTTAAAAATCCACTCATCCATTGATGGACACTTAGATTCCATGACTTTGCTATTATGAATAGTGCTGTGATAAACATACAAGTGCAGGTGTCTTTTTGATATAATATTTTCTTTTCCACTGGGTAGATACAGAGTAGTGGGATTGCTGGATTAAAAAGTCATTCTATTTTTAGCTCTTGAGAAATCTCCATATTTTTTCCCTAGAGAATTGCAAATATACATTCCCACCACCAATGTATAAGAGTTGTTTTTTTCTTCACATCCATGCCAACATCTGTTGTTTTTTAACTTTTTAATAATAGCTATTCTGATGGGTGTAAGATGATCTCTCATAGTGGTTTTGATTTTCATTTCTCTGATGGCTAGTGATATTAAGCATTTTTTCATATGTTTGTAGGCTGCTTGTATGTCTTCTTTTGAAAAACGTCTGTTTATGTCCTTTGCCCACTTTTTAATGGGGTTATTTGTTTTTTTCTTCATGGGTTGTTTGAGTTCCTTATAGATTCTGGATATTAGTCCTTTGTGAACTGCATTGTTTGCAAGTATTTTCTCCCATACTGTAGGTTATCTGTTTACTCTGTTGATTAGTTCTTTTGCTGTGCAGAAGCTTTTTAGTTTAATTAATTCCCATTTGTCTATCTTTGTTTTTGTTGCGTTTCCTTTTGAGGGCTTAGTCATGAATTCTTTGCCTAGGCAAATGTCCAGAAGAGTTTCTCTTAGGTTTTCTTCTAGGATTTTTATAGTTTTGGCTTACACCTAAGTCTTTAATCCATCTTGAGTTAAAGTTTTATATAGTAAGAGATAAGAGTCCAGTTTCATTCTTCTGTTTGTGGCACTCCAATTTCCCCAGCACAATTTATTGAATAAGATATCCTTTCCCCAGTGTATATTTTTGTGGACTTTGTCAAAGATCAATTGGTTGTAGGTATATGACTTTACATCTGGGTTCTCTATTCCATTCTATTGGTTTATGTGACTGTTTTTATACTAGTGCCATGCTGTTTGGGTTACTACAGCCTTATAGTGTCAAGTCAGGTACTATGGTGCCTCCAGCTTTATTTCTTTTTGCTTAGGATTGTTTGTGCTCTTCATGCTTATTTTTGGTTCCATGTGAATTTTAGGATGTTTTTTTCTAATTCTGTGAAGAATGATGTTGGTAATTTGATAAGAATTGCATTGTATCTGTATATTGCTTTGGGTCATTTTTAAACAGGCTTTTGGAAATTCTTGTACCTGTGTGACAGGGTGCATACTAGACTGAAAAAGAACTTTGCACGGGCAAGAAATCTTCTGTTGAACAAGATGGATGAATTAAAATGAAATTACAGTCATGTATCACTAAGGACAGGTGTGTCATTATGCAATTTTGTCATTGTGCTGACATCGTAGAGTGCACTTACACAAACGTAGATGGTGTAAGCTACACCCACCTAAGCTATATGGTCTAGCTTCTTGCTCCTAGGCTGCAAACCTGTGCGGATGTTGCTATGCCAAATACCGTAAGCAATATTGTAACCCAGTAGTAAAAATTTGTGTCTCTAAAGATAGAAAAGGTACAGTAAAAAATATGGTATAAGAGATATTTTTAAATGATACACCTTAACAGGGCACTTACCATGAATGAAGCCTGCAGAACTGGAAGTTGCACTGGATGAGTCAGTGAGTGAGTGGTGAATTAATGTGAGACTTAGGATATTACTGTACCTTGCTGTAGACAAACACTGAGCATTTAGGCTACACTAACTTATAAAAAATAATTTCACTATGACATTATGAATGCTACAACATCACTAGGTGATAGAAATTTTTCAGTTCCATTATCATCTTATGGAATCACCATCGTATATGCAGTTTGTCGTCAACCAAAATGTCATTATGTGGCATCTGATTGGATATAAGGTTAGAGACTAAAGGAACTTTAGCAAATACCTAGTCTAACTTCCTCATTTTTACAGAATTTATCTGTAAAATAAATTTAAAGAATGTATCCAAAGCAATCAAGCAAATAAGTGACAAAACTGGGAACCAGTTTTGACCTGCAGTGACTAAGTGTCTCTTGTCTAAGTGGGGTGTTACAGACTGAGCCCAGCTTGTAGCCCTCATTAATTGAAAATCATTGCTCCCTTTCGGAAGCCACTGTAGTTCATGCATGATGGCTATGTCATTGACCAGTGATCAAGGGTTACTAAATTACCAATAGCAATAACAATATGTGCCAGATACATGGCTAAGGAGATATATATAATGAGCTTGGTATTATTATCCTCATTTTACCAATGAGGAAACAAAGATTCTGAGACATTGAATAACTTGCTTAAGGTTACACATATCTGGGAAGCAGCCTAGTTTGAGTTTAGTTGCAGGTGTGCCTATCTCCAAAGTCAAACTCTTAACACACTGTACAACCTAAAGACTAGTGCCATTTGTATACATTCCACATTAGTTAAAAAAAAAATCAGAAATGCCTGTGTTCTCTTTTGTAGATATACTTTGCCCATACAGCCCTGAAGTGGATAGAGAGAGCTAATATGGATGGTTCCCAGCGAGAAAGGCTTATTGAGGAAGGAGTAGATGTGCCAGAAGGTCTTGCTGTGGACTGGATTGGCCGTAGATTCTATTGGACAGACAGAGGGTATGTTTTCTGCTTCAGTTTTAAGCTGTGTGGGATGGGAGTGATGGGATAGGCAATACTATTGGCTTCATCATCCACTATGAACACAGAAAAATGTTGCTAGGCATCTGGCTGGGATTGGAGAAAAGAGGCCACCATTGCTGTCCACACTCCCCCGCTTCCTCCTTTCATCAAGATTGCATCTCTGTGTGTGGGAGGATTTTGAAGACCAAGAAAGTAGCCTCTGTTAGGTACAGAAAACCAAACACTGCATGTTCTCACTCATAAGTGGGAGTTGAACAATGAGAACACATGGACACAGGGAGGGGAACATCACACACTGGGGCCTGTTGGAGGGTAGGTGGCAAAGGGAGATACAGCTTTAGGAGAAATACCTAATGTATGATGATGACAGGTTGATGGGTGCAGCAAACCACCATGGCGCATGTATATCTATGTAACAAACCTGCACGTTCTGCACATGTATCCCAGAACTTAAAGTATAATAATAAAAAGAAAGTAGGCTGTGTTCAGGCTGTTGTTATCAGGGAAACTCAAAACCTGTCTGAATATAGTCAATAAGCATTCTCTGAGCATCTGCTATGGAAATAAGGTTTCTCCTAAGTGACATGGGAGACATAAAGGAGCCTAAGATGTGCTCCATCTTTTCATTTAGTTCTTAGTTTAGCTGGGGAGATAAGGTATATTTCCCCAGCAAAATAATTAATACAAATTCTTGGTCTAAATAGCAGTTCAAGAAATGTCATAGGGTCTCACATAAGTAATTACCAAATGACAGGTGTACACTCCCAAAGGGAACCACCATGGAATGAGCTTTGGCATGCAAGTGACAAATCTTAGACTAGAATGTTGACTCCCTGTTAAACAAGCATGAAGGAGGGAGGAGAACTTCAGCTGGAGTTGTGAGGAAAGTGCATGAGATAAGATAAGAGGGATGCTCTATACTTCCCTCTGTGGGAAAAAACAGAACCAGAGTGCAGTTGTGAAACCCTACTCTCAGAGCTGCAGGAAGGGCTCCTGTATTTGGTGTGTATGTGGCCTGCATGAACCTCAGAACTGAATGGCAGGAAGCAGGAAGGAAGTGGCTTTTTCCCTTATGTGTGCTAATGAGAGCCCACTTCCTTACAGAACTACAAGAGAAGCTGCTAACCATAGATCCCTCCCAGGATAATATTAGAGATGCAGTGTGCTCTGGGATATATTCTCAGAGCAACTGAAAACCAGAAAGTGAAATGGTGGCCATCCTGAACATCTGGTACCAATGCAACCATATAAAATAAAAGAAGGGAGAATGAGGGTTTCACTTCTGTGAAATCAGCAGTTCCAACACAGAGGGAGAAGTCCCAGGGAATGGGTTTCTATGCTTGGGGGTAGGCGTTTTATGTCCCAGAATGTCTCTTTTAATCAGGATAATCCATGGGAAACAGGTTTTTAAAAATCAACCAGGTGTATGATGTGGTTATCAGTTATCAATAACATGACCCTTTTACATCCAAGGTGAGCATATTTTCTTTCATTCATTCATTTGTTCATCTAATCATACCTTCATTTCTTTATTATTTGGGTATTTATTTACTGAATAACTGCAATGCACCAGATACTGTGCTTTATATCCATGACACTATTAAATCCCCAAAGGTAAGTTTTGTTATCTCCAATTTAAAGATTAAGAAAATTGATAATTGGAGAGAGAAAATAACTTTCCCAAGGTCAAGCAGTCAATAAGTACCATATGGATCTGTAATTGGAACCCAAGGATGGCCATTTGCAAAGCATGTTCTCTTAATAGTCATAGAGATGTACCACCGCCCCAAACCAGTGGATTTAACATATGGTTGACTCAGAGTCATGTGACAAATTAAAATCAACTTCAGTTGTAATAATTATAAAAATCATAATAATGACCTCCTCTGTGTTGAACCTACTTAAAGGAATATTTTAAATGTCAGCTGTGTATAATAACAGAGCTGTACATAGTTGTTCTCAGAAGGGTAAACGATGATCAAGATGACAGATGTCAACCACTCTCGGGTCCACTAAGGATGCCAAGTCTTCTCATATTTCCCCACATTCACAAGGGACCTCTAATTTTAACAATGTTTGATTAATAGCACCATGGTACCGACTGCAGAGGCAATGCGTTCAGGAGATAGACAGGCACCACTGGTTTCCTGGAGAATCAGACCCTAAATTCCCCTGTTCATTGGCTTCAGTAATAACAAGCCCTTCTTAAGTCCTCCTGGTTCTAAAGGCAGCTGCTAAAAGAAAACCTTTAATTTGTCTGGAAATGAGAGGTTTATGGTTTGAAAACCTTGATATTACCTAGAAATTGGATTTAAATAACTGAGATTCCAATCTCATAATATTAGATCACATGGTAACTCTTAGCCAATCAAAAGAGGCAAAGTGGGATGCTTGCAGTTAATTTTTGGCCTAGGAAAAGACAGATTCAAATTAACATCTAAATGTAGGAAGGAAGCACATTGAAAATTCCAATGGTAATGCTGTTATTTAGTATCAAGGAATACTGATTCCTAAAGTCAATTGCCCAGTAAAAAATCAAGAGGGTAAAAATATAAGCTATCTGTTTACTTATTCTTTTGAGGTAACAAAAACTAATATGAGGTAAAAAATCACTCTTCTAGGGTTCTTGAAGGACACCTCATACCCTAGAAGGAGGGTGAGTTTTTCTCTTGGAGGATCTCAGTGGCACTGGGACGATCAGATAATGGTTAGAGAGAGAAGGACACACCACTCAATTAAAGGTGATGCTTGAACTCCCATGAACCCAAATATCCCTGCTGGTCTTTGGTTTCTCATTATCAACACTGGAGTTTGAGATTCGCTCTCTAGCTGAATCAAATAGAAGTATATTATTAGGTGAACACCTTGGGGGGGAGCAATAAAAGTAAATTCCAGCAATCCTGCCTTGAGACAGCTCCACAGTCAGGAGCTTATGTCATTCTCGTCTCATC
The DNA here is from genome assembly GCF_043159975.1 of Macaca nemestrina. NCBI lineage: Eukaryota > Metazoa > Chordata > Mammalia > Primates > Cercopithecidae > Macaca > Macaca nemestrina. The sequence goes on along the minus strand of NC_092127.1, from coordinate 79,150,464 downwards.
ACCTAACTGCTGCCTGAAACAGAATTTAGAGATGATATCTCTCATCTCTAAGATGATTAGAGATCATCATGAGATCAGAACTGACAGTTTCATCTCCCCTGGTCACAAGCAAGTGGTCTCAGAATTTCTTTCCTCCCACCAAGGGAAGAGGCACAGTGACGGTTGTGTCTGAGAACAGAACTCGACACATTAAGTTCTAAAATACCTTCCACCCAGCAGTATCCTTCCTATGACCACTTCATCCGGGAGTAAAATTATCTTTTTAAAGGGGCAATGGAGTAGAAATGGTTTCAAATTCTCTACTGCCTTTAGTTGGTAGTTTGCAAAGTGTTCCCAACCCAGCATAGGCACTGAGCCAGGTTTACCTTCACCTCTCTTCTGCATACTGCCTGTGAATAGGGCCCTGTGCATAGAGTCCTGTTCCTTACACAGTGCCTAGAAAATAGTTGGTGAACCAGCCACCTGAGAAGGTCTCCTGAGCATTTGGTAAAACCGGGAGCAGGGAATGGCCCTACCTTGTGTTTCTAGGCAGGCTTGTTTCATGCAGACATTGCCCTCAAGAGCAAAGTGAGAGGCCTTTAACAGATGTTTACTGAATGAATTAACGGTGGTTATATATTCTGGTTTGCAGCAGGGAAACAGGGAAAGCAGGCAGTACATGGGGAAAGGGAGGCTCTTCTTAGCCCTATTTATGTCCCCTCTGCCTGTGGTCCTGCCTGCTCCAAGAAGCTGCTCAGTGTCTCTTGTTTGTTCCTGAAGGTGGCGGGGATGCTGTAGAGTCATGTTGAGCATTTAAATCCATCCAGTTTTCTCCATTTCTCCTGCTACTGTTTTATCTCCTCGCCATCATCTCCTGCCTGCCTTGCCCTTTCACACTAAAACCACAGCAAACTTTCTAAAGCGCAAGTATAACTGCCCCACATTCTTTAGGTCTTGTGCTTTAGAACTTGTACATGTACATTCCCTTGCTTAGAGTACTCTTTCCATCCCCACCCACATTTGCCTGACTGCCTGCTTCTCATCCTCATTTGTTATTATCTCCAGGAATCCTTCTCTGATCCCTGCTTGGCTGGGCTACCCACCCTGTCACCCTCCCTGAGTCTTCCAATTACATTCTTTACATCCTTCTCAGCATGTGCTTTCATGTGCTGTGTTATAATCTCCTCTCCCTCTTTCCCCTCTTACTTCCCCTGCCCTCTCCTCCTTCCCTTGCCCTCCACATTTTCTTCCCCTTCCCATCCAGTCCACCTAACCCTTTCTCTTCCCCTCCCACCTCTGCCTCCCTCTCCCTCTGTTCCTGTTGAACTATGAGCTCTATAAGGACAGAGACAGGGGTTTTATTTACTATTGTACCTCCAATGCTTAGACCAATCCCTGACACAGTAGGTGCTCAGTAAATATTTGTTTGACAAATAAATAGAAAAATCAGGAAATAAGAATTTTCTACCCTGCCAGATTCTATTGAGTTATTTATTTATTTATTTATTTATTTATTTATTTATTTGAGACGGAGTCTCACTCTATTGCCCAGGCTGGAGTGCAGTGGCGCGATCTCGGCTCACTACAAGCTCCACCTCCTGGGTTCACGCCATTCTTCTGCCTCAGCCTCCCTAATAGCTCGGACTACAGGCGCCGCCACCATGCCCAGTTAATTTTTTTGTATGTTTAGTAGAGACAGGGTTTCACCATGTCAGCCAGGGTGGTCTTGATCTCCCGACCTCGTGATCCACCCGCCTTGGCCTCCCAAAGTGTTGGGATTACAGGCGTGAGCCACCGCGCCTGGTCAGGTTATTTTTTTAATGTAAAGATTAACAAGTAATATTTTGGTACAATTGGCCGTCTTTATTTACAGGCTCCACATCTGAGGATTCAAACAACCTTGGATCAAAAATATTCAAAAATTAAATTAAATAAAAAATAAGAATACGATCATAAAAATAATACAAATAAAAACCAATAACTATATTTACATAGCATTTACATTATATTAGGTGTGATAAGTAATCTAGAGATGATTTAAAGTATATAGGAGAATGTACATAGATTATATACAAACACTATGCCATTTTATATCAGGGAATTGAGCATCCTTGGAGAGTTCTGGTACCAATCCCCCACAGATGCCGAGGGACAATTATACTCCCATTTGTCTTTGAATTAAATGGAAGAAAATTAAAGCCAATGTAAATCTCCACCTACTGTCCTTGTGCTGGCTTGTCTCCCTATTCTTCATGATCCCATGAGGCTAACAGTCTCTTTGCTTCTGGCTTCCATTGGTTTCAGCAGGAGATTGGAAGTTATAAAGAGAATGTCCTCACCCAGCCACTGATGCAATCCCTTTTACCTTGTCCTGTCATTGGGTATTTTCATTACCTGGGATAAATATTGAGATGTTAATTAAGAGTGTTTAATAATATAAAATTTGTGGACTATTGCTGCTACTTTGTTTGTGGGTGGGGGAGACACAGAGAGAAAGAGAGAGGGAGAGAGAAACAGAGAGAAATATGAGCTAGTTTAGAATGCCTGTCTTTGCATTTCACAAAGAGGAGAAAGGAGTATTTTTGTTTGAAAAGTAAAGTTGTTATAACAAACTCCCTTATTTTGCACATATTTTAGGAAATCTCTGATTGGAAGGAGTGATTTAAATGGAAAACATCCCAAAATAATCATTAAGGAGAATATCTCTCAACCACGAGGAATTGCTGTTCATCCAATGGCCAAGTAGGTATTTGTAAAAATAAGGCACTGCTCTGCAGAAGTCATGTGACAGTTCATGGTTGACATGCTAGTGTCCAAAACCAGAAACCAAGAAAATCCATGCAATTTGTTGAAATCTTCAGGATGAATTCCTCATGCTTTTAATGTCTTGATTTTCTATTCTTGTATAATAATTTTATTGTTAATATGCTCTTTTAAATAAATTCAATTTCTTTTTGAAAGAAAAATGCACTGTAATTCATTAACCGACTAGACTCAAGCTCATTCATCTATTTTCTTTAAAAATTTGCATTGTTGTTTACTGAGCAGAAAAGGATATTTGGATTATATGACTTATGAATTCTATTTAGAAAAATCATAAGATATAGGTCATTCCTAGATTTTAGATGACAGAAAATTGAAATTGTGAAAGGTTAGAAAACTATGCTGTTAATTGTGAATTACGGACAAATTCTCATTTAGAGATTAGAGATTTAAGGACAATAAAGGATTTATTCCTAGTTATCAAAAAACAAAGATAAAAACCCACCCTATTTTATTTACACTGGAAATTTCACAATGATTTATGGGAGATAATATATTGATAGTAGTTGATACTTGATTTGGAGTCAGCCAAATGATTAAAACTGTGAGAATGTAACCATTTCTAAATAGGCCAATAAAAAAATATGAACCATATTGACTTCAAAAATAAATGTGCCCAGCACCTGATTTATGGAAGTTGAAATTAACTGAGTTAATAGAGTACATTGCATAAAACTGGATAACAGATAAATATGAACTTTCCTTTATGTTGTAGTATTACAAATGCGGTGAGTTTTACATATGCATAACAGAAGAGGCTAGCAAGATTTCATTGCCTTTGTGCAGTACCAAATGGTAATTCAAGAATATTTTACTCAAGCCTATTTACTCATGACTATTTGATTAGTCACTATTGCAGTTTTTAAACTAATTTCTCTTTTAATCTAATGACCTGAGCCTTAATTAAACATTTCTTTTCGAAGATGCTTTACATAGACAAGTTAATTGTTCTGCTTTTCAAAATTATTTGTCCAACATACAGTGCTATCTCTTCTTCTGTATTCCTCAGTGTACCACTTTAATATATCATAAAGTAATTTACATTGGTATTTTCAAGATGAAAGAACAGAATAATTTCTTTCATGCAGATATTATTTGTTGTGTGCTTTCTTGATTAAAGGAGATTATTCTGGACAGATACAGGGATTAATCCACGAATTGAAAGTTCTTCCCTCCAAGGCCTTGGCCGACTGGTTATAGCCAGCTCTGATCTAATCTGGCCCAATGGAATAACGATTGACTTCTTAACTGACAAGTTGTATTGGTGCGATGCCAAGCAGTCTGTGATTGAAATGGCCAATCTGGATGGTTCAAAACGCCAAACACTTACCCAGAACGATGTAGGTGAGGCTTTGGGATGGGTGATTTTTTCATCTTGACTGAGTGTTTTATGAGTGTTAAATACAAAATATGTTTACACATACACACACATACCACTTAGCCATATGGGTGAATATGGAATAGAGACAGACTTCTCCAGGGAATCATGAGCTACAAGGCTTACCTTAACATTGGAATACTGGGTAAAAAATAGTGTTGTATAATCATTTCTCTTTCCAAGAAGTCCCAAAATCAGAATGAAAATATTAAAATTTTCTAAACTCCTTTAGAAATAAGAACTTGGTTCAGCTGTTTTCATTTCTTATGTTTTAGAAAATGTTGTTTCACAACAGTGATATTGTAGGCACTTTTAGGTATGAATGAGTATCAGTTGGTAATATGTGCAAAGATTAATATAGTTTCCTCTCCTATTATTTTCAGATTTTACATGGGTGTCATGTGTTTTCATAAATATCTTTAAAACATTGTAGCTTATGCCAACTGTTAAAAGAAGTACAAAATGGCTATGAAATTATATAAGCAGTGGGAAATTTATTTTGACTCTGGGAATGACAAAGACAGTATTTAAACTGAGCCTTGTGGTAAATAGATGATGACAAAAGATTATAAGGCTGCAAAAATTGGTCTTTGTATGTTAGTACTGCCAGGATATGTTGACTAAACTTAAATTCTGAATTTAGTAGAGGGGCGTTGAATGTTCTTGCGCATAAAGTGTATATGTTAAGATTGGCATCTCTGGATAGCTGCTTAGGTAAAGTATAAGAGTTCGATTGGAATTTGGAGAGAAGGAAATCTGTTAGAAGCCTATAGTGGTTGTCCAGGCAACAAATGGCGATGGCCTGAGTTTGAACACTGTCATTTAAAAATGGAATGAAAGATTATGGTATTAAAAATTATTGTGGATAAAATAAGAAGATTTTGTAATAGATTGCATAGAGAAAATGAGAGCTAGGGAAGTGCTGAAGATGCTTTGGAGAGTTAGAAATTGGTTGGAAAGATGAAAAAACATGGTTTCTCTCATTTAGGAAGAAACTAACAAACTAATAATCTGTATAAGACACCTATTTTGCCTGTTCTCTTTGGCTCAAGATAAGTATAATTTAAAATTTTATGTATTTCTAAGACTCTCTAAAAGTTAAAGATATACTTCACAATAAGTGATATGCTTATATACAAGGTTAGACTTTATCATCCATTTACTTCAGGGGTATTGATTGAGACATTATAGGAATTGGAGATACAGTGGAGAGTAAAACAAATATGATATCTGTAAAGCCAAGGAATCTAGTAGAGAACACATACATTATTTTTTTAAAAAATCATTCAGGCTGGGCATGGTGGCTCACACCTGTAATCCCAGCAGTTTGGGAGCCCAAGGTGGGAGGATCACAAGAGCCCAGGAGTTCGAGTCCAGCCTGGCCAACATGGCGAAACTCTGTCTCCACTAAAAATACAAAAATTAGCTGGGCGTGGTGGTGAGCGCCTGTAATCCCTCTGCCACTCAGGAGGCTAAGATGAGAAGATCGCTTGAGCCTGGGAGGTTGAGGCTGTAGTGAGCCGTGATTGTGCAACTTCACTCCAGCCTGGGTGACACAGTGAGACCGTCTCAAAAAACAAAAAACAAAAAATACATAATCTAAATAAATGTAAAATTGTACCTTTGACATAAAAAGTTAGAAAGGAATTTGAAAATTCCTAACCAGAATGTGAAGGCACCATATTTTGAACAAAAAAGCATAGCAGATACTTTGTGAATTTATTGTGAATATATTGCTACTATATTACATGACTAATACAACTATTAAAGGCCATTATAAAATAATATTATATTAAATTGTGTAAGTAACATTCCCATCATTACAGTGCCATCTACTGGTATATATGTGGTGGCTTCCCAAATGCCAGTTCAGGATTTCTAACAGAGTGGATGTTATGTGCTCTTACCACAAAAACGATAACTGAGGTAATGCATTTGTTAATTGGCTAGATTCAGCCGTTCCACAATGTATATATATCTTAAAACATCATGTTGTACACAATAAAAACATATAATGTTGTCTGTACATTAAAAATTTATTTTAAAAGGTTGAAGATATTCTTAATTTAAAATGCAATTGTGGCTCTTCTGTAAACAAAAAATAAGAAAGATTATGTCTAGTGTAGGGTATTTGTTTAAACACTGTAGCTATTCTAACATGTGCTTTAACATGGATTAATTCCTGAGGGCATTACGCCAAGTGAAATAAGCTAGTCACAAAAAGACATGTACTGTGCAATTCCAATTATTTGAGGTATCTGGAGTGGCCAAATTCATAGGAAAAGAAAAGAGAATGGTGGTTTCCAGGGGATGTGGGAGAGGAAATGAGAAGTTGTTTAATGAACATAGAGTTTCAGTTTCGCAAGATGAAAAAATCCTGGAGATTGGCTGTACAGCAATGTGTGAACGCACTTAACACTACTGAACTTAGAAATGGTTGAGATGTTAAGTTTTCTGTTATGCTTTTTCACCTTGATAAAAAAGACTATAGTTATGTTAAACATTCCCTTGCTGTACTTCAGGCTTTAATTTGGGACAAAGGGCCAGAGACTAAAATGAATCTTAATGACCCTGATCAACAGTGATAAGTGGAGGCGCTTTGCAACCACAAGTTATTTGAGTTTGCCACCAGTAGGGGAAGACATTCATTCGCATCTGCCAAATCCATTGCTCGTTTACAAAAAGAGTGGCCTGTGGGAATGTGAGCAGCCTTGATTAAAACATCAACTTGAGCCTCCTTATCTTTAGTCTCTAACCACCTGGGATAGTACGTTAAAACATTCCCTTGCATATTTAATACTTGCATGCCTTCTCAGAGCAGTTCCAGTGGCACAGAGAGGTAGGTTTGGTGGAGGTGGGCTCAGAAGGATGCCCACTTACTGTCAGTAGGAGGCATGAAAATGGAGGCAGTAGATAATAAATGACTCTTTCAAAAACTTGGCTAAAAAGGGAAGGAAAGAGACAAAGAGCAGCCAGAGGGGTCACAGGGATGAGGAAATGAAGATGGGAGAGAGGATATTAGTAGACAGGGAACGAAGCTAGTGGAATGAAGAGAGGGAAGATGTTAGAGAAAGGGGTGGTTGTTGATGGATCCAGGCCCTAGAGAAAGCAGGAAGAGTGACATCAGGGACACACGTCAATATTAAATAAGGAGAGAGGAGAAAGAAGGTGGGGGACGAATGCAGGCAAATGTGTTGGTGATGATGGGAATGTGGGGAGACTCTCATACAATTACCTCAAATTTTGAAAAATCCTTACAACAACCTGTGAATTTGATCTACGGCATATCACTGCTGTTCAAAAGAGTAGGAACCTAAGGCAAAGAGTGATAAGATATGTTACTCGAGTTTAGTCTATATATAGTGACAGATGTACTAAACAGGGAAAATTCCACCTTTGCCTCCTTCATGGTGCTGGGAAGACAATCAACCCACATTCTCCCACTCTGCAAATGTTGGGTGATAATGGGCCTTGCTGGGACCTCATGCCACTATGCTCCCATTCTAAGGTGACGTTCCCTCCTCATGTGGGCTCTTCTTGAGTCAGGTGTGTAAGTCGGTGGCTTGATTATAACTTGCTGAGTAGCTAAATAGTTGATTTAGTGTAGGAATGTCATGTACATTTCAAGCCTGGTCCTTTCGTAAATAGTCATTGCAAAGACAAAGAAGGTGTATTGAACACATTTGAATTGTTTCCAGGTCACCCATTTGCTATAGCCGTGTTTGAGGATTATGTGTGGTTCTCAGATTGGGCTATGCCATCAGTAATAAGAGTAAACAAGAAGACTGGCAAAGATAGAGTACGTCTCCAAGGCAGCATGCTGAAGCCCTCCTCACTGGTTGTGGTTCATCCATTGGCAAAACCAGGTACATACTGGAGATGTTACACAGTCTTTCCTTGGCTGGAATCCGCAACTATTTTAGTTGTTTGATGTCATGCAGTTGGGGTGGGGGTGGAGGGGATTTTGTAATTTTCACTGACTGTGTAGGTGTTAAGATTTTCTAAGATTTAGGTTTGTTTAAGACAATCTGGTAGTTTGGTAATTGGGGCTTTATCTCTCCAATTTCATTTCTTTTCTTGAACAACTTTTACTTACCTGCTACATTTCAAAGAGCCTTGGGTTAAGGCAGGCAATTTAGACAACGGCAGTGGAAGCTTCTGTCAAACCTTGGACCTTTCCGTACCCCTGAGGAGTGAGCAAATGGAAAAAGCATTTCACATTTTATAGTAGCTCTTCTTTCTGAATTGCTCTTCATCAGTTTGACGAGATGATGAGTTAGGAAATAAGAATCACATTTGACTAAAGAGCTTATTGAACAAAAGTACTGGCTCTACTCAGTACTAATAAGGTAATAACATTCTGGGCTTATCTTAGAATCCTTGGCTCCTTGGGGGAACTCTTCTGAAATAGCTGTTGATAAACCCTCTGTTTAGATACACTGCGTTTCTCTCCCTAAAAGCTGTAGCTCCCTAAAAGCAAGCTGTAGACTTGCATTAATGGCATCCTTTTCATCTTCAAACCTACCTGCAAATTTGCCTCTTTTCTCTACTAGGAGCAGATCCCTGCTTATATCAAAACGGAGGCTGTGAACATATTTGCAAAGAGAGGCTTGGAACTGCTTGGTGTTTGTGTCGTGAAGGTTTTATGAAAGCCTCAGATGGGAAAACGTGTCTGGCTCTGGATGGTCATCAGCTGTTGGCAGGTAATATAATAAACTGTGTAGCGAATTACCTAACCTTGGCTGAGAAATACAGCTGTACATCAATCCCTATGCTTTTGCTGATTTTTGAATATTTTGGATGTTAAAAGCTCTCCTGTTTTTAGGAATGTTAAGAATTTGTTTATTTGTTCTCTTCTGCTGAGTTTTGAGTTCCTTATTATAGGCAAAATTTAATTGACCTCTAATGGTAAAAGTCTTAAGCTCCAGGCCCTCCACCTCCCCATTTATAGTGGAGTAAGTCCCAGGCTTGGAAATAAATGTCAAAGTGTTATCACCTCACAAAAATGTTCAGAGATATTTTGTTTAGAAGTTTTATGTCCTCAATTTTAGAGGTAGTAGTATATGATCTCTTACCACATGACAAGTCTTAATAAGAAAATCAAAGTCCTTTATAAAAAATAACTTTAGGGTGTTAAACAAATGTGGGAAATCCAGCCTGAGAAGAAGTACTTTTTTACAAACTAGATATGACTTTGAGGAAGAGGAAGAGTAAACCAAGTGTGAGGTATAACCAGTAGTACTGATTTGTCTTCCTTGAATGTGCACCCAAACAATCTGGGCATCTGTGGATTCACCCCTTGATATCTTTCCACCAGAAATATACTAAAGATAATTTACATTTTATTAAATTTTTTAAAAATTTATATTTAATCCAGTAGGCATGGTGTAAATATAAGTAAAGTGACAGACTGACGAAAAATAAACGAATCTATCCATGGACCAGAATTGGATACTTTGGATTTTCAGAACTTTCTATTAATTGTTGCCTTAGATCAACAGTTTTCAAACCTCTTGGTTTCAGGACCCCTGTATACTCTTAAAAATTATTGAGAACCTCAAAGAGTTTTTATGTATATCTATCAATATTTATGATATGAAAATTTACAACATGATTTGAGAAATATCTATTGATGTTACAATAAATTTATTATCTATTAATATACATTTTCTAAAAATAACTGAAGTAAGTTTATTTTTCAAAGCAAAAAATATATAGTGAGAAGAGCAACATTCTTTTACATTGATATCTTGAATGTCTGTCTTAGTAGAGGACAGCTGGATTCTCATATCTACATCTATGTTAAATCTGTTATCATGTGTTGTCTTGCTTGAAGTCTGTGAACAAAGTCTGGCCTCACTCAGACATAGAGTTGGAAGAGGGCTATTATGATAGCCCTTTTAGGTGCCTTTTTTGGATATTATTCTTTTGATACTATGCTTAAACTGGACAGACAGTAGCTTCCTAAAGCTTAGTTGCAATTTGGTATCTGACATTGGCAACAATTATTGCCAGCTGTGTTCCTCGAGGTGATAGGCTCATTTCATTCATTTTTAAGGAAAAGTGAATGTTTGCTACATACCCAAGTCTTAAAAGCACAGTTTTCCTGTGCTATTAAGCCATTTTTTTCAAGTAAAATAACGTGCAATGAAAAAAAGAGGTTAGTTTCAGCTCACAGTTCAAAAATTACTTATGTTTTTCCTCTAGTTAACCATCATAACTTTAGTATGCATTGAAATAATTTATATGTATTTCTTATTTTATTACAGAGTGTTAAAAAGCTGTGTAGTCAATGGTCAAGTGTTTTAAAAATTAATAATTCTTATTGATTCACAACAATCTTCTTGTGAAACTGCATTTTATTTTTATTTTTTGAGACAGGGTCTCCCGCTGTTGCCCAGGCTGGAGTACAGTGGCATGATCATGGCTCACTGCAGCCTTGGCCCCATCCGGGCTCAAGTAGCTGGGACCCCACCTTAGCTTCCTAGTAGCTGGGACCATAGGCATGCACAACCATGCCTGGCTAATTTGTTTTTATTTTTATTTAATTTATTTAAATTATTAAATTATTATTTATTTAAATTATTAAATTATTATTTATTTAAATTATTAATTTAGTTTTATATTTTGTAGAGACAAGGTCATGCTCTGTTGCCTAGGCTGGTCTTGAACTTCTGGCCTCAAGTGGTCTTCCCACCTCGGCCTCCCAAAGTGCTGGGATTACAGGTGTAAGCTACCCTGCCCAGCCAATTCTTTTTTATTTTTATTTTTTGAGACAAGGTCTTGCTCTGTCACCCAGGCTGGAGTGCAATGGCATGATCTCAGCTCACTGCAACCTCTGCCTCTAGGGTTCAAGAGATTCTCCTGCCTCAGCCTCCCGAGTAGCCGGGATTACAGGCATGTGCCATCATGCCCAGCTAATTTTTGTATTTTTAGTAGAGACAGGGTTTCACCATGTTGGTCAGGCTGGTCTCAAACTCTTGGCCTCATGTGATCCACCCGCCTTGGCCTCCCAAAGTGCTGGGATTACAGGCATGAGCTACTGTGCCCAGCATTTTTTCTTTTCTTTTTCTTTTCCTTCCTTTCTTTCTTTCTTTCTTTCTTTCTTTCTTTCTTTCTTTCTTTCTTTCTTTCTTTCTTTCTTTCTTTCTTTTTTTTAAAATATGAGTGTGTGGCAGTGAAGAGCTCAGCTACTGGTAGATTTTGCTGTCATTTCCTTTTTTTATACTAAGACACCAGCTGTTACCCACATTCCTTTTGCCATATCAGTACAAATGTGAACATGGTGGGAAAAGGCAAGTAACTTTATAGTATTATTATGAAAAGAATTATGACTTTAGGGATGCTCTGAAGGATGATCCCAGGGTTCTGTGGATCACAGTTTAGAAAACTGCTGTCTTACAGAATCCATTTCTTCCATTCTGAGAGTGGGGAGTGCATGAATCTTATGCCTGTATTAAATCACGACGTTTTTATGTCCTTTCATATTATAAGATGTAGGTAAAATCAGGCTAAAATAAGCATGAAAGCAGCATAAAGGAGAAAGAATGTGTATGGAAGACAAGTTGGGGAGATCATCTATTTTGTCCTTAATAACGGTGGGCTGTGATTATGAGCTGATTAAGGGCCTAAGGATTTTGGTATTCTACTCTTGTTTTTTGCCAGTACCTGAAACAGTCCTATCTTTCTTCCCTACTGGTTCCTTATCCCCTAAATCATTAAGTGCTCAGTGAAAATGAGAGGGTGTGGGATAGCAGGGTGAGGTTTACTAAGTTACCAAGACCCTGATAGTGTTTCTGAATCCTCTTACTGTAAGAATGAGTCTGAATTCACAACCAATGAATAGTCATGAACATAAATGAAATCAAACTTTTTTTTGAAACAGAAAAGCTAAATTTAATTGCATCCATTGACCTTCAATAGGTGGTGAAGTTGATCTAAAGAACCAGGTAACACCATTGGACACCTTATCGAAGACTAGAGTGTCAGAAGATAACATTACAGAATCTCAACACATGCTAGTGGCTGAAATCACGGTGTCAGGTATGAATAACCAGTTCTCCAATATAGCTTTGGTTCTAACAGTTTTCATCCTACCAATGAGAAATTTTGAATTACCTTTCTAACTTAATATTGGCTAAGTTCTACACAAGGCTAATGAAGCAAACCTCGGACTCCCTAAGTCTGTGTCTTCTGAATGATGTGCCTGAGAAAGATGGCTGCATATTAGTGTGGACATAAACAGGACACCTTGAGAGTCTTTGGATGAGAGTCTTTGTTCTGTGAAGAAACAAAGTAACTTGGAAATAAAAGTAAAACATGGGACAACATATTTGAATGTATTTCCATCCACCCCTGATATTTTTGGTATTGGGTCCACCTTGCTGTTTTCCCATTAGCTTGAAAAGTTGATAGTAATTGATAAGCCAATATAGGTTGAGCACTTCAATTGCTGCAGAAAGTCCACAAACAGCAAGTGTTGGAATCCTTTTCTTCTGTGTTGCACATTTGTCACTAAAATGCCAAATCATGTGTTCAGTATGTAACAACTTTAGGGAACCTAAGTCTTTCTTGTTCCATATTCACTCAGGAGGTCAGTGGTTTTCCAGTTGGGTTCAGCTCAGCCATAGAGCTTCTGCAAACCCCATCCTTTCACTTTAGGTCACTGCCCTTCAAGCAGTGCAATTTGACTTTGAAATATTTTATTTGTTTGTGTTACTAAGTAACACTTTATTTTAACAAGACGTATGTGGCAAAAAAAAAAGGTTTCAAAACTCCACATTAGGACATTTAAGGAGATGCTTTACCCAACTTTCATGGTCTGCAAACTACTTTGTTGATGTACATGGCTCTGGGTACTTCTTACCTCACCTTATCAGTGTGATTTTTTTTATAAGATATAAATAAGGAGGTTCATAATTTTAATAATAACAATAACTAACATTTGCAGAGAATGTTAGATTATATATTTCATCATCCCTCTGTATCCATAGGGGATTGATTCCAGGATCCCCGAGTATATCAAAATCTGCACATATGCAAGTCACAGTCACCCATGGAACCCAGGTATTCAAAACATCAGGCATCCGTGTAGGCAGGTTTCACATCTCACCAATAATACTGATCTGTGTTCAGTTGAAAAACATCCAGGTATAAGTGGACCTGTGCAGTTTGAACCCGTATTGTTCAAGGGTCAACTGTAATCTCTAATTTCCTCATTACAAATCAGTTCACAGATGTGAAAGCTGAGAAACTAAGATCTATTAAGTTAGTGACTTGACCAAAGGTTTTTGAAAATTATGACCAAATAATTAATTCATGTGAAAATAAGACGCTCTGGAAAACTTTGTTAACATTAGGAATATTGTGTGTTCAGCAACTTATTTGGCGTACACTGTGCTAAGTGCTGGGGATACCAAGATGAGCTAAATATCATCCTATCCTCAAGGCCACAGTTTGTTGTGGAGACAACCAGCATGATAGAATAAAATACTTTACACCAATGTTAGGGATATAGAGAACCTTTGCAAAGTCACCAGGAATCCCTAAAGGTTCATAGAGCATATTTTGAAAGACTCATGGTTGAGGCACTGAAAGACTAAATGACAGATAGGTGGGAATGGGGGAGTGATTAAGTGATCAAGGATTTGTGAATTTGGCTTAATACCTGGAGCCTAGTGCAGAATAGAGGGGACTGATTGTCCTGGTGAAAAACCCCTCATCTTTCCGTACCTGGATTGTGTTCTGTGTTGTACTAGCTTGTGAAGCCTTACTTACACCTAAGTCAGGCTCGGGGGTCTAATTTCTGTTTCAGAGTGAGATTTCACATCAACAAAGTATCTATGGCTAAAAGACAATGTGAAAACTCCACATTAGGATTTCAGAGTATAATCTAAAATTCTTCACGTGGCTTGTTGGGCCCTGTATGAAACAACCTTTAGACACCTCCCCAGACTCAACAAGGGCTCACCAGCCCTTTTACCCTTGGCTTTCTGTGGCCTGCTTCCCTCACCCTGGCCTTGTTTCTAACAGACACAGACACGTGTGCTAGTTGTTTTCTCAGCCCATGGTGTGCTTCTTAGCCCTTCAAAGTCCTGTGTGTCCTTCCGCCCGCTGGCTCACAAAGCCTTTCCTAGTTCCTGACTGGGCGACGGCTGCCTATTGCAGCTCTCTTGGAACCTCAGTTCTGCCCCTTGGTCATACTCATTACACTTGTACTTCAATAACTAAATATACAAAACAGCAAACAGCAGAGCCCTTGTCAGTAGCAGAGCCCTATTCTTCACCACCATATTTTTGGCTCTCAGGAAGGCCCAATACGTAGTAGGTACTTTTGAATGAATTATATTAGAGGTTTTTTTTTTTGTTTTTTGTTTGTTTGTTTGTTTTGTTTTTTAAGACAGGAGTCTCGCTCTGTCGCCCAGGCCGGAGTGCAATGGCACGATCTTGGCTCACTGCAAGCTCCGCCTCCCGGGTTCACGCCATTCTCCTGCCTCAGCCTCCCGAGTAGCTGGGACTACAGGCGCCCACCACCTCGCCCGGCTAATTTTTTTTTATTTTTAGTAGAGACGGGGTTTCACCGTGTTAGCCAGGATGTTCTCGATCTCCTGACCTCGTGATCTGCCGGATGGTCTCGATCTCCTGACCTAGTGGTCCGCCGGCCTCGGCCTCCCAAAGTGCTGGGATTAAGGGCGTGAGCCACTGTGCCAGGCCGAATTATATTAGTTTTATTAACAGGACCTGGAGTCTCTTCTAGTGTGATAAAGGTTAATTCTTATTTAAATTATCACAATATCTTTCTTTGTCATCCTTATTTAAATATGTATCAAAGAGTGTTTGATCAAATATTTGATCAGATATCTTGATCAAAGGGTTTTTTTTAAGGTCACTTTTTATTCTAGTCCTTAGAACCATCATGAAAAATAGACCTGGCAGAAATTGTCACTGCTGTTCTAGAGAGGAGGAATGTGAGCACAGGTATTTATTTATTCCAGAGCTCCTTTATGGCAACAACAGCAACAACAACAACAGCTTTGGCTGTAGCCCATCCCTCCAACAACTGCATAACTATTGCTTTTCATTACACACAGCTGCCTTGGATTTCCATGTTACCAAATAAATCCTGAATCATATTCTAATTTAAGATAATTCTGCAAGTGATTTAAAACGTCTTGGGTAGTAATCGGATACTGTCCACTCTACACTCTGAGCAGCCTTGTGATTTGGGAGCTAGTCTTCCAAATAAATGCTGAATTAAATGGATAATTGATTTGGTCTGAACTTATCCGTCTCTAAGAGTCATGAGTGACAGGAGATGACCAAGCAAGCATGAACGGCATCTGCTCCCACAAGAGAAATCTCGCTCAAGTAGCTAAGCAAATCAAATGCAATTACCCAATGCCTGCATTCACATGCCACCTGAATCCTACTTAGATCATTTGACTTTCTTTAATTTATCAGCAAGTTCGGAGGGCTTTTTAAGAAATCTCTTCTGTACTCAGATGAGCAAGCTTACCAATGAATAGACAGATGATAATTTATATCCTACTGTGGTATGTCAGATTCCCCTGACTCCAAAAAGGTAGGGCGGGGTGGCATTTGGAGAATGATTACATACATAAGTAAAGCAAAGAAAAAAAAGCTTGCTCATGTTCATGGCTCAACAGGTAACTCCGTCCCCCGGGGCACTTGCATTTCAATGGAGTATGAAATGAAATGATCCATTTACTGCACTTAACTTGTATGGTTCATGACTTTGTAAAAGTGCCTTGAGGTGTGCAAGTCACTACATAAATCTTGATAATAAACACACATTGTGACATACATATTCTCTTATATATGATATTAGTAAATTGGCAGTAAATCTTTTTATGATTGAATTTCTTTGCCATATTGGTGCATAGATCTACTTGCTAATTATTAGTCTGTGTGTCTTTGGGGAATAAGAATAGATTGACTCCTTTTGTTGTCCAAATGGTTGGGAAGTTTTTAAATAAGCAACAGGCCTTTCAAATTTGAGTCTATTTGCTTCTAGCAATTTTATAATTTACATTGCAAATGCTTTTAAAAATTATAAATAAGTTCATATAGGGTTCCTTGAACATCAGATAGTGCTTTAAGACTAAAGTTCTTTGAGAGCACATAAACAGAAACATGGCTATGGGACTATGCATCTCATTGTTGTTGTTGTCGTTGTTGTTTTTGACAGTGTCTCACTTTGTCACCCAGGCTAGAGAGAAGTGGCACCATCTTGGCTCACTGCAGCCTCAGTCTCCTGATCCTCCTACCTCAGCCCCCAAGTAGCTGGGACTATAGGCACACACCACCATGTTTTTAGTAGAGACAGGGTTTCGCCATATTGCCCGGACTGGTCTCAAAGTCCTGGGCTCAAGTAATCCACCCTTGGCCTCCCAAAGTGCTGGGATTACAAGCATGAACCACTGCACCCAGCCAGCTATGGATCTTTTAAAGTAGATGTAGTTTATAGGTCAACTAAGTGTTTCTATTTGGAGATTAACCTCTCCCAGAACTTTGGAAAGGAAATGGTGGACTGTTCTGCAGAACCAGAACATTAAAGTCCATTTTCTTCTCTGTCTGGAAATAACTGCACGGGATTCTTGCTATTTGCAGATCAATATGACTGTGCTCCTGTGGGATGCAGCACGTATGCTCGGTGTGCTTCAGAGGGAAAGGATGTCACGTGTCAGTGTTTGAAAGGATTTGCTGGGGATGGAATACTATGTTCTGGTAAGAGCAAAGGGCAAATACACATATTTGGACAATAGTGAACCAGAAACATTCTTTCTGCTCTTTCTGACTCAAAAGCTCCAGGAGGATTTATGTAATCAGCAGGTTTGAATAAGTTATTTGATGTTAGCTAAAAAAATAAATTGATGACATGCCTAGAAAATGAGACCTATAAACATATTTATACAAATGTAAACATACGACATGGAGTTTATAGTACAATTTTATGATTATGCAATATATGCAGTTGACATTAAGGGGAAGAATTTATAATTAGCTTCAGAAGCATGAATTTGAGTTGAAGTCAAGTTTATGACTTCACCAATTCCAATGAAAGCACAACTGTTGTTTTTGCCCCGGAAGCTTAGGTCGTAAGTTTTAATCAAATGAATAGATTAATGGATAGGTTCCTCTTTCATATTAATAGCCTCAAAATTAAAATTTAATGACTGCTGGAAAGATCTCAGTCCTTACGGTCTGAAACTCTGGCAGAAAGTGATTTGTTTACATATTTGCCTAATCGGATAGGTGGGAACTCTGTAAAGACTGATTCAGCAGTAACTTGTGAACTTTATGTCCAAGATGCAGGGCGTGCATGATGTTGGCAAACAGCACCTGTAAAGGACTGAATAAGAATTGAATATACGATTATGCTTATTCTTTCCAACTAGTCCTATTTATATCAGGATTGCCTAAATATTGTACTAGTTCCTAATTTTGCCCACAGATATAGATGAATGTGAGATGGGTGTCCCAGTGTGCCCCCCTGCCTCCTCCAAGTGCATCAACACCGAAGGCGGCTATGTCTGCCAGTGCTCAGAAGGCTACCGAGGAGATGGGATTCACTGTCTTGGTAAGAGGACGCATGTGCCAAGGGAGGAGGGCAGAGGCAGGCCTCAGAAATCAGGAAACAGTGGGGGTTCAGTGAGCAGAGAGAAGACAGGATATAATTGGGGTGACACACATGTCAAGATTTAAAGAGTTGTGCGACTGCTGAAACTGACATATTTCCATTCTTGGTGAACAGTCAAGTTTGTGCCCTTGTGTTATGACTGCTCCGGTCAGCTTCAAGCCCCTTTGGAGGCTGCTTACTCCTCTGCCTTTGTAATTCTTTCTGGGGTTTGAGTGACACCAGTGTCTCACCAATACTTCCCACCTTGAGCCATCATGTGGGGAGCTGGACAGCATTTACTTGTCAGTGAATTTGGTAAGAGAAATGTGGTGAACTGCAGAGGTGATGACAGTTTGTTGGAAGTCACTGCTGTGTGTGTAAAGAAAAGGAGGTGTGGCTTGTCAAAGGGCTCCTCTCGCACTTCTTGGTAAGTTCAATAGGTGGGAGAGTCAAGCCACTGACATTGAGATACAAGTAAAGAATGATTCAACCCTCTTTCATAATCCCCGTCCTGTGGCAAGGTCTGGGTGTGGCACGTTGGATTGGGAGTTCGCGTCTTGGATGTCTCATACCTTTCCAGGTGTCAGTAGCATCACATCACGTACAAGTGAAAACCTGCCTGAAGCCATCTGAAGCACGGGGAAGTGATTATCTGAAGTTTTGCAGCGCTTTAAAACTTCTCTTTCAGTATTTTCTTTCCCTCTTTCTGAAAACGTAAGAAACTGATAAGAAACTCAAATGATACTGCTTTCTCCCACTTGTTAAGGTTAAAGATGAAATATCAATAACTATCAATCTTTTGAATCTGGTTGATTTAAATCAGACCTTTATAGGATTAGTTTTGTGGAATCCACAGACATCTGTAAACACTCTTTTAAGCACATATTTGGCTGTCAGTCAGGAAAATGTCACTGCTCTAATTAAGCAGGCCCATAGATAATTTAGACAAGCAGACTTCATATTTAATTTCCTTTGAAGAGAAAGGAAGGTATCTCTTCTTGGATGTTTAAACTCGTTAGGCTCTGGTTTCTCACACTGTTACTAACTCATCTCCTTCCAGTAGCAAGCACGCAATGGGGTGTGCTCGCCCTGCCTGCGTGGTTGGCACAGAGTCCGCAGACTCCGTGGAAGCGGTGGGCTTGCTCCTCTGTTCTCTCTCCCCCAGCTCGCTCTCACTCTCTCTTCTCGCCCCATATATATATGTAGTTATAATAGTTTGAACCTTGTCTGGCATATAAAAAGTGCTATGTAAAAAAAAGTGTTATCCTTCTTCTTATTAAGAGTAGTTGAGTTTATTGGTCAAGCATACATCGTTGTCTTTGCTTTGGAAAAGCTCTCTCTCTCAAGGTAATAGTTTATTGAAATTATAACAGAAACTCATAAAAGAGTTGGTTTGGGCCATCCAGGATAGCAATTCAATGTGTTAAATATTTATTTGGCCCCTATTAAGAGTAAGGCCACAGTACTAGAAACTGTGAGAAATATCAGGATGAGAAAGGTAGTCTTCGATTGCAAGGAACATGTAACCTAAAAGAAATATAGCTGTGATCAGTGATGAAGAAGAGTGCATATCATAAGCGAAGTAAAAACCACAATGAAAGTTCAGAACTGGGAGAAACATCTGTTTGAGGTATTGGGAAAGATTTCGGGGAGGAAGTGTCATTTTGGAAGGAGCATGGGGGATAAGTAATTTCATTTGCAGAAATGTGAAGGGATGGGAAGAGTCCAGACATGAACAGATCACATGACTGCCATTAAGGGTAGAGAGTAGCCTAGTTGAGCACTAAGTTTAGGTTATATGAGGGGAAGAACAGAAACTAAGGCTGATAAGGTAGTATATCCTGTAACAAAATATCCTAGATTGGATGGCTTAAGCAACAGAAATGTATCCTGTCATGGTTCTGGAAGTTGGAAGTCCCAGATCAAGGTGCTGGCTGATTTGGTTTTGGATGAAGGATCTCTTCCTGGCTTGCAAATGGCCACCTGCTCACTGTGTTCTCACATGGCCTTTCCTCTTTGATGTGCAGAGAGAGAGAGAGAGAGAGAGAGAGAGAGAGAGAGAGAGACAGAGACAGAGAGGGAGAGAATGCTCTAGTTTCTCTTCCTCTTTTGTTTTCTCTTCCCCTTCTTTTAAGGACACCAATCTTACTGGATTAGGACCCCTTCCTTAGGACCCCATGTAGCCTTACTTTCCTCTTGGTAGACGCTTTCTTCAAATACAGTCACTTTGGGAGTTGGGGCTCAACATATGAATTGGAGGGGCAGGGACACATTTCAGCCTGTAACAGATGGGTTGGGTTACTTCTGTAGAAGACTAAAATCTGAGGGTTAGTTACTGAGGTTTCACTTCTCCAGTGAAACTGGCAGAGGGTCAGTCAGTCAGTGTTGTCCCAAAGTTTCTACTAACCACACTACAACTGTAAAATGAAACAGGTGAAATGAATTTTTGCAATAAAATTTTATGTATTCAAATATATCCAAAATATTAACATTTTAATATATAATCAGTATAAAAATTATTGAGATACTTAATATTCTTTTTTATTTTGGTACTAAGTCTTCAAACTCTAATGTGTGTTTTATACTCACAGCACATCTCAATATGAACTACATGCATTTCAGGTACTCAATACTCTCATATGGCAGTGGCTAGCAAGTTGGACAGCAAAGTTCTAGGCAACAGAGAGCCACTGGCAACATTTGAGTAAAGGGGTGCAATGATGGGTTTATCATCGTTGTGCTGTAGGGAGAATAATGTGGCACTGGTGTTTATGCATGGCGTGGAGGAAGCATGGGATCCAGGAATGAGTAAGGCTGTTCTTGCAGTAATGTAAAATTGAGAGGAAGAGAGGCCCTAAATGTTAGGGTGGCAGTAACTGAGAAAGAAAAAATGGTGGGTAGTCAGGAAAGAAAAGATGGTTTTTCTGATATAGTTTATACTTACATAAAAAAGCAAAACTGTTGTATTTGATATAATATGTATGCCAATGACAGGATATCTATTCAAAAAAGTTAAGTATGAATCTTTAGGATCTGAACTTCTAAATGTTTGCCTAGAGGTCGTTTACTAATCTCCAACTCTGGGAAATCTCCTTTCCTTCAAAGCAGGAAGAAAGCTTCCAGCCTCTCTCAGGATGCCTGTAATCCCAACACTCTGGGAGGCCAAGGCAGGAGGATCACTTGAGGCCAGGAGTTTGAGACATGCCTGGGCAACATAGCAAGACACTGTTCTCTACAAAAACATTAAAAAACAAACAAACAAGAACTAACCAAGCATGGTGGTGCAAGCCTGTGGTCCAAGCTACTTGGTGGGATGAGCTGGGAGAATTGCTTGACCCTGGGAGGTCAAGGCTACAATGAGCCATGATTGCACCACTGTACCTCATCCTCAGCAACCGAGTGAGAGTCTTTCAAAAAAAAAAAAAAAAAAAAAACGGAAACAAAAAAGGAAAAGAACACCTGCATGGGCATGCATTGTAGGACCTACTTCATCTCTCCAACATTCGTGAAAGTCCCTTTAAACCTAAAAATGCATAGGGCTCTGAGAACATAGAGCATGACAGAAGCTGACGAAGCTCCTCTTCCAGAGGCTGTCCAACTGTAAAACCCTCTTAATTTTTCTGTACCCCATTTTTCTCTCCCCTACTCTGTCTTTTCTGACAGATATTGATGAGTGCCAACTGGGGGTGCACAGCTGTGGAGAGAATGCCAACTGCACAAATACAGAGGGCGGCTACACCTGCACGTGTGCTGGGCGCCTGTCTGAACCAGGACTGATTTGCCCTGGTAGGTTGGTGGGTGGTCTGCAGTGAAGGGGAGGGACGTGGCTCGGGGATATTCTACACCCTAATCTCTATTTGCATTTAGAGATTCTAAAAATCATTCAGTTCAGTCAGGCTGCAGAGCTGACCTTCCTGATAGGACGATGTTGTGCTTGAGAATTTGAAATGGTCCAGGTTTTCTTAATTTAATAGCATCTGGAATAAATCCTTTTTTATTACTCACAATCCAATAAAGATGGGAACATGGGTGTCTCTCTTTAACTGTGCAACTAATCTCCCTATTTGTGATGTCGATTTGTGGGACTACTGGATAAATTTTGCCGGGCTAGGCAGGTGGGTGAGAATGTCTGGACTCAGCATTTTAAATCACTTTCAAGGATTTTAAAATATTACTTTAAAAAGGCAGTATTTCTTGTTCTGAATTAGAACTCCAGCTCTCTTCTCTTTCTTTTTTCAATATTCACAATGGTTGACTCCTGCTTCCTGAACCTTCTTCCCGTAACAGCGGTATCATCTCACCATCAGCACCCCAGAAGGGGAGCTGGCTTCCACTAGACCCTGGAGACCAGGATGGGCGTCTTTCCCATCACTGCCCACTTTTTGCCTGTCAGCCCTATAAGCAGAAAACATCCTAAGAAGAAAAATTATGTGCTTAGTTGGTCTCTGGTTTTTTTTTAGCATATTATTTTTCTCAAATAATTTGCTCTTCTTAAAGGTATTGAAAACTGCTTATATTTATATAGTCAGCTGCACATGTTAACCTTTTAGGGAGCAGTGAACCATTCCATAAAAGAGACTTCACTATTATACTTTGGCATTCCCTCTGTTATGGGAACATTTTCTTCCTGTCAGAGTTGCTACAGTCTTGTCCTTGAGGACTCTTTTGAAAGTCAGTTTTTAGAAGAAAGCACTGTGAGAAAGAAATTTTTGAGACTCCATGATATTGGAGGTAATGGACCGTGCATTGATCGGTAGGTTTTAAACCATAGAGTTACCAGTTGTTCAGAGAGACCTTGAAGCTAACTGTCACTTCACATGGTTAGTGTACATTTGTGTGTGACAGATTTGTTTGTATGAGATCAGTGACTCTGAATTCACAGGGCGACTTAGGATTGGCCATTCTTTTACCTGCCTCCAATATGCTTTACATATCAGATAATACTGAGCCCAAAGGAGGAACAGCTGGTTTCATAGTGAATGACTAAGGCCCGGCTAGGAAAGTGAAACTAATGTCCCTTCTAGTAGTTCTTCTGTAACTAAAAGATTTATGTCAAAAACTATTCACAGAAACTAGTTCCTCATGTTGATACTCGAATGACACTAATCCCTTCAGAAAGTAAAAGTAATGTCTTGGGTTCTTTTAGACTCTACTCCACCCCCTCACCTCAGGGAAGATGGCCACCACTATTCCGTAAGAAATAGTGACTCTGGATGTCCCCTGTCCCACGATGGATACTGCCTCCATGATGGTGTGTGCATGTATATTGAAGCATTGGACAAGTATGCATGCAAGTAAGTTAAACTGTCTTGCTGATGGCACAGAGAGATGCTATTCAGTCCATAACTTGTAGCTAATTTGTAAAATGTATACTTAGGATGTTTTTCTGCAATTAGATGTTCTTTTGGAAAAATATAAACATACACATATGAACCATGTGTGTGCACTTCATTGCATTTTCCTTGTGTATCATAATGCCCCCTTCCAGTTACTGGTGATAAGTATGAATCTAAGGAGTTGGTGATTTCCCCTTTTACTGAAATAATTTGATGTTACTACTAGTATAGTCTAGGGATTAAATGTCTCATCCTGGTTGAAAAACTTAAGTGTGTGAGATAATTCCTTGAAACTTTTTTTTCCCATCAAATGTGCTTTACATTATGTGTGAGCATCGTGATCTGTTTCTGGATTTATAAAAGTTTCTTACCTATTCACACTGGACTTCTTGCCAGAGTCCAAAAATATTTTTCTCCAAAACTAAATATATGTATATTTTTTCTTCACTTCCTAACAGTTGACTTTTACATTTTGTTGTTTAGTAACAATTGCTGATACTGCAGCTGCTGCTTTTTGCTCCCTTTTTGCCCCCATGAGGGTTTCACAGTGGGTGAAGTGTCAACCTGGAAAGGAGATTTGAGGAAGCCCTAACATTATGAGGCGCTCCCACTGTGCTCACTCCGAAAACCTTTCCTATGGACCCTTTAACAAAACCCAAACCCACAATAGCCAGTTCTGCCTCAAATTTTACTTTTAATTCATTTCATATTTTCAAGGCAATAGGAGGAAACTGATAGATACCAAAAAAACAAATAGGTCTCCCAGGGTTAGGCTCCTGATCCATTGATACTTTTCTCTGTGCCTGAGGGAGGGGTGATGAACTAGTCTGATCCTCACAAATAGCTACTATAACCTTAAAGTCTTCTCTTATTTCATCAGTAATAATGAACAGAATGACTAAATGCATGGAAGAGTAAGCTATATTCTGTGACAAAGCATATGGCCTTGCACTAGAAATCATGTCCACATGACAAAAATAGTGAAAAATTGCTCATGGATACTAGTAAAAATGACTCAGTCCTTATAGAATTCTGTTTTCATATTTATATTTACATGCTGTAATTTCCTAACCTATGATAAATTAGGTATTTGAAATAGTTATTGCTAGTTTTAATGTTAAGAATCTAATTGGTTTTGCCTGTTCATTGTTTCTGATCATCCCAAATAACGAAATTACAAAAACAAATGTCCAGATTTATTAGGTCATGGTTGTTTTCCTCCATGATACTTTAGATTATAAAAATCATTATAATAATATAAAGGGTACTACATATTGCATTTAGAACAATGTTTTCATTTGGATCTGATAGCATCCATTTATTAAATGATTGATGAACTCTTCAGCACACTGCTTTTCTTTCTGTCATTAAATCCTGATGAAAATATCATATTTCCCTGATAATGTTTTAAACATGAGTTGCTACAAATGACAAACTGGAGATAAGACTCAAATTTAAGGACCTTGAATCTAAAGCAATATTTAAAATATTACCAGAGTTCACAGTAATCTGGATCATAACCTTGTTTAAATTGTATATTTAATTAAAATGTGGTTTAATTAACTATTCAACCCTTGCCTCCTCCTGCCCTGATGACCTCACCTTATGTTTTATTAATTCCATAATAACAAGTCTCTAGGAAGTGCTTTACCGGTCCAACTTTCATTAGAAACACTTCCTAGGCGGGCGTCATTCTGTACAGAGTATTCTTCATGCTGTAAGCAGGTTTTGGAAGAGCCAGCTCTTCCTTCCTTTCTTAGAGGCAGTGGACGTTCCCCTCAGCCACAGGAAACCACAGGGTGCCCCCGGGGTGATGCAGCAGAAGTGAGAGTTGAGAGTCTCCATGCCCGAGGTATTCCTCAAAGATTTCCTGGTTTGGAGATGCTCAGGAGGCTCCAAACCTGGGCTCAGAGGAGGTCCTCATTCATTCTGTCTTTCAGCCACCCTTCTGAGCAGGTCTCCTTTGGACCAAGATCCCCCAATATGAGTGCTGTGAAATGCTTCTTAAAAACAGGCCGTATGGTCAAATCACGTTGAGAGATGCAACATACTCTACCCTCAATTTTTTTGTTTTTTCAGGAGACCATCATTTTATTATTACTCAAGTTTGTCTCCCTGAGCATTCGGGGAGCAGAGTTTTTAAGGACAACTTGGTGGGTTAGGGGAAGCCAGTGTGCCGGGAGTGCTGATGTGTCAGGGATGAAATCATAGAGAGTCGAAGCTGTTTTCTTGCACTGAGTCAGTTCCTGGGTGGGGGCCACAAGTTCAGATGAGCCAGTTCATTGATCTGGGTGGTGTCAGCTGATCCATCCAGTGCAGGATCTATAGAATATTTCAAGCAGTGATCTTAGGAGCAGTATAAGGAGGTTCAGAATCTTGTAGCCTCCAGCTGCGTGACTCCTAAACCATAATTTCTAATCTTCTGTCTAGCCCTCAATTCTTGATTCAGCATATACCACAACACATTAAAACGTCTTGTTTACCAGCCTGGGTAACATGGGGAGACCCCATCTCTACCAATTTTTTTTTTTTTGTGAAGGAGTCTTACTCTGTCTCCCAGGCTGGAGTGCAATGGCGCGATCTTGGCTCACTGCAAGCTCCACCTCTTGGGTTCACGTCATTCTCCTGCCTCAGCCTCCCAAGTAGCTGGGACTACAGGCACCCACCAGCATTTATTGTATTTTTAGTAGAGACGGGGTTTCACCATATTAGCCAGGGTGGTCTCGATCTCCTGACCTTGTGATCCGCCTGCCTCAGCCTCCCAAAGTTAGCCAGGTATGGTGGCACACATCTATATTCCCAGCTACTTGGGAGGCTGAGGTGGGAGAATTGCTTGGTCCCAGGAGGCTGACATTGCAATGAATTGTGATGGCACCACTGCACTCCAGCCTGGGTGACAGAGAGAGAGAAAAAAAAAAAAAAAAGCCTTGTTTATCTGTATTGAGTCTAGAATGTCTCAAAATTATTTGACTATGGAAAGGCTAACTTATTTGGCCAGAGAATCTTTTGTTTGGTTTAACAGAAGAACTAATTCATAACCAAAGAACTAGTATCCTGTGTTCCCCTCCCACCTTGGAAAATGCTGAATGACTATTCTGGGCTCTTATAAGACTCAGTGAGGCTCTGCTATTGCAGCTGACTTGGATCTCCAGGACTCTTGGCCAAGGGACTGACATATTCCTCAAGACCTCAAACTTTCTGAAAGGATCAGAGGTGTGGCCCATTAACATCCAGCAGTTTAAAAGTGGTGCTGCTAGGCATTGATAGTAAATGGCTGTAACCAAAGATAGCTAGAATGAAAACAGCATCCAAGAAAACCTGGAATAATGATGGTCCTTTATGCTTCTGCACTCAGATCGTGGTATCTCTTGCACGGTTAGTTCTAGAAGATAGCTTTTCAGAGGTGAATAGAGCATAAAACTCTTTTTGGAAGCAGCATGGTAAAGTAGAAAGAACATAGGCTTTGAAATCAGAGAACCATTGGAGTCAAATCTGTCACTCATAGTTGTGTGACCTCGTACAAACTACTTGAGCCTCAGTTTCCTCATCCAAAATATGGGAATATGCCATCAAAAATAAAATGAGTAAAAGTGCCTAACAAGGTGTCAAACATACAAGATGGTTAACAGGTACTAATCCATTTCCTTCCTTCTTCTGTGAGTGAGTTACCCAGCCCCTCTGACCAGCTAAAGGTAGAGAGAGGCCTAGAGCCCAGATCTTCTGGAGCTCTGTCCAGTGTTTTGTCCATGCTGCTGCTTCTCACTATGGGCACTGGTGTCAGTTCTCTGTATTTTTATTCCTTTAAGTCCTTTTGGAATAAAGTGGGGACATGGATGAACAAATAGTTGATCCAGGGCCCAAAGGAAGGAATTTTTAATAAGTGGGCATTACAGAGTGTTTAATAGGATGTTTTTCAAAGTTGATGCTTTTGCAAAGGATAATAGAATACAGACGTTTACCTGAGATCTTAATCGTGTCTGGAAATGCACATTCCCAGTAGATGGCAGCATTGCTTCATTTTCTTCAAAAAAGTTCAGCAGTTCACTCTAGTGACAGTTTCACTAGTGGGACAGCAGGGTGTTTGTGGGCGAGCGTCCTTTTCCCTCCATACAGCTTTTTCCCCATTGAAGAAAATAGGCAATGCCTGTATGTATGTTGTTACTGGGTCTTCCCTTGCACTAGTAGTGATTTTTTTTCTTTAAAGGAAAAAAGTTTTCTCCGCAGACTAGGTTATGTGTTCTGTTCAGAAACTACACACATTCTTCTTTTATAGGCTGGTTTCAAGTGAGGAACTCTGCCTTCAAATTCTCCTTTCCTTTCACCTATACTCATTGCAATCTGGCCAAACATTTGTTTCCAAAACTCCCTTGGCTCTTAGGGCAGAGTTGCTTTGTGTTGGTTTTAAAAGGTGGCTCCTCAGGATTTTAGCCTAACAGAAACTGATCTTTAATCAATGTCCTGTAATGCCTTATAGAGGCAGTATGCAAATAATCCCCCATAAATCCCAGAGCAAACAGACGAAAGGGAGAAGTCCATGCTACATTAACTTGTAATTCATAGCGCTTTCAACTGACCCCTGATGGATTTTCTATATGCTTCCAAAGAGCTGAGTCTAGAAATGCAGAGGTTGAGAGACAACTGAATATCAAGTGTCAAAACTAACAGCGTTTTTGGCCAGGCACCTCTGATGACCTCTGTTTGTGTGTTGTCACAGCTGTGTTGTTGGCTACATCGGGGAGCGATGTCAGTACCGAGACCTGAAGTGGTGGGAACTGCGTCACGCTGGCCACGGGCAGCAGCAGAAGGTCACCGTGGTGGCTGTCTGCGTGGTGGTGCTTGTCGTGCTGCTCCTCCTGAGCCTGTGGGGTGCCCACTACTACAGGTGACCTTGTCTTTCCTTTGGTACTGGAAACCTCTTTCTAAGACCTCCCAGGGGAATGCCTGCCTCCTTGAGATGAACATCTACATACTACATTTAAAACATGAAGTGGACAGGGCACAGTGACTCATGCCTGCAATCCCAGCACGTTGGGAGGCCGAGGCGGGCAGATCACTTGAGGTCAGGATTTCGAGACCAGCCTGGTCAACATGGTAAAACCCTGTCTCCACTAAAAAGGCAAAAAGTAACAGGCGTGGTTTTGCACGCTGGTAATCTCAGCTACTTGGGAGGCTGAGGTACGAGAATCACTTGAACTTGGGAGGCAGGGGTTGCAGCGAGCCGAGATTGTGCCACTGCACTCCATCCTGGGTGATAGAGTGAGACTCCATGTCCAAAAAAAAGTGAAATAACAGGACAATTTTTACTGTTAGCTCAGGATTTCATTGCTCTGAAACATCAGTGCTTTTACTTTTTCCTTGTTCCACTGCAGTCATTGTCCATACACCTGCATAGTATATGTGTTGTTTATCAATCATAATATGGTTTTACACTCCACTTTCTTCATTTAATTTTATATGCTCCCCCTATAGCCTGCATAACTATAATTTTTTGTGGCTGTCTTCCATTGAGTTGATTTCCCACAAAATATTAGAACTGTCATAAAAGAAAATCGGTATCTTCCCTAACTTGGAAGGAAATTTCTGGTCCTCAGATTTTGTGCTTTTAATAATTTCAAGTTAACAATTAAAAACTGTAGAACAATAACATTTATACATTCAATTCTTTAAAACTAACACTACATTAGGATGCAGGTACAGGCATCACACTGCTCATTTTCTGTTTTCTTAGAAAGTAGGACAGCTTCCTCTATTATCATCAATATTGAAAAGCATTTTATGTACTGTTATGGTTTGTGCTGTACAAAATCAGTGAGTCACAAAACTTTAGGGCTGAAGGAGACTTTATGGAATTATCTAGTTCAATCTTATCATTTCGTGGCTGGAGAACCTAAGACCCACTTGACTAATAGGTCCCAATTCTCGGAGAATGTACAAAATATCTGCTGCCACCATCTGTAGATAAAAATTTAACCACATTTACAGGTACTACACAACCACTCAAGTGGCAACTGTCTTGTGTTCTGGAAAATTCAACATATCAGCCAAGATGTACTTATCAGAGATCCTGTTATAGCCTAGTGTAGTGGTTAAGAGCACAGGCTCTGGAATCAGATTATACAGGTTCAAATCCAAGTCAGTGTCTAAATAACACCAGACAT
Organism: Macaca nemestrina; assembly: GCF_043159975.1. Taxonomy (NCBI): domain Eukaryota; kingdom Metazoa; phylum Chordata; class Mammalia; order Primates; family Cercopithecidae; genus Macaca; species Macaca nemestrina. The sequence goes on along the minus strand of NC_092127.1, from coordinate 79,121,151 downwards.
GTGTCCTAATCTCTGTTTTCATTAATTCCCTTTGCTATAAAGTAGGAGCAAGAATAGTACTTATCTTAAGGGTATTGTGAAATTAATTGGGTTAACCTAAGTAAAGGCTTTAGTGTAGGTCTGGCATATAGGAATTAATAAATGCTATCTGTTATTATTTTTATTTTCTATGAACTGTAACCTTCCCCCAAAAGAATCATATGCTCTAAGCCCTTTTCTACCACCTCTTGAGAGACAAGATTCTTAGGCACAAACTTGACATTTTAATTCAGTAGTCCATCGATAACATTGGACTTTTTAGCCTGGTGTGTAATCAATATCTTGGATATATGTAGAAAGAATATTGAATGATCAATGTTCATCCCATTGGACCATTGCCAAAAGACAGGGGAAGAAAATGGAAACTAGAAACTTAAGTTCATGCGTGCCATAATTATTAAGTATTTTTTCCTATTTGTTGTGTTATGACACAGTATGTCTTATGTTCTATAGGCATTTTTCAGAGGTCTGGATTGAAAGCTAACAGCAAATTGCTGCCTTTTTAAACTTGGAATTCAAAGACCAGTTCAACGAAAGATGACTATAGACTTTACATACCTATAAGAGTATCTTCAACCTCAGACTCTCATACACCTAAAATCAGAAGTGAAAGGACTATTCCTTCAAAAAGAAAGCTCGTCAGAACCCTTTCTTTTTCTTTTCACTGAAATGCATCCCGGGTTGTACAATTCTTTCTGAGCACAGCTGTAGTACCACCTACTCGGGAGGCTAAGGTGGGAAGATCGCTTGAGCCAGGGAGGCAGTGATTACAGTGAGCTGTGATTGCACCACTGCACTCCAGCCTGGGTGACAGGGGGAGACTCTGTCTCAAAAACAAAACAAAACGAAAAAGTCTAATGTTTGTGAAACTAAATAAATTTTTCAAGTATTCTAATGTTATTAGTTTGCAACGTGTGATTTCTTGGAAGGACTCCCTTGTAAGAAAACCAACAGGAAGTATTTCATCACAAACTATAACTTTGTTTTTTTGTAGGTTTTTTTAACTTTTATTTTAGGTTCAGGGGTATATGTGAAGGTTTGTTACACAGGTAAACTTGTGTCACTGGGGTTTGTTGTACAGATTATTTCATCATCCAGTTATTAAGCCCAGTACCCAATGGTTATGTTTTCTGCTCCTGTTCCTCCTCCCACCCTCTACCCTCAGGTAGCCCCCAGTGTCTGTTGTTCCCTTCTTTGTGTTCCTGAGTTCCCATCATTTAGCTCCCACTTATAAGTTAAAACATGTGATATTTGGTTTTCTGTTCCTGTGTTAGTTTGCTAAGGATAATAGCCTCCAGCTCCATCCATGTTCCCACAAAAGACAAAATCCCACAAAATCTCATTCCTTTTTATGGTTGCATAGTATTCCATGGTGTATATGTGCCGTATTTTCTTTATCCAATCTGTCATTGATGGGCATTTAGGTTGATTCCGTGTCTTTGCTATTGTCAATAGTGCTGCAGTGAACATTGACATGCATGTGCCTTCATGGTAGAATGATTTATATTCCTCTGGGTATATACACAGTAATGGAATTGCTGGGTCAAATGGTAGTTCTGCAGTTAATTCTTTGAAGAATCACCATACCGCTTTCCATAATGGTTGAACTAATTTACACTCTCTCCAACAGTGTATAAGTGTTTCCTTTTCTCCAAAATTTCACCAGCATCTGTTTTTTTGTTTTGTTTTTTTTGACTTTTTATTAATAGCCATTCTGACTGGTACAAATTACAACGTTGTACCTTTGCAACTTTGGAATTGTTTATATTAGCCACTTGCTTCCATTTTTTTCCTTGAAGTCTTTGATTAAAACACATAATAACCCATACCATCTCTTGGTGCTGTCTGTGATGCCAGATTCACAGCAGCCCCTCCTATCCTTATCACTCTTCCCGGGATGTCTAGGTAGGGCTTTTGACAGAGGGTTGTATTCCTAGAGGCAATTAAGCTGCTTATCTGCCCCAGGACAGTAGTGCTGTTGTGGAGTCTCACAGATGCACCACTCTAGGGGCTACTGCTTTGAGGATGGGGATCCATCTCCATGCTAAATCTCCCCACCCCCAGCCCTAGTGAATGGCACTGTGCCCTGTGTAGACTTAGTGCTGAATGTCAAACAAGACAGTACTCTAAGAAACTGGATTTGGAAGCAAGATACCTAGTGTATTTCCTGGCTTAGCAACTATAAGACTTTCTTATATTGGGTCATCCACTCCTTCTGTTTTTGCCTCTAATTTCTTTCTGAGTGAGAGATTGCAGTGGACCAGTAAGAGCAGCCTAGACTTTGTGTCATTATGACCCACTTCTTACACCACCATTGGTAGCTGTGTGCCTTAGTTGAGTCACTGCCATTTCCAAGCCCCAGTGGCTTCACTTGTAAATGGAGCTAACATAGTCTGCCTCACACAGTTGCTGAGATATTTTTTCCACAGATTGCCCCACTCCTCCCTGCAAAATTAGTAAGTTGTTTTTTCATTGCTATATCATCAGTACTAAGACAGTGCCTGGGGTATAGTTAGTACTCAATACCTGTGAATGAATGAATGCAAGGCTATCTCCCCCAACGTGCATGGGCATACATGCACGTGCACGTGCGCGCGTGCACACACACACACCCTCTACCTCACAGAACCTTGGAAAGAGTGAAACACTCTCTGGATAGTATTTTCAGTTCTGCAGAAAAGAATGCCTTGAACATCTAACATTATGTTCCTAGTTATCTTCATATTTCTTCTCTCCCACACAAGTACGGAAATTTTAGTAGCAGAAATAGTTAGTTGTCCCTGACCATCACTGAGTGGGCAGAGTATTTTGTTTTGTTGTGAGATTGTCTCAAATTTTGGCTTTATCATAGGACTCAGAAGCTGCTAACGAAAAATCCAAAGAATCCTTCTGAGGAGTCAAGCAGAGACGCGAGGAGTCATAGGCCTGCTGACAGTGAGGATGGGATGTCCTCTTGCCCTCAACCTTGGGTAATGTGACCAAAGCCGATGAAGCAAGGAATTGCCTTGATATTAACCCCTGTTCATTTTTTCTATTTTTTCACTGAGTTCAGAATGACTGGAATCGGTTATAGCTTCCAGCTGGTGTCAATGTTAGCCAAGACCACATCAGCTAGGGAGGTCCTGGGTGGGAGGGTGGGGGAACTGTGTCATTAACTAAAGGAATCAGATGAGTTATAATAAGGCCATAATTTAATGGCACAATAACTTTTTGGAATTTTTTTCTTTCATGTAGATTCTTTCTATAACTTAGATTTGTATGTGTTATGTGAAGACTTTCCATATTTTTAGTTGACACATTCCAGATAGATGTCTTAAAAACCCAAGATTATGCTAATTTCCTTCCTTTCTTCCTTTCTTCTCTTTTCTTTCTTTCTTTCTTTCTTTCTTTCTTTCTTTCTTTCTTTCTTTCTTTCTTTCTTTCTTTCTTTCTTTCTTTCTCTCTCTCTCTCTCTCTCTCTCTCTCTCTCTCTCTCTTCTTTCTTTCTTTCTTTTCAGGATCTTGCTCTGTTGCCCAGGTCAGAGTACAGTGGTCCAACCACTGCTCACTGCAGCCTTGACCTCCTGGGCTCAAATGATCGTCCCAGCTCAGCCTCCCAAATAGCTGGGACTACTTGCACACGCTGCCACGCCCAGCTAATTTTTCTATTTTTTGTAGAGACAGAGTTTCACCATGTTGCCCAGACTGATCTCAAACTCTTGGGTTCAAGCAATCCACCTGCCTGGGCCTCCCAAAGTGCTGGAATTGCAGGCATGAGCCCTGCACTCAGCTCTCATTTTCTTAATATTTCTTTTCTCATACACATTTCAACTCCCTAAATTTCAGTAGCAGAATAGCTGCCAGATTTAACAAATAAAAATATAGAATGCCTAGTTAAATTATACTTATACTGAAAGTTCAAATTTAAATTCAAAGTTAAATTTAACTGGGTTCTGTATTTTATCTGACAATCCAAATGTTTTCCAAAAAGCACAGAGGTTTGGGAAGTTCAAGATGCTTCATAAATCACCCACTTCGGTAACGGATCTTGGAACACTAGAGGGCAGTCTTGAAACAGGTTACACATTCTTGAATCAGTTAAGGGAATTTCCATTTCTAGAAACCTGTCAGAGTTAATGACTGATTCAGTGCGTGCTGTTGGCATTATTTGTGGTATGTATTGTGGAAGAGACTGGAATGTATCGCAGGTCCATGGAGGGTTGAATCCTTAGGGAAGAGCTATTAGAGAGAGGTTATGGAGGAGCAATGTTTGGGGTCCGTCCCACATGATTTCCCCTACTCCCCAGTTCCCAACTCACTGTGAATTCCCGGAAAGTAGCTTTCCAGTGACTGTGCTTTTGACTACCAATTGATCATCTTTTCCTACCTGTAATAGGCATCCAGTGTTTCCTTGTTTTTTTGATTGGACTCAAGTATGGGGGGAAAAAATAGAGGCTGGGCAAGGTTGTTCATGCCTGTAATCCCCATGCTTTGGGAGGCCAAGGCAGGAGGATTGTTTGAGGCCAGGAGCTTGGGACCAGCCTGGACAACATAGCAAGATCATATTTCTTTAAAAAGATTTACAAAAAGCTTTGCTGGGTGTGGTGGTACACACTTGCAGTTCCAGCTAGTCTAGAGGCTGAAGCAGGGGGATCACTTGAACCCAAGAGTTCAGGGTTGCAGTGAGCTGTGATAGCACCACTGCACTCCAGCCTGAGTGACAGAGTGAGACTTTATCTCTAAAAAATTAGAAGGAATGTGAATTCTAGCCTTATTTTCCCACCAATTGGCTATCTAATCTTCAGCAAGTCCTTTAACCTATGCAGACCTCTGCTCCCCACTCAGTACAAAGGGTTTAGATTAGATGATCTCTAAGATCCCTTCAGTCTTTATCAGTTCCAGAAGTATGTGATTCTACGACTTAGCTCTAGAATATACTTGCTTCTTTGAGGGCTCATGACTTTGTGAACTTCTAAATTACCCAGATTTCACTTGTCAGTCTACATGGTATTTCATTCAGGTTTTGAGTAGCAGGTTTAATTCATCTCATTAATTCATCATCATGGAAATGAAGGAAAAACACAATCTGTATATGTCTATTAAAAAATCAAAGCATTTGCTGCTGTCATGAGCAGCTTGTTGGCTCAGAGCTATGCTAGGAGGCCTGGGGCTACCGAGCTAAGTCCCCCACAGCCATCGTAACTGTCCCTGACAGCAACTGCTGCTGTAGGTATCAGTGGGAATAGGAGGGAGCTGAACACTCAAACTAGGAGAAGCAGCAGCAGAAACAAATCTAGTTCCATTAGCTGCTTTTCCCACCTCAGCCCAGAATTCCGGGACCTATGTTCTTCTGGCAGAGAGGCATGAGGTTAGAAAATTTGCAGTGCGGAGGGTTGGGTTTTGACTTGAGACAGAAATAATGGGCATGTGTCTTTAAACAGTGGGTCCTGTGTTTATTTTGCAATGTGTTGCTGCGGGAGATCATTAATGAGGAGGAGATGAAGCATGATTTGTATTATAAAAAGTAAGAAAATGAAAATACATGTTGTCTGGATTCACCCTTCCCTTACCAACATTTCCCTGTCTTCTCCCTGATTGACTCCACTCATCATCCCTTTCTACACCTTTCTCAAAGGAAAATGTGGGCAAAGAGATTCTTCTCTACTCCTCTTTCTGTTGTTTCTGAATTGTGTGCTCCTTTCTGTGGAGTGCCCATTTCAGAACCAATGGAGCCTGATCAGCCAAAACCTTGGTGCAGTCCTTGCCCTGGTTACTGATTGACAAGGAAGGATTCACCAAATGATGTCCTTTGTCCTGTTGTATGGGGTCACTTCTTTTCTTTCCTGTAGCGTGGATCTGTTTTAATATCTAATCTATCTAAAGTGAATGAGAGCCAGTGAACTCTGGTCAGCCTGCATTGCAAGTGCCCAATCAATTTTTGATAACACAAGTAATGACAAAAGTAATCATTTTGCTGACTGAAGAGAAATGTTGTTGTTGTCTGTTCCTCCCTATTAAAATTCCAGGTCCCTAGGCTGTTCAACCAGCTTGCAAAATTGTCATTGCACAAGATTAGTACCTTTAAGGGCCCCAAGTTACTCAGAACTTGGTACATGTTTAAATGAGTGTTATTAATGTGTGTGTGCGTTTGTGTGTATGAAAAGTTGTAGTGCATACATATATGAGATATTATTTCCCTGGCCTGTGGGCAGTTCTTAGAACACTTATGAATTCTTGGATTGCTTATGGTAAATCAGTGGCCTCCAGGAATCCATCACCTAAAAGCTGAGATTCCATAATTAGAATAGATTCTTCAGTTAACATATTGGTAGTGCCTAGTTGCTTTAAGAGAAAGTAACACAAGGCTCTTCACTGAATGTCGAATCTCTCTTTAGCTAGAAAGATAAACTTCACAGGGTCTTTCTTCTGACCTTCACTTTCCATAGGATGAACATCGTAAAGCCATGGACTTTGATTCAATGTATGTTGAGATAATTTGTGAACTATAACAATATCCTCTCTCCCTCCTTTTTGTTATCTGCAGTTTGTGGTTACAAAGGAACACCAAGACCTCAGGAATGGGAATCAACCAGTGGCTGGTGAGGATGGCCAGGCAGCAGATGTTGGTCAGTTTTTATCCCTGGCTCCTGATGAATGGTTATTTTTACTTAGATCCTGACTGTTTTTCAGTGAAAAGTCTCATTTAACCACACACACACAAACAAAATAACTAAACTGTATATGCTATGTGAGTAGCTGGGCTGTATTGAAATGCCATGGACCTGATTTGCACTGGAGTTCTACCTTATATGAGGTTACCATGTTCACTCAAAACTCTAGTCACAAGGCAGCCCATGTTCTTGCACTTTGAGCAAGAACACGATGGATGACTCCTTGATTTGAATTGAGTTTTGAGGTCATTCTTAGGGTCCAGGATCTATACTGGTAGCTGTAAGTATAGTCCCAGTTAAGTTGTAAATGGTTCCAAGAAAACGTGTTCCATGTTCAACTCATCTAGCGGGAAGGGTTTCTGTAAATTTAAGGTGATCTGAGGATTGTCCTGGGGATTTCAGAGTATTCAGATCTTATCAGGGGCATGACCTTAGCCAGACACCTGGCTGTGTATGAAGTCCAGCCAAGCCACTTGTGGAGAGACCATAAAATCAACCCAGGTTCTTAGGAACTCAGTCTACTTCAGATAGAAATGAACTCACATACCCTTTGACATAACACTTTTTCCAAGAGTTGTATTATGATCAACCTTTTGGGTTTGGGTCTCAGATTGAGTTTTGTTTCATAGGAGAGGACATTGTTTCACAGGCCAAAGGCATTGTTGACCATGCCTTTGTGCCGTGAGCATTTGGAAAGCTTTAGAGAAACTTTTAGCCAACAAAAACTGTTCCTCTGCTAATGAAAAGAGCTAATGAAATATCAACTCCAGTTATATTTTCTGTATTTTTCCTTCTTCAATGTGCTTATTATCATAACCTCCTTCTGAGATTTCTTTCTGGAAAGAACATAGGCTTCTCGTTTTGGAAAACTCACTCTAAATTCCCTTCTCATACCTATGTTGCCATGAAACCCCCAATACTGAATTCAGTACAACTTTATTACCTAATTTGAAGAAGGCCTGGATATTAAGGTACACTTAAGAATTGAATATGAAAACTACAATAGATAACATAGTTTTTTTATATGGATCATTACTTTCCCCGATAATGAAAAAATTCAGCATTTTCAAAAATTTGCTTCAGTGCTTATTGTTATTGGTAGCACTATTGAAAAGTAATGGAATATCTTGTAGTTACTACTTTTCCTTGAGCAGCTAAAAGTGCATAATTCTTTCTTATAATGGTAATCCACGATAGAGGCACATATAATATAATTTTGCAAGCTAATAGCACAATGCTTTGACAGGAATTTGGTTAAACTTAGAAAAGAACTAAGGATTCATTACAGTTAGCTGAGTACTCTGGAATATATTAGAATGTCTCTTTTGCTGTTGTTGCTTTTTTTCCCCTGCACTGTACTGCAAATAATTTGACCCATTCTCTGTGGGCCACTCATATACCTGTCTCCCAGCATGAGTGATCACATCCCCGATCATGTCCAGCTGTCTCATAAATGCCTGGGGTGAAAGTGCGCATAGAGATTGGGGTGGGGGGAGATCAAGTGAGGAATGAAATAAAAGATCAAGTTTGGCTCTGAGCCAATCTGTTCTGGGCTCCTGGAAAACTCATTACAACACAATACTAGTGTAGTTCCATAAAACCATCTTCACTGAGCTCAGCTGACATCAGTTGACACAGGTTAAGTGCAGAGTACATGCTAGGGGCAGCTGACTATGCCAGGGGAAAGGAAACGAAATACATCTAAAATCTGAGCTCAGACCAGGCACAGTGGCTCACACCTGTAATCCGGGCACTTTGGGAGGCCAAGGTAGGCAGATCACTTAAGGTCAGGAGTTTGAGACCAGCCTGGCCAACATGGTGGAATGCCGTCTCTACCAAAAAGTACAAAAATTAATCTGGCATGGTGGTGCACACCTATAGTCCCAGCTACTCGGGAGGCTGAGGTAGGAGGATCACTTGAGCCTGGGAGATGGAGGTTGCAGTGAGCTAAGATTTCAACACTGCACTCCAGTGAGACTTCATCTCAAAACAAAGATAGAGTGAGACTCCATCTCAAAAACAAAAAACCTGAGCTCTATCTACTCTCAAGTCATTTGTGGTCCAGATGGGGAGACAGAAGTACACAGTAAAAGCTGAAGAACAGGTAGTACAGGTAGTACAGTTCTTTAAATCCTCTCAACCAACCTAGACTATTTTAATTTTTAAAAAAAATTTTAAGATGCCAACCAAGACTATTTTAATTTTTTAAAAATTATTTTAAGTCAAGGTCTTACTCTGTCACCCAGTCTAAAGTGCAGTGGCTTGGTCATGGCTCATTGCTGTCTTGGCCTCCCCAGGCTCAAGCAATCCTCCCACCTCAGCCTCCTAAGTAGCTGGGACCACAAGCATGCACTACCATGCCCAGCTAGTTTTTTATTTTATGTAGCAATGGAGACTCCCTATGTTACCCAGGCTGGTTTTAAACCCTTGGGTGCAAGCCATCCTCCCACCTCAGCCTCCCAAAGTGCTGGAGTTACAGACATGAGCCCCTGCACTGGCCTATTTTAATTTTTTAAAAATTGGGCCCAGGGTGGGGTGTGGTGGCTCATACCTGTAATTCTAGTACTTTGTGAGGCTGAGGTGGGCGAATCGCTTGAGCCCAGGATCACCTGAGCCTAGGAGGAAGAGGCTGTGGTGAGCTGTGATTGTGCCACTGCACTCCCGCCTGGATGACAGAGTGAGATGCTTATCCAAAAAAAAAAAAAAAAGAAGAAGAAGAAGAAAAAAAAAATGTGCCTAGAATAGTTTGAACATGGGTTATCTTTGTGTCTCATTTTCAGGCCAATTCTTCAACCACTACCATTTAGGGTTTCTCTTGCCTATCTATTGTGAATGATATGAATATTGAAATTTCTTTTGTCTTTGTATAGGGTCAGTGCAACCAACTTCATGGAGGCAGAAGCCCCAGTTATGTGGAGTGGGCCCAGAGCAAGGCTGCTGGATTCCAGTATCCAGTGATAAGGGCTCCTGTCCCCAGGTAATGGAGCGAAGCTTTCATATGCCCTCCTATGGGACACGGCCCGTCGATGGGGGTGTCCAGAAGCCCCATTCTCTCCTATCAGTTAACCCATTATGGCAACAAACGGCCCTGGACCCACCACACCAAATGGAGCTGACTCAGTGAAAACTGGAATTAAAAGGAAAGTCTAGAAGAATGAACTGTGTTGATGCACAGTATCTTTTCTTTCAAAAGTAGAGGAAAACTATAGGTTTTGGTTCCACAATCTCTACGACTAATCACCTACTCAAGGCCTGGAGACAGATATGTAGTTGTGCTTTTGTTTGTTCTTTTAGGCAGTCTCATTGCAGTCTTATTTTCAAGTAAGAGTACTGGGAGAATCACTAGGTAACTTATTAGAAACCCAAATCAGGACAACAGTGCTTTGTAAATTGTGTTGTCTTCAGCAGTCAATACAAATAGATTTTTGTTTTTGTTGTTCCTGCAGCCCCAGAAGAAATTAGGGGTTAAAGCAGACAATCACACTGGCTTGGTCAGTTACAAAGTAATTTCTTTGATCTGGACATAACATTTATATCAATTTCATGAAATGATTGACTATTATAATACTGTTAAGATACAGTGTAGGCATTTAACTCCACATTGGCATGGTCCATGCTGATAATTTTGCAAAATGAATTGTGATGAATCAATGAAAAATGTAATTTAGAAACTGATATCTTCAGAATTAGATGGCTTATTTTTTTTTGAAAAATCTTTGAATGAAAACATTTTATTTTTAAGATATTTACACAGGAGGCTTCAGGGTTTCTCAGTCATTACTGTCCTTTTCCCCTACAGAATTTTCCCTCTTGGTGTGATTGCACAGAATTTGTATGTATTTTCAGTTACAAGATTGTAAGTAAATTGCCCGATTTACTTTCATTATAGATGATGTATTTCTTCTAATTATTTAAATAAAATCACCAAAAAAATAAATATTTTATTGTACGCCTGGTTAATTAGTTAATTATAGTCTAAGGCAGTGCTAGAGTTGAACCAAAATGATTTGTCAAGTTTGCTGATGTTTCTGTTTTTTGTTTTTTTGTTTTTTTGTTTTTTTTCAGAAAGAGAGGATAGGATCTCACTCTGTTATCCAGGCTGGAGTGTGCAATGGCACAATCATAGCTTAGTGCAACCTCAAACTCCTGGGCTCAAGCAACCCTCCTGCCTCAGCCTCCCCAGTAACTAGGACCACAGGCAGAGGCCACCGTGCCTGGCTAAATTTTTTATTTTTATTTTTTGTAGACTTGGAGATCACACAATGTTACCCCGGCTGGTTTTGAACTCCTGGCCTCAAGCAAGGTCATGCTGGTAATTTTGCAAAATGAATTGTGATTGACTTTAAGCCTCCCAATGTATTAGATTACAGGCATGAGCCATGGTGCCTAGCCTTGTAACTCTTTAAAAAAATTTTTAAATCTACAACTCTATAGATTAAAATTCCACATAGTGTTCTAATTAAATATTTTTCTTGCAGCCAAGGTATTGTTACTACAGATAACACAACCTGATATGGTAACTTTGAATTTTGGGGGCTTTGAATCATTCAGTTTATGCATTAACTAGTCTTTGTTTATCTTTCATTTCTCAACTCTTTGGACTTTGGTGATACCAGACATCAGAATAAAAAGAAATTGAAGTACCTGTTTTCAAATGGATACTTCATAAGAATTTTGGTAAAGATTTGGTGATGGGGAGGATGACTTGAGGTTTGTGGATATTAGTTAATTATTCAGTATGATAGCTCGCCCAAGTAATTTAGATTTTTCTATATTCGGTTTTACTTTCATCGACAATTAATATCCTGGAGGATCAGAAGATTTGTCAATTTCTGCTGAGTCACTGGCCTAGAAAAATAATAACCATAATTTCCCCCAAGGTTTTCTTTCCCTAAGTGTGAATATTTTTTCTTCCTCCAAAAGCTCACTTTTGGGTTTAGATTACACTTTTGTATTTTAGCACCTCTTTCTTTAGGGTTTCAATGATGACAAAAGAAACGACACGAGACCACAGCTACCCATAGCATACCATTATCTTTGTACCAGAAAAATCCTTGTTTCCTTTTTAATGACTCTGGCCCTTAGAAACTGGGACCCTGCTAAGTCCTTGACTAGGCTATCCACCAGCTCCCGGTCGGATTAAAGAAAAAATGCACTTTGTGTTTTTTAATCACCAAGCCACCCTGCAGAGATATCTTCTTCTTGCAGATTCACATCTTTATCAGTCATGTCCTTTTTTCTTTAAAAATTCAAGTTTTAAGAACAGCATTTTCGTGTAAAAACTTGATTTGTGTTTTTTCCAGACTGAATACTTTTCCTCCCTAACTCTCATGGTCTCATTGCATGCAGTGCCTGGTTGAGCTTCTGTTTGACTAAATGGCACCTACTATGTATAAAATGAGCATTCTGGCCTCTTTTCTAGCATCTAATAAAGGCTTAATACACTGTATTCTTTTGAAACCATATGATTCCAGTCCAACTATTAGCCTTGATTTCCAATTGATGTTCTTTTCATGAGACTAAATGATTATTGTGATTGTTGAAAATGTGATAGCAGCACTAAAGTATAAATCCTTAGAAAACACACATACGCATGCAACCAAAACCAACAAAAGGCTGAAAGAAACAGAAAATATCTAGTCAATTTAAGTAGCTGTGACAGGCAAAATTTTTGGTTTGCTTTTACTTTTTATTTCCTCTTCATTCTTTAAGTCTTTAAATGAGAAACCCTTTTCCGCGTTGGTTCATTCTGAAGTAGGAATTCCAAACTTTCCTATTTGGAACTTGACAGGGTTTCTGTAGCTAGAGGCCATATGCTAGCAACAAGGAAAACGCCGGCTTTACACGCCTGATGGCTTTGTACTCTGTGAACCAGGTAAGCTGTAACTGTTTCCCAGACTTTCATCTCTGCATATCATTGGGATACAGTTGGTTACTGTGGTTAGATGCAGCAAAAGACAGATGCACAAGTGCCAGCTCATCCTCACTTTTCTTGGTGATGGCTGCTGCCAGCCTGCAGATTGTCCCCACTGTCCCTTCCTTAGTGTTTTCTAAATCTCTTTTTCCTGACTGTTGGCTCTGATGCACACTGGTAATTCTGGGCCTACCACCAAACACAGACACAGCATCCTTCCATAGTCTTCCCTGCCTGCTCCACTGGACACTCCCTCCCACTTGGGAAGCGGGGAGTGCTTGACTTCATGGGTTTCCCTGCCAACTCCAACCTGTCCATGCATCCCATTGCATCAGAGTGCTAATCAGTGACTTTGCTCTAATCATCCAAATCCCCTTTCTGTACCTTATTTTCCCAGCTCCTCTTGCAATTGTGTAAGGTTTAATTTCTAAATTTAATTATTTCTAAATTACTTTTATTACATAGTACTCAATGATTTGTTTCCTTGATTGAACTCTGATATAACAGGCAAATTCAACCAAATATTCAAGGTACACATAATTCTCATATTATACAAATTCTTCTATATAATAGAAAAAAGAAAACACTCCTCACCTCATTTTATGGAGTATTATCCTTATTTCTATAGTAGATAAGTATAGCACAAGAAAGAAAGATTATAGGTCAAACTCAATTACAAATATAGATGAAAAAAGTCTAAACAGAATATTAACAAAATCGCCTTGGCAGCATATTGGAAAAATGACATCTCATGGCCAATTGGTAATTATATAATAAATGAAAGATTGGTTAAATATTTAAAATCATTAGTTGTCATTCAATATAGTACCAAAGCAAAAGAGAAAAAAATAAAAGCATATTTTGAGTAGGGGCAGAAATAATTTTCAATAAAAATCAACATGTATTCACAACAGAACTTCTTAGCAAAAATATAAAGAAAAGTTAAATTCCTTAACTTGATGAAATCTCTCAAGTCTGCTACTCCAAGCAAACATAATACTTAATGAAATATGAGAGTATTCCCTTTAAGATCAGGACTAAGATAGGATGCAACACTCATCATTTCTTTTCAGTGAGATACCTATTCTAGGTATCTTAGATGGTAATCTGACACAGCACGATAATATCCCAAAGCAGTAATATTAGATTTTTAAAATATGTAGGGGTTTAAAATTTTTTAATTGCACTCTATTTGCAGGTGATTTAGTTGTCCAGAGAAAATACAAAATAATCTATAGTTAAATCACAAGTAGGAACACAAAATCAGTATATCTCAGGAATGCTTACTAGAAAATGTAGTCAAAATGTGTAAATTATAATAGTAATATAAATGTGAAGTAACTGTGAATAAATCTAACAGGTGTCCAAGCCCATTATGCAGAAAATTAAAGGTGGAAAGACATTGGCCGGGTGCAGTAGCTCACACCTGTAATACCAGCAATTTGGGAGCTTGAGGCAGGAGGATGACTTGAGCCCAGGAGTTTGAGACCAGCCTGGGTAATACAGTGAGCCCTTGTCTCTTGAAAAAAAAAAAAGGAGCGGGGGAGACGTTAAAGATTGAAAGATAGCCTAAAAGAAGGTATACTAAGTTCATTAATAGAAAGTCTTAATGTTATAAAGTCATTAATTCTCCCCAAACAGATAAATCAATTCAATAATATTTTAATAAAAATCTCGTTTTTTCCATTAAATCTGGCAAACTAATTCTAAAAGTCATATGAGATGTTCATAGCTATGAACATCTAGATTTATCAGAAACCTACTACTAAGAATAATTTAAGAAAACTGGATAAAAAACAATCCATTTGAAGGCATCAGATAAATACTAAGGCAATAAGGATTCTAGGGGCTAAGATCTTAAGAAAGAATGAGAAATGCAAAGAGATAAACCTGACACTCAGTGTGTCACTTTTCCTCTTCCAGCGTTTGCTAATTTGTAAATAGCAGGCTGAAAGAAGAATACAGAGAATAGCGGTAACATGAGAAGTTGAGCGGAACTTTTGCCATTGTTATGAGGCTAGGAGACAAAAATTAGAATTTAGGACTTGCCAAAGAACAATGGCCCTGATGACCAACCCAAGGCTTCACATAAGATCTTTGAAGACCTACATTGTAGGCCAAAGATCTAATTAGAAACAGTCCAGCCCTCACAAAGAAACACAAATTCAAAATATTCATTCCCTAATAGAATTAAAGTTATTTGACCCTATCTTTAATGTTGCTACAAGCAAAAGTGAACTCTCTTTGAAGGAACATAATGCCATTCAGAATCTCTGATTATGTCTTCAAATTTTTATATACAACATCTCGCATTCAATAAAAAATTTCCAGACAAGCCAGGGGATAAGACAATTAGCCAAAAACCAAGATAAATCAAAAGGCCAAATAAGCAGACCTACAGGAGATTCAATTATTGAAGTTATCAAACATGGATTTTAAAATAACTTAGGTTTATATATTGAAAAATACACAGAGTGAGAAAAAGAATTTCAGCAAGAATTGGCATCTCCTGGGCGCAGGGGCTCACACCTGTAATCCCAGCACTTTGGGAGGCTGAGGTGGGCAGATCATGAGGTCAGGAGTTCGAGACCAGCCTGACCAACATGGTGAAACCCCATCTCTACTAAAAATACAAAAATTAGCTGGGCCTGGTGGTATGCGCCTATAATCCCAGCTACTCAGGAGACTGGGGCAGGAGAATCACCTGAACCTGGGAGGTGGAAGTTGCAGTGAGCCAAGATCGTGCCACTGCACTCCAGCCTGGGTGACAGAGTGAGACTCCATCTCAGAAATAATAATAATAATAATAATAATAATAACTTGAAAATACAATAACTAAAAGCAAGAACTTATTAAATGGGTTTAACAGCAGATTCAACATAGCTGAAGAAAGAATTAATGAACTAGAAAATAGATGAGCCAGGCATGGTGGAACACACTGTAGTCCCAAGCTGCTCAGGAGGCTGAGGTTGGAGAATCACTTGAACCCAAAAGTTTAAGACCAACATGGGCAATATAGTGACATAGTGTGTGTGACTTCATCTTTAAAAAAAAAAAAAAAAGAAAATAGATCAATAGAAAACATCCATACTGAAACATAAAGAGAAATAAAAAAGAATAGAAAGTACAGAAAAAGCACAAGAACATAAAAAACTTCTAACGTGTTTTTTAATTGTAGAAGGACAGAAGCAAGACTGCGGTAAAAGCAATATTTGTAGAGATCATATGTGAAAACATTATAATAATGAAAAATAGTAAGTTAAGAAACACTACAAAGCCAAATAATAAATACAAATCAAACCATAAATACAATTTAAAAAATTTTTAAAGCAGTCAGAAATAAGAAAGTTTATTTTCAAATGAACAAGATGGTCAGATAATTTATCCATGGAATTTATGAATCCCAGCAGAAAATAAAATAATTGGCTGAGTGCAGTGGCTCGCACTTGTAATCCCAGCACTTTGGGAGGCCAAGATGGGGGGATCACTTGAGCCCAGGAGTTCGAGACTAGGCTAGGCAACATAGGGAGACCTTGCCTCAAATAAAATAAAATGAAATAATAAAATATAAAATAATAAATAAAATAGAACAATGTGTTGAAATAACTAGAATTCCACATCCAGCCAGCAAAAATAGTATTCAAAGGCAAAAGCAAAATAAAGACTTTAGATAACAAAAACCTAAAGAATTGGACAACAAGACACCTATACCAATATAAATATTGAAAAAAAATTTTCAGGCAAAAATAAAATGATCCCAGATGAACTCATGAAAATACAGCAAAAAATAAACAATGGAAAGGGTCAATATGTAGGTAAATGTAAATGAATATAGACTCAATGAAAAATAGAAAGTTACACATGAAGAAGAATTAAATAGAATGACTTGATCGATCAGACACCAGAAATTATTATAAAGCGATAGTAACTAAGAAGTATGGTACTCTTTCAGGTTAGACAAGTAGGTGAATGGAATAAAAAGGAGCTACATGGCCAGGCACAGTGGCTCACGCCTATAATCCCAGCACTTTGGGAGGCTGAGGTGGGTGGATCATGATGTCAAGAGATCGAGACCATCCTGCCAACCTGGTGAAATCCTGTCTCTACTAAAAACGCAAAAATTAGCTGGGCATGGTAGTGCATGCCTGTAGTCCCAGCTACTTGGGAGGCTGAGGTAGGAGAATCGCTTGAACCTGGGAGGCAGAGGTTGCAGTGAGCCGAGATCACACCACTGCACTCCAGCCTGGCGACAGAACAAGACTCTGTCTCAAAAAAAAAAAAAAAAAAAAAAAGAGCTACACACAGAAACTTGAAAGATGATTGAATGGGCAATGCACATCAGCAGTATAAGAATGAATTATTAATAAATACAGCTGAGAAGACTGATGCTCTATTCATGAAATGAAACAGATCCCTATTGTAAGCATTGTATGTACAACCAGGGTACAATACAGACTTAAATTTGGAAGGGCAAACTATAAAGTTTCAGAAGAATTTATCAGAGTACATTTAATAACCTTGGGGTAAGGAGAAATTTCTTAATCAAGACCCCCCAAAAAAGGAAAATATCAAAAAGTTGCCATTAAAATTAAGAATCTCTAGTCTTCATATAATAAAGAGGGTAAAAATATAAAATTCAAGCTTTGAAAATAAATTTTTGATAGATATAACTGACAAAGGAAGATATAAATCTAGAATATATAAACACTTCCTAAAGACAATAAGAAAGAGACTAGCAATATAGTAGATAGATGTGTAGAAGTGGGAACACAAACGTGACCCCAACACCACATGAAAAGGTGATCAGTGACATTAGTAATAAGGGCAATGCAAAACAAAACCACAATGAGATACCACTTTGCTCCCAGACATTGGCAAAAATTATTAAGTTAGGTAAGTACCAGTTTCAGCAAGAATGTGGGCCTATCAATACTCTTACATACTTCTGGTGAGAGATACCTGCATATCTCAAGACACATACAAAAGAGTTTATGATCGCAAAAACAAAAAACTGGAAACCACATAAATGCCAACAGTAACATGAATTTTAAAATATGGTATAGTTTTATCATGGGATACTGTATAGCAGTTAAAAAAATGAATTACAGCTATGCACATGAAAATGGATTAATCTGAAAAGCTGTTTAACTTAGATCAATCAGAAAGATAGAAAAGAAGCTCATTTTATGACCAAATAATTCCTTTATATAAATTTTATAAGCAAGGAAAATTAAACAGTATATTGTTTGTGGATACAGGCTTAAGTGGTAAAACTATAAAGAAAAGCAAGGGAATCACTGACAAAAAAAAAATCAGAAGTGTTAGTTGTTGGCCGGGCACAGCGACTCAGGCCTGTAATCCCAGCACTTTGGGAGGCCGAGAGAGAAGGATCACTGGAGGCCTAGGGTTCAAGGCTGCAGTGAGCTATGATCAGCCCAAGATGACAGAGTGAGACCCTGTCTAAAACAAACAAATAACAACAACAACAAACAAATAACAACAACAGAAACAAAAAAGTCAGGAAAAAAGAGTGGTTGTCTTTGGAGCTGGAAGAGGATGCCTTCCGTGATAGGTTCTCCAGGGCTTCTGAGGTTCTGCTATGTTCTAGCTCTAAGTCTTTGTGGTGGGCACATGAGTGTTTTATTATTATTATTTACCTGTCAAGTGCCCAATACATTTTTTTTTTTCACTTTTTGAAAAGAAATTATCCTTCAGTTTTCTATTAAGCACTTCCTGGATTCCAAAGCAGAATTAATCACATTCTTTGCATTCATTCGGGCTGGGTTTGCTGAACTCTGGATCCCTGAAGCCACGGAGCACGCATGCTGGATTCCCATGTTTCAGAGCTGGAAATTTTCCTCCCCAGTGTGAAGAGCCTCAAGAGAGGCAGAAGATGCTGTTTACTACACACCTTGAACACTTAGAGGGTTAAAGAAGGTAATGGAAGAGCTGAGGAAAGAACTGTGTAATTGCACAAAAGACATCACAGAAAAAATAGAAACTGGCATTTGGAATCTCATAAGAAATTATTTGGTTGAGGATAAAAATGATGTTCATAGTTATGATGAGAAGGAGCATTCAAATTCTGGTGCTTTGGTGTGCTCTAATCTTCTGTCTCTTTTCTTCTATTAATTTATTCTGACCTTTGAGAATCTCTTGTTTGGGTTTTCCCCTGCCTTTCAGTTTTACACGCTGCCTTTTAAATTCTTATGGAAGTTTTTCTGTGTTTGCTAAATTAAATAGATCCATAAAGCAATACATATGTTTGTAGTGAGATGGAAATTACAGTGAAACTGTCTGTACTTCCTGCATTCATGAGATAATGAATAGGGGTAACTTTTTAAGGAATTAGAATAGAAAATCAAGATCACAAATGGTAGGAAGCAGAAGCTTTCACAATCTGGCTCCAGGGTTTTCTGCCTCTAACAACTCTTTAATCCTCCACTGTATTAGAACTCTCAGAACCAGCTTCGTTCCTTTCTTATTCTAAAATTACAGCTCTCTTTCTGTTTGTCTCAAGTTCCAAATGACTTTTTATCCCTGCACAATTGTTACCATCTTCTTATTTAAAAACTGTCATCAAAACTTAGCAAGGTTCTCAGAAAACAAGGCAAATGGAAAAATCTGTGCTTCAGTGATTGCTCAGAGCCTTGAAGTGGGCACTCTGTCTGCTCATGATGAGAAGAGAGGAAAGACCTTCATAATCCTAGCTCTGCAACTGGAGAATCTTAGAAATACAGCATGCCCTAGAGGCCACAGAGTTCTGCTCAAAGTAAAATTCCCTTTTCTATGTCTCTGAAGAAGGTTCTTTGGCTTCAGCTTTTGACTTAGCACTGCAGTCACAGGGAGCTTGAGACTTCAACAAACAGCTGTTACGCTCTTGGAGTTGTAAGGAAATTCTTATTATATTATAGGTATTATAAGCCTCCCCTGAGCTAGCTTGGGTCTCTACAAGACCAATTCTTCAAATATGTAAAATGCTGTCCCCTCATTTTGACATGTCTCTCGAGAGTCTTCTCTTCTGAAAGTCAACATCTCTGCTTTCGTTGCCCATATAGTCTGTTTCGAGGCGTAGTTTTAGACTGTGCTGGTGCCTCTTGTTTGGAGGCCTGGCTGCAGTGTGGCAGCACCCTTTTTAAAGTGAGATGCCCAAACTGAGTATCAGAATCCAGAGGTGGCCTAAATCCTGGGGGCACTAAGTGCTTTATTCCCCCCTTTATACTAAAGTTCCCAACTTTTGCTAGTTTTGATAGAAACTACATGACACAGGAAGTGTGTATAGAAATAATCTTGGATCAGCATCAGAAATCCACTGGAGTAGCTGCCCTACAGATATCTTCATTGTAAAGTCACCACAAGTAGTCAGGCTTCCATCAAGATATGAAGTGAAATATCTTCCCTGGGCCCTGGGCAGGAGGAGCCCCAGGAGCTGGGTCTACTCTTCAGTCCCCCACCCCAGGGTCTCTTGTCTCTGATTCTCTCTGCAGGTCTGTTCTGCTCTCCTTCTCTTGGCGAAGTGACCTTTCCATGTCTTTTATGTTTCCTTTTAACTTTGGTTTGCCTGTGCTGTGTGTAGCATGAAACCAACCTAACCCAAACTCTGTAAACTTTTCATTCCAAGTGTTCCTATTGCCATTGCCCAGCTCAGTGTCTCTCAAACTTTAGTGTCCACAAAACCACCTGGGAATTTTGTTAAAATTCTGATAATAGTTCCATAGGTCTAGGATGGGGAGTCCACATTTCTACCAACTTCCCAGCCAACGTGGATGCTGCTAGTCCACAGATCATACTTTGAGTAGCAATGAATCAGGCTGCAGCTGTCCCAGTTTCCTAGTTCCCTGGTTCCAACTTTCTGGGAAATGGAATTTTATGATTGTGTTCCAATTTTTGGATTTGTTCACCCTGGGTCAGGTGTTCACTCTGGTCCAGTTAGCTACTGGAAGGGGAACTGATGTACATGATACAAATGTGGCCACCTTCACTGGCCCTTTCAGCAGAAGCTGTGGGTGGACTGGGTAGTTTAAAATGCCAAAATAAGTCCATAGCAGAGGTCACTAAAACCCCCAGGTCACTTTTGTATAAACAGCTCACTAAACCAAATTTTGCCTACCTTGTACTTATGCAATTTTTCTGATGGGAAATACTGTCATTTTCTTTTTTAAAAAATTTTAAGTTCTGGGATACATGTGCATGATGTGCAGGTTTGTTA
This sequence comes from Macaca nemestrina, assembly GCF_043159975.1. NCBI lineage: Eukaryota > Metazoa > Chordata > Mammalia > Primates > Cercopithecidae > Macaca > Macaca nemestrina. The sequence goes on along the minus strand of NC_092127.1, from coordinate 79,100,339 downwards.
CTTAGGTAAATGTGTGCCATGGTGGTTTGATGCACTTATCAACACATCACCTAGGTATTAAGCCCCGCATGCATGAGCTATTAATCCTGATGCTCTCTCTTCCTGCACCCCCACCCTATCTTGACAGGCCCCAGTGTGTGTTGCTCCCCTCCCTGTGTCCATGTGTTCTCATTGTTTGGCTCCCACTTATAAGTCAGAACAAATGATGTTTGGTTTTCTGTTCATATGTTAGTTTGCTGAGGATAATGGCTTTGAGCTCCATCCATGTCCCTGTGAAGGACACAATCTTGTTACTTTTTATGGTTGCATAATATTCCATGGTATGTATGTACCACATTTTCTTTATTCAGTCTATCATTGATGGGCATTTGGGTTGATTCCATATCTTTGCTATTGTGAATAGTGCTGTAATGAACATACGTGTGCACATATCTTTATAATAGAATGATTTATATTCCTTTGGGGTATATACCTAGTAATGGGATTGCTGGGTCAAATGGTATTTCTGGTTCTAGGTCTTTGAGGAATTGCAGTATTGTCTTCTACAATGGTTGAACTAATTTTGCATGCCCAGCAACAGTGTAAAAGTATTCCTATTTCTCCACAACCTCACCAGCATCTGTTGTTTCTCAACTTTTTAATAATCTCCATTCTGACTGGTGTGAAGTGGTATCTCAATGAAGTTTTGATTTGTATTTCTCTAATGATCAGTGATGTTAAGCTTTTTTTCATATGTTTGTTGGTCACATAAATGTCTTGTTTTGAGAAGTGTTTATTCATTTCCTTTGCCCACTATTTAATGGGGTTGTTTTTTCTTCCAAATTTAACTTCCTTGTAGATTCTGGTTATTAGGCCTTTGCCAGATGGATTGATTGCAAAAATTTTCTCCCTTGCTGTAGGTTATCTGTTCACTGTGATGATAGTTTCTTTTGCTGTGCAGAAGCTCTTTAATTAGATTCCATTTGTCAATTTTTGCTTTTGTTGCAATTGCTTTTGATGTTTTTGTCATGAAAACTTTGCCCATGACTATGTCCTGAATGGTATTGCCTAGATTTTCTTCCATGGTTTTTATAGTTTTTGGTTTTACATTTAACTCTTTAATCCATTTTGAGTTAATTTTTGTATAAGGTGCTAGGAAGGGGTCCACTTTCCATTTCCGGCGTATGGTTAGCCAATTCTCCCAGTACCATTTATTAAAGAGGGAATCCTTTCCTCACTGCTTGTTTTTGTCAGGTTTGTTGAAGATCCTATGATTACAGATGTGTGGTCTTATTTCTGACCTATTCTGTTCCATTGGGCTATGTAAGACTGTCATTTTCTAACATAATTGACACGGTTCTGATTTCCTTTGAATCCTGTTCACACAGTTAATATATCTTGTTTCTGATGCTTGTGCGAGGCTCAGGTCTATGAAATTCATATATTCCTGAAAAGAAAAAAACATATGAATTATCCTTTTATATCTTCTCATATTTTAGATGCTATTCTTCTGTCATTTCAGTGAGATTTTAGAAGAAGGGAAAGACTTGCTCTTAGTCAGACATCTTAAAGAAGCATCACTTTACGTTGTATTTTTAAAAATCCTTGTACTGAGCCCTGAACTCAGTGCAAACCAGCCATCACTTATGTGAAACTCACAATTATAATGGTTAAATGTCCCTTTTCAATAGCTTCTCCAGGTGGGTCAGTATGGCCCTTCCAGGGGTCTGTCTGTGTGAGATCCAAGCTGTGGGAATGACATCTACAGAAGTTCAGAACTGAAACTTCCACTTCACACCCCACCGATCCATGCACATACCAGATGCTGACTTCCCTAGTACACTATGACAGGAGGAATGGTGGCAGCACTTGCTTTTCTCCCTGATCTAGATGCTTACTCCATGGTGACGATTCTATAGTGCTTCCCTCTTCCAATTCCAGTGTGTTTTAGTTTCAAGTATATAGGTAGTTTCTAAGGATTGAAGCACTTGGAGGAGTGTGCAGTGGGGAGGGGATGACAGAGATGGATGCAGCAGGATAATGAGAACGTTCTCTGGTATGAGTCTAGGGAAGGCAAAGAAGTGCTTCTAGCTTGGGGAGCTTAGGAAGAAATCCTAAAGCAATTCATTTCAGTCCTGGATTGTCAGACTTGTCCTATTGTTCATTCACTTTCTAAAAACTAGTCCTAGAAAAGTCATATGATCCCTTTGGGGTTTGGAAAAGGTCTTCCATAATTCAGAGAACTGGCACATTAATTTAATCAGAAACTTGGCTTATTTTCGATCTCTTCATTTTGTCAACTAAGAGGCATAGCCACAATGGATAGATTCATTCTGGATGCGAAGAAAATCAAAGTACTCTTAGAGATTTGTTGGGCCAAGGAGACACTCACATGGGACCACTTTGTAGATCAATTTTCCAAGCCCATGAAAAATAAATGGAAGTGTTCCTGTGTGAGCCTGTTAGCATCTGTTCCGCTGCATTATGCATGATCCCGCCATGTTTGTGGTGCATCTATCCATCACACTGTTTCAACAAGGATTTTCCATGTTTGCCAAATGGTAGATATCAAGACAAAATACATAGTTTCCTCATTCTGGTTTTCTTGGCAGGAGCCTCTCTTGTACTTTTTTCTTTTTTTTTTTAATAGATATCTGTAATTTGTCTTTGTTTGGTATAGCCACAAAGGTTTGGCCTCTTCCCTTAGGGGGCAGATTTGAGGGCTTATAGACACTAATCTAGTCTTAATATTTGCTTGATAGTTTTTCTTTTTGCAGCACTGTGATTTTGAAAAATTTCAAATAAACTTGTTATCACTAGTCTGTCTAAAAGTAGATCCCATGTAGGTTGTTAATAAAAATGACTCTCATGTAGATGTTATAAGAAAACAAAACAAAACAAAACAAAAAATCGGATTCCTCCTCTCTGTTAGCTTACACAAATGTATACAGATATAAGGCAAACAGCATTGTGAGATATTTTTTTCTGATAAAAATTATTCACTTTAACGCTATAGTAGGTAGAAGGGAAGTTTGCATTTGAATTACGTTCTGATAAACAGGATAATTATACTTGCCTAATTAGAATGATTTCTGTATTTAACAGGCATTGAGTTTTTGGATACCATAGCAAGTACGAAGCCCATGTGCCATTTTTCTTTTCTTCCACAGATTTAATCTATGCTAATAGCTATTCAAACTCTTTCAGACTGCTGAATATTTGTCTTTGGTACATTTTTCACCCTTGGCTGAGATAATAATTGCAGCTGTTAAAAAAACTTATTTTCATTTTGTTTATTTTGTCTGTGCTCCAAATCTCCTATTCTAATTTATTTTATATTGCTGTCTCTGCTATTCTAGATTTCTCAATTTCTTCTGATTAAGGACTTTTGTTTAAAATCTTGTGAATGGCAATTATTAATTTGTCAGAAAAAATATTTCAGTCCAAATCACTATTTGATTTGGATTGTCATTAGATTCAAATATTTGAATAATTGATAGTTGTATATACAAATGAGCCTTTCCTACTCAACTTTAATAGTATCTGAAGCAGTGGTTTAAGTGGCTGCACTTATGAAACTTACAAAGTTCCATAATTGTCAGTTTTGATTTTTTTTCCACTATGCCCTCAAATTAAAGACCTATTTTTTTCAGTAACCAAGACTTCCAGAAGCTAAATCCCTCTCTTTCCTAAAGAATGACTTTCCTGAAGGAGAATAGAACTCATTCACAAATTTAAGTCAGTTGTTCCTTTGTTTCAGAATAGTTTGAGACAAATTTGAATAAATGTATAATTTTTCATATGAAAAGTAGAGAAATGGATATGAACCTAAGCCATAAATTTTTCACTTAGCTTTATAGACTTCAACAGAGTTGGAATAGTGTTCTTTTGTAACTCTAGATGTCAAGAGAAGCAAGTTTCTGCTACTGCCATGTTTGAAGACCGTGAACATTTACTACTACAGGGAGGTAAAGTGTTTGTAAGTGGTACCTGTATGAACCATTTCTTTTTTATTTTAATGGTTAGGTGTTTACTTTTCATTAAACATTTTATTATGAAAATGTTCAAAGTATAGCCAAGTGGGAAGAATTTTACAGTGAACACCCATAAAACCACTTAGATTCTTCCATAACATTTTTCTTTACTTATTTATCACATATCTAAACTTCTATCCATCCCTTGATGCAGCCGTCAATCCATCTTATTTTTTATGCTAATTATTGTAAGTTGCAGACGACAATACATTTCATCAAAGTACTTTAGTGTGCAGATTAATAAGAGTTCAATATTTGTTTATAGTTTATTTTTCTTTCAGGGTAAAATTTACCGAGTTTGTCAAAATGCATACATGCACCTGTGTAACTGAAACCCCTATCAAAATATAGAATATTCCCTTGTTTCCTCCTTTATCCCTATCCTTACCCATATCTCCAGGTAACCACTGTTTGGACTTTTTTTCACCATAGATAAGTTTGCCTATTCTAGAACTTCAATTAAAGTCAATCATGTGTTATGTACGCCTTTGTGTATGTTTTCTTCCACTCAGCCTAATTTCTTTCTTCATCCCTGATTTTCATTCCTTTTTATGGCTAATATTCCATTGTGTGAGTATATCACATTTTGTTTATCCATTCTCTGGTTTGTTTTTAGTTTTTAACTATTATAAATAAAGCTGCTATGAATAGTCTTATACAAGTCTTTTTGTGTCAATGCATTTTCATACCTCCTGGGTAGGACTGGAATTATAGGGTCAGACAATAGGTGTATTTTTTAGTTTTATAAGAAACATACAGAATTTTTGTAAAGTGGTTATTTTATATTCCCGCCAATAATGCATGAGACATTCAGATATCCTGCAGTTGATCTTTTTTTAAATTTATACCTATTCTGGCAATGTGAGTGATACCTCATTGTGGTCTTAATTTGCATTTCCTGATTTTTTTTTTTTTTTTTTTTTGAGACAGAGTGCTGGTCTGTCACTCAGGCTGGAGTGCAGTGGTGCGATCTCAGCTCACTGCAACCTCTGCCTTCCAGGTTCAAGCAGTTCTCCTGTCTCAGTCTCCCAAGTTGCTGGGATTACAGGTGCATGTCACCACATCCAGCTATATTTTTAAATTATTATTTTTAGTAGAGACAGGGTTTCACCATATTGGTCAGGTTGGTCTGGAACTCCTAACCTCAGGTGATCCACCGCCTCGGCCTCCCAAAGTACTAGGATTACAGGCGTGAGCCACCGCGCCTGGCCTAGATGTTTTATTTCTAATAGTTTTTAAGAAAAACACAATTAGAACATAAAGTCCATAATTGCAGGGCCAAATAGAAAATAAGTCAATTTTAGATAAAGTTCAATAAAAATACTAGGTAAATAATAGTTGTGGTGGTATATGGATATAGCAAAATTTGTTGAAGTGGTCTATGAATAAGTGAAGTTTGAGAACTGCTTTTACAGAGGAGGTAATTTTTCAGACTTCCTTGATTTTCATGGCTTTCTGTTCTGTTTTTTGAGATGAGGTATCACTCTGTCACCCAGGCTGGAGTGCAGTGGCATGATCATAGTTCACTTCAGCCTTGACTTCCTGGGCTCTAGTGATTCTCCCACCTCAGCCTCCTGAGTAGCTGGGGACTACAGACACATGACACCATGTCTGGCTAATATTTTAAATTATTTGTAGAGACAAGGTTTCACTATATTGGCCAGGCTGGTTCCATGGCTTTTTAAAATCAAGTAAAAAAATCAACATGTACAAATATTTAAGAAATTTTAATTACCATCATCCACTACAGAGTGACTGAGCTCTGAGATTAGGTTTCTAGGTAAGCCTAGAGAGAAAAAAGATTTCAGGCCTCACCGCTGCTTTTGAGACCATGCTTTGAACAGTCTGATTGTATAAAACTGAAAAAAGAAAACTGTATTACCAAGACAAAGTGGCAAGGTGGATATTAGTACACATACTGGAGTCAGTGTGCTGGATTTGATCCTGGGTCCCACCACTTACTAGTTACGTGAACTTGGCAAATTACCTTACTTTTCTGTGGTTCAGGTTCCTCGTGTATCTATTGTGAATTATAATAGTACCAACTTCGTATGGAATTGTGGGGAGTATATGCGTAAAAACATGTGACCATCACGTAGTAGGCATGACGTAGGGGTGGGTTGCTATTATTATCGCTACTGTAATCAATCAGCACCAATACATTCAACTGAAAAATGAGGCAGGGGAATAAATACTCCTAGAAAGCAGAAAGACTTGTGCCTTCTGGAACCGGTGTATCTTATTGTCAACCTGCCATTAATTTCCCTTTGATGTGGTTTGGATCTATGTCCCCAGTCAAATCTCATGTTGAACTGTAATCCCTAGTATTGGAGGTGGGGCCTCGTGGGAGGTAATTGGATCATGGGGGTGGATTTCTCATGAATGGTTTAGCACCGTCTCCTTGGTGCTGTCCTTGTGATAGTGAGTAAATTCTTGTGAGATCTGACTTTTTAAAAGTGTGGCACCCCACTTTCTCTCTCTTACTCCTGCCTCCCTTCATGTGAGACACCTGCTCCTCCTTCACCTTCCACCATGATTGTAATCTTCCTGAGGCCTCCTCAGAAGCAGGTGCCTGCTGTGATGCTTCCTGTACAGCCGGCAGAACTATGAGCCAATTAAACCTCTTTTCTTTGTAAATTAGCAGTCTCAGGTATTTCTTTATAGCAATGCACGAATGGCATAATCCACCCTTTTTCTAAGATAGCAACTGGCTCTTTCACTGGGCAACAGCCCTTCCCAATTCTCAGTATGAGGCTGACCCTATTTCTTGGCCATCTGGTCCCGGCCTGGCCAATCCACATTTCTCATCCCTCTGTTCACATTGGTTGGTCCGGATTGGTCCAGAAATGGACACTTGATCTCAGTCAGAATACTACTATTCAATGATAAAATTTCTGCCGGTGCTATTGGGAAAGTAACTCCCTTTCTTTCTGCTACAGTTGCTGAGCTGATAAGACAGGATGGTGCCTCTGGGAGCCATTTTGCATCTTCTGGGGAGAGCCTGCCTGAGACTGAATCCCACAGAGGGAAATGCAAAGCTAGACAAAAAGAGAGAGGGAGTGAGAGAGAGAAAAAGAGAGAGAAAGATGTCTACTGACATCACTTGCAAACTGGCTCCAGCTGTCTTGATCTGACCTTCCCAGCTGTAGACTCATACATTCCCCTTTTTTCCTAAGCCAGTTTAAGTTCAGTTGCTGTCATTTGTAACTGAAAATCCTGATGAACACATCTTTTATAGTCAAGGGCACATTTTTGCAAGACAATTTCCTTCAGTTAAGTTGGGGGACTTTGCTGTGTGTATGTAAATGTTTTTCTCTGATGAAACTTGCACATGTGGTTTGTATATATTACATGGAGACACTGGTAGAGCCAGGTTTATGAAATGCCCCAACAGATAGGGAGGCAGATTTGGAGGGAAATGATGCCAGTCTGTTTACTGTGAAGCAGCCATGGGAAGCAGGAAGATCCTCATTATTTCTCAGTGTCATCTGGATTCCATGGTCTGAGTGAGATGGAATGGAGTGGCATGGGGAGTGGGGAGGAGAGTGGGGCCGGATTCTTCTGTAGATATTGCTCTGGTGCTGCAAATGGGTAAGGGAGACAAGAGATCTGCTGCTTTACTTTCCTTCTTCTTTCAGCCTGCCCTTATCAGCTGTTGCTATTGGAACTTCAAGAACCTGTGCCTCCAAGTCTCAGCACCCTTTGATAACACCTCTGATAATAATCCTACCTTATACCCCTGGACTAAGACTCATATAAACATGATGTAATCATCTGATTTCAATTGGCCCAGTCATCTGGAAAAGGTACATTTCAATCATTTGGTTGCACTGAAACTAAGCCTAAGATTACCACATCTATATTTAGTGACTTCCTAATCACAGTATCAATAAATATGGCTTCTTATTGCAAAGCTGGATAATTGCACTTATTCTTGTTAACATCTCATGTGCTTCAAAGAGTAATTACAGATAATGAGAAAGTTTAGGTTCAAAGGATTGTGCATATTATTGAATAATGAATGAAGAGTACTTGAAAGGTGTGATAGGGGTTGATCACTGAGGGCTAAAACTGCCTGCTCATGCATAGCTAAGGGAGAAGCAGCATAAGCTCTTCCATGGTGTACAATTGATGCAACTCCACACCAGCCTAAATTCTGAAACCCTAACCACTGAGAAAACAAAAGAAGTGCTATTAAGAAATGAATAGGTTCAGTGGAGGTAGAAGTGTGTGTGGGGGGGGGGGGTTGGGGGTGGGGGGGGAATTGGTTTGTGGTTTGTGCATGTAAAGTCCAGTAAAACTAACCTGTGATGATTAGCAAAACTTTCCTGCTTATGGTCTAGTCTCTCTTAACTTCATTTATTTATTAATTTTTATATTCAATTCATTCACTCATTTAAAAAATACTGAGAGTACACTTACGTTGCAGGAATTGTATCATGTGCTGGGTGTAAAATGAGTCTGCCCTCACAAAGCTTATAGTCCATCTGGGAGACAGATGTTAAACGACAATGGTGATAATCACTGCAGAGCAAAGTTACAGTGTAAGATGCTGTAATCTAACCCAGTTTACAAAAGTCAGGACAGATTTTCCTGAGGACCTGACATTGAAGTTGAAGCCAGAAGGAGAAGGAGTTAATCAGCAGAAAGCAGCAGAAAACAGTAGAAAGCGTGACGGTCCTGAGATGGGGAGCAGCTGTCTCCTTGTAAAGGTGGGAAGAATGTTAGAGAGATTGGAGGAAGGTGAATAAGGCTGGAGAATAAGTGGAGCTGGAGATGTGGGCTGGGGCCAGAGCAGGTGGAGCCTCTTGTCCCTGTATAAGAGGCTGAACTTTATCTCAAAGCTGTCAGAGCCACACCACTGACAGGTTATATGGGAAACTTTACATTTTCTTTTAAAATTAAATTTAATTTCCTTTTAGAGACAGGGTCTCACTCTGTTGCCCGGGTTGAAGTGCAGTGGCACAATCACAGCTGTACAGCTTCGAACTCCTAGGATCAAGCAATCGTCCCACCTCAGCCTCCTGAGTAGCTGGGACTACAGGCACAAGCCACCATGCCTGGCTGTTTTTTAATTTTTACAGAGACTGAGTTACTTTATATTGCTCAGGCTGGTCTTGAACTCCTGGGCTCAAGTGGTCCTCCTGCCTTGGCCTCCCAAAATGCTGGATTACAAGCGTCAGCCACTGCGCCCAGCCAAATGTTACATGTTCTCACGGTTGCCATTTATGTAGTTGTAAATATACATGATATCTTTTCATTCTATTTTGTAGTTTTGATCACTACTTTTAAAAGCAAGGCAGAGAAATTTAGAGTTAAAAAGTTAATAAGTAGGTCAACAAGGACAGAGAACTTGAAAGGGCTTCAGGATTTTCTTTGTTCCATTATACCATTTTAGAAGTATGGGTTTTTTTTTTCTCTCCTTTTATTTGTATGTTCTGGAAAATAGCAAAGAAAACTGTCAAACCATTTTGTGAGATAGCTGTCTTTCCAAATTTTGTCAAATTTCTAAGGCTATGAATGACTCTGATATTTAAGATTCTATTCTAGAAAAAGTCAACACTAATAGGGCAGTAACTGGAATGTAAGAATAACGCAGGAGTTAAAAGTGTGAGCTCTGATCCCAGGTCAATCAAATTCAAGTCCAGCTTTGTCAATCACTAGATGTATGACATTGAAGATGTTGTTTATCTGTATCTCTTATCTGTAAATTGGTTTATCTGTATCTCTTATCTGTAATATGACATTGAAGATGTTGTTTATCTGTATCTCTTATCTTACAGATAAATCTCTTATCTGTAAAATGGAGACAATAATATTAACTACCTTACTGGGCCATGATGAAGATTATGACATAATATATTTAAGCAAGGTAATTGGTAAACAAAGTAGTACATTATCAATCAATAATTAACTAATAATACATAACAATTTTAGTGGAAAAAAGTATCTTTTTCCACTAAAGTAGATGGTGGAAAATTCCATATTTATTATAATACCTACCATTTTATAAATACATATGTGATAAATAACTGACCACTAAGTTCATACACACATACAGCAGCTAATATATAAACATTTTGGGAGGCAATCTGAAGAATTAGAAGTTTGGATTCGAATGAATAAATAAGAGGGTAATTAAAGTTAAACCGAAATTAAATACTGAAAGACAAACAGCCAAGTTTAAATGGGTTCATGAACAGAGATGTTAAAAAGGCAAGAAGTCAATTTAGAGGACGCAAAAAGCAATACAATTTTTATTTTATTTTATTTTTATTTTTATTTTTATTTTTGAGACAGAATCTCACTCTGTCACCTGGGCTGGAGTGCAGAGGCATGACCTCAGCTCACTGAAACCTCCACCTCCCGAGTTCAAGTGATTCTCCTGCCTCATCCTCCCAAGTAGCTGGGATTACAGGCACACGCCACCACAACTAGCTAATTTTTGTATTTTTAGTAGAGATGGGGTTTTGCCATGTTGGCCAGGCTGGTCTCAAACTCCTGACCTCCACTGATCCACCCATCTTGGCCTCCCAAAGTGCTGAAATTACAGGCATAAGCCACCATGCCTGGCCCAATTTTTAAATTAAAGCTTGAAAGCAAAGGTACAGACAGAAGAGCAAAACAACTAACAAATATCTACAAGGGCCAGGGAGGTAATATGAACAGGTAAAGCCACTGTGTGTAACGGAGTGGGAGTAGCAGGCTCTGCATAAAAGCATTCACATTAAAAACTATGTATATATTTTTAAAATCATGGTGCAAACAGTTTGCAATCCCAGGAATAAAATGATGAATACCCCAAATTAACAGAAAATAGGAATGGAATTATTGAACTGCTCCTTTCTGCTGCATATGTCATGTTCTGTGATCCTTCTCTCCTTCCTGATCTACTCCCAGGCATATGCCCCCAACTTATTGATGATGTATGTGAGTGAACCAGGTGCTGTGGCTCTTTGGAAAGACAGCCCCTTTCTATCCTTAACTTGCCCAGCCCTTTCTTAGTTGGGTGTGCTGAGGTTTGACCCTAATTATGGGTCTGGTGGCCAGGAAGGGGTTTGGGGCAGATAATGAGAAGGGTAAGCATTGCCTAGCTAGGCACTTGTCTAAGGTGAAGGCTTTTCAAGTAAGGGTGTGTGTGTGCACAGGGGGAGGCTCTATCTTCCAACAATGGAAAATGGACCTTCACTGCAGATTTGGAGAGTTCAAGGAAATCTGGGGGCATCAAGGTTCTCAAGTGCATCTACTCAGATAGCCCCATCCGAGTTCTCAGCACTCACTTCTTCCTCACAGAGGGTTGATTTGGTCTGGGAGATTGGCTTTTGCAGGGAATCCAGGCTTCTCTCAAGTTCTGCCATTCTTATAGTTAAGTCTTCAAGCCACGGGAGATGGGGGTCACTATAAAAACTGCAAAGAGTTTTCTTCTTTTGCTTTAAATTGCTATTTAACAGATCTGCCAACAGATCTATCGATCAACGGATCACTTCCTCTCTTTGTTAAATCAGTTCCCCAGTCCTTATAGTTACTATTTTCCTCGTCCCTTCCAAACACCTGTCTCATTGCAGCAGTTCACGTAACTCTTTCCACTTGTATCTCATCCCAGTTCTCCACAGGTAATGGTCTTAGCAATCAGCAGGCCAGGGATTAGCCTTGTCTCCCACCAGTGATGTGGTTCTTCTTTCCATCCTGCAGCCTGGTGATCCAGCTGGAGGATCCCATATCTAGTATTGCTTCCTAGAACCGTATGCCATACCAACTCTTAGACTGGATTCCTGGAAGTGGCACCTGGTGTGGGATTTCTTATTGAGGTTGTTATCGGGAGTGTGCTCGCTGAAGAAGAGGCATGAGAGAAGCAAAAGTAGGGTAGGGGAGAAAACTAAACAAGGATGTGGCTCCCCTAGAGACTAGCTTCCCCTTGTGGAAGATCTGGAGCAGAAATTGCACCGCAGAACTGGCCCCACCTGGGGTAGGGAGGCCTGTCTTTGATAGATGAGTGAGTACTGGCTGTGGTCTGCATTGCATGTCCCAACTTCCCCCAAACACATACATAAAGAGCTGGCAACTCTCCATTGTTTTTTTTTTGTTCGTTTGTTTTGTTTTGCTTTTGTTTTTGACATGGAGCCTTGCTCTGTCACCCAGGCTGGAGTGCAGTGATACCATCTCAGCTACACTGCAACCTCTGCCTCCCGGGTTCAAGTGATTCTCCTGCCTCAGCTTCCCAAGTAGCTGGGATTACAGGCTCACACCACCGTGCCCAGCTAATTTTTGTATTTTTAGTAGAGATGGGATTTCACTATGTTGGCCAGGCTGGTCTCGAACTCCTGACCTCAAGTGATCTGCCTGCCTCAGCCTCCCAAAGTGCTGGGATTAGAGGCATGAGCCACCATGCCTGGCCTCTTCATTGTTATTATCAGCCAACACACACACACTTAGGGGATGGGTGCTCCAGGGTAAAGATGGCAAACAACATCTGATTATAGCTGTTATTATCCATTATAACTAATATTACCAAAAGGCAGTTCATATTTTTGCAGGTGGAAAAAGTTTCCCTTTAATGGTGGCTGTGCAACTGGTGCTATATTTTTTCTCCTACAAAAGGCTATGTTTTCCTTAATGTTCACCTGTAAAATTAAGTAGAAAAGCCTATTAATTTGAAGGGAAAATACAAGTGAATTTATTAATGAAGTGTTAACAAAAAGGTTTATTGTAGCAAGGTTCTCTTCTCATTCCCTACAAGGCCTCCTAATACATACATACATTTCTCCCCTAAGAATGTCTGTCTGTTGGTTTCGCAGGTAAGAACACTTTTATTTTTTTGTCTGCTGTAATTGAAGCGAGTTTCCAAGTTGGTGAATTAATCCACTGTGCCCTGCTTACAACTAACTCGCTAAGAAGGATACAATACCATATTATATATGCACAATGATATATACTTTAATATGTGAACCAGAATTAATTAACGCTTTGTGTAGAAAAATCCATTTTGCCTCAATATGTAAGCACCTGAGAAATGTGTTTCTCTGAAAGCTTCTGGGAAACTGCTAGAGTAAGCTATTGAACTGCAAATGTAAATCTACTTATAATTTATAAACAAATAAGCCTCAGGCATGTTTTTATAGTTTCAGCCTTCTCTGGCTAGTCCTCACAGCAGAAAAGAAAAGAAGTACTTTTTGAAGGTAACTCTAAATTTCTTCCCTCATTCAGTATACGTGAAGGAATTTGGAGAAATTTTGCATTTAGTGGAAACCCATTTATAAATTTTCTTGTGAAAATATTATAACCATTGTAGCAATCTTGGGGAAAGGAAGTACTTGATCTTTGTTCAAGCCATCAGTTATGAAATATTGGAAGTGAAAGCTGCTGAGGTCTGCGGTGTAGGGGTAGTGGGCCGAAGTATCTTGTTAAAAGGGAAGGACTTACACATTTCAGCATTCATGTACATTTGTTAGACCACAAGTAATTATGACCTTTTTTTGGGGGAAAAAATGCAATGGAGGTGAATTGTTTCCCTTGCCAGGAGACAGGATTTTTGAGCAGCTCTCTGGAGAGCAATAATGGCAAAGCATGGGTTTGATTAATCTGCAACTGGAAAAGTACTAACTCGAGGAAAGTGTTCAAGAAATATTTGGAGGTTATGGTTTCTCTGTTGGACTGCCTTGAAGATTTAGATGTCCCCCCAGGTGCTTTGTGATCAGTAAGAAATGCAGTGACTCCTGAGCTTTTGGAGGTGGGTGATGAAGGGTGATGGTGATATGTTGAAGAAAATCAGATTTTCTCTTTTTTGTCAGGAGTAGTTGCTCAGTATGACGCATACTAGCTAACATTTACTGAGGACTGAAAATGTACCAGGCACTGTCTGAGAACTTTTCTTATTTATGAGAGAAGTACTATTGCGATCCACTTTCCACAGAAAAGAAAAGAGAAATTAAGTAATTTGCCTGTGGTCACACAGCTAGTTAGTGATAAAAATCGAAACCTAGATAGTTTGACTCCAGGGCACATGCTCTTAGCTTTTTGGGGACACAACTTCCAAGGATATAACCGTAACCAGGAGAAGGAACTTGTAGGCTTACATCACACTCCAGTTACTCTCAAGCAAGGTTGTGTCCCTGCAAAGTTAAATGAGGAATTGGATTATTTTCTGATTTTTCTATCAATTCTATTTTGCAGCCCATTTATTTTGAAAAAGTCAGGTTGGTCGTGGTTGTTCCTGGGTCTTCGGTTATTATTTTTTCAGTCTACTTTTATAAATTCTCCACTTAATTCTGAGTCTGTACCAGTTGAAAAGAACCAAAGTAGGGCGATCCAAATGAAGAAAGTAGCCTGAATCTGACTTCAAGCATGTCTTTGTACCAATGTGAATTTATAGAAGGATTTCAGTGAGACATATGTAACTTTAGCTGGGAGAAAGGGTTGGAGTGATTATGACCCTCAAAGATCAGCTGGAGATGCAGGAACTAAGAGTGGAAGGCCAGCGACTTGGCCAAGATCATGCAGAATGGCTCAGAGAAGGCTTTAAAGGGAGCCTAGTGCGGGTGCTGCCTGGAACAGGGCTCTTTCCTCAGCGTGCCCTTTAAAAGGAAGACTTGGCTATCAGGCCACACTTGACAAATCACAGTGAAAAGCCACAGCTCTGGTGACAAGGTGTTTACTGACGAAGAGACCAACTCAAATGGAAAAATGTTCTTCTAGGAACTCTCTTGGGCCCTTCAACCATAAAGCGTCCTCTGGGGAAGAATACATTTGGCTCAAGTTCACCCTGGTAGAAAAGATGTCGGGCAATGAGGTGGTGGGGGCTGTCTGGAAGGGTGATAATGACAAGTTGGCAACCAAAAACAGAGTAAAGCAGATTTATGGCTTGAAAACCTAACCCAAACCACAACTGTGAAGTGCCAAGGATCTCAGGGGATTTGATATTTGGGGAAATCAGGCCAATTTCTTCTTCATATGTCTAGATCTTTTGAATACATCATGCTAATATTATCCTACCTTGGACAGTTGTGAAAATAGTTCAATGGTGATTGATTTACATATTCCAAAAATGTTCCTATTCTAGAAATTAATTTAAAACATCACAGCTATAAGGAATAAGTATTTATGCTTCAAGTTTCCAGGCACATAGGTATTTACTGACTGAACAAATCAAGGAATGTTTGTTGTAGCCAGGACATTATGTGCCTGGTCAATCCTTTTCTATTTTGACATGGAATGAAATATTAAATTTATGATCAAAACATGTCTTTTTAATTATTTAACTAAAATTTAATTAAATAACTGTCAGTATCATTTGCATAATACTTTTTGGACTGCTCTGTACAATTTCTTTAAAGCCTCGACTAGCTTTTGTTCATAGTGTGAGAATGTAAGGGACGCCTTAAGGTTTACATGCATTTAACATCCTGTACAATTAAATTTCTGCTTTTCTATTCAGCCTACCTTGTTTACATGGGGATAAAACGGTCTTGTACAAACTTATTAGGAATATTGCAGAACCAATGAGGAAATGCCCAAGGCTCTTTGATAATCTTACTTGTGTATGCCTGGTAATTATATTAATTAAAATGTCTTTTGCCAGCAGCACAGAAGAGGATTTTTAGTCTTTGAAATAAGTTGATTTTCAACCTGGCGATATAATTAAATTTGGATTCATTCTGAAATAGAAGTAGTTTAGAGTAGGAAAAAATGGGTCATTTTCCTCTCTAAAGGAAATCATAACTCCTTAGAGAAATGGTTGATTCTGGGTCTGCAAAGGCATGCAGTGAGCTTGGGATGTCCTGTTGTGCTGAGAAGGAAGGAAGGAAGGAAGGACGGATGGACAGAAGGAAGGAAGGGAGGGAGATATCCAAGACTACTGAGCACATGTCAAGAAAATGCAGAAGCTGTGTTGAAGGACTCCCACTGCCAAAGGTGGGAGAATTTGAGCAGCCAAAAAAGAATAATGACTACTACTGGCTGAAATATATTGATTATATAAAATTCATAAGGTCATAAAAGTAATGGAAACAAGAAAGAAAAAAGTTCTCAAGATTTGTCTGTCCCCTTTGCAGGTGGCTGGTGCCTCAAATTAATGCTCTGAAAATTAGTGATTCAAGTAAAAAAAAATTAAGGATTTCTCTATCCTGTCTGTATAAATTGTATCTCTAATGCCCAAATTACCTTAGTGGTTAAAGAATGATTTTTTAAGCAAAAGATATTTAGTTATTACATGTGGAAGAAATGACCAAATTATAAAATCTCAGTTTTTCATCCCCCAAAGAAATAAATGATTCAGGCAATTGTTATCAAAATGGATGCAAAGGCTGGGCACGGTAGCTCATGTCTGTAATCTCAGCACTTTGGGAGGCTGAGATGGGCAGATCACTAAAGGTCAGGAGTTTGAGACCAGTGTGGCCAACAGGGTAAAATCCTGTCTCTATTAAAATACAAAAATTAGCCAGGCGTGGTGGCGGGAATCTGTAGTCCCAACTATTTAGGAGGCTGAGGCAGGAGAATTGCTTGAACCTGGGAGGTGGAGGTTGCAGTGAGATGAGA
Organism: Macaca nemestrina; assembly: GCF_043159975.1. NCBI lineage: Eukaryota > Metazoa > Chordata > Mammalia > Primates > Cercopithecidae > Macaca > Macaca nemestrina. The sequence goes on along the minus strand of NC_092127.1, from coordinate 79,083,795 downwards.
TTGCACCACTACACTCCAGGCTGGACAACAGAGCAAGACTGTCTCAAACAAACAAACAAACAAGCAAACAAAGGATGCCGAAAGGATTAAGTGAAAGATTTATAGGAAACTGGATATTTGAAAGGTGTCAGGGTACTTATCCACAGTAGAAGGGAGGAAAGTCAGCATTATAATTATGAGATTGCTGTCTGCACCACCTGATCAATCCTAGTCTCTCTAAAAGTAGGACACCCAGACATCACATGCCTCCTGGGAGAAGCAATATGAAGTTGACAGCATCACCTAAAATATTCTTGCAAAAATCTTAAGGCTGAGTCTCATTAAGTTTTGTAGGCAATACTAGGGACAGAGGAATTAACTAAATGATGCCACAAGCTAACAATTAGAAAAGTCCAGAATGTGGGACGTTTCATAGGACCATTGACTCTGTTTCCTTAATAAATCTCTTGGCTTAGACGAAAAAGCAGGGAGGACCTCTCTGTAAAAAGACATTTTGAAGATAATCAGGAAAATTAAAAACAAAAACAAAAACAAAAACAGGGTATTAGATGATAGCAGGAAATTATTGTAAATTTTGCTAGGAGTCATCAATATTGTGGTTATGGAGAAAATGTCTTATTTTTTAGCAATGCTTATTGAAGTATTTAAGAGTAAAATGTCATAATTCCTGGGCTTTGCTTTAAAACAAACATGATAAATATGGCAAAATATTAAAATATTAATAAATGTTAATCTAAGTGCTGGAAATATGGGGGCTCATTATTCTCTCTTCTTTTTTTTTTTTTTAATTTTTCTGAGACAGGGTCTCATCTGTCACCCAGACTGGAGTGTAGTGGCACAAACACCACTCACCACAGCCTCAACCTCCTGGGCTCAAGAGATCCTCCCACTTCAGCCTCCTGAGTAGCTGGGACTGCAGGCATGCACCACCATGCCTCGCTAATTTTTTTTGTTTTTGTTTTAGTTTTATAGAAGTGAGGGGTTTGCCATGTTGCCCAGGCTGGTCTCAAACTCCTGAATTCAAGCAATCCTCCCATGGTGGCCTCCCAAAGTCCTGGGATTACAGGTGTGAGCCACCACACCTGGTCTCTTTAGTTTTATATATGTTTAAAAGTTTTCATAATAAGAAGTTTAGCCAGCAGTTAGGCACAATAAAATTACTTACAAATTAAGTTCTCAAGAGTAGTTCAAAATATAAAGAAACCTTCACACTGCTTTTAAAAATATGCATATATGTAAATATGAGACATTTTCATAAGGACTAAAATCATTTTTTGCATGTATTAAAGGCTTTTCTTGATAAACAATGTCTATGTAATAAAAAGAAGAAAGGAGAGGTAAACAGGCTATACTATTTCATTTGTTAGGGATACTTGGCTTTATTCTAGTTTCAGAGCTGGGACCTGGAAGAAGGCTGAAATCCATCAACTAGAACTACAAGTTTGAGATAAATATGCTGTTATAATTAAAACGTAGTCACTGTAATATAATTGCAAAGTAATACAGAAGTATACAGTGTGCCGAAATCCTAGACAAGGAGAGTGCTTTTTAGTGGCATTATGCTGAAATCAAATGAGGCTTATACAGTTCCCATTGTTAAAGCAAAATGCATAACCTAAAACCCCAAAATGCAGTTAATCTAATTTGAAAGAACAAACAGCAGTTGTGCTTCCTCAGTTCAGGTGCAGCTTCTGACAATTTATACAGTTTTCTTCCCATGATCTCCTTACAGACATTTTTAAAGGCTTTTTTTGTTTTGTTTTGTTTTGAGACAGTCTCACTCTGTCACCCAGGCTGGAGTACAGTGGCAAGATCTTGGCTCACTGAAACCTCCACCTCCCGAGTTCAAGCGATTCTCCTACTTTGGCCTCCCAAGTAGCTGGGATTACAGGAGTGTTTCACCATGTGTGGCTAATTTTCATATATTTTATAAAGATGGGGTTTCGCCATGTTAGCCAGGCTGGTCTCGAACTCCTGACCTCAAGTGATTTGCCTGCCTCGGCCTCCCAAAGTGCTGGGGTTACAGGTGTGAGCCACCATGCCCGGCCCATTTTTAAAGGTTTTTTTGTGAGTTTATTGCTGTATTAGTCGTTTCTGCACTGCTGCAAAGAACTGCTCAAGACTGGGTAATATATAAAGAAAAGAGGTTTAATTGACTCGCAGTTCCACATGGCTGGGGAGGTCTCAGGAAACTTACAATCATGGTGGAAGATGAAAGGGAAGCAAAGACCTTCTCCACAGGGCAGCAGGAAAGAGAGAGCTGGTGAAGGAGGAACTTGCCAAACACTTACAAAGCCATCAGATCTCGTGAGAACTCCCTCACTATCACAAGAACAGCGTGGGGAAAACTGTTCCCATGATCCAATCACCATCCACCTGATTCGTCCCTCAACACCTGGGGATTACAATTCAAGATGAGATTTGGGTGCAGTACAAAGCCTAAACATAATCAAACAGCAAGTGAATAGGTAGGTGTACATTTGATGATGCTTCTAGTGACTAATATTTCACTCACTACTTTTGAGTGACAAGTGCCTATTTAATTAGCTTAGAATTTTATATGTAAACTCCACAGATTTAGGGTTTGAATATACTAATCATTTGGGAATTGTCTGTTTTGAGAGTCAAGTTTATTTTACTGAAAAACCTCATAGAAAGACACACATGTTCTTGACAGACTTGCCCATCAGGACCATGATAAAGGCCATTCTATTTTAAACTCAGATGTTTGTGTTTGTAGTAATACCCTTCGCAATTCCAAATTGCTTTATGCAGAAACTGATATTTAAGCTCTACAATATAGAAATTCACCTCTGTCTCCCAAGGAAATTTTTTTATTACATCATTAGTACTAGAAGTGGTATTATCATGAAAAATGATCTTTAGGACAGATTAAAAATATATTACTCAAATAGCAGACACTCGGATGAAACTTTTTTCTTTCTTTCAAAAGCCTTGGCTAATAAATCATTAATGAGTATTAGAAACAGCAAACAAAAAACAAACTACAATGAATATGTCAAAATATATTTTACATTTTCCCTAATAGAGTTATAGTTTTCTACCTAGCACCTCATTCTCTGTTAGTCTGGGAAAGATGTTTGTTTATAGTTTCATTTGTAGTTTGTGTTATAATAATAAGACAGAGAAGCTCCATAGGTAAATTTCTGTAGTATCAAAGTGAAGAATAAATAGAGGCTTATGAGTAGACCAATCAGAAAAAAGAAATTAAGAAGTAACACAATAGTAGTAGTAGTAATACTACATTAAGCAATTACTATGCTTAATGTAGCTAACATTAAGCATACTAATTAATTGCATTAATTGCTTAGCTAACATTAAGCAATTACTATGTACCAAGTAACTATGCTGCTATGGTTTGAATGTGTCCCATAAAGTTCATGTGCTGGAAATTTAACTAACCTAATGCAACAGTATTGGAAGATGGAAACTTGAATAGGTGATTAGGCCATGAGGGTTTTGCCCTTATGAATGGATTAGTGTTATTATTGTGGGAGTGGGTTAGTTATCCAGTGAGTGGGTTTCTGATAGAAGGATGAGTTCTGCCCACCTCTCTCTCTCCTCCGTAACCCCCACCTCTCTCTCTCTCTCTTACCTTTCCACCTTCTACCATGGGATAATGCAGCAAGAAGCCCTTGCCAGATGCAGGTCCCTTGACCTTGGACTTCCCAGCCTCCAGAACTATAGGAAGTAAATCTCCATTTTTTATAAATGATCCAGTATTAGATGTTCTATTATAACAGCACAAAATGTATTAAGAGATATGCTAAGGGCTTTACAAGTATTATCTAATTTAATCATCATAGTAACTCTATACAGTAGGTACTATTTATTATTTATTTATTTATTCAAGACGGAGTCTTGTTCTTCTCGCCCAGTCTGGAGTGCAATGGCGTGATCTTGGCTCACTGTAGCCTCCGCTTCCTGGGTTCAAGAGATTCTCCTGCCTCAGCCTCCCGAATAGCTGGGATTACAGGTCCCCGCCACCACAGCCAGATACTTTTTGTACTTTTACTAGAGATGGGGTTTCACCATATTGGCCAGGCTGGTCTCAAACTCCTGACTTCAGGTGATCCACATGCCTTGGCCTCCCAAAGTGCTGGGATTACAGGCGTGAGCCACCACGCCTGGCCTGCAGTAGGTATCATTATTATTGCATACATGAGGAAATTGAGACACAGAAGGGGCAAATAACCATCCCCAAGCAGATGGCAGTTAAACTCCAGAGCGTATGTTATGAAGTCTTAGACAAGAACTTTTGCTAATCACAGTCACAATATTACAGAAGATTGTAAAATTTCCAGTGGAATAAGCAAACAGTCATAATCCAATGGGTCAAAACACACTTCTGCCTGTTTAAAAGTAGAAAATGGAAAATCACAAGGAATTTCTCAACACACACACAGACACTCATGCAGACATACACACTAAACACACAGACATATGGAGAAGATAGAGATCTATTATGGTACCTACAACCATATGCTAAAATATATTTATCCTTTCGACAAATATTTAGCCTTCTACAGGGGCCTGGAATTTCTGGAAAGAACAGACAAACTTGATTCCAATCCTACAGAGCTTGTAATCTGTAGAACACGACAGATGTTGAATAGACAGTACACAAATAACTAGGTATATATTTACTGGGGTCAAAGTCTCATGAAGTAGAAAAGCACAGTGCTCTGACAACATACCAGGGAGCTCCAGCCTGTACTTCCCAGGAAGAGGAAGTGGGCACGTGTATAGCCATGAATCAGAAATGGAGAAAATCCACGTAATTATTGTGATTTTCTGCAGTTTGATCTTTCGATTCAAAAAACTGATTTTCACAGGAAAGGCAAGGACTTGTGTTGTTTTAAGTATTTTTGTACTTTGTTATTTCTTTACATATGTAGCATGGTGGCTGGGTTGAATTTAAGTGGCTCTCAAGGACGTCCGCACCTGTGGTGGGGCAGGTAACAGGGAACCCTAAGGAGATCTAGGGCTTCTAGAAAAGGAACTCACTTCTGCTGGGCCCAGATATGTCTGAGCAGGTCCAGGAAGCTGGCGTGGTGGCCACAGGTCTATTTGCAGTGGGGCTGAGGAAGTTCCAGAAAGGGCATTCCTCTATGGGGAAGAAGGTAATAGGTCTGATGAGTTCAAAACCTGAGGGAAGCTTTGACCCATGCGGGGGAGGAAGTCGAGATTCTACCTCAGCACAGTGGCCATTCCGCGAATCTCTCCCCCGGCCCCCTGGATGCATGTCTGGCTCTTGAGTCGAGGGGGGCCAGCTTTCTCCCACAGAATGTATAATTAAGAGAAAAGGGACATCTTGCCCCACTGCAGAGCAGAGGAACCGTTGCCTTTCTGGGAGAAGGGGGATGCCTGCTGAGACTTGCTGAACCTGGCTGTGCACAGCGATTTCAGGGCCCATTGGAGAGATGCAACAGCAGCTGCGCCTGGCACGGGTGGGAGGCTGGGAGGTGGGGTGTGGGTGACCACGTAAAAGAAACGCCGGGTAGAGGCTGTGAGACTTAATCTGGCAATTTCCAGAATTAGATGCAAGGGACTTGGCAGGAAGTCAGAGGTCCTACATCAGTGGGAGCTACAAACCAGCACAAAAAAAGAAAGAAAGAGAAAGAAAAGAAAGAAAGAAAGAAAGAAAGAAAGAAAGAAAGAAAGAAAGAAAGAAAGAAAGAAAGAAAGAAAGAAAGAAAGAAAGAAAGAAAGAAAGAAAGAAAGAAAGAAAGAAAGAAAGAAAGAAAGAAAGAAAGAGAAAGAAGGAAAGAAAGAAAAAGAAAGAAAGAAAGAAAGAGAAAGAAAGAAAGAAAGAAAGAAAGGAAGAATTAAATTGTCTCTGTAAACTGAGGGGTCCTAGGGAAACTTAGGTTAGATGTAAATGAACAAATGAGTTGGTATGGCGGCCTAAGTCTACTGGAAAGCTCAGTAGGTTTATTTATGTTTTATCGATTTAATTATTCTAAAACTAAGTTGAAATTAGAACTGCTTCTAATTCAGAAAAAGTGCTTGTTTTGCAAAAAAGCTCTGGTGTTTTATAGTAACTCATATATAACTGTGAGCAGTAGAGGATGCAGGAATAGTGAACCCTGTTTTTCTTTTCTTCGTAGAGAGATATTAACAGCCTTAGCAAATACTCACTGGAGTTTTCACAAATAAAACATAGCAGAGAAATACCCAGGGGGATAGGTTTTCCCTCTAGTATGAAAGGAATTAGTGTAGTCAATAGAAAAGGAAGCTGTGTGTGAAACCCCAGAGTGTAGCACAGGGTTTTCACCCAGGGAAGGGGGGCTGAAAATACCAAAGATGACAGAATCCAGTGGTGAGACGGTGGCGTGTCAGGAGGGGGCTGTGGTATGTGTTTAACCCTTAGGCTGCCATGGTGCTTTCATAGTGTGTGTGTATGATTTTCCCCAAATAAATACATACTCTGTGATGCATAATAAGGCAAAATCCCAAAGGTTCCTTCCTTCAACTATTATATAGATGAAAACAATGAAAAGCAGTTAAACATAAAATGGATATAGGTTAGGCGTGGTGGCTGATGCCTGTAATCCCAACACTTTGGGAGGCCAAGGTGGGAGGATAGCTTGAGCCTAGGAGTTTGAGACCAGCCTAGGCAATATAAGGAGACCAGTCTCTACAGAGTGGCGTGCCTGTGGTCCCAGCTACTTGAGAGGCTGAGGTTGCAGGGAAACGTGATCGCACCACTGCAATACAGCCTAGGCGACAGAGCGAGACCTGGTCTCAAAAAAGAAATAATAAACAAACAAAATGGATATAAAAAATATAAAAGGGATAAAATGGGATAATTAGGTAACAGTCTCTTTTAGTTCAGTAGCATCCAATCTTTCCTGACCTAGAGCTTCTTGTCTTGCCTGGAGTCCTTTGCTTAGTGAGATGGTGCTACAGTCAGAGGGCACATGTGTAATTCTGGATGTGTGTGTATCTAGTTTTGTGAGGCTGGGGGGACACAATATAGCCCCTCCTCCACACACACACTGTGGAAGTCCCTGCACTCAGCTGGGTCTCCCAATTTGGTCTCAGGAAGCAGTGTGTGGTACTAACCGAGACCCTGTCCCAGACCTACCAAGGCTGGAGATTAATCAGCTACAGACCAACCAGTGGGGAGCTGTTTCAGTTATTTTAACTGTATTTGTCTTGCCTATTGATTTAGAACACCCACCTACATTCATTTATTCTAAAAAAAAAATTTAAAAAAAACGAGCCAGAAGTGGTTACATTTCCAAAATACTAGTATTGTGAGCCCATTTTTGTTCTTTTGTAGGAACATGCTCTATTATATCTTGGTCTTGGAGTTCCGTAAGTACAGCATTTTTGTTGGCTAGACAGTGATCTGCTTGTATGTTTTAATGTATGCTTTATTAATTTCTGAACTAAAGAAAAATTGTGAGACATGTAACAGAAGCTACATGATGGCACGGTCATCTGTGTTAGGTTTCTGGGACTTTGGTAACAAAACAGGAACGCTCCCTGAAGTCTGCTTTTCCTCCCCCTCCCCATCCCTTTTTGAAGTTAATAAAAACACTTTGTGTGCAGGATGGGATTTTTCCCCATTTGACCCTAAGTTAAGAAAATACATTAAATAGATGGCAAAGTTCCATTTTAACAACTCTGAGATGTGAAAAGAGGCAATAATTTGGCCGTGAGAAACCTGCACAAATAACGGTTTCTTGGGTTTTAAATATAAATGCCATAGGGACATTGCTTTTGTACACATTGTAACGATGCGCCAAAAAGTCATGAAGAATGACAAACTATTTCACCTATAAAATATGCAATAGAACTTTCCAGAACACTAGAATTTGAAGGCTAGATTATTTAGGGATCGGGGAGTGGATGAATTGGATTACTCCTGCTAGTAGCTGGCAGGCGTGTGAGTAACTCACTGTGTCATTAACTAAGAAGGAGCTGCTGTACCCATTATTTTCCCTAGCATATATTTCACCCTGAGACGCTCTGTCCAATGACATGGCAAAGGTCAGTACCAAGTATTAGCATTTTATTCATTTATACTCTCATTCTTTTCAAAAGATTGAATGGCTGCAGCAAAATCCAGCTAAGATGATGTCCAAATCTCATTCCTTCCACTTCTGTAACACTGGATCTAACAAGCACATTTTCCTCATCTATAAAAATGGAGATTCAATTTAGACTGTCTGCCCCATTACAGCTGCTCTGGTGGCCGGGCACAGTGGCTCACGCCTGTAATCCAGCACTTTGGGAGGCCGAGGCAGGCAGATCACAAAGGTCAGGAGTTCGAGACCAGCCTGACCAACATGGTGAAACTCTGTCTCTACTAAAAATACAAAAATTAGCCAGGCATGGTTGTGTGTCCCTGTAATCCCAGCTACTCAGGAGGCTGAGGCAGAAGAATCGCTTGAACCCGAGAGGCAGAGGTTACAGTGAGCTGAGATCTTGCCACTGCACTCCAGCCTGGGGGACAGAGCCCGACTCCATCTCAAAAAAAAAACCAAAATAACAACAACAAAACAAACAAAAAAACACTGCTCTGGTGAACCAACAGAGGTAGAAAGCATGTGAATTGTAAAATGCTCTATCAATGAATGAAAGGCATTACTGAAGGGCTGGACATCTTATGGACATTTAGTCAGTAGTAGTTGAGGGCTACAGCATCTTTGGGCTCTACTAGAAAGTGAGGAGTTTTAGTGACTCATCTCTGTGCCCCACGCCTATGGGTGTAAAGGGTGGAAATGGCATTTCTGAATATTTGAGGAACCCTTAGTGTCCTAGATGTCCCATTTAAATTGCCCAGAGTAAGAGAGAAAACAGAAACACAGTTTGATTTTAAATCAAAAGTTATGATTTTATTTTTAATTTTAATACACCAGGAAAAAATATTTTTTTTTAATGTGAAATAAGCACTTGAAAATAACAACTTCAACATTGCTGTGATTTGCTCTGTGAGGCTTATATGGGTGGGCTTCCATATGAACATAGGCTCTGAGGTCCCCAAGAAGCTGAATCTTCCAGTGGTTTTCAAGATAGCAGCAAGCAACCTCCTGCCTCAATATGCCCAGACAGGCAGACCTGTTTGAAACGAATATGACCAGGGAGGACTATTAGGCTACTTCTGTGACCTTCTTGGTTTTTGTTGATTGAAATAAAGTCTCAAGTGCTACTAAGCATTGGGAAAGTAACAGCATTTAAATACCAACGTGAGTCAGAACCCTTCACATCCGGCCCGAATGGGTTATAAATGTGGCTTGACCCTGACTTATGGGACCAGTTCTTAATTTAACCAGTTACTTCAGAAGAGGTTAATACAATGCAGTTGTGGGTTTGGACGTCCAGTGAAATATATCTTACCGTGAGACTTTTGCCTGCCCAGCCTAAAATCAAAGTGCCATTTTTGAGACCTCCCAAGCCCCACTCACGAATGTGCTCCCACTGTCCATCTAACTTCTAGAACAACTTCCACATCACTTCCTTTAAAAAGTGTCATTCAGGAGGAAGGGAAGCCTGAGAATTCTCCCCTGCCGTCTGTGAGCCCTGAATTGTCAAAGTCTCTGAGGATGAGGAAAATAACTTGATGATTCAACAGGTTTGCGTATGTTCTTCAATGCTCTGTGCAGGTGCACTCTACTGGCCTCTTCAGCCATGAGTTGTGCCATATGGCTCACAGATGTTTATAACTGGTCTACCACAACAGCATTCAAGAAAATGCCGTGACTGCACTGACACTTGTTTTGTGTAAGTCTTGGATACCAGCATACAGAGGTGTTGGCTCATTGGCACACTGGGACCTACCCCTTCATACTGATTGTCAGAACAAAATAGGGCATTGTGATTTCATCAGCGCTCACTTTAATGTGTATACACCACTGGCCAAATGTGGTGGTGGATCTTGGCAGAGTCTCTTCCTGATGGCAATGAGTCTGAGGCACAAAGAATCAGGTGTTGTATAGAAAAGACACAGAAAGACGTTTTAAAAGCTGTGGGAGACAATGACTCACAGCACGAACATAGGCCTTACGATCATCCTAAATTGAGAGCAAGGTATTTAATACCGAAAACAGAGACTAGAGAAAGACACTACATTTGACTACAGGGACGTTCTGGGCGCTCATAAAACTTTGACATGATAATATTTTTCACGATGGAAACTTTTAAGGAAATAAGTGTTTACAAGAGGTGGACATGGACTATGCTTATACAACTTAAAGCTCTGAACTCTTGAGAGGCAGAGTTCTCCACTCTCCTCATAGCCTCTTGAATCAGACCTTGGCCAATCCAGTTACTCTGTTAAAGAATCATTAAGCAACCCCCCACCCCCAGCAAAAAAAAAAAAAGCCCTCAGAATATGCCCTAGCTGCCTCGGTTGTGTGACACACACATGGTCTCTCAGTAGAGGCTGTACTATCAGAATAAAGAAAAAATAGTAACCTGAGCACCTTGTCTCTCCCAGGTAATTCAGAATCTGGGACTATGGCCAGACTTCCGAAACATTCTATTCTAGCATCACTCTACTCCAGGAGCTTTGTTACTCTGATGTGACAGGCTTTACCTTATGAAGATGCTACATCTGATTAAAAAAGACATTCTGGGCCAGGCACGGTGGCTCACGCCTATAATCACAGCACTTTGGGAGACCAAGGCGGGTGGATCACTTGAGGTCAGGAGTTTGAGACCAGCCTGGCCAACATGGTGAAACACTGTCTCTACTAAAAATACAAAAATTAGCTGGGTGTGGTGGTGGGCACCTGTAACCTCAGCTACTTGGGAGGCTGAGGCAGGAGAATTGCTGGAACCTGGGAGGCGGAGGTTGCAGTGAGTCAAGATTGCGCCACTGCACTCCAGCCTGGGCAACAAGAGCAAAACTCTGTCTCAAAAAAAAAAAAAAAAAAAAAAAAAAAGAAAGAAAGAAAAGAAAAAAAGACATTCCGTGGGTCTCTCTGTTCTCCTAGGTTCCCACTGTCTTTCCCATCAATTCTATAAAGCCCACTCATACGAAGTTTCTAACTCAGTCCAGATACATTAGTCTCTTTTCTAATCAGTTTCTTTATGTAAGCAGAGAGATGGAGAAGCGAGGGGATATAATCAAGCCTTTCTTTTCCCTCTAGCAATGTACATGTACAGCATTACCTCTTCTCCCCTTACTTTTGTAGTGGAGCATAATTAGAAGGATGGGAGTAAGTGACTTTGAAGAACAACTTCAATCTGTGGTTTTAATTTGGTACTTTGGCCTTCCGTTAGATGTAATATGGTAGTTACTCTTTTCCCATAAGCAACACTAGAAGGTCACATAAACCCCCTGCTTTATGAATAGAGCACTTCTCACTAGAACTTCATTGCAAACTCATGGGCTTGGGTTGATGCTCAGACCTAGTGTATGAAATTGTGTGTGTGTGAAATAAAGGATTTTTTTAGTCCAAGAACAATGTTTTCACCATAGTAGGATTGGGATGCAGTGGAAAATCTTCAATAGAAAGATAATCTATTGCAGCATAGTGGGGCAGTTATAAAAACCTGCCTGCCCAAGTTTTTCTGGAATGTTAACTGACAGCAGGATTATCTATGTGGCAGTCAATTCTCTGGTAGGTTTCAGATTTGTCATGGGCCAGTGATCCAGCCTCATATCTTGATATGATTAAAGCAGCTAAGCTGAGATGTTAAAAACAGTGCATTGAACCTATACTACCAAAATTTCGTTTTGTTTTGTTTTTTAAAAAAATGTGGCTTTTTTCCTCCCATGATAAACATTGGAAATGCCTTTAGATATATTTAGCTAATTTTAAAACTATTAAGACATTCACCCTGTAAACAAAAATTCCAAATTATTTTACAAGTAAAGACAAACATGAACCTAATACCAAGATGAAAGTGCTTTGGAAGCATCATTCAGAGTCTTTTTAAGGTTTATGCTCACTTCCGTATTCTAACCTGCATTAAGAGATCTGTAATAAATCACTGAATTAAATAATTAAATCAACCAGATGAGCCTCCAATGGGTCTTTCAATTAAACTCAAGTCAATTGTTATGTGGCCTTCTCCTCATTTTAATTATTCTCATTTTCTGTTATAAGGAAAAAAGGCTTATTGCACGGTATCATGTATTTGCAAAGCTCAAAATAACATTTGCATCCTAAGCATCTATTAGTTCTTGTAACAGGACCTGTCTTTTCAGCTCATGTCAGATTTTGCATAATTTATAATACATTCCTCCATCAATTGTGTCTCATCTATGAACCAACTTCAAGACATTATAGACCACTCACAATCATTTAACACAGATGTAACAACTTTCCTCCCCTGCGCTGCCCCCCGCTCCCCATTTCTTCCAGTCATGACTTGGTTTGCATGGATTCTTTGTTCACTGCTCAAACCATTCACACAGAATGGAATAAAACTTTATTCTTTTTAAATTCCACACATAAATGAGATGCTGAAAAAGCCCTTGCCATCTCTGACAGAAAAGCAGAGCAGCTCTGTTTCATGAACGACAGCACAATTAAAGCTAAAATAATATAAAAATAATTTGAAAAAATCCCTTTTACTGTACACTCTCAAAGCAAGAAAGAGAAACAACAGTTTTTTTTTTGTTTTTTTTTTTCTGCTAGCCAGAAAATGTGTTTCTATTCATTTGGGCTTTGAAGTTCAGTGTACCCCACATGTGTGTGTGTATGCGTGGCTATGTGCATGGAATCTATGCAGTGTAGAAGCCCCTAATCTTTTCATCTAGTTTGCCTAATCATTAAGCTACTTAACCAATTATAACACTATTATGTCACATTGAACCACTTTACATAATTGCTTCCTTGAAATACTAGGAACATTGACACATGTATTTGGCTTGTAAAGGACTGAAGTATTACAGATAATATTATCCAGTTTTTTTTTTTTTTTTTAAAGAATATGGCTCTTAATAAATTGATTTTGAGTTCCAGAGCGAAAGTCCCTTCTAAAACATTTCTGAAGCTGACTTGAAGCAGGGTGAGTATCTTCTGATTTGGCCAAAGATATGACAAGTGTTTCATATCACTTAAAATTTGAGGGATAAGTGTATAGGGGGCCCTTTGTTGTCAACTGTTTTCAGCCAAACTTGCCTTGAAGTTTGTTGTAGTATTGCCATTCAGCCAGCAGAGGGCACTTTACACACCTCTACATTGCTTGGGGAGCAAATGCTGATGATGCAGAAACACAGTGTTCCCCCAGTATCAGGAACAGCCCTGTGATTTCCTTTTGGAATTCACAAAAATATTGAAAATATACGCGGTACAATGTTTCATTTGGAAAGTTATGAGTGTGTGCGAAGTCAAACAGGGAGGGGCATACACACCGTCTGTCTCTCGAATTGATCTTCGGCTCACCTCTTTTCCCACTGCCTTTCTCCCTTTTCTAGCTCACTGTGGTCCTGGGCCGGGCCTTTTTACAAATACTACACAACCTGTTTCACATTGTTTGGTCAAGTGTTTATCTTTTCGATTCTGTATTTACTCTTCTGTTCAAAAGCCCGGGGCAACTGAACAAAAGGATAATGCTTCATATCTCATTTAAGAGTGAAAATTACAGTTCAACTATCAGAAATGCTCTGGGATGGAGCTGCCCCCATGGGACCTGGGCTGCACTGTTTCCATCCTCCCAGGAAGAACCTTGGGGAAGTATTTGCCCCCTTTGGTTTTGGCAAACTCACTAGCCTGAGGCTATGCAGTGAAGATGAAGTTAGTTGAAATATAGTTGTTTACATCTGTTTTCATAAGGATGATTAAGACATCTTTTCTCATGGGGGCTACAGCAGCTGACATTTCTTAAAAAGGCTTTAGTTTCTACAAAAGCATTATTGTTCTAGACATACACCCTGTGTCTCTTTCATTTTTATCTTTTCTATTGGCTCCAGTTTAGTGTCCATAAAGTTAGAAAGGATTGTGTGTGTGTGTGCCCACAGTTTCTAGAGTAAAAATCTTTCATCTTAGAGAAATGTGACACTTAGTAAATACATTTTTTTCCTATGTGTTAATAGCCTTTGTTTGCCTTTGATTAGTCTCCTCTGCCTCTGGCTTGCTTTTGTTCTCCCTTGTCCTAGAGTTGACAGATAAAGAGGGAATGGGGTCTTCCAGCAGCAGTGCTTGGAGATGGAGGTGCACTCAGTGAGTCCTCACCCTAAAAGGATCATAAACTTACTGGGTTAAATCAACCTAATTATCCCTAAGCTGCCTTGGGTTTTGTGTTTGCTCATGTTTTGTTTTGTTTTAGCTGCACCACGTGTGATTCCTTGTGCCATTTTCTTTTGTCTATTATTTTTCTTGATGACCCTGAGCTATGGCTTCCTCCTCAGTTCCAACACTATTCAGCTTTCGTTGTTTTCCTCATTTTGCCGATGTAGGCCTCAAAGAAGAAATGGCAGAAGAGCACAAGGTAGCTGAGGTACATGAGTGAGGACCAGAAGATGTTCTGAAAGTGAGAGTGACACTGGTCATGCTGCATCCAGTAGAAGACCAGGTAGTTAATCACACAGCCCATCAGCATCTGAGTGATCTGGGACAAGGTGATGAACATGGCAAACTTCCGGGAGACTCGGAAACCTGCCGCCCGCAAGGCATAGTAAGAGTACATCACGGCGTGCACGCTATAGTTCATAGTCATGAACCAACCTCCCCCGGCAACCATGTCTTTGTAGGAGTACCAAGAATACAGGAGCACAGTGATGTGGTGATACCAGTGCAGGAAGATCAGCTTCTGCTTCCTCAGAACAATGAATATTGTATCTCCTGAAAGACAAAGGGGAAGAAGGTACGTGAGATCCTTGACCACCAATAACGATGACTTACGGTTTTATAAGAGGGTAGACATCCTGAGCTAGGACTGGAGGGTTACATGGATGGGATTAGAACCCATGACTGGTACTTACTAGCTCTGTGACCCTGGACAAGTTACTTGTCCTCACTATTTCTAGTTTCCTCATCTATATAAATGGTGATAATTTAAAAGAGTAGCATGGAATTGCCTGAGGATTAAGTGGATAATCAGCATGGCCCTCTTCACACACAGTCTGCAAGCAGCAAATGTTTCTTTCAAGGTATTTCACACAAAATCTTATCCATCATTGATCTGGAAGGGACATTAACAACTATGTTGCCAACTCCCAACTCAACTATACATCTTAGGAAATATCACCTGGAGGGGACCGGTGACTTGTCTTAGATCCTTTATCAATCAAAAGAAACGCACTGGAACTCAAGTGCCCAGCAAAATGTTCTAAGGCCTCTCTAGAGTAGTAAAACCATACTTTTTCTTTGGTACATGACAAAAGGTGCCCCTCAAACACATGTCCTTGTGAGCTCCCTGTAAATTACGAAGCCTTGCCAAATGGCAGTGAGAAAAGTAAAATCTAAACAAAAGACAGACAGAAAAAGGGGGACAAAAGTCCTCTTCTATACACATTCGCTGACAAGGGTAATAGGAATATTTTATACCAGTGAATCAAGTGAGGAGAAATTGAAAATAACAGTTTTCATTTTATAGAATTAACTGAAAAGCTTTCCAGGATTTATCAAAATTTCGTCTAACAATATCCCTTTGAAGGAAAAGACCATAGCTTCTGAGGCAGGGAATTTATATTACGAAAGCTAGAATTATGCTGAGGTGGGTAGATGCTATGTATCTGCAATGCTTCACTGAAAAGTCTCAGGGCTCTGAAAATAGACTGTAGAACATTTATGTAAAATTGGATGAAGAGCAAGCCCAGTGAAAAATACACCCAATTACATTATCGAGTAAGAGAATAAGGGAAGATACACTAGGATGTGGGACAGAAACAGGCTAATGCAGGTGAATGCATCTTTCTCCTTCCTATCTCTGTGGTTATAACACATGGGAAAAATTGACATCCTTCATGACGTTTGGTGAACTCAAACCTGGCTTCTTTTTGTGTAAAAACAAGAGTTAGAAGGTTCTTTTAATTTTTTATTTTGTTTTTGAGATAGGGTCTCGCCCTGTCACCTACATGCCATCACAGCTCACTGAAGACTTGATCTCCTGGGCTCAAGTGATCCTCCCACTGCAGCCTCAGGAGTAGCTAGGACTGCAGGCACGTGCTACCAAGCCCAGCTGATTAAAAAAAACTTTTTTAGTAGAGATGAGGTCTTGAACTCCTGAGCTCAAGCTATCTGCTGGCCTCAGCCTCCTAAAGTGCTGGGACTATAGGCGTGAGCCACCGTGCCTGGCCCTGGATCTTCTTCTTCTGAAATTTAACTAAGCGCAAAAAAAGCTAGAACTTATTCCTGCCTTATCCCTCATGTACTTCACAGATGGCCTAAAACGCTTGCACCAGGCAAGGTCAAAGCATGCTGGGCTGTGGGGAAAGACTTCTAAGGTTCTAATGACAGTGGCTGGAAGGATACAGATGGTGCCCCATTCCATTCATTAGGAGAGCTATTAGTTTATTTTCCTACTAAACTGTTAAATAGTATTATTTCTTATTTGTTTACAATAGAAAAAGAAAGTTGGCTGGGTGCCGTGGCTCACGCCTGTCATCCCAGCACTTTGGGAGGCCGAAGCAGGGGGGGGATCACTTGAGGTCAGGAGTTCGAGACCAGCCTGGCCAACATGGTGAAACCCCATCTCTACTAAAAATACAAAAATTAGGTTGGCACGGTGGCTCACACCTGTAATACCAGCACTTTGGGAGCCCGAGGTGGGCGGATCACGACGTCAGGAGATTGAGACCGTCCTGGCTAACATGGTGAAACCTTGTCTCTACTGTAAAGCAAAAAAAAAAAAAAAAAAAAGCAAAAAAAAAAAAAAGTAGCCAGGGGTGGTGGCGGGCACCTGTTAGTCCCAGCTACTCTGGAGGCTGAGGCAGGAGAATGGCATGAACCCGGGCAGCGGAGCTTGCAGTGAGCCGAGATTGCGCCACTGCACTCCAGCCTGGGCGACAGAGTGAGACGTGAGACTCCATCTCAAATAAATAAATAAGTAATAAAATAAAAAATTAGCTGAGCATGGTGGCAGCCACCTGTAATCCCAGCTACTCAGGAGTCTGAGGCAGGAGAATCACTTGAACCCGGGAGGCAGAGGTTGCAGTGAGCCAAGATCACGCCATTGTACTCTAGCCCGGATGACAGGGCGAGACTCCATCTCAAAAAATAAATAAATAGGAAAGTTGTCAGTTGTCATATTTCTGAACTTACTATCAAATTTTTGTTGAAGTCATCTTCTCTCTTGCAAGATGCCTGATTTTTATGGTGTCTATAAATGTCAGGCAGGCTAACAATGATGGATGCTGATGGTAACACTCATACTTAAGGGACAAAACTGGTGTCAGGAGACCCCGGGTCTACTTCTCAGTGTTAAACTGTGCTATTTTTGTGTGCCTGTCAGAGAGCCACCGTTTCTGTATAACTACTACTCTGTGCCTCCAATCCCTCTGTTGACAATAACGTAGACACAATCAATTCCAGCTACCTTTGTTCATAGTGTAAAGAAGGTAGATGTCTAAGAAACTGTATGTTTAAAACAAATTGAGTCATTCATAATTGAATAGATGCTTTTATGAGTCTGTTAGCATTAACTAAAATATAAATCCCCATACAATTCCAAACACATTATAATAAATTTGTCATAAAGTGATATGCATTTCATCCTAATTCTTTAGTTTAACTCTATCATCACTTTTATATTAAAATCTTACTGTCTAAAGAATGATTAAGAAAAACCATATTAGAATGGGCCAGTGTGGGATGGAAAGTGGAAGGTACAATTCTGGAGTTAAGAACGGCTTTGTGTTTCTCCTGTCTGGAGGTGAGGGTGTATCTCAGGTTTATCTGAGACACACTGGGTATTTCTAGTTACTTTAGGGAGTGGAGTGGAGTGGAGGGGTAGGAGGGGAGAAAACATGTCCCAAAATTTCAATGACAAAATTAACTTAAATTTGCTTAGGAGTTTTTTCCAGAACACATATGCGGGATGGTGGGTGCAGGAATGAAACTGAGCGTCTCGCAGCAATGGCTCTGGAGCTGATCAGTAATACCATTCAATGCTCTATCAGGGTTACTATCCCCAAGACTGCTGACCCAAAAGAGTGGTAGTTTCCCTCAAGCAGGGGGAACTGGTGGGGCTCCAGAAGAGCTAACTGAGTCCTCGCACGGTTTTGGATATGGCAGCTGAGATGCATCAGTCATGTCGCTCTAGCAGGTACAAATTATTTTTCCTCTGGGGAAACCACATAATGTCACATTTAATTTGTCATGAGCCAGAGTCATGCCAAGTGAAGGTAATTTCAGGCTTTCCAGAAGCTATGGAGTGACCCAGAAATGTTAACTATCAGAGGAACTGTGCATTTGAGTTGGTCAATCTTTGTTGTTCAAATGTCCTGTTGGCATAACGGGAAGGATGCTGGCCAAGTACAAGCAATGGGACTTTAGACTCTTGGATGTTTCAGTCATGTCATTTTAGCTACCTCCTGGCTCATGTTCTTTTTATCATGATTTCTCTAACCTTTGATCCAATTATTATCATGGAAGAGTCAGCTTTCAGGCAGGGCATGGTGTTCCTTATACCCAAGTGTCCCTTCTTAACTACACCTTTGCAGCTGCAGGAAAAGCAACAAGCATTTGGAAATCCCCAGGGTGTTCTTGGCCACCAAGAGACACAGAGAGGCTACTCTGTGTGTGGTTTGTGACACACAGCTGAGTCCCTCTTCCCAGAGCTAGCTAGAGTGCTGCTGAGTCAGAGCTTCAAAAACAATGACATGCTCAACTGAGCAAAGACCTGGGCTCACAGCAGATGTTTCCAAGTTCTAACAAAACAAAATCTCAGCAGGTTTTAATATAATCCAAATAGTAGGTGCTCAAAGATTTGGCACACAAAGCAGGTTAGTGGCTCTCTTCCTCTCACTTGTTCTAGTGGCCTGCAACCCCATAATTCACTGAAATGAGCACACGGTTTTCTGCTGAAACAGAAAGCTCTTCTTGCTATTTATTAAGAGTTTAGTGAAGGGGGAGTTAGTGTGGAATGAGAAGCATTTCAGTTGGGGAAGATGCAAAAGTTCTGGAAGTTGATGGAGTGATGGTTGCTCAACAATCTGAACAGTGTGTATATTTTACTGCAATTTAAAACAAGAGTTTGAGTTTGTGGGAGCTGGGGGGATACAGTTTCAGTATTGTACATGGAAGAACTGTTTTTTTCCTCACAAGATCTTTTCCTTTTGATGCTCATAAGAGAGTCTAGAGTCTTAGAATATTGAAAGGTAAAACTTGGGACCTAAAAATAAGAAAAGTTCTAAATAATCGAAATGGGTAAATCTCTCTTAACTCAGTAGTGGAGACAAGATTTCCCAACTACACAAACTGGAAAGAAATTTAACGTCCAAAATGCATGGGAAAAAAAAGTCATCCAGGCAAACATGTTGACTACGTAAAGACCTAGGTCTGCTTGTCTTGGAGACACTTGCACTGATTTTGGACCTGTTTTGAGTCAGCAGTTAACCTCTGAATGGCCATTGTCAGAGGAGCTCCAGAGTATTTGAAGAATAATATCCCATATTTTAAAATGTAAAAAAAAAAAAAAAAAAAAAAAAAGTATTCAGGACATGAAAATTATCTCTATAAAGCGTTTGAAACTATATGAAGAATTTATGTTACTAATTAGCCTCATTAAAAACTACATCAAGATTAGAATATTATTTTTCCCAACACTTCAATCTCATATTTTAACTACAGAAGGATCAATTATTGGATAATCCACAAAGGACTACTACAAGTTTTTGTGATGAATGAGTCCTTTCCAGGGAAAGGGATTATCATGCCAGCGGCACACCACTCCTGTTGACTGCAAATAGGAGACTGGACTATGGCTCCTTTGGGGCTCAAGAGGGAAAACTCTGTTCAATTACAATGTCCGCCATGAGGCTGAGGGGAGTGGACATTTGGGCCTGGATTAAATTAAGACAGGTGATATTAAGATCATCAGCATCAACACAACCAAGATAGAAGATGAAAACATGAATACCTCTGGTTGCTACACTAATAGGTCTTCTCTAGGAATCCTAAAAGTCAGGAGGACAGAGAGCATAGGTCTGATTATGTCTTTAAAGGAAATTCATCACTATAGATAGCTTGAGGTGGCATTTCAATAAATTATTCCTCCAAAAGGTAGAAAGGACTATGTTTGTTCTCAAGCACCTCAAATACAGCTGCATATAACTCAGAACACAACACAGACAAGTATTCCTTGCAGGGAAAAGGCATTTCTAGAAGAAAACACTGAGGCTGCTTCTTTGCGATCTGAGGCTTAAAGGTCAGACATATCATACCATTTCTTATTAAAAAAAAAAAATCTGGGGGGGAGGTAGTAAAAGGTAGAAATTGTTGAAGTGTTCAGGGGTAGCATTCAGGGGAACTCACATGTTTCATGCATTTGCTACATTTCTGTAGCTGTAGTCAGGCCTTTGTCAAAAAAGATAGGGGATTTATAAGGTTATTAAATAGCATAAAAGTCAGAGGGATATATTTCTCAACTAAGATAATTCAAACTTTAATAATGTGTAAATTTATTTTAAAGAAAAAAAGCCGCAGCCGGGCACAGTAGCTCATGCCTGTAATCCCAGCACTTTAGAGGCCAAGGAGGGCTGATTACCTGAGGTCAGGAGTTCAAATCCAGACTGGCCAACATGGTGAAAACCCTGTCTCTACTAAAAATACAAAAATTAGCCAGGTGCTGTGGCGCACACCTGTAATCTCAGCTACTCGGGAGGCTGAGGCACGAGAATCGTTCGAACCCGGGACGCGAAGGTTGCAGTGAGCTGAGATAGCACCACTGCACTCCAGCCCAGGCAACACAGTGAGATTCTGTCTCAGTGGGGAGAAAAAAGAGTCACAAAACCCCAAGAGTAAAGAATACATGCTCACACTCTCAGATCAACCCCAGTTTGAGAACAAGTGCTCTGATTCAGAAACTCTATGAATCAAAGCAAATTAAAATATTCTCATATAATTTTAAAATTCCCCGAAATACCTCTTCAGATTTTTCAGGCATTGTCTGTAAATCCAGGGTGAAAACCACTTCTTTAGCCTATGACTTCATACCTAGTGGTACCAATACCTCCTGGGGTCTGGTTCATAAAATTTGTATCATAAAATTCCTTTTAGATAAAGTTGCCATTCTATTTCAGCCGGTGCTTAACATAAATGCATTGAATGAATGGCTAAATGAATCCACACTAATGCATTTTAGCCTGAGACCATTTTCATAGGCTGCGTGTGTATAGGCGTATGTGTGTCGGGGAGGGGTGCAGGCGTGCACATGCATGCGGTAGTTATCTAGTTATTTTGGACTATCTTTGTACCTCTGCCCCTCTTAGAAAAGGCTTTCAGGAAAAATTTTCTTCTGTTGTTCTTCCCTTGTTTTTGACCTGGGATGACAGTAGCTCAAACCAACTGTCATCTACTTGTAAACAGCAGGTTTCTGGCTTCCAGTGGAAGGCGGCTGGGTTGCTGGCCTGCACACATCAGACTCTTCCCATTCTATCTGAATAGACATGGGGCATGAACAAAGAGCACCTTACAGAGACTGCTCATAGCTTATATTGCAGGTGGTTTGTAAGGAAAGTATAACCTCGATCTCCCTCTTTAGGAGAAAGAGGTGAGGGGACAATACATATTAGGTTGGTGCAAAAGTAATTGCAGTTTTGCCATTGAAAACCATGGCAAAAATCGCAATTGATATCTTTTGAACTAAATATGTATAATTCTTAATTGCAGGTAAAAAAAACCCCAGAACCCCAGACGGTGACCAGGTTTGCCTTACCAGTTTGTACCTGTACAATCTGTACCAGTTTGCTAGTATTACTCATGGATGTACTCAGAGCTTATTGTCACCACTAGATCTCTTTCTGTGTAAATAAAGACATTTTCCTGGAAAACTGTGCCCACATCAGCTCCTTGACTTTACTATTTCTGCTAACCTGTGCCACACTTACATTCAAGACCATTAAAGAGTTGAGGGAAAAATTATAGAAATCTACAAATACAGCCTGTATTTTCTATTAATTTCTAGAAGGTAAATTACATTCGCCTTCCCTAAGGCCAGTCTTGATGATTAAAATCAAACACCACCAGAGACCAACCCTTAGCATTTGTTAATGAGAACATGAGGGTCCCCAAATGAAAAGCTTAATTCCTAATCTGAATCCTAACTCTACAGATGAAAGTACGCTCAGATACGGGACTTGGAAATAGCTGTGTTGTTCTTTTTTCCCCCATATTTTAATATTAGCTCAGCTCAGTGGGCCTTTTAAAGGTGGCTGTGTACATTTTATAAGTCCCTGGCAGTATATTTTTAGTAGAGCTAAAAAATCAGCATGTTCGGTATAAACTATCTGCTGTTAATATGCACAATGTAAAATTATTTAAAAGGAAAGAGGGAGTGAACAATAGAAAGTAGAAGTCAGTCAAGAACTCAAATTCATTCACTGTAACTTTCCTGAAACCAACAAAATAGGACCTTCAAATTGTTCCTTTGGTCACTAAATAAATATTGTGGATATGTTGCTACAAAGAGAGGGAGAGGAAATGGAAGAAGATACTCACCTAGTTCGGGTGCTTTGCTTAGCACAAATGCATAAGCCCAGAATTTGCTGACAGGTCCATTGTAAAAACCCTGGTCACAAACTGACTGCTTCAGGCCTTTGGTCATCAAAATGTACACCATATAAGCACCAGTTCGAAGAGCACCGAATATACTTCATGATGAAAAGAGAAAAGAAACAGCATTTAGGAAAATAGTTTCACTTCTCACATTAACCATATTTAGAAGACTGGTTTGCCACTGGCAGAAAATAGGCATAAGAATCATAATATTTGTATTTCCTTGAAAGCATCTTAAAATGAGCGAATACAATGACTCCAGCACTTTATTCTGAAACCATACATGATACCACTTTCTCTTCATCAATGTTCCAAAAAGAGGTCATGAGAAAGGGTAATAGATTCAGGGCAGGATCTCATGAAGAACACTGGTGACCTTTGAGTTTCAGCTTGGAAACTATTCCTCGGAGAGCAGATGGGTGTGGCTGCAAACTCTTCGAATTACCTCACTTTTGCCCTATGCCCAGTTATTCTCCAAGTTCCACTGGCTCTATTTCCTGAAAACCTGTTTCTCTTTAAGCAAACTTTTCCTCTACCTCTGGACTTGCCTTACCAGCCCAGGCTTTTCGGACTCTCCTTGGATTTCTCCAGCAGTCTCCAAATTGCTTTCTACTCTCTGATCCATCTTTCTCAGAGATGTCAGAATGAGACTCCTTCAAAGCTTAGCTCTGTCACCTCCTCCAGGAAGCCCATTCAGGCAGAGACAAGTGCTCACCCCTGAGCTCCCTAGCACCATGTGCTAATGCCGCCCCAACACTGCTCTTCAATGCTCTGTGATGTGTTTACCTCCACATAGGCACAGGTGCTCAATACAGATTGTCGAAAAAGTGAAGAAAAAATAAATTTTTTAAATCAAGGAACTGGTAAGGAAACAGGAAGTTCTGGAACACATTAGGCTCAAGAAACACAACCTGCTGTGGGAAAGTACTTGGCAATGGGAACAAGCAGCTGCTGTTACGAAGTGAACCCTGTAAGTGTACATCCCAAAGTGTGTGAACCACGCCCGGGCTGAAAGGAGAGCTGGATGACTGTGTGGGGAAGACGGACCTGCTTAGCCTTTTCTGTCCCAAAGGGCAGCATCTTACTCTAGAAGTCAGTCGAGAGATCAATGAATGAATGAACAACTGTTGAATTGGGAAATGGAGACTTATTTTCTCCTCAGAGGCACTGTTTTTTATTTAAAGTATCTTATTTAGAGTTGCTCTAGAATAAATCATTCCACTAGGCTAACCTGTCCAGAAAGCATGCATCTGCCAACTAGAACTAAAGGTCAACTTTGTACAGAATCAAAATAATGAAGTTTAATTCCTGGCAATTGCCTATTAAGTTGGGTCTTTGTAAGTAGCTTCTCTAAAGGTGTGAAGACTCCATCAAACGGTGTTACTCTTTCCAGTGTATGAAATGGTCCTGCAGAGGATTACTGTCATTTTACAGATACAGATCTTGTTCAATCCTTTAGTGGTTTTTCTCTGCACTTAGAATAAAAACCTCAACTCCTTTATCAGAACCGACAAGGCCTCTCTGCACTGCCTCTCTCTCCCCATTCTCCACTCTCACCTCCTGCCATTCTCTTCTTGCTTGCTATGAGCCAATCACTCCAGCACTTTCAGGCACTTTCAGTTTTCTGCCTCAGCACCTTTGCATTTCTCCCCTCTTCATAACAAAACTGGCTTCGTTTTGCTTTCTTATCTCAAGGAAATATCTCCTCCCAGTGGAATGACCTCAGTCTTTATAGTCCATTATCTGTCCTAATTTGGGGATGAAGGGTTGATTTCATTAGTAGCATCAAGTAATGGATATTTTTCTGCCTTATCTGAATTTTTTTTGTGTGTACTCTCTTTCCCTCACCAGATGATGGCTACTTTTTTTTTTTGACAGAATCTTGCTCTGTTGCCCAGGCTGGAAGGCAGTGGCATGATCTCGGCTCACTGCAACCTCCGCTTCCCGGGTTCAAGTGACTCTCCTGCCTCAGCCTTCCAAGTAGCTGGGACTACAGGTGTGCACCACCATGCCCAGCTAATTTTTTGTGTTTTTAGTAGAGATGGGATTTCACTATGTTGGCCAGGCTGGTCTCAAACTCCTAACCTCGTGATCCACCCACCTCAGCCTCCCATAGTGCTGGGATATAGCCCAAAACCCTTCCTGTTACTCTACTTGCTGTTAGACTATGTGATGCACACATGATCAGAGTAGATCCAAAGAATGTATCTTTTAAATAGTTACTATCCTTTCATCCTTTTGGGACTCAAAAAATCATTGTAATTTATTCTCCATTTCTAAGGTATTCACACAAGTTCATTTATTCTTTCAATGGTCAAATATTTATTGGCATGATTTTAGATGATGGAGTGAAAAAAAATCATGAAGCTAACTCTGGCTAGTGGGTGGAAGACTTCAGAGGAAGTGGTATTTGAATTAAGGGCAAATCAGAATTCACAAGTTTGAGGGCTAGGGTATGGGGAGGTCACTTCAGAGCGCTGTAGAACTGAAGGTTTTGATATCATGGTGACCTACAATATTGCTGACAGCAAGTGTATAGCACATATTATTGTCCCATATCTGGACATGTGCCTCATTCCCTAAGCTCTGAACAATAAGGCTGACTCAGAACAGAGGACAGTAGCACTTTTCAGGGAAACCGTCAGTGCCAGCCATTGGGCCCATGTGTCTGTGGGCAAAGGCGCATTGTTGGGATGTGACAGTGCTACTGCTAGGGAGTGCTGTGGGGGCTGCCTGGCCAATGGGATAATTGTTATTTGTGGGGAGCCACTAGCTCCGCCCCTGGCACATTTCAGCCTCTGCACACTTTGGAACCAGGTGGTTTTTATCACAACAGTGTCACACTGTGACACTTTACCAAAATACACTTTAAGGTGAAGAGACTTTCCTTCCTCCCTAAGTTACATTAGCTTGAGAGGCAGTGTGATGCAGCAGGCAAATACGCTGCTCTGTTCTGCTACCCCCAGTCCTTACTTAGGCCCACAGCAGACGTTGCTAATCAATCTCAGCACTCTTTCTGGCCATCCCTGAACAACACATTGACGTTATCGGCAACTCTATGCCACTGTCAATAGATCAGAGTTGCAAATTGAACCCTTTGTACAATAGGCTCCAATCACAGCCCAAACACTTACTATAACAGTTTTATAATTAGCCAAGTTACTGAAGAATCTGTTCCTCTGAAATGAGAGTAATATCTAACATGCAAATTCATCTTATGAATTTTGTAAAGCAATATAAGTAAGGTATTTAGTTAGCATCAAGCCTCTGATGTGTAGGTGCTCAACGAAACAGTTTTCATTATACTATTCTTCTTACTCTATTACTATTTGTATTATTATTATTGCTGATTTACTTTGGCTAACCCTCAATGTTGAAAATCACCTTCCTCTCTGATCTTATTTCGTCAGGTAGAGAGATTAAGGTTAATTAACCCTAATTCAAAGTTAAGGAAACTGATTTACAGCTAATTCAATTTGCCACATTGATTGTTCATATTATTCCTATTGCTATGAGAATTTTTATTTATATACTTTTTTTTCTTGGACAAGTGAGTCTCTAGGAGCCAAGGATGGCTGTCATTCTCGAAGCACTTCTCAGGTTTCCAGAGGCCTGCTCCTGGTGTGGCGACCCCAAGGAGGGACATCTCCTGCAGTGGGGTTGCTCTTTTGGAGCAGCAGAAGCTGGCCAGAGTGCAGGGTCAAGGAGGGACAGCCTAGGCAGTCCACACCTGGTGGGCTCAGTCTTCCAGTTCCTGATCCTGACTCTCATCTCCACAAAAGGTAATCATGCACCAACTTTCCACAAGTGACAACTAGTGAGTTTACAACAGGATGTGAAATGAGCACTTTCCATAGAAAGGCTCGAAGGAGAAGCTGTTGGTATAGAAAAGCTTCTGTTTCAAGTGAAATTATCTTTCCTTCACATGATAAAGATTATTCTAAATCTAGAGCCTCAAACAGGCTGCGGGTCTGGACCACTGTGTTGAATGAAGGCAGATGATTACTACGTCACATGCCTTTTCCCAGCTCTATGGTCATACTTTAAAAAAAAAGAAAAAGAAAAAAAAAGAAATATACCATACAGGCTGGGAGCAGTGGCTCATGCCTGTAATCCCAGCACTTTGGGAGGCTGAGGCGGATGGAGCACCTGAGGTCAGGAGTTTGAGACCAGCCTGGCCAACATGGTAAAACCCCGTCCCTACTAAAAATACAAAAATTAGCCAGGCATGGTGGCACACGCCTGTAATTCCAGCTACTCAGGAGGCTGAGGCAGGAGAATTGCTTGAACCTGGGGAATGGAGGTTGCAGTGAGCTGAGATTGTGCCATTGCACTCCATCCTGGGCAACAAGAGTGAAACTCTGTCTCAAAAAAAAAAAAAAAAAAAAAAAAAAGAAAAGAAAAGAAAGAAAAAGAAATATACCATACACATCATTTTTGTCAAAGCCAAATGAATCAGTGGAATAGCAGAGAGCTCTGTGGAGGGAGCAGTATACATTTCTGCTCCCTCTGCAACATCAGACACAATGCAGCAAGGAGATGAGGAGGTGGGGATCACCGTCCTGATTAGCTAAGGTGCTTTCTTCTCAAACTCCTGCACTGGGTTCCTAATCCACAAGGAGCCTGTTTCCTGATCACTAGCTATTTGCCATGGGATGTCAGGAGGGGCCAAGAATATCCATTATACAATTAACTGTAATACTTTGTGGGTGGGGGAGGGTACCTTCTATTTTATACTGTGTACATTTCTGCACTATTTGACCATTTTTAATTTTTTTTAAGCAATAAGATCTTGTTCTATTGCACAGGTTGGCGTGAAGTGGCTCAATCACAGCTCACTACAGCCTTGAACTCCTGACCTCAAGTGATCCTCCTGCCTCAGCTTCCCAAGTAGCTAGGATTATAGGCATGAGCCACTGTCCCCATCTATTTAACTATTTTAAAACAAGCACATATTAGATTTTTTTTAAAATGAAAATGGGGTCTCATCATCTTGCCCAGGCTGGTCTTGAACTCCTGGACTCAAGCAACCCTCCTGCCACAGCCTCCCAAAGTGCTGGGATTATAGACGTGAGCTACTGCACCTGGCCCAGATTGATAATGTTTAAAAATCTACTTTAAATAGGTGCCTGGCCACAATCGATGCAATCACAATGCTACCAGCTTGTGAGGCTTTCCTAGTGAATTTCTAGCGTGATGTTGACATATAACACAAATCTCTAATCAGCCCTTGGATGACAAACTGGCATTAGGACTGGTGGAGAAAAGACTGTTTCATGTATTAAATCAACACATATTTAACACCCACCAAGTGTCAGATATTACAGTACTCATGAGGGAGGTTGGGGAGGGGGAGTTTCCACAGCCTATTGCAGGAGACAACAAACATGAAAATAAACAAATATATATGTGTAACAAAAACAATAGAAATAATTAGTGGCACTGAAGAGCTGAAGAGTATGTATGTGTATAAATAAGGTTGGGAGATTCCTTTGGATATTTACATAAACAGATGTTGGAATTTTTAGAATAAAAGTTTAGAAAGCAAGTTGTTTTCAGGGTTTTTTTTTTTTTTTTTGTCTTTTATAGGTGTTATGTATTGCGGTCCTTTTTAAAGATGTGTAAGATATGCCCAATCTTCTTTAAAACCAGGCTTTGGGCTGGGCTGGGCACAATGGCTCACAGCTGTAAATCTAGCACTTTGGAAGGCTGAGGTGGTGGCTCGCTTGAGCCCAAGAGTTTGAAGCCAGCCTGGGCAATATCGTAAAACCTCATTTCTATGAATGCAAAAATTAGCTGGGCAAAGTGGTGCACACCTGTAGTCCCAGCTATTTGGGAGGCTGAGGTGAAAGGATCGCTTGAGTCCAGAATGTCGAGCCTGCAATAAGCCATAATTGTGCCACTGCACTCTAGCCTGGGTGACAGAGTGAGACCCTTTCTCAAAACAACAACAGCAACAACAACAAAACTTCCTAAGGCTTTGACCATGACGTCTGACCATTTACCTACTTGCAAAAAGACTGAATAACTCCATATTTTAACCTTCCACTTTTATTTCCATCTGGAAGTCAAAATGGTATAGCTCAGTAATGTTAAGAATTCCAGAATTCTGCCCTGGGGAAAAAAAAGAGCCTTGGGTATAAATCATCAATACTTTAAATTATTTTCACATGAACATCAATAGTTGATTTAAAAAAAAAAAACAATTTTACATTGTTCCCTTATTGATCTTCATCTTAAATTAAGATTTTTTTGGAATCAAACCATAGTTTCTCAAGGATCTTTTATTGTGAAATGCCAACCGCCAACCAATCTCCACCCTACTAACTCAATAACCAAAGGTACAATTACTTTCTAGTATTAGGCAATGAAAATGTTTTATCATATTTCTATCCTACTATCAAAGAGGGGTGGGAGTGGGAAACGAGTTGTCAAAACACAGCAACAGGTGATCCAACAGTAGCAACTCTTTATTAACATAGGAGAGGTCACTGATTTTCTCGATAACAAAATCTGAACTGCTGTTGGTCTTAGACTCTGACAGTTTCCAGAGTAGGAAGAATATCCAGTGATGCCAAAACAGGTTAAAACAAATTAATCTCAAATCTACTGTAATGCTTCTAGATTTGGGGGATGACATAGGATTACAGTGCCTGTGATACAGAATTATGGCATCTGCATGTCAATATCATGTCTCTACAAACAACATGCACCCAAACTCTAAACCCTTTCTAGACTTGAGAACAGGCATCTTTATTTTATTTTACTTTAAGTTCTGGGATACATGTGCAGAACATGCAGGTTTGTTACATAGGTATACATGTGCCATAGTGGTTTGCTGCACCCATCAACCCATCATCTAGGTTTTAAGCCCTGTACGCATTAGGTATTTGTCCTGATGCTCTCCCTCCCCTTACCCGCCTCCCCCTGACAGGCTCCGGTGTATGATGTTCCCCTCCCTGTGTCCATGTGTTCTCATTGAGAAGAGGCATCTTTAATAGACAATGTCTACTTTAATTTGGTCTAGTGGTTAGCCTTAGCTAAAAACGTATTTTTCAGTAATATAAAAAGCCAAAGTGTAGATTTTATTTTTTTGTCTAATAAATGTGTAAGCAGTTAAATGGGGGGATAGGTTGTAATATTCTGATAATTTTCTTCCTCTGCTACTTAACAATTCAGTGTATAGCTTCACTTTACCCTTGATTACTCTGTGATCATTTCTAGGTTTGAGTCATTTATCTTGCTTGAAATCTTACATACCTCCGTTAGAAAATCTGAAAATCTCCCCAACACCTTGTGGATCAAGAAACACGAGGCAAAAATTACACATCACATTATCATAATAAAAAAAATACACATATTTTGACCTAGCAATTCCACTGTTGGAACATGCGTTAGTCCGTTCTCACACTGCTATAAGAAACTGCCTGAGACTGGGTAATTTATAAAGGAAAGAGTTTTAATTGACTCACAGTTCCACAGGGCTGGGGAGGCCTCAGGAAACTTACAATCATGATGGAAGAAGAAGCAAACATGTCCTTCTTCACATGGTAGCAGAAAGGAGAAGTGCCAAGAAATGTCCTCTGACATGAAAATCGGTAAATAAATTACAATGAACACAATACAGCCATGAAATGTACCAGCGATCTTTGCATCAGGTGCTGACATGAAAGAACACCAAGATGCTCGATTAAGTGAAAAACATAAAGAGCAGGAGAGTACCTATGGTATGATCCAATTTGTGTACATTTTTTAAAAGGTTATGCATCTATATGATTATTACTGTTAGAATTTCATTTTATTAATCAATGTTTCACTTTCTTTCAGAAGCTATTAGAAAACTAACTTTAAATCTTTATTTCTAATATTTATGTCTTTCACATATTTTAAGTTGATATCTGGAGTAAAATAATCCTTGGGTTTTTTTAATTTTAAAAAATGATACCTTAAAAGTCTGAATGTTACTTAGACGTAAATGCCTTTCACAGAGATCTCCTCCGAGATCTGACATACTAGCTGGAGCTTTTAATCTAGTGGGGAAGCAGACAGTCAACAATATGAAAAAAGGACAATAATAAATAAATTAAAACTAAAATACATGATAAGAGAGAAAAGTACTAGATATAAAAGCTGAACTTAATTTAGAGTAGGATAAGGAAGACAGAGGACAGAGATAAGGCCTTTTGGGAGAAATAACATTTAGGCCTTGAGGCATGAAGTAACTTCCATAGCTTTCTATATCTAAAATGGTATCTAAAAATGACTGATAAATTGTATCATATGATGATAATCTTGAACTCCCAGACTGAGAAAATGCTACATGTTGCAGTGCAAAGCCTGTCTGTGCTGAAGGCTTCATGGAAGAAGCAGTAAGTGAGGAAAGTCTTGGAGCACAGAGAAGCTATCTTCGTGGATAATATGATCCCCTGATAAACCTAAGAGCAGAGTGCACTCTATGGCTGCTGTCTCCACTCACCACCAATCCCCTGGTGGTCAGAAAACTTCAAGCGCAAACAGATGTTCTGATTAAATGTTTGATATGATCAGTTGGCTTCGATTCACTTTCAGAAGTACCCGTTTATTCCCTTAACTTGTAAACCTAAGCTTTTTAAACATAAAAAAGAAAGCTTAAAGGGTCTGAACATTTCTTAGATAATAACTCCCTTGCTTTTCAGAGGTCTGACATGTTGGATACTGCTCAGCACTGTCCCTGCATCTGGAGTGTGCAACTGGAAAGGAGCACGCTTGCTCCAGTTACCTGGCACAGCAGAGAAACGTGGGGGCCAAGTTTTAGAAACTAACCTGATAAAAACCGCCTGGCAGAGTGAGGAGTGAGGAGGGGTGGAGAGATTATAAATAATGGGCTGGGCTCCGTGGCTCACGCCTGTAATCCCAACACTTTGGAAGGCCCAGGCAGCCTGAGCTCAGGCGTTTGAGACCAGCTTGGCTAACATGGCGAAACCTGTCTCTACTAAAAACACAAAAATTAGCTGGGCGTGGTGGCAGTGCCTGTAGTCCCAGCTACTCAGGAGGATGAAGCTGGAACCGGGGAGGCAGAGGTTGCAGAGCGCCAAGATTGCGCCACTGCACTACAGCCTGGGCAACAGAGCAAGACTCTGTCTCCAAATAATAATAATAATAATAATGGGGGCAATTGGTACCATAATGGATATCAATTAGCATTTCCCAAAAGAAAGAGAACACCTGGCTATAGAATTTATAACATTTTGAGATTCTGATGAAGATATCACACTATTTTGTAAAACAAGCAGGATTTTATGTTACTTGAGCTACTATTATTATTATTATTTTTCTTGGGGAGGATACAAAGACTTCATCTCCTTGGCACTACTAATAGCCTTGGCCCTGTCAAGGCCAGAGAGAAAAGCAGTCACTGCTTGCTCCAGCCCAGCTCCCAGACTAAACGATGCAAGTTTCAATGCTGGCTGACAAGTACTTGGCTCTGTGCAAGCATTGCGCTGGATGCTGCCATGGCATTTCACATTTACAGAACTTGATTGAGCCCCTAGATTATGGAATTTGATTCTCAGTACACCTCATGGAGCACCATTATCCCTGTTTTATAGACAAAGAAACAGGCACAGAGAGGGCAGAGGACTGGCCCAAGGTCTCACAGTTACTAAGTAGCAGAATCTTCTGTCTACAGCTCAGTGCTTGCCTTTTACCTGATAGCTGATCTGGAAAACTCACCAGGCTTTCATTTAGCATAGTGGTTCTCTGCCTGGCTGGAAATGACAATCAGCTGGAAGCACTAAGGCAATTCTAACACCTAGGAGTCATCTCAAAACAACTGGCTCAGAATCTTGGACTTGGCACCCGCTGTGGGTCCTAGCTTGCCGGCTCTGGATTAGGGACACCTTGGAGACCCCACCCTGTAAGATGCCTTCTGGCCTGTCCTCCCTCTACAACCCCACTCCATGAGCCTGGGAATGACGCTGCTCAGGCAGCTGATAAAGAATGGTGCCTATCTGTGCATCCCTGGTGTCCTAGACGAGAACCTTTCTCCTGGAATTTTAAATCTGAAGAGGTGTACTAAATTCTACAAAATTAATTACTGGTGTGCTTTCTTCCCTTGCCTTTTCTTCTTCACTCAACTGTGGAAGAGATGCCACAATGCATTCCTGTGGAGGCTTGGGCATGCCAAATGAATACTGACTTCAACTACAAAAGAAAAAAAACAGTGTGCTAGTTTCTGGACTTTTCTAATAGAAACAAAGAACAAAGTTCTACCAATAGTGACCTCAATTAAGCAGAGCAGAAAATTAAAATGATGCTTATATGAGCCAAAAAAACCTAGAATAAATGTATTCACAGTAAAGATTAATGTTGAAGCCAACAACTCACCAGGATCACAAAAGTGGTTAGTCATCTTGTTTTTACAGAAAACTTTGTTCCTTTGAGAAAACTATTAATCTCTTTCAGGGTATTATCAAATTATTAGGATAGTGACAATTCCAGTGCCATGATAATAGCAGTGCTCCATTAACTCCATCTCACAGTCCTAGATAGGTTTCACAGCCTCATGAGGAAACCAAACTTTTTTCCTGGGGGAAAAAATGTCATGTTGAACTGTAATCCCCAGTGTTGGAGGAGGGGCCTGCTGGGAGGTGATTAGAGGGGTGGACTTCCCCCTTGCTGTTCTCGTGATAGTGAGTGAGTCCTCACGAGATCTGGTTGTTTAAAGTGTGTAGCACCTCCACCTCGGCTCTCTTCCTACTTCTCTGGCCAGGAAACATGTCTGCTTCCCCAGTCGCCTCTGCCATGATTGTAAGTTTCCTGAAGCCTCCCCAGCCATGCTTCCTGTACAGCCTGCGGAACTGTGAGTCAACTAAACCTCTTTTCTTCATAAATTAATCAGTCTCCGGTAGCTCTTTATAGCAATATAGGAAGGGACTAATAAAGATAATTAACGTAAATTTTTTGGGGAGAGCACTTGAACCATGATATATAACATTATCTGTACAGAATCTTCCCCCCAACCCAACTAACTGAAAACCAGGGAGGGAAAAAAGTCATTTTGACCCTCAGTATTCCCACATCCTTAAAATGAGGGGACTGGAAATGATTCCAGCTCTAAACTGTGAACTCACGTTATGGCTGCAAGGAAGGGAGGTAGCAGTCATAAGCTCCAGCTCTTCCATATGCCCAGTTCCTTCATTTGGGTTCATTAATCTAAAGGTCCATTCAATCTTTACAATCTTTTAAAGCAGCACATTGTTCTTTTTTTCCCAAGATGTTCGTAGTTGTCCACAGTAACTGAATTATTATTAGCACAAAGCACACCAAAGAAGGTAAATGTAATTAAGTCATTTCACACATACTTGTAAGCACTCAGGTGATAGGCCCTGTGCTATAACTTACTCCTCACTGAAAAGAGCTTAGTTTTTTTCTTTCCATGTTTAGTTATTTTTATTGGAGCAAGTATGTGTATGCTCTGGAACTCAGGTCATTTGCAAGCATGAACCGTGAAGTGTCTGGTCACGATATGCCACTACAGTGAAGGCAAATCACCTTTTCAGGCAAGGGGACAAAGCTCCGCTTTCAGAACCAGCAGGGTGGATTCTTCCCGCAGCTGGCTCCCCATCTCCCGCCCAGCCTTCCCTCCACAGTTTCCTCCACCGCTCTCTCCCGGCACTTGGCCAAGATCCACTGCCTGCTCAGAAGGATGCCAGGCGTCTAAGCACCATTCCAGAGCAGTGGATCAAGGGGTTTTGTGTTTTAAAAGAGTGTTCGAATACCACCACTGAAAAGAGATAGTAGGAAAAGATACTCCTTTCTAAATCACATCTTTCATTGATAAATATATTTTAAAGATGGATATACAGACCTCCAGGGAAGTTTCAGGAGAATTTTCCAAAAGATTTCAGGGCCTGCCAATATCTGGTGAACTCTTTGGAGTTAAACTTCATAAGGTGGGAAGGGTGGAGCCAGCCGCCTCCTCACCTGGATCCTTTGCATGAGAAATACAGTAGTTCACAAATGAAATCAATCCACCAGTGTGAGATCAGTGAGACAGAGATCAGCTGAAGCCTGTTGACTGACAGCCATCAACTTGCTGGCGCGCCTAACTCCTAGCAGCTGACTAGTACACACTCAGAACATTGAGTCTGCGGCTTTAAATAAAAAAAAAAAATTAAGTCGCACCTGTAAAAAATCCTTTGGCCAGGTGCAGTGGCTCACGCCTGTAATCCCAGCACTTCGGGAGGCCGAGGCAGGCGGATCATGAGGTCAGTTCGAGACCATCCTGGCCAACATGGCGAAAACATGTCTACTAAAAAGACAAAAATTAGCTGGGCATGGTGGCATATGCCTGTAATCCCAGGTACTTGGGAGGCTGAGGCAGGAGAATAGCTTGAACCAGGGAGTCAGAGGTTGCAGTGAGCCAAGATTGCACCACTGTACTGCAGCCTGGTGACGGAGAAACTCCATCTCAAAAAAAAACAAAAAAAACAAAACCCCTTTGTACTGGTATTTCTAGAAATCATGGGAATTTATCTTCCAGGTGAAACTCACTAGTAGGCTCTTTAGTTTCTAGGGCTTATACAAGGTGCCCAGATGGGCCGCCCTCCAAATGTGCCACACTGGCAACAGTCGGCAGTGACTGTGTTGCCAAGTTCATCTCCTTCAAGAGAAATCCCAGTGAAAAACCCTGGGGAGCACTTTTATCTCTGACTTGTGGCCAATTCAACATCTCTTATCTTAAAGTCTCCAAGATTCTGGCATGGTTACTCAGACATCTGAGAATCTCCAAATGGTCTTCTCTGATGTCCTCTCATCTCCATTTCAGGAACTTCCTGTTCCGCAAAGGAAGCCTGAAAATTGTCACCCTATTGTACATCAAAGCCTTCCAGAGTCCTGTGAAAAAAGGCAACAAGCAGTCCTGGCCCCAATTTAATCACAAAATGATTTTGAAAATGAGAATCATAACACAGATAAGCTAATTTTTATATATGTGTATACATCTAATTTAAGAAAAATTATCCCTGGTTTGTGAATCTGGAACAGTTAGGAACATGTTTAAACTCTCCTATCTATTCTACTGATTTCTGTGCGTTTCATCCTCAATTTTTTTAAGGTCAATCTGCTAGATTGTAATGATAGAATTCTGGTAATTTTCAAAATGAGAAATCTGTGTATACCTTTATCTCTTGGTAAGAAACCACACCTCCATCTCCATACCACACATGCCACCAAGCTCATAGGGCTGATAGCGGGCACACACTGGACTGCTGCCTGGCTTGGCATTCTACCAGTACTGTCCCAGGAGTGGAGCTCACTCTTTTCACAGAGGCATTTTTTTTTTTTTTTTAATCTCAGGGTAGGAAAAATATAAAATGTCATTAAGTGTGTTCTCACAAGTTATCTTAAATGTCTTTAGGGAAAAAGTCTGAAAGTGGGCTTTGCCTGTGGAATAACCTTGGGTCCTTAAGCACCAATGAGTAATGCAAACTCAATGGGTATTTGTGAGCTACGACATTTATGATTATTAAGTAGGGTTTCATAATAAAGGTTTCAAAAAGTCTGTGGTTTTTCTTGCTTCACGATTCCCAGGCTACTGAATTTTCCTAATGGCCTCCTAGCTGAACTCCCCAGGAGTCTCTACATTTCCTCCAAGGAGAACGTAGTTTTCTCCCTTCACTATGAAATGTAAGCATTGTGGAACAAGGGAAATTCCTTCCACCTCTGCTCCCAGCCTCACAGCCAGTCCAGCAGAGAGGATGGAGCCCTTGATGCTTTAGGGCTTTCCTGTCTTCTGGAGGAAAAGCCAGTTTCCATCTGAAGTGTGAGAGGGGAAATAAAAAGACCACCACTGGAAGATAATTGGTTTATCTCCCTCACTTTCTGACTTATTCCTTATTCTTGTTCTATTCTTTTCCCATAGTCCATGGCCCTTCCAAACTTTAGGTTACAAAATACAGGTTTGTCTCCTCCATCTCTGCAAAACAAAATCCCATAATTCCTCAATTAGAGATTAGGAGAAGACAAACACAATGGCAGCAGGGAATGGCTGAAACCCCTTTGTCCTTCCTGGGGTATTACATAAATTTTCAACCAGTAGAATTGCAGATAGATAGATAGATAGGTTCTAAAAATAATCATTCCTCTATATCGGGAAGACTAGTCCCAGGAACTCCCCAGGATACCAAAATCTGAGGATGCTCAAGTAGCCGATATTAAATAGCATGGTATTTGCACATAACCTATGTACATCTTCCCATATACTTTAAATATCTCTAGATTACTTATAATACTTAATACAACATACATGCAATGTAAATAGTTGTTATACTGTATTTTAAATTACTTTTATTGTCTTGTCTTTTTTTCCTCCAAACCAAGCTTGGTTGAATCTGCAGATGCAGAACCTACAGATATGGAGGGCTGACTGTAATTTCAGCCAGGGGAGGGTCATGAGATTTTAATTACTTATTCAACCAATATTTCCTGAACATTTTATATGTGTCAGGCACTATTTCAGGTAAGAAAGGAGAGATCTGAAATTTTAAGACCTGGAGAACTTTAGAAATAATGTGGATAAGACATTAGGTACTGGGGACACAGCAGTAAATTCTGATAGGAATCACATTTGTTTGAGCTTACATCTTAAATGAGGGCGATAGATAGTATGTCAGGAAGTATATATTATAGTATGCCAGATGGTGATAAGGAGTATGTGGAGTGCTGGGTGGGAGTACAGTGTGCTGTTTTATTATATAATAAACATTTTTTAAAATTTATAGGCAGGAAGAACTCAATAATATGGTGACACTTGAGCAGAGGCCTTAAGGAAATGAGGGGATAAGCCCTGCATTGGCTGTCCTTCCTGTAACTGGCCGTGGCCCTCCGTTGCATCCTCAAGTGTGCTTTGTTCCTTCATCTCCTGGAGATGGAACTGTGATCCAGAATATGTAAAGAACACTTACAACTTAATAACACATAACTATTAAAAAATGAGCAACAAACAAATATATGTTACTCCAGAGATAATATACAAATAATGAATAAAAAGCATATGAAAAGATGCTCAACCTTACTGATTGTTAGAAAATGAGGTATCACATCACAGTCATTAGGATGGCTAGTATCAAAAAAAGAAAAATAATTACTGTGAGATAGGATGTGGAAAAATTGGAACCCCTGTGCACTGTTGGAGGGAATATAAAATGGCTCCATGGCTATTGAAAAACAGTATGGCAGTTTCTTAAATAGAATTGCCACTTGATTCAGCAATTTCACTTCTGGGAGTGTATTCCAAAGAATTAGCAAAAGCATCTAGAAGAGTTCCTTGTACACACATGCTCAAAACAGCAGCATTATCCACAATTGCCAAGAGATGAAAGCAATCTAAATGTATCAATGGATGAATGGATAAACAAAATGTATATATATGATGAAATATTACTAAGCCTTGAAAAGGAAGATTATGACACATACTACAAAGTGGATGAACCTGGAGGACATTTGTCTTTTTGTGACATAAACCAGTCACAAAAACAAATACTGTATGATTCTGCTTATGAGGTATCTAAAGTAGCCAAATTCATAGATACAGAAACTACAATGGTGGTTGTTGGGTTGGGGGAGGCAGAAATGAGTTTTTACTTAATGGGTACAGTTTCAGTTTTGTAAGATGAAAAAAAAAGTTCTAGAGATCGGTAGTACAACAATGAATATATGTAACACTACTGAACTATACACATAAAATGGTTAAGATGATACATTTTATCCATTTTTCACCACTACCACCACAGCAACACAAAAAGACCCCTGGAAGAGGGCCTTCAATGTCTCTAACTCTAAACTCCTATTCCTTAAAGAATCACTTCCATATACCAATTAAATGGATTCTCAAGTTAATGACTGGTAAATTGTTGGGACAAAAGTCCAAATGTAGTTGACATGTGCTTTTGATGAAAATGCTAAAATAACTTCCTGAAACACATCAAGGTTTCCAACAATGAAGAGTTGATAGCCTGAAACACAATTTGATCAAAACTTGAATAGGCATAGTGATGTTGCATTGTAGTATTATGGCACGCAGTGGGTAATAGAGAGCAAGCAGATGAGAAAAACTGAACTCCATTTTCACACAGCCACAGCTAGCATCCTGCCAGACAGATGTGAAGAAATTGCTTGATAATGACTCAGCACTGGAATCTATAAATTGAATCTTTTTATAGGTAAAAATAAAGTATTAGTGATAAGTGCTGAAGAAAAGAGAGAAACATTAGACCAAGTGTTCTTGAGACAAAATTATATGAAGTATAAGAGATGGTGCAACTGAAACCAGAACTGTTCTCTACAATTTACTGTATATAACTGTACAGTTATACACTGCATGGTGATGTTTTAGTCAAGGACAAATCACATATATGACAGTGGTCCCATATGATAACACACAGAGAAAACAACTTTGTGGCACTTGGTTTTGGCACTGCAGATCAAGTAGGAGAAATGATTCATATTAGTAATGGTCCTAGGACACTTGCTTTTCCATATGAAAAAAACATGTAAATAAAAATATATACCCTCTTGGTTTGTGGAAGTACACAAGGATAAAAATCACCTAGCGATATATTTCTCAGGATGCATTTCTTACAGTGCATCCCTGTCACTAACTTATGCATGACTGTGTATGATAGGCTATGTATGTTTTTCATTAGAGAATATGGACTCAACAATTATTCACAAACCCTTTTAACAGCTCCATGTAAATCTCAAATGAAGACATTATTACCTGTAAGTATCAGAGCTAGTGAATGTTAACTGAAGCTAGAGACAAGAATCTAATGCGCAACATGAGCAAAACCAGAGAACATACATATCCCTTTAGGAAATTGTGATTTAATTAGGATGTTTCTCTCTGGGTTTATTCACTTAAAAACTTTTTCTATGCCTACTACATACTAGGTTCTTCATACCAAGCAATTAAGAAAAAGACAAATCAATTTTCACAAAACCAATATTCTAGTGTGGGAGACTGATGAATACATTAAAAATAGCTTACTAATTTCAGGTAAGTGCCACAGGATAAAAACACCGGGTAAAGTGATAATGGACTAGGGATGGGGGCAAGAAGGTCGTCTTCTGACACGAGAGAAGGCCTCTCAGAAGCCGGGACATGTGATCTGATAACTGATCAATTAAAAGGGGCCAGGCCGGCCAATACCTAGAGAAGAACATACCAGGTAGAGGGATAAATCACTAAGCACTAATCAGCTGGGCACGCTTAGTATGAGGCCAGAGGCTGGCGGTGATGGGGACTGAAAAGAGACACGATTTAACAGGTGGGCATGGACTAGATAGAGCTCATAGGGCCTTTGAGGATTCTGACACATAGTAATAATTATAAAATTCATTTTATTCTAACTGCACCGTACAAGCATTGGTGGGTTTTAAGCAGGTAGTGATATGATTTATATTTTTAACAATACAGGCTACTGTGTGGCGAAAGGATTAGTAATTAATATAAATGTTAAAATATTCATATTATAATAGACACTTAAAAGTATATTGTGTCCCACATTTCCAAAGATGATGGTGGTGGTGCTTAGTACATGGTAACAATGGGCATAAGAGAAGCAGACAAAGATGGGATCTATTTTGGCAGTATAGCTGAATAGGCTCCCTGGGATGCTGTGATGGATGCTGTGAGATGTATATATATGATATATATATCATATAACATACGTATGTCACATATGTCATATATATGCTATAGACACGTCATATATGTATATATGCACACATACATATATATATGTATATATGCACACATACATATATATATGTATATATGCACACACACATATATATATATATATATATATATATATATATTTGAGATGGAGTCTTGCTCTGTTGCCCAGGCTAGAGTGCAGTGGCATGATCTCCACTCACTGCAACCTCTGCCTCTCGAGTTCAAGCAACTCTGCCTCAGCCTCCTGAGTAGCTGGGACTATAGGTGCGTGCCACCACGCCTGGGTAATTTTTGTGTGTTTAGTAGAGACGGGGTTTCACCATGTTGGTCAGGCTGATCTCGAACTACTGACCTTGTGTTCTGCCCGCCTCAGCCTCCCAAAGTGCTGGGATTACAGGCGTGAGCCACCATGCCCAGCGGATACTGTGATATATTAATAGCAAGGAAGAAAAGACTAAGCTGGCCTGAGCAACAGGGTGAATAATGTCACTAGACACTGAGAAGGAAAGAAATTGATTTAATTATTAACTTATTTGTATATTGATTAAGTTGTGGTAGAGTGTTGGCAGGGATGGCTAAGAACATTTTTATAAAACTCCAGTCAGACCATGTTGAGTTTAAGGTAAGATGGAACATCAAAGAGAGAAAATGCAAACTGATATGAAAGTAAGAGGTTTGGCAATGTATGTGCATGTGTTGGAGGGATATGGGGAGGGGAAATCATAACCACTGGAACATTCCTCTCCTAGGAAGTCACAGGAGAGGCTGCTTCTGGGTTGCTTTGCCTCTCATGGCTCTGCATGGATGGCATGAGGCCAAACAGGAAGCCGACTGAGATAACAACTTCCTCAAGTGATAGGTTACCAGAACACTGCTATCTCAGGTGCAAGCAGCCAGTTAATAGTCCACAGTGCTGGAAAAAAGAGCTGGTGAAAGGTCAGAGGCACAATTAAGAAATGCATGAGTAAAGAGTAAGTATGCCATAGTTGACCAGAATCACAGTCTGATGCCTGTCTAGAGAAACACACCATGTATTGAACTTCGCGTCTACTGAACATGTCCCAAAAGCCTTTAGTTGTTCAATGGGGACAGTTAGTGTAAGAGTCCCTGGAATCTGGTGAGGGGGCATTGGGTCGTATCTAAAAGGGCATATAAGCCCCCTAAAACTAGATTGAAATTTTAATTACAGTAAAACATGGAGATTGTTAAAAATGCATATTTCCAAGCTTCACCAACAGAGGCTCTTTTTTTTGGGAACAGGACCTCACTTTGGAGTGCAGTGGTGTGACGTTGGCTCACTGCAGCTTCCACCTTCCAAGTTCAAGTGAATTCTCCTACCTCAGCCTCCTGAGTAGCTGGGACAACAGGCATGCTCCACCACGCCCAGCTAAATTGTGTACTTTTTGTAGAGATGGGGTTTCGCCATGTTGTGATCCACCCACCATGGCCTCCCAAAGTAATCCCAAGAGTGCTGGGATTACCGGCTCTAATTTTATAGCTTTGGGGAAGACCCCAGAAATAGGGATTTTTAATAAACATTCCAGATGTTTTGATGCAAATGACCCACAGGCCACAGTTTGAGAAACTCTACGGCAAAGTGTTTGCCTCCCTCCGATGCTCATAAAATCATATTCCTATCTAATTGAAGCCATTCACGAAGTCTTTCTGGATTTAGTCCTCTTTAACTTTTTGACCTATCTCAGTTATGTAAGCAGCATGGCATTTTAAGTCAGACCAATTAATCCTGATTCTGTAACCAGCTATGTGCCCATGGGTAAATTTCTTAATCACCCAAGCAGCACTTCTTTCATCCCAAAATAGGGATGTGATTGCATTTTATGTGCATCTGAATCATGACATTTTGAAATACCACTATATACAATATTAAGGAGGATGTACTTTATATGTTAAATTTGAATGAATGTGAATCCTTTACATCTAAATTATACTCACGAATCACATAATTTCAAAGCTAGTGTTCCAACTTGTTTAGTACATTTATAATATTGCCACATGAGAGCAGTGTGTTAGTGGGAAATGGAAATATATGTGATTTTTGGTCATTAGTTTCTAAACCACTCTTCCCTCAGAAGTTCCTAAGTGTGATTTGATGACTCCTGTGCTGTTATTTTAATGACCACTATTGGTTAATTATGACCATGCTTCCCAGGGGTTCATTAAGTGGTAGTGGTAAAAATGAAAAAATTGTTAGAGCCAAGAACTTTTGAGAGAAGAAACAAAAGTTAGACACGACAAAAAATATGTATCCATTCGTTGTGTTTAAAATTGTTTTACAACACGACATTAGATATAGATTTATAGGTTCTGAAAATATCTCCCTATGAGACATTTATTCCTATGGGAAAACTGATCTGGAATTAGGAAAGTTCTGAGTTATTTGATTAGTTTGAAATATTCAAGGATCTTATCCCTGAATGTGACCATCCTATAATAGTATTTCCTTTGCAGGTCTGTTGTGAGGATGAGTAAAGCACCTGGAATAGGCTGTCCAAATGAGTTGTTAGGTTTGGAAATTTAGGGAAACACCTGTCACTGTTTCTCTGTTCTCAAGAGGGGGAGCCTTCTCATTTTAAACCAGGGTGTTCTTACAAATTTAGGAGATATGAAGTTTTTAGAACAATATAAATTTCCTGTTCAATATTGAGAGGTTCTTCCTGTCTCTTCTTTCTCACAGCCTCCTTAGACACCATCCCCACAAGGATTTGATGAATTACCTGAAAGTCACCAAGGGAGCCTGATTGAAACCCTCAACTCTGTATTAGGCCGTCCAGAAGTAGATGATTCTAATTTTCTTTCTCATTTTCTGTAATTTTGATCAGATGCTTCTCTACTTTGCATTCTATTAGTTAACGTTAACAGTCACTTCTGAGGAAATTACTGCTTTAGAAATACTTTTTATAAAATTCAATCACTATTCTTGTACCTTGACTCACATTTTTTTCCTACTACAAGACTAGAGTCATTTGAATTGCCTGAAAACTTGGCAGCTCTAAAGGGTAATTATTCTCACTTTTGGACTTGATCCAACACAGGAAACAATAAAAGACTTCCAGAAGGTTTCCAAGCCCAGCTGTCTCTGACACCACTCCTCATTCTGCAAAAATATTTGAATGAGTTTTTTAGTTTGCACCTGTCACCAATGTCACAGCAGACACTGGCCCTTACCTTGTTCATACATTTACTTAAACCACATCTACATTTTTAGATCAAGAAACATTTAAAACTTCTGGTGGAATGAAGGAGTAATTTTTTTAAAAAATAGCTCCTGTTACCTAAAATAAAATTGTAAAAAATAAATAAATTAATTAATTAAAAATAAAAAACCCTCTTATTTTCTAGTTGGTTTTCAGCACAAAATACTTCCAATCAAAGGAATTTCTGGTAGCGTTGTCTAGTCAAAAGATTGTTCATTTTGTCCTTAACAATTAGAGTCGATTTGGCTCTCTCTTTCCTTTTTTTTCAGATTCCTGCCTTTGTGAAGGTTACAAATATGTGGTTTTATTACATTTTTTGAAGACTGTTTTAAATTGCAAATGTATTTAGAATTTATAGGACATCAAAGGATTTTGCCTGTAAAAGAAACAAGAGATAATGGATAGCAAAGCCAAGGTGACCTTGACCCTCAGTTTGGAAACTTCCAGGCCCTTCAGTCATTCCCACTCAAAGGTTTTGGATATACAGAGTGTGTTCTCACCAAAGCCAATCACAGAGCGCTCATTAGGGTATTGTAGCTTATACATTTTCTGGGAGTGAAAATGAGAATAAACACTAATTCTATCAAAGGGCTGGGTACAGATAACCCCAAGTGAAAACATGAGGAATTCCTTAGGCATACAGTACACTCCCCTTACCCAACGGGGACACATTCCAAGACTCCTGGAGGATGCCTGAAACCCATCAATTAGGATACATTTCTGTTCATGTCTTCCACCCACAAATGTAATGGCTTTTCCATTTTAATAAGCACTTATTATGCACTGTGGCTATAAGTCTTGCAGCTGGAGGTGCAACAGCAAAACTAGCATGGATTTCTCTTTACTTCTGGAAAATTTCATGGATAGAAGATTTGTTTTCATCATAGATCTTGGCAATCTCAGCATATA
The DNA here is from genome assembly GCF_043159975.1 of Macaca nemestrina. Taxonomy (NCBI): domain Eukaryota; kingdom Metazoa; phylum Chordata; class Mammalia; order Primates; family Cercopithecidae; genus Macaca; species Macaca nemestrina. The sequence goes on along the minus strand of NC_092127.1, from coordinate 79,039,303 downwards.
ATATGTTTTTCCTTACTAAGTTGAAAACTCTCACCTTTTCTCTTAAAGCACTTTCTGGCTTCTCTTTGGCATATCCAAGTAGCCAGCATCACTACTCTTGCACTTGCAGGTCATTTCAAGTAAAATAAGAGTCACCTGAACACAAGCACTGTGACACCAAGACAGTCTGATCACCAGTAGGGCTACTAAGTGACTCACAGGTGTGAATCTGCTCGATAAAGGAAGGATTCATGTCCTGAGAGGGACGGAGGGGGATGTTGCAGTATTTCATCATGCTAGTCAGAATGGTGCATGACTTAAAACTGATTGTTTCTGGAATTTTCCATTTCAGTTACCACAGGTAACTGAAACCACAGAAAGTAAAATTGTGGGTAAGGGAAACGACTGCACTCGTGTTTCATTGTAGGGACTAGAAGTCAGCTAGATGTTTTCCAACAAATTTCTTTGTCCTCCAAAAATAAGATCTACCCATGTCTTTTTAAATTTGTGTTATTTACTTTCTTTTTTTTTTTTTTTTTTTTTTTGAGACGGAGTCTTGGTCTGTCGCCCAGGCTGGAGTGCAGTGGCTGGATCTCAGCTCACTGCAAGCTCCGCCTCCCGGGTTCACGCCATTCTCCTGCCTCAGCCTCCCGAGTAGCTGGGACTACAGGCGCCCGCCGCCTCGCCCGGCTAGTTTTTTGTATTTTTTAGTAGAGACGGGGTTTCACTGGGTTAGCCAGGATGGTCTCGATCTCCTGACCTCGTGATCCGCCGGTCTCGGCCTCCCAAAGTGCTGGGATTACAGGCTTGAGCCACCGCGCCCGGCCTACTTTCTTTCTCTTTCCAGAAAATATTACTCTGACAGCTATTTCAAGTGATGAGCATACATTTATTTTAGGATAAAATGCTTAAATAGGCAAAATTAATAATGAAATAGAGGCTCGGTCTTTTCATGAACAAGTGTGGAGACGGTAGTGTATAAAAATGTGCATCCAGCTTAATATAACTACAGTTGGCCTTTGAACAACATAGGTTTGAACCACTCGGGCCCACTTGTACTCAAATTTTGTTCAACCAAACATGGTATTCCTGGGATATGAAACCCACCAATGCAAAGGACTTTTCATATATGCAGGTTCCGCAGGGCTGACTGCAGGTTTGAGTCTGTGCAAATTTTAGTATCCTGGGTGGTTCTAGACCCAATCCCCTACGTATACTGAGGGATGACTATACATACAGACAGCTTATAAGCCTGGAATTGATTTCCATGGGCGGTTTCTGAAAATGTGGAACAATGCCAAACTTCTGGATTTCCTGATAATTGAAATTCACTCCTAAGAGATAGCATGCTATTTTTGAGATGCAGGCAGAAGATCAGGACACTAGTTGGCTAACATTGTCTATGAAGTATATGAGATCCTTGCCCAGTGAGAGCTTATGGGTAGATGGGCCAACTTTTCTTCTTGTCAAAGCAGCTCATTGTCGTAGGTGTCATTGTTGCCTCAAGACAGCAAGTCATACATTACAGAGAGGCAGTGCTCCAATGGAAAGACCTCGGGGCTGCATAATCATAGCCACAATGGTGATGAGGAGGTGGGGAAGGAGAAGATGAGGAGAACAGTAACTTAGGTATCCAGAGGGCACATACCTCTTCAGTAGATAGCTGTGTTGGAGCAATTTTCTTTGTATTACACAACAGGCTTTAGGGTTTATTCCCAGGATTCTACTCTTAAGGTTTCTTAAACCTCTCTGAGCCTAGGTTTTCTCATTTGTAAAATGAGAATGAAGTACATACCTCAAGGCAGTCTTGAAAGTTAGATAATATAATATATTAAGAGCTTAATACAGTGCCAAGCACCTAATGAATGATGTCTATTATTAGTGTTAGCATTATACCACACAAAAGATAAAATTCTCAAGTTTTTTTCTCACTAATTCCTCATAAAACAGCTAAATCTTGTGTTGAGGTGGGTGTTTAGACAGTATATGGAGAAGGGCAACTTTTTTACTGTGGGTTCCTTTTGAGCAGCAAGATTGACAACTAATCATTTACTATTTATCTACGGGCAAACCTTCTAAGATTAAAACAGAAATAAAAGTAGGTATCCTCTATTCATATTTTTGTCAACCATAACTCTTAAAAGATGCAATTTATGCCATCCTCAATAGCATTGTATATGTAAAGAAATCCAGTCATTAATTGAGATGTGACTCACACTTGGTGCTGGACCTGGACACGCAGGAACACAAGAGTGACAGGGCTTCTCCTCATTAGGGCCACAGGAGGTAGACCTTCCAGGAACTTACAGGAAAGTTTGACTTTCTTTTTTTTTTTTTTTTTTTTTTCTTTTTCTTTTTCTTTTTTTTTTTTTATGAGACGGAGTCTCACTCTGTCACCAGGTTGGAGTGCAGTGGCACGATCTCAGCTCACTGCAACCTCCACCTCCCAGGTTCAAGCAATTCTCCTGCCTCAGCCTCCTGAGTAGCTGGGATTACAGGTGTGTACCATCATGCCCAGCTAATTTTTGTATCTTTAGTAGAGATGGGATTTCACAATGTTGGCCAGGATGGTCTCGATCTCCTGACCTTGTGATCCACTCGCCTTGGCCTCCCAAAGTGCTAGGATTACAGGTGTGAGCCACCACTCCCGGCCAAGAGTTTGACTTTCATACTTTAGAAATTCAGATCCAATTTTATTTGTAATTTTACCTTATGTGTGAATGCACAGGAAGAAATACAGAAGGTATTACAAAGGTATGGTAGAAACAGGATCAATACAATATTCACAGGTTAGGCAAATGGAGAGAGATAGATATAGCCAACTTAAGAAGTACATGAGGCAGAAGATGTTTGTTTGCCTTTACTTTTAATGACTTCAAACTTTAATCTAGTTCTACTCTATCAATTTAAGGATCCACGTCCTTAAGGAGAACAGAAAATTACACACCTATCCTAGAGGTGTCAAATAGATTATAGCACACCTCAGAGTGACTCCTTCACTCCAAGGTTGATGGAAGATGGGTTTGGTCTCAGTAAACATGTATAAGGTGGCAAAAATCAGTTTGAGGAGTTAAACTGAAATCTCTAGAGGTAGGCTGTCTGTTCAGGACTGGAAAAGTACTAGAGTTTTAACTATATTCCTTTTAAAGGCAGAAATTAGATTTTCTTCTCTGCTTTCCTCTCCTGAGCTCTGCGCCCTTGTCCTGGAAAGTTAGTTTCTTTTTTATTTTCTTTGCTTTTTTGCCTACCTATCTAATCGGCATTAAGCTAGTATAAACTCCAACTTAAAGCCGAACCCCTTCAGAGAAACCACATCCCTGCCCCCCGCATAAGAGAACACTGAATAACTAATGATTCATAATTTCTTCAATTCATAAGCAATTCTATTAAACTGCAATGAAAATTTCTGCTCCAGCTCCGGGTTAACACAAATACCTAGAATCAATGAACAATCTCTCCCAGCTACTTTAATCACCCTGCATATCCACTGCTAAGTCAATGGTGCTAATGCACATCTCAGAACAAAAAATACAAAAAGCCACCCCTCTGTCTACCATTGTACCATTTGTAGTCAAATGAAAGGAGTAAAAGAAAATCGCTGCTTTATTAAGTTGTTAGGAAATTGCAATGTGCAAGGAATGAAGTATTATGCCCCAGATCAATCAATCATTTTAATTACATAGACTTGATTCTAAATCTCATGGCTCTGGAAACTGTGAGAATGATCTAGGATAACAACGAATACAGTGAGGATAACAATGAATACAGTGAGGATTGCTTGCACAGTCTCCAGCCAGCATAACAATTTAGTTATAAGTGATAACAAGAAGGGATCAAACAGTCAACACCAATTCTCACTTAATAAATTTTTGAAACACATGCTAGGAAATGAGTTTCAAGGAGAGCTAAAAACCAATGAAATTAGTCCATTTACTAGTAGCTCTGGCGAAAAAGAGTTGCCAGTTTCAAGGAAGAAACAAGAGCTCCCTATGTCATATGCAAAATCAAGTCAGATCTGGGACACCTGTCGATACCCTAGTACCATCAAAAACAGATGACAGTTACTATTTGGAGCTTTGATTAAAACGTAGAGAATAAAAATTGACAGCTTTCAGGAAAGAACTGTCGATGCTTTCAAGGCCGAGGTCATAAGAGGCCTGTAAGAAGTTTCATATGGGAAAAGCATTACATGTAGGAAAATGATTTTCATTGCTCTAATAGCAGCAAATAACCATATGGTGGATGACCAATTTCTCTTTGATGAACACTAGTACCACTTCTTCTCTACAGTCCTCCACTCACAACCATACGTTAAGGACATGTGGACTATCAGGGGAAGGAATACTCATCTCTCTATGTTTCAGTTAATTCTCTGCTCGCTAATGAGAATGTCCAGAGAAGAAATGTCTGGTATTTTTCCATGTTATTCTCCTTAACGTTTCCTTCAGCTAATCTATAATTGTGGTTACAGCATTTTATTTATGGATCATCTGAAGCATTCCAGATTATGCAATTAGGCAATTTCATTAAAAGTTCATTCCTTAAGTCTGAAGAATTGTTTAAGGATTCAACTTTTAGTTTGAAATCTTGTAGTACACACACACACACACACACACACACGTGCACACATCCCAAACCCTGCCAAACAAGAAGGATCTGTGGAGGATCTGTGAGATAACACGAAGTTTATACGAACTGTAATCCCTAAGTCTTAATTCAAAACAATGCTTAACAAATGCCTGCAGGTGTTGTTATACTTATATCTCTTACATCTAAGTGTATCATATCCTAAACTACCATGCAATCTTCTAGTTTGCTCATATTATTTTTCAACCAAGTGTCAAAAGAGCTATGGTATTCCAGCTATTTAAATACTACCCCATTTTGGTAAAACGATTTAAAGAATCTTACATGTCAGCTGTTTCAAGTTGTTACAGCACCTGTAATGCAAAGATATTAGAGAAGCCATATTTTTGTCCACACTCAAATGTATTAACTGCATTACAGAGAATTAAAATGATGATCAAAGAATCTCAAGTTTAACATTAAATTATTAGAAAGTCAGGCACCAAAATATTAACAGTAAATATCTGTGAGAACTGGGATAAAAAGTCTGTGTGTATGCGATTTTGTGGTTTTCAGTTTTGATGCAGAGTATCCTACATTTTATAACTAGAAAGGAAAATTACTTAATCAAAAAGTGACCACTGGATAGATTTTCTAATTGTATATAAGCAATTCAAGTCATATAAGGTTATCAAGTCAACTATAGTTCCTGTGAGCATGAGAATTCACTCTTTGCCTACACATACATAAACTTGCAGTTCTTTGTCATATTTGCATATATCACTCACTGTTATTTTCTTGGAAATAACTGAAATTCCAGGTAGTTCTTGAAGTCAAGAGAAAAGCTGAAAAATTTTCCTATTTCCGAACCCTTTGAAAATAAATGGAGGCAGTTGCTAGTAAGTCTCTTCATTTCCCTTATTTTTTTTTTTTTAAAAAAGCACCTACTTAGGCACTAGAGACACAGCAGGAAACCAGACAGACAAAAATCTCTGCCCTCATGGAACACAGAGTGCAGTGGAACGAGACAGACAGTGAACCACAGAAGTAATACATAAACAGTGGGCTGGAAGACAGCAGGTGTTAAAGGGAAAAATAAGAAAAGGCAATAACAAGCATGGATGGGAATATTGTGATTTTGGATAGGGAGGCTAGAGAAGGTCTCACCAAGGCCAAATATGAGCAAAATTCTAAAGGAGGTGAGGAATAAGCCATTAGAATATCGGGGTGGGGCTGGGCATGGTGGCTCACGTCTGTAATCCCAACACTTTGGGAAGCCAAGGCAGGCAGATCACTGAGGTCAGGAGTATAAGACCAGCCTGGCCAACACGGCAAAAGCCCATCTCTACTAAAAATACAAAATTAGCCAGGCGTGGTGGCGCGCATCTGTAGTTCCAGCTACTTGGGAGACTGAGGCAGGAGAATTGCTTGAACCCACGAGGCGGAGGCTACAGTGAGCCAAGATTGCACCACTGCACTCCAGCCTGGGCAACAGAGCTAAACTCTGTCTCAAAAAAAAAAAAAAAAAAAAATTTGGATGGGCCAGGTGCAGTGGCTCATACCTGTAATCCCAGCACTTTGGGAGACTGAGGCAGGAGAATCCTTGAGCCCAGTAGTTTCAGACCAGCCTGGACAGCACAGTGAGACTCTGTTTCTATTTTACTTAAAATATATATATAAAATATTTATATATGTATAACATATATGTAAAATATTTATATAACATATATAATTATATATAATATATATAACATGTAATTATACATAATTATATATACATATGTATAATTTTAAAAGAATACCTGGGTGAAGAGTGTTCTGGGCAAGGGAAGAGCAAATACAAGGGCCCTGAGGCAGAGGCCTTGTGACCATGTTTGAGGAACAGCAAGCAGGCAAGAGTGGCTGAGGAGAGGGAAGAGGGGAGGTCAAAATCCAACAAGGGCCAGGCCGTGTAGGGCTTTGTAGGCCACTGCAGGCTCCTGACACTACATAACATCAGTCCCTGATTTCTGGATGCATGTATGCATGTTCACAGGTAAAGACTGATAGAATGCAATGAAGACTGGACTAGGGCACGTCTAGGGCAGTTCATGCAAGAAATACAGAGTGAAAAACTGAAGTGACTGGAAACAATAATCACATGTGACTGCAGAACTGGCAGGTGTGAGATTTGTATTCATTAATTCAACAACTTTGTGTGCACTTGGTGTTCCAAGGACAGCAAGACACAATTCTTGCCCCAAGAAATTCATAGTCTACTAAGAAGTACATCAGTTAAGGCAATATATAGTCTGGTTAAATGATGAACTACCAGCAAGTTCAGTGGAGCTGAGATATGGGCTGAAATGATCAGATAGGCCATTATAGAGAAGGAATGTTAAGTCTAAACAATAAGATTTACAGAAAAACAAATAGAGGAAGAATGGAGAAAGAGGAAGTGCAGCATGTTCAAAGACATGAAATTAGGCTTGGACGTGGTGGCTCACACCTGTAATCCCAGCACTTTCGGAGGCTGAGGCAGGCAGATCACCTGAGGTCAGCAGTTTGAGACCAGCCTGGCCAATGTGGCAAAACCCCATCTCTACTAAAAATACAAAAATTAGCCAGGCATGGTGGCACAAGTCTGTAATCCCAGCCACTTGGGAGGCAGAGGCACAAGAATCACTTGAACCCGGGAGAAAGAGGTTGCAGTGAGCCTAGATCGCACCACTGCACTCCAGCCTGGGTGACAGAGTGAAACTGTCTAAAAAGAAAAGGAATGAAATTAGGAATGGGCAAGGTGTGTCAGTTTTGCGGGAAAAGATTCGATATACATGTTGGCTTGCATAGGGCAGTGGTCAAGGCAAGATTGTACATTTTTATGGCGAGATTGAGGTTTTAATGTATAAGCAAAAGTTTCAATTAAGGTTTAAACAGGGAAACAATATGCTACGTAGAGTATCCTTGGGTAGAGGAAACATTTGAAGGACAGCAACTAGTGGTTGTAAAACTGAAGATGTGAAGTGACAAAGATCATAATTGGAGGGTCCAGGGTGGAAACAGCGGTGTAGTCAGCTACCTAAGAGATTCCGACAAGAATTGATACACGTTGGTGACTGGGTAAAGGAGATACTTTGAATGACTTAAAGATGTTCATTAGAAAAATTGTGATAAATTTCAATGAAAAGAAATATCAAAAGGAGATCCAGTTTGGATATTTTAAATCTGAGTGATGATGTGTCAAATGTTTGGAAATATTACAGGCAGAGCAAGTTTTAGTCAAGAGGTCAATCCTAAAAACAAGAATTTGTTAGCAGTAAGTTATCAAATAATCAATGGTATTCTTCCTTTTTCTTTTTTATTGAGCCAACTCAATTTCTCAGTGGGTGATAAATAGAATAACTGTTGTATTTATCATCCAAATTGGGACATTCTTGGGAGTGAAGAAGGAGCTATTAATAATCACACTGAGACAACGTGCATAAAACTAAGACTGTCCAGAGCAGACCAGGATGCACGGACCCCGGTTAAAAGTTCCATCTTAAAAACTTTTAAAAGATAGAAAGTTGCCAAGTCCTTATTTTTATTATAGCTCGTGGTTTCTCAAAAGGAGTCAAGAATTCAGTTAGGGTCACTTTATTGTGATTTGAGACTAGAAAGACCAAACTCTGGCAAAGGATCCAGTTTTAGACATCTAGAAAACAAAGCAAATGTTAATGAAGTAGTTTATGTCATATAAGTCTGCTATTACCTATTCATGATGCTCCTGGCATGGTTAATGAAGCATGGAGGTTTTATGCAAGGGGGTGGGTGGTGATCCAAGCTAGTGTGGGTTGGCATTGGAATTTCTGATGTCAGGTCCCAGTTGAAGCAGTATTTTACTTGAGCTGTCTCTGATGTCAGGGGGATAGAAAAAATTCCTGGTGAGCAGGAAGAAGAGTGTATAAAGGGTAACGGGGTTTGTGTGTATATATACTATGGGCAGATACAGAAAGGACTTTCTTTATCCTGTAGCTGTAATTTGTCAGGTAGTTATGTTACTGCATGTATAGGTCATCAGAATAACAAAATTGATATTAATAATATAAATAGTTGCAATTTGTTAGTTATGTGAATGTGTGTATAGATGAACAGAACAACAAAATTGGTACTAATAACAAAACTGAACAGGACAATGGAGGGGTATCCTGCAGCTCTCAGATTGAAAGGGATTCAAATACAACTCAAAATGCTTAACATGGCTGGGTGCGGTGGCTCAACCCTGTAATCCCAGAATTTTGGGAGGCCGAGGTGGGCGGATCACGAGGTCAGGAGTTCAAGACCAGCCTGGCCAAGATGGTGAAACCCTGTCTCTACTAAATATACAAAAACTAGCCAGGTATGGTGGTGGGCGCCTATAATCCCAGCTACTTGGGAGGCTGAGGCAGAGAATTGCTTGAACCCGGAGGGCAGAGGTTGCAGTGAGCAGAGATCATGCCACTGTACTCCAGCCTGGGTAACAGAGCGAGTCTCCATCTCAAATAAAATAAAATAAAAATTAAAACAAAATGCTTAACAAATCCACTATCCTACTATCTTTCAGACTAGATATCGTAATCTCCAGTTGTAAAAATGTTAGGGTGTCCTTCATCAAGGGAAGAAGCCAACTCTGGCAGTGCTAAGTAAATGGAAGGATTATTTTTCCTATGGGAATGGGCTTTTTAAACTTTACTGTTTATTAAGATTTTTGCCTTGAACATTTGTTGGGCTTTTTAATAATACAGTGTGGGTGCTTCACTTTTCTTTCAGTGCAAAGGGAAACAAAATATATTTTGTTGTCATTTTGTGACCTGACCTTTAAAACAATCAGTGTGCTGGAGATGTTATCTAGGTGTTACGTTATTCCTAGTCTCAGTTATTTTATGTCTCAATAAATTATTGTTATTATGTTTATTATTATAAAACATAACTGCTCTAGCTATTTAGTTTTAAGAAAAATCTGATTCTGCAAAGAAAACTGTTATATACTCTGCCTTCAGAAAAAAGAAAACAAAGAAAAAGGATTTCCTATACATCCATTAATTTTACTCTAAAAAAAATAGGAGAAGCTGTAATTTACAAATATGGCATTAGAAGCAAATTGGAGTCAGCAATTGCTCTGGTTCTTTGATAAAATAACACAAAAATAGGAGGCTAAGGAAGGTACCAAGTATTGGTATGTGATATTTTACATTTTCGAGTAAGCTAAAGATAAAAACAAAACAAGTTTTGATAAAACAATAATTAAACGCACAATATCTGACCTACATCGTATCTGTCTACAGGTTAGAAACATTAACCATGGTAGATTCTTCAAGAGTTGAACACAGGGACAGAAAAGAAAGGTCCTCAAATCATCCTTCCAGCAAAACATACACACTTAACTGAGGGATACTGTCAGAAGAAAGAAAACAAAAGCTATTCTTCATTCTAACTATATACCGATCATTATTGGGTGGGATAGGTAGAGAATGAGGACCAATAAATTACAACATTGTGTTTTAACATAAACTTGCTTTATTTCTGCACCAGCAGTACTACCTGAATCTTATAATATGGCTACAATTGTTGCTGTTTCACTTAACAAACCAAATGTCATTAATTGCATTCAACTTTGCTTTTGTATAGCTCTTCTTTTTATCAAATAGCTATTTTTCCCTGGTTTGACCTTTTTGTAATAACATGTTGTAACATGTTACTACATGTAATGAAATGTTACAAAAGGAATTGAAGCCCCCTTTGGACTCTCTCTAGCCCTATTTCTCTCCCTCCCTTCCCCCAAACAGAGATACTTAGTATCCTGAGGTTTTCATGCATATTTGAATGCTTTTACGACATATATATTCATAAATGTAGTATTAATGAGGTTTTAAAATTTTCATAAGTGGTATTACACTTCCAGGATTATTTCCCAGCTTGCTTTTTTATTACTCCGCATTATGCTTTCCAAAGGCATCTTTGGCTTGTTACTTTTGTACTTTTGGTGTTACATTTAAAAATCTGACATTTATAACACATTTTTCATAAAATAGGAGCTTTTGTCCTATGACACTTAAAGCTTATGGATCCATTTACTTTATATAAATAATATCACTGCAATCATTGTCATTATTGTTTTTGTGGATTAAAATGGGCTACTTTTGGCAACCATAGGAATAAAAACTAAGACACTTATGAGGGGCTTATGCACAAACTGATTTCATTGTTCTAAAACTTGTCATTTTAATTGTACCATCATTTTATAGGTCAATCATGTCCTCACTCCTTCCATATGGGTTACAAACTGTCAGGTATTTTTCACTGGAACAGCTTCAGTTAGTTTTATTATATACTTGTTGGCTTTAGAAATAAGGTAATTGCCAATAATTCTTCAGATATTAGACACTGAATTTGTCTATAAAATCTGGGGAAAACAGAACTTGAATGATTTGGTTAAATACCATTTATCTACTGCTTGCACTGTTAAACAGACTTTTCTGCAAGTTTCCTATGCTATATTTAAGCAGTTTGTTCATAAAAATCCCACAAAAGAAAAAAATAGAATAATTTTCTACTAATCTTGAATATATTTCATACTTAAGCCAGAGATAAAATTTAATAACAAAATGAAAATGTAGCCAGGAAATTACAATGAGGTTCAACAGGAAAAATTGCTGGTTAATAGGTGAGATGTCAAACTATAAAATGTAGAACATCTGGATTTGTGCAAATCATACATAAAACAATTGAGGCTGGAGTAATCACCAGGAAACAGGAGTAAGCAAAGGTGAAGCAACTGTGATATTGGCACCTATAATGGGGAGATGGAGTGGGCGATAGGCCCTTGGCCATCACCTCATTGCAGACCATCTCATAGAAGAACTATCTCTGTCTCCTGAGCAAGGAATGTCTATACTTTTGTCATAGACAATATTTGAAAATGCATGAATTATAGTGTAAGAGCCACTCAAAACTTTCTACAAAAATATATCCTTTATAAAAATGAAATTTTCATTTATGACCAAAATAAGAAATTTCTTAACACTCATTAAAACAACTGTTTGTGAAAAGCAGTTTTTTTGTTTGTTTCTTTTTGAGACAGAGTCTTGCTCTGTTGCCCAAGCTGGCGTGCAGTGGCACAATCTCGGCGCACTGCAACCTCCACCTCCAGGGTTCAAATGATTCTCCTGCCTCAGCCTCCTGAGTAGCTGGGATTACAGGCGCGTGCCACCATGCCTGGCTAATTTTTGTATTTTTAGTAGAGACAGGGTTTCACCATGTTGGCCAGGCTAGTCTCAGACTCCTGACCTCAGGTGATCTGCCCGCCTTGGCTTCCCAAAGTGCTAGGATTACAGGTGTGAGCCACCATGCCTGACCAGAAGAGCATATTTTTGATCAATGTTTTATATCAACTTTATGAAATATTTGGATTCCAAAAAAACAACTACTTGAAATTCTACAGAATTGTGTATGGGATTAGATATGAATGTGTGTATATATATTTTAGGAAATGTGTTAAATGCAGAAAAACACAATAATAAATGGCCAATATGCAAAATTAAGAGTTGTCCACATTATTATACTTGTTTCATTTGTTCTGAATAACACATTACAAAAAAATAAATCTTTTTAACTTCTAAATTGCCAGTCCACTACAATCAACCTCTACAAATGCTGAAATTTTTTATTTATCCATTTATTCATTCATTTATTTTTTGAGACAGGGTCGCTCTGCTACCCAGGTTTGAGTGCAGTGGTGCTATAATGGCTCAATGCAGCCTCAGCCTCCCCAGGCTCAGGTGACCCTCCCACCTCAGCCTCCCAGGTAGCTGGGACTACAAGTGCACGACACCATGCTTGGCTAATTTTTGTACTTTTTGTAGAGATGGGGTTTTGCCATGTTGCCCAGGCTGGTCTTATTTTCTAATAAATCATAGGAATTTAATAAATAAGATGTCTTATCTGCTTCGCCCCCCCAAAAAAGTAAAAAATTGAGTTTATTTTCTTCTAGTACCTCTATATTTTTATATTAAAAATATCATTCTGTAGTCAGACTATTTACTTCCATGCACTGTTGACTAGCATTCTTTAAGCATAGAGAAATCTCAATATGTTCTTCCAAACACAGAAGCATAGAATTCCATTATCAGTGTTTCCCAAATTCTGGCTTAAAAATATTAAGATCCATTGTTTAAAACCTTAGACTGCAGATACTTGGATTTTTCTATATAGTTCTGGATTTTTAAATTTTATACAAAACGTGGCTCTGAAGAAAATAAAATAACAGAATCCATTAAATGAAAGAGAACACAATAAGTTGTCAGTCTAAAAAGGATAAAGTATCATTACTGACTTCTGCATGTGCATTGCAGGATAAAGTAAATGTAGAGTTACTGGTCAACATCGGGAACTTGGATTTTTGGCCTGAGAGGAAGGAGAAATAAAAGTTAAGTCATGAGAATGGTAAAGATTGTTTGGGACCAGCTTGGGCAACATAGTGAAACTCCATCTCTACCAAAAAAATATAGAAACTAGCCGGCTGTGGTGGTACATGCCTGTAGTCCCAGCTACATGGGAGGCTAAGGTAGGAGGATCACCTGAGGCTGGAGAGGTTGAGGCTGTAGGGAGCCGTGATTGTGCCACTGCATTTCAGCCTGGGTGACGGAGTGAGATCTTGTCTCCAAAAAAAAAAAAAAGATAATAGATTATATATGTCTATTCTACCTCAATAAGTAAATTTCCACTTCTGGCTTCTTTAAAGACTTAAATATAAGAACTTACTCAGCACCAACAACCGCCTTTAGTACCCAGATAGTGGTTTCTAAATATTATCTCCTCTCTACCATAGGAATTAGGGCTCTGATATGGTTTGGCTGGGTCCCCACCAAAATCTCAACTTGAATTGTATCTCCCAGAATTCCCACCTATTGTGGGAGGGACCCAGCCGGGGGCGGGGGGTCGGGGGATGGTGGTAATTGAATCATAGGGGCTGGTGTTTCCTATGCTATTCTCATGATAGTAAGTCTCTCGAGATCTCACGGGTTTATCAGGGGTTTCCGCTTTTGCTTCTTCCTCGTTTTCTCTTTCCTCTACCATGTAAGAAGTGCCTTATGCCTCCCGCCATGATTGTGAGGTCTCCCCAGTCATGTGGAACTGTAAGTCCAATTAAACCTCTCTTTCTTCCCAGTTTCGGGTATGTCTTTTATCAGCAGCATGAAAGGCTTTTTGGAGAAATGGCTGATTCCAGTTCTGGACAAGAAATATACAACATGCCTGGCCCGAAATACCTTGTAATTAAAGAAAAAAATCAAACTATCACCATCAAATGGAATAGCAGTGGACTTAAAACACATCAAAATCATGTCTCAAAATCACTGGCATATAAAAAAGTACACATCCATAAGTTTATAATGATTCTTAAGAAAACAAATCTTATTGTTTACATGCTAGCTAACTTAAAAAAAAAACCTGATGAATATAGACAAAGAATCGAGCATTTATCCTAATCTTTGCTATAATAACTGTATATACTTCAAGATAACCAAATAGTTGATAAAGGCAAGTTGTTTCTTATAGAAAACCTCTTCAAATATTAAACCTGAATGTAATAAACCTTCTAGATCTAACTACAACTTAAAAGAAATAGAAGGTACAGAAAAATGGAATCAAGCAAAATCCAGGCCAGAGGAAACTCTATGGGGTAAACTATCTGGTTTCTTCAAAGGATGAATCATAAGGAAAAAGAGAGGAAATCTGTTAAGTCAAAAGATATCAGTTAATGGAAATGTAAAGATCTCATTTTGATCCAGGTTCTTAAAAATAAACTGTAAAACAGGAATCATTTATGAGACAACTAAAGACATTTGAAATTTAATGAGAAATTATTTAGGTAAGATCATAATACTGTGTTTATTTTTAAAGAGTACTTAACCTTTAGCCATGGTATGATTTCAATAAGAATTATTTCAGCCTCTATTATTAATAGTTCCAAATAATTTGGGGATGAGAAACAAGGTGAGCAAGATTAAATGAAGTAAAATCAGCCAAGTGTTGACAATTGTTTAATCAAGGTAAGGGGTGCAGGGGAGTCATTGTACTTTTTTACTCTGCTTACAAGTGTTAAAATTTAAAATTACAAAAGATAAAGGTTCAGGGAATATTGAAAAATCAGTAAAATGGTGAAAGGCTTCATTAGGATAGAGATAAATTCCCCACAAATATCAAAATACTTTAGGTGAGGCATATCTGTCAAACTTAAATGTAAATAAAAATGAAAAGACTTCTTTATATTACAGAGAATCATGACCTGATACAGATTGAACTGGAAGGAGATTTTAGTGACAGATCCAAATCATGAGTACTTCAAACTTAGGGCCTTACAAATTGCACTGAAATAAAAAGTATATTCAGCAGTGGTGAGCAAGTGGGTGTTTTAGATGGAGGGATCCAACATTATGGAAAGGCACAGATCATAAGAGTTTAATGGAAATACTCTTCCTGCTCAGTCATTTTTAATAAGCTTTAAGTGACTAATGAAGCTTTAATGATAACATCCAGTTCTGCTTAGAAGTAGAACAGTTAATATACAATATGAAAAAATACAAATGAGTATTTATAAATATGAAAATGAATAGTTTTGTGTTTCATAGTATATGTACATTTACTCTCCTCCTGTTCCTCCCCAAGCCTAGTTATAAACTTGCTCGTTTTGACAAGCAAAACACCAACAGAACAGGTGCCTTTGTTAGCACTCTAGGTAAATCCTGGCACTTGCTTGGACACCAGCTGGGTGCTAATTAGTCTTGTGATTGCCTAGATCACAAAATAATACAAGACTGGAAATGCTCCTGAAAGCTTCTGGAGGAATGAGTCTGCACACCGGCTGACAGATGCCCTGGAGAGAACAGGCCTTGTCCTGACAGCCTCTGTGTTGAGTTCTTTCACATTTATGAAGCTAGAGCTGGCTACATAAGCACATGCCTGCAAGTCTGTTCAGGGAATGTGGGTGGAGGGTGCTTTTGAAGATGCAGAGCAAAAGCATTCTCTGGTCCATCAATACTGACACAGATGTCCAGTGTCTGGTCTATGTCTAAGCGTCATCTTTTGATTAAGTGTTAGCAATAGCACACCCAGGGTATTTGAACCCTATTCTCCAATAGACTTCAACAGGTTACTTGTGTGCCTTCCCATTTAACCTTTCATCTATATTTAGCCAATAACACTAATGAATTACTGTACTGCTTCTCATCCTAACAGATGAATCAGATTACTGCATGGCCAATTTGGACAGGACAAGAGATGGCCTGACAATTCTCGAAATATACAAGATTGGGTACATCATGGCAAATGGCTGCAGTGAAGGCTTTCTTTCTGAACACTTTATTTTATGTCCTCATCATATTCAATAATCAAAAATATCAGATTTAAAATCAAATGCTCAATCATTGCATTCTTTCAGCAAGTGATAAAATGGATACATTTTATTAGAAAAATGAAAAAAACCTACCTGAAGACTGCAAGGGTCAGAGACCAGAGCACTAATGGCTTCCTCAGTTCAAACTTTGCTCGTTTGTTCATTAGGTGCCGACCACCGAATACAAAGGCAGCATACAGAGCAGAAAACAGGAAAGATTTCTTCCTGCAAACAAGCAAACAAAATCTTTAAGATATTTTTAGTCATTAGGAAACATCAAATTTTGTACCAGTTCTCCTCTTTTTAAGCATTGAAAAAATATTCTTGAGAATATTCCTGCTTCACTGAAGAGGGTGTCTAGTCCACAGGGCAAACTGGTGTTCTATTGAAATCTCCCTTGACAAATCAGGTCTTCCAGCAGTTTAACCAACATATTAAGTATCACGCCAGAATAGACATACTTCCTTTTTAGGCTCTATGACTGAAATTTCAATAACATAGCATCGAAGTACAAAAAGTAGCCTTTTCACTGAGAGAAATAATTTTATTCTTTAGAGTTTGTTGAGCCAATTTGGATACACACATGAATTTTTAAAAAGTATTTTTATTGGAACTATTTGGTGACATGGTTGTGTCTTGGAACAAGATAGACATTTAAAATTTTATCTTGGGTGGGCGTGGTGGCTCATGCCTATTATCCCAGCACTTTGGGAGGTTGAGGTGGGTGGATCACTTCAGGCCAGGAGTTTGAGACCAGACTGGCCAACATGGTAAAACTCCCTCTCTATTAAAAATAAAAAATGTAGCCAGGCATGGTGGTGGGCACCTGTTATCTTAGCTACTTGGGAGACTGAGGCAGGAGAATCGCTTGAACCCAGAAGGCAGAGGTTGCAATGAGCCACGATTTTTGAGACTCCCTCTCAAAAAGGCAAAAGAATGAAAGAATGGTTACTCCATAGGCAGATTAGCCCTGAGGACTGCTGGCTGGCTATTTTTATGGGTTTTTAAATTACATGCTAAACAAGGGGTGGATTATTCATGAGTGTGCTGGGGAAAGGGGCGGAGATTTCCCCAGGAAGAGAACTGAGGGTTCCTTCCATTTTTAGACTGTATACTCTACCATGGCATTTGTAAATTGTCATGGTGTTGATGGGAGTGTCTTTTAGCATGCTAATGCATTATAATTAGCATATAATAAGCAGTGAGGATGATCAGAGGTCACTTTTGTTACCATCTTGGTTTGGGTGAGTTTTGGCCAGCTGCTTAACCATATCCTGTTTTATCAGCAGGGTCTTTGTGATCTTGTGATCTTGTGCCAACCTTCTATATTATCCTGTGACTAAGAATTCCTAACCTCCTGGGAATGCAGCCCAGTAGGTCTCAGACTCATTTTACTTAGCCCCTATTCAAGATAAAGTCACTCTAGTTCAAATGCCTCTGACAACAATACTGATAATGCCAAAAAATAAATTCAAAAGCAAAAATCAACAAACTTCTATAATAGAACTATGATTTGACAGAAAGCAATAGAAACCTTATAAATAATTTAAACAGTTGAGCATGTTTCCTAAGAAAGCAATGTTTCTCTTAAAATGGGTCTTCCCCATTCAATTAGATCAATAAGGAAAGGGTTGAGAAGTAAGTTACAAAACATAATATCAAAAGCAAAATGTGTTCACCTAAAGAGTATTATTTGTAAAATGCTTCATGTTTTCTCCCTTCATGCTGACATGTAATGCTGACTCATAAGGGACTTTGCTATTTACACAAAGCAGCATTCCTATGTAAATGAATGCAAGTGACCTACTTAGTGAATACCAAATAATGCAATGATTCCAGAAATCAACGCAGAAGTAAAAATTAAATAAATCACTTTCACTGAGATTTACAGACTCTTCTCTTGGTCACACAAGACCTGGAACACAGTAGGTGCTTAATAAATATCTGTTGAATTAACATGGTCTTGTCCTATCAAATTTTCTGATGGGGAAAATAATTAGGCATGTGTGTACAGTAAACAGGCAGTAAACACAAAGTTGTACTTTCCCTGTAATAATAACGAAAGAGTCCGATATTCAGAAAAATATTATGTTACATTTTCTTCCCCCAGAAAGACATTGATTATTTCTATACTTCAATGAAAAGTGGAAAAGTGAGACAATTTTGTGGAAACTTTAACTATTGGACATTTCAGGAGGAAAGTACTTTTGGCCATAAATTATATATATATATTGCTTTATTTCTCCTGTGGAAATTGCAAGGGCATGGAATTAAATTACTTAAGAGTCACAATCACCATTTCTGTTTATGCACATATAAGCAAAGACTAAAGAAAAATAAAGTTCTACCAAGTAGGCGATAGTAATATGAAAAAGTATATACTTTTTTCTAATTTATAAAGGTAATAAATGACAATAATCACATATAATGATTTATAGAGTGTCTACCTATGGGTAGACATGATGCCAAAAAGCTTTACCATTTAATACTCATGGTGCAGGTAAAGTATTATCTTTATTTCATAGATAAACAGGCTTAGAGGTAAAGTAGGCCTAGATTTTCCTGTTCTTGTGGTAAACTTTCAGAAGAAAAAGGGGTACTTGATGTGTTATCTTATAAGCTGTAAAAATTCCTTAAGCTCTCCTGTTGAATTACATAATCATTGCATAATGTGTAGAACATTGTGTAACTGTGAAAAGATGAAGAAGAATTTCCTATCTTCATGTTTCTACTGTCATATTTTCTGAGCCTGGGAAACTTTCATCCAAACCCTCTTTGCTTCTTTGAGAACAGAAATTAGTTATACATATACCACTGAAGACATTTCCTTAACATTATTATTTATCTTACCCATTCAACATACTTGAGATTCTGATTTTTGCTGTATTAACTGTATTACTTGCAATCATAAACAAACCAAGTTAAATGAATGTCTTCATACAATCCTATCATTCTAGCCATAAAGGGAAAAGTAATGCCTCAAGAACCAAGAAAAGAATAAAAAATCTTCCCTATGTATTTTTTCTCTAATTTCCTCACTTCTAAAATGAGAAGTAGTCCTAATGCACTGCTCACATCCCAGCAAGGGCCATTCACTTTTCCACATAATTTTTAGAGCTCTCTACAAAGCAATTCAACAGCTAAGGCAATGAAGTCAGTCAGTACAGAATCATAGAACTTGATAATTGCAAGGAACCTTAGAGGTGGAGCCCAATTTCCTCCTTCAACAGAAGAGAGAATAGGGAACCTGATGACAGTAGTCACTCACAGTCACACAGCTGCACACTCTACACTGCTCAAGACTATCCAACATTGTCATGGCTGTGGTCAAGCAGGTAGGCAAACACAAAATAACTGTATAAGCTATATCTGGGTTACAGGTAGTTAACGGGAATCGGTTTAAGTGCTGTGATCAAAGTAAGTTGTTCATTGCGTGCACAGAAATCTTTTACTGTGGTGAAATTCAAATCCTTTGGGTTAGTTTAGAATTAAACCTAAGCATCTGCTACAAGTGGGAGTTGCCTAAGGAAGCATTAACACTTACCTCTTTAACTGAGTTATTTATGGTTGAATGTATCCATACTGCTTAGAAGAAGGTAAGATTTTCTTTAATGAACAGAGCAATTTTAATGAATTAAAATTGCCTTTCCTTTCTGGCATCTCTCCAGTAAAGTTCAACTGTATTCAAGATGAATAATGGTTTGCCACTAGCCCACGTAGTTTTTAATGTGGATAGATTGCTTTCCTAATGGTTCAGTGGTAATACTTTGTATACTGGCAGGCCTCCATACTTGGGTATAATGGTAACACTATACTGTTTTATTATCAGATAATTAGTCATTTTGAGATAGCATGGACTCTTCTCGTTTAATAAATTTTAAATGTGCATCATATAGCACAACCCGTAATTATAGGTACTTAATAAGTACTTTTCAGCATGGTGATTTGGGAGTTATGATTACCAGGTGACCAACCAAATAAAGACAACCCAAACGAAATACTGATGTGCTTTAATTCTGTCAAGCTTATATTTATCCTTTTTACCCTTCTATTTCTGTCATCAAGATGAACAATGGAAATTATTCCATAATTAATAAAAATGAATAGTGGATTTATCCTTAGAAATCTGAATTTCTCTATCATACTGTCTTGTTCCAAAACATTCCTAGGACATGCTTTTTTGATTCTTACCAGAGTAGCTGAGCAAGTTCTCACTTATGATTTGTATTTATTGCTCTACCCATTAACATTTCTGAAACAGCATGCATAAATTGAAATATATGCTTTTTTAAACTCATGGGATGTCACTGAAACCAGTGCTTAGCTTGAGTCTCCTTAGCATTCACATCAAAATTTCTGTACCCCAAGAGTCAAACTAGTTTATTTGCTAATGAAGAAATGTTTATGTGGGCAGTATTTCAACATAGGATTAATTGCTAATGAACAGCTTGGGAAGCTGACCTGAGCTCCCTCCTGGCTCTTTCATGTCGTATCTACAAGCTCTTCATTATGACTATTGTACACATGTGAGGTACAAGGAGTTGGGAAAGTAAAAAGCAGTGAAGGAAAAAAGAAAAGGGCACTGCCCAGTTCAGCTGATACCTATCTACCTAGTGCAGAAAAAGTTTTCATGTTCTAAGGTGAAGAGTCTGACGCTGAGACAGAATGCCAACTGGTGCACCCCCCTCCTAAGAGTCCTCTTGTAGTTGAGTTGCTGACTCAAGTCAGGAAACAACGTATGGTTCTGAAAGTGATTTTAAGGATACAAATAAAGTAGGGACCCAGAGACTAGAGGAAATAACACTACTTTTTGCCAATATGACATTTAATGTATGTCTATGGTGGTTATAATTTGATAAGAATATTAAAATAAGATTATCTTGAGAGGGATCCTGAGGTTTCTTAAAGTCCTTCCCAGGGCTGAATTCTGTCACATTCTTAAGGATTCTGCAAGACTTCATATAGGCATTTCTTTACATTAAAAAAATGGAAATTTTTCAGCAGTTTTTTCTTTTTTTTTTTCTTTTGAGGCAAGGTCTCATTCTGTCGTCTAGGCTGGAGTGTAGTGGTGTGATCATGGCTCACTGCAGCCTCAGCCTCCTGGGCTCAAGCAGTCTTCCCACTTCAGCCTTCTGGGTAGCTGGCACTACAGGTGTGCCTAATTCTTTTAATTTTTTTGCAGAGATGGGGTCCCAGTATGTTGGCCAGACTGGTCCCCAACTCCTGGACTGAAGCAATCCTCCTGCCTCAGTCTCCCAAAGAGCTGGGATTACAGATGTAAGCCACCACTCCTGGCCAGGAGGTTTTATTCATAAGTAAATTAACTATATGCCCAGAAATTCTGACAAACAATAATTTTGTGAATAATCATGAAAATATGCCCATAATTGATATAAAGAAAAAGTGGCTTTATAATTGCAAGACAAAGCCATAACTAAGGTAAAGGGTTCCTTATTCTTATTCCACTCTGTTGTGTATGACCACGGAAACCAAATAAGGTATGATGTCTAAGCTGCTTTGAGTTGTAAGCACTTCTTTCCCTTTTTGCCTCACCTTCCAGATACTAATTCAGAGATCACAGGTTCTCCTTATCGATTTTTTTTAAAGGTGTGAAAACTAGTTTTTAGTTTTTCTATCCTTGAAGTAGGCCATAATCAAAGTAGAGTTACATTTAGTACACCAGATTCAATAACATGGCTACACATCCCTTTACAGGAAAGTACACCCCTCTTAGAAGCAGAGTGGACATGGAAATTCCTTGTATACATCTGTAAACTTATCTTTTTCCTCCCTGTCACCTTTTTAAAAATCTTGGTGCATTCTGTTTTTGTATTACAACTGGAAATAAGATTTTGGGGGAGAAAATACTTTCAAAATGTTAAAACAAAAACCTGCACATCTAAAAAGAATCTTTAATACTTAAATTGGCAGGATATCAATTCCCTTTGTTTCCTTAGAATTCCTTTTTTTTTTAGTAGCTGATGAAAATGTTGATATCCACCCATCCATTCAAAATTCAATAAACCTTTTAGGTTTTTTTTCCTTCTGTTAAGTTTAAGCCATGGCCAAGAAAATTTAATAAACTTATTGTATTCCTTTGCAGTATGGTTAGTATGACATTGAATGAAAAAAGGATCCTTATATGAGAGTAAATTCTGCCTCTGCTAATCTAGTTAGAAAAATTTACATGATAACACATGGTTACATGGGGGGTCAGTAGCAAATGTGTGTTACAGATTATGTTTGATAAAGAGCTAAGGAAGGAGATTATTGTCATGAGAAAATGCTGTGGAAGATTTAAGAGTGGACCCTGAAGGCTTTGGATGGATGGGCAAAGGGCAAGTAGCAATAGGCAGTGGAGTTAGGTGTGAGCTAAACCGGGAGTCTGTCATACTAGATGCTGTGGGTTGGGTATGGCAGAAAGCTTGATGGGAGATGCAGGCTAAAGTTGGGCTGTGTGACGCTCTGAAAACTGCAGCAGAGTTCAGGCTATATCTGCACCTCAAGTTTGCAGTAAGTTGTGAGGCATGTGCCCAGTAGTTTGTTACTAATAATTAAAGTACAGGACTGAAATGCATGGCTTAATTTTTCTTTTTCTTCTTAAATAAACAATAAACTAAATGACACATATTCCATCATGTCCCATGGGTGAGAGATGGGGAAGTAATAACTTGTGCCCCCAGAAAAGTGGATAGAGAACTGCTGGATGAAGTCATGAAGGGCACTGAAAGTCTTTGAGCTGGGAAGGAAGACAGAATTTAAAAAGATGTTCACAGAGAAACTTGGTATGCATTATTTGTACTCCAGAGGGCAGATGTGGCAAAAGTTGAATTCCGGATCTCTCGATCAATGCACTGAAGTGTGTGTGTGAACTGCGACTCTTTACAGGAATCATCAGATGGGATCACCTTTAGGAATGAATAGTTCATAGTAAAAGATAGCAAACTGCTAGGCTAATCACAGCATTATTTCAGTAGGGTTGATGTTTGCGGCTCAGCAAATTGTCAGTTTCAATCCTAAAGCATTGCATCTTAGGTACAAGAATATTTTTTGTTTCAGTAGATAAGGCTCTATAAAACTGATCAGAAAAAATCAGTATTGAAGTTAGAACCAAAGACTGTAGACTGTCCCTGCTACTCTAGTTAGCAAAATCAAACAAAGAATTAAAATTCGGGCCGAGTATGGTGGCTCATGCCTGTAATCCCAACACTTCGTGAGACTGAGGAGGGTGGATCACTTGAGGTCAGGAGTTCAAGACCAGCCTGGACAACATGGTGAAACCCCCTCTCTACTAAAAATACAAAAAATTAGCTGGGTATAGTGGTACATGCTTGTAATCCCAGCTATTCAGGAGCCTAAGGCAGAAGAAGCTCTTGACCCTGGGAGGCAGAGGTTGCAGTGGGCCGAGATCACACCACTGCACTCCAGCCTGGGCAACAAAGCAAGACTCCATCTCAAAAAGAAAAACAAAATAATTAAAATCCATTCAATTTTTTATCTCCTTAGAGTAAAGCTTGCCATCACCCCCAAATCAAAACCTGGCAGAAAACACATCAGTGACTGGGCATGGTGGCTCACGCCTATAATCCCAACACTTTGGGAGGGCAAGGCGGGAGTATTACTTGTCCCAGGAGTTCAAGACCAGCCTAGGTAACACACTGAGACCCCATCTCTACAAAAAATTTAAAAATTAGTCTGGGTGGTGGTGCATGCCTGTAGTCCCAGCTACTTGGGAGACTGGGCTGGGAGGACTGTTTGTGCCTGGGAGGTTGCAGCTGCAGTGAGCATGATTGCCCCACTGCACTCCAGCCTGGGCAACAGAGTGAGACCCTGTCTCAAAAAAAAAAAAAAAAAAAAAGCCAAAAACAAAAAAAGTCAGTGGTCTTATTTAGACAAATCTCCCATCCCCAGTTGAAAGCAAACTAAAAATGATCTCTATGATGAAAAAATAATTTCTAGTTTGTTTTGTTTGAGAGTATTGTTACAGGTGAGAATTTCCAGTAACAATCTAGTCATAGTAAAACATAAAACTCTCGTGGCCATTTAAAACAATAATTTCTGAATAAGAGAGGCAGCATGTAGAAATAGAATTCAGAAGGTGGTTTTAGCAGCAATTCAATTTCATTGCACCAATTTTCTTGATCAAATACTCTTCATTTTAAGAAAAAGGTATCATATGAATTTCCAATGAGGCAATGTTCACTTGTTAAATTATTTCAAAATATAACAATGATGAGCCAGGCCTAATGGCATCCGCCTATAGTCCCAGCTACTCAGGAGACTGAGGTGGGAGAGGCCCTTGAGCTTGAGAGATCGAAGCCAGCCTGAGCAACATAACAAGACCCCATCTCTTGAAAATGAAAAACCGTGTAACAATAATGGTAATATAAAAAGTGTACTATAATTCTGAAATGCCTCCTATTAAATAAGAGTAGTTGAGTGACTCTCCTGTCACCAAACTAAACTTTATCTCTTATAGCCTTAAAAATCTATAATATAAATGAAGCATCAGTCATTTATTTTCCTAAATATAAAATTTTCTTGGGCCTGAAGTTACACAAGTACAGTTATGGGCTATGTCAGTCAAAGCTGTAGGCATTTTTTTTTTTTTAATCTTCTTTTCCAGTCCAGTGGCCTAATGACCATAGACATACAGAATCTCAAGATTGGAATAGACCTTAGAGATCTAGTCTAAACTTTTCAACTTAAGAATTCCTTGCTAAAAAATCCCTGGCTGATGGTCCTCTAATTTCTACTAAATGTAGAAATAATGACTGGAACCTTGAGGTCATTAGTTCCTGATCATATGGTACAGCTGGGCTTCTTTAAAAACTGACCCAAATGCTGAAAGCCACTCATCTTTCCCCTATGGATGACCAGCGCCTTTTCAAACAAACAGGCTACACTTAGAGTTTAATATAAAAATCTGTTTCCTGGTTGTCTTTATCCTAAAGAAGCCTGGAATGTCTTATAACTAATAGACCTATCTGAGAGCTGGAGGCTAAAACTAGAAGTGAAAAAACACTGTCAAAAGGAGATGATTATTCACAATGCATGGAAAACCGGATTTCAGGTTTATAAGATTAAGTCCAATTCAAACTGAAAATTTTCCTAGATTTAAATCAAAACCAAGAAAATAACAGCTTGCACAATTATATAAACAAACATAAACATATCCATGTTTGTGAGCACTTTCTCTGTACTCAAGGACTGACATTTATATCGAAGGAGAATCCATTTCTGTTGCAGGTTACCACTACCTTAATATTTATATAGGGTTTTCATTTCCACAAATCACCTCACAGACAACTGAAAATTCCAAAAGCTAGAAAATAAAATGAAGGGGAAAACATGGCATGTTTTCATGTTAACTATTGGATAAATAAATATACTCTTGTCACTAGTGATTCCCTCAATATAAATTTTGAAAAGAAACTGGGGAAGCAATGAGAAAATATACCCCAAATACTATTTCTGGACTAGAGAAAATATCTCAGCAGTGATGACGATCTCATGGTTAGCTCATAAATTGATTTTGTCAGCAAAATTAAATGTACATAAGAAATTAAGCTTGAGAAAACTGGCAGTAATCAGAAGAAATATATTTTTAGTAATGAGTGAAAATGACTTAAACATTGTTTTTACTTATGAGATTATCACCCGATTGCCCAAGAATTCTGAATTTCATTTTGTTCTTAAAAATAATAATAAAGGGCCAAGCATGATGGCTCATGCCTGTAATCCCAGCAATTCAGGAGGCCTCGGTGGGAAGATGGCTTGAGGCCAGGAATCCAAGGCCAGCCTGGGTAATATGGTGAGAACCTGTCTCTACAAAAAAAACTTCCAAAAATAATATGGCAACATTGTGATTGGGGCTTTCATACTGCTCCCTCAAAATCTGAACTCTCATTCAGTGACATAAGAGGATAAAGTCTGCAGACACTAGCTTTGAGAATTCCAATAATGAGGACAGCTACAACAGATTCTCACAAACTGAATGACTTCTAACAACACAAATGTATTATTTTAGAGTTCTGGATGTTAGAAATCTGAAATGAGTCTTATGGAGCTAAAATCAGAGTCACCAGTGCTGCATTTCTTCTAGAGGCTCTATGGCAGAATCCATTTCCTTGCCTTTTCCAACATCTAGAGGCCACTTGACATTCCTTGGCTCATGGCCGCCTCCTTCTCCATCTTCAAAATGCATCATACCAAGCTGTTTCCATGGTCATGTCACTTTATCTGACTCTGATCTCCCTGACTCCCTGGTAAGAACCCTGTGAATACATTGGGCCCACCAGACAATCCAGGGCCACAGCCTAGAAGCTTCAATTTTAACAACCCATGTGGTTAGATGTCCCCTACCCAAAGATATTCTGGAATAATCTCACCATCTCAAATTCCTCAACCTAATTGCATCGGCAATAGGTCTTTTGCTATATAAAATAACAAATTCACAGGTACCGGGGATTAAGATGTGCACATTTTTGAGGGACTGTTATTCTGTTTACCACATGGATTAAACTAAGTTGTAAGAGCTAAAGCCATTCTTGTACTAAAATGCATAGGAGACCCCTACAGATGCAAATGTTTCATGTCTGTTCCTGGTTTGCCATCTCCAAAGCCAGGTTCTTCCCCTCAAGAAAGCATTTTAGAATCCAAAGGGCGAGAGTCACAGTTAGGGAGATTGTCTTTAAGCAACTCATTAACATGTGACTCACAAATAGCACCTGAACTCTTATTAGTAGTGCATGACTTACTGTATCCTTTACAATGAACCAGGTACATGTGTTCACAATTTCTAGTATAATATACAATGTACTAAAATTACTAATATGCATTCGATTTATTCTGACTGTCCACAGTTCTAAATTGCCATCTCTTAACACTCCTTTGCAACAACAGAAGTTACTTGGTTTGTAACCATTCTCTTAATCCCAGTCTTAAAATATGTACTGCAGACTACTTCAAGTATGTTTTCCTGTTTGTGGCAATGCAGTTGTTTTATCCTTCCTCTTTTTGGGGTTATGTCTATAAAGATAGGTCTCTACGCAGCAATGGTCAAGTATCAGTCTTCCACCCAGATGGCCTGCTAGTAGCAGCATTTGACACAGATGGCGACTCCTTTTCTGCAGTGCTTCCTTCACTTCCTTCCTTTCTCACTATTTTCTCTTGCCTCTTCTCCAACTTCACCATCTATTCTTTTTCATTTTCCTTTGCTGCTTTCCCTTCATCTCCTCAATCCACAAACTCCGAAGATCCCCAGAATTCAATCTGTGGGCCTCTTTTTTGCCCTCCACCATGGGTTCTCACAGAGGGGGATGATTTTGCCCTTCAGAGGATATTTTGAAATATCTGAAGACACTTTTGGTCTGTACAAGTGGAAGGGAGTTGGCTACTGGCAGGTGGTGTGTAGAGGCCCTGGATGCCACAAGACAGCCCTCTACAACCAAAGATTATCCAGCCCCCCAAAAAGCCAATAGTGCTAAGGTTGAGGATCCTGAACAAAAGAAATATGGAGACAGAAATTAAGAAAAGAGAAACTGGAAAACTCAAGAGAGTATAGGCAAAACTGCTTCAAAAATATGTTCACTGACTGGGGTGATACCACTTATGCCTCAGACACGCTCAGGCTAAATTGCTTCAAATTGATTCCAAGCACAGAGTAAATAAAGCAAGCTTCTTGTTTCAAGTGAGGAGTTCAATATAAAACTGAAAACAAAATAACCAGTGAGTCAGTATATTACTCTCTTCACTGTTCTAGAATTAGGTACACTTCTGACTACCATGGGCCGTGTCCAGCTGCATCCTGAAGGCTGGTAGATTCAATTCTTACAAATCTTCATCTGCTTCAGTGCCTCTCCTGCATGAAGCTCATCTAGAACTGCATTTAAAAATATATCTCCAGAGAGGAGAAAAAGGAATAATTTTTTTTTTCTTTTTGAGACAAACTCTCACTCTGTCGCCCAGGCTGGAGTGCAGTGGTGAGATCTCAGCAACCTCCGCCTCCTGGGTTCAAGTGATTCTTCTGCCTTAGCCTCCCAAGTAGCAGGGACTATAGGAACACACCACCATGCCCGGCTAGTTTTGTTTTTTTGGTGGACACAGGGTTTCACCATTTTGGCCAAGCTGGTCTCAAACTCCTGACCTCAAGTGATCCACCCGCCTCGGCCTCCCAGAGTGCTGGGATTACAGGCGTGAGCCACCATGCCTGACCAGTAATCTTAAATGAATAGAACCAGACTTCATGATAACTGCCAAGACACCACCCCGCTAACTCCACACAGAGTTCGAATTCTTCTTGAAGTAGAATTTTAGTTATTCCCGGCCGGGCGCGGTGGCTCAAGCCTGTAATCCCAGCACTTTGGGAGGCCGAGACGGGTGGATCTCAAGGTCAGGAGATCGAGACCATCCTGGCTAACCCGGTGAAACCCCGTCTCTACTAAAAAATACAAAAAACTAGCCGGGCGAGGTGGCGGGTGCCTGTAGTCCCAGCTACTCGGGAGGCTGAGGCAGGAGAATGGCGTGAACCCGGGAGGCGGAGCTTGCAGTGAGCTGAGATCTGGCCACTGCACTCCAGCCTGGGTGACAGAGCGAGACCCCGTCTCAAAAAAAAAAAAAAAAAAATTTTAGTTATTCCCGTCATCTCTGTTAACCACTTTTGTAAGATAATTCCATGATAACCAATATTAACTTCACCCAGGATGGGACAGTGTTACCACTCTTCTACTCTGTTTCTACATTTTCAACTTTTTTAGATTTCACATATAAATGAAATCACACAATAACATTTCTTTTTATGCCTGGCTTACTTCACTTAGCATATCTTCCAGGTTTATCCATGTAGTCACAAATGATAGAATCTCTTTTTTAATGCGAAATCAAATTCCATTATATCACAATTTCTTTATCCATTCATCTGTTTACAGACACCTAGGTTGATTCCATATGTTGGCTGCTGAGAATAATGCTACAATGAACATGGGGATACTCTCATATTCAGTCAGAAAATTTGATATCACCAAAGTTTTCTATGACGTACACTTTAAAAAAATTGAGAGTAGGCCAGACGCAATGGCTCACGTCTGTAATCCCAACACTTTGAAAGGTTGTGGTGGGCAGATTGCTTGAGCTCAGGAGTTTCAGACCAGCCTGGGCAACCAAACCCCTTCTCTACAATAAAAATTAGCCAGGCGTGGTGGTGGGTGTCTGTAGTCCCAGCCACTCAAGAGACAGAGGTAGGTGAATGGCTTTAGCCTGGGAGGTGGCAGAGGTTGCAGTAAGCTGTGATCATGCCACTGTCCTCCAGCCTGGGCCACAGAGGAAATTTCAAAGTAATTAATTAAAATTAATAAAAATTAAGAGTAGCAATAGCTCTATTTTCAGAAGTATTGGAATTGTAATAAAATAGGTGGTACTGGCCGAGTGCAGTGGGTCACGCCTGAAATCCCAGCACTTTGGGAGGCCGAGGCAGGTGAATCACTTGAACCCTACTGGTAGAGGTTGCAGTGAGCTGAGATTGCACCAATACACTCTAGCCTGGTGACAGAATGAGTCTCCATCTCAAACGAAAAAAAGAAAAAAAGAAAAAAAGAAAAAAAAAAAAGGTGGTATCACATGATAAAGTATATCAATTGGGATAGACAAAATCAATTGCACTGTTTTCTAAATCTTCTAACAAAATATTAATCATCTTTATTAGCTACTCACAGGCCTTTGCTCCCCTAATTAACATGCTGCGAGTCACTAATTCTCCTCTGAGGATTGTGCACAAAGCTAAACCAGTTCAACAGGAAGCTGCACTCCTGCTTGTGCCTGTCATCAGTTTCTACAGTGGGAAGCAGAGTAAAACTGGTCAGATAGTGTCCGGAGCTGGTTTAGGAGTCCTTTATAGCTTAGAAGACTTTTATCTATGTATCTTTTTACATCATTCCCCACAAAGACTTTCACTTTTTTTTTTCTTTGCCCCTTCACAGGTTGAAAGTCAAAAAAAAGAGAGGAAGAAAGACCTTTTGGGGAAAAATCTTAATGAAAAAAAAAATCTCAAGATCCCTCAGAAAACAAGAAAATTAAGTCCATAGCTCCCATTTCTTCATAAAGTGAAAGGGAACTTTATTTTTTTATTACAAGTTTCTCTCTACTGCCAGGTTGTGAGACAGAAGAATAATTTCTCCTTTATTTGCATGTCAGGTGAATTGCTGAATGTGACTATAGTATGGCTGGGATTTATCAAGCATGGATTCCCAGAAAGGAGATTCTCAAAATCACAAGGCCTACAGCATCCTTTTCTTCAGTTTCAAAGAGAAGGAAACATGCTTAGGGAGAGAAAAGTGTGTGTGTGACTCAACATTCCTTTGAAAGTCAGGTTAATTTGTCTTCCCCTATTCCCAAAGCATGCCCTTTGAGAATGCATTATGGGGAAATGCGTTCTTCAGATTGCTCATGCTGGCATGCACACACCGTGTGGATAGGTAGCAATTGCTCTGGATAGTAAACCCGAGCCTTTGCTTTTCTTGTCTTTTTTCTACTTTGCTTGTTTGTCAAGACTGATTCACTAACCACCAAGATTTGAGAGTAACAATATTTGGCTATGTTTACACAGAAAGGTTTCCTACCAAAAGAAAAAAAATAAGTAAAAAAACAGATTTGGCAAGTATTTACTCAAGATACTTCTTGAGTCTAAGGCCTTTTTTTGATCAATTTGAGGAATTCTAGATGTCTGAGTGTGATAACAACAGTTTAAAAGTATTACCGAATATCCATGGGTTGCAGCTCTTCACATAGCTCTCCTATGGGAACTTGATGCACCATTATAGACAAACAGTTGGGTCCTGACTTCAAACTACTATGCATTGTTCCAGGCCATGAAATTAAAATGTGTTTCAGTTTGGTCAAAATAGTAATTACTTTTTAAAAACTGTGCACTTACTATATTCTAGGTACTGTTCCACATGTTCTGAGCACTTGGGATTCAACCACTACCTTGTATACCAGGAATGTTACACTTCTCACTGGTTCTTTTCTTTGTTTTTGAAACAGAGTCTTGCTCTATTCCCCTCCTCCCCCACTGCCCGACCCAGCTGGAGTACAGTGGAGCGATCTTGGCTCACTGCAACCTCTGCCTCCCGAGTTCAAGCGATTCTCAGGGCTTAGCCTCCCGAGTAGCTGGGATTATTGGCGCCTGCCACCACGCCTGGCTAACTTTTGTATTTTTAGTAGAGACAGGGCTTCACCATGTTGGCTAGGCTGGTCTCGAACTCCTGACCTCAGGTGATCCACCCACCTCAGCCTCCCAAAGTGCTGAGATTACAGGCCTGAGCCACCGCACCCAGCCTCAGTTGGTTCTTAACAGTAGTAGTTTTTACCATCTGGCTAACATGGTGAAACCCCATCTCTACTAAAAATATAAAAAAATTAGCCAGGCATGGTCGTGGGCGCCTGTAGTCCCAACTACTCAGGAGGCTGAGGCAGGAGAATGGCATGAACCCGGGAGGTGGAGCTTGCAGAAAGCCGAGATCACACCACTGCACTCCAGCCTGGGTGACATAGCAAGACTGTCTCAAAAAAAAAAAAAAAGTAGTAGTTTTTGTCATCCCTTCGTCCTCTCACACCCCATCACTATTTCTGCCAGTTAAACATATAAATCACTTACACTTGCAATTCACTTTGTCTCCAATAGAACATTCCTTTCTTTAGGTCACATTCATAAGGCTTAATTTTTGGACGTAGAAATCTAGAAGAAAAGTCTCCAGAGAGTACTTTCCAAAGTCACTACATGCTTGAAGTTGACTGCTCCTTTTCCATCTAGTGTTTGCCTACTTTGCTGTGTACTGGCAGCCGTAACCCTTGACTGCTCAATGGCAGGACATGCTGTAAGAGCTTAGGCATACTACACGGTTGTTTTGTCTTTGTGTCTTCCCACTTAGACTCACTTATTCTGTATTTCCAGCTGTCCAAAAGGACAATGGCCCTTTGCTTCAGAATCCTAAAATCTGATATAGAAAAACTGTTGAGGACACAAGTGTGCAAGACTATATAAAAGGAAATGTAAACATTAAATTATATGAAGTCAAGGTCGTTATGTAGTATATAACCTTCACTATTAGTCAACTATCTTGTTTATTTAAAAATGAATGGCATTAATATTATATGGTAGATTCTAGGCTCTACAGACTGTAGGAATTTTAACAGATTTGGCATCATCTCTAAGATGTCCAAAATGCTTTTCTTTTTTTGTCATTTCTGTTTTGAAACACAGTCTGGCTGTGTTGCGCAGGCTGGAATGCAGTGACACAATCTCAGCTCACTACAACCTCTGTCTCCTGGACTCAAGCCTTCCTCCCAAGTAGCTGGGACTATAGCTTCATGCCACCACACCTGGCTAATTTTTGTGTGTTTTTGTAGAGATGAAGCTTCACCATGTTGCCCAGCCTGGTGTCAAACTCCTGAGCTCAAGCAATTCCACCCACCTTGGCCTCCCAGAGTGCTGGGATTACAGGTGTGAGGCACTGTGCCCGGCCCCAAAATGCTTTGACATGGTTCAGATAGTTTCACCTCTCCCTACTCCTCTGGAATCATGTCATAACTTTCCCCTGGGACACCCTGTGCTACAACTATACTGACATTCTCAAGACATCACGCCCCTTTGTCCCACTTTCCTTCGCACGTGCTGTTCTTGCTACGTTGAATGCCCTTCCCATGCAACCTTGTCACTTTTTATGATCACTGTGAAGATAATCCCTGACTGCTTCTAGGTCAAGCTGCCTATCTCTTCCTTCATCACCACTGTGCTTTCTGTATGTCTTTTTCTTACCTACTGTAGCACTTGTCTCTTTGTATTTTACACACAAGTTAACAAATATGGCTTTCCTTTGAAATCCTGAAGGGTACAGATTGTGTCTTACTCAACTTTGTATGCCCAGGGGCTTATGTCTTTCCCCAACATATGAATTAATAAATGGCCTATTGGATTTTTAAAATCTTGTGTTTTGGACATACTTTTAAGAGGGAAAATGCACTACTGAAGACTAAATAGAATAACTGATGCTCAAGTCATCTATGAAACTCTGCTTCAAACTCACTTGATTCTTAATCTAAACAGTAAAAATTGTATTTTCTTATAGCTCTTTTCCCTTAGGAGCAGAAAGAAAACTACAAATTAAGATAGGTAGTTTAAATCTTGAAGTGATTTAAATTATTCATTCAGCAAGTATTAATTGAGTGCCAACTGTGTGCTAAGCACAGTTCTAGGCTCCGGAAATACATCAGTGAACAAAACGGACAAAAAACCCTGTCCTCGTGGATGGAGGTTTCAAGCCTGGAGAGAGACAATAAATAAGAAAATAAGTAAATTATATAGTATGTTAGAAAATTACAAATATTATGGAAAGAAAAAAGCAAGTGGGTGCAGGTGGAAAATGCGATGGAGAGTGAGAGACAGAGCACAGTGTTAAACAGGGTGGCACACTGGGAAGGTGAATGTGAGCCAAGACTGGAAGGAACTGTGGGAATGAGCCACTCTGGGAGGAAATGCATAAGGCAGAGAGCAATAGTCAAGGTAAGAACTATCTTCAAAGGTAAAATTTACCATATTCTACTGATTTTGTCTTTGGAAAATTCAACATATTGAGATGTCATTTGAGCATATATCTATAAATGTGTATCTGGGCAATAGTTCTCCTTTCAGTAACTTTTCAGGTAAATACAGCTAAGTTTGCATAGTCATAAATATCATGCACGAAAAATGAGCATGAAAGTGTCCAGACTATGGTAAAGAAGGTTTGTTCATTTTTATCAATAACTAAAATCTTCTTTAAAAGATAACTATAAATCTTAGTTACCAAGAAATCCCAGTTTCTGTTACTGCCTCTTGTGAGTTAAACTAGACAGTCTGTAGACAGATTAGAAGGTACCACAGTAAAGTCTTGAATTAAAACAGGTTTAGAGCTTGACACTAGAGAAGAATTTATTTAATCTTTCTTCACAAAGAATGTGTATGGGGCCAGGCGCGGTGGCTCAAGCCTGTAATCCCAGCACTTTGGGAGGCCGAGACGGGTGGATCATGAGGTCAGGAGATCAAGACCATCCTGGCTAATGCGGTGAAACCCCATCTATACTAAAAAAATACAAAAAACTAGCCGGGCGAGGTGGCAGGCGCCTGTAGTCCCAGACACTTGGGAAGCTGAGGCAGGAGAATGGCGTAAACCCGGGAGGCGGAGCTTGCAGTGAGCTGAGATCCGGCCACTGCACTCTTCAGCCTGGGTGACAGAGCGAGACTCCGTCTCAAAAAAAAAAGAATGTGTATAACCAGAAATGCCATTCGACCCAGCAATCCCATTACTGGGTATATACCCAAAGGATTATAAACTATTCTATTATAATGAATGTTTGCTTATTGCATATGTATGTTTACTGCAGTACTATTCACAATAGCAAAGATATGAAACCAACCCAAATATCCATTAATGATGGATTGGATAAAGAAAATGTGGTATATATACACCATGGAATAGTGTGCAGCCATAAAAAGGAATGAGATCATGTCCTTTGCAGGGACATAGATGAAGCTGGAAGCCATCATCCTCAGCAAACTAACACAGGAACAGAAAACCAAACACTGCATGTTCTCACTCATAAGTAGGAACTGAACAATGAGAACACATGGACACGAGGAAGAGAACAACACACACTGCGGCCTGTGGTTCAGGGAGCGAGGGGAGGGAGAGCATCAGGACAAAAAGCTAATGCATGTGGGGCCTAATACCTAGGTGACAGGTTGATAGGTGCACCAAACCACCATGGTACACGTTTACCTAAGTAACAAACAGGTACGTTCTGCACATGTATCCTGGAACTTAAAAAAAAAAAATGTGTTTATTGTTCTTTCAGGATTTCCTCTTGCAAACCCAAACCTGAATATACATAAGCAAAGGCTAGTTCTGGAAGAAACTGCCAGGATTACTCTCAACTAGACAGATTTTCTACAAGCACATTAATTCTGCTTCACTGGCCAACTCTTTTTAGGTCCAAGTCGAAAAAAAGTATGATTTCTGACAAGGACAAAAAAATAGGCTTTCAGTTTTCATCATGAGTCAGCAGGGAAGGACAGGACATAAGTGACTTTTTAATGTATGTTTCTGTAAATGGACATATAGAAAAGTAAAACCTAATGGTAATGTGGAAATCAGAATTTTTGAAAAGAAGGCAAATGAAAGGAATAAATATTACTTTTAAACTAAAATAAAAAGGCATTGAGTGATTTTTATTTTTAAAATATACTCTAACAACTACCCATTTCCATTTTTTAAACAATAAAGGCTTTTACTCCAATGGTTCAGTGAGTCGAGATGAAGTTTTCAATTTTCAGCTGAGTAATAACATTATATACTTATAAGCTGATCTCAATTTTAGGAAATCATCATTAAGTAGAAACATAAACATTTCAAAGATTAGATATTGTTGTTTCTTTAAAAACATAAACACTTTTTTAAAAAGTCTTTCTACATTTCCTTACATGTTTCCAGAATATCTTCGTATCTTTATAGAACTCAGTGGCTCTATGAATGGAAGACCAAGATAATATACATAAGGAAAGGGATGGATAAAATTTAATTTTCCTTATAAATTAATAAAACTTAATTTTATTTACTCTATTAGAAAGATAGGGATTTAGGCCAGGCATGGTGGCTCACACCTGTAATCCCAGCACTTTGGGAGGCTGAGGTGGGCGGATCACCTGAGGTCAGGAGTTCGAGACCAGCCTGGTCAACATAGTGAAACCCCATCTCTCTTTAAAAAAATAAAAAAAATTAGCCAGGCATGGTGGCATACGCCTGTAGTCCCAGCTACTCAGGAGGCTGGGGCAAAAGAATCACTTGAACCTGGGAGGTGTAGGTTGCAGTGAGCCAAGATGGCGCCACTGCACTCCAGCCTGGGTGACAGAGCAAGACTCCATCTCAAAAGAAAAAAGATAGGGATTTGGTTTATAGGTGATTATTTTCTACTTGTATTTATGTGGGTTACAAAAAGAATGTTTTTATTACTTTTATAATAAAAAATAACATGTAAATTTTAGTCAGAGTAAGAGAAGGGAGAAAAGGATTGGGAGCAAGAATTAGAGACAGAGAAAAACTGATTTGGCCCCAGTGATGGTAAAAAAACAAAAACTATCAAATCTTTTTTTTGTGAGACAGGATCTCTGTTCCCCAGGCTGGAGTGCAATGGTATGATCTTGGCTCCCTGCAACCTCCACATCCCAGGCTCAAACAATTCTACCTCAGCCTCCAAAGTAGCTGGGACTACAAGCATGTACCACCATGCCCAGATAATTTTTGTATCTTTTGTAGAGATGAGGTTTCGCCATGTTGCCCAGGCTAGTCTCGAACTCCTGGACTCAAAGCCGATCCACCTGCCTCAGGCTCCCAAAGTGCTGAGATTACAGGCATGAGTCGCTGCACCCGACCCTCAAATCTTGGC
Organism: Macaca nemestrina; assembly: GCF_043159975.1. Taxonomy (NCBI): domain Eukaryota; kingdom Metazoa; phylum Chordata; class Mammalia; order Primates; family Cercopithecidae; genus Macaca; species Macaca nemestrina. The sequence goes on along the minus strand of NC_092127.1, from coordinate 79,002,894 downwards.
CTGAGTGGAGTGGAGTAAAACAAGGGAGGGGGCAAAGCTTGGAATTCCCACTAATGACAAATCAGTAACTGAATTTTGCCCCTCTTTGACTTTTGGGAGGCCTCCCAAGGAAGTATACATATGGAGGGTAGTGAAAAATTTGATGCCAATTTCCTCCAAACTTCTAATATACTCTCTGGTGTTATGGAACAAATTTAAGAGGGTTTGAAGGTGCTAGTCTTCTAACAACCATATGTACACACACTCACATTTTTGAACTAAGCATTTTTACCAGCTAATCTTATGTGTTTCTCAAAATGGTTCACTGACCACCTGCAACAGAACCGATGAGGTGCTTGCAAAGACAGATTTCCTCTTCCCAGACTTTCTCAATCTAGAAGAGTAACCATAAAATGTGCACTGAAGTAAGAGTCTTAAGAGATTTTAAAATTTGAGCTTGAGCCACTATTTCATGCTTTTATCATGATGATTTAGGTACCTATCTTCAGCCACTCTCATCCAGAATCCTTCAGGACTCTTTGATTTCCTATCTCAAAGATGACATCACTTTGATAACATGCATATCAAAATTAATTATATCCTACAAAAAAAAATCCTACAATAAAATACTTCTGGCTAATATTGTAATTACAAAAAAAAAAAATCAGTGCATTAAAAAAAGCAAAGACTTTGAAAAGAGAGGAAAAGTAGTAGACCATCTCTTCTACTCTACATTAAGAGACACAGGATATATGCACCATTGTTGCCACAATACCATGCCTCTAAGAAGGTAAGCCTGGCCAGGTGCAGTGGCTCACGCCTGTAATCCCAGCACTTTGGGAGGCCGAGGTGGTTGGATCACAAGGTCAGGAGTTTGAGACCAGCCTGACCAACATGGTGAAACCGTGTCTCTACTAAAAATACAAAAATTAGTCGGGTGTGGTGGTACACGCCTGTAATCACAGCTATGCAGGAGGCTGAAGCAGGAGAATCACTTGAACCCGGGAGGCAGAGGTTGCAGTGAGCCGAGATCCCACCATTGCATTCCAGCTTGGGCGACAGAGCAAAACTCCATCTCAAAAAAAAAAAAAAAAAAAAGAAGGTAAACCTATGTCTCACTAAGCTCCTAAAGCTTCTCCTCTATGGGAGAGTCTAAGAAAAACATTAAATTAATCTAAAATTCCTTATCCTTTTAAAAGTAAAACTGAAACTTAGGGATAACATTTATTTTTCTTCATAAGTTATGAGTTACATCAGGTGAAAAATAGTTTTCCAGGCTTTGAGGATGATCGTTTAATGACAGAAATCAAAGATATTTACTTAATAAAACTTTTCAAAGCCTTTTGGTTTATGGTACAAAATTTTACTGAATTATCTATCATGACTAAGAAGAATTTATCTGGGCTGAGAATAAGGAGACTTTTGATTCATTCATTCTTGCATACAGCTATTCAGTAAATATTTATTAAGGGCTAACTATGTCCTAAGCATTGAGAATAGTTAATGAAACAGACACACTCCTTGCACCCAGACATGTTTTGGGGGAAAATAGACAAGTAAACAGAAAAGCAGGGTACTAAAAATAAGCAAACAGGCTGGGCACAGTGGCTTACACCTGTAATCCCAGCACTTTCGGGGGCCAAGGCAGGAGGATCGCTGGAACCCAGGAGTTCAAGACTGGCCTGGGCTACACAGAGAGACCCTGTTTCAAGAAAAAAAAAAAAAGTCAAAAGTGAAATTAGGAAACATATAGGAGGCATGGTAACCCCATCTTGTTGGGTCAGAGAAGGCTTTCTGGAGACATATTCAGACAGGACGAGTATAAGCCTGGTAAAGAAAGTGAGAGGCAACGGTGTGGGCAAAGAGCCAGAGGCATGAGAGAGAAAGCACATTCAAACAACTCTAAGAAATTTAGAGTACTTGACCTTCAATTACAAAGTGGGAGAGTGTTGAGATGAAGGCGCAAGAAGTTAAGTGGAAGCAAGATCATGAGGACTCTTATAAGCTATGTTAAGATGTTTCTTTTTCATCTTAAGAGTAATGGGTAGCCACTGAAGGTTTTAAATGAATGAAGTCACGTGCTTGGATTTGTGATATATAAAGATCACTCACTGATGAAATGAAAGCTGGAACTTGAGTAAGTCTGGTGGGAATGGCACAGGTTTTAGACAACAGCAGGGCTTGGAGGTGAGGATAAGGCAGACGTCATGGGCAGTGTGGTTACAGGAAGTTCCTGCATCTGTACCCTCCCAAGTGGAGCGTCATTTCAGAGCAACTGGTTAAATGTTTTGCACATATGGGTGTATGAAGTTCATTGGGTGCCTTCTGCAAACAATTTCACTCAGACACTTATCTGTGAGCATAGGGGCGACAGCAAGGTCTAATATTTCCTCATTTGTTTTGGTGCTTATCGTGTTCTTAGATATAAAATTATGCTCCTCCCACCATGTGTCAACTACCAACATGCAACAATGTCAGTTTCAAGACTGAGAAAACAGCCATCCATGTTTCCAACCAACAAGACAGAACTTGTAAAGGAAAGTTCTCAGCTCACTTGGAACATGTTTTGGAAGATACAAGAAAAGCTGGACTGATGAGGATAGATAAGTATGTAACTGAGCTACTAAGATTTTAGGTGGGTGCACAAGTTGTTGTGGTTTTGCCATTACTTTTGCATCAACCTACACAGTCAGTACTCAAAGGCAAAATGAACTTTTCAAAAGGACAGGCTTATCTTGCTTTACGTAGCAGATTTAGTCCAGAAAAATTATGTATAAATCTTTTTTTCAAAAAACTAAATTGTATTTTGAAAACATTTGGGGAGCTTTCCTATTTAAGAAAAATTAATAATTATTTTTAAGAATCAAATAATTGTTATTGTTTTATATATTTCTCAAGGGATGCACATCTATACTGGATTGCTTTCTCTTCTTACCAGCTGAGAAACAGTGTGTTCCCTAGTGTCATCTGTCACCTCCTAAAAAGTCCTTGAGTCTCTCAAGAGATGCCTTAACACCAGGACAGATGTTATAGTTAAGGGATACACCCCACAAGATGTTCTTTGATTGGAACCCTAGCTTCACTGGACTGGGTCAATTGTGAGGCTAAGTATGGCAATATGACTGAATGCCCATCCATGACACTGATTTGCCTTGCTCCTTTTCAGAGATTAGTCTGAGATGAAGCTATGGCAATGATTATGAAAATAGAAGTGGCCACGTGGGGCTTCTGGGAAAGGTTTTTAAAACATAGAGACTTGTCTGCATGTCCCTTTGGAGTTTTATTTCTTTGCTCTTCTCTTTTCTTCCCAGTCACAAACCTGATGCCTGGCAGCAACCATCTTATAGCCATGGGGCAGCATGCATGAAAAAGAAAGAAGGAAGTAAAAGATGAAATCAGCTTAGTTTCCTCATAGCATCATCCAGCTGCCTTGTCAGCTCTAGATTGTGTGCTCTAGACTTCCGTTGAGTGAAACAAGGCAATTCCCGTACATGATTAAGATTCTATTTGTTGATTTTTTCATTATTTCCAGCCCAACACAATCTTTTTTTTTTTTTTTTTTTTTTTGGTGAGATGGAGTTTTGCTCTGTCACCAGGCTGGAGTGCAGTGGTGGATCTCAGCTCACCGCAACCTTTGCCTCCTGGGTTCAAGCAATTCTGCCTCAGCCTCCTGAGTAGCTGGGTCTACAGGCATGAGCCACCACGCCCAGCTAATTTTTGTATTTTTAGTAGAGATGGGGTTTCACCATGTTGACCAGGATGGTCTCGATCTCTTGACCTTGTGATCTGTCCACCTCAGCCTCCCAAAGTGCTGGGATTACAGGCATAAGCCACTGCACCTGGCTACCCAACACAATTTTAATACCCTGAATTTCAATTACAACTTCTCTGAATGTAAGGCACCAAGTTCTGTTGCTACTAACAGTATGTGGGATTCTGTGGTGATTTATTAACATGGACTACAACTAGCAAGCCAATTCCTCTAAAATGTAAATATATTTAAAGTGACATTTGTAGAGCCTCCCTCCTCTATTGAGCTGCTGATCTGTGGGAGCTCTATCAGTACCATAAGATAGCAGGGAAACAAAACCAAAAAGCCATCCGATACTTCCTGGGCATTTTGGCCGTAATTATTCTCATTTAATTAAGCTTGAATGACCAAGTATTAAAAATGACTGAACCAAGGACGCTAAAGCAGAACCAACACAGTAGCCCAAGGAAAAGTAACTTCCCAGAAAAATATAAGGACAATGTTCTGTGAACAATTTTAGGCAGATTAAAGTGATATAGTAATAAGCAGTATTAAACCAAAATGTTCACCATCATCCATCTGGCCGGGTATTGGATAGTTCCCTTTAAGCAAAACATATCATGTGGGCTGAGCACTGCAATAGCCGCAGTGCTTACTCAGAAGCTCAACCTGTCTAGCAGGCTCCAGGGTTCTCAGACTAGCTTTTATGCACATGACCATCAGTCATTTTAGGATATCAAAGACAGCAAATTTATATCTGTTCATGGGTCTGTATTTAGGCATTTAAATGCATATAAATATAGGTAAGTACACATTTTTTTTCAAGGAAACATTATGGAAGTTTAACACATATAAAGATCATTAGATATTCACTCTAACTCCCACTCCTATATAAAAGCTCTGGCTGCACTAGTTTATTTGAATATAAGAGAACTTTTTATAGTTAAGGAAGCCTCCTAAATTATCAATGACTGTACTATATGTAAGGTCTGCACCTTGGACATTGAACTGAAAATAATGAAGTACTTAGGAAATATCTGTTGCGTTGATGTTCCAATCCCTGTTGCTTCGCAGTATGATATTTACACTGAGGGAAACTGAGTTACAGAGAGGTGGGACACCTTTCAGGAGTCACCAGAAGGGCTAGAAGAGTTTGGGATGCTGAAATCCAGAATTGTGTGGATTATTTTTTTAATCTGGACGATTCAAATTATCTGTTTATATTGATCAAAATTGGCCACAGAATCTCCAAATCCTCAAGTTCACATTAAGACAAATAGGCAGACTTTTCTCTAGAAAACTAAACAGCCTCTTTTATAAACAGGAGTATTTTTAGAATTAACAGTAACAAATCCAAGTTAATACAGTGTATGTGAACTTAAAAACATGAATGGATTTTTGCTGGACTGAGCTGGCTGCCTCCTGTTATTGTGAAGGCAACTCACTTCATCCCAACTTCTTGATACTTTCGCTCCTGGAGGTCATACTTCTCTAAGATCTTCCAGAAAAAAGTCTTAAAGCCATCTTAGCCTTTTTTCCAGTCCACCTCTTACATTTTTCCTACTCTTCTCCAATAATGACATGAGTGTGAGTACAGCTTGTCCATAAAGCCTGCCTTGCTCCGAAGCATCCGACTATAAAGACTGGTCACCTACACCTGTGGTTTGTGGGTCTGAAGAAAACCATCCATCCTTGCAAATGTCTTCTGCTGAGATGCCTCACACAGAGACTGTCTCTCCTCTTCCTTCTTCCATGGATCTGCTTATTCAGGACAGCCCTGATTCTTCCACCAATCCCAAAGGCAAACAATCCACTTCTGCAGAGAATAGTGCCACAAAAAAAGGAAGACAAGGTTTTGGTCAACAAACAGAAGACCAGAACTGTGTTCTCTTCTGCCCAGCTGTGGGTACTCAATGATAGATTTCAGAGACAGAAATACCTCAGCCTCCAGCAGATGCAAGAACTTTCCAACATCCTGAACCTTAGCTACAAACAGGTGAAGACCGGCTTCCAGAACCAGAGAATGAAATCTAAGACGTGGCAGAAAAACAACTGGACAAAGAATAGCAACAGTGTGACTCAGAAGGCCTCAGTACCTACCTACCCCAGCCTCTACTCTTCCTGCCACCAGGGATGCCTGGTAAACCCAAATGGGAACCTTCCAATGTGGAGCAACCAGACCTGGAACAATTCATCCTGGAGCAACCAGACCCAGAACATCCCGTTCTGGAGCAAACACTTCTGGAACGCTCAGACCTGGTGCACCCAGTCCTGGAACAATCAGGCCTGGAACAGTCCCTTCTATAACTGTGGAGAGGAATCTCTGCAGTCCTGCTTGCAGTTCCACCCAAATTCTCCTGCCAGTGACTTGGAGGCTGCCTTGGAAGCTGCTGGGGAAGGCCTTAATGTAATACAGTAGACGACTAGGTATTGTAGTAGTCCACAAACCATGGATTTATTCCTAAACTACTCCACGAACATGCAACCTGAAGATATGTGGAGATGAGTGAAATTGAAATTACTCAATTTCAGTCTGGGCACTGGCTGAACCTTCCTCTCCCCTCCTCCCCTCCCTGATAGGATTTTTCTTGTTTGGAAACCACGTGTTCCAGTTTCCATTATGCCTATCTAGTCAATTTGATGGAGGGTGGAGTATGGTTGGAGACTAATCAGAGAGGTTTCTTTCTTTCTTTCTTTCGTTTTTTTTTTCCTATTGGATCTTCCTGGAGAAAAGGCATTTCAATCACCTTGGCTGCTAAAGACAACTTGATACTAGCTGTCTCTAGTTATCTATAGATAACTAGATCTAATACTAGTTTGGGTATCTTTAGGGTTTAGAATCTAACCTCAAGAATAAGAAAAAAATAAGAAGAAATAAAAGTACAAATTGGTGTGATGAAAATACATTCCTATTGTTTGGGATTGGGAGGCTTTGCTTATTTTTTAAAAAACTCTACTGAGGCCAGGCGCAGTGGTTCATGCCTGTAATCCCAGCACTTTGGGAGGCTAAGGGAGGCAGATCACCTCAGGTTAGGAGTTCGAGACCAGTCTGGCCAACATGGTGAAACCCTGTCTCTACTAAAATACAAACGTTAGCCGGGCGTGGTGGCAGGCGCCTGTAATCCCAGCTACTCGGGAGGCTGAGCCCAGATGGTGCCACAGCAATCCAGCCTGGATGGCTGAGCCAGACTTCATGTCAAAATAAAATAAAATAAAAACCCTATTGACGAGAAGGGTGAAGGGTTAAGCTGTAACATACTTCATTGATTTCCTCAGCCCTTTTTGGCTCTGTTTTACTATAGCCCCTATTTTGTTGATTATGCTAATATTTGTGGAAAGAGGTCTTGTGTTTGCTGCATTATGACATCAGTACTACTTTGGCTGGTTTAAGTACTAATAAATAAAACAACCATTTTTCCTTAAAAAAAAAAAAACATAGGCCGGGAGCGGTGGCTCACGCCTGTAATCCCAGCACTTTGGGAGGCCGAGGCGGGCGGATCACAAGGTCAGGAGATCGAGACCACGGTGAAACCCCGTCTCTACTAAAAATATAAAAAATTAGCCGGTCGCGGTTGTGGGCGCCTGTAGTCCCAGCTACTCGGGAGGCTGAGGCAGGAGAATGGCGTGAACCCGGGAGGCGGAGCTTGCAGTGAGCCGAGATCGCGCCACTGCACTCCAGCCTGGGCTGGGCGACAGAGCGAGACTCCGTCTCAAAAAAAAAAAAAAAAAAAAAACATGAATGAGAGCTCCAGCTGGTTTACTTGTTTATTCAAAAACATTTACTCAATATCTATAATATTCATAAATGTCACCTAGTTTAAAAAAAATTTCTCTAGCAAAGTGGAGAAACTAAAATAAAAAAAAAAATTTTTAAAAACTAAAGAAAAAAAAACTCCTATCCTCTAGGTCCTGTAGGGGTGAGGAGGGCCCAAGTACGAATATTAACAAAAACCAAATGATCCTGTCATCACCAGGAGGACCTGGGGACCCCACTTTAAGAAACACTGGTCTAGACAGTTCTAGATGCTGGTGACACAAACCTCAAATTGCGCATCGTCTAGTGAGATAGACAAGTAGACAAAAATCTATTATGCACTCTAAATATTCAGAGTGGTATGAAGAGGATAGGGGAAAAAAATAGAAGGACAGAAATTCTCTTGCTGAAATGGCCAGTTTTTAAGGCATGGCAGAATGGCCAGAGAAGAATGGGTGAAGAGAAAGCTGGGCACAACCATTCAGTGGGGTGGGGTACAGTTTGAAGGACTTGGACTCCTGGGCTACAGGAGTCAGAAATGAGGGTGGAGAATTAAAATAAGGTTGTATCTTAAATGACTTTTATGCTCAAATGGGGCTAGTTTGAACTTCATCCTGAAAATACAGGAAGCCATGAAGGGTTTTAAGTAAGGGAGGAGGAGCATGCTGAGATTCAATTTGTAGAAAGCCCACTTGGCAGTGGCAATGTGAAGCGTAGATGGGAGGGGTGTGAGTAACCTGATAGAGACAGAGGCCAGATAACTGCAGTTTTCCTCAAGAGAAGATGCTTAAGGTAGAAGAGACAGAGAGATGGATGACTCTGAAAGATGGTAACCCAACATACAGTAATTATTCCATATATTTATTGAAATCAACAGAAGACATAGAAGAGAGAGGTCTTGACAGCTAATTTAATATGGGGAGAGAGGCAAAGGAGAGGGTAAGGGATGATTTGTGGGTGGTCAGTGTTAGTTTGATGGGGAGTCAGAAATGGCATTTTAGAGGCTAGGTGCATTGGCTCATGCCTGTAAACCCAGCACTTTGGGAGGCCGAGGTAGATGGATCACTTGAGGTCAGGAGTTCAAGACCAGTCTGGCCAACGTGGTGAAATCCCCCAAAATATAAAAATTCAAAAAATACAAAAAAATTAGCCGAGCATGGTCATGTGTGACTGTAGTCCCAGCTATTTGGGAGGCTGAGGCAGGAAGATCACTTGAACCCAGGATGTGGAGGTTGCAGTGAGCCGGAATCAAACCACTGCACTCTAGCCTAGGCAGTAGAGCAAGACTGTCTAAAAAAAAAAAAAAAAGGCATTTTAGTGTTTACTAGTAGAGATAGTTAATAGCAATATAGGACTTATTCCCAGAGATGGAAAGAAATCTACAGGGTGTGGGACATAGAAATATCACGGCTAAGGATATCTATTTGGAAGTCATCCATGTCTGGGTGGTGGTGTTTGAAGTCATGGACATGAATGAGGTCATCCAAGGGGAATATCTGAAGGTCAATACAGAACCTAATGGGAAGGGCAGGGAGCATCACCACTTACAGAGAAGGTGGAAGAGAAGCAAAGAAGATTAAGAAGACACAGTCAAGAGGAAAGAAGAAAACTAAGGAGTGTTATGGGACAGGGTTAGAGAAAAGAGAGGTAGTTAAGTGTCACAGAGCAAATCAAGTCAGATAAGATCTGATAAGAAGAGTGTTCTGTTGTGACCCACAGACACAATCAGGGTCTAATGAGTCTGTGAATGGATCATTCATTTCTCCAACAAATATTTATTGAAGTTCCTGCATGCCAAGTGTTAGGCAAATAAACCTCAAACCTCAAGGACAGCCTCATCCTATTGTGAAAGCATAGCGAAAGCCTGTTGCATTTCCTTACAAATGTTATACTATGTATTAATAAAAGCTGTGAACTATGGCTTACTTAACACTGACATTGCACTTGGGCAAATGAGAAGAGGTAAGGTGACAGGCTTTGGGAAGATGAGGCTTGCGGGGGCAGGGGTGTCACAGGTGTCAAGGGAGCCTGAGAGGACAGGGAAGAAGGGAAGGAAAGGCATGGACCTTCTCATCCTGCTTAACCCTTCATTTAAGTCCCAAATCTGTTTGAAGAGCAAAATCCTAGGCTAAAGGAAAGTCATTATTTACCAATATAATCTCTTTGTGTGTCCAAAGAAGAAAATTAAGATATGAAAGAAAAAGTTAAATTCACCAAATTAAACTAGAGTGATCTGATTACCATTTATAGAAACAACTCACCTCATAGTTTCTTAGGCAGGCACTGATTAAATGTCTATTACTTAAAGCTTCTCTAAAAATATAATATCTAAACATCCAAAATGAAAATTACTAGAAAGTCTGTTTACATACATTTAGGAAAGTAGAATAATAATATCCATAACACTTTAACGCAGTAGATCCTGTGATGATTTCATGTATCCATTCATTTGCTCAACAAATACTTAGAGTTCTTGCTAAGGCTTAACTGTCATTAAAAAGGTGAACTCGTGCTCATGAAGCCTACATTCTAGCAGGAGACAGAAATTAACAAATAACTCTGAGGATATATTATAATGTTACAGTGTTGTATACAAAAATAAAAGCAAATGGCTCAGGAATGACAAGGCTTCATTAGGTGTAGTGCTCAGGGAAGACCTCTATTAGTGGAGCAGGAATATATGAACATAAATGCTTGAAATGATGAGAGAACATATTTGACTGCATAACTGATATCTGTTTCTGATCCCCACGATATGGTCCTTCCTTCAGTACTCCATCACTGAACCCTACAAGTTGCCAGGCACCATTTTACGCACAGGTTGGGAGGGACAGTAAAACACTTCTTACCCTCAGGAGTCACTATGACACATGGAAGAATGTGATCAGTCATGAGAAAATGACTTTTTAAAATTATGCTAAGTCAGCTGATAGTGGGATCATTTCAGGCTGTAAGAACACAAGGCCTCTGGGGGGACATGTATTGTGGCAGCATAGAGAAGAGTGGAGATTGGGAAATAAAACATTACAGAATGAAGGAACAACATGAAATAAAGGTTAGAGAATGTTTGTCCAGAGAATGAAGATATTTGGCAGATGTGTTTACAGTGTTTAAAAGGGATGATGTGAGCTGGGTGTGGTAGCTCATGCCTGTAATCCCAGCACTTTCGGAGTTGAGGTAGGAGGATCACTTGAGGCCAGGAATTCGAGACCAGTCTGGACAACATAGCAAGGCCTCATCTCTACAAAAAAATTTTAAAATTAGCTGGGCTGGTTATGCAGGCTCATAGTCTCAAATACTCAGGAGGCTGAGGTGGGAAGATTGAGCCTGGGAGTTCAAGGCTGCAGTGAGTTGTGATCATACCACTGCACTCCAGCCTGGGTGCCAGAGCAAGGCCCTGTCTCCAGGGAAAAAAGTGATGATGTGGGACATAAGGTAGAAGAGGAACTGTGAAGGGCCTTATATTCCAGGCTAAAATGTGAGTACTTTCCTTTTATGTATATCACTAACAGAACTATGAAATAGAACCTAGGATATTCCTTTATTTTGTGGATGTATAACTGGTTGACGATAAGAGAATCACCTTAAGGCTAACAAGTCATTTAAAATAATCTGAAGGTACCTAATGAATGTGATTTATTAAGTTTGTACCGGAGTCCAGTGTTTCTTGAGACTTTTCAGAAACTGCACTAAGAACTTGATGCTGATTTCTCCTTTACTCTTCACACCAACTTCACTAGGTGTGTGTACCATCCCCCATTTGCAGATAAAGAAATGCAGCACATACTGCATTAAATAACTTGCCCAAGTTCGCATAACTTGTAAGAAATGGTGTTCTCGGTTCAAACTGGCTTCTGTATGACTTCAAAGCCAAAGTCAGCAACTTAGAAGGCAAAAATTATAATTTAGTTGGCAAATATGAGAAGAGGTCAGAAACAATTGAAATGAAGCTCCATAGGAACACTTACAGGGTATCAGGGTTAGCAGCCTAGGGAGAAAAGGCAGACACTAAAATTGTTTAAATAGGTAAGTTCAAGGGACAGGTAAAGTCTTTAGTGGGGAAGAAGCCAATCAGCAGATGAACTGCAATCATTGTCTCTCTTTTCCTTCTGTCTCCTCTTCTGGTAACTGACCACAATCAAGGCTGCCTAGAGGAATAATGAAGTAATCCTCCTATTGTCAGCAATGGTCTGATCCAGTGCCAGGCACCACAAACAACTTGGTGTTCAGAGAAGATCCTTCAAGATGAACAAAGGGTCAAAATAAAAAATTCTGGAAGAGAGAAGACTGACCACAATTTAATGTAAGGCTCGGGAAGAAATGATCTCTACCTTCCTTAACATCTCAAGAACTTCTTTAGATTCATTGGATGTTGAACCTGTGTGATTCTAGTAGAAAAATGAATTTTTTTTCTTAACTTGAATATGTGACTAGGATGTTAATAAGTCTGGGTTAATATTGAAGATATCTTACGGTGGGCTTCTTAAAGCATTGATCACAAAGACTGCATGTTCATAATTGGGCTGCATTTGTTAGGATTCTAGATATTTGAAATTTCTAGTGTTATTTTGGTTTCAGTTTTCTAGACAAGCATTCTCAAATTCTCATTTTGCTTTTTGACATATCATGTGTGACTCAAATGTTTTCCCTTGAGTTGGAAAACACCCAGCATTAGGAATAGGCACATAAATATAATACTTCAAGCTTCAGATTTAAGCTCAATTATAAAGTGTTTAAAGGCTGTACTGGTGGTAGTTCTTCTGAGTAGAATTCCTACAACTATGGGTTTGTCTATAATGTTCATTCTATGTTGAACACCTTGTTTAAAACTTGAAATGTGTAAGTAGTAATAAAGAAAATATGTCCTCCTCTTACCAAAGCTAGGACTGATTACATATTCACTTGACTGACAGATATAATCACCTAAATTAGGAGCAATCAGCACTTCCTTACAAACTAATGACTCGAGATGTAGTCTTCCCATTGGCTTATGAATATTTTCTTTATTTACTCAGAATAAATAGTCTGTAGCATCTGCCAGCTGCCCCTAATTATACCAGCTGCACCCAATGACCACAGTGAACATTATTTTACATTCTAAATAACTGGTACAAGGTGAGCCATGGTTTTCTGAGTTTCCTATCACCTTTGTATTTCCAGTCCTCAAATGTTAATTTGTAAAGTGGCAGTTTCAGGCAAAACTAACAAAATTAGCATCTAATCAATAACCGTACTATGTCCACCTATATCCTATTTAGACTCAGAAGTAGGGGAAGAGTGAGAAAGGTGGAAGTGGAGAAATAGAGGCCCAAATAGAAAATTTTATCACAGGAATGTCTAGATGTCTTCTGGGATTGTCTGTTAAAGAGCTGTGACACTCATCTAAACACAGAATTACTCTCTTTCTTGTTGGTTAGAAGGCCAACGGTGCCATGGTAATACTATCAAATATATATCAAGGCTTGGCAAGAAAAATGGTACCTTCAGAAATTTTATAATGTGATATCGAATAGGTCAAGAAATATAATAAAATTAATTTCTTTGGTTTCCTTAGAAAACTGGAAAACTTTAAATTAGAAACTTAGAAAGCTTTAAATTAGACTTTGTAGTTAAAAAAGGAAATGTTAGTTCCTTCCAGCATTAGAATTCCGTGATTCTCTGACTCTGAGCCTGGATTAAATCTAGTCTGGCTGAGTAGAAACCTAAGTAACTAGCTGGTTGCCTTTAGTGATCTTCCACTTTATGGCTGCCTCCGCCTAAGAAGTTCATCATCGTGACTAACTTTCTTTGTGACAAAGTCGTGACTAACTTTCTTTGGGGCAAAGTTGGAAAGCAGAGGTCAAAGTCAATCAGAAATGGGACAAACTCACTTTCTACTGCCTGGTGAAGAGCCATTTTCAGTAGCCCCTTTTTAAGATTAGCCTCATCCAAGATTTGATAAGCTGTTTTGACTTTACTATAGATCTTATTATCCGTGTCAGTTAAGTTTATGTTTCCACTAAATCTATCTAAATTAAAAAGGTAAAAAGCTAATGCTCAGTCTTATCAGATTTCTCTTATTTATTAATAGAATGTGGATTTTTTTTCAAGCATGTAACAATAATAGTAATGATAGGACCATAAATGTGGATGGCTCTTTACAAGTCACTAACATTACATAAATTCCTCAACAACACACTCTGAGGCCATAACAAACTTCTGGAAATAACACAATTGGCTACGGAACTCCCACCCATCTAGCTTCATGGGCTCCCACTTTAATTTCAAAACAACAGGACTGTGCACATTCATTTACATGATTAGGGCAGGGCTTAAGTGTATGTCACGTCACGCCTACATCATCCTTCAGACAAACTTACTGCCTCTTATGGACAACAAAACTGGGGCTCAAAAAAGGACTTGCTTATAACTGGCTAATAAAGAGGAACTCTGGGTTCAAAGTGAGTCCAATTCTTTCTTCTACCCACAGCTTCTGCTAAAGTCATTACTGAAATTCATAGAGCAGTTTTTCCATGTTACTGCTTAGGTTTCTAAAGGTCTGTGACCTAATACAACATGCTCGATAATTTATTACTGATTTAACCTACTTCACTAAGGATTCACTTTTAACTTTTAACTTGTAATTATGTCTAATAAACACCACTCAAATAGCAACCTCTTTCTTCATGGCCCTGTGGTTGTAAAGCAAGCTAGTAATATATGTCAGTGGATTGGTGCTAATAAAGTTCTATATACCTCATTAATTCCACAAATCCTATTGGGTATTTCTTATCTGCCAGATCCTCTGCTAGGTGCTGGATACACAGTACTGAACAAGATGGGTACAAATAAGCCTCACAGAGCTTGTTTCATTGAAAAGCAGAGAGATACACACCAATCAACAAATAATAGTAAACGCACTATGATGTGTTTTGAAGGAAATTAGAGTGTCAAAGAGACGGTGTTAGCAGATGGAGGGGAGCTCTTTTGGATGGAGAATGAGAATGTCTCCCTAAAGACATGGGAATGAATTGAGATCACAAAAAAATGAGAAATAGCCATCTTTGAGAAGACCAGAAGGAAGAACATTCCGAGGAAAAGAAAGTACATACTGGAAAGCCTGAATGCTAGAGTTTGGTGTGTATAAGGAACTGAGCAATGGTCACTTTTTGTGTGGTAAGACATGTGGATGTGGGCTGGCGGGGCAGGGGTGAGTCTCACACAGCTCTTAAGTGTGTCCCCAGACTCCTGTGGTTTCCATCAGCCACAACCTGAATAACTGTGTTGTACTCCAAAAACAATTACAGATTAGACATATAAAAACTATCATTACACCCATAGTACCTAAGCCAAGGACACAGTATTCTATCTTTTCAATGAAGATCTGCATGAAGTAAAATTATTATGTATAATTTTAGGTATTGATATAGAAATCTCAGTGGATATAGATATGTGTCTCTGATATAGAAAAAAGTTTTAAAGGGATATTAAAAGTTATTATCTTGCGGGGTTGAAGATTAGGGCAACTTTCATTTCTTTTTAATTTTAAGAAAAAAGTGATATTATGGGGGATTAGCATGTTTGTGGTTGTATTTTTTTTTTAATTAAGAAAATAAACAACAAAATGAAGAAAACATTTTTCTTCTATGAAAGCCTGATAAGAAGAAATTTCAGCTGTTTAAACTTAGGAAGCTAAAAACATCAAATCCAAGAATGTTCTCTGGAACTGAGCCCAATCCATTTTTATTTGAGTGAGAATTGGATACATTTCCATCCCCTTGGGGCTCCAGTCTGTCAATATTTTACTTTTCAGAGATAAAGAGACACATGTAGATAATCACAGTGACCTCAGTAACTTTCCTTCTCTTATTTAAGTTTATTTCTATTGTAGTTTTCCCTGTTAAAGATCTTTTGTTTTGCTTATATATCTAATTTTAGAGAATAACAATGCACACACAAAAAATTCCTCTTGCTCTGCTAGACCTGGACCTTTTCTCTAATATATATCTCCATTTTGTCTTTTTTTAGACAGAGTTTGGAAGCAAAGGAGAGAATTGCTGTACAGCTGGCCTACTCTTCTCATCAAGAGTGGTTTAACAGTTTTTAAGCAAAAGTCAGCTTTGTTTATCAATTTTTTGTTTTTTTTTTTTTGCTGGAATTTAACCTACCCCTGCCTCCCCTTTCCCAAGTCTACTTCAGCCAACCTCTCATTCAACAGGTACCACCCTCTAACATAACTGAAATAACTACCATTACCGGATCTTGCTAGCAAAGAATCTCAAATTTTCCCACTCAGTTGTAAACGATTTAGTAATCTCTAGTGTTTACAGGGCTCTTGTCCTATCTAATCCCTTCCCTGGCAGGACACCTTACAGAACCTGCCCTTTACGCTAGTCATCAAGCACCGTCAGGGATGGATGGCTGTGTCACTGGTCTCTTTGGTATTCCCTACTGTTCCTACCATGTGGTGATTATCTGTGACTTCCCTAATCCCTGGCTGCCTTAGCTGGGACTGACTCACATGTTTCTCAGGTTGCTGCTGGCTTTACAGTCCTTTACTGCCCATGCCACTTTGGAGAAAGGCAGGGCTAGTACTTTTCTATATAAGCCCTCAAACTTGACTTTGTGTTTCACAGGAAGGTGAAAAAGCTGGGTCTCTTTTCTTTTTCTTTTCTTTCCACAAGATGATAAAGCTAGGGGAAGCCTGTGGACAAGGTTTATTTCTGCAACTGCAATGATCAGCTGCTTCCTGCTCCTTACTTCCTAAGCTTTTGTGCTCAGTGTCAGATCCCTAGCAGTTTCTATCCCCTGCTCTGCTAAAAAAGAATGGATATTGACTCTGAGGCCCTAGTTCTTTTTAATTAAATTGTATTTTTGTTATTATTATTATTTTTTGAGATGGGGTCTTGCTCTGTCTCCCAGGCTGAAGTGCAGTGGTGCAATCACAGCTCACTGCTTCAGTCTCCTGAGTAGCTGGGACTACAAGTGTCATGCCACCATGCTTCTTTTTAATTTTTTAAAATGGTTTTCTGACTTCAATTCCAAACACTTCTCAATTGTAACCAAGAGATAATACTTTTTTGAATTCTTAAAGTTATAAATAGATACTCAAAGTTTTAGCAAAGTCTAAGTGATATTAAGCTTGTCCTTATTAACCAAGTGACTTCAATGACTACTTGTTAATGGCAACCAAAGGTCATTTTTTAAATGAATATATATTATTATATATAATATTAAGGTCCTCAAGAAATACCTAAAGTTTAACAAAATCTAAATAATATTGTGCATATTCTTTTATTACTGTATTGCTGTTGCTGATAAAGACATGATGCTGATGTTGCTGATAAAGACATTCCCAAGACTGGGCAATTTAAAAAAGAAAGAGGTTCATTGGATTTACAGTTCCACGTGGCTGGGGAGGCCTCTCAATCACGGCAGCTTACAGGATTGTTGAGAAATGACACTACTCAAGCTGGGGCTAAACTGTGGTAGTCATTCTGATTCAAATACTGAGTTGGTTTTTTGTGTTTTTTTTTTTTTTGAGATGGAGTTTCGCTCTTGTTGCCCAGGCTGGAGTGCAATGGTGCATTCTCGACTCACCGCAACCTCTGCCTCCCGGGTTCAAGTGATTCTCCTGCCTCAGCCTCCTGAGTAGCTGGGATTACAGGCATGAGCCACCACGCCCAGCTACTCTTGTATTTTTAGTAGAAACATGGTTTCTCCATGTTGGTAAGGCTGGTCTCAAACTCCTGACCTCAGGTGATTCACCTGCCTTGGCCTCCCAAAGTGCTGGGATTATAGGCATAAGCCACCATGCCCAGCTGGAGCATTGGTATATTATAAAAGCTGCCTAGGTAACTCTAACCTTTGGCCCCATACATCTGAAGGATACCTATAATGCACCTGAAAAATGCAACAGAAACAGCAGTTCCCTGGGACCACACACTCAGAAAGGGGGTGTATCAGAAGATCTAGGGACCAGGAGGCAGAAGACCTGAGGCAGCACTACAGATGATGGAGAAAAACCCACTGGGGAGGGGTGATCCTAACCTTGAGAATCACTGAGATCATGCAGAAGTATTTGATCCTACAGCATTAATACTGTATTAGTGTGTGTGTATATATGCATGTATGTGTGTATATATATGTAAAACTTTTGGTACCCTGGGAATTGTAGACAAAATTTTAAAATACAAAAAATTCAGCTGGTGTAAGAGAAGATACTTGAATCAGAACGACTACCACAGAGATAGTTTAGCCCCAGCTTGAGTAGTGTCACTTCTCAACAATCCTGTAAGCTGGTCCTGCTTTTCTGATCATCTTCCCTTTGCCCACTTCTCAACCAGCATCATGCCAAAAAAAACTGCCCACATTTTTCTTAGTGGCTCAAATAGGAGCAGCAGCAGCAACAGTAGGGGCTCTGGGAAGGGGCCATATAAGCCATGATTGTCACTCATTCCTACCCATCCACTTATTATCGGTAGCACTATAGTCTCTTTACAGCTCTTACCAAATGCCAGTGCCCTTTGTGTTCCATAGGCCAGTGGAGCTGGCAGTCTGACAGCCAGAAAGGAAACCTGATAAGATTAAAAGTACTTTGGTTCCTATCCAATTTCCTCCTCTTTGAGGGAGGGGGATGGTTTCTTTTTTCACTCAAATATCATAAAATTGATTCTGAAATAGAATCAACAGGGATCTAATAGAAATAGAAAGAAGCCAGGCATAATGGCGCATGCCTGTAGTCCTAGCTTACTTTGGAGCCTAAGATGGGAGGACTGCTTGGGCCCAGAAGTTCAAATCTATCCTGGCAACATAGGGAGACCCAGTCTCTTAAATTAATTAATTAAAGAAACAGAAAAAAAATTGGGGGGCCAGGCACAGTGGTTCACACGTGTAATGCTAGCACTTTGGGAGGCTGAGGTGGGTGGATAGTTTGAGCCCAGCCTGGGCAACATGGCGAAAACCTGTCTCTACCAAAAATATAAAAATTAGCCGGGCATGACGTCTCATGCCTGCAGTCCCAGCTATTCAGGAGGCTGAGGTAGGACAATCATCTAAGCCTGGGGAGGTGGAGGCTACAGCAAGCTGAGATCATACCACTGCACTCCATCCAGCCTGGGCAACAGAGTAAAACCCTGTCTCAAAAAAAAGAAAGAAAAAAAAATTTGTGATATTCAGAAGGTTGTTTCCTGACTGAATTCCCCAAATTGTTATTAGCATTCCAATATAATGGTTTTTTCTTTATTTTGGTTTTTTTTTCCCCCCCAACTAGGAGCCCTCAGAATTTTTTTCACTTTTCTTCTTTAACTTTCCCTACAAATAAAGTTACCACATCCCTAGAGTTACTATTTCTGCTATAGCAAATGGAGAATGCACTTCTCGGTGGGTTGAGAAATAGTGCCACAGGGCTGGTTATGCACTTCCCCGGCAAGTAGCTTACTCCTGGTCTGTGTCTCACAACCCTGGAGAATTTCATCTTCAGAGAAAAACAATACGTTGTTGGATCCAAAGAGTTTAAATTGCTAATGTTAGATCTGCAAATTTCTTGCATTTATCTGTTATTGTATCTTCTTAAAAAGCATCACTATTCAAGGTGTTTTCATTTCCTTTGTCATATTGTAGAAAACACAACAACCCAGACATTATACAGGTTTTACAGATCTGAAAACAGGCTTGGTGCTTCCATGAATTGGATGGTATATAAATTGTAGGTGGTGGTGCTGGAACTTAGAGCACTCCTTACACCTTGCAGCACACCTTACTGTTGTGTTACATACTTCCTACCATTTTCCAGGGCTGTGTTTAATAGCATGGACTGGACTTCAAAATCAAAAAGGTTTTAATTTCCTTGTGTATGTTTTAAGAGTACTAACTGAATTTCTAATTTTTACTCCAGGTTTAAAAAGTATGTATTTTTTTCATTTATTTATGTTTCTAAATAAAGTCCTCTGTTGGCCGGGTGTGGTGGCTCAGGTCTGTAATCCCAGCACTTTGTGGTGCTGAGGCAGGCAGATCACCTGAGGTCAGGAGTTTGAGGCCAGAGATGGTCTCAAACCCCATCTCTACTAAAAATACAAAAATTAGCCAGGTGTGGTGGTGGGCACCTGTTATCCCAACTACTCGGGAGGCTGAGGTAGGAGACCTGCTTGAACTCAGAAGATGGAGGTTCCAGTGAGCTGAGATCACACCATTGCACTCCAGCCAGGGCAACAAGAGTGAGACTCCATCTCAAAAATTAAAAAAAAAAAAAAAATTTAAAAAATTTTTAAAAATTAAAAAATAAAGTCCTCTATCATGCAGATTAATTAGTAAAAGTCTACTGGTGACTCTGACTGCGAGAATAACTGTCCTGCCAATTTGGCAGCACATGATTGAATTTCCCATTTCTCTCAAGAACGGGAACATGAAAACTCACCAAGACATATTAGTGGTCTGATGTCTGACTGCCACACTCATCTTCTACCTTCAGCTCTACTCTACCAAATATCATTTGTTTCTGGAATCTTTGCAGTCCAAGGAACTTCATCCTTGATATGCCACCCCTTACTAACTTTTTTTTTTGAGATGGAGTCTCGCTCTGTCACCCAGGCTAGAGTGCAGTGGCATGATCTCGGCTCACTGCAAGCTTCACCTCCTGGGTTCATGCCATTCTCCTGCCTCAGCCTCCCGAGTAGCTGGGACTACAGGTGCCTGCCACCATGCCAGGCTAATTTTTTTGTATTTTTAGTAGAGACTTGGTTTCACCGTGTTAGCCATCCGAATGGTCTCCAAATCCTGACCTCGTGATCTGCCCACCTCGGCCTCCCAAAGTGCTGGGATTACAGGAGTAAGCCACCACACCTGGCCACCCTGTACTAACTTTTAGTAATGTCCAAGGATTAAAGGAAATTTGCCTTACCTATTTAACAGGAATTAACAGGGTTAATCTTGCTCCCTTTCTAAAAGGAATTAATAAACATTGCAGACAATCTCATCTATCCCTGTCTAACTGCATGGAATTACTGCCATTTAATATCATCAGTCTACTCATTTAGTTTGCCTAAGGAATTTTTGACAAAACAGTTAAATGAATGACTTAATGGAATAACCAGGAAGTTCAAGTCTCCAATAGTAAGAATGAACTCTTGCTCTCTGGATAATCAAATGGGTCCTTCCTCCTTCAGGTAGATCATGCCATTTCTTCGCTCATACTAATAGGTAAACAACATAATTACTGACTTCAACTTCTAGTTAATTCCTTCTTTTATCACTTAGTATCCTTTGGCTGGGAGTTTTGTTGGCTATGCTGCCATTTTTTCTAGTTATCATCAGTCCTACAACATACCAATCCTTTAATATAACTCATCTTTAAATTGTGGTTTTTACCTTCTCAAGAAGTTATTAATTATGCCAACGCTAAATCTTCTAAAACAATTGTTGACTTGTTCATTATCCCCCATGCAATTCCCCTCCCCTGTCCCTCGGCACAAAAGAAATGGCTCTTTGCTAAGTTCCACAGATCCTTAAATCTACCAATTAGAAGCGAATAGCCTACCTCTCTACCATGAAGGAACTGTGGGCTGGAACACAACACATGTTGACTTATAATTTCTTAGAAAATTGTGTGAGAAACATCAAATTCCTGATTCCAGGATATGCCAAAGACACATCATTAAAAAGCAAAACAAAACCTCATTTGATATTGCTAGTAATGGCATATCTCAAGATCAGCTCAAATAAATAGAAGTGAGATTTTCACACAAAGTAGACTCTACCGCTTTTTTTTTTTAACTTTACCATAAATTTTTTAATGGATCCTTTGAGACTTTTGATGCATAATATTTATAATCCAATTACTTCATTAGTTCAATTTTTTTTCATGGCACTCCTGCATCTGAGGATAAGGTCAGAAAATTTCATGCTCTGATTTCATGCTGATTTTCAGAAATGTTAGTTTTGTATAGAAATAACTCATCCTAAGAAATATATTTCTTATTATATTTCTTATCAGATATTTCTTAGGATGATGAGATATTCAAAGGGTGATGTTAACCAGCACCATCAGTCAGCATTATCTAAGAATAAGAATCTGTGTTTCTACATACAGACCTCCTAAAAAACAATCTACACTTAACAGGATTCCCCAGACAATTTGGATGCACATTAAAGCTTGAGCAACACTGCATTAGAAAGTTAGTTTTCCATCACAAAAACAGTAGCAAAAGGAATATAAAGTAAGTTACTTTAATAATATAAGAAGAGGGGCAGGCCGGGCGCAGTGGCTCACACCTGTAATCCCAGCACTTTGGGAGGCCGAGGTGGGCAGATCACCTGAGGTCTGGAGTTTGAGACCAGCCTGACCAACATGGAGAAACCCCATCTCTACTAAAAATACAAAATTAGCCAGGCATGGTGGCAATGCCTGTAATCCCAGCTACTCGGGAGGCCGAGGCAGGAGAAACGCTTGAACCCGGGAGGCTGAGGTTGTGGTGAGCCAAGATCACACCATTGCACTACTCCAGCCTGGGCAACAAGAGCGAAACTCCGTCTCAAAAAAAAAAAAAAAAAACAACAACAGGGGTCTTGAGAAAAAAAAAGAAGCGGGGTCTTGAGAAAAATATAAGCCAGACAATTGACACAGTAATTTCATTGCAAAAATACCAAATCTGTCATACAGGGGCATTCTCTTTGAACCACTAGCTAGATACTAGTGATACTCAGTCTGTTAGTTTCTATTACCACTGAAATAATCCAAAACACTGGGCAGTTACCTACATTTGGATTCCACTCCAATCAAGAATCCTTATCTTGGTACTTTTACAAGAAATGGAGAGCCATAGGGAGTAGCTATGAATATTTTAGAGCCTGGAAAGGCTATCTTCCACTGTAAATCAATAAACTTGGCCCAATGCTTACAGTATATTCACATGATGTAATACTATGCTGGCATTAAATCATATTTGCTTAGCTCCTTTTTTCATTTTTTGATGATGAATATGAACATTTTATATAAATAATTTTTCCCTAACAGAATGTGAATAATCATTAGTGAGCTGATAATCCCATCAGAGTACAGACAATGCCTGAGGTCCTACCTCAGTTGTCAACTGCAGCACTACTCTTTCCAACTTTACACTGGTACCTAACCTGCAGAAATGATCTGATAGACAACATCATAAGCCAGAATGGATGCAGTTAGTGTCTCCTCCTTGGGTGCTACACAGGAGTGACCATCACCAATAAAAATACAATCTGTAAGCAACTCTTTAAACACTCTCCTTGCTTTGAAGAACTGAAATAATTCTGAATGGAACAGCTGTAATCACTGTGAAGAGAGATGTTTGCCAAGAAATAAGTCATCAAGATGGAAATTCCAGCACTTCAAAAGATTGAATTTTAGCTGTCAGAATCCATCCACTGTTGAAACCTTTCTCTCCTATTGTAGTCAATCACCTCTCTTTTTCTGGTCTGATTTGTACACTCCTTTTTGGCTTAAGTTCACAGAAGCATGTTAAAATCCTCATCAGAGTCTGAGAAGGCTGGCATCCAGCAGGATGCAATATAAGAGCACACAGACCAGCTGGAGGAGGGATTCAGGTTGGCTTAAGGTGGAAAGGGATGGTCTGATCAGAGGAGCAGAAGAGGCAAACAGAAGTATAGGGCGCAGAGAGAGAGAGAGAGAGAGAGAGAGAAGGCTGTGCAAGGTGATTGGAACCAGTAAGGGTGGACAGAGAACCCAGCCCCTGGCTAACAGGGCTGGCATGAACGAAGAAGGAAAACAAACCCTAGCCAGCCTCCTGGAGCCAGGACATGTACCATTTCCCAGCCACTCTTCCCCAACCCCCACTCCAGAAGGTAAGAAACACAAACATAAACGATATCCAGGCAGAAGGGATCCTGCCCAGCAGCCCCCTACTCAGGAAATTAACTGGAAGCTATATCACAAAGGCCATTCCCAAACAGTTTCCCACAGTAATGGCTTCAGATGTTCTACTAAAGAGGTGAACTGTTTATCCACAACTAGGTGATAAAGCAGTACAAGGATGAAACAGTAAAAGACAATTACTACAGACAGAATGAAGCATGAAGAATAAAACAGGTGTGGGTTTGAATTCTACCTGGACCACTTTCCAGCTCTACGACCTTGAAAGATTTGCCTGTTTTCCTCATCTGTAAAGTGGAGACAATACCTCACTCCTTCCTTAGTCAGTGATGGTTTAAAAACAAAAACCAAAGAAACCACCAATAACAAAATATGTCACTCCTAGAAATATTGTGAGGTTAAGAAATAATGAAGAAAAGAGTGCCAACAAAAGGCTTGGCAAATACATCAAATTTCCTTGCATGATTTGTTAAAACATTTTTAAGTAGCTGCTCTTTTCCTGTTAAAGAATCTTCCTAAGACTGTAATTAATACCATCAAAATGACCATAATGCCAAAAGCAATCTATAGCTTCAACACAATCCCTATCAAAATATCAACATCATTTTTCACAAAATTGGAAAAAAAAACTATTCTAAAGTTTATATGGAACCAAAAAAGAACCCAAATAGCTAAAGCAATACTAGCAAAAAGAACAAAGCTGGAGCGCTGCATTTCCTTACTGCAAATTACACTACAGGGTTATAGTAAACAAAACAGCATGGTACTGCTGTTAAAAACAGACAATGGACTGTTCTGATCAATGGACAGAATAGAGAACCCAGAAAGCCACATACTTACAGCCAACTGATCTTTGACAAAGTCAACAAGAACATACACTGAGGAAAGGATACTCTTCTATACATAGTGGTGGGAAAATTGGACTGTGAAACTGGACTCCTATCTCTCACCATGAACAAAAATTACTTCAAAGTGGATTTAAGAGCTAAAGTAAAACCTCTTCCCCTATGCAGCCTGAGGTGATCTGACTTGACCCAGAAAAAATCATGCTAATCAAGAGGCTCAAATCTTCATGTTCACTTTCATAAACTGCCCAGACCATCAAAGGTATGCATATACAAAAAGCCATTAAGTATCTGAAAGATCGGCCGGGCACAGTGGCTTCAGCCTGTAATCCTAGCACTTTGGGAGGCCGAGGCGGGCGAATCACGAGGTCAGGAGATCGAGACCATCCTGGCTAACATGGTGAAACCCAGTCTCTACTAAAAATACCAAAAAAATTAGCCGGGCATGGTGGCAGGTGCCTGTAGTCCCAGCTACTCGCAAGGCTGAGGCAGGAGAATGGCATGAACCCAGGAGGCAGAGCTTGCAATGAGCCGAGATCATGCCACTGCACACCAGCCTGGGCGACAGAGCCAGACTCCACCTCAAAAAAAAAAAAAGTATCTGAAAGATGTCACTTTTTTATTTTTAAGCTACATCTACTGGAATGGGAGAAAGACGTCACTTTACAAAAACAGTATGTACAATTCAAACATTACAATGATAGAGTTGTTAGGGGTGCCCTGGCCAAACAGTGGAACTAGACAGAATCAGTGGCCCAAAAAGACTATTGAGTTTTTGCTGTACATGCTTAAAAATGCAGAGTAATGGCCAGGCGTGGTGGCTCATGCCTGTAATCCCAGCACTTTGGGAGGCAGAGGCGGGTGGATCACTTGAGGTCAGGAATTCAAGATAAGCCTGGCCAACCTGATGAAATCCCCTCTCTACTAAAAATACAAAACTTAGCTGGGTGTCGTCGTGGGCACCTGTAATCTCAGCTACTCAGGAGGCTGAGGCAGGAGAATTGCTTGAACCTGGGAGGTAGAGGTTGCAGTGAGCCGAGATCATGCCACTGCACTCCAGCCTGAGAAGCAGAGTGAGACTCTGTCTCAAAAAAAGAAGAAAAAAATGCAGAGTAATGCTGAACTTAAGGATTTGGGTGTAGATCCTCTGGTCATTAAACATATCCAGGTGAACAAAGCATCCAAGATGCGCCACCAGACTTCCAGAGTTCATACAGGAGCTCTCCCTGCCACACTGAGATCTTTACTGAAAAGGAACAAATTGTTCCTAAAGCAGAAGAGGAGGCTGGACACAGAAAAAGATATCCCAAAAGAAACTGAAGAAATAAAAACTTATGGCACAGGATTCATTCAGCAAAAAATAAATGCAATTAAAAGTAAAAAGTAAGACCTGAAACTATAAAAATACTAGAAGAAAACTTAGAGAAAACTCTTCTTCTAGATACTGGTCTAGGCAAAGAATTCTTGACTAAGATCTCAAAGCACAGGCAACAAAAACAAATATTGACAAATGGGACTAAACTAAGCTTCTGCACAGCAAGAGAAATAATTAACAGAGTGAACAGACAGCCTTTGGAATGGGAGAAAATATTTGCAAATGATACATCCTTCAGGGGACTAACATCCAGAATTTACAAGGAACTCAAACAACTTAACCAAAAACCCCCAAATGCCTGGGCAACATGGTGAAACCCCATCTCTACAAAAAAATACAAAAATCAATTGAGTATGGTGGTGTGTGCCTGTATTCCCAGTTACTCAAGAGGCTGAGGTATGAGGACCATTTGAGCCTGAGAGGTCAAGGCTGCAGTGAGCAGTGACTGAGCCACTAAACTGCAGCCCAGGTGACAGAGCAGGGCAAACACACATACACACACGTGCACACCAAAAAGGCCAGGCATGGTGGTTCACACCTGTAATCCCAGCACTTTGGGAGGTGGATCACCTGAGGTCAGGAGTTCCAGGCCAGTCTGGCCAACATGGTGAAACCCCGTCTCTACTAAATACAAAAAGTTAGCTGGGTGTGGTGGCACATGCTTGTAATCCCAGCTACTTGGGAGGCTGAGGCAGGAGAATCACTTGAACCCAGGAGGTGGAGGTTGCAGTGAGCTGAGATTGTGCCATTGCATTCCAGCCTGGGCAATGAGAGCGAAACTCTGTCTCTGAAAAAACAAAAAAGCCAAATAATCATCCCATTAGCAAGTGGGTTTAGGGCAGGAACAGACATTTTTCAAAAGACAAATAGCCAAGAAGCATATGAAAAAATGTTCAACATCACTAGTCATCAGAAAAATTCAAATTAAAACCACAATGAAACATCATCTTATACCAATCAGAATGGCTATTATTAAAGGACAAAAAATACATGTATAACATGGATGGAACTGGAGGTCATTATGCTAAGTGAAATAAGTCAGGCACAAAGTCAGGCACAGAAAGACAAACATTACATGTTCTCTGTTCCCTCTTATTTGTAGGATGTAAACAGTTGAACTCATGGAGATAGAGAGTAGAAAGATGGTTACCAGAGGCCCAGAAGGGGGTTGTGCGGGGGAGGGGAGGTAGGAATGGTTAATGAGCACACACGTAAAAAAATAGAAGGAATGAATAAGACCTAGTATTTGATAGCACAACAGGGTGAGCATAGTCAATAATAATTTAATTTTACATTGGAAAATAACAGAGTATAATTGGATTGTAATACAAAAGATAAATGAGGGGATGGATACTCCCGTTTTCCATGAAGTGATGATTATGCACTGCATGCCAGTATCAAAATATCTCATGTACTCCATAAATATATACACTTACTGTGTACCCACAACAATTTAGCATAATTTTTTTTAAAAAGGACAAAAAATAACAGATGTTGGTAAGGATGCAGAGGAAAGTGAACTCTTATATATTTTTTGTTTTGTTTTAGTTTGAGACAGAGTCTCGCTCTGTTGCCCAGGCTGGAGTGCAGTGGTACCATCACAGGGTCAATCTCCCAGGCTCAAGCGATTGTCCTGCCTTGGCCTCCCAAGTAGCTGGGATTACAGGCACAAGCCACTATGCCCAGCTAATTTGTTGTATTTTTAGTAAAGACAGGGTTTCACCATGTTGCCTAGGCTAGTCTTGAATTCCTGGGCTCAAGGGATCCACCCATCTTGGCTTCCCAAAGTGCTGGGATTACAAGTGTGAGCCACTGCACCTGGCTCTTATATATTGTTATGGGAATGCAAATAAACTAGTAAAACCTGTATGGAAAACTGTGGAGATTTCTTCGAGAACCTAAAAATACAACTAACCTTTGATCCAGCAATCCCATTGCTGGGTATATACCCAAAGGAAAAGAAATCATTATATCAAAAAGATACCTGCACTTGTATGTTTATCACAGCTCTGTTCACAATATCAAACATATGGAATAGACTTAAGTGTCCATCAGTGGAGGACTGAATAAAGAAAATGTGTTATGTGTACACAATGAATACTAAGCCATAAAAAGATTGAGATCATGTCTTTTGCAGCAACATTTATAGAAATGGAGGCCATTATCTTAAGTGAAACAATTCAGACACAGAAAGACAAATACCACATGTTCTCACAAGTGGAAGCTAAATAATTTGTACACAAGAAAGCCAAGTGTGAAATGATGGACAATGGAGACTTGGAGGCATGGGGTGATAGATGATGGGAGGTTGCTTGGTGGGTGCAAAGTGTGTTGCTGCACTGATGGATGCACTGAAGGCCTGACTTCACTACAATGCAATATATTCATGTGGCAAAACTGTACTTGTACTCCATGAGTATATATATATTTTCCTAATACTGGTATTTATCTGCCCACATAGAAAAATCTCCACTTAGAAAAGACCAACATAGAAAAACGTATGTTGTAAGCGCCCCAAAAATAATTTATTCATTTTTAAAGACTATATCCTATAGATTTTTGAGAGCATAAATAAATGCCTTCTTAAATCTTGAATTTCTTTCCCCTAAAACAAGTACCTCATGCAGCCAGAGTGAACAGTTATGTGTTTCAGATTTGAAAAGCAGAAATTTGAATGGAAATTGTTTCTTTTTTTCTGCATTTACTTCGTGCATTTTATTTTTATTTTTATTTTTTCAGAGACATAGTCTCACTATGTTGCCCAGGCTGGTCCTGAACTCCTGGACTCAAGCAATCCTTCTGCCTCGGCCTCCCAAAGTGCTGGAATTACAGGTGTGAGTCACCGTGCTCAGTCTACTTCATGCATCTTCAAAATAATCCTGAAAATGCATGCAATAAAACCCCTCCACAAATTCATTATACTCAAGTTCATAAGACATTCTCCTTGCCTAAACTGTCAGACTCAGACAGGCGGCAAGAATTAAACTCACAAGTTTTGAATTCTTTGCTTACAGATTGATCTAGATGTGTCTGAAATGGTTCTCAATCTAATAAATACCCAAACATACTGGCAATTTCCATTTTACTGTATGTTACTACAATTTTTTCTGGCAAAAGGGAATCTCCAACTCAGTATCTGTCAATGGCTAATTTCTGAAACAGATGATTTCTCAGCAATTAGGGAATGTTAAGTAAAATATTGTCAAAAATCCTCCGTTTGTATTTTTAAAACTAAAAATGCTTAAAATTCTAAAAGCAGAACAATTAAAACATTATTCTTGACATTATTTAAATGACTTCAGATACTCTTGCATTGTATGATCCTTTCATTTCCAAGCTTTAATTTTATTACTTGGTGATAACAGATATTCATATTTTAAAATAAAAATACAGTTTTAGGGCCAGGCACGGTGGCTCACACCTATAATCCCAGCACTTTGGGAGGCCGAGGTGGATGGATCACCTGAGGTCAGGAGTTTGAGAACAGCCTGGCCAACATGGTGAAACCCCATCTCTACTAAAAATACAAAAATTAGCCAGACATGGTGGCACATGCCTGTAGTCCCAGCTACGCAGGAGGCTGAGGCAGGAAAATTGCTTGCACCTGGGAGGCGGAGGTTGCAGTGAGCCAAGATCGTGCCACTGCACTCCAGCCTGGGCGACAGAGACTACTCCATCTCAAAAAAAAAAAAAAAAAAAAAAAAAAAAAATACATTTTAAAATATAAACTGTAACTTTGAAATTCTTAACTGAATTTCTAATTGCATAAATTCCACATGACTAAGATTTCGATATTTTTTATTTTATTTTTGAGACGGAGTCTCGCTCTGTCGCCCAGGCTGGAGTGCAGTGGCGTGGATCTCAGCTCACTGCAAGCTCTGCCTCCTGGGTTTACGCCATTCTCCTGCCTCAGCCTCCCGAGTAGCTGGGACTACAGGCGCCCGCCACCTCGCCCGGCTAGTTTTTCATATTTTTTAAGTAGAGACAGGGTTTCACCGTGTTAGCCAGGATGGTCTCGATCTCCTGACCTCGTGATCCGCCCGTCTCGGCCTCCCGAAGTGCTGGGATTACAGGCTTGAGCCACCGCGCCCGGCGATTTCAATATTTTTTATTTTTTATTTATTTATTTTTTTGAGACGGAGTCTCACGCTGTTGCCCAGGCTGGAGTGCAGTGGCGCGATCTCGGCTCACTGCAAGCTCCGCCTCCCGGGTTCCCGCCATTCTCCTGCCTCAGCCTCCTGAGTAGCTGGGGACTACAGGCGCCCGTCACCGCGCCCGGCTAATTTTTTGTATTTTTAGTAGAGACGGGGTTTCACTGTGGTCTCGATCTCCTGACCTTGTGATCCGCCCCTCTCGGCCTCCCAAAGTGCTAGGATTACAGGCTTGAGCCACCGCGCCCGGCGATTTCAATATTTTTTAATACAGGTTGAGTATCCTTTATCCAAAAGGCTTGGGACCAACCAGAAGTGTTTCAGATTTCAGATTTTTTTTTTTTTTTTTTGGATTTTGGAATATTTATGTATACATAATGAGATATTTTGGGGATAAGACCCAAGTCTAAACACAAAATTGATTGTTTCATATACACCTTATAAACATAGTGTAAAGGTAATTTTATATAGTATTTTTAATAACTTTGTGCATTAAACAAAGTTTTGTCTGGACCTACAACCTGAGGTCAGGTGTGGAATTTTCCACTTTTGGTGTCATGTTAGCACTCAAAAAGTTTCAGAGTTGAAGCATTTCTGATTTCAGATTTTCAGATGAGGGATGTTCAATTTGTACCACTGTTATATTAATGAGTTGCCAATAAGATCAGTATTTGGGTTTGACCAATGGGATAGATGCTTGGGTGTGTCAGAAGACTTATATATACGTAATTATTTACCAAAAGGTTTCTAATTAATTACAACTAGGTCAATAATGATGTTGAGATTTGACATACTTGCCCATTAAGAGACAGCATTTGTGGGCCGTAAAGAAGTCTAGAAGCCAATCTTGTATCATAAATAAGAGAATGGACTTTCAAATGAGAGATCCTAGACTTAATACTTGCTTCTCCCACTTAGTAGCTGTACAATGTTTGGTGAATTACTTAATCTCTTGGTTTCTGAGTTTCCTCATCAGTAAAAAGGAGATTTTAAAAGTCCCTTGTTGCCTAGGACTGTTGTGAAGATTAACTTAGATAATGAATTGTACAGGATACATTTAATCATCAGTCAGTGAATATTAATATTACAGAAGTTACAGCATTCAACAACTAAAAAGTCCTTATCTGAAAATATTAGCATCTCTAAGTTCTAAACTGGGTAGAAATCCTAGATGTAAAATAAAAGGGAGTTTAATACAGAGTAACAGTAAGATAAATATTCATGAGAAGTATTTCATTCTAAACAGCTGACTCCTATTGATTTGGCTCTTGGCCCTCCCATATGTCCCCCGAAAATATCTTTATAACTTAATATTGGTGGGTTTACCCTATAATAAGAAAGTTTCCTTAAAGACTATCAAGAGGTCATACTTTATGTCATATCAAGTCCTATTATGGACACTTCTCTTTGCAGAGAATTAACTAAATACACCATCAGAGACAAAATGATTGAGGAAAAAACTCATCTATCATAGTAGAGTATTACTCTGTATGAAGTAATACTCATGTATTGTTTCCTGGCATTATATTTATAGCTGCTATTGTCATGCTATTAGGATTATAAAACCTTTACTTTCCCAAATCTTACCTCGCTGACACCCAGCTCAGGATCACCTTTGTTTTAAAAAGAACAAAGGATTCTCTCAGGCACCGAGTAAGAATTTATTCTGTGAAAATACAGTGCCACACCTGGCCTTTCTGCCAGGCAGTGATGCCTGATACCAGAGCTTCTCAAACTGTGGATATATTTGAACATATGCAACACCTGGGAATCTTGTTGAAATGCACATTCTGATTCAGTGGGTCCGGGGTGGGACCTGCCTGAGATTCAGCATCTCTGGCAAGCTCTGCAGTGATGCTGCTGGTTCACATACACAGATCACATGTAGAAGTAGTGAGGATTGCGACAACCAGGCCGCTATATATAGTGTGTGTGAGTGTGTGCGCATGCATGCATGTATGTTAGAAGGCTAAAAATATTTCAGAAAATTGTAGAAGGGGAAAGCACTTTACTGCACTGTCCTAGAAACCTTATTTCAAAATGAACATTTCATTCTTTGAAAATTTGCTTTTTCAAATTAGCAAAGACAATCCTTTGTCTCTCAAAAGGAGGACGCCAAACCTATATGACCCTCCGTGAGTATAAACACCGGTCTACTGAAGAGCAGGAGTGACACAGTAGTTGATGAACCACTTCTTTTTGATGTGTCTTTGGGTATGGTTTTGAAAATAAGAAATTCACATTTTCATGCTGATCAGGCAGCGCAACCTGTGTTAGCTTGTAAGTAGGAAACCAGAACCCTGACAGAGATGAAGAAACAATTATAACCAAAATGTACATTATGAAAACTTTCTGGTATCACTGTTAAGATTTAATAATAATAGTGAAAAGGGAATTACAATTACAGTAAAATGATGGTACGCATACCATTCTGCAGAAAGTAGGTAACTTATGAGACCTTATACATAATTTAATTTTTTGCTCATAATATTAATCTTCAAAATACAATGACAGCAATTACCACCTACTTATCTCTTTGGAGTGATTTAAACTTTAATAGTGTGATAATTTAAATGCTACTTATAGATGGTGGGCTAAAACTTAATTGATAATGAATAGTAGAAGATTAAAAACTGCCACAGTCACAGATGATGAGAAATGTACCTACTGGCATAAAATCCAACAAGGGTGATCAGGGGAAAATGCCATGTACAAAAAATTAGAGCCAATAAACCCTCCTTTCAGATTCATAAGCTGTTGACACATTTTACCCTTTACATAAATCCCATTCCTAAAACAGTTTTCTTCTTGGCACCCTGAAAATTGAAGCTTTTGAAACTTTATGCTCCAATATAAATAGAGAAATGAAAAACTATTATAAGTATTAGAATTTTAAGAGTGGTTTTGCAGACTTAACAGATCTTCATTTAAAGTAGGATCCACTGAGCTCTCCAATGTCATTCCTGAAATAACTAGAAGTGGAATAATGGGCTGTTTCTTACTTTGTAGTTTCTAATGCAATGTAAGCAGCTTTACAAGGCTTAGCTGTCCCCACTGCCCTACTAGCATTCTTTACTTCATTTGCAAGGAAACAGGAAGTTTTTTTGTCCCCAATTTTATAACAAAGCACAGATTTTGTCTATTAAAAAATACCAATTCCACTTTTATTTATTTATTTAAAATTAAGAAATTTTAAAAGTACCAGGCTTTTTGTCCATCAATGTTAATTTCTTTTCTTTTGTTTTCTTTTTCTGAGATAGAGTCTCACTCTGTCACCGACGCTGGTGTGCAGTGGCGCAATCATGGCTCACCACAGCCTTCACATTCTAGGCTCAAGCAATCCTCCCATCTCAGCCTCCCAAGTAGCTGGGACTGTAAGTGTGTGCCACCACACCCAGCTAATATTTTATTTTATTTATTACTTTATTTTTATTTTTATTTTTGAGATGGAGTCTCACTCTGTCACCCAGGCTGGAGTGCAGTGGCACCATCTCGGCTCACTGCAAGCTCCGCCTCCCGGGTTCACACCATTCTCCTGCCTCAGACTCCCGAGTAGCTGGGACTACAGACGCCCACCACCACGCCCGGCTAATTTTTTGTATTTTCAGTAGAGACGGGGTTTCACCATGTTAGCCAGGATGGTCTCGATCTCCTGACCTCGTGATCCGCCCGCCTCGGCCTCCCAAAGTGCTGGGATTACAGGCGTGAGCTACCACGCCTGGCTATTATTTTATTTTTTGAGACAGAGTCTCACTGTATCTCCCACCCTGGAGTGCAGTGATACGATATCGGCTCACTGCAGCCTCCACCTCCCACGTTCAGGTGATTCTCCTGCCTTAGCCTCCGAGCAGCTGGGATTACAGACATGCACTACCACGCCCAACTAATTTTTGTATTTTTAATAGAGGCAGGATTTCACCATATTGTCCAGGCTGGTCATGAACTCCTGGTCTCATGTGATCCTCCTGCCTCAGCCTCCCAAAGAGCTGGGATTACAGGCATGAGCCACCGCACCTGGCCTATTTTTATTATTAACAGAGACAAGCTCTTGTGTGTTGCCCAGGCTGGGATATTAATTTCTTGATGTGAACATGTGATTTGCCTCTAAGCAAAGTTATTTTTTGAGCTATTTCTGTCATCAGATCCAAAATGAATTTCTTATCAGCTGCTAACTTTTCTCTTACACCATCCCCACTGAGTTGAGAAGATGGCTTGGTGCTACATGAAAGGGAAGTGGCAATGTAACGACCAAAATAGATAATCACGGGTTATAATGTCACACTAACTATGGATCCTATCTCTTATTTGTAACTAACTTGGAGAGGAAATGCTAGGCCAAAAATGTGATAGAGGTCAAAACAGGGACTTTCCACAAAGAGAGATCTGAGTCCAACTTCTACTCTTTTGACAGTTATCAATTCTGTGACTGATTCTTGCAGCATTATTTGAGAATTAAATGAGCAATATATTTTAAGCATGTTAGGCACTTAATATATGCTTGCTATATAATATGTTGTACTATACAATCTACATAGCATATACTGCTATTATGTACTAATATATAATTGCCCAATAAATGTTTAGCAAATCTGGGGCATAACTGGTAATATATTTTTTCAACTTCCGTGAACATTTGATTTTGAAGTACATATTGACCACGCTCACATAGACCAAAACTTTTACTTTCTAAAAGTTTTTCAATTATAAATTATTATGATTGCTTTTTAAGAATCAAATCATAATGATCATGGCTTTAGAAATCCTCCTACATTTGGTCACATGGTATTTCTTATATATTATATAGTTATATGAATACAGGATGGATAGCCCTAGAGACAGAGAGTGTAGGAAACTCCTAATCTGTAGCAAAAAAATTTATTATTTACAATAGTCAGAAAAAAATTATTTTTCAATCTATCAAAGATACTTAAATAGGTTTTATTACAAATTGAGTATTTTACAAAATCAAAGTTTAACAATTTGTATCACAAATATCAGAATTTATCTATGTGATTGAGCTTTTTTGGAACACTTATTTTTCCTCTAACGCAATGCCATTCTTTCCAGACAGTAAGAGTCCCAAGTCATCCTGGTTCATATATCCGTATCTAGACCCCGAGATAGCTCAATATGCATGATACAATGGCTACATATTACAGGTACATTTAAAATAATCAGAATTGTTAGAGGGCTTGGGGCAGATCAACAACCTCCTCGTATCTAATATCTTCCTAAACCACAGGTTCTCATCACATCTCCTGGAGAGATTTAATAATCTCCCCACCCACACTTCCAGAGATGTCAAGGCCTCAGCACTGGTGATTATAAAAGGTTCCCAGAGAATTACAGCACGGGAAGCACAGCTCATGTTGAGAACCACTGCCCTGAATAATGAGCATTGCTACAAGGCAGTATAGGAATAATAAAGCACACAGGCATTTTAAAAAGACATTTTGCAAACTTCTCTTAGGAATAGTGCCTTAGTGGGCACACATCCAAATATGCCTGCTTTCCTTTCTTTAAATACCTATTCAAGAGACAAATAAAGGAATAGAAAATAAGAAGGGGAAGAGAAGAAAACCGGAGGCTGCACCAGAGCCACCTTGAAAATGTAAAGGACTGGTGGTTGTTACAGAGCCTGCCACAGTTAATAGAATCTAAATATTCATGAAGTTAAAATGTTTTCTGGAGTGAGAAGCTGTGTCAGGAAAGAGGATTAGGTAACAAGTGACCTAGAATTAGGATGTGATTCTCCCTGAAGGATTGCTGGAGAGGAGATAATGAAAGGTAAGGGCTTTTCCAAGACATTTCCACATTGGACTGACCTCCATCTAAAATCTTACTAAATATTAACAGAAATAAAAGGGTTCTGGCTGGGCACAGTGGCTCACGCCTATAATCCCAGCAGAAGTCAAGGCTGGAGGATCACTTGCGCCTAGGAGTTCGAGACTAGCCTAGGGAACCTAGAGAGACCCTGTCTCTACAAAAAATTTAAAAATTAGCCAAGCATGGTGCCAAGCATCTGCAGTCTCGACTATTCAGAAGGCTGAGGTGGGAGGATCACTTGAGCCCAGGAGATGGAGGCTCCAGTGAGCTAGGATTGCACCACTGCACTCCAGCCTGGGCAACTGAGAGAGACCCTGTCTCAAAGAAACAGAAAAAGAAAAGGGGCCCATGTAATAAAGCACATGCTTCTTTTTCAGGACAGAAGAGACAAGTGGATTGAATTCATTTCTTTAAGCAGTTAGTTTTATACTCCCTTAGTAAATAAAATAGGATTAGTGAGTATCTGCCTTGGAACAAAATATATCATAAAATGGAAAAGCATCCACACTGAAAACACAAAATTAGTCCTAAAAGAAATCTTTCATATGGTAACCAGTGACTGGATATTTGTGGTTAACAGAAGCCATAACAAGGCTGGTAAAAGATGCGGTTTCTTTAGTCACATAATTGATTTTTAACAACTGATAGAAACTGGCTAATCATCATTCTGATTAATCATTTTGGTAGATTTGAAAAGGAGGAGAGTCCAAAAGTAAATGACCTTCTGGGTCACTGCCCATTTGGGGTTCTTCTAGAAAGGTCAAAAAGAAGGGGGAAAAAGAAAGGCTCAAACATCTTATTTGCCCCTAGTGTCAAGGAACCACAAACTTCATTTGTTCCCTCTATAATTTATTGCTATAAGTAGGAGAAACTGAAGCATAATATGAAATTAATTTGGTACATGCAATGTGAAGCAAAAATAGTTATTCTACTTTGAGCAGGTAAAATGTCAAATAATAGTACACAGTAATTAGAGAGTGGGAAAAGAAGTGACTGAATACTTTAAAATATGTCTTGGATAGGCCAGGTGCGGTGGCTCACGCCTGTAATCCCAGCACTTTGGGAGGCCGAGGCAGGTGGATCATGTGAGGTCAGGAGTTCAAGACCAGCCTGCCCAAGATAGTGAAACCCCATCTCTACCAAAAATGCAAAAATTAGCTGCATGTGCTGGCACACACCTGTAGTCCCAGCTACTTGGGAGGCTGAGGCAGGAAAATTGCTTGAACCAGGGAGGCAGAGGTTGCAGTGAGCCGAGATAGCATTACTACACTCCAGCCTGGGTGACAGAGCAAGACTCTGTCTCAAAAAAAAAAAAAAAAAAAAAACTTGGATATTTTGTTTCCTTAAGAAAATCATCAACTCAATAAACATTTACTGAGTGCCAACTACCTCAAGGAATTACAGTATCTGCTATGGAAGTTGTAAAGCTACGTGCCCTCAGGGAACTATATATGGTGAAATAGCCTAAATGGCACTTTGTTAGTCTCATTATATTGTCAAGCAAATTATTAAAAGTAGGAAATATGTATTCATGAAGAAGTGGACCAGCACTTTGTCTTTGACATGGCAAATCCTTTTCTAGGAAAGAAAAAAGAATTAACTAAATACATTTAAATAATCATTAAATATCCAATTACTTTATATGTAAACACAAAGATAAACCAAAGTTCATGGATATAGTACATTGAAACTGGAGTTGTCAAGTTAGTTAATTATGCTTTAACACATGGTTTCAGAAAATCATTACATTATGTTCTTGTTCTTATTTGCAATTTGGTACTTTTAACATATGTTATTAACAAAAATCCAAACATACTATACAGCCCTATTCTGCTTTATATTATGAAGAGTTCATCTTTCCATGTCGCTACATATTCATCCATCTCCACAGAAATAGATAACTGCAGTAAAGAGCAACCTAGTGGACCATCGTGTGCACGGTCTATAACTCAATAAACCCCATTTTGAAGATCACAAACATTTTTAATTACATATGATGTGCTTTATTTTGTAGTACCTGTGAGATCAACCTACACATCTCCTCTAATCATACTAGGTTTACTGAAATAGGAACACAACTCTTAGGAAGAAAAACTCCACCTCATCAACATTTTTCTGTATCCTGAGTGCACAATCAGTCAAGAACCAGGACAAAATTTAACAACCATTCTCTAATTGGCAGCCAAGATATTGGAGAGAGATATATGTATATCCTAAATATAGATAGATAGATATATTTTTTGAGATGGAGTTTTGCTCTTGTTGCCCAGGCTGGAGTGCAATGGAGCGATCTCAGCTCACTGCAACCTCCGCCTCCCAAGATCAAGGGATTCTCCTGTCTCAGCCTCCCAAGTAGCTGGGACTACAGGCGCATACCACTACGCCTGGCTAATTTCTGTATTTTTAGTAGAGACGGGGTTTCACCATGTTGGCCAGGCTAGTCTTCAACTCCTGACCTCAGGTGATCCACCTGCCTTGGCCTCCCAAATTGCTGGGATTACAGGTATGAGCCACCGCGCCCGGCCAAGATATTGGATTATTAAGTTAAACAAATAGTCATGACTCACAAAATCTGAATCTCAGCTCTTACTTTGCACAGTTGCTTTACTTTTATCAATTTTAATCACTTCTAGACTTACTTTGTGATTTGCATAGATTTTTCTCTCTTTTACCTGTAAACTGAGACAATAATTATGTACCTGACAGCATGAAGATAGTGTCCTGCTAGAATATTGGACACTTTATTTAAATAAAGATTTTCCTTTATGCAGTTAGTCAATACACTTTTATAGAGTGCCTTCCATGTGCCCAGATACCAGGGCAAACCCAGTGGAACAAGACAGACAAAAATCTGTCATGCGATTTATAATACAAGGGAACTATTAGTTAACAATATATGAGAGGACAATGATAATAATTTGGTGACAAAAGTTACTTTGCTTAATCATGTAAAGTAGAAAAATAAGTCTCTTTCAATTAAATTGGCATGGTTTTAATTTTTTATTATACTTTTTCTTAAAGTCAAGTAACACAGGGAGGTATAAAATAAAAGCTAAATCTCCTTCTTTTTCCTAATGAACTCTCTTCCACTTCAGATTTTTATGCATATTCACATATCAATAAATGCATATACTTTCTAAAAATCATATTTTAAAAACTATTGTGCATCTTGGTGTTTTTCACTTACAATGATGTATCTTTGAGATCTTTGCACATTAAGATCTCACATGAGATGTTGGTGTTTCTAACAGTTACAGAGAATGCATAGTCACCCTCCAAAAAGACTCCAAAATGTACAAAAATTCACACTTTCAACAGCATATTTCTCTCTAACACTCAGATGACTGCTCCAAAATTTTAACCTCTCACAATCTAAAAGATGGAAGTAGTATCTCATTGCTATTTTGTTTTTTCAGTTATGAGTATATTTAGGCATTTTTTCATGTCTACTGAAAGAAATGGCTAAAAAACATTTCCTTTCCTGTGAACTTTCTATTCATGTCTTTATTATTGAGCTATATTTTTCTTATGGATATGTATGACCTCTTTTAACATTAGGAAAAGTGGCACCTAAAGGAAAACACTTAAACATTAAAGTCTTCTAAAAAAACAACACATGAGAGTTTGCTTACAACTTACACACACACACACACACACGTGCGCACACACACACTCTATTGGATGTCTTTTGTCTGTTTGTTTTTCTTTTTTTTTTTGAGACGGAGTCTCGCTCTATTGGCAGGCTGGAGTGCAGTGGCACGATCTTGGCTCACTGCAACTTCCACCTCCCGGATTCAAACAATTCTCCTGCCTCAGCCTCCCGAGTAGCTGGGACTACAGGTGCGTGCCATCACACCCGGCTACTTGTTGTATTTTCAGTAGAGATGGGGTTTCAGCACGTTGGCCAGGATAGTCTCGATCTCTTGACCTCGTGATCTGCCCGCCTCAGCCTCCGAAAGTGCTGGGATTACAGGGGTAAGCTACCGCGCCCGGCCTATTTGATGTCTTTTTAACAGTGTGTCTTGGAGATCTTTCCATAACGGTGCTGCTCCTGACACCCTGTCTCCCTTGTCAAACAAGCTCCTTACAGGTAGAGCATTTTCACTGGCCCTTTCCTCTGCCTTGAATTTCAAAACTGGTATAGATCACTCTCACTATTTTATAGCCTTTGCTCAATACTGTTTTCCTGAACATACCTGCAAAATTGTATCTTCCTTTCAACTGCCCCACTCACCCCCGCCTTCCTGTGTTGCTTTTCTCATTAGCAGGAATCGCCATCAGACATGCTATATATATAGAAACTATAACAATATATTACTTATTTGTCTATGGTCTATCTCTTGCTACTGAAATGAAGTCAGGGATTTAAAACAGTATCAGTAAATAATTTGCACAGGCGTGCTAGTTTACAAGCTTCCATCAACACCAGTCTGATGGTGGTAAAGCTTCAGATATTTTTGATTTACTGAAATTATCCTCTCTAGGCTATTGTAACAGTTAAATACTTCAAATATGCATGTTGCCCATATGTTGTTGCAATGTGCACTGACTTTTGAAATGCATTATTTTCTATAGAAAGTTTAATTACAAAGGGAAATTAATAAATTCCTTCATGTGAAACACTGACCATATTCCACGGTGAGGGTAAGGATAAGAGATATGATCATGCAACAAATAAAAGGGTCGGGAAACAGGTAAACGGAGAGAAGGAAAGAGAGCGTCTCACACACATCTCACATCTGACTCCTTTATGGTTTTAATCGTTGCTTTTCTATTCAGTGGAGGCTTGCACCTTATTGGTTTCTCCAACAGAGTACATCAGTACTAAAGAATAAACAGAATTCAAGTCATTATCCAGTACAATTAGCAATGGATGCTGCTATATGAACGAATGCTCTCTCTTCCCTCTTGTAATGGTGGTAGAAAGGTATAATATACAACCATTACAGAAGACAGTATCTATCAACATTTCCAGTGCAATGTAATCCAAGTAATAAAAGACTGGAAAAAACACAAATGCCCATGTAATGGATTATATGCAGCCTGAACAATATAGAATGCAGAAGCTCCTAGTTTATTCAAATGAAATATGTCTGTGTATGTATAAAATATCTTCAAGATGCAGTGTTAAGTCCATAGAGTAAGATACAAAATGCTATGTATTATATACTAGCATCTGTGTTCTTAAAAGAAAAAAATATATACAGTCAATCCTCATTCACTGATTCTATATTTGCAAATTCTCCTACTTATGAAAATTTAACCCCAAGTCTATACGGATGGCAATTTCATGGTTATTTTCAAACATGCACAGAGGGAGGAAAAATTGGAGTTGCCTGACCTGCACATCCCCAGCTGCGGTGGAGCAAGGTGACACACCGCCTCCTGTTTCAGCTCTCATACTGCAAAACAGGGGTCTCTTTTGCAGTCTTATTTAGTTCCACGTCCTTCCAACTTTTGTGCTTTGTGTTGGCAATTTCACTGTTTAAAATGGTTCCCAAGCTTACTGCTATCTCATGTTCCTAAGAACGAGAAGGCTTCGACAGGTCTTACAGAGAAACTACGTATGTTAGATAAGCTTCATTCAGGCATGAGTTAGTGCTGTTGGCTGTGAGTTCCACGTTAAGGAATCACCGATATATGTTAAATAAGGTATTTTAAGCAGAAACACACATAAAACTAGGTTATGTATTGATCAGAAATATTGTAAACAAAAGCTCTCAGGAAACTAACCCTGTATTTCCCTAAGTGCAGTGGTTCCACATTCACAAGTTCAGTGTCTGCGGTGACTTTACAGAACATATCTACCTGGAATAATGAGAATCTCATTATTTGTAATTGCTTTTGTGAGCACAAAACATCTCTGAAGAGCACACTGGCTATCCACAGGGAGGAGAATTGTGTGGTTGGGGAAAGGGATGTAGTCCTTTATATAAAATACTTGTTCACTGCATACCCTGGTGGAACATTTTAAATTTTATACCATGCCTACTTTTTTATTTTTAGAAAACAAAATCTAAAGTTAAAAAATAAACTAAAAGAATGCTAACACTAGAAAACTCCACAAATGATTGAAAGATTATCCATAATAAAATTAATTATAAAGGTAACAGACAACCAAAATTTTCTCTTAATTTTAGTCAGACTCAGTAAAACTTTAATGCAGTGATTTCAAGAGGCTGTGCTGAAGCATTTTGCTGAGTAAAGACATCTTGTGGATTGTGGGTTTATTTTGTTTCTTGAGACAGGGTCTCAATGTGTTGCCCAGGCTGGAGTGCAGTGGCACAATCACAGCTCACTGTAGCCTCGAGCTCCTCAGGCTCAGGTGATCCTCCCACCTCAGCCTTCTGAGTTGTTGGGACTACAGGCACCTGCCACTGTGCCTAATTTTTTTCCTATTTTTTGGATACGGGGTTTTGCTATATGGCCCAAGCTAGTCTCCAACTCCTGGGCTCATGCCATCCACTCACCTCAGCCTCCCAAAGTGCTGGGATTACAGGTGTGAACAACTGTGCCAGGCCTGAATATATAGATATTTTGGATGACTGTTTTCCCCAGAAAATTAAAGTTGCCATTTCCTCCTGTCTCCCTATAGGAGGTTAATGCATGAGTATGCCAAATTTTAAGGTACCCAAATGTGATGTGCAACATAATAAATTCCACTGTTTATTGAGCTTCTACTACATGCTAGGTGATAGACATTATTTAACTAGATTTTCACAACTCTGCAAAGCAGTTATTGGAACACTCGTTGATGAAGAGAAAACAGTCTTCAGGAGTGAACAATTTACTTGAGGTCACCCAGATAGTCAGTGGTACAGCTGGGGTTTCAACTAAATGATCTGTGTCCAAGACTATGTAGGACATACCAGTCCCTGTGAATGAAGAAAGACCCAATCATTTAGATAAAAATAGTACAGAATCACACTAAGAATATACGAACTCCAAACTACGATTCAAATGTGCAATCAGTATCTGAGGTATTCAGACATAAAACAGAAAGCAGAAGTCTACTTGGGTGCAAAGCCATACACAGTTCACCTGAGGAGGCCTTTGTATGTGTAGTGTCCTGTCTGGATCTCTCTTCTCCTAGATGGTCCCAGGGCTAGCATCGTCTTCTCATTTGCTACCAGGTCAGATGCCAATCCTTTAGTGAGGCTTTCCCTGACCCCCTAACTAAAACAGCTCCCTCTGGCCCCGAGTCACCTCCTATCACACTATTTTCATTATAGCAGTTAGCAACATCTAATGTTATTTTGTCTATATACTTGTTTACGTGTTTAATGTTTGTGTCCTAGTGGCATGAATGGTGTCTGAGAACAGTGGCCTTGTGCCTGGAACAGTGTCTGGCAAATACAGCCTCCTCAAAAAACGTTTATCAAACTGAGTCACTGAAATTCTACAGTTATTGGACTGACCGCATAGTGTAGCAGACTTGGATGAAGGCCAAGTCTTATCATCAACGAGTATAAAATGCTATAAGGGTGATATACAAGTCACAACTGACTTTAATATGAGAAAATCTACCAGTGCCAAATGAAAAGCAAAAATGGAAGAGTTTAAGATTAAAAGTTTAAAACCTTAAAAGGTTGTATAAAGGTGGCAGCACTGAGTTGGGCTTTCTAAGTTTCAGAAATAGAGAAAGAAGAGAGAGATTCCAGTGGTTTAATTTGCCAGGGTCATAAGCTACTTATAGAAAAATGGGAGAGCTAACTGTAAGATCGAATGATGAGGTGAGGTCAAGGAATCTTCCTTATCCGGTGGGGAAATCTGAGTCATTGTGACAGGCAATTTGGGAGCAATGAAAAGTTCTTAGTCCTGGTTGTGACATGACATTTCTGAATGTGTAATGAGAAGTTCAAAAATGTTGGCTAGGAATTCATTGCTCAGTTGAAAGCAAAATAATACTAAAATGTCTGCTGAGAGTCATGCTAGTAAAAGCTACTTTTCATGAAGAGCCTAGAAAGTGCTGGACATTTTGTAAGCCATTGACACACCTTAACTAGTTTAATTATTACCACAGCCCAATTTGATTATCTCAATTTCACACTTAGAAATGGGGGCCTAGGGAGGTTAATGAATGTGCTCAAGTTCACCAAGTCATGAAGCAGCAAAGGCATAATTGAAACTGTCTGAATCCACAGGTCCCAGAGTTTGATACACCGCTTCCCTGATGACAAGTTTAAGGTGAGGGAACCCAAGGCTACCCTAGGAAAGGAAAAAGTAAAACGGCTTGTATAGCATGAGTATTCTGAGCTAGGCACTAAGGAAACACTTTGACCTAACTCAACTTTCACAAGTCTGCCAAAGATACCATGAAGATTTGTCAGAAGCAAGCAAGCAGAGCTGGGCGAGGTGGCTCATCCCTGTATTCCCAGCACTTTGGGAAGCCAAGGCAGAGACAAGCTGAGGCAACATGGCGAAACCCCATCTCTACAAAAAATAGAAAAATTAGCCAGATGTGGTGGCATGTACCTGCAGTCCTAGCTACTCAGGAGGATGAGGTGGGAGGACTGCTTGAGCCCAGGGAGGTCAAGGCTGCAGTGAGCCATGATCACACCACTGCACTCCAGCCTGGGTGAAAGTGGGACCCTGTCTCAAAAAAAAAAAAAAAAACAAAGAAAAAAAATACCACTCAGGATGGAAAGCAGGTGGGTTGGTAGGCTGCTCATTTCTGATGAAAGAATTTCTTGTTTTGGGGAATTTCTTTTGTTTTTTGTTTTTGTTTTTTGAGACAGAGTCTCACTCTGTTGCCCAGGTTGGAGTGCAGTAGCATGATCATGACTCACTAGAACCTCTGCCCCCCCGGGCTCAAGCAATCCTCCCATCTCAGCATCTTGAGGAGGTGGGACTACACGCGAACCCCACCACATCCAACTAAGAAAGAATTTCTTAAATGTAATGTGGTATGTGGCCTTTCTGTGCATTTAATCTTTATCATTCCCACCCAAATTGTGGTAAACATATAAGCTTGTAGAGCAAGTTTGATCTCTATTCTTCAAAAAGAGAACTGGCTTCTGACTAGCTGGACTAGCAAA
Organism: Macaca nemestrina; assembly: GCF_043159975.1. Taxonomy (NCBI): domain Eukaryota; kingdom Metazoa; phylum Chordata; class Mammalia; order Primates; family Cercopithecidae; genus Macaca; species Macaca nemestrina. Next base: position 78,958,334 of record NC_092127.1, on the reverse strand, counting down.
ACAGACCATTTGCTAGATATCTGCAAACAACAAGTTCAGAAGGCAACCCTCTTCATTATCCTCTCACAGAAAACAATACCAGGGCATCCATTTAGTGGAACCATGTGCTATTGCCATTTCAGAGGCCAAAATAGTTAAGTATTGACAATTTTGTAGAGTTCATCCTTAATACTCTTTTACGAAAGGAGGCCCTTCCACCATTATGTTCCTGATTTCGTGGTTTCTTCCTGTCTAGCAGACCTACTCCAACTCCTTGGTCTGGCTTCCAAGCTTCCAATCGACCCTCACAACCCAACTTTATTCCTCAAACCCCACGTAAACCTTAGGCCAGGCTGATTGTCCTCTCAGCTACTACTGCTCATCAAATCCTCCATTTTAATAGCACTGCAAGAAACAGGAGGGATGAGCTCAGGTTGTCTAACTCAGAGACATGGCAGCCTGCACTTCAGCTTTGTTCTCTGTAACACAAGTGGCTGCGGTGGGCAGGGAGTAGCATGGCTCTAGTCTCAGGAGCTGGGCAGTTCTAATCTCAGATGAATCACACACAGATGAATTAATCACTTCTTCGAGAGTCAGCTTCCTCAACTATAAAATAACAATTATGATGCATTCCTGTCAGAATTAACAGGAGGATTTTTGAAATAAAGTATGTGGAGCTTGCCAGGTAACACCTGCCTTGCAAAACCAAACATTTACCCATGCATTGGAGTGAACCCAAGGCTAATTCCCCCAAGGACAATCCTACATCCTCTGCCAGAACACTTTAGCACATCTAGGAAGTGGGAAAAGAGGGTGGTCTTTTCCACGTAAGACAACCAGTTAGGCTTCTCCACATCCCTAACAAATTATCAACCCATGATCCTGCTTTCAATACATCTGCCTCCTCTGTCAGTGACAGAGCCTCAGCACTCCTAGGACAGCTTATCAACAAAAGCCCAGCTCAGAGCTGATCTGGAGGAAAGATACGTCAGCCTTCCCCTGGGTGCTATAAATCCCAGCCTGCTATCAAATGAGATCACAGAGAAGTTGCTCAGGGCACATTCATTTAGCCCCTGGACTGCAGTGTTCTTTCACATTATATCCCTGATTTTCCTTCAAAGGTTGTTGTGTTTGGACTAGGACCTTAGTTTGTTCTTAACTTACTTGAACATCACCTTTTTTTTCAGATAACAAGAATTCTCTTAAATTCTTGTGTTTCAGTTGGGCGCAGTGGCTTACACTTGTAATCCCAGCACTTTGGGAGGCCGATGCAGGCGGAACACGAGGTCAAGAGATCGAGACCATCCTGGCCAACAATGGTGAAACCCTGTCTCTACTAAATATATAAAAATTAACTGGGTGTGGTGGTGTGTACCTGTAGTCCCAGCTACTAGGGAGGCTAAGGCAGGAGAATCACTTGAACGTGGGAGGCGGAGGTTGCAATGAGCCGAGATCACACCCCTGCACTCCAGCCTCGTGACAGTGAGACTCCATCTCCAAAAAAAAAAAAAATTCTTGTGTTTCTACTTTTGCCCTTGCTGCCAGAAGGCAACTGAACACTGCCTATTAATCTCAGCATGGTCAGCCCTCATGGTTAGCATATAGGACATCTAGAGTATTCTGGTGCTACCCCCATGAAAGGAAACTCGCCGTATTCCTTTTTCATCAACCCAACTATCAGCTCTCAAGGTCCCTGCCTTTTGCTGGAGTGTTTCTAAACATCTTAGCACATAGTGATTTTCAATACTATAGTTACTATAATTACTGTATTCCAGCACTGGAATATTTGTTCTGTTTGTGTGGCATTCTACTGTATTTTGTATGTACATCTGCCTTCCTAAACAGACTGTGATCCAAATAAGTTGAAATATTTACAGAGGGTCTGTCTGCCAATGATAGGACATTGCCTTCTATTTCTTTGTCTTCTCACCTGTCTCCTGCATGTCAGGCACACGCTCATCACTTAGTAATCACCAGTTGACTTGACCCAAGAAGACCCAACAGTCTGAATGCACACAGGAGCTGAAGACCACGGTGTTTCAACATCTCTCCATTAGCAAAAAGATTAAGTGCATTGAGACACACTTCTGGTTCTCAGGAATAAAAACTTTATCCCATCTTCACTATTAGAATATTTTTACACACACACTAAAAGGACTTGTGTTTTAGTACATACAGTGTAAGTACTTAACCTTATACCAACTGTAAATATGTCTCCCTCTCTGTGTGTTTACAAATTGGCCTTGTTATTACACATGCTGTTTCATAGGAAGAGTTTTCTGCAACATGTGGTATACATTTTTTTGTCAAGATATATTCTTGTATAATATAGTTTTAATGGTTACATAAGAGTTACTAAAGGGTTTTTTTTTTTTTTTTTTTTTTTTGGCGGCAGAGAGGGGAGTGAAGGGTGAACATTATAAAATTTATTTATTTATTTTCTTGAGACAGAGTCTTGCTCTGTTGCCCAGGCTGGAGTGCAGTGGTGCAATGATCCTCAACTTCCACAAGTAGCTGGGACTACAGGGTGCCTGCCACCACCTCAGTTATGTATGTATGTAGAGACAGGGTCTCCCTGTGCTGCTCAGGTTGGTCTCAAACTCCTGGCCTCAAGCCATCCTTCCGCCCCGGCCTTCCAAAGTGCTGGGATTACAGGCGTGAGCTGCTGCGCCCAACCTCTCTTATTCTTTTAGAGAGAAAAAACAGAGCACCTATCTACATGATTAGGGCTGTTCTAATGGTTTGTACAAAACTTTCTGAGGCCGTGAGAGGCAGAAACGTATCTAGGCAATTAAGGAAGTTTTCTTGTATTTTCGATATACAATTTTAGATTAAATGCTTAATTCCAATTGGAAGGTATAGTTAGAAAATGTCTACTACTTAAGATTAATATTTTAGTGGAAATTTTGTCTTTATCAATTTATGAATAGAGCCAACATTTAAGTGAACATAAAAGAGATTCAATGAAAAAAAGTTAAAACCCTTTGAGAGTAAATCATTTTTAGGTGTATTTTTAGCTTATTGCATGAGACTTATATGGCTATAAATCATTAGAGTAAGGGTCAAATTCAGGTCAATGTGATGGCTCATGCCTATAATCCCAGCACTTTGAGAGTGTGAGGCAGGCAGATTGCTGGAAGCCCAGAGTTCGAGACCGGCTTGGGCAACAAGGCGAAACCCCATCTCTACTAAAAAAATATGCAAAAGTTAGCTGGACGTGGTGTTGCATGCCTGTAATCCCAGCTACTTGGGTGACTGAGGCACAAGAATCGCTTGAAGCCAGGAGGCAGAAGCCACTGTGAGCCAAGATCGTGCCATTGTACTCCAGAGCCTGGGCGACAGAGCAAGACTGTCTAAAAAGGAAAAAAAAAAAAAGTCAAATTCAATGGATGCAATCAGAACTTTTTCAAAAACTGCTCTCATGTACTTTCATTGTGCAGAGTTCATTTTAACAAAATGAGCCCCACCATATGCTTTTCAAAACATCGCCTTTGAAAATGGTTTCTGTAATTTTCCCAGTAAGTGCTGAGGTCAATCTGTAATTTTCCCAGTAAGTGCTGAGGTCATAAGCCAAAGCAGGAGAAAGTATAGCTTAATGTGTGGACCCAGACTGCCTGGGTTTGAAGCCTCACTCTGCCAATCCCTAGGTGTCCCACCTTTTCCAAGTTACTTAACCTCATCTCCAAGACATGCCCAATCACAAAGCCTGCTTCATAAAATGGAGGCTTAATTGAGTTAATGTTCAGGAAGCCTTTAGTGGGTACGTGGTAAGCTCAATGATTGTTAGTTAATAATATCCTTATTAAACATCTAATAAGTCTTTAAAAAAAATTTTTTTTTGAGACAGGGTCTCACTCTCTCACCCAGGCTGGTGTGCAATGGCACAATCATGGCTTACTGCAGCCTAGACCTCTTGGGCTCAAGCAATTCTCCCACCTCAGCCTCCCAAGTAGCTAGGACTACAGGTGTATGCCACCACACCTGGCTAATTTTTGTATTTTTGGTAGAGACAGGGTCCGCCCACCTTGGCCTCTCAAAGTGCTAGAATTACAGGTGTGAGCCACTGCACCCAACCCCAATAGAAGTTTTGGGTTTTTTGTTTCTTTTTTTTTTTTGAGACAGTCTCGCTCTGTCGCCCAAGTTGGAGTGCAGTGGCGCGATCTTGGCTCACTGCAATCTCCACCTCCTGGGTTCAAGTGATTCTCCTGCCTTAGCCTCCCTTGTAGCTAGGACTACATGCCCAGCTAATTTTTGTATTTTTAGTAGAGATGGGGTTTTACCATGTTGGCCAGGCTGGCCTCTCACTCCTAACCTCAGGTGATCCACCCACCTCAGCCTCCCAAAGTGCTGGGATTACAGGCATGAGTCACCGTGCCACGCCAGCCCAATGGAAGTCTTTAAATAAGTATTATTCAGAATTTCTAGAAAACACACTCCAATCATCTTCCATATTAAAACAATGGTAAAGGATTCAAGGTGTGTGTGTGAGCACACACGGGTGTTTGGAAATTATCCACTCTTCCTCTCAGTTCTCTCTGGATTCTCCCTTAGGAAACAAAAATTGTGACCTAATTTTCTTTTAAGAACATTTTTATTTTTATGAATTTATGCTTATATTCATTTTATATTTAGTTTTCTTTTCTTTCCTTCTTTTTTTTTTTTTTTTTTTTTGAGATGGAGTTTCGCTCTTGTTGCCCAGGCTAGAGTGCAATGGCGCGATCTCAGCTCACTGCAACCTCTGCCTCTCAAGATCAAGCAATTCTCCTGCCTTAGCCTCCCAAGTAGCTGGGCCTATAGGCACGTGACACCACACTTGGCTAATATTTGTATTTTTAGTAGAGATGGGGGTTTACCATGTTTTACCATGTTGGCCAGGCTGGCCTCAAACTCCTAACCTCAGGTGATCCACCCACTTTGGCCTCCCAAAGTGCTACGATTACAGGTGTGAGCCACTGCACCCAGCCTATATTTTGTTTTCTATATTTATTAGATTTATAAATTTTTTAAATCTCCAGTCTTAAGAACATGCTTTGTGATTTAAATTTGAAAAGACAAGTTCTCTATATGAAAAGAAAGTTACCTTATCAGCATTTTGTGATATCTTTACTGCTAAGAATAGGTTGTGTGCTGCCACTATAAATTTATATTATGCAAAAAACAAGATAAAGGCTTGAACTTTGCATGTTACTTCTAGAACAGCAGCCGATCCTCATTACTAAGAATTCATACTTATTTAGCATACTCGCTAAAATTTATTTGTAACCTCCAAATCAATACTCATAGTACTTTTGTATTCATTTGTGGTCATGCACAGAGCAGTGAAAAATTGACCAATGTGCACATACCTAGCTGAGGCTAAACCAAGTGATGCTCTGCTTCTTTTTTGGATTCTCATTCTGTAAACAAATGTCCTTTTTACAGTGTGCTTGGTCCTACCTTTCTTACATTTTTGTGCTTTTTCATGATTTCGCTATTTAAATTGGCCTCTAGTGCTGACATGCTGTGTGGAGTGTTCTCAACCACAAGATTATGATGTGCCTTACAAAAAAACACATGTGAGATTAGCTTAGTTCAGACATGAGTTCACGTGATATTGACTGTAAGCTCAATGTTAACAAATCAACAATATGTTAAATAAGATGTGTGATATTATATATACAGGTTTCATCCACCTCTCCTGGCTCGCAACTCCCACAGCCCTGGTAAAGTCTTTTGTTATAATGTTGGGGCACTTTAGGCCCAGAAACAGGCCTCAGAAAATGGAATCTCTCTCTCTCTCTGACCTTCCCTTGCCCTGGTTTCCCCAGCCCAAGGCAGGACTCTAACCTTCCCGGCCTTTCTGATTGAGTCCTGAGACCCTCAATTCAGAAGGGGTCTTGCCCCTCACCCTGGAGGAATGAATGTGACACAGAGGCCAAGAGGACTCTGCACAGACAGGCTTTGCTGGGTTTCCTGCTCAGTCAATGAGTATTAGGTCAGTCAGACGTGGTGGCTCACGCCTGTAATCCCAGCACTTTGAGAGGCCAAGGTGGGCAGATCATCTGAGGTCAGGAGTTTGAGACCAGCCTGACCAACATGGTGAAACTCCATCTCCACTAAAAATACAAAATTAGCTGGGTGTGGTGGTACATGCCTGTAGTCCCAGCTACTTGGGAGGCTGAGCCAGGAGAATCACTTGAACCCGGGAGGTGGAGGTTGCAGTGAGCCAAGATCGTGCCATTGCACTCCAGCCTGGGCAACAAGAGTGAAACTCCATCTCAAAAAAAAAAAAAAAAAGGAGTATTAGATCATACCTTTTTTGTCCAATCACATTTCTGCATGGTTGTCAATCATACCTATACAATGAAGTCTCCATAAGAAGCTCAAGGTTGGGTTTGGAGAACTTTCAGATAGCTGAGCACCTGGAGGTTACTGGAGGGTGGTACACCTAGGGAGGACATGGAAACTCCAAGCTCTTCTCCCATACATTGCCCTATGTATCTTTTCATCTGTATCATGTATAATATATCCTCATTTTTTTCGGGGGGGGGGGCGGGACAGGGTTTCTCACTATGTTGCCTAGGCTAGAGTACAGTGGCACTATCTTGGCTCACTACAGCCTCTGCCTTCTGTGCTCATTCCTCCCACCTCAGACTCCCAAGCAACTGGGACTACAGGTGCCTGCCACCACACTTGGCTTATTTTTTAACTTTTTGTAGAGACAAGGACTCACTATATTGCCCAGGCTGGTCTCGAATTTCTGGGCTCAAGCAATCCTCCAGCCTTGGTCCCCACAGTGCTGAGATTTCAGTTGAGAGCCACTGTGCCCAGACTTATAATATCCTTTATAATAAACTAATAAATGTGTTTGCCTGAGTTCTGTGAGCCTCTCTAGCAAATTAGTGCAACCCAAAGATAGAGTCATGAGAATCCCAACTTGAAGCCACTCAGAGGTCAGAAGTTCCAGAGACCCAGACGTGTGACTGTCAGCTGGGGAGAGCACGTAGTCTTGGGGATTGGACCTTCAACCTGGGGATCTATCCCTATCTGCAAGTAGACAGTGTCAAAATTGAACTGGAGGACACCCAGTGGATGTCTGCTGCAGAACTGATTCCTTGCTTGGGTGGTGCGAGAACAGAGGAAAAACAGTTTTGAGATTTTCCACTCACACACAAAAGACGTCTTTAACAGAAGCACACTTAAAACAAAGTCAATATCGATCAATTGTTGAAAGTGTTGTGACCAGACACTTGTAGGAACTTAATGCTTATATTTCACCTGGGAGCAATTCCAGTGCTCCCAGCAATTTTATAAAGCATAACTACTGCAAGTAATGAGAATTGCCTGGACCTCCTACAAAGTACAAGGATTAGAGGGAGATAGAACTAATTCATCCCAGGTACATGGATTAGGCACTGAGAAAGAAGAGCCTCCTAAGATAGCATCCACACTTGACACTGGTTGCTTAGTTAAGTGAATACCCTTCTTCTCAAGAACATCTTTTTGAGATCTGATTTTACTTAGTTTCAAATACATGCTTACAAAAATAAATAATCACATTAGCCCAAAGTACTTAAAAATTCTTGCTGATGTTTTTTACTGTAAACTCTGCTAAGAGCTTTTAAGTCTTGTTACAGTGAAACAATGGACATATACCCCTGGAATATGGAGACTTTTCACCTGAGTGTCATATGCAGGGGAAAAAGGAAAACCAACAATACTCCCTGGACTTCCCAAATCTTCTTGTCTTCAAGTCCTAAGCACGAGAAAGAATGCAGAAGAAGAGACACACTGCATATGCCTATGTGGATTCTCATATGCTTATGTTCCAGTGACACCTTCCCCTTGGTCTTGTGCTAAGTAAACCCACAGGTTTGTGTAATAAAGACAAAAAGCATGCCATGTATTGCCATAATAGTATACTATTTCATCCATTGGCTTGATCTGCCTATCTGTGTATTCAAATAGCACCTATGACCTGCTTCTCCACCCAGACAGAACAAATTGTTGGGTGTGACTTAGTCAAGCATGAGAACGGACAGAGAGAAATGTGAACTCAGGCTGTCAAGGCACAGAAGTAGGCAGTAAAGGGAAGCAGGTCAGATGTGATCCCAGCAGACCAATGGGTTCTCTGGGTGCTAGTCCCAGGATGGCAATAACTGTTTCAAGTTCTGTTTATGCCCCTAGTGATACCCACAACCAGCCACTCTCATCCTAGAACATCCAGGTCTGATACATTTTGAAAGATTCAGACTATCATCTAAAACTATATTAGACCTGATAAGAATGGTTTCCTTTACCTGATTTCTAGTTCTGCAAAAGGCCACCTTTACTTTGCCCTGTTATTAAAGAGTCCATGTTACTCAGCCTATGGCTGCATTTTGCCAAAATGTCCTCAACTGTAAAAAATTCCTTGATCAGGTCAAGTGACATGGACTGTCTAATAACAGGGCAAAGTAAAGGTGGCCTTTTGCAGAACTAGAAATCAGGTAAAGAAAATAATAATAATAACAATAAATTCCTTGATCAACTGATTGCTCCTACTGCTAGATGCTCTGGCAAGAAATAAGATAAAATAGCATTACCTTGGGAGCTAAATGATAAGAACTTATGAATACAAAGGAACAACACTGAGGTCTACTTGATGGAGGAGGTTGGGAGGAGGGAGAGGAGCAGAAAAGATCACTTTTGGGTACTAGGCTTAACACCTGGGTGATGAAATAATATGTACAACAAACCCCCATGACACATGGGTACCTATGTGACAAACCTTCCCATGTACCCTCAAGCCTAAAATAAAAGTTAAAAATATAAAAATATAAAAACGCAAAATAAATATTTGTTGGATAAAAAACATAGCATTACCTTCAATGTAAATTTTTTAAAAGATTTATCCACAAAAATTAGAAATTTAAAAAAAATGTTTAAAAAGAAAGAAAAAGATTTTTTCTTTGTAAAGGTTGTAAAGAAAGACAGTCTTTGTCTTTTTTTTCTTTTTTCTTTTTCTTTTGGAGACAGAGTCTTACTCTGTTGTTCAGGCTGGAGTGCAGTGGCACAATCTCGGCTCACTGCAACCTCCGCCTCCCCAGCTGAAGCGATTCTCCTGCTTCAGCCTCCTGAGTACCTGACATTACAGGCCCATCCCACCATATGCCCAGCTGATTTTTGTATTTTCAGTAGAGATGGGGTTTCACCATGTTGGTCAGGCTGGTCTTGAACCCCCAACCTCAAGTGATCTGCCTGCCGTGGCCTCCCCAAGTGCTGAAATTACAGGTGTGAGCCACTGCGCCTGGCCTTCAGTAATTTTAAATATATATTCTCATAATAATGAATGCTTTTACTTTTGAACATACATTTTTTAAAAAGGTCAAATGGTATCTCTTTTTGCCTGTGGCCCTACTGAATCAGACTAGACTTACCAAGTTTTCTGTTGACCTTAGGATTCTAGATAGGTTAAGTTGACATTCCTATAATGTCAACACACGTTCACTAAAATGAATTTGCTTTTCTACTATAAGACCTATTAGTCACAGATGCAAATTCTACAACTACAGAATACATGTAAAGCACAAGAAACTGTCACACTATATACCATGACCTTTACCTCCATTTTCACTTTTGCTTCAAAGTGGCACATTTAGATTTAGAGGCATCTAAAACCATACCAAGAATACCGAATGAGCCTAATAACTCTTATTGAGTGCAATTAACTCACAGGATACTTGTTAGTATCCTATGTATTAACGAATCATTCCTTTCGCCTCTTCTTAATGTAATTTGATGGGCCATATAATCTAAGAATGTGTAAATTCCATGTATATTATAATTTGTTTATACTACAAATATAATTTATAATTTAAAAAACTAAAAAACAAAAAACAAATCAAATCACTGTTGGGCTCATATACAATCAAGACATAGGTATAGGCCAGTCACTGTGGCGCATGCCTGTAATCCCAGTACTTTGGGAGGCTGAGGTGGGCAGATCACTTGAGGCTAGGAATTTGAGACCAGCTGGCCAACATGGCGAAACACTGTCTCTACAAAAAATACAAAAATTAGCCAGGCGTGGTGGTGCATGCTCGTAATGCCAGCTACTCGTGAGGCTGGGACATGAGAATCGCTTGACCCCAGAGGCAGAAGTTGCAGTGAGCCAACATTGCGTTACTGTATTCCAGCCTGGGCAACACAGCGAGACTCTGTCTCAAAAAAAAGAAAAAAGACATAAATATAATGTTCTCACCTATGAAATGGAGATAAAAAACCCTATTTTACAGGGTTGAAGTGAGGAGACTATGAGATAATGTAAATGTAGTGTGTAAAATTTTAAATACTGACATACATAAGTAACATCAATGATAACCTAACTAAAACATATACAGTATCAGTGAAAGCTTAACATATATTAACTCATTTAATCAGTGTAACAACTCTTATCAGGTTAGTTTATTATTATTAAACTATGCTTCATAGAAGACTTCTACCCTCTCCAAGGTTAGAAAGCTGAACAAGGATCAGAACTCAGGCAGTCTGGCCCTAGAGTCACAATACATCTATCATCCCTCTTTATGATGTTACTATCATATGATCCAACAAAGACAATAACAGCAAATAAAGTCTAAGTCATGCCTTCATAGGAAGGGTAAGTGAGATCTTTATTATGTGTTGAATAACAGGATGAATGATAGATTCCAGTATCAATGGTCACAGTGCGTTCTCAATGTGGGGTCATGTTTTAGGACCTCATGTCACATAATGTGTAAAAATATTCTTTCTTAATCATTTGTAGTTTGTTTAAATCATTATTCTTCCACTTCCATTAGAAAGTGTGTATCTAGAGCTCTCCTCACTGGCGTAGCGGTGAGTTAAGAAAAAAAAAAAAGAAAAAGAAAGTAAGTATCTAGAGTTCTATCTTCAGAGGTTAAAGAGTAATTTACACAATAGTTTACATTTAACAACACCATGAATAAATCAATGTTTCTACCTTATTTATTTATTTATTTAATTTATTTATTTATTTGAGATAGAGCCTCACTCTGTTGCCCAGGCTGGAATGCAGTGGCGTGATCCTGGCTCACTGCAACCTCTGCCTCCCAGGTTCAAGTGATTCTCCTGCCTTAGCCTCTCAAGTAGTTGGGACTACAGGGGTGCACCACCATGCCCGGCTAATTTTTGTATTTTTAGCAGAGATGGGGTTTCACCATGTTGGCAAGCTGATCTCAAACTCCTGACCTTGTGATCTGCCCACCTTGGCCTCCCAAAGAGCTGGGATTACAGGCATGAGCCATTGCGCCTAGCCTCAAAGTTTCTATTTTTTTAGAAGACCTTTCCAAAAAATAAAGGTCATGTAAAAAGTCCCAGGATGATTTTTACTGCAACCTGAAATTGTTTCTTTCTTCTGAGAGTATACATTTTTGTGTTAGCATGGTCAAAGATACCTTATAGCCAACCCAATCCCCCTCCTTTGCCAACAGATAAATTTTACCTGATATTGTGTGGAGGGCAATGTGCCTGGCCCTTGAGAGACAAAGTGCAAGACTGGTTTAAGCCTCTCAAGGCGACCAGTCTCTTTGTCATTCTTTGTCATTATTTTTGAGATGGAATTTCGCTCTCGTTGCCCAGGCTGGAGTGTAATGGCACAATCTCGGTTCACTGCAACCTCTGTCTCCCGGGTTCAAGCGATTCTCCTGCCTCAGCCTCCCGAGTAGCTGGGATTACAGGCATGTGCCACCATGCCCAGCTAATTTTGTATATTTAGTAGAGACAGGGTTTTTCCCTGTTGGTCAGGCTGGTCTTGAACTCCCGACCTCAGGTGGTCTGCCTGCCTTGGCCTCCCGAAGTGCGGGATTACAGGTGTGAGGCACCATGCCCAGCCTCTTTGTCATTTAAGAGTCGGTGTAGGAAAGCAATCCCCATCTTCTGTCAGTGAATGGTCCAAGAGTGAGACGCATCACCAGGCCTGGCTGATGGCATGAAGTTATAGCAATAATAAGAGCAGATCTAGGCATGGTGGCTCATGCTTGTAATCCCAGTGACTGAGATGCTAAGGCTGGAGGATTTCTTGAGGACAAGAGCTCCAGACCAACCTGGGCAACATAGCGTGACCCCATCTCTACAAAAAATGTAAAAATTTGTCAGGTGTGGTGGCATGTCCTGTAGTCCAAACTACTTGGGAGGCTGAGGTGGGAGGATCATTTAAGTGCAGGAATACGAGACTGCAGTAAGCTGTAATCATGCCATTGCACGCCAGCCTGGCTGACAGAGTGAAACACTGTTTCTTTAAAAAAAAAAAAAATGAATAATAATAATAAAATAAGAGCATATCCTTCTACAAACTTACTGAGTGCAAGTTGGCTTGGAGGCTTTGCCTTGACAAGAAAGCAAATAAAAGGCTCCTTTGCCACTGCTCCTTCCTTTCTGCTTGAGATGCTTGTGTGGGAAGCGTGGTGATGTGGCAGCCACCTCGTGACCATGAAGAAAAAACTATTGACACATTATGAATGTCAAAACGGAAACTCAGATAGAACCTAGATCATTGATAACATTATTAAAACCACTAAACAACCACTGAGGCTTCCAATCAAAGTTATTGTCATGTGAAATAATTAAAAGTCTTCATGTTTTAGGCTACAGTTAATTAAGTTCTGTTACTTGCAGTTGAAAACATCCTAAAATTTCCCTGATTGGCATAAATGTTCTTCACACCAAACTGATGAGTATTACCCAAAAATGACATAATCCATGAAGAAAATAATCTGAAACTTACTGCATTTTGTACTCGACTGGTCAAACTTAAAACAATTTTAATACTGTTTTTCAGTATATTTTGTGTTCCTCTAAAGCTACTAGTTTTCTTTGCCCTATCTTCTAAAAATGATTAAAAAATAATGTGCTATCTAAAAAGAGTGAGATACATCTCCTCAAGCTTTTCATGTGTCAGCTAGAACATTACATTAAAGAAACAGAATTCTCTCACTTACAGTTTGGTGCAGGAAGTATTTAACAACATGCAAAAATATCCATTCTATATGTTTCTTAAAAGTTAGGCTACAGAAAAATATGGTATGAAAACTATGATAATGTTTTTATTAAAAAGAAAATGAGCTGTGCGCGGTGACTCATGACTGTAATTTCAGCACCTGGGAAGGCCAAGGTGTGCGGATCGTGAGGTCAGGAGTTCAAGACTAACCTGTCCAATATGGTGAAATCCCATCTGTACTAAAAAAAATAATTAGCCGGGCGTGGTGGTGCACACCTGTAGTCTCTACCACTTGGGAGGCTGAGGCAGAAGACTCGCTTGAACCGGGGAGGTGGAGGTTGCAGTGAGCTGAGATGGAGCCAAGATTGTGCCACTGCACTCCAGCCTGGGTAACAGAGAGTGAGACTCCATCTTAAAAAAAAAAAGAAAAGAAAAAAAGAAAATGGGCCAGCACGGTGGCTCACACCTATAGTCCCAGCACTTGGGGGGCCAAGTCAGGATTGCTTAAACTCGGGAGCTCGAGACCAACCTGGACAACCTAGTGAGACCTCGCCTCTACAAATAAGCAAAAAATTAGTCAGGTGTGGTGGTGCATGCCTGTCGTCTCAGCTACTTGGGAGCTTGAGGCTGGAGAATCACTTGAGCCAGAAGACTGAGGCTGCAGCAGCCTGGGTGACAGAGACTCTGTCCTAAAACAAACGAACAAAAACATAAAGATGGATAAAAAGCTTTGAAAGACTTACCAAAATGTTAGTGTATATCTCAGGGTGACATTTGTTTTCTTCTTTTCCCTTGTATTTCTTAAATTTTCTTTAATGTATTAAAGTTACCTGCTCCAAGCCTATCCACAAGAAGCAGAAAACTACAACTGATAGAAGTTTATGCTTTTACAAGTGTCTCTGCAACAGTATGTATTTTTTATTTATCAAGAGGAATCCTAGTAGTTCTCTATGTTAGGTAAAATCTTAAAAAAAAAAAAAAGATTATATGTATACCTTCATAATTCTAGGCCTCCAGATACATACAATCTAATTGATGAGACAAACAAATAAAATACATGTATGTAAACTTCAGGAAATAGGGCAAAAATAGGCCGGGTACAGTGACTCACACCTGTAATCCCAGCATTTAGCTGAGGTGGGCGGATCACCTGAGGTCAGGAGTTCCAGCCTGGCCAACATTGTGAAACCCCGTCTCTATTAAAAATACAAAAAATTAGCCGGATGTGGTGGCACATGCCTGTAACCTCAGCTACTCAAGAGGCTGAGACAGCAGAATTGCTTGAAACCAGGAGGCGGAGGTTGCAGTGAGCCGAAGTCACGCCACTGCACTCCAGCCTGGGCAACAAGAGCGAAACTCCATTTCATTAAAAAAAAAAAAAAAGAAAGAAAGAAAGAAAGAAAAGAAAATAGGGCAAAAATATTAAATCATTAAACCCAGATGAACTAAAGAGAAAACAGGAATATTTCTTTTCGTTTTCACATGAAAAAATACAATTTAGGCTAATACTAAAGACAACTAGCAAGCTATTGATGGTCTGGCCTAAGGTCAATGAAAACTTAATTTATATAACGCTTTGGAAAACTACTTCATTCCAAATGTCCTAGATATTGCACACAAACAAGACATATGGAGCTGTTATGTTGTAACTACCTAGGGAAAACAGTTTAAATCTATTATAGCACATCTAGATATCATAATCTATAAACATAAAAGAACCTATATTGTTTCCACTGAGTAAAATTTAACCCTGAAGAAGGACACTCATTTGCACCTCATTTTAGTTATTTTCTGTACCCTATCATGAAAAGGTGGAACAAGCATAGTGTCATCAGCTTCACACTCCCTATTCCTCATCCCTCCAGCATTGCTGGGGAAAAAGGAGTCTCTGAACACTGAATGCTCTGTCAGGGAGAAGTATCAGCCATAAAAGGTTTAATCAGAAGACAAACTCATAGGTCTCTGAGGACGAGCCTTCTATTACTTATCCATGCTCTAATTCTCAAAAACACGGTAGAGTTTTTTCTTTTAGTGTATGCCACATAGTTTTCTATTGTGAGTGTGTTTATTGTATCCATATAATGCAAGTTCACCACCCAAAAATCTCGGGTTTGCCTGAATTATCCGTGTGAAATAACACCCACAATCTAAGCCCAGACAGCAGATATAATGTGTTAATCTCGTCTCACTCTAACAGTAGAACTAAAGGTTAGAATTAACATTTGCTGGATTTAAAAAGAATAAGCCAAATCATTAAGAAAGTTTTATTTATTTACTTATGTATGTATGTATTTATTTATAGGAACAGGGTCTCATTTTGTTGCCCAGGCTGCTGGAGGGGAGTAGTACGAACATGGTTAAATGCTGCCTCAAACTCCTGGGCTCAAGCAATCCTCCTGCTTCAGCCTCCCAAATAGTTGAGACTACAAGCAGCTATCAAACCTGGCTAATTATTATTTTCTCTTTTTATTTTTATTTTTTTAATAAAGCAAGATAAGGTCTCATCATGTTGCCCAGGCTGCTCTCAAACTCCTGGAATCAAGCAATTCTCCTGGCCTCACGGCCTCAGCCTCCCAAAGTGCTGGGATTACAGGCATCAGCCACCACACCTGGCCTATGCTTTGTTTGCCTATATCCAGAAATAATCATTTAAGTGGTCTATAACTGAAGAATGAAAATTTGTCTAAATTTAGATAAAGGATAGAAACAAAAAATAGCAAAGAATTGTTTACAGAGATTTTTTAAAACTATATTCCAAGGCCACGTGTGGTGGCTCACACCTGTAATCCCAGCACTTTGGGAAGCCAAGGCAGAAAGATTTCTTGAGACCAGGAATTCAAGACCAGCCCAGGCACCATGGCAAGACTCAGTTTCTACAAATAATTTAAGAATTTAGCTGGGTGTGGTAGTGCATGCCTGTAGTCCCAGCTACCAGGGAGGCTGAGGTGAGAGGACTGCTTGAGCTTAGGCATGCAAGGTTACAGTGAGCTATGATTGTGTCACTATCCTCCAACATGGGAGACGAAGTAAGACCCAGTCTCAAAAAAAATTAAATTAAGGCCAGCCACAGTGGCTCACGTCTGTAATCCCAACACTCTGGTAGGCTGAGGTGGGTGGATTGCTCGACTCCAGGAGTTCAGGACCAGCCTGGGCAACATAGTGAAACCCTATGTCTACTAAAGATACAAAAAATTAGCTGAGTGTGGTGGTGCGCACCTGTAATACCAGATACTCGGGAGGCTGAGGTGGGAGAATCACCTGAGCCCAGGAGGTTGAGGCTACAGTAAGCCAAGATCGCGCCTCTGCACTCCAGCCTGGGTGACCAGATTGAGACCATTTCTAAATAAATAAATAAATAAAGTTAAAACTGTATTTCATACGATTTTGAACCATTCTCCTTTAACCTCTAGGGACATAGACAATGGAGAGAAAAAGAATGGGTTGGAAAGCCAGGTCTTCCTAGATCTAAGCCACCTTCCTAGATTCTAGTTAACTTGATCAACTACAAGGTAACTAAAATGAAAACAAGAGGGAGAGGTGAGAAAATAAAATAAAATGTAAAACAAAACAAAACGTCTACCTTCTGTGTACTGAAAGGTAATCCTCTCCATCTGTCTTCTCTCAGAAAGGAAGTCCAGGAGAAGCAAGAGTCCATGTATGATCTGCTTCACAAAGCAGTCCTGTGGAAAGCCCTGTCACATTGCTCCCAATCAGATCACACATACCAGGCTCTCTGGATCCACAGAGCCTGGCCTCTGGACTAGACAGACTGGCCCCTTCTAAACTTCATTTCAGAGAATATCAAAATCTTTCTAGCTCCTCTAAACCAGGCACTACCTCCTAGGCATTCTGCAGTACTACTGAAGATATTTGTTAACCATGTACTCCAGGTATGTGTGCAGCATCTGTTACCAGGTGCTACAAGGTCCCTGAGCCAATTATTCTATTCATTTTTTTTCACTCTAGGGATAGGTTTATGCTTAACCTTTTGTCTCTATTAGATTAGATGACTTTTGTCCCTGGGGAACATTTTTCCCATTAGATATATTCCTGGGCCCATATGTAAAAGTTGTAATGCTAAAGTTAAATTAATGTTTTTATCATCCTCCTTCAAAGTATGATCCTTTCCTATTTAAAAAATCAAATTATATAATTTATTATTGGAGAAAGAGAAAGAAGTTTATTGTGACATCAACAATATGGCCCATCTCTTCTTCAGTCTAAGAAAGCATATTCATTTGGAGTAAGAATGTACAGTTCAATGTCCTCACAAACTGTCTTTATGTTTAATTGTATGGCTTATTTTAATGTTTATTTTTAAATGCATTAGTTTTTTTTAATATTGGTACCTGACACCAGGTATTGTACATACATCTTTGTAAAATGAAACTTATCTTAAAACATTAAGTACATTATAGATAATGCAAAGAATGTGAAAATAAGACCACATGGATAATCACACCACCCACATATACCCAGAATATAATATGAACAGATTACAGAAAACTGGAACAGGGAGGCCGGGCACGGTGGCTCACGTCTATAATCCCAGCGCTTTGGGGGGCTGAGGTGGGTGGATCACCTGAGGTCGAGAGTTCGAGACCAGCCTGACCAACATGGAGAAACCCCACCTCTACTAAAAATACAAAATTAGCCAGGCGTGGTGCCCCATGCCTGTAATCCCAGCTACTCGGGAGGCTGAGGCAGGAGAATCACTTGAACCTGGGAGGCGGAGGTTGTGGTGAGCCGAGATCACACCATTGCACTCCAGCCTGGGCAACAAGAGCGAAACTCTGTCTCAAAAAAAAAAAAAAAAAAGGAAAAGGAAAAGAAAACTGGAACAGGGGCCAGACGCAGTGACTAACGCCTGTAATCCCAGAACTTTGGGAAGTCAAGGTGGGTAAATCACCTGAACTCGGGAGTTTGGGACTAGCCTGACCAACATGGAGAAACACTGTCTTTACTAAAAATACAAAATTAGCCAGGCGTGGTGGCACATGCCTGTAATCCCAACTACTCGGGAGGCTCAGGCAGGAGAATCGCTTGAACCCGGGAGGCAGAGGTTGCGATGAGCTGAGATCATGCCATTGCACTCCAGCCTGGGCAACAAGAACAAAACTCCGTCTCGGAAAAAAAACTGGAACAGGAGAAGCATAAGGAGTAAACTCCGACCTTTGAAAGAAAACTGGAACAGCAGAAGGATAAGGAGTAAACTCTGACCTTTTTTCTCTCTTGCCCAAATTCCTATCTGAAGGGTCTGAGGAGTCACACCCTACAAATCATAAAATCTCTCCAAACCTGAATCTGGCATAACATCACATGACAGATAAAGAAGGAAATCAAAATATTTTACCCAAAGGCTTCTTGATGACTTCATTTAAAAAACAAACAAAAAACACCCAAAATATGTTTCTTTGCTACTAAGGGCAGTCAGGTATGAGACTTTACCTACATAAGAACCTTATGTAGAACCACAACCCCTTATCTGAACCCAGACACTCTTTTCTACTGATTCCTAGCTTTTAGATAATAATTTAACTATTTTAACAAACTGCCAATCAGAATATCTTTGAATCCAGCTGTAAGCAACACTCCCTCCCTAATTCAAGTTGTCCTGCTTTTCTGGACAGAACCAATGTACATACCTCACATGTACTGACTGATGTCTTATGTCTCTCTAAAATGTATAAAACTAAGCTATAAACCAACCACTTTGTACACATGTTCTCAGGACCTCTTGAGGCTATACCTCAGGCCATGGTCACTCATATTTGGCTCAGAATAAATCTCTTCAAATATTTTACAGTGTTTGGCTCTTTTCATCAACAAAGAGTAATAACCATCATTTTACCACCTTTACAGATCTAATTTTTTTTACCTCTTTAGCATGTTTTTCTTCCAGGTTTTTTTCTTGCGCATACAATTCCACCCTTCCTTCTACTTTAGAGAAGTCTTTTTTTTTAAAAGTCATCTCGGCCAGGCACGGTGGCTCACACCTGTAATCCCAGCAATCTGGACTGCTTTGAGCTCAGGAGACCAGCGGGGACAACGTGGGGAAACCCCATCTCTACAAAAAATACAAAAATTAGCCACGCGTGGTGGTGCGTGCCTGTGGTCCCAGCTACTTGGAAGGCTGAAGTGGGAGGATTACTTTAGACTGGGAGGCAGAGGTTGCAGTGAGCTGAGATCGCACCAGTGTACTCCAGCCTGGGCAAGAGAGTGACACCGAGGAGAGGAGAGGGATAAAAAAATCATTGAGCTGGGCGCGGTGGCTCACACCTGTAATCCCAGCACATTGGGAGGTCAAGGCGGGTGGATCACAAGGTCAGGAGTTCAAGACCAGCCTGGCCAATATGGTGAAACCCCATCTCTACTAAAAATACAAAACAATTAGCCGGGCATGGTGGCACATGCCTGTAATCCCAGATACTCGGGAGGCTGAGGCAGGAGAATTGCTTGAACCTGGGAGTCAGAGGTTGCAGTGAGCCGAGACCGCGCCACTACACTCCAGTCTGGGTGACAGAGCGAGACTCTGTCTCAAAAAAATAAATAAATAAATAAAAATAAAAAATAAAAAAAGTCATCTCTCTCTGATTCGAGTAGTTTGAGTACCTAGAAAAGGACTAATAATCCCCATACAGTTAGCATGGATTCACTAAGAAGTAGTCATGTTAAATGCCTATGTTTTCCTCTTAAAAATGAGATTAGATGAAGAGAGTAAAATATTTTTAAGGCACTGGACAATCTCCCATGATTCACTTAAGGAAATGCAAAGAAGTGCCTGATAATACAATCAGATACATTTAAAAGTTAATGAACAGCCTTGTGTGTCCAGACATGCCTGCATTCAACTATTCAAACACTGAATACGCCAAATTCTGTGGTAAGCACTGACTGGAGAAAATATTTATCTATTTATAAACCAAGTGCCAGTGAACCACAAAAAAAGAGCAATAGATATAGATGGGTGGAGAGAAGAAGGCTTTGGAATTCAAATTTCAACTAAGTAGGCACTGGACAAGGGCTGCTTCTAGAGGTAACATTAAGAAGGGAATTTGGTGCCAGATTTTGAATGACCTTAAAACAATGGGAAAGCACTGAAGGTTTTTAACCACTGTGATGACAAGATCAGATTAGTGACTCAGAAAGACAATGGGAGGTAGGAATCTAAGAGACTAAAAGTAGTCCTGGGGAGCTGAAGGAAGTCAATGGCAAGCATAATGAATGAGAAGAAGGGAACTGACAGTCAACTCACACAAGAATTGGTTGTAAATTACAGGTAGGAGAAGAGGGAGATGAGTACTTTTGTGCGGAGCTATGTACTGGTCCCACATAGATGACAAAGCAGGTAGAACAGATTAGCTAAGGAAGAGTTCAGTCTGTAAAATCGATGGTTTGAGAAGACAAACCCCAAGAATGAGAGATGGAATCAGTGTCATATAGAGCAGGGCTTCTCCCTACGGCAAGTGGGAAGATTTTTCACTGTAACACTTGTCTGGACCCCTCTACAGATCTGCTAAATCTGAATCCCTGAGATAAGCCTGTGCATGTGTGTACTGGGGAAAAACAAACTCTCTATGTAAGTCTGATTCAATACCTGGGTAAGGATCATGGGCATGGAGCAAGCTTCTAACTCTTTTTCTTACCCCATACTTTTCTCTTGACAGTGGAAAAAGGATTTAGTAACTACAAAGAGCTGGCAAAGAACCAAGTACTAACCAAAGTAGTACAATCACACACAATATCAGCAATCACAAAATACAGGTTCAAAAAAGTATTTCTGTTAATATGAATGCAAGACCAGTAATTCAAAACCAAATACAACTCAAGGCAACCCTGTATTCACTGATAACAATATCCTTAAATTTTCTAGAATGTCATGGATGTAGAGTAGGAGCTTTGCAATGTTCCAAAGCAATGAGTGGCAGCCTTTTTAGTAGAATATGTAATTAGAACCCCACTCCTACCCCCACTCAAGAGCAAGTCTCTAGTACAGACTTGCTGTGTTGAATGTACTAAGTGCCAAATTTTAGCAAGTTTTAATAAATCTCTTAGAGGTTTCTAGTAGGTAATACTTAATTGTTCAAACCAAAAGAGGGTTAATACTTTATTTTTCTTAAATAGCTAGGTGGATTACCAGTGGACTGCAAATAAAATTTGAGAAATGGCTTAGAAAAGAAAGCCTAGAGAGAACATAATATAAACAAGAAGTATTAAGACAGCCATTCAGAAAGGGAAATAAAAGACAGCTAAGAGTCACAGTCAGGATGACAGGAGGACTGATGGAGGAACCTATCTTTCAGGTCAATATGTAGAAGAACCTTTAATGAAAGAACTTTCAGGTGAGTATGTAGAAATACCTTCAATCAGTCACTCCATGTGTAATGGACTGAAAGGGGCTTCCTGAGAAGTCCTGAGGTCTTGGATAACCAAGAGAAGAACAAGAAAGTGATTTATTTAGGGCTGGGCATGGTGGCTCACACCTGTAATCCCAGCACTTCGGGAGGCCAAGGTGGGCAGATCACGAGGTCAGGAGTTCGAGACCAGCCTGGCCAATACAGTGAAACCCTGTCTCTACTAAAAATAGAAAAATTAGCCAGGCGTGGTGGCAGGCGCCTGTAGTCCCAGCTACTCAGGAGGCTGAGGCAGAAAAATCACTTGAACCCAGGAAGCGGAGGTTGCAATGGGCCTAAATTGTGCCACTGTTCTACAGCCTGGGCAACAGAGTGAGACTCCCTCTTGAAACAAAACAAAAACAAAAAAAAATAAAGAAAGTGATTTAACAAGTATATAACTATTCCTGCTGACCACCAACCAACACAAAAATGCTATCATCTATAACCTTCTCTACAGTCAAGAAAACTTATTTTGAGACATCTGATAGCCTACCCATCTCTCACCTACTGGCCCCCACACAACGTAAAAATAAACAATGCTGAGAGGCAACGTGATATGCTTTTTTCCCCTGCTGATCAGACTCTCTACATTCTGAATGTTGGAATGTTTCTGATTCAGAACAAGCAATATGGGTTAGTGCCCGTGATTCTTTTAAATATAAGTGGAATGGGTTCAGGTGCAATGGCTCTGGCCTCTAATCCCAGCACTTTAGGAGGCAGAGGTCACTTAAGGTCAGGAGTTCGAGACCACCCTGGCCACCATGGTAAAACCCCGTCTCTACTAAAAATACAAAAATGAGTCAGACACGGTGGCACATGCCTGTAAGCCCAGCTACTCAGGAGGCTAAGGCGGGAGAATCACTTGAACCCAGGAGGTGGAAGTTGCAGTGAGTCGAGATTACACCACTACACTCCAGCCTAGGCAACAGAACGAGACTCTGTCTCAAGAAATTATATATATCTATATAGATATATATACACACACACGTATATATACACGTATATACATATATACAAATATACATATATACATATATACACATACATATGGAACATTTCCAAAAAAAAAAAACTATCAATTGAATAAAACCATGGATGTCAATGTTCCGTGATTTCAAATTCATTATGTATTATTCAATAAAGTAGGTAAACCTATCTTATGATGTCACATAATAGTTATTATAATTAGCCAATCCTTATCTTCACTCATTTTATATTTATTCTACTTCTGTTACGATTTTAACCGATTTCAGTTTACCATGAAAATTTTAAATTGTGTGAAGCAGTGCATAGTTTTTTAAACTTCTTTTAGAGGCATATGAGTAAAAGAGTCTGAAAATCACTCATTTTCCTATGGAAAACTCCATAAAACAAATTTCTTCTGATTAAGCATCACAATTAAGAGGTCCTTTGACCTCTTAATCATCCCTTAACTTACATAGTATCAATTGTTTCACCCCTTTCTGGAGCCATTTTTGACTGGGCATAAAGTTTCTACCTCTTCACAAGAGTTACTATGTAGCAAACAGTAAGCAGAGAAAAAGCATATAACCTAACTGCTCTGACAAATGAAGGCTTCTCAAGTTAGACCTCAGCAAAATGAAAAAAAAAAAAAAAAGAAAAAAAAAATTGCTTGGGAGGCCGAGGCAGGCGGATCACCTGAGATGAGGAGTTCGAGACCAGTGAAACCCCGTCTCTACTAAAAATACAAAAAATTGGCCAGGCATGGTGGCACGCACCTGTAGTCCCAACTAATAGGGAGGCTGAGGCAGGAGAATCACTTGAACCCAGGAGGCAGAAGTTGCAGTAAGCTGAGATGGCACCACTGCACTCCAGCCTGGGTGACAGAGTTAGACTCTGTCTCGGAAAAAAAAAAAAAACAAAAAACGAAAAAGATAAGTGCAGATAATTTGCGAGAGCAAATAAAAAACAAACACAAGGAAAATTTGTGAATCTCTCTAGAAATCAAGTAAATATAAATTAAAATAATGGGATTTCACCTTTTCCATATCAACTTATCAAATTTTAAAATGTAATCATTTTTAATGCTAAGAAGGGTATAAATATCCTCTTTCCCTGCCATATATAAAGTAATTCAACTTTTCAAGGCATCAGCCTATCTTGTATGCCATAAGCCTTAATAGTGGTATTTGCCCTTTGGACCCTATAATTTATATTTACGCAAAGGAAATAATCAGATATGTGGGAAGATTAATATACAAAGATGTTCATCAAAGGATTATTTGTAATAACAAATAATTAGAAACTTAACAGGTTCAGCATTAAGAGAAAAGTTACCTAAACTAATTTAAGCCCAAATGATAAAATATAAAGTAGCCTTGCTGGGCACAATGGCACTTGCCAGAAGTCTAGACTACTTGAGAGGCTGAGGCAGGAGGATCACTTGAGCCCAGGGGAACTTAGAGGCTGCTATGAGCCATGTGAGCCATTGCACCTGTAAATAGCTACTGCACTCAAGCCTGGGTGACAAACCAAAAAAGAAAAAAAAATTAAGTAGCCACTGAAAATTATACTTATGGAAAGGCTTTAATGACATAAAAAAATATAAAAGGTGTGCCAAGCGCGGTGGCTCACACCTGTAATCCCAGCACTTTGGGAAGCTGAGGGGGGGTAGATCACCTAAGGTCAGGAGTTCAAGACCAGCCTGGCCAACATGGTGAAACCTGGTCTTTACCAAAAATACAAAACTTAGCTGGGCGTGGTGGCAGGCGCCTGTAATCCCAGTTACTCAGGAGGCTGAGGCAGGAGAATGGCTTGAACCCCAGAGGCAGAGGTTGCAGTGAGCCAAGATCATGCCACTGCACTCTAGCCTGGGTGCAGGGCAACAAGAGCAAAACTCCATCTCAAAAAAAAAAAAAAAAAAAAAAAGATGTAATGTGATAGTATGTAAATCTGTTCAGTGCAGTCCGTGGCACATGATAGGGAACTCGGGTTGTCACAGTTTAGGTACTGAATGATCTAAGCCATACTAAAAGACCTGAACAAGGCTGAAGGAAATGGGGCAAAGTAACACTGGCTGCCTCTGGAAAAGAATTAAAGGTGTTTTCTTTCTGTCATCTTTATACTTCTTAATGTTTTCATTTCATTTCTTTTCCTATAACTATTTCTTATCTTAGAATCAGGAAAAGAATTTAAAGCTAATAAAATGAGACAAAAGGTATTCTGTGATTCTTCACATTGTAGGAGCTGACCTCCAAGAATAGGGATATCCCCAACCCACACATTTTTATTTTACTGTCAACAGTGGGTGGCTATTTACAAGTGGCTACACTAAAACCTGCCGGGAGGAAAGTCTGGCTGCAGATCAGGTGGAAACACAAATTCCTAGGGTCTAGAACCAAGCTGAGTGCAACAAGTTAATATCACAGAGCAGACAGAAAATATTTTATAGGCCAAAGCTTTATAAAGCTGTTCCAAATCTGTGTGCCACAGTTTGTTTTACATGAACTGTGACATAGTTTATGACAGAAGCATCATTAAAGGTGTCATGGCTTTCTGCAATTATAAAAAGTGTTGATAGATACTGAACAAATGATCTTCAGAAAATAATAATTCTCAGTTTAATGTCATAGCCAGTGAAGCTAATGGGGATTTTCTGCAGTTATTCTGGCCTTAAGTATTCAGGATCCACCTAGTGAAAATTATTAACAAAAGACACATTTGTGAGATCAGTGACTAAAACTATAGACACCTGACATGTTTTCAGTGTAGGCAAGTTTTCAAGTGCATTGTTTTTCTGATTGAATATTGTATTAATATTCAAATAAGAGGATGATGGGGGCCTTGTGACACACCCCTCGTCGTCACACCACCCATCCAAGCCTTATTCAAGTCTGGAACCCAGTTTTCCTTTTCTGATTCCTACATGCAAATCCCAACTCCCTTTCCTGAGTTGTCCATTGTGCAAAAGATAATAAAGGGTGGCTGCAAGGGTTTAACAGTTAAAGTACATAAACATTGGCTGGGCACGGTGGCTCATGCTTATAATCCCAGCACTTTGGGAGGCCAGGATGGGTGGATCACCTGAGATCAGGAGATCGAGACCAGCCTGACCAACATGGAAGAAATCCCGTCTCTACTAAAAATACCAAAAAAATTAGCCAGGCGTGGTGGCGCATGCCTGTAATCCCAGCTACTTGGGACGCTGAGGCAAGAGAATTGCTTGAACCTGGGAGGCAGAGGTTGTGGTGAGCCATTGCACTCCAGCCTGGGCAACAAGCTCCATCTCCAAAAAAAAAAAATAAAAGTATGCAAAACATTGTAAAAGAATGCCTGCAATCAAGTAACCATGTATTAACTGTTAGTATCATTGCTCCAGAATGAAGAAAATCTACCCTGCTATCTAGGTGTGGTGGTTTACACCTGTAATCCTAGCACTTTGGGAGGCTGAGCTGGGAGGACCACTTGAGGCCAACAGTTCAAAACCAGCCTGGGCAACATAGCAAGACCCCCCCATCTCTACAATACAATAAAAAAATTAGTCAGACGAGATGATGCGTGCCTGTAATCCCAGCTACTTGGGAGGCTGAGGCAAGAAGATTGCTTGGACCCAAAAGTGGAGTTTGAGATTACAGTGCAGTATGATTGTGCCACTGCACTCCAGCCCGGGTGACAAGCAAGACCCTGTCTCTATTTAAAAAAGAGAGAGAGAGGCTAGATGCACTGGCTCATACCTGCAATCCCAGCACTTTGGGAGGCCAAGGCGGGCAGATCACTTGAGGCCAGGAGTTCAAGACCAGCCTGGCCAACATGGTGAAACCCTGTCTCTACTAAAAATACCAAAATTATGCACTTGTGGCAGCAGGTGCCTGTAATCCCAGCTACTCAGGAGGCTGAGGCAGGAGAATCGCTTGAACCCGGGAGGTGGGGGTTGCAGTGAGCTGACAGCCGAGATCATGCCACTGCACTCAGACTGGGAGACACAGCAAGACTCCGTCTCAAAAAAAAAAAAAGAGCAAGAGAGAGAGAGAAGAAGAAAATGGAGTTATACTTGTTTCACTTAAAATAAGATTATAAACCTGATATGTGTTTTGAGGACGTAGATCTCCCTCCCCAAAATATATTTTATCAATAAAACTTTCCTTATATCATAACTAGGAACTCTTCTATAAAATTTTAGAAAGAAAAAAAACCTGAAATATGAATCCCTGTAAATAAAAGTATTACAAAACTAAGAGTGATTTTCTAGCAAAACTACTTCTAATCAGCATGTCTAATTTATCTCAGCAAATTTATCTTATCTCAGCAAAGGTAAGTGTAAGTCTTTCTTCTCCCATACTTCTTTTCTGTACAAAGTAAAGGCTTAAAGTTAAATCTCACTAAGTTCACAGTGGGCGACTAACTCAGCAAAGCGTTTCCTAATAATAGGAACCTTAAAACTAAAAGTCGTGAACACTCAATATGTAAAGGAATCATGATAAATGTCTAGGCTTGAACTTAGATGACTGACATGGTCCCAAGCTTTGGGATAACTCTTGCACAACCAACTTAAAATTACAAATTCATATTCTTTACTCTTGGACAATACTTTGCTTTGTTTTGTTTTGAGATGGAGTCTCACTCTATCCTCCAGGCTGGAGTGCAATGGCGCAATCTTGGCTCACTGGAACCTCTGCCTCCCAGGTTCAAGCGATTATCCTGCCTCAGCCTCTGGAGTAGCTGGGATTACAGATGCCCACCACCACGCCTGGCTAATTTTTGTAATTTTAGTAGAAATGGGGTTTCACCATTTTGGCCAGGCTGGTCTCGAACTCCTGACCTCAAGTGATCCACCCACCTCGGCCTCCCAAAGTGCTGGGATTACAAGTATAAGCCACCATGCCCGGCCACTATTTTTTTTTTTAACTTTTGTTTTTTTTTTTTTTTTTTTGAGACACAGTTTCACTCTGTTGCCCAGGCTGCAGTGCAGTGGCATAATCTCAGCTCACTGCAACCTCTGCCTCCGGGTTATGCCATTCTTGTGTCTCAGCATCCAGAGTAGCTGGGACTATAGGCGCGCACCACCATGCCCGGCTAATTTTTGTATTTTTTGTAGAGACAGGGTTTCGCTGTGTTGACCAGGCTAGTCTCTAACTCCTGACCTCAAGTGATCTGCCTGCCTCGGCCTCCCAAAGTGCTGGGATTATAGGTGTGAGCCACTATGCCCGACCCATACAATACTTTTTTAAAAAGGACTCATGTATCTCCAAAATAAATTATTGGAGGGTAAATATAATTAGAGATGCTGGGTTTTGTTAAAGTTCTCGGAAACCTGAATAACTATGCCAACATTTGTACCCGCCTGAATACACATACAATCAGAATCTGGATAAAGGAATGAAGTTATGAGTTTTAACATTAAAATAAAGCCAAATTATAGTTTCACTCAGATTACCTAGTATTATCAACAGAAATGACATATGTGGTACAGGTAATTTTCCCTAAACTCTCCCGAAAAAGACAAATGAAAAGTAAATGGGAGTGGGTGGATGTGAGCTACATAAAGAGTAAAGGGAGGGCTGAGGCAAATTTTGTGGAATGATGTCTGGTTCCTGTTAATAAAGGACAGTTTGGCTCACCTGTGTCCATATGTGAAAAATTAAGTTAATCATTAAGACAATATTGGGTTAACTCATTTCAGAAAATAAAATACTTGGACCTGAAATATTTCAGATTGCTTAAGCAAAGATAAATTCCTGAATTGCCAGAATGGTGCCACACTCATTTTACTTTGTTGTCTAAAGACTGATTAGATGGGGGGCTGGGCGCCTGTAATCCCAGCTACTCAGGAGGCTGATGCTTGAACCCGGGAAGCAGAGGTGGCAGTGAGCCAAGACCTCAAAAAAAAAAAAAAAAAAAAAAAAAAGAAAGAAAACTGATTAAATGGTTATTATATATCCCCCTAAGTATTTCAAAGCCTCCATCCCCCTCATAACTCTTCCACTATCTAAGTTGAGAGATTCTTCTGGTCAGGAACGGTGGCTCACACCTGTAATCTCAGCACTTTGGGAGGCCGAGGTAGGTGGATCACCTGAGATCAGGAGTTCGAGACCAGCCTGACTAACATGGTGAAAACCCGTTTCTACTAAATACAAAAACAAATTGGCCAGGCGTAGGGGCGCATGCCTGTAAACCCAGCTACTAAAGAGGTTGAGGTAGGAGAATCACTTGAACCTGGGAGGCAGAGGTTGCAGTAAGCTGAGATGGAACAATTGCACTCCAGCCTGGGCAACAAGGGCGAAACTCCGTCTCAAAAAAAAAAAAAAGAAAAAAAGAAAAAGAAAGATTCTGCTTTCAAGGAAGTATATAAGGCAACTCTTAGATATGGAATAAGTTGACTTTGAAGTTTCCAGCCATTTTTCTTACAAATGCATGCAGAAGGTTACAAGGAAGATTTCACAAAGCAATTTAAAGCAATCCTCACTAAAGGAAAAACAACAGTCAAATACTATGTCTGCATTTGAAAAGTTTCATTAAGGTCCAATGTTATACACTTTGACACATTTAGAATCATCCTCAAACAAAAAGGCAACCGGCAATCCTCTGAAGATCACAAAATTTTACTTCTAATGTGAAAAAGACTTCACGTAAAAATTTTAACCACTAATTATAACTAGTACAAATGCACAGATGGATAATGTAATCATAAAATATTTTGCATTAAGCTGGCTTTCATCCTTTGGAATCCTAAACAAGAATTGCATGAATATTTATAATTTATTAAAAGATACATGGAAGTTCAGATCAAAGCTCCAGTACAACTTTATTTTCTAGGACCCCACAGAGATCACGTTTTTTCTCTATATATTTTCTCATTCTTCTCACTCTTAACCTAGTACATATGCCTACATCCCAGTGCTTTCTAAAAATTATTGAATGTCATGTTATGATCCTCACACAATTTTTAATCCTAAATCAATATGAACTGTGATACCTCAAAATAAACAGCAAGTGACATGGGTACAATATAGACACATTACATTCCTACAGAGCTGACCAAATTTGTTGCTACAATGTTAATGATGAAATGAAACTCTGGCCTACTCTGTTCCATGGTCACAGATGCACTGTCTTCCAGCCATTTTTCTTACAAATGCATGTAGAAGGTTGCAAGGAAGACTTCAGGAAGCAATTCAAAGCAATCCTGACTAAAGGAAAACCAGCCAAATACTATGTCTGCATTTGAACAGTTTCATTAACATGATGTTGCTATATTTTTTATGCTGCTATATTTGAGTTAAATGCTAACACGGGTTTTTAGTGCTTTTTATGTTCTTTAATCGTGAAATTGTACATCGTGGTAATATCCAAATTTCACCTACAAAAAAGATACAGATGTACAATTCCTTTTAAAATGTTTCACGGCCGGTTGTGGTGGCTCATGCCTGTAATCTCAGTGCTTTCGGAGGCCGCGGTGGGCAGATCACTTGAGGTCAGGAGGTTGAGACCAGCCTGACCAACATGGTGAATTCCCATCTCTACTAAAAATACAAAAATTAGCTTGGTGTCGTGGCAGGCAACTGTAATCCCAGCTGCTTGGGAGGCTGAGACATGAGAATCACTTGAACCCGGAGGCAGAGGTTGCAGTGAACCGAGACTGCACCACAGCACTCCAGCCTGGGCAACGGAGTGAGACCCTGTCTCAAAAATAATAAAATAAAATAAAATAAAATAGAAGTTTCACTCCATTTTTTTCCTTTGGTAAAAATAAATTTGTGAATAAAACGGTTTCCTCAGCTGAACAGCATTTAATTCTTAAAATTCCTACACTATCTGATAGACTCTATAATACAGAATACAAAATGTTAAAACAAGTAAACCCTTTTACACCACCAAGGGAGTGAGTAGGGAGAAAAGTCAGAAAAATATACAAGGCTTTGAAAGGCTGGATGTGTGGAGAATGCCAGGAGAGGGGGAGGGTTTCGTGAGGTTCTAGGCAAGCCCTTTGAAGACGTCACCTCACATACATAATGTTACAGCAGTCAGCACAGGCCTCCTGCTTTCCTATTGGTGAGCACCGTGTCAGCCGACATCAGAAGATAATCATCATTGGCTAGACAATTACAACTGGAGCAACTAGCATCCACTGCTGTTAGCACAAACCTGGCAGGCTGCTGAAACAGAAGGCAGAAAGAGCCCAGCTTCCCTTCTCACTCAATGAATTTTATGTCGCCTTACCAATCACCAGGTGATTTTGCTCCCTGGCTAGCAGCACTTCTAACTTAAGTCAGCTCTTAGTGAGAAAAACAGGTAAAGGCCAGACATCTCATAAAAGAGCAAAATGTCTCTATTTAAATGTTGTAAAATCGCAAGGACTTTTCAGTGTAAAATTAGAATTCAAAACTCCTATTTGGACCTATGAGCAGGCATTTTCCTGTACCTCAGGTAATAAACTCTGATTGACCAGGTAATATAACCAGACAGGATATTTTTCACTGGACATGTAGTTTCAAGATGAGGCCCAGAATGATTCTACAAGGAAATATACTTATTACTTTGCATTTCAATTGCTATTCTAACCTATTATATATGAAACTATTTGCTAGCAAAGTAAAAAAGTCTGCAGTATTTACTTTCATGGCTAGGCCAATGAGTATAAGGTTAATCATTCATTAAAGCAGCAATAAACTTGAAAACTAGCCTCAGTTGAACCCTTTAGTGTTTACACAAATGCTACTCTGAAAGTGGGCCCCCATTCCATTAATATGTGCTATGGTTAGTAAGTATGGATTATAGGGTATGTTTCCATTAATTTGTGCTATGATTAGTAAGTATGGATTATAGGGTATGTTTAACAAAGTATTCTTATTTTAGGTCCTCTTTTAATGATGCTAGTTAGCAAAGACAGCAGACTGGCAAAACACTACTCCTGGCCCTTCTCACAATTCTTCAAAAGCCAATGTAGCTCACTTTTGAGGGAGATGTTTTAATTCTCTAAATTAACAAGTTTTGCTTGATACTAAGAAGAGATTTGTAAGGACAACCACAGATTCTCAAAAGACAAAGTAGAAGCTTCACTATATCATGTTTTTCCTCCAGAAACTATTTCAAACCATTTTAAGTTAATGAGTCTGAAAAAGGTAAGATTTTGTGGTTTCCTCAAGTTCCTCTCTCCTCAAGAAGGTCTAAGCCTTGGTTATAAAGTTCCCTTCTCCTGTTAAAAAGGGAATGAAAAGAAAATCTGGTTCGACACTTTTTGTCCTGCATTAGCTGGATTTTATTAAAAATAAAAACTAAAACTATAAATGAGTTTCAATTTGAACCTCCCGGGTTCAAGCAATTCTCCTGCCTCAACCTCCCGAGTAGCTGGGATTACAGGCACCAGCCACCACGCCCACTTAATTTTTTTTTTTGGAGATGGAGTTTCGCCCTGTAGCCCAGGCTGGAGTGCAGTGGCGCGATCTCAGCTCACTGTAAACTCCACCTCCCAGATTCACGCCATTTTCCTGCCTCAGCCTCCAGAGTAGCTGGGACTACAAGCCCCTGTCACCACGCCCGGCTAATTTTTTTGTATTTTTTAGTAGAGACGCGATTTCACCATGTTAGCCAGAATGGTGTGGATCTCCTGACCTCGTGATCAGTCCGCCTCGGCCTCCCAAAGTGCTGGGAGTACAGGCATGAGCCACCATGGCCTGGCTAATTTTTTGTATTTTTAGTAGAGATGGGGTTTCACCATATTGGCCTGGCTGGTCTCGAACCCCTGTCATTAGGTGATCCACCCATCTCAGCCTCCCAAAGGGCTGGGATTACAGGCACGAGCCACCACGCCCGGCTAATAAAATTAAATTTTAAAAAGTGTTTAAAGACTTTTTGGCTGTACAGTTTTTGGGGAGGGAGGAGAATTATAAAATTGGGCACCCTGGGATATTAGGAGAAATGCACAAAATCTGGGATTAAAAAAACATGAAAGTAAGACAATTAGGGTCAGGAAGAGTTTCAAGTAAGAGGTAACAGCCAGCAGGGTTATCTGACTGCAATAAGCAATCTAAGAACATAAAATCAACAGAGAGCAGAAGCCAGGAAGGGAAAAATCCCAAGATGTGACTCTGCCACGGTATGCAAGTTCAAGCGTGTTAACCTTCGGGTATTAAAGACTAGTGCTGGCAATAAAATGGGCACCAATCACCATTTCAACTCACTGGACATTTTCTCAAGAATGTGCCTTATGCAAAGCACTCTGCTAGGTGCTTTGCACTCTGCTAGGTGCTTTGCAGAATCAAGCGGGGGGGAGGGTAAGACAAGAACCGTACCCTGAATAGCTGATGGTCTGTAAGTTAATATCCATGTATATAAATAAAAGTCGGTAAAGGATATTGCCAGAAAAAAGGTACAGATAAAGAACTAGGAGGAAACAGTGGTCAGAGCCTAACAGGAGCAGATACGTTGGCACATTTTTGTCATTTTCGGTCCCACGAGAGCTAAGACCTGTCTGGCTCAATACTGACTGAATGGAAAGAAGAGGCGGGAAATGGTACCAGGAGCAGGCCTAGGAAGCGGCCTCAGAGAAAAAGCAACAAGTAAATAAGAGGCAGTATCGACTGCGGTGGGGCTAGGAATGGCGGGCGTACATTGAATGGGGTCAGCCGGCAAAGCAAGGGAAAGCGGACTCCGGAAGAACAGGTTACAAGAGGACGCAGCAAGTCAGAGATTCCGCACAGAAGCAAATGCAGAGCACACAGGCTAATGCCGGAGGACTGGGGGTCCGAACAGGGCGGCTAGAGGATATGACAAACAGCTGCGCAAAAGACCCGGGCCCGGGGCTAGCCAGCCGCGCGGTTCCGGCGCCGGCCGGCTCGGGCCACCGCCCCCTCCCCGCCTCCAGCGCCACCCCCTAAGCGGGAGGAGGAAGTGCATCCAGAGAAGGACCCCGGGCGGTGGAGCTCGAGGGGCCTCGGTTGCCCCGAAACGCTGAGGCCTATCTGCAGGCTGGAACCGCGGTGTACAATCTCCTTCCGGACCCACCCCTGCACCCCCTGGCCTCAGCGGCCCAGGAGGGCACCAGCCCCGTGCCCATGTGGCTGCCGCACTTCCAGTCCTTCCGAGCGGCCCGCGTCCCTGCCTCTCAGGCTCCGGCTCGGGCCAGACGCGGCCCTTGGGCCCCTGGCGCACCGCGGCCACCAGCCACGCCGCAGCTCACCCCAAGCAGGCCTGCCCCGCCGGTGCGCGCGGCCCAGGGGGCGGGCTCCGCCCGGCAGCCGCCGCAAATGGCCATTGGGGCCCGGACCAGCCCTCGGGAAGCTGGGAGCGGGCGCGCTTCGGCTGGGCGGGAGGGGAAGGGAGCAGCGGCCGGGCCTCCCAACACTGGCGGGCGACTCCAGGGGGCTGGAGGGCAGGAAGTTGAAACCCCCTTTTCGCAGCTGCAGCCCCGTGGAACCGGCTCCTACGGCATCAACCCGACCCGGCCCCAGGCGCGCCGGCGTTTCTAGTTTCCCATTGAAGAGGGCGGGCTGGAGGGCGCGGGGCACGCGCGCTCGCGCACGCGGCGGGCGGAATCCCCCGGCACCCGGGAGACCCTGCGGCCCGACCCTCCCCAGTCAAGCGATCCCCCGGGCTGCCGGCCCCTTGCCTAGCTCCGGGGTGCGTTGGGCTTGCACTTTTCAGATCGCCAGACCCGAAGTTAAGGGGAGGAGGGGAATACCTCTGCCACAACCCTGTCTACAAGAAGCTAGATGAGCACACCCTCCTCCGTTAAATATTGCAAGGTGACACTGGATCGCCTCCCACACAGGGATTTTTCAAAAGGTCTGGCGAAGGGACTACAGTAAACAAGAAAGGTGTTTTCCCTGATTATTAGTTTTCTAGGGAAGAGCCCCTAAGGACTCTGCAGACCGATGGGGCTTTTAATCTGTGTGCCTGAACTCCAATCAGCAGCTACGCACAGAATTAGAAGTGAGTGTGTCCAAAAGGCGTTTCCGTAAAACAGAAACTTAATAATGGCGTGGCTCCACTCGCTCGGGTTCATTCATTTATTACTGTTTTCATTGTCCCCTCCTCCCCTCCCTCCCACCCGGTCTCTCTATGAAACCGGAAAGGGATCCGCGTGGGGAAAGGGGTACTAGAAAGGGGGCATCCGGCTGAAGAGCAGCAGACAGAGGAGAACAGTGAAGTAGGAGCGCTGCAAGGAGAAAGGAAGGACACAAGGGATGGGGAGACAGCGAGGACCAGGGCCAAGGGCGGCGGGTGGGAGAGGGTTAAAGGGAACAGGAGACAAGGTCCTCCCTCCACTGCCTTTCACACTCCCGTTGCGGGAGGCCAAGCGAGAAAACCCAAATCTAGATGAAAACCGGGGGGGTGGGGGGCGGTAGCACAGGTAGGCGATCTGGACTGTGGCATCTCTCCCGCCTTCCCTGTCGCGCAGACATCACTCTATGCACACATATATGTTCTGTGTTATATAATCTATATAAAAGATGCCTGTGTGGCCGCGGTTCACACAGGGGCACCCACAGACCGCGCGCTTCGTGCACCCCCAGCGTCTCCTGCACCCGGGAGACCGGAGAACTCAGCGATCGGCTGGCTGCCCGCGATTCATCGCTCCATTCACGCCCAGGCAGGGAATACCGACATTAAGGCACTCCGGGAAGACGCGCAGGGCTCCCGGGAACAGTATCAGGCGAAAGCATCACGTACCAGTTTTCCTGCATCCATTGGATGGCTTCATTCTCGTTGAACTGCTTTTCGAATTCATATTCTTGTAAAGTCAACACTGACATGTTCATTGGGGCTGATCTTCGGAGTCGCTACGTGTTCTCTATACAAAATAAAATAATCTGTAAAGCGCTTGATTTCGAGTGCTCTCCTATCTGCTTCCCCCACCCACCCCCCTAGGTCTTCCCCACGCCGCTCGGTCTCCAGCGGTCGTCTCTCTCCCAGCCTCTCAGCTACATCCAGGGCTGAGCATTGCCTGCGCCTCCGCTCCCAGCTCCTCTCTCTGGGGCTCTCCTCCTCCCGGCGTCCGCATCCACCGTAGGAGGAAATGAATGCCTTGCGGTCTTAGTGCCCGCACGTTTGTCCATCACCCTTTTTACTCGTCTACAGGGAAATCTCCTCCCCCTCGTGCGATCGGAAAAATTAACCCTTGGCGAGGGAGTGTTCGAAAGAGCGCGACCTCTCTCCGCCCTGGGGGACAGTTTTGTTTACGGCGAAGGTGGTTGGAGGAGTGGGGGAAGGGCTCAGAGAGAGAGAGGAAGTGGCCTGGAGGTCATCCAGATCCCCCAAGCCCAACCTCGTGGACCGCCTTGCTTTGAATGAAGTTTCAGCGTGCAGGGCGCAGCCCCGCGGCGCGTGGACCCGAGAGCTTGGCGAGTAAACGATTGGGAAATAGTAAAACCTGCCAGCTCTCTTGCAAGAGAACTCCGGGCAAATTTGCATTGAGATCACCAGTGAAGGGAATGCGCTTCCCACCTCCTCGCCCTACCGCTGGGACCACCCCCACCCCTACCCCCACCCGGGAGCTCTGGCTTTGATTCACGCTAACCCAGGCCCTGCGGACGGCAGAGCTCCTTAATCTCGTGCAGACAGGGGATGCTGAGTGTGAGAATAGTGGGTAGGCGAGAGAGGCTAGTAGCCGGAAGTGGAAGAAAGGGCTGGGAGACGGGTTAGGTGGACGGTTTAGGTACCGAGAAGGGGGGGATTAATGAACAGAGGCAGAGTGGGGAAGGAAACTGACAGGAGAACTGGACCGACTGGCCAAATGCAAAAACTTTGTTTGCATGCACGAGAAATTTGGCTTTACTTGCTGTACTTGTAGGTAGAACAGAATATGTGAGGAGAGGGCTGAATGTACTGTTGACCCCTACTGAGCCCTCAGCCTCCAAAGGGAACACTATTTTCTACTCCATCCATCCCTCCACTCATTTCTCCCAAAAGTTTGGAAAAACGAAATCTGAGACATGGAGGTATCTAATGATGTAATTGTAAACTTTACAAAATAATAAGGAAACCTGCTTTTAAAAAGTAGGTGGGTATTAGGACCAGAAAGAAAATTTCCTTTCTGAGAACATCCCCCCACCTCCCCAGTAGTCCAAAAAGAGTACTTTCATTCAATTTAGATGCCTCTAACCCACGAAAAGTGGGAACTGGGAGAAAAATTTTTAAAGAAGGAGGAAGAGACCAGCTGCAGTGGTGGCTGGTAATCCCAGCACTTTGGGAGGCCGAGGCAAGCGGATCACCTGGGGTCAGGAGTTCGAAACCAGTCTGGCCAATAGGGTGAAACTCCATCTCTACTAAAAATATAAAAATTAGGCGGCCGTGGTGGCGGGCACCTGTAATCCCAGCTACTCGGGAGGCTTAGGCAGGAGAATTGCTTGAACCCGGGAGGCGGAAGTTGCAGTGAGCCAAAATTGTGCCACTGCACTCCAGCCTGGGTGACAGAGGGAAACTCTGTCTCAAAAAAAAAAAAAAAAAAGAAAAGAAAAGAAAAAAGAAAGAAAGAAAAAGAAAAAGAGGAAGGACTAATGAGAAAGTAAAGAAAGAATTTTTAAAATCCAGGACAATATATAGATTAAAGGACTAGCCTAGTTGATTAGCAAATTAATGTATACATTGACACTACCAAAGATTCTGTGTAGGGACTGTCCTCATCTCCCCCATTAAGGGTTGTCTTTCTTTTTTCTTTTCTTTTTTTTTTTTTTTTTTTATTGAGAAGGAAGAGTCTCGCCCTGTTGCCCAGACTGGAGTGCAGTGCACTCTCGGCTCACTGCAACCTCCACCTCCCGGGTTCAAACGATTCTCCTATCTGTCTCCCAGTAGTTGGGATTACAGGCAAGCACCACCATGCCCGACTAATTTTTGTATTTTTAGTAGAGATGGGGTTTCACCATGTTGGCCAGGCTGGCTGTGATCCACCTGTCTCAGCCTCCCAAAGTGCTGGGATTACAGGCGTGAGCCACCATGCCTGGCCAAGGGTTTTCTTTCTAGAGACCTCTACAGTACAAGTCTACATCACTTTGAAGTAAGGCCCAGGCCAAAACTCTTGGCAAGATTGGGCTGGAAGATAGGTGTCGCCAGATGAGAGAGAATGATTTTGGCACAGTGCCTGAGCCTGTGAATAATCAATAAATATTTGTAAAGTGAATGATTGATCAAATAAATGAAATATGGTAGGAAGTGAGAAAAGAATCAAGACAGAAAATCTGCTTTGGGTGGCTGAGGCGAGATGATTGCTGGAGACCAGCCTGGGCAACACAGTGAGACCCAATCTCTACAAAAAATAAAAAATTTACCAGGTGTGGTGGCACATGCCTGTAATCCCAGTTACTCTGGAGGCTGAGGTGGGAGGATGGCTTGAGCCTGGGAGGTCAAGGCTACAGTGAGCCATGATCACACCACTGCAGTCCAGCTTGGGTGACAGAGCAAGACCTTATCTCAAAAACAAACAAGAACTGTCTGTGAATTTGAAAACTGGTGACTCTATATGGAAAGCAATTTGGCAGCCTATATGATAATTTTATTTATTTATTTTTTAGAGATGGGGCCTTGTTATGTTGTCCAGCCTGGACTGGAATGCCCATCTCAGCCTCCCTGGATGCCTAGCTAGGACTATATGCACCCAGCATATATCACAATTTTAAATCCACACTATTAATTCACCAGAATTTTGTTTTTATTTTTTGTTTGTTTGTTTGTTCGTTTGTTTTGAGATGGAGTCTCCCTCTGTCGCCCAGACTGGAGTGGAGTGGCACGATCTTGGCTCACTGCAACCTTAGCCTCTCGGGATCAAGCGATTCTCCTGCCTCAGCCTTCCAAGTAGCTGGGATTACAGGAATGCGCCACCATGCCTGGCTAATTTTTGTATTTTTAGTACAGGCGGGGTTTCACCATGTTGGCCAGGACGATCTTGAATCCCTGGCGTCAGGTGATCTGCCCACCTCAGTCTCCCAAATTGCTAGGATTACAGGCGTGAGCCATTGCACCTGGCCTACCAGATATATTTTTAGTACATACTCTTCTGAGCTCTTGGGACTAACAAATGAGACAAACAGGGCTCTTGCTCACTTGGAGCTCACATTCCAGAAGGGAAGACAAAATAATTTCTTAGAGAATGAAATGCTAGCATTACAATTTAACAGCATGACCTGAAGGCCTGGGAGTGCTCATTTAAACCGTGAAGCCCTCAGGGAGAAGGACTTTGAGTTGAGACCCCACTGGCAAAGAGCCAACCACCTCTTGCAGAAGTGTTACAAAGAAGAATGAGCAAGTACAAAGGCTCCTAGGTAAAGAATATATTTGCAAGATTGAGGACAAAAGGCTGGTGTGGCTTCAGGCCATCACTAAGGAGTAATTGAAAGAAACAGGTTGAAGAGACAGGCAGGGGTCAGACCTTGGCCAAAGGTAAATCAAGATAAGGTGTGTAGATTTTATTCTCAACTGCAGTGGAGTGGAGGAGGATAAAAGAATGTTGAACCGAATAATAGCATGATAATTCCTAGTAGATCCACTGCTATGGATATATTCACCAAAACACTCCAGATATATGTCTAAGATAATCAGCATTGGGCTGGCATGGTGGCTCACGCCTGTAATCCCAGCACTTTGGGAGGGCGAGGTGGGCTGTTTGCTGGAGCCCAGGAGTTCAAGCCCAGCCTGGCCAAGATGGCAAAAACCTGTGTCTACAAACAAACAAAAAAAACATTAGCTGAGCATGGTGGCAAATGTGTTTAGTCCCAGCTACTCAGCAGGCTGAAGTGGGAGGATCACCTGAGCCTGAGGAGGTCAAGGCTGGAGTGAGTTGTATTGCACCACTGCACTCCAGCCTGGATGACAGAGTGAATCTCAAAAAATGACAACAACAACAAAGAAAACCCCCACAAATATATTCAGCACTGTTTATAATAAAACACTGAAAATAATAGTTTAAGGGATAATTGGAAGGACAGCTGAGAAAGAAATGAGGCCAGTAGACCCAAGTTAAGTCAAGTTGATTCATTGTCAGTCCTGCCGGGCTGCCTCTCAACAAAAACAGAGGAGGCAACCCCACTTAGGGCGTCGATCTAGGTCAGGGTTAAGGAAGAAGAAAAGGCCGGAGGGTGGGGGATTCTTTGTGTCAGGTGTCTGACTGCTTCCTGGAGATTCTTTTGTCTTGCCAGTTCTTTTTGTTTTGTTTTTGTTTTGAGACGGAGTCTCGCTCTGTCGCCCAGGCTGGAGTGCAGTGGCGATCTCGGCTCACTGCAAGCTCCGCCTCCCGGGTTCTCGCCATTCTCCTGCCTCAGCCTCCCGAGTAGCTGGGACTACAGGCACCCGCCACCATGCCTGGCTAATTTTTTGTATTTTTAGTAGAGTCGGGGTTTCACTGTGTTAGCCAGGATGGTCTCGATCTCCTGACCTCGTGACCCGCCCGTCTCGGCCTCCCAAAGTGCTGGGATTACAGGCGTGAGCCACCGTGCCCGGCCTTTTGCCAGTTCTGTTGTGTAAGGTAGACTTCGTGACGGCATCCTGGAACAGCTGGCCTCTGGTCAGACAGTTACAGGAGGGTTTGGGGTAGGGGGGTTTACTTTTGGCCTTTGGGGCATAGGTCTATGGGAGGGGGAAACAGTCCAGTTGGGTGGACCCTAACATCCCAGCCTTTTAATAGCTGATGGAGAAGGGGGGTTGATTTCATCAGACTGCTTCAAACTGAGAGGGGGCGGTGGCTAGTGGAAAGGCTGATATTTTTCCCATGACTTGGGTCTGAGAAGGACTGGAGATTTTGAGAATTTGTGTGGGATTTGTTACTGTTACTCTTTGGATACCTGTCAGGGGAGTGTTAGGGTATAGTTGCATAAGCTAGAGGAGAGGGTGCGTAGGAGGACTCCTGAGGAAAATTCACGTTTTATGCATAGGGATGCTTGTTGGCTGAGTACCGAGTGTGAGGTAAGTGCTCCTAAGATAACCTTGTGTTCTGAAGTATGTGTGGTAAGATTGAGTTTGTAACTTTTGAGTGAATTTGCTCCTCTGAAACTTTGGTAGTGGGGGTGGAGGGTTATACTGGTGAGAACCCAGTCTTTCAGGGGAACTAGGAAGGCATCCTTTGATATGGTTTCTGAGGGGTGTACCCAGAACAAGCACACCTTGGCCAGGGAAGGGTTAGTTTGACTGAGTATCGTATGTGCCTGTTGAATGGTGAGCTGAAGGTGGAGCGGTAGTGAGGAGGAGGGAAGAAGGAGTAAATAGAGAGTTAAGTGTAACGGTAAAGAATTTGGCTTCTTCTGGAGTGAACTCCTGTAAATCCCCTTGAAATATAAGATCGGTGATCCAATTAAGGAATGCTTTGAGGGTGGGCTGTTCTGGGTAGGGCTACGAAACGTTTTCTGTGATGCAGTGAAGGAAGAGGGTGAAACGGCAGGATGGGCAAAAACAGGACATTTAGGAGGGGCAAACTATTTGTTGGTAGCTGTTACACCTTCTCTAAGGAGGCAAAAGGTTATAGATATTGAGAATTTTTTGTTTGAAATCCCACCCAGGAGGCGAGACAGTATATATTCCTATGGTAAAGAGTAGAGTAAGTAGGGTGATTCCTGTAAGGGCAGCATAATAGATGATTTCCATTAATAAGGGTTTAGATACTTACTGGTAAGGGGCGATAACTTATCTGTTATGGTTCATGGGGGAAGAGTGGGGTCTTCTGGGATGGGCATTAGGTGGAGTCGAGTTGGTCTGAGAAGAGAGCTGGAGTATTTGCAGGGAGCAACTGGTCAGTCAGTGGTGGGTCAGCTGCAGGGGCCCTTTTTAACCTGGAAAGATGGTACCAAGAGTTGTGTCCTGAAAGTTTGGCTGTGGTGGGAGTAGTGAGAAGGACTTGCAAAGGGTCTTCCCACTTCGGTTTGAGACTCGTTAGAGTAAGGGTTTTTAGAAAGACATACTCACCTGGAAGGAGTGTCTGGTCGGTGGGGCCTTGGTGGGATTTTGGGAGGGCCTGGTCAGTTTGTTCGCAGAGGAGATGATGGATGAGGGAGAGTGTTGGGAGGTACTCTCCTAATTGACAGTTAGGAGGGAGTCTGTTTTGTAAGAGGAAAGGGCGTCCATACATTAGCTCAAATGGACTAAGGAAGGAGGGGGCCTTTGGACTGGTTTTAATATGAGCCAGTGCTATGGGTACAAGGGAGGTCCAAGGTTTT
The DNA here is from genome assembly GCF_043159975.1 of Macaca nemestrina. Taxonomy (NCBI): domain Eukaryota; kingdom Metazoa; phylum Chordata; class Mammalia; order Primates; family Cercopithecidae; genus Macaca; species Macaca nemestrina. The sequence goes on along the minus strand of NC_092127.1, from coordinate 78,916,908 downwards.
TTTGACCTGAAGCGTGAGTTTGGTTAGCTGCGTTTTGAGAATTCCATTTGCCCTTTCAACTGACCCTTTCTGAATGACTGGAGCCAGTATGGGACATGGTGGTACTACTGAATGCCAAGGGATTGAGAGACTTGTTAGGTAACTTGGGAGACGAAGTTAGGCCCATTATCTGATTGTATGGAGCGAGGGAGACCAAATCTAGGGATGATTTCTGTTATAAGAATTTGAGAGACTTCTGCAGCTTTTTCTGAAGGGGTAGGAAATGCTTCTACCCAACCTGAAAAAGTGTCTATGAGGGTAAGAAGATATTTAGTTTTTTTTTTGATGGGAGGCATGTGTGTGAAGTCTACTTGCCAGTACTCCCCTGGGAGTGGGAGTGTTCCTCTGAGGTGATGTGTAGGGATGAGAAGAGGGTGGAGGGCCCCTTGGGAGGAAGTAATGGAGCATATATGACAGTTTGAGGTTATGTCCTTTAGTGAGGTGATTAGATAGGGGGAGGAGAAACAAGGGCAAAGGAGTAGGTACAGGGGGCGTGCACTAATACGGAAGGATTGGTGAAGAGATGTTAGAATTTTCTTGGGTTGCTCTTGGGGAAGAATGAGCTTTTGATTTTTCATTATGCATTCCCCTTGAAGGGAGGCTCCTTGCTGTAGTAGTGAAGGCTTTTCAGTGGGAGAGTGTTTGGGTTGGACTGCTGGGGTGATGAGGAGGATGGGGGTAGGGTTAAAAGAAAGGGAGGCCTGTTTTGCTCTCATTGGCCTTTTTATTTCCTCTTGAGATTTCATCTGATCCTGTTTGATATCCTCAACAGTGTATGACTGCTGCTTCGGCTGGGAGGCGTGTGGCCTGAAGGAGTTGGTAAATAAGGAGGCCATTAGTAACGGGGGTTCCTTTGGAGGCCTTGTTGTGGGGTTTGAGGGCCATCTTTTTAAGTTTGTGCCATATGTCTCTCTTGCCAGATGGCAGCATGGGAATGAAGAATGTGATCGGCGTATTTGGAGTCTGTGTATATGTTGACCCGTTTGTCTTTGGAGAGGGTTAGGGCTCTGGTGAGAGCTATGAGTTCTGCCTTCTGGGAGGAGGTTCCTGGGGGTAGGGGTTTAGCCTCAATTATATGGTTTAAGGTAACTACTGCAACCCAGAAATTTTGGGAGAGCCGGGGGCTCTGGAATAGGAGCCATCTATGAAGAGTTAGTCATCTGGGTTAGTGAGAGGTTTGGAGGAGATGTTAGGGAAGTGTGGCTGCAGGTGATCCAGAATGTCAGTGCAAGAATGAGTAGAAGGGGGAGAGGATATGGGGAGTAGGGATGCTGAGTTGAGGGGGGCACTTTTGGCGAGGCTGAATTTGGGATTTTTGATAGAGGGCATGGAGTGACTGAATTCGGGAAGGAGAGAGGGAGCTTAACGCCCGGGAGGAGAGGAGATCCTGTAAGTTATGAGGGCTGTAGATGGTGGTGCTTTGGCCAAATGTTAGTTTTTTGCTTTCCAGAGCTAAAACAGCCACTGCTGCTAATGCTGCAAGACAGGTTGGTCACCCTTTGACAGTGTTGTCTAATTGTTCAGAGAGGTATGCCACAGGGGCAAAGGGAGGAGGATTTCCCTTTTGTTGCCCTAAGACCCTGAGAGCTATTCCCTGGTTTTCGGCAGTACAGAGAACAAAGGGTTGGGAGATGTCGGGTAAGGACACGGCAGGTGCAGTGACGAGAGCGGTTTGGAGTTTACGGAAACTGGGAAATACGTTGTGTGTGGGGCTTAGGGGTTAATTGAAGGCACTTTTGGCTGCTTCATAGAGGGGCCGAGCCAAGAGGGCAAAGTTGGGAATCCATATTTTAAAGAAACCTGCCGGTCCTAAAAAAGAGAGAATTTCATTTTTTGAGGAAGGTGGAGGCAAGCTGTTTATTAAGGTTGCTCGTGCTGGTCTCATGGCTCGGGCCCTAGGGGAGAGTTGGACTCCTAAGTATATTAATGTTGGGGTGGATAATTGGGCTTTGGAAGGGGAGGCCCTCTATCCTTTGCTAGCAAGAAAGTTTAGAAGGGTGATGGTGTGAGTTTGAGAGTCCTCTAGGGAGGGGCTGCAAAGAAGGAGGTCGTCAACGTATTGGAGGAGGCAGCTGGAGGAAAGGTTTAAGGAGCTGAGGTCTTGGGCTAGAGCTTGTCCAAAGAAGTGAGGGCTGTCTCTGAAGCCTTGAAGGAGGACAGTCCATGTGAGTTGTTGTGACTGAAGAGTGTCAGGGTCAGTCCAGGTGAAGGCAAAGAGGTCTTGGGAATTAGGGTGTAAGGGAATGGTAAAGAAAGCATCCTTTAGATCAATTGCTATATAGTGGGTGGTGTTGGAGGGGATGAGGGAGAGAAGTGTATAGGGGTTAGGGACTATGGGGTGAATAGGAAGGACAACCTATTGATGACTCAGAGGTCCTGAATGAGTTGGTATAAGCTGTCAGATTTTCTAATGGGGAGGATGGGGGTGTTATATGGAGAACGTGTTGGTATAAGAAGACAGTGTGAGTAGAGCTTGTTTATAATGGGTTGGAGGCCCTTTTGATGGGTTAGGGAGATGGGGTATTGGGGAGCATTAGGAAATTTGGAGGGGTCCTTTAACTGGATTTTGTTGGGGTTATGGTGTTCAGCTACGGAAGGGGTGGTGGTATCCCACACCACTGGATTAACGAGAGAGGAGGGAAGCAGGTACTGGGGAGAAGGGTCAGGAGCTGGACTAGCGGAGAGGAGCAGAAGGGACTCTGGTTGAGAGAGGCAGGAAAAAGTGATGGAAGCTTTGAATTTAGCTAAAAGGTATTGGCCTAGAATGGGGGTGGGACAACGAGGCATGATAAGGAAGAGTGTGAAAAAATAGTATTAAACAAGGAACAAGTAAGGGCCTCAGTGGTGTGCAGATGTGAGATGAATCCATCAACCCCCACAACAGAGACAGAGGGATGAGTGGGTCCTGAAAATTCAGGCAAAGTCAAGTAGGTGGCCCTGGTATCAATTAAAAAGGAGATAGGCTTACCTGCTACTAGCAGAGTTAGCCTGTGCTACGATGCAGTGATGGCAGATGGAGCCGGGGGCCCTGGGCTCCCTCAGTCTTCAGTGGCCAGGCCAAGGAGCTGCAGGAGGGTGAGCAATCTTTCACTCTTTGCCTTGCCAGGGCTATGAGGAGTTGGTCTGTTTGCCTGGTTGTTAAGTAGACAATCAGACTTACAGTGGCCAGTCTGTTGGCAAGCTGGGCAAGGAGTTTTTGGTGTCCTTGGGTTAGGACATGCCCGGGCCCAGTGACCTTCTTTGCTGCACTTAAAACAAGGCCTGGGGCTGGGCGTGGTGGCTCACGCCTGTAATCCCAACACTTCAGGAGGCCGAGACAGGCAGATCACGAGGTCAGGAGATCAAGACTGTCTTGGCTAACACGGTGAAACCCCGTCTCTATTGAAAATACAAAATATTAGCTGGGCGTGGTGGCGGGTGCCTGTAGTCCCAGCTACTCAGGAGGCTGAGGCAGGAGAATGGCGAGAACCCAGGAGGTGGAGCTTGCAGTGAGCCGAGATCGCGCCACTGCACTCCAGCCTGGGCGACAGAGCAAGACTCTGTCTCAAAAAAAATAAATAAATAAAAATAAATAAATAAAAAAAACAAGGACCCAGGGGGTTACTGCCATCAGGTTTTTTTGTGCCCTTGAGTACTATGGCTAGGCTGATGGATAGCTGCTGCCAGAAGCTGGTATTTAGCATGATCTCTTTGGGCCTTGTCTAATTTAATCTGCTCATCCCTGTTATTGAAGACTTTGAAAGCCAAGTTAAGGAGGCCTTGTTGTGGGGTTTGAGGGCCATCTTTTTAAGTTTGTGCCATATGTCAGGAGAGACTGAGAGATGAAATGGATAGTAAGAACAATAGTTCCTTCCCGGCAGGTGGGGTCAACAGGGTATATTTTTGGAGGGCCTCTGTAAGGCGGGAAAGAAATTCGGCAGGGTTTTCATTGGCTCTTTGGGAGAGTTCTTGGAGTTTTTCAAAACGTACGGCCTTATGGGCTGCTTTGTTAAAGCCTGCGATGAGGCAAGTAATCATATGGTTACGAGATGCGTGGCTGGGGTCTGTGGATTGGTACTCCCAGGGGTATTCCTCCTGGGGAACTGCAGCAGTCCCTGTGGGCTTAGTAGGATCTTGCTGATGACAATTGTCGGCATGTGCCTGTGCTGCAAGCCACTTTCTTTCCTTCTCTTCTGAAAGGAGGATAGAAGAGAGGATAATGTAGAGATCATAACGAGTGAGTTCATAAGATTGGGTAAGGTATTTAAATTCTTTGATACAAGTGTTGGGATTGCAGGAAAAGGACCCTAGACGTTTTTCAATTTGGGAGAGGTCAGAGAGGGAGAAGGGAACATTAACGTGAATGATGCCTTCGACTCTAGCCACCTCTTGGAGGGGAAGTATGGGGGCTGGTTGTTGGGCATGCTGAGTTCAAGAGTGGGTATGAGGTGGAAATGGGGAGGAATCAGAGTCAGAAGCTGGGTGGTTTGGAGAGAGGGTGGGGGAAGAGGGAGGACAGGAGCAGGGGTGTAGGGTGGAGGGTCATGATAAAGGGGAGAGGATTATTATGTTGATGGGGAGTGGGGAAGTCAGCAAGGTCAAAGGCGGAGGATTTGACAGAAGGAAGGGAAGCTGAGGATGAGTCTGGCTTGGAGTGGGTGAGGAGGATTTGGAAAGCAGAACAGGACTGACAAATGGAGGGGCGGCTACAGAGGGCAAAAAAGGCCTGAACATAAGGGACCACTTTCAGACCACTTTCCATTGCGATGGCAAAAGTTGTCTAGGTCCCTGAGGATGTTAAAATCTATTGTGCCATTTTCAGGCCAATGGGAGCCATTGTCCAATTTATACTGAGGCCAGGCTGTGTTACAATAAAAGATGAGCCTTTTGGGGTGAATTTCGGAACAGAGGCCAGGGGCATTAAGGTTGTGGAGGAGACATCTAAGGGGGGACATCTTTGAGGGAGTGGACTGAGAAGCTCCCATGGTAGAATGAGTGAGGGAAGGGTGGAGATGGGAGACTTGGCTGGAGACTAGAATGATGGAAGAAGGCATCTTCTGTCCCACAGTTCAAGTTGGAGAGGTGCGATAATCCCCCATTCAGGTATCCCTGAAAGGGAGATATCGAGGGCTCGGAGGCTGGGAGGAGGAAACCCTTGGCCCAGTGCGGAGTCTTTCGGTAAGGAAAGAGCGGACAAGGGTTCCAGACAGAAGGCAGAAGTCTCCTTTACTCATTGCTGAGGTGGCCCTGGTGTTGGATGTGTCTGCCAGCAATGGAAAGGAGTAGGAAATCCTCTGGGTCTCCTGCAGGTTCTGGAAGGGGGAGTTAGGCCAGGGCAAGCGGGGAGGGAAGGAGAGAGGGAGAAAGGGAGGCCGAACTCTACCACCTTCCTGGGTTTTGGCACCAAAATGTAAGGGATAATTGGAAGGACAGCTGAGAAAGGAATGAGGCCAATAGACCTAAGTTCAGGCAAACTGATTCATTGTCAGTCCTGCTGGGCTACCTCTTGACAAAAGCAGAGGAGGCAGCCCCACTTACAGGCTATAGCAAGGTTTCACAGGCGGTAGAACTAGGTCAGGGTGAAGGAAAAAGAAAACAGGGGGTTCCTTTGTGCCAGGTGTCTGACTGCTTCCTGGAGATGTTTTTCTGGCCAGTTCTGTTGTGTAAGGTAGACTTCTTGACCGCATCCTGGAACAGCTGGCCTCTGGTCAGACAGTTACAAGAGGGTTTGGGGTAGGGGGTCTTACTTTTGGCCTTTGAGGCTTAGGTCTATGGGAGGGGGAAACAGTCCAGTTGGGTGGACCCTAACAAATAGGAGGCTGATTAAATAAATGGAGACACACCCTTATAATTGAATAGTATAAAGTCTTTAAAAAAATGGCTCTGTACGTTGCAATATCAAAAGAGATTTCTGAAAAATGTTTAAGGAAAATGAAAAAGCAAGGCACAGGACATTGTGTATATAGTGTTACATTAAGAAAAAACATCTCTCATTGTAGTGGTCTGGGGAAGAAAAAGAGGAAAACATGTAAGGCCGGATGTGGTGGCACACACCTATAATGCCAGTCATTTGGGAGGCCGGGGAAGGAGGATTGCTTGAGCCCAGGAGTTCAAGACTGCCTACGCAACATAGTGAAACCCTGTCTCTACAAAAAGAAAATAATAATAATAATAATAATAAAATTATTAGCCAGGTGTGGTGGCACAAGCCTGTGGTCCTGAACCATGTTAGTGTTACCGCACTCCAGCCTAAGGCAACAGAGCAAGACACTGGCTAAAAATAAATAAATAAATAAATAAAAAGAGAGAAACATCTACACGGAGCTTTTTTTTTTTTTTTTTTCTGGAAAGACAAACAAGAATTAATTGGTGATGTATACATTGAGGAAGGACCTGAGAGCAAACAAAAGAGGGTTTCTATACTTTATTTTTCTGTAGTGCTAGAATTTTCTTACCATGAACTTGATTTCATTTAAAAAAAAAAAAAGAAAAAAGGAAACAGGAATACCTGAGCTGTGAAATGAGTCACTTTTCTATTTGTAATTTTCTATACTGAACAACTTATCATGTAACATAATATTAGAAGCTAAACATTTAAAATCGTGATTTTTCTAGACTTATTTTCAATTACAGGACATACAGTAAGGTTAGGAAAGACGAGAGGGAATGTTGGGAGGGTGCCCAGCAACACCACTAAGAATTTTTATGAAAAGATTTATTGTGTGTGTTTCTTTTTTTTTTGTGAGATGGAGTCTTGCTCTGCCGCCCAGGCTGGGGTGCAGTGGCCGGATCTCAGCTCACTGCAAGCTCCGCCTCCCAGGTTTACGCCATTCTGCTGCCTCAGCCTCCCGAGTAGCTGGGACTACAGGCGCCCGCCACCTCACCCGGCTACTTTTTTGTATTTTTTAGTAGAGACGGGGTTTCACCGTGTTAGCCAGGATGGTCTCAATCTCCTGACCTCGTGATCCGCCCGTCTCGGCCTCCCAAAGTGCTGGGATTACAGGCTTGAGCCACCGCGCCCGGCCTATTGTGTGTGTTTCTAACCATAACCAGATAGGTAGCTAATATTGAATATAAATAACTGGGACTCAAAAAATAACAGTTAATTTATATTTAGTAGTAAAATTTTAAAAATTTGTGAGGCCAAGGTGGGCAGATCATGAGGTCAGGAGTTTGAGATCAGCCTGGCCAACACAGTGAAACCCTGTTTCTACTAAAACTACAAAAAATTAGCCAGGCGCGGTGGCAGGTGCCTGTAATCCCAGTTACTTGGGAGGCTGAGGCAGAAAAATTGAACCGGGAGGCAGAGTTTGCAGTAAGCCGAGATGGTGCCACTGCACTCCAGCCCAGGCGACAGTGCGAGACTCTGTCTTGAGGAAAAAAAAAAAAAAAAAAAAAATTTAAGCCAGAAGAGAAGGAGTATTTGAAAGACAGAAAGATTTAGTGCAAAGATGACGACTACTAAACAAAGCATACAGATTTTAGTCCTGGCTGTTTTACAGACTTAGCTATCTGACTTTAGGGAAAGTAAATTTATCCTTTAATTTCCTTTTTTTTTTTTTTTTAAATTTTTAATTTTTTGTTTTTTTGAGACAGTCTAGCTTTGTTGCCCAGGCTGGATGAAGTGCGGTGGTGTAATCATGGCCCACCTCATCCTCAAACTCCTGGGCTCAAATGAACCTCCTGCCTCAACTTCCCAAGTAGATGGGACTACAGGCACCCACCAGCAAGCCCTCCTAATTTTTTTTTTAATGTTTTGTAGAAATGGGGTCTTGCCATGTTGCCCAGGCTGGTCTCAAACTCCTGAGCTCAAGTGATCCTGCCACCTTAGTCTTCCAAAGTGGTGGAATTACAAGGCGTGAACCACCTCACCCAGCCTAATTTTCTTTCTATATATAAAATAGCAGTACTATGCTGGAGGATCTTCATACTAGCCCCCAATTTTTGTGACATACAAATATGTTAAAATACACATACATTGTTTTCAGAAACTTCTAACACTAATCTGCTTTTCCAGGCCTCTTTCCTTAGGCCAACTTCAACCAAGCTGAACCACTTGATGTCATCTGACCACCTCAGACTTTGCTATCTCTGCTGCATTTCTCCAGCAGTTCCCTCTGTTTGGAATATCAATATCCTTCCCTCTTAACCCCACCTGTTCCATTCTTATCTGTCAAAATCAGTCTACTCTTTGGATACTTACAAACTACTTCCTCCTTAAAGCCTTCCCTGTTCACAGAGATGATTTCTCTCTCTTGTCTCCTAACCTCTTGAAGTCCTTGTTATCAAAGCTTTTATAAACCTCAGGCCCTTAGCTCATCATCCTCTCCCACGTAGGAGATTAAAAAATCCCTTGATCGCAGGAACGATGATTCCTGAAGCCAAAGTTTCCTAGGGTGCCATAACAATTACCACAAACTTGATCAAACTTGATCAAACTTGATGGCTTAAAATAACAAAAAATGTATTCTCATGTCATTCTGGAGGCTAGAAGCCCAAAATCCAGGTGTCAGGAAAAAAATAATCAAAATACTGCCAATCAGTCTAAGGAGAAAAAAAGATCAAGATGTCTGCAGAGTTGGCTCCTAGAGGCTCTGAGGAAGAAATTGTCCCATACGGCTCTCCTAGCTTCTGGTGGTTGCTGGCAAACTGTGGCATTCCTTGGCTTGTAGACACATCACTCCAATCTCTGCCTCCATCTTCACATCACCCTCTTCTCTCTCTTTGTGTCCTCTATTCCTTATAAACTCACTTTCATCGGATTTAGCTCCCCCGCCCACCAATCTAGTATCACCTCATTTAGATCCTGACCTTTATTATATCTGCAAAGTCCCTTACTCCAAATAAGGTCCCATTCTGATGTTCCAGGTGGACATGAATTTGGAGGAAGGGACACTATTCAACTTCCTGACCATGGCTCCCCAGCAGCCTTCCTCCCATGACACCTGCTTGTATATTTTCTATCATCATTCCAAACTACAGATGTGAAGCTGAAGCACACTGATGTTAAGTAGTCGGCCCAAGAGCTCTCAATTCTTTAGTTGTAAAGTCAAAATCTAAATCCAGATACTCTGGATCCATCTTCTTAACCACCACACTTGACTCCTCCTCCCACACGCAGGCCAGAGAGTGTGTATTTTTAGCCAAAAAGAGACATTCCTCTTAACTTTAGACCATTGAACAGGATGAATCCTATTGACATAATTTACCTTTTTCCTCTTCATCACCTCCTCTTACTCTCAGGGAACACTGACCCACTGAATATTTGTAAAGAGCTTTTCTTTTTTAACTTACATGGGGATGGAAAATATGTCTCTTTTGCCCTGAACTATTTTCAATATTTGTTTCTAACTCTGGAGACACACAAAACCTACAAAGTAGGCTTATTAGAAGCTGCAAAAATTGTACTAGAAAATAAGATATTTTCAACACACATGATAGAGTACTGATGTCTAATTGATAGGGAAAACATCTGCAAATAGGTAAGAAATTTGCACCATCCCAATAGATGAATGAGAAAAAGACCCAGATAGACTCCTACATGAGACTATCGGTTGATTTAGAGAAGTACATGTTGATAGAAATAATAATAGATATCATTTATTGAGCATCTGCTCTAGGCCAAGAATTACGTTAAGACCTTACATGCATTGTCTCATTTAATCCTTATAACAACTCCATGCAATAACTCCATTTTATAGATGAGGAAAGTGGAGTTTGGAAATTTTAAGGATCTTGTCTAATTTACCAAATGGCTAGGTTAGATTGCCCAGTCTATCTGATTCCAAAGGCTGGCCTCCATGCCATAACCCTGTATAGTCAAAAAGTCACTGTGAATTCAGTTAACAGGTGGCATTTCTGTAGTTTATTAATTACATTATGTTATTAATTATTAATTGTAATAATTAATTACATTAATTGCATCTTCATACATGTAGAAGAGACTGGGTGAGATGGCTCACACCTGTAGTCCAAGCATTTTGGGAAACCAAGGCATGAGGATTGATTGAGCCCAGAGGTTTGAGACCAGCCCGGGCAAGATCCTGTCTCTACAAAAAAAAAAATTGTATTTATTTATTTATTTGAGATGGAGGCTCACTCTGTCTCCCAGGCTGGAGTACCGTGGCACTATCTTTGCTCACTGCAACCTCCACCTCCTAGGTTCGAGTGATCTTCCTGCCTCAGCCTCCCAAGTAGCTGGGACTACAGGTGCGTGCCACCACACCCAGCTAATTTTTGTATTTTTAGCAGAAATGGAGTTTTGCCATATTGACCAGGCTGGTCTTGAACTCCTGACCTCAGGTGATCTGCCCACCTCAGCCTCCCAAAGTGATGGGATTACACGCATAAGCTACCATGCCTGGCCCCAAAATCTTAAAAATTAGTTTTGTGTAGCAGCACACATTAGTAGTAGTAGTCTCAGCTCTCTTGAGCCCAGGAGGTCAAGGCTGCAGCATGAGCCATGTTCATGCCACTGCACTCCAGTCTGACTGATAGAGAAAGACTGTCTTAAAAAAAAACAAAAAGATAACATGTATATATTTTATGATGCATATTACTCTCAGTCTATGGCAAGCACATAGATGTAGGGACCTGTTGCAATAAACTTAGACTCACTAGGTCCATGGACCAGTATAGGAACTCCTGATGTAAATTTAGCAGTCCTTGGCCAACATAATCAACACAGAGTCAGGCTTTATTAGTTACTTACAGTATGTAGGGCATCTATTGGTCCAGATAGCTAAAGAACACCTGATCCCTGTTTCGTAACAGAATAGAACTCAGGTAACTGCTTAGCTTGCATCTGGGAGTTCTGACCCAAACCCCCACATCATCCCAGGATTGCATAGCTATTTCCACAGTTCTAGAGATTTCTAAACTGAAAAACAAACCTCAAGTGGGTGAATTTATTTTTTTCTTGCATCCTAACTAGTTGACCTGTATTTACCCCACGGGAGATGCAGGGATCTAAGTCATAATTTCTTCATGTATCTTCTTTGGTGCCAGCAAGCTGACATTAAGTCTGAGCAAAGAGCACAACTGGAAAGGGAATACTACTCTTTTTTTTCTTTTTTCTTTTTTTTTTGAGACGGAATCTTGCTCTGTCGCCCAGGCTGGAGTGCAGTGGCATGATCTCGGCTCACTGCAACCTCTGCCTCCCGGGTTCAAGCAATTCTCCTGCCTCCGCCTCCCAAAATGCTGGGATTATAGGCATGAGTCACAGTGCCAGGTCAGAAATACTACTCTAAATAGAGTTACATGTTGCACTTTCATTCTGGTCCTATCTACAGAGGTTGTCAATACAGGAATCGCATCTGATTTTTTCCCCCTACTGAACTTTGCTGTCCACCTAATTGCAGAAAAAATTTTTTTAAGTCTGACACCATTTTGTTTTGTAAAAGGGAAAGGCTTTTTTGGTGTGTTCTTAATTTTGCAAATAAACAACTAATCCAGAAACTAATAACTGCCTCAGAAGAGAAAAATAAATATTCAGTTCCTGACTATTTCACTTTAGACCTCTCTGAACATCACAATTTCTAGGAAGAAAAATATTATATCTGGGTTACAGTTCCATCCACTAATTCTGACTTTGGGCAAGTTGCTTAAATTCTTTAAAACATGTTTTCTTTGTTTCTTTCTTTCTTTTTAAATATAGAAAGTGGGAATGATAATGGTACAAACTTCACAAGATTGCTGTGAGGATTCAATTAAATCATCATCTATTAAGCTGGTTAATACCTGCCACAGTTGATAAATTCTCAAGGAATATGAACCTCAGCCCTAAATACCATATTCCCATTATGAATTACTAGGGAGATACAAATAAACCTGTCCCATAAAATGTATTATATCAACAAACATTCGTTATTGATCTTGGAGGATTTCAAGGTACATATAAAAGATATTAAGTATTTTATGTAAATTAGAGGAGTGCAAATAATTATATAAAAAGAGCCTCACATCCCAAGGTAGATACCTATAAAAGTTTAACTAAATGAACCATGAGTATAAGAGTTAAGAGGAATAAATTGGATTTTTATAAAATATAAGAAGGAAATGTGATAGGCACTTAAAAATCCAGATTTTGGCCGGGCACAGTGGCTCATGCCTGTAATCCCAGCACTTTGGGAGGTCGAGGTGGGCAGATCACAAGGTCAGGAGATCGAGACCATCCTGGCCAACATGGTGAAACCCTGTTTCTACTAAAAATACAAAAATTAGCTGGGCGTGGTGGTGCACGCCTGTAATTCCAGCTACTCAGGAGGCTGAGGCAGGAGAATCACTTGAACTCGGCAGGCAGAGGTTGCAGTGAGCTGAGATCGCACCATTGCACTCCAGCCTGGGAAACAGAGTGAGAATCTGTCTCAAAAAAAAAAAAAAGTGGCCGGGCGCGGTGGCTCAAGCCTGTAATCCCAGCACTTTGGGAGGCCGAGACGGGCGGATCACAAGGTCAGGAGATCGAGACCATCCTGGCTAACACGGCGAAACCCCGTCTCTACTAAAAACACAAAAAATTAGCCGGGCGAGGTGGCGGCGCCTGTGGTCCCAGCTACTCGGGAGGCTGAGGCAGGAGAATGGCGTGAACCCGGGAGGCGGAGCTTGCAGCGAGCTGAGATCTGGCCACTGCACTCCAGCCTGGGCGACAGAGCGAGACTCCGTCTCAAAAAAAAAAAAAAAAAAAAAATTTACCCTGGAGTTTTCACAACACTGTGAGCATGTGCTTTCAACACTGAAAACAGTTTCTGCCAGAAACCTGAAGTCTGTGATTAAAATTTTCTTTCTTTTTTCTTGTCTTTCTTTTTTTTTTTTTGAGACGGAGTTTTGCTCTCATTGCCCAGGCTGGAGAGCAATGGCGTGATCTCAGCTCACTGCCACCTCTGCCTCCTGGGTTCAAGTGACTCTCCCGCCTCAGCCTCTCGAGAGGCTGGGATTACAGGCATGTGCCACCACACCTGGCTAATTTTGTATTTTTAGTAGAGATGGTATTTTTCCATGTTTGTCAGGGTCTTGAACTCCCAACCTCAGGTGATCTGCCTGCCTCAGCCTCTCAAAGTACTGGGATTACAGGCGTGAGGCACCATGCCCAGCCTCTTTTTTTTTTTGAGATGGAGTTTCACTCTGTGTCTAAGGCTGCAGTGGTGTGGCATGATCTTGCCTCACTGGAAACTCCACCTCCCAGGTTCAAGCAATTCTCTTGCCTCGGCCCGGCTAATTTTTGTATTTTTAGTAGAGACAGGGTTTCACCATGTTGGCCAGGCTGGTTTTGAACTCAGGTGATCCAGCTGCCTCGGCCTCCTAAAGTGCTGGGATTACAGGTGTGAGCCACCGCGCCTGGCCAAGTTAAGAATTTCACTTTGATAGTGAGTGACAGGGGCAGGCATGGTGGCTCACACAGGGGCAGGCGTGGTGGCTCACACCTGTAATTCCAGCATTTTGGGAGGTTGAAGCGGGTGGATCACCTGAGGTCAGGAGTTCGAGACCAGCCTGGCCAACATGGGGAAACCCTGTCTCTATTAAAAATACAAAAAAATTAGCCAGGCATGGTGGGGTCTGCTTGTAATCCCAGTTACTCGGGAAGCTGAGGCAGGAAAATTGCTTGAACTTGGGAGGTGGAGGTTGCAGTGAGCCGAGATCACACCATTGCACTCTAGCCTGGGCAACAAGAGTGAAACTCCACCTCAAAATAAATAAGTAAATAAATAAAAGACAGTGAGAGACAGAGAGCAATCGGGGTCAAGGGAATTACTTTGTCTTGGCCCCTGGGGACTCAGGGCCTCTCTGGGAAAGGAGATGGACTAGATCATGAGCTTCTATCTGTCTCGTGCTTTCTTTATTTCTGATGTATTCTGACATACTTCCTCTATACACATTTGATACACAAAATTATTCAGTAGTACAAAAATTTATTTGCACTATTTATGAAAACCTAAAGAACTCTACTTGATAATGAAAGCAGATTTCTCATTGTTGCTTTTAAGATCTTAGTGCCCCTAGAGGACAATTGGGCAATCTGCATATGAAGGGAAACCTAGAATGCTAGTTTTACTTTAATTACAGAGATCTCTTTTGTTCTCTACTTATGTATATGTGTTTTAATGAACTGACTGTTGGGAAGTTGCATTTACTCCTTATTTATGTTAATAAAAAAGAAAAGATGCATGGAAAATATCTAATGATGAATGAACTCACTTTTAAAATTTGATACTTGAATTACAAAGAAATACGCAGGCCCTCTTTTGCTATCCCTCTGATATGTTGGGTCCAAACTATAGATGAGGCCTCAAGAAAGGCCTGGGCCCCAGTGGACCACCTTTTCCAACCATGATCCAGCCTTCACCATCAGAGGCATCAGATAGAGACCATGACTAGGGCTTACGATGAGCAGAGAGTTGACTATTGTGTAAGGTTTAGGAGGCCCTTTTAACACCTTGTAATGTGAGCTTACAACAATGAACACCAATTAAACTGCTAAAGACTAGCTTTTCAGCCTGTTCCAGGCCTGGTAATTTAAATGGAAAAAAAAAAAGCCTCAAATATTTTTTATTATATATAACCTCTGAAGATTCTTTCCATCTGGTTTCAGTATTAAGAAGAATTGTGTCATCCTGAGTAATTGATCTATTATAAAGAATACTGTCAGCCTGGGTAACACAGGGAGATCCCATCTCTACAAAGAAAAAAAAAATTAGCTGGGTATGGTGGCGCAAGCCGGTAGTCCCACTCAGGCGTAGGTGGGAGGCTGAGGTGGGAGGATTGCTTGAGCCTGGGAGGTCGAGGCTGCAGTGAGCTGTGATTGTGCCCCTGCACTCCAGCCTTGGTAACAGAGTGGATTTTGTTGAAAGAAATGAAGGAAGGAGAAGAAAAAAGAAAGAGAGAGAGGAAAAAGGAAAGAAACAAAGAGAAAGGAAGGAAGGAAACTGATCCACGTCTTCATTGTTAGAACTTGGAGGCAAATCTGTGACTTGTCCTTGTGGCAGGTGTTTACCTTTATATAATACATGTTTTTAACCTCATTGTCCTTCTTCTTATACTGTTACCTTATTTTTTAATAAATTTTTTCAGTTGCATCCTCGCTCTGTCACCCAGGCTGGAGTGCATTGGCACAATCGTGGCTTACTGCAGCCCCAAACTCCTGACCTCAAGTTATCCTCCCACCTTGGCCTTTCTTGTATTAATTCTTTTGTTGGATTTTATGCTTTATATATAACAAGATAGAAAACGAATGGAAGAAGGGAAGGAAGGAAGAGAAGGATGGAGGGAGGAAGGCTTACCATTCTCAAATGCATACAAAGCAAGACTTGGAAGGAGTCATTATAGCTGCCTATTAGAAGACGAATATCTTGTTGTTGTTGCTGAGATAAGGTGCTGCTCTGTCACCCAGGCTGGAGTGCAGAGGTGTGATCTCAGTTCACTGCAGTCTTCACCTTCTGTACCCAAGCAATTCTCCCACCTCAGCCTCCCGAGTAGCTGAGACTACAGGCATGTACCACCACGCCCAGCTAATTTTTGCTTTTTGTAGAGACTGGGTTTCATCATGTTGCCCAGGCTGGTCTTAAACTCCTGGGGTCAAGCAATCCACCCATCTAAGCCTCCTAAGGTGCTGGGATTACAGGCGTGAGCCACCATGCTAATCCCAGAAGACAAATACCTTGAAAAAGAAAAATGTGGCAGTGGAAAGAGTACTAGGCCTCCTGTCAGAAGGCCTGAGTTCTTTCCCAGTCCTGCCATTAACTTGCTGGGGAATCCTGGTTTATTAGTTGGGTTCTCCAGAGAAAGAGAATCAGTGTGATATATAAAGAGATTCATGCCAAGCATGGTGGCTCACACCTGTAATCCCAGCACTTTGGGAGGCTGAGGCAGGTGGATCACCTGAGGTCAGGAGTTTGAGACCAGCCTGGTCAACATGGTAAAACCCTGTCTCTACTAAAAATACAAGAATTAGCCAGTTGTGGTGGCATGTGCCTATAGTCCCAGCTACTTGGGAGGCTGAAGCAGGAGAATCGCTTGAACCCGGGAGGAGGAGGCTGTGGTGAGCCAAGATTGCACCACTGCACTCCATCCTGGGCGACAAAGCAAGACTGTTTAAGAAAAAAAAAAATTCAGTCTGAGTCTGAAGGCCTGAGAGCCAAGGATGCCAATGGTGGGAGAAAATCAATGTTCTAACACAAGCATCCACACAGAGAGTGGATTTCACCTTCTTGTTCTATTTGGCCCCTTAACGGACTGGATGATGTCCACCTACATTGCAGGAGGCCATCTACTTTACTCAGTTCACCAATTCACATGCTAGTCTCTTCCAGAAACACCTCATAGATACAGCTAGAAATAATATTTAACCTTATCTGGGCATCCTGTAGCCAAGTTAAATTGGCACATAAAAATTAACTATCACACTTGGACAAATCCCTTCACCTTTCTGGGCCTCAGTTTCCCTATTGTGAAATGAAGAGATTGGATAATATAGTCAGTAAAATCTCCTCCAGCTTGCAAGTTTTACGGGTTTTTTTTTTCTTTTACTTTTTTGCTCTGTCTTATGGTGCTGAGAAAGTTTTATGGCTCTAAGCAGGCAAATGAGAAAGGGGAAAGAGAACTTTGACAAACTGGCTGCTCTACAAACTGCATGCCACCCTCAGCCCGACCATCTGTGGTTCATGTTCTCTGAGTGTGATAGGCTCTTAGAGAGTAGATTCTTCTTAGCCAGTTCAACTAGCCAGAGCCTTTCTCAATTAGGTTATGTGGAGATCTCTTATACTTACTTAAGTATCTTGAGAAAGAGCTTTGGAAGAGATATCTGTTATAAAGTCTGATGATTTATGAGATGTCATGTATTTGAGGCCAATTTCTCATCACTTTGAGTTTTCAAAATTGGAGTTTCACTCAGGATGTGGAGGAAGAAAAAATGGGATTACTGGAGATAAAATAATAGGCAATAGATTAGATGTAAAGAGATCAGATTAAATGTTAGGGTTTGAGAGGAGACTTAAAATGACAGTGAAAGAAAAATTTTCCAAAGCAAAAGAAGAGATTTGGGGAGATAAGTAAATTAGTGACATAAGGGATTTAGTTTGCAACATCAGTAGGGGAAAGAAAAGGAAAAGCAGAGCTTATAATCTTATTTCTTGCTGTATCAAAGTGGACATTTGTTGTTTTTGCTTCTCCTCTTCTGGTAACTGTGTTATAGGACTAACAGTTTCATATGCCCACTGTGCAGGACACACCAATACACTGAGACAGCAGGGGTTGCAGCAAAGAAAAAAAAAACAAAGAATTTAATGATCACAAGTCACCAAGCGAGGGGATGGGAGGAGACCCTCACATGGATCTCCCTGAGGAATTCGGGGCTGGAGTTTTTAAGGGGATTATAGAGGGTGAAGGGTTGGAGAATTGGGGTCATTGATGGGTTGAGATAAGAGGGATGAAATCATCAGGATATCAAAACTGCATTCTTTGGTGAGTAAGTTCTTTGTGGGGTCCTTCAGACCAGTTGACATCAGTAGTTTTATCAGTAGGTAGGACCTGAAATAATATCTCAATTGGAAAACTTAATATTTTTCTTTTTTCTTTTTCTTTTTTTTTTTTTTTTTTAATTATTGAGGCAGAGTCTCCCTTTGTTGCCCAGGCTGGAATGCAGTGGTGCAATCTTGGCTCATTGCAACCTCCACCTCCCAGGTTCAAGCGATTATCCTGCCTCAGACTCCCAAGTAGGTGGGACTACAGGTGCCCGCCACCACACCTGGCTAATTTTTGTATTTTTAGTAGAGATGGGGTTTCACCATACTGGCCACCCTGGTCTTGAACTCCTGACCTTGTGATCCTCCCGCCTTGGCCTCCCAATGTCCTGGGATTATAGGCATGAGCCACCACGCCCGACCTAGAAAACTTAATATTTTGTAATGTTCAATTTGTTATCCATAGAGCAGTTAGGGGGAGCTATAATCTTGTGATGGAGTCTGTAATTCTGAGGCAACTGGCGCCAAACAGCTACGAGGAAAGCAGGTCACAGAGTGAGCTGCTTCATGATTAATGCTGAGTGTGCTGCAAGCTGGGTTTACTTTCCTTTCTCCCCTTCCCTTTTTCCCTAATTTATAAAGTTCATAGGGACGGTTTCAACTGCATCCCAGTGTGCCTCTGGGGAAATGTGAGAAACCCCTTTGTTGCAAGTACACCCTGCCAGTCATGGGGCTGCCATCTCTGTCTCTCTCTCTCTCTCTTCTCCTTAACCACAGGTATGGAGTGGGCATTTGACCCAGGCAGGGGCAATCTAAGCACCCCATCCCTGAACCCAGTTATTGTTCTAGAGGTGGACACATGACCCAAGCAGAGCCAATCAACATATTCCTTAGGGTTACATCATAAACCAATTCAATGAACTTCCATTATCTTCAGGACTGTTCTTCAGGGAGAAGCACAAGATGGTCTGAACCTGGTGATCCATACATGATAGGCAGTTCATTTCTATTTAGACATAGAGCCATTATTCACTTGGTACTTATTTCTAACAGCCTGTCTAGGTCTCCGAGGAGCTGGAAGTTAAGTTAAATGATTCCCTCTTTTTCAAGTCACCTAAAGGCATTCCATTGTTTCTCTCGGGACCACTCAGGGTTTCTTAGACTTGGGAGAGCTTTGCTAATGGAGGAGGGATAAGGCGTAGGGATTACAGAAAAAGTGAAGGTCAAAGAATTCTCAACTGTGAGACACAACAAAAGAGACATGTTGGCCAGGCGCGGTGGCTCAAGCCTGTAATCCCAGCACTTTGGGAGGCCGAGACGGGCGGATCACGAGGTCAGGAGATCCAGACCATCCTGGCTAACACGGTGAAACCCCGTCTCTACTAAAAAAAATACAAAAAACTAGCCGGGCGAGGTGGCGGGCACCTGTAGTCCCAGCTACTCGGGAGGCTAAGGCAGGAGAATGGTGTAAACCCGGGAGGCGGAGTTTGCAGTGAGCTGAGATCCGGCCACTGCACTCCAGCCTGGGCGACAGAGCGAGACTCCGTCTCAAAAAAAAAAAAAAAAAAAAAGAGACGTGTTGTTGCCAAATGCAGAAGAAACTTCTTTAAAATATGTATCATCAAATTCTGAAATGCCAGTTAAGAGCTATACCTCCAACCCCTCCTAAAATTCTCTCTCCAGTGCATCTGAATATGAAGTTATTTTCATAAATCTCTAGGTGGCTGGAAAAGTCCTTTCACTACCAATGTCAGAGAGAGTGAAAGAAGGTCTAGCAGATTCCGTGGAGTAGCAGCCAGAACTTTCCCGTATTAGTTTATTTTCATACTGCTAATAAAGACATACCTGAAACCGGGAACAAAAAAAGGTTTAATGGGACTTACAGTTCCACATGGCTGGGGGAGGCCTCAAAATCATGGCGGGACGTAAAAGGCTCTTCCTACATGGCAGCAACAAAAGAAAATGAAGTAGAAGCAAAAGCGGAAACCCCTGATATACCCATCAGATCTTGTGAGACTTATTCACTATCACGAGAATAGCACGGGAAATACTGGCCCCCGTCATTCAATTACCTGCCCCAGGGTCCCTCCTACACACGTGGGAATTCCGGGAGATACAATTCAAGTTGAGATTTCAGTGGTGACACAGCCAAAGCATATCATTTCTCCCCTGGCTCCTCCAAATCTCATGTCCTTACATTTCAAAAACAATCAAGCCTTCCCAACAGTCCTCCAGTCTTAACTCATTTCAGCATTAACTCAAGCACCCACAGTCCAAAGTCTCATCTGAGACAAGGCAAGTCCCTTCAGCCTATGAGCCTGTAAAATCAAAAGCAAGCTAGTTACTTCCTAGACACAATGTGGGTACAGGTATGGGGTAAATACAGCCATTCCAAATGGGAGAAATTGGCCAAAACAAAGGGGTTACAGGGCCCATGAAAGTCCGAAATCCAGCGGGGCAGTCAAATTTTAAAGCTCCAAAATGATCTCCTTTGACTCCAGGTCTCACATCCAGGTCACGTTGATGCAACAGGTGGGTTCTCATGGTCTTAGGCAGCTCTGCCCCTGTGCCTTTGCAGGGTAGAGTCTCCCTCCTAGCTGCTTTTACGGGCTGTTGTTGAGTCTCTGCAGCTTTTCTAGGCGCACAGTGCAAGCTGTCAGTGGACCTGCCATTCTGGGGTGTGGAGGATGGTTGCCACAGTTCTACTAGGTGGTGCCCAGTAGGGACTCTGTGTGGGGGCTCTGACCCTACATTTCCCTTCCACACTGCCCTAGCAGAGGTTCTTCATGAGGGCCCCACCCCTGCAGCAAACTTTTGCCTGGGCATCCAGGCATTTCCATACATCTTCTGAAATCTAGGCGGAGGCTCCCAAAGCTGAATTCTTGACTTCTGTGCACCTGCACACTCAACACCACGTGGAAGTTGCCAGGCCTTAGTGCTTCCACCCTCTGAAGTCACAGCCCAAGCTGTTTGTTGACTCTTTTCAACCATAGCTGGAGTGGCTGGGAAACAGGGCACCAAGTTCCTAGGCTGCACACAGCATGGGGACTCTGGGCCCAGCCCACTAAACCACTTTTTCCTCCTGAACCTCCTGGTCTGTGATGGGAGGGGCTGCCAGGAAGTTCTCTGACATGACCTGGAGACATTTTCCCCATGGTCTTGGGGACTGACATTAGGCTACTTGCTACTTCTGCAAATTTCTGCAGCTGACTTGAATTTCTCCCCAGAAAATGGGGTTTTCTTTGCTGTCACATAGTCATGCTGCAAACTTTCCAAACTTTTATGCTCTACTTCCCTCATAAAACTGAATGCCTTTAACAGCACCCAAATTACATCTCGAATGCTTTGCTGCTTAGAAATTTCTTCCACCAGATACCTTAAATCATCTCTCTCAAGTTCAAAGTTCCACAAATCTCTAGGGCAGGGGCAAAATGCTACCAGTCTCTGTGCTAAAACATAACAAGAGTCACTTTTACTCCAGTTCCCAACAAGCTCCTCATCTCCATTTGAGACCTCAGCCTGGACCTTATTGTCCATATTGCCATCAGCGTTTTGGGCAAAGCCATTCAACAAGTCTCTAGGAAGTTCTAAACTTTCCCATATTTTCCTGTCTTCTTCTGAGCCCTGCAAACTGTTCCAATCTCTGCCTGTTATCTAGTTCCAAAGTCACTTCCACATTTTCAGGTATCTTTTCAGCAATGCTCCAGGTACCAATTTGCTGTATTAGTTTGTTTTCATGCTGCGGATAAAGACACACCTGAAGCTGGGAGCAAAAAAAGGTTTAATTGGACTTACAGTTCCACATGGCTGGGGAGGCCTCAGAATCATGGCGGGAGGCAAAAGGCTCTTCTTACATAGCAGCGGCAAGAGAAAATGAGGAAGAAGCAAAAGTGGAAATCCCCGATAAACTCATCAGATCTCGTGAGACTTATTCACTATCATGAGAATAGCATGGGAAAGACTGGCCTCCATAATTCAATTACCTCCCCCTGGGTCCCTCCCGCAAAACGTGGGAAATCTAGAATATACAATTCAAGCTGAGATTTCGGTGGGGACCCAGCCAAACCATATCATTGCCTAAGCCTGAACTGCAGATAGGGATAGCCTCAGGTTCCTGAGGAAACATTTTGGTTTGCCTCTCTCTCTCTCTCTCTCTCTCTTTCTTTTTCTGTTACTCTATTTTCTCCTTTAGTTTAACTACAACCATTTCCTAGAACTTTCCATCAAAGATCTGCCATGTTGAGAGAGAAGAAAAATGATTAATTTAATCACAAATAGAGGCGTGTGATGTGAAAATGGCTGATATTGTGAAATGACAACTTGTATTATATTCCACAAATTTCCCCTGCATTGTTACTGCTTTTTAAAAATGTGTAGTATGGGAAACAAAAATGTGACCTTATTTCTTAAGTGAAGTTTTGCCACATGTATCCATAGCTCTTAGGTTTAAACTCTTCATGGTTCTTCTTTGGACAACTACCTTGTGCAAACTATAAGGCTAGGAATGCAGAATATATGAAGATTCACAAGTCCTTTTTTTCTTTCTTTCTTTTTTATTTGAGACAGGGTCTCATGCTGTCACACAAGCTGGAGTGTAGTGGCATGATCATGGCTCACTGTAGCCTCAACAACCTAGGCTCAAGCTGAGATGGGAGAATTCCCTGTATCCCTTTGCAGGACCCTCGCTAAGGGGATGGCTCATTTACTCGGCTGCTGTGCACTCAAACCCCTTATGGGAAGGGTAGCATGCAGGTGAGCAGGGCAAGTGCTTTTGGGCTCCGGCCTCACGGCGGTGTTTAGGAGTGTTACAATGGTCTTTTAGCTTTGCTCTCTGTGGATGGCCAAATGTTATCCAGATCAGAGGAGAGTCAGGGTGACAGCCTTTTACACCCTGCCCTCTTGGTACCCGGGTTCTTGTCCGGGATCCAGGAAGAATCAGGTCACATGGACTTAAAGGATGATGAATGCAGAGATTTTATTGAGTGATGGAGGTGGCCCTCAGCAGAAAGGGGATGGAGTGGGAAGATGTTCTTCCCTGGAGTTTGGCCGTCCCACAACTGATCTCTCCGACTGTCCCCAACTGAACTCCTCTCAACGTTTAGTTGTTTCTTCTGTTCTCTCTTCTGTTCTCTCTTCTCTTCTCTTCTTTTCTCTTCTCTTCTCTTCTCTTCTCTTCTCTTCTCTTCTCTTCTCTTCTCTTCTCTTCTCTTCTCCTCTCTTCTCCTCTTCTCTCCTCTCCTCTCCTCTCCTCTCCTCTCCTCTCCTCTCCTCTCCTCTCCTCTCCTCTCCTCTCCTCTCCTGCTCTCCGTGGCTCTGCTGCTCTACCAGTGGATCTTGGGTTTATATGGGCACAGGATAGGGGTGTGATGGGGAAAGTGGTCTCTGAAAAGGCAACATTTGGGTGTGAAAGCAGGAATACCTATCCCATTTAGGGCTGCAGGTTTCCAGGCTTGAGGGTGGAACTTTTGTTGAGGAACTGCTCTCTTCTACCCAGTATTTCCCTGCCTCCTGTCTATATTAAAGCCACCCTCCCACCTCAGCCTCCCAAGTAGGTGGGATCACAGGCATGACACAACATGTCCAGCTAATTTTTTTTTTTTTCTATTGAGATTGAGTCTCTCTCTGTCACCCAGGTTGGAGTGCAGGGGCATGATCTTGGCTCACTGCAACCTCCATCTCCTGGGTTCAAACGATTCTCCTGCCTCAGCCTCCCAAGTAGCTGGGACTGCAGGCACGCACCACCAGGCCCAGTTAATTTTTGTATTTTCAGTAGAAATGGGGTTTTGCAATGTTGGTCAGGCTGGTCTCGAACTCCTGGACTCAAGTGATCCTCCTGCCTTGGCCTTCAAAGTGCTGAGATTAGAGGCATGAGCCACTGCACCCAGCTCACAAGTCTTTTTGTGCTACTAGAATTGGTCTTAAACAGGATAAGCAAGATGATACTTTTATGGTCTTTCCCCTTCACACTACCATATCATTCATTCATTTATTCATATACCCATTCATTCATGCATTTAGACCAGACACAGGGTGAGATGTTGAAGATATTCTCAAAGACCCATAGCCCAGTGGAAGAAATGGACTGTTAATCCAATAATTACAGCACAGTGAAGCAAGGGATCTGAAGGGTGTATTGTGGAGGCTACTTGATGGCAGAGAAGGGGTGTGCAACAGGCTGAGAATTTTTGGTAAGGCTTCCAGAGGAAGTGACATGAGGTGAGATTTGAAGAACGAAGAGTCTCTGGCTCAGAAATCCCTTGTCAGAGAAGTATGTACAAAGGCTGATCTTTGCACCAGACTTGACTTGAATGGCTCCACTTCCTGTTAGTGTTTCGTCAAACACCCACAAAAACAATAGTATACTATTTCCCAGAGTTGCATTTAGTGCCTTGCACACATTATCTTATTTAAGTGTCACAACAACCACGTGGTCTGGGTTCTGTTAGTAGTCCCAATTTACACATAAAAAGCAGTAAAAGGGTAAGGCATCTTCCTATGCTCATGGAGTTGGTAAGGAGAGGATTTGAGATGAGGATACAGGTAGTCTGCTTCAAGAAATGATTATCTTTTTTTTGAGAAGGAGTCTTGCTCTGTCGCCCAGGCTGGAGTGCAGTGGCACAATCTTGGCTCACTGCAAGCTCCACCTCCTGAGTTCAAGCGATCCTCTTGCCTCAGCCTCCCTACGTGCTGGAATTGCAGACATGAGCCACTACACCTGGCCTAAATGGCATAAGATTATTAAGTAAAATGTTTTTTAAAAGATGGAGGAAAGGTACCTCTCGTAAGTTCTTCTTGCTAACAAGACTGCATCTGCCACTTACCAGCTGGGTGATCTGGGCAAAATACTTATCCTTTTATCATTTATAAAAACAATAGCAATACCTAGCCCATAGGGTCGTCATGAGAAATAAATAAGCTAATATTTTTGAAGTGCTTAGGCTAGCACCAGGAACATAGTAAGACTTGCTAAATTAAAAAATAAAAATAAAACACACACACACACACACACAAATTCTGATATAGGATAGGTGACATTTGAGCTGAGACTTGAAGAAATTTAATTTGCAGAAAAGGTGGGAAAGCATTCCAATTTCTAATTGGAAAAACAGCACTTGCAAAGATATGGAGGCATAACAATAATATAGACAATGCACCAGACCTTTTATATGCTGTGTCTAATTTAACCTTATCAGCAACATTGCCCTGTAGGTTTTATTATCATATAACATAGGTAAGGACGGTACAGGTGTAAACACCACTGCCAGCCGAATGCGGTGGCTCACGCCTGTAATTGCAGCACTTTGGGAGGCTGAGGCGGGTAGATTGCCTGAGCTCAGGAGTTCAAGACCAGCCTGGGCAACATGGTGAAACCCCGTCTCTACTAAAATACAAAAAAAATAGCCAGTTGTGGTGGCAGGTGCCTGTAGCTCAGCTACTTGGGAGGCTGAGGCAGGAGAATCTCTTGAACCCAGGGGGTGGAGGTTGCAGTGAGCTGAGATGATGCCATTGCACTCCAGCTTGGGTGACAGAGCGAGACTCCATCTCTAAATAAATAAATAAACACCACTGCCAGTGTGGTGTCCGAGAGCAGTCCCTTGAAAGGCAGACTGGGGAAGCAGATCCCAGATGGTACCACCATAGAAATGGAAAGTTTAAAACCTAAGCTTTTCTGCACTGGGGGATCAAGAAGGGCTTCCCAGAAGAGGAGCTACCTAAATTCAGCACTGATGTGTGAATCAGAGGCCCAGAGGGCATTCAGTGTGACTGTTTCTTCATTAACTCAGGAAGAGTCCACAGAGGCAGACTTGCCCCCACCCCTCACTTGCCCCTACTCCTTCGTTCCCTGCATAGTCTAAATTCGCTCACCTTTCGGCCTTGCTTGTCTTTCCTGTCTTACTCTCACTGGGACTCTACCATTCCCTAACCAACTCGGAATCTTCTTAGGAAGCCCCAGGCCCCTACAATATAACCTCGCACTAAATCTGGGGAGGGCCTGGGAAAATTCAGTCCTATAGCAATTGTGTTAATCTGTTAGGGCTGCTGTAACACAGTGTCACAGACTAGATGACTTCAACAACATAAATATATTTCCTCACAGTTTTGAAGACTGGAAGTCCAAGATTAAGATGTCACCAGGGTTGATTTCTCAGGCCTCTTGTCTTGGCTTGTAGGTGGCCGTCTTCTCCCCCTGCCTTTACATGGTCTTCTCTCTGTGTGTCTGTGTCCTAATTGCCTCTTCTTATAAGGACACTGGTCAGAATGTTAGGGCCCACCCTGGTGATCTCTGTATTAGTCACTTCCCATGCTGCTAATAAAGGCATACCTAAGACTGGGTAATTTATAAAGAAAAAGAGGTTTAATGGACTCACAGTTCCACATGGCTGGGGAGGCCTCACAATCATGGTGGAAGGCCAAGGATGAGAAAGGCACATCCTACATGGCGGCAGGTAAGATAGACCGTGTGCAGGGGAAGTCTCCTTTATAAAACCATCAGATCTTGTGAGATTTATTCACTATCGTGAGAACAGTATAGAAAAGTCCTGCCCCCATGATTCAATTACCTCCCACTGGGTCCCTCCCATAACATGGGATTTGTGGGAGCTACAATTCAAGATGAGATTTGGGTGGGGACACAGCCAAATCACTTCAACCTCATTTTACCTTAATCACCTCTTTAAAAGCCTTATCTTCAAATAGTCACATTCTGAGGTAATGGGAGTTAGGATTTAAACATATGAATTTTGGGGAGATATAATTCCAGCCACAATAGGGGCTTCATAGAGTAACATTTTATTAAACGAGTCCCTCAGTTGCTCTTTTCTCACTTCAGAATTTGCCAGCCAAATATATTTTTTGTTTTTCTAAGCCTCCCTGATATTGTGAAGTTTTTTGGATCTACCCTTGCTCTAGCAGGTCGTAGAAGATCTTGACTCTCTGCTCACAGAGCATTCCCCTCCCCTGATGCCTGGACAAGGTGTACCACTTCCCTCCCACCTGTAAGTCACTCAGGAGCAATGACATCCTTCAGCAAGGTGAGCTCAGCCTATTACAGTCAGGCACATGACAAGTATAAGCCCTAAAGAACAGTAACTTCGTTTTGTTTCTATTCTGAGGTGTTTTGAAATAATTCTGGCAATAACTAGCAATCCTTTCTTGAAATGTGGCAGAATGAAGAAGTACACGAATGACTATGACCTCCTAAAATTCTTCTCTGGCTTTAAAAATCACCCATATTTTATCCATGTAATTCATCTATGTTTAAGGACACAGGCCCTTTCTTTGAATGATTGTAAAACAAAATGATTTTGGTAGAAATAAGAGTGGACTTATCAAGTACTATGGCCTTCTGGTATGGACTAACTGCCATCTAGCACTGCAAACAGAGCATCAGTTTACTGGGTACTCACTGTGGAGGAGCATTATGCTAAGCAGCTTGCATTCATTATGTTTTTTAATCCTCACAACCACCTTGCTGTATTATCTTCATTTTACAGATGAGGAAATTGATGTTCAAAGAAGTGGGTGACTCACTCAAAGACACAACCCAGTGAAATGTGAAATGCAGGATTCCAACTCAAGCCCATTTCAACCAAAACACTGTTTTGTTACTTCCATGACAACATGCACATTAAGTCTGTATTCTTTATTTCTTATTTACTCATTTAACATTCACAGAGCATCTGCCAAGTATGGAAAACTGTTCTAGACGTTGGTTATTTGGAGATAAAGAACTTCATCTGCTGCATCTGGGTGATGTGTTACTAAATAAATCAAGGCTAGTAGTTGCTGAAATTTTATTGCGCACTCCTTTCAGTTAAAAAAAAAAAAATTGTGGGCTGGGCATGGTGGCTTACTCCTGTAATCCCAGCACTTTGGGAGGCCAAGGCGGGTGGATCGCTTGAGTCCAGATGTTTGAGACCAGCCTAGGCAACATGATGCAACCTTGTCTCTACTAAAAATAGAAAAATTAGCCAGGTGTGGTGGCATGTGCTTGTACTCCCAGCTATTTTCGAGGCTAAGCGGGGAGGATTGCTTGAGCCTGGGAGGTCAAGACTGCAGTGAGACAAGATCATACCACTGTACTCCGGCCTGGGTGACAAAAAGAGACCCTATCTCAGAAAATTTTTTTAAAAAAAATTGTGAGCATCGCTCCCTGTATATGTCTGTCTCTCTTTCTTTCTTTCTTTCTTTTTGTGTGTCTCATTCTGTTGCCAGGCTGGAGTGCAGTGACATGGTCTTGGCTCACTGCAATGTCCGCCTTCTGGGTTTAAATGATTCTCCTGCCTCAGCCTCCCAAGTAGCTGGGATTACAGGTGCCTGCCACCATGTCCAGCTAATTTTTGTATTTTAGGTAGAGATGGGTTTCACCATATTGACCAGGTTGGTCTTGAACTCGTGACCTTGTGATTTGCCCATCTTGGCCTCCTAAAGTGCTGGGATTACAGGCGTAAGCCACTCCGCCTGGCCATATGTCTCTTTTTAAAAGGTTATATACAGGATACATATTATGTTCATTTTATAAAACATTAAAAAGTCAAAATTAATAACAATGAGGAAATATATAAATTACAGTATTTTTTGTTTATTTGTTTGTTTGTTTGAGACAGAGTCTTACTCTGTCACCCAGGCGGGAGTGCAGTGGCAGAATCTCGACTCACTGCAATCTGCACCTCCTGGGTTCAAGCGATTCTCCTGCCTCAGCCTCCCGAGTAGCTGGGACTATAGGTGTGCATCACCACGCCTGGCTAATTTTTGTGTTTTTTAGCAGAGACGGGGTTTTGCCATGTTGGCCAAACTGATCTCCAACTGACCTCAGGTGATCTGCCCATCTCGGCCTCCCAAAATGCTGTGGCTGAGATAGGATTCTGTTGGAGAACCAGGTTCGGGGAGTAGGTGGTAGAGTGGAAGAAGCACAGCTCCTGGAACCAGAGCTATCTAGGTTTAAATTCCTGCTGCATCACTCTCTGCCAAGAGTGATCTTAAGCAAGGTGCTCTCACCTGCACTTTTCTCGTCTGTACAGCTGGGCTAACATTGATTTTGTAGGGTTGGAGAAGATTAAGTGAGATTTTTATTGGTATGCTCTTCCCCCCACCTGTACCTTGCATCACGTATTGCCTACCCAGGGCACTAGAGTGACAGGGGAGAGTCAAGGATGATTTAGCTTCCAAAAATTAGCAGATTACTGATTATCTTGTTTCCATGTTTGATACATAAAATAACAGTCCCAAACAAGCTTCAGCCCTGGGGAAGCAAAACATCAGGAGAGGAAAATAAGAAAATAAGAGACTAAGAGAAAGAGCAGTCCCCTAACCATCTTTTGCTTTTGCTCCCCAGCTCAATGGGTGAAGCTGTTTCAATGTTGGTCGATAATCACAGAAAGATTAGAACCTGGGAAGAGAGGTGCTCAGAGTTTTACTGGGGGACAGGTTGGGGGTTAAAGCAGGGAATGATAGGGACCAGATTATAAAATCCAAAGCTCTCCGTTCCTCTTCAGTCATCCCCCTACATAAACTGCAGGCTTACCCGTCTGTATGTGTATGTGTATGTGTGTATGTGTATGCATATGTGTGTTTGTGTGTGTGTGTGTGTGCATGTGTCTGTGTGTGTATGTGTCTGTGTGTATGTGTACATGTGTGTATGTGTACACGTGTGTGTATATGTATGTGTATATGTGTATGTGTATGTATATGTGTGTCTATGTGTGTCTGTGTATGTGTCTGTGTGTATGCATATGTGTGTATATGTATATATGTGTGTATGCATGTGTATTGTGTGTGAATGTGTGTATGTTTATGTACGTGTATGTGTGTTGTGCATGTGTATGTGTGTATATATGTGTATGTGTGTGTATGTGTATATGTGTGTATGTTTATGTGCGTGTATGTGTGTATGTTGTGCATGTGTATGTGTGTGTATGTTTATGTGCGTGTATGTGTGTATGTTGTGCATGTGTATGTGTGTGTCTGTGTATGTGTGTGTGTGTGTATGTCTGTGTATGGAAAGATACAGGCTGAGATCTGGGGACATGAGGAGCCCAAAGAAATAGGAGAAAAATGAGATATTTGAGGACTAGAAGTACTATGAGAGAAAGACAATAAACTGAACAATTTATATGCTAGAAAACAGAATTAATTTGCCAAATAGAACAAGAAATTAAAATAAGTATAATAATATCGAAGAGATAAATAGAATAGAAGCATGAAGCAACAGTAGCCAGGCATGGTAGCCCATGCCTATAGTCCCAGCTACTTGGGAAGCTGAGGTTGGAGATCACTTGAGCCTGGGAGTTCAAAGCTGCCATGAACTATGATTGTGCCTAGGAATATAGCCACTGTACTCTAGTCTGAGCAACATAGTGAGATCCTGCCTTTAAAAAAACAAAAACAAAAAAAAGAAACATGAAGTAGCAACCAACAGCTACAAAAGAAGGTAGGAAATATTGAGTATGGACAATATACAGGATGGAATTTAAGAAACTTAATAGATGGATTGAATGGCATAATGGACATACATTATGATTCAACCACTTTTTTATTCTATTACAACAAGTTTTCATAAACAATTATTTTAAATGACTAGCATAAATTTTATCACATGGCTATACAAATATTCATATAACCTTTTTTTTTTTTTTTTTGAAATGGAGTCTCCCTCTGTCTCACAGGCTGGAGTGCAGTAGTGCGATCTCGGCTCACTGCAACCTCTACCTCCCAAGTTTGGCTAATTTTTTTTTGTATTTTTACTAGAGATGGGGTTTCACCATGTTGGCCAGGCTGGTCTCAAACTCCTGACCTCAGGCGATCCACCCGCTTTGGCCTCCCAAAGTGATGGGATTACAGGCGTGAGCCACCACACCTGGCCACCATTTTTTGCTTATTTCCCCTTTGGGATGGGCTTAGTGTTATATAACACCTAGAATAAGATCAATGCTGAAACTGTGGTCACCGTCAGGAAAAGGGTAATATCTTTTACATTGTGCACATGCCCCTGGGTACCTCTCTCCCTCCCATGACATCTGCTTTTACCTACATGATCAAGACTGAAATCAGGATCTCTCATTTGATTCCTATACTGTATGAACTTATCATATCCTGAATGTCCTGCTGATGGATGCTCTGAAGGCTCTCCAAATTCCATATGGCAAAAATTGAACTCATTCTCTTCCTGCCCAATTCTGCCTACCTGAGACTCTTCCTAGCCCTTCCAGTTCATGTTTCCAAGGCTTTCTAGCCAGAAATCTGCCATTCATCCTAAATATCTCCTTTCATTTTACTCCATCCATCCAAATGTACATCCCTTTACTTCTGCCTCTTTTTCCACTTTCATTGTTGCCACCTTGAATCAGGTGAGAAAGCTCAGGTTCAGAGAGGTAAGTTACTGCCCATGGCCCAACTTTTGGAAGTGGGTAAAACTGAGAATGCTCCCAGCTTCAAAGCTCAAGCTCCCTCCTTTCCATCAAACTGGGCTTCTAGGCAATCACCTCTTGATCTTGAAAGGTCATCCTTTCTCTGACCTTGTTTTTTTTTTTGAGACAGTCTTGCTCTGTTGCCCAGGCTAGAGTGCAGTGGCAAGATCTCAGCTCACTGCAACTCTACCTCCCAGGTTAGGTGATTCTCCTGCCTCAGCCTCCCAGGTAGCTGGGATTACAGGCACCTGCCACCACATTGGACTAATTATTATATTTTTAGTAGAGACGGGGTTTCACCATGTTGGCCTGGCTGGTCTCAAACCCCTGACCTCAGGTGATCTGCCCACCTTGGCCTCCCAAAGTGCTGGAATTACAGGTGTAAGCCACCATGCCCAGCCCTCTCTGACCTTAATCTTATATTTTGTGGTTTGTTTACTTTTGGATCTGAAATCATTTGGCTATTGATTGTAAGGACTAGAGTTATCAAGTCCTCAAATTTGCCATCAACATTATTGGATTCTAAATTGACTTTTAAATTCTGCACTGTACTAGTTGACTTGTAATAATGCAGGGTAAACTATGGGAGAATGATTTCCCCTGGTGTCTTAGGGCAACATGTCAGTGGAGCTGATATTTCAGTTACTTGTCTTAGTTTCCTGCGGCTGCTGTACCAAATGACCATAAACTTGATGACTTTAAGAAGAACACATAGTGAATTTATGTTCTCACAGATCTAGAGGTCAGAAGTCCAAGATTAGTATCACTGGGCCATAATCAAGGTGTTCGCAGAGCTTCACTGCCTCTGGAGGTTGTAGAGGACAATCTGTCAGTTGGTTGCTGGCATTCCCTAGCTTATGGCCACATCACTCCAGGCATCAAGGCCAGCACCTTCAAATCTCTCTCTGCTCTGTCTTCTTAACACCTTCCCTTCTGTGTGTCTGTGTTAAATCTCCCTCTGCCTCCCTGTTGCAAGGATACATATGATTGCATTTCGGTTCCACTCAGATAAACCAAGATAATCTCTCTGTCTCACAATCCTTAAATAAAGGTTACAGGCTCTATGGAGGAAGATCTGATATCTTTGGGTGGCCATTATTCAGCCTACTGAAGTACTTTATTTAGTATTTGCAGAGTTTTCAAATTGTATGTGATGCAAGCCACAGGGCACTTCTTCCTGGACATTTTTTTTTTTTTTTTGTGAGAGAGAATGAATAAACTTGGAGGAAACACAGGTTTTGAAATACTTTCCTTTAAGATCAGATAAGCCCTACACATGTCAGACTCCTTTTCTTCCTTCCTTGGAATACTAAACAGTTGGAAATTTGGCATCGCGTAGCCACAGTTTATGAATAGATGGAAACTATATGCTCAATCGTTTAACTGATATTCCAAGTTGCCAGGTAACACTACTTGCATTTCCCCTGCTTTCAATAGAATAGATTTGCTTAAAATAGTTATTTCTCAAAGGGAGTGGGGTATCTTGCATCCTGTTTTTCTGGCAATGTGTAATTTTGGAATACACAGATACAATTGATTAGGATGGTGACACAGTGTCTGTGATAGATACTGAAGAATGGCCTGTTCAGTTCTGTTCCGCTCTCCTTCTAGAGTGCCTTTATACAAACTTTAGGCTGGAAAGGTGAGAACTACATTGACCTGTCTATCTAGAACCTGGATGCAAATTAGGTTCTGTCTATGAGGTGCAGTCATGATGCATTTGGAAGGAGCAAGGCAGCTGGAGGCCATCTTCTTCCCCTTTTTGGCTCTTTTCTTATAGTTAGCAGATTTTTCTGCTGTAGCTTCCTTTTGTCTATTCTTCTGCTTTGTGGGTATTGACACGCAGTTGTGGCAGAGGCAGCAGCAGGAGTGGCAGTGATTTGACTCTAGCGTCCTCATTTCTATATCATAGCTGTAGTGGTGTGCTTTTGACTCGCTCACTCCAGTGGTAGCCTGAGAGATAGCTCAGAGTTAGCAGATCCATTCTGTAATATTCCAGGAATCATTCTTAAAGACTCAGCCTAAAGCCCTTTGCACAGCCATTCCAAAAATTTTCTTAGGACTCAATTCTTTGTATTCAATTTCTTTCTGCTTAAAATACCTACAATGGTTTGGGTGGGTGTTTTACTAAATACTGACTGACACACTGTCAAGGAATGTGGAGAGGAACAAGAGGTCAATGCTATTTCAATATTCTATATACTTAGGTCCTAATTTTTAGGAAACGTAATTCATTATTTTCTATAACACTTTCCCTGTTTTCTTGCCATTTGCAAAACCTTAATTAAAATAGAAGATGAGGCCAGATGTAGTGGCTCACATCTGCAACTCCAGCACCTTGGGAGCTGAAGGCAGGAGGATTGCTTGAGTCCAGGAGTTTGAGACCAGCCTAGGCAACAAAGTGAGATCCCATCTCTACAAAAAAATTTAAAAATAAATAAATAGGTAATATAAAATATAAGATTTATGTAATATGTAATTTCTAACTTCCCCCAAAACAAAAACTTTCATTTTTTCTCTCCATAACACATAGTAAAAGAATTCTCAAGGGAAAGAAAACACATAATTAAGAAGAAGATATGCATTATTGTTATTATATATTATGGGTGATATTATGTATTAGCTAAAGCTAGGCCAATGTAAGTGAGGTCAACATTAAGATTACCAGCGGAGATGACTTATTTATTAATTTGACTTAAAGCAGCATTGAGGCTGTTTGTGGTGGCTCATGCCTGTAATCCCAACACTTTGGGAGGCCAAGGTGGGCCGACTGCTTGAGCCCAGGAGTTTGAGACCAGCCTGGGCAACATGTCAAGACCCTATCTCTACAAAAAATAAAAATATTAGCCAGGCATGGTGGCATGCACTTGTGGTCCCAGCTCCTTGGGAGGCTGACGCAGTAGGATTGCTTGAGCTGGGAGGTTGAGGCTGCAGTGAGCTGTGTTTGTGCCACTGCACTCCAGCCTGGGAAACAGAGTGAGACCATATCCCAAAATAAAGCAAGAAAGAAAAAATAAAGCAGTATCATCCAATGTTTGAAATAGCAACTGTCAGTTTTAATTATATGCATTTACTGATAAAAATGTTGCAGTTTTCTGGTTCTAGGATATAGTGGACCAGTTGCTAAATATTAGAAATATTCTACAGCAGTTTCAAATCTGTCCTTAATCAGTATTGGTTTGGAAGGTAGAGTAATTTGAGGGTCTCTAGGAAATTTTCTTTATCAAAAATGATCTTCACTGGGTGCGGTGGCTCATGCCTGTAATTCCAGCACTTTGGGAAGCTGAGATGGGCAGATCACGAGGTCAGGAGATCGAGTCCATCTTGGCTAACATGGTGAAATCCCATCTCTACTAAAAGTACAAAAAATTAGCAGGGTGTGGTGGCATGTGCCTGTAGTCCCAGTTACTCGGGAGGCTGAGGCAGGAGGATCGCTTGAACTTGGGAGGCGGAGGTTGCAGTGAGCCAAGATTGCACCACTGCACTCCAGTCTGGGCAACAGAGTGAGACTTCGTCTAAAAATAATAATAAAAAAAAGGTCTTCATTAAAATCGACCAAAAAAGTCACCATTAATTACTTTATGTTAAACTTTGCTCTTTAGGTATATCTTGGAGTATGGGGCAAGGTGGAGTGGTGGTGGACAATCTTATGCAGATTTATGTTGAAATGCTATTAATTGTTCAGTTTATATTAGACTGGGCTTGGAACTAATAACTAATATGAAATTGGCACATGGTTGACCCTAAAGTTGAGTGTAAAGTCTAGCCATCAATGGAGGGCAACAGTTCTAGAGGTAGGTGAGCATCTTAAGTAGTAGTGTGTACTAAAACTAAAGTTTAAATTTAGACGGTGAGTTTCTAAAGCACTGAGGGCTTGACAGATTTAGTATTGAAGGCAATACTCCCAGAATTGTGTGAGACATTTTCAGCCAATGAATGAACAACATCCCACCATTTTTTTTTGAGACAGAGTCTCGCTCTGTCGCCCAGACTGGAGTGCAGTGGTGCGATCTCGGCTCACTGCAAGCTCCCTGGGTTTGCGCCATTCTCTGCCTCAGCCTCCCGAGTAGCTGAGACTACAGGCG
This sequence comes from Macaca nemestrina, assembly GCF_043159975.1. NCBI lineage: Eukaryota > Metazoa > Chordata > Mammalia > Primates > Cercopithecidae > Macaca > Macaca nemestrina. The sequence continues at coordinate 78,881,949 of NC_092127.1, read as the reverse complement.
CCTGCCACCACACCTGGCTAATTTTTTGTATTTTTAGTAGGGACGGGGTTTCACCGTGTTAGCCCGGATGGTCTTGATATCCTGACCTCGTGATCTGCCCGCCTCGGCCTCGTAAAGCGCTGGGACTACAGGCGTGAGCCACCGCGCCGGCCTCATCCCACCATTCTTTTCTATATGTATGGCAGACATTTCATATTGATCAATCTTCAGTTCTTCTAAACTGAATCTTCAATTTTTCTAAATTTAGCAGTCTCAGGAACCACCACTAATAGATGGGAGTAAGAGGTTATGGCAGTAACTGTTGATCATCTACACAACAGCCATTCTTATTCCTTTCTTCCTTATTAAACAGCCTACTTCTCGTGACAGAAGATGAAAACATTCCCAATGCCAAATGCTTTCCTCCATTTCTCATTCAAAGACATGGGCTTGAGTCCTGCCAGGGTACTTCTTGGAAAGTATTTAATGAAACACCTGGACACAGGTATATCTACAGGTGATGCTTCCTGAAGTGTTACAGCCATAATATGGCTAGGAAGGGATAAACCTGCAGACCAAACTAATTTGAAGTTAGTTTGAATAGATAGAATAGGAAGAGAAAAAGTTTGTAGTCTTTGATGACTGTTGAGCCATGGCATCAATACGGGGACTGCTTTCCTCTATTGTTCCTTTCTATCATTTTGTGAGAAAAATGAACAATTTATAAATATCTGAATAAATATAAATTTTTTCCCTCAGTTTCTTAAAATATATTTTACTACTTAAACCACAAACTATAACATTATTATATGGGGCTTATAATAAATGCAGATAGAAACTTATGACAATTATAGAATGAAGGATGGGGTGGTAAATGGATCTACAGAGTGTAAGGTTTCTACATTTTACATGAAGTGGATATTAACTCTAGGTAGAGTGCAAAAAGTTAAGGATGTATATTTCAATCTTTACCATAACCACTAAAAATTAATGCAAAGAGAGAATTTATAAGCCCATAGATTTAAATGAAATTCTAAATATATTCCAATAATCTAAAAGAAGGCAGAAAACATGAAACAAAAAAACAAAAAACAGAGGGGACAAACAGAAAACAATAAAGTGGTTGACCTAAACCCAATCATGTTTATAATTATATTAGATGTTAATAATCTAAACACTCCAATTAAAAAGCAGTGATTGGCTGTGCACAGTGGCTCACATCTGTAATTCCAGCACTTTGGGAAACCGAGGAGGGTATATTGCTTGAGCTCAGGAGTTTGAGCCCAACCTGGGCAACAAGGTAAAATCCTGTCTCTATAAATAATACAAAAATTAGCTGGGCGTGGTGGCATGCACCTATAATCCCAGCTACTCAGGAGGCTGAGGTGGGAGAATCACTTGAGCCTGGGAAGCTGACGCTGCAGTGAGCTGAGATTGCACCACTGCACTCCAACAAAACAAACAACCAAACACTAAAAAAGAGAGCAGTGATTATCAAAATGAATGAAAAAGCAATACTCAGCTATATGCTGTTTACCACAGATGCACTGGAAATATAAAGACACAGACAGGTTGAAAGTAAATGTGTAGAAAAAGGTATATCATGCATGTAGTAAGCCTACAAAGGATGGAATGGCTATATCAATACCAACGATAGGCTTCAAGACAAAGTATTACTAGAGCTAAAGGAGATTTCATAATAATAAAAGGGTTGATTCATTAGGAAGACATAATGATCAAACATTTACAGCACCTAATAATAGATTCGATCACAAAATCAAGCCCAACGGAATGCTATATACAATAAAAACAAATACAACAAAGTAACTTAGAAATATTAAAAATAAATTTTTAGGCTGAGTATGGTGTCTCATACTATAATGCCAGCACTTTGGGAGACCAAGGCAGGAGGATGGTTGGAGCCTAGGAGTTCGAGACCAGCCTGGGCAACATGGCGAAACCCTGTCTCTACAAAAAAGACAAAAAAAAAAAAAAAAAATTAGCCAGGCATGGTGGCATGCACCTATAGTCCCAGCTACTCGGGAAGCTGAAGTGGGAAGATCACCTGAGCCTGCGGAGGTGGAGGCTGCAGTGACCCCTGATCACACCACTGCACTCCAGCCTGAGTGACAGAATGAGACCCTGTCTCCAAAAACAAAATCTTTAATTTATATTTATTAATTATTAATGTTATTTATTAAAAATAAATTAAATGTGTAAAATTATGAGACAAATATGAACAAAAAGAGTAGAGGTTGTGATCTTAGTATCGACGAGATGTAATTCAGATTGAGACAAGGAGTATACTTTGTAATGCTAAAGAGTTTAATCAAGATAAAGAAGTTATGAAGATCTATGCATATAATAAAATAGCCACAACATTCTCTAAGCTAACATTATGGGAAAAGAAAGGAGAACTGGACAGAAATAAGTTAATGATGGCATACTTTAATCTCTCTCGGTTCAAAAATATAACAATTAAACAAAAAGTAAGTAATGACATAAAATACCTAAATACCATATCAATAAAGTAAATTTGATTGATGTATATTGAAATCAGTACCTTGAAAACAGAGCATATATATGCCCATAATAAAGTCACAGCCCAGGCGCAGTGGCTCATGCCTGTAATCCTAGCACTTTGGGAGGCTGAGGCAGGCGGATCACTTGAAATCAGGAGTTCGGGACCAGCCTGGCCAACGTGGTGAAACTCTGTCTCTACTAAAAATACAAAAATTAGCCGAGTGTGGTGGCACATGCCTGTAATCTCAGCTACTTGGGAGGTTGAGGCAGGAGAATCCCTTGAACCCACAGGTGGAAGTTGCAGTGAGCTGGAATCATGCCACTATACTCCAGCCTGGGTGACAGAGTGAGACTCCATCTCAAAAAAAAAAAAAGGAATTCAAGACCAGCCTGGCCAACATGGTGAAACCCCATCTGTACCAAAAATACAAAAATTGGCCTGGCGTGGTGAGGCACACCTGTAGTCCCAGTTACTCTGGAGGCTGAGGCAGGAGAATCACTTGAACCCAAGAGGTGGAGCTTGCAGTGAGCTGAGATCCCGCCACTGCACTCCGGCCTGCGTTGCAGAGCAAGACTCTATCTCAAATGAACAAACAAACAAACAAATATAAAATAAAATAAAATAAAAACAATGTTCTGGCAGGGAATATCAGTGAAGCAGAAACAGATACCTTGTTACAACTCACAGCTGCTCATCTGGAAAGTCTTTTTAATTGTGGTGATATAAATAGACTAAGTAAGCCTTTTAAAATCTAAGCATTATAGGTTTCCCATGGAAACGTTACCTAATAACTTTACCTATGTTTACAGTAATTTTATTATTTATTTTTTCTTTTACTTAAGTTTAAACTTAAATTTTTTCTTTTTCTTTTGAGACAGTATCTCACTCTGTTGCCTAGGCTGGAGTGCCATAGCACAATCACCGCTCACTGTAGCCTCGACCTCCGAAGCTCAAGCGATTCTCCCATCTAAGCCTCCCAAGTAACTGGGATGACAAGTATGCACCACCATGCCCAGGAAATTTTTGCTTTTTTTTTTGGTAGAGACAGAGTTTTGCCATGTTGCCCAGGCTGGTCTCAAACTCCCAAGCTCAAGTGATCGGCCTGCCTCAGTCTCCCAAAGTGGTGGGATTACAGGTGTGAGTGACTGCACCCAACCACCTGGCTAATTTTTAAATTTTTTGTAGAGACAGGGTTTTGCCATGTTCCCCAGGCTGGTCTTGAACTCCTGGGCTTAAGTGATCCGTCACCTTGGCCTCCCAAAGTGCTGGAATTACAGGCATGAGCCACTGCACCCAGCCCAAATGTCATTTTTCACAGTACTAGAAAAAACAATCCTAAAATTTGTATGGAACTAAAAAACAGCCTGAATAGCCAAAGCAATCACAGCTGAATATTTTAGTTGAAAGAAATGGCCATTGCCACAGGAAGAGATGAGGGTTACTTGACTTGAGAAGGTTATTTTAAAGCATTTTATTTTAATTTTTCTTATTTTTTGAGATAGGGTCTCACTCTATCACCCAGACTGGAGTGCAGTGGCACAATCATAGCTCAGTGTAACCTCGAACTTTTGGGCTCAAGTGATCCTCCTGCCTTGGCCTCCCAAAGTGTTGGGATTATAGGCATGAGCCATCATGCCTGACCCGGCTTGAGAAGTTTAAAAGGGCCTCTGTTTCACTAAAGTTTAACACAAGCAATCTAGGATCTCTTGGTTTGCAAATCACTATGGTGGCTTAAGTCCTGTGTTTAAAGATCACTTATTTTCGGAGTATTTCTTTTGAGGCAGCATCTCTGTCACCCAGGCTGGAGTGCAGTGGTGCGATCACAGCTCATTGCAGTTTTGAACTCCTGGGCTCAAGCTCTTCTCCTGCCTGGGCCTCCTGAAGTGCTGGTATTACAGGGTGTGAACCACTTCACACAGGCTTCTAAGGCTTTAAGAGGTGAGGGTTATATGTAAGATCTGATGTTGCTTTGCTTTAGATATCATGGTCAAATATAGAGGGCAGACAGAGTTTAGCTGATACATACAAAAACGAAGCGTATGTTGTCTCAATTTTTTTTTTTTTTTTTTTTTTTTTTTGAGACGGAGTCTTGCTCTGTAGCCCGGGCTGGAGTGCAGTGGCCGGATCTCAGCTCACTGCAAGCTCCGCCTCCCGGGTTCACGCCATTCTCCTGCCTCAGCCTCCGGAGTAGCTGGGACTACAGGCGCCCGCCACCTCGCCCGGCTAGTTTTTTGTATTTTTAGTAGAGACGGGGTTTCACGGTGTTAGCCAGGATGGTCTCGATCTCCTGACCTCGTGATCCGCCCGTCTCGGCCTCCCAAAGTGCTGGGATTACAGGCTTGAGCCACCGCGCCCGGCCGTCTCAATTTTTTTTTTAGATCATTTGCAATTAAAGCTTCCATTGCATTCCTGTGTTTCACACTTGAAAGGTAATGCTTCCTCATGTGACCAATCTTGTGAAAACTGCTTTTTTGATGGTGCTGTGAATCGATATTTCCAAGAGGTATTATTATTTTGATTTTAGGGTATGATCTGCATTTTGAAAGACAAGATCCCAGAATGTCAAAAGATGGGGTATCATTATTAACTGTGCTACCAGGTTTGGAGGCTCTGTGGGACATTAGGAACAGCCTGTCTGGGTGTGAGAGTCAAGCCATCTGAGTTCTTTTCGTTGTCTGGAGATTTAGCTGTGATCATTCAGTAGGTTGCTGAACTTCCTACAAGCCTCAGTTTCCTCATAAAGAAAGGCAATGCAGGTTTTACTACAAGGAAACTGAGATTCTGAGATGAAAAGGGCTTCACAGAGTGGGAGTTTGGGCTAGAAAGGATCAGGTTACCTCATAACTCAGATTGTGACTCAGTTCTGATGTTCTCTACAAGTGTGTAATTTAGGTCATTTACTTTTTCTTTTCTTGAAAAAAGAAAAAAGTGCATATGTATGTATCCTTATCCAGTTTTTTAACCTCTCAATAGTACAAAAGAAATTCTTATTTTGACAATTTTGCTAGGGTAAATAAATATACATTGTTATTTGTATACTTCAGAAATTCTTTTAGGAATTTTCCTTCTAAAACAAAGCACGTTTTCAATGAATAATTATACCTATATTATAGAAAGCTTAGAAACCATAGGCAAGCAGAAGACAGAAAAAGAATTTACATTCATCCCTTTGAAGTTATTTTATTTTCATTTTCCTTCCAGGCTTTTTGCTTTGCAAAGATTTACATTATTGTAATATTTAGTAATTAGATTTTAGGAATAAATAAGTAGTAATTATAAATTAAGTTCTTGCTAATTTTGTCTTTTCCTTGTCCTTATAATAAAATAAATTTTTACATATTAAAAAATCTGTAGAAAAAGGCTGGGTGCAATGGCTCACGCCTTAATTGAAGCACTTTCAGAAGCCGAGGTGGGCAGATCACTTGAGGTCAGGAGTTCCAGACTAGCCTGGCCAACATGTTGAACCTCTGTCTCTACTAACAATGAAAAAATTAGCCAGGCATGGTAGTGGGTGCCTGTAATCCCAGCTACTAGGAAAGCTGAAGCAGGAGAATTGCTTGAACCTGGGAGGCAGAGGTTGCAGTGAGCCGACATCATGCCACTGCACTCCAGCCTGGACATCAGAGTGAGACCCTGTCTCAAAAAAAAAAAAAAAAAAAAAAAATCTGTAGAGAAATATAAAGAAGGGAAGGGGATAAAAAATCATTCAGAATCCTCTCCCACATTTTTCCCATATCAATGGACAGCTGTGTTTAAAAATAAAACTTTTATATCTCGTGCTTCCCGTCTTCACTTCTTTATCCTATTCTTTTTTTTCCCCTATGAGTTGCTGTTTTATATTCCATTCCCCTAAACAGAGGGTAATAATTTCTGCTTCATGGAAGCAGAGATATTTCAGGAATCAACAAAGGTATGTGAAAATGATTTCAAGATTCCTAAATCCTATGCAAACATAATTTTCTCTTGCTCCCAGTTTACTCTTTTTATAAAGCTCAGAATTTGGATGAGATGTTCTTCCCTGTGGTTGTTCTGGCTTAGAGTCTGCACCCCTACTTATTAACTGGTTAGCTTGTATTTCCTCCCAGGTTCCCTTTCCTCTCTGCGTCTACGTAGAATAAATTATCAAGAATTACGGTGTGAAATAGAATTTTGCGATAAAAACTAAACATCAAATTAATATTACAATAAAACAAACTTGAGTATCTTGTGGATATTGTTATATTTCCTTAATTGTAGTTTTGTTTTTTGAATACTATTATTTTACCTTGGTATACATTAAGTTTGCTTGAGATTTTCAGCTAAATTCCCTGAGATGAGCTGATCTTCGCCGTTCAGCCAGGTTTGGAGGTTGTGTGAAACAGGTCTAAAGGTCAGACCACCTGAGGTCTGTTTCTTATTTTTTTTTTTTTCAAGACGTGGTCTGGCTTTGTCACCCAGGCTGGAGGGCAGTGGCACAGTCATGGCTCACTGCAGCCTCAACCTCCCAGGCCAAAGCGAGCCTCCCACTTCAACCTCCAAAGTAGCTGGGACCACAGGCATGCACCACCATGCCTGGCTAATTTTTTTTTTTTTTTCCGTAGAGACTAGATCTCCTTATGTTGCTTTGCCTTGGCCTCCCAAAGTGTGGGGGTTACCTGTGTCAGCCACTGTGCCTGGCCTTGAGATCTATTTCTCAAGTATTATGGCATATAGCTTAGAGGTGGAGGTGGGGCAGAGAGCCTAGGGGGCTAACATTTCATCTGAACTTCATTCTCTAGGCAGTACATACTTTACAGATGCCTTTTTCTAATTTCCACAAGAGTGCCCTGTGGGCTAGCAGTAACCATGGCTGGGTCGTTAAGGGGGAGGCAGAAGGTCAGTGTGGTCCTTGATGTCATCTGCTGACGCTGGCGTCCCTTAGAATAGCTCTCATCCTGTCTGGTCCCTAGATGATAAACCATGCAATTGCCTAGATGATCCACATTCCCATTTCCACAGGCCCTTTATTTTCATCACTCTGTACTGCTTTGTGCTTCTCTGGGGCTGGGGAGGGCATGGAAATTACCCTGCTCTCGTGCTGTTCAGGGCACAGAGAAGCTTCTACCACTGTGTCTGGTACCATCTGCCCAGGCACACCATGCAGTCATTTCTCTCCAGAGCCTCTGCCTGAGCAATGGGGCCAGGTTTTTATTTCTTCCAGAGACTACCGGCTTATCTAGGGGTTTTGACTCCATCCTAGACCTCAGCCAGTGGTGAGCAGTGTGAGATTAGAGATAAACAGGTCCATGCATGTCTATGTCTTTCCACAATGTCAGGCTTTTATTAATGTTATTCTAGTCCACGAGCTACATGGAGTTCCCAAGGAGGCAGTTCTTCTTAGTACTTCCTGTTCACTCTGTAGTCAGAGCCATGGGCACACAGGTTCAAGCCACTCCACAAGTCAGTCAATATTGCAAACCATACACAATAGTATATTTCATCAATATAGAAATGTTTTAGGTTAAACATTCCATGACAAACAAAGTAACATTTAACATCAGGAGGAAAAAGAGATAGGAGAAAGGATTAATGAATCAGTCCAGTGGGAGCTAAGAAGACAAGAGTCCTGGTCTTGCCCTGGGGTCCCTTTGGTCTTGTAAGAAGAGTTTTTGAGGTGTCAGAGCCTTCAGTGGCAGGTACCAAATTCTTATCACAAGTGACTGCAAGACGGTATCAGTAAAGAGAGCTGTTTTTGAGTTGCAGAAGGCCTAATCCTTTATAGTCAGAGTCCTCTGGCAAGAACTGATAATGGAAGAGTACGCTTGTTTACATCCTTATCTGGTTGCCAGCAGTCTTTTGTTTGTTTGTTTGTTAAACAAAGCATTTTATCCTTGTTGGCAAAGTGTTCTATGAAATATAAAATGGAGTCTTTTTTCTTTTTCTTTGAGACGGGGTCTCACTTTGTTGCCCAGTGAGTGCAGTGGCGCAATCTCAGCTCACTGCAACCTCTGTCCCCCGGGGCTCGAGTGATTCTCCTGCCTCAGCCTCCTGAGTAGGGATTACAGGTGCCTGCCACCACGGCTGGCTAATTTTTGTATTTTTAGTAGAGATGGGGTTTTGCCATCTTGGCCAGGCTGGTCTTGACCTCCTGACCTCATGATCCACCCACCTCGGCCTCCCAAAGTGCTGGGATTACAGGCATGAACTACCGTACCCAACCAAAATGGATTCCTTTTCTAAGATGGAATTAGTTATGTCAATTACACAGCTCAAGAGCTGGAGGCAAGTTTCCTCTTTTTGGGACCCATTAGACTCTCTATTACTACTTCTCTGTTTCCACTGAAGTAAGATAAACTCTTCCTCAAGGCTGAGGACTCTTTTCTAGTCCAGAGATTGAAGACTGGAGAGAGATGGGGTAAGACTGGGACATTTCCCTTTTACTCATGTGTTTTCCTCAATATACTGTATGTATTATGGCTTCTTTTTGACGTCTAAACCACCTATGTTTTCTTTATTTTTTCATTTTTTATTTTAATTTTTTTTCTACTCACACATCCCAACTGCCTGACCTAAGTTTTAAAATCCCAATTCAAGAATAAACTCCCTTAAAGTTTGTTATCTGCTGACACATCCTTCTTCCCAGTCAAGGAACACAGAACAATTCACCTGTCTGAGTGGCGGTGGTGGTTTGTGTGTGAGGATGCAAAGGGCAGGTTCGAGAAGAAGATACCACCCTCCCGCCCATGCATGGGGTATGCGGGTATGGCAGTGCCTTAAGATTTAAAAATATCTAATATATATCTATTTTTTCTTGTGCTCTTTTCTTTTTTTTAAGTTTTAACTGATGCCTTCAAATGATTATTTCCTCAATTTAAATAATGTAAGAACCTTTGTAAAATGAAAGTCATTTGGCACATCCCTGAGGATGAATCTGTGGCTCAGATTCATTGAACTGCGATTGTGCAACTGTGCTTTCAGGCAGGGATTGCTCAGCGGCTAGAACGGCTCTTCTGGAATTCTCAGGTATATTGGGCCAGGTTTCCCTAGAGGAGTACACATTGTTTCTAACGAAAGGGATTTAAAGTCACAATGCACCTTAACATGATGACTTTCTGAACGCATTCTAAGTTGCCAGGGTGAAAGTGCAGGATTGTTTCCTCTTGGAAGAACCCTGATAATCTCTTTGCCTCTCTTTCCTTGAGATGCTTTTCCTTCCGTGAGATTTCATGCAGATGGAGACAAGTCAGCTTGGAGATCATAGTCTTCCTCTTTTGGGCTGCCCCTTTGTTCTCTCTTTGAAATCAATCGCTTCTAGTAATCCAGAAAACTGGGGAAAGGCTGGGGTGTTTCTTATTGGGAAAAAAGGTTTTTTTTGCATGTGTGTGAGAATGTTTTTCCTTTTTTTTTTTTTTCTTGTAGTATAATTTACATGCAGTGATATGTACAAATCTTAAGTGAACGGGTTGATGAATGTTTGCCTGTTATACCTACATGTAATCACTACTCAGATCAAAATAGACAATCTATTCATGACACTGAAAAGTTTTCTAGAGCCCCTTTTCAGTCACCTATTCCTCCAGGTAGCTACTATTTTGATTTTTATCATCTCTTGGGTGGGCTCTTTGGCATTGTGTGGGTTTCTTCTCTTCTAACAGCTGGGGAAGTAAGCTGGCCCTGCTATTCCCCAGGCCTGAGGAGGAAGAAGCCAGTCTCTGGGAATTATTTAGAAAATTCCAGCCCTCCTCTTCTGTCTTTCAGAACAGAACTTTTTGTTGGGTAAGCTTTTTGTTGCTGCTGTTTTTTGTTGGATGGGCTTTTCCCTCTGAATTGGAAAAGTCTGAGACTCAAATGCTTAGGGAGAAAGAGCCAAAGTAGGTCCTTTGGCATGTTTTGGTTCTAGGCTGCACTTGGTTGGCTGAGACAAAGTATTTCTCCAAATAGCCCATGCTTATATATCAATAATAATGCTTTTACTATTTTTCACAATGTACATTCTTCAACTCAATAATATTAATACTCTATCTGGTATAATCTATGGCTGGCAATGATGATGTGGATTTAGGTTGTAATAGATGTAGTATACGCTTTGACTTGAAAAATGCTGTTAGGGATGTGTGGGTGCTGAGATGTAAGCGCTATAATACTTGTATTTTGTTCGGAAGATTTCTTTAAGGTTTTCTAAACTCACTGGTTGAAGGGCTGAAACACATGAGACACTGGGGTTGAAGCAGTCTAGCTTAGCAGACGCTTAAGTTATTCCAACCCCAGTCTTGATGGAGGTTGATGCAAGCTGTTGAAGAAAGGACAAGACTCAACCCAAGCACCCGAGTGTGGCCTCCAGTTGGGTCAAAGAAGAATAGGAATTTGGGAATAAAACTTTTTTTTTTTTGCAGGAACCGGCAAAGTTTTAATGCTTAATAAGAGCACAATTGACCAAGGTCCAAGATGTGAAGATACCATGTTTAAGAAACTGGGGGTAAATCACTCTATAGACTAACTATATAGTATGTGATAAAAATGCACACTTTTTATAATGTAAAACCTGTCTACACATAGTAGTTAGCTGCAAAAAGCCATTCAATCTTCTCTTGGCTTGGAAAAATGGTGTTCCAGATTTCAGTATAAATTATTAGCAACCTTCACCTCTTGTGTGGCAGGTATCTCGTTTTCACCTTCCAGTTCTTCCACCCCAGCCTGTGTCATGAGATCTGCGATGTTCTTCTTCAGATCATCAATGCAACTACTCATATCATCAATTCTCCCAATGATCTGGTCAGACATGGTCTGAAATTTATCTTGGATCTGCTGCAGGAGTGTCTGCACCACTGAGGTGAGTTCCTGCTCAGTCTTGGGGTCAGTCTCGGCTATATCCCTGGTGCCCAGCTTGGTGGTGATTGTAAAACATTTTTTAACCTATTCTGGGACCTTAAGTTCTTTGTGTAAAATGGGAGGAGATATGTAATGAGGGGGACTATTAATTTATTTCAAGAACAAGTAGAGACTTGCTAGTGGGAAGAAGATCCATCTTCTTAAATTTGTAGGGTATTGGCCAAGTTCAGGAATTTCACAGTGATCTCTGTGTTGGCATTTTTGGGTTATGTTCCTGTGTAATGCACGTTGCATGATCTTTCTAGTGAGTTTGATTAGACAATGTAGCACAGCTTAATTTGATTTTTCTAAGTAGCCAGCATGAGTTTTCTCTAGGTTGTTTCCCAATAGACTCTGTGTATCAAGATTTTTTGGTTAGGCAGACTTTACTTTTTGCAGGAGCAGCCTTTAATATGGGGACATGGAATGTCCAAATACCAGAATGGGGAGGACTTTACTCTGTGGCCTCTTCCCATCCTAGAGGTCTTATTCCCTCTAAGTAATCTATTTTGTTTTTTAGAGACAAGATCTCATTCTGTCACCCAAGCTGGAGTACAGTGGCACAATCATAGCTCACTGTAGCCTCCAAACTCCTAGTCTCAAGCAATTTTCTCTCTTCAGCTTCCTGAGTAGCTAGGACAACAGGCTCAGGCCACCAAACCCAGCTAAATTTTTTAAAAAGGTTGATTTTGAACTCCTGACCTCAAGCAATCCTCCTGCCTTGGTCTCCCAAAGTTCTGGGATTATAGGCATGAGCCACTGTGCCCTACCCCTGTGGGTAATTTTTACAATTACTATTAATATATATTTATTTTTGAGACAGAGTCTCATTCTGTTGCCCAGACTGGAATACAGTGGCATGATCTTGGTTCAGTGCCACCTCCGCCTCCCGGGTTCAAGCAATTCTGCCTCTGCCTCCTGAGTAGCTGGGATTACAGGCACCCGCCACCATGTCTGGCTAATTTTTTGTATTTTTAGTAGAGATGGGGTTTCACCATCTTGACCAGGCTGGTCTTGAACTCCTGACCTCGTGATCCACCTGCCTCAGCCTCCCAAAGTGCTGGGATTACAGACGTGAGCCATCACGCCTGGTCTAATTATTACTATTACTCTTTGAGACAGGATCTCTCACACTGTCACCCAGGCTGTAGTGCAGTGGCACGATCATAGGCTCTCTGCAGTCTCAACTTTCTGGGCTCAAGTGATCCTCCCACCTGAGCCTGCTGAGTAACTGGTACTACAGGTGTGCACCATCATGCCCTGCTAATTTTTTTTTTTTTTTTAAGTAGAGACAGGGTTTTCCTTTGTTGCCTAGGCTGCTCTCAAACTCCTGGACTCAAGTGATCCTCCCACCTTGGCCTCCCAAAGTCGTGGGATTACAACTGTGAGCCATCACACCCAGTCCAATTATTTTAAAAAAAAATTTCTAGGGGCTTTTTCTTTATTTAACTCCTGTAAGAAAAGTGGTAGTGCCCATATGAACAGATACAGGGATATGAGGAGATGGAAGCAGCAGGTTGTGGGACACTGACTGGGGTAGCTTTTCCATAGTCAGAATTGTACTTACTTCCCTCTCTTTTGGTCTATTTTTTTTTTTTTTTCTTCCAGGCCACTTAATTTTATTTGCTTGTTTATTTTTAATTGTTTTCTTTTTGAAAATAAATTCTGTCCGGGCGAGGTGGCTCATGCCTGTAATCCCAGCACTTTAGGAGGCCAAGGCAGGTGGATCACCTGAGGTCAGGAGTTCGAGACCAGCCTGGCCAACATGGTAAAACCCTGTCTCTACTAAAAATACAAAAATTAGCCAGGCGTGGTGGCAGGCACCTGTAATTCCAGCTACTCAGGAGGCTGAGGCAGGAGAATTGCTTGAACCTGGGAGACGGAGGTTGCAGTGAGCCAAGATCGTGCCACTGCACTCCAGCCTGGGTGACAGTGCAAGACTCCGTCTCTAAATAAATAAATAAATAACTAAATAAATAAATTCTGCTGAAAGGATTTTTTTTCCCCCAAAGAGACAGAATCTTAGCTATGTTCCCCAAGCTGGCCTTGAACTCCTGGCATCAAGGTTGCAGACCACTTTAGACGTGTTCATTCAGAACCTGGAAACTCTTAGGAGTTCTGTCTGGCTGATCTCCCTTACTTTTCCACTGCAGTATTTGGTTGTGCTTGTGTTTTCTGTGACCCCAGAATTTATTGTGTGCTCACACCTGCTGACCACTCCCTTCTTGTTCTCTTTTGCTTCTGTCATCTTAGATCAAAAGCTGTGAAGTGGCCAGGCAAGGTGGCTTATCCCTGTAATCCCAGCACTTTGGGAGGTCGAGGAGGGCAGATCATGAGGTCAGGAGATCGAGACCATCCTGGCTAACATGGTGAAACCTGTCTCTACTAAAAATACAAAAAAAGATTAGCTGGGTGTGGTAGGAGGTGCCTGTAGTCCCAGCTACTGGGGAGGCTGAGGCGGGAGAATCACTTGAACCCAGGAGGCGGAGCTTGCAGAGAACCGAGATCGTGCCACTGCCCTCCAGCCTGGGCGACAGAGTGAGACTCCATCTCAAAAAAATAACAAAACAAAACAAAAAAAAGCAACAAAAGTTGTCAAGCATAATTTGGGATGGCAGTGGGATATGTATTTTTGTTCTTCATCTGTAAGTAAAGTTTCGTGGAATATGTATAGATAGTCACATATAGTGTGATTTTAATATTAAACAGTCAATTCTTTATTATTATTATTATTATTATTAATTTATTTTTTTAAGACAATGTTGCTCTGTTGCCCAGGCTGGAGTGCAGTGGCATGATCTCAGCTCACTGCAACCTCCACCTCCTGGGTTCAAGTGATTCTCATGCCTCAGCCTCCCAAGTAGCTGGGATTATGGGCACGTGCCACCAGTCCCGGCTAATTTTTGTATTTTTAATAGAGACGGGGTTTTACCATGTTGACCAGGCTGGTCTTGAACTCCTGACCTCAGGTGATCCACTCACCTTGGCCTCCCAAAGTGCTGGGATTACAGGTGTGAGCCACCACGCCCAGCCAGAATAGTCCATTGTTTATTATTTCAGATACTTCTGGAGTCCGAACATAGAAACCTTCACAAGCTGTTGAGGGACGGAGCTTTCTATCTTAGGTGAATTGGAAGCATTAACAATTTTCTGACAAAGGGATAGGCAAGATATTCAGATATTCTTCTGATATTTCCCCCTGCTAATAGCAATTGGACATGCTATTGAACTTGTTAGCTGAACAGGCAAAAAACCAAAACACAGTGAGTGCTGATTTGGGAAAAGAGTATAGTTCCTCTCCCAGATAACTCCATCTGTGCCAGGAACTTCAATTTGCCTATCTAAATCCAAGTTCCCTTTCTTTCTTAAGTGTAGAAACCCTTTTATTTTTTGGTTGTGGCAATGTTCTCAGCTATATTTCCAGCCTCTTTTACAGGTAGGGTTATCATCCAATAGAGTTCTAGCAGATGAGATGTAAACAGAAGATGTAAACAGGGTAGGGATTTCTTGGAAAGCTCCTTAAAAGGGGGCTGATCTTTCTGGGCACAGTGGCTCATGTGTGTAATCCCAGCACTTTGGGAGGCTGAGGCAGGTGGATCACCTGAGCCCAGGAGTTTGAGACCAGCCTGGCCAACATGGTGAAACCCCATCTCTATTAAAAGAACAAACAAAAAAATTAGCCGGGCATGGTGGCACGTGTCTGTAATCCCAGCTACTTGGGAGGCTGAGGCCGTAGAATGGCTTGAATCTGGGAGGTGGAGGTTACAGTGAGCCAAGATCGCGCCATTGTACTCCAGCCTAGGTGACAGAGTGAGATTCTGTCTCAAAAAACCAAAACAAAACAAAAGGGGACTGACTTGCTGACAAACTCCTTTTGCCTCTGCTCTTCTTCCTGACTGAAGGGAATTCCAAGGTTCCGGGAATTCCAAGGTTCCAGGAATTCAGAATGTGGTCTAGAAGGGGCTCTGGGCTCAGAGTGACAAGTCATTGTTCCTGAAGTCTCCATCACCCAGAAGGGTGAAGTCAAAGGAGGACCCAAGTGAGATAATTTTTTTTTTTTTTTTAATTGAGATGGAGTCTCGCTCTGTCGCCCAGGCTGGAGTTCAGTGGCACGATCTGGTGTCACTGCAACCTCCGATGCCTGGGTTCAAGCAATTCTCCTGCCTCAGCGTCCCAAGTAGCTAGGACAACAGGTGCACGCCACTATGCCCGGCTAATTTTTGTGTTTTTAGGAGGGATGGGGTTTCACCATATTGACCAGGCTGGTCTTGAACTCCTAGCCTCGTGATCTGCCTACCGTGGCCTCCCAAAGTGTTGGAATTATAGGCCTGAGCCACTGCACACAGCCGAGTGAATTTCTTTGTAAGGATAAGAATGCTAATTTAGTCTTGTTGATGATTTTGTGCATAGACAGGCATTTCCAGCTTAATTCCAGTAATTCGTTTCTGAAAACCAGACTATATGATACAGAAATATTAATAAGAAACTTATTTTACATCATTTTAGTTTGTAAAAATTAGATCATCCTTAGGCAATTCCCTGAAATGTAGATACACATAGCTAAATATTATCTATAATAAGTCAACTGTCATGTGAGGGTGGAAAAATGTTTAACGTATTATTTCTTGGTCACCAAAAAATTGATACTGCTGTTAACATCTGTCTTAGTCCCTTTAGTGTTGCTGTAAAGGAATACCTGAGATTGGGTAATTTATTTTAAAAAGATTTATTTGGCGTATCATTCAGTTGGCTGGAAACTTCAAATGGGGCATCTGTGTCTGGGGCGGGCCGCAGGCTGCTTCCACTAGGGAGGTACCAGGCTCTTTTTAACAACCAGCCCTGCGGGAGCTAATACAGAACGAGAGCTCACTCACCTGGAGGGAGGGCATCATTTATTTATGACAGATCCATCCCCATGACCCAGACACCTCCCATTAGGCCCTGCCTCCAACACTGGGGATCAAGTTTCAACATGAGGTTTGGAGGCGACAAACATCCAAACCATAGCAACATCTTTCTCTGTTTTGTATAAAGTTCATATGGTCTTTTATGTTTTGTTTGTTTGTCTGTTTTCTTTTCTTCTTCTTCTTCTTTTTTTTTTTTTGGCTAAGAAATGAGGCCTCACTGCGCTGCCCAGCCTGGTCTCAAACCCTTGGGCTCAAGCAATCTGCCTGCCTTGGCCTCCCAAAGTGCTGGGATTACAGGTGTGGGCCACTGTGCCCGGCCAATTGAATTTTAACAGTCACATTTCTAAATTTGAGTGTAGTGGCATGATCTTGGCTCACTGCATCCTTGACCTCCTGGAATGAAGCAATCCTCCCACCTCAGCCTCTTGGGGAGCTGGGACTATAGGCATGAACCACTATATCCAACTAATTTTTAAAAATTTTTTTTGTAGAGATGGGATCTTGCCATGTTGCCCAGGCTGGTCTTGAACTCCTGAGCTCAAGCAATCCTCCTGCCTTGGCCTCCCAAAGTGCTGAGATTATAGATGTGAGCCACCTCACCCAGCCTATTAACAGCCATACTTCTAACAAAAGACCAGACTTCATGGTTTCAGCTTGTCTTCCTTTAAGCCTATGGGTTGCTCCTCACCTGCATCTGGCATTTGGTAGACTCTTCCCCTTGACTTCAGGACAATCTCCATGTATACCTACCTCCTGGATTATATTCTTTTTTTTTGGAGATGGAGTCTCGCTCCATCTCACTCCAGCTCGCTCCAGGCTGGAGTGCAGTGGTGCGATCTTGGCTCAATGCATCCTCTGCCTCCCAGGTTCAAGCAATTCTCCTGTCTCAGCCTCCCAAGTAGCTGGTAATACAAGTGCCTGCCACCACGCCCAGCTAAGTTTTGTATTTTTAGTAGAGACGGGGGTTTCACCTTGTTGGTCAGGCTGGTCTTGAACTCCTGACCTCAGGTGATCCGCCCACCTCGGCCTCCCAAAGTGCTGGGATTACAGGCATGAGCCACTGTGCCCAGAGATTATATTCTTTTATAAGATGGTCAGTCAGTGTGGCCACAAGAAGACACACAGGAGAGGCTGAGGAAAATAAAGTTTATTATATTCATAGGCTCTAGAGACAGGAGGCATGCCACTCCATCCAGGGCTGCGTGGAAAAGACACCAGAGTGGGCGGGAGGCAAAAGACAGGAGTGAGCAGAGGGTTTAGGCCAGAGTTTTAATCAGGGCATCCCTGAAAGAAAGTCAAGGTGGATAGGGTAAACGGTGTCCAACTGGCTACTTTGAATAACTTCCACAGGCTCTAGGCTATAGGGGTGGTCTCTAGTTTGCCTGGCACCTGGGCCCGAGATGATTAAGGCAAAGGAATATTATACCACATCCTGGAGTGTAAGGGCCAGATGGAGGAGGTAGGGCTCCGGATTGGTTAGTTTGTATAACAAAGGTGTGCTTTCTTTGCTATGTCTTAAATATTGGCTAGTCAGGGCCAGGTGCAGTGGTTAATGCCTGTAATCCCCAAACTTTGAGAGGCCTAGGTTTGAAAATTGCGTGAGCCCAGGAGTTCAAGACCAGCCTGGACAGCATAGCAAGACCCCACCTCTAAAAAAAAAATTAAAAATGTAACTGGGGCTTGATGGTGCGTGCCTGTAGTCCTAGCTACTCAGGTAGCTGAGGCAGGAGGATTGCTTGAGCCCCATAGTTCAAAGCTGCAGTGAGCCCTGATCTTGCCACTACACTCCAGCCTGGAGCAAGAGCCTGTCTCAAAAGTAACAAAAAAGAATTGTCTAGCCCAGAGAGAGCCAGATACACACACACACACACACACGCACACACACATAGTGCATACATATGTACACATATGCAATACATACAGCTCAGTCCTGTTGATCAGATTCCAGGTCAGGTCCTTGAACTGCAGGGGGCTCCTTTGTCTTCTCTCTCTTTTTCTTTTTTTGAGACCGAGTCTCGCTCTGTCGCCCAGGCTGATGTTCAGTGGCGCGATCTCAGCTCACTGCAACCTCCGCCTCCTGGGTTCAAGCGATTCTCCTGCTTCAGCCTCCCAAGTAGCTGAAATTACAGGCGCATGCCACCATGCCCAGCTAATTTTTGTATTTTTAGTAGAAACCAGGTTTTGCCACATTGGCCAGACTGGTCTTGAACTCCTGGCCTCAAGTGATCCACCTGCTTCGGCTTCCCAAAGTGCTAGGATTACAGGCATGAGCCACCGTGCCTGGCCTTGACTAGGTATTTTATCCTGACTTTCAGTTGGTGCTTCCTTTTGTTGAAGTTGTTAATTACTGGGCTATGGGCAACCACAGATCTAAATAGTAGGGAACAGGTTATTTTACCTTTTGGCGGTCCAGTTTTCAGATCATAAAAATTATTAAAGAGTTTTTTATGAGGCTTACGTGACATACTATTTGTAAAGCATGCAGCACAGTGCCTGGCATAAAGTTGGTCTTCAATAAATACAACCTTTTTTAAATTACAATTTTTTTTTTTTGAAATAGGGTCTCACTGTCTCTCAGGCTGGAGTGCAGTGACATGATCACAGCTCACTGCAACCTCAAACTCCTGGGCTTAAGTGATCCTCCCACCTCAGCCTCCTGAGTAGCTTGGACCACAGATGCACACCACCACATCAGGCTAACTAAAAAAATGGTTTTTAGCGACAGGGTCTCACTGTATTGCCCAGCTGGTCTCCAATTCTTGGCCTCAAGCAATCTTCCCACCTCGGTATCCCAAAGCACTGAGATTATAGGCTTGAGCCACCCATCTGACTAATACATATGATCTTAATTCAATCAATAATTATTAAGGAATTACTCTGTGCCAGGCACTATGCTAGAAATAGGTCTTGAATAAGAAATAGTTTCTTAATAGAAGAATCTATTCGAAAGAAAGGAAGGAAGGAAGGAAGGAAGGAAGGAAGGAGAGAGAAAGTCTCTACTCTTTTGGGTCTTATATATTCCGGGGGGATACAGACAGGTAAACTGCTGAGGATAACATACTGTGATAAGTACTGCCAGATGTATAATTAGAGATTCTTATAGAAGCACATTAGAACGGCTCCAAGTTCCAGGTTGGAGCCCAGGGCTCCCAGAGTAAAGGATGCTAAAGTTGAGGCCTGTAGGGTGAGTCAGGATGAACCAGAAGAAGAAGAGGAGGGATACCTGGCACATCCAGGGAATCTCAGAGGAATCTGGATGGTTGAAACCAAGAATGGCAGACCAAGCCTATGGCTAAGAAGGTGAGAGTTGAAGCTAGAGAGGAAAGCAGAAAATCCATCAGTAAGGGCCTTATCAACAGTTGGAGATTTAAAACCTTATCCTAAAAGGGATGTTCAGCCATTAAAAATTTGTAATCGGGGAAAGACATCATCCTGAAGGGCCCAAGGTCTCACGGAGGGGTAGTCAATCACATCAGTGCTGCAAAACCTGGGTCCAATCACATAAGAACTGAAATATTTCTGTGTGATTTACAAGGAGATCATTAGTGATCTTGGCAAAAGCAGTTTTCAAAAGACAGTAGAGGTAGAAGCCAGATGATGTTGATTAGTGACATGAATTGGAAATGAGAAAAGGGTTGCAGCTCGTCAGTAGAATAGATGTTCTATGGCGGGGGGAGTTTAGTCTACTGTGTTCTTTGTTGAATCCCTAGTGCTTAAAACAAAACCTGGCAGGTAGTTGACACTTGCAGACACAAATATTAAAATTTGCTGAATAAATGAAGTAACTGTGTAGAACATTTGTCTCTTAAGAGAAAGGTAGACCTATACCTTCAGGGTTGAAGGATTGAGAATGGGTGGATTTTACATGGAGTGGGAAATTATGTTTAAATGCTGACAGGAAAGGAGCCAGAGAAAAAGTACTCAGAGGTGAGCAAAAAAGAAGGGAAGTTCAGAGGTATGAAGCTCTAAGGAGGTAGGAGGGGCAGGGCACCAAGTGCAGGGGAGGAGTGAGATGTGGGATGAGGAAGGCCACCTCAGGTTCCCACTGAAAGGCAGGAAGAAAGGATGGGTGGCCTCTATGGGGAGAGTGGTCAGTGACAGAGGCTGAGCACATTTTGTTTGGAGGTTTCATTTTCTCTTGAGATGGGAGTGAGATTGTTGGCTGAGAATGGGAAGGAAGGAGGAGAAGAGAGTAGAGAGTAAGTTTGAAACACAGTAGTCACTATGATCAGAGGAGTGAGAGCTTGCTGGGAACACAAAAGGATTGCCAGCTAGTGTGGAGGTACTTCTGAGACTGGACACCGTGAATTTAGAGTTCCAAAGCCCTGGGCTATGATTTCTTTCTCTCTTCTCACTCCACATCACTCCTTTTACCTAATTATTTTTTATTTTTTATTTTTGAGGGTACATAGTAGGTGTATATATTCATGGCGTATGTGAGATATTTTGGTGCAGGCATGCAATACATAATAATCACATCAGGGTAAATAGGGTATGTATCACTTCAAGCACTTATCCTTTCTTTGTGTTACAAACAATCCAAGTATACTCTTGTAGTTCTTTTTAAATGCACAGTGAATTATTACTGACTGTAGTCACCCTGTTGTACTATCAAGAACTAGATTTTCGGCTTGGTGCAGTGGGTCACACCTGTAATCCCAGCACTTTGGGAGGTCGAGGTGGGTGAATCACCTGAGGTCAAAAGTTCGAGACCAGCCTGGCCAACATGGTGAAATCCCGTCTGGACTAAAAGTACAAAAATTAGCCAGGCGTAGTGGCGGGCGCCTGTAATCCCAGCTACTCAGGAGGCTGAGGCAGGAGAATCGCTTGAAACCGGGAGGCGGAGGTTACAGTGAGTCAGAGGTTGCAGTGAACCGGGATCGCGCCACTGTACTCCAGCCTGGGCGACAAGAGCGAGACTCCGTCTCAAAAAAAAAAAAAATAAAAAAATAAAATAAAAATAAATAAATAAAAGAACTAGGTCTTCATTCTAACTAATAATTTTTTTTTGGTGCCCATTAACATACCCATTGCCACCCAGCACCCTTCCCAGCCTCTGGTAATCATTGTTCTATCCTCTATCTCCAAGAGTTCAATTGTTTTGATTTTTAGGTCCCACAAAGAAGTGAGAATATGAGAAGTTTGTATCTCTGTGTCTGGATTATTTCATTTAACATAATATCCTCCAGTTCCATCCATGTTGTTGCAAATGACAGGATTTCATTTTTTAAAAAATATTACTTTTTTTTTTTTTGAGACCGAGTTTCACTTTTGCTGTCCAGGCTGGAGTGCAGTGGTGTGATCTCGGCTTACTGTGAACTCCGCCTCCCAGGTTTAAGCGATTTTCCTGTCTCAGCCTCCAGAGTAGCTGGGATTACAGGCATGCACCACCATGCCCGTCTAATTTTGTATTTTTAGTAGAGATGGGGTTTCTCCATGTTGGTCAGGCTGGTCTTGAATTCCCGACCTCAGATGATCCACCCACCTCGGCCTCCCAAAATGCTGGGATTACAGGTATGAGCCAGCCACTGTGTCTGGCCTAAATAATATTTTAGAAATAAAATTGAAATAGAGATGAGGCCTCACTATGTTGTCTAGGGTGGTCTTGTACTCCTTGGCTCAAGCGATCTTCCCACCTCTACCTTCCAAAGTTGTGGGACTACAGGCATGAGCCACCTTGCCTGGCCTCCTCATTTGGGTGCGTGTGTGTGTATGTGAAACAGATTCTTGCTGTGTCGCCCAGGATAGAATGCAGTGGCACAATCTCAGCTCACTGCAACCTCCACCTCCCAGGTTCAAGTATCTCATGCCTCAGCCTCCTGAGTAGCTGGGACTATAGGCACGTGCCACCACACCCAGCTAATTTTTGTAGTTTTAGTAGAGAATGGGTTTCATCATGTTGGCCAGACTGGTCTCGAACTCCTGACCTTAAGTGATCTGCCTGCCTCGACCTCCCAAAGTGCTGGGATTAAAGGCGTGAGCCAGCCGGAAAAAAAAAAAAAAAAAAAAAAAAAAAAAAAGGTGTGCGCTATTGTGCCCAGCCAGCCTCATTCTTTTTTTATGGTTCAATAGTACTCCATTGTATATATATATATATAAATATATATATATGTACCACACTTTCTTTATCTATTCATCCGTTGATGGACACTTAGGTTGCTTCCAAATCTTGGCTATTGTGAATAGTGCTGCAATATACATGGGAGTGCAGATATCTCTTTTATATATTGATTTGCTTTCTATTGGGCTTATACCTAGCAGTGAGATTGCTGCATTGTATGGTAGTTCTATTTTTAGATTTCTTTTGGAACTTTCAACCTGTTGTCCATGGTGACTGTATTACATTCCTACCAACAGTGTACGAGGGCTCCCTTTTCTCCACATCCTCACCAGCATTTGTTATTGCCCGTCTTCTGTTAAAAGCCATTTTTACTGGGGCGAAATGATATGTCATTTTAGTTTTGGTTTGCATTTCTCTGATGACCAGTGATGCTGAGCACCTTTTCATATGCCGATTTGCCATTTGTAAGTCTCCTTTTGAGACATGTCTATTCAAATCTTCTGCCCATTTTAAAATCAGATCATTAAATATTTTCCTATTGAGTTGCTTAAGATCCTTTTATATTCTGGTTACTAATCCTTTGTCAGATGGATAGCTTGCAGATAATTTTTTCTGTTCTCTGGGTTATTGCTTCACTGTGTTGTTTCCTTTGCTATGCAGAAGCTTTTTATCTTGATGTGATTCCATTTGTCTAGTTTTGCTTTGGTTGTCTGTGCTTGCTGAGTATTGAAAAATCTTTTCAGTATTGGCCCAGACCAATATCTTGGAGAGTTTCCCCAATGTTTTCCCAATTTAGTAGGTTCATAGTTTGAGGACTTAGATTTAAGTTTTTAATTTATTCTGATTTGATTTTTGTATGTGGTCAGAGATACGGGTGTAGTTTCATTCTTCTGGATATGGATATCCAGTTTTCCCAGCACCATTTATTGAAGAGACTGTCTTTTCCCCCACGGTTGATCTTGATATTTTTGTCAAAAATGAGTTCACTGTAGATGTATGAATTTACTTCTGGCTTCTCTAATCTGTCCCATCGGTCTATGGGTCTGTTTTCATGCCAGTACCATGCTGTGTTGGTTACTATAGCTCTGTAGTAAAATTAAAGTCAGATAATAAGATTCTTCCAGTTTTATTCTTTTTGCTCAAGATGGCCTTGGCTATTCTGGGTCTTTTATGGTTCCATATAAATTTTTGAATTATTTTTTATATTTCTGAAGAATGTCGTTGATATTTCTATAGGGACTGCCTTGAATCTGTATATTGCTTTTGGTGGTATGGACATTTTTAATAATATTGATTCTTTCAGTCAGTGAACACGGAATATCTTTCCTTTTTTCTATCTTCTTCAATTTCTTTTATCAATGTTTTATAGTTTCCATTGTAGCAATCTTTTGCTTCTTTGGTTATTTCCTGGGTATTTTATTTTATTTGTAGCTATTGTAACTGGCATTACTCTCTTTTTTTTTTTTTTCAAACAAAGAATAATCTTTGTTTAGAAAAATCTGTTTAAGAAAATATTATTACCTAACCACTCACAAATATCTTGAAGTTCTGTGGCAAATCCAAATAGATCCTGGTTTCTCCACCTTGGACAGACTCTGCTGTTCTAAATTCGTCTCCATTATAAATACTCTCCGGGGCCAACAATTCATCCTCTTGAGCTTCCCGGTCTTCTGACGACATTAAATTTTCTGAGGAATGGTGAACAAAAGTCAGAAGAAAAGGATATGAACACCACAGTCTGTATTTCAGTTGAAGGGGGAGTTCATGCAAATCCCATTTATTTTCCAGCTGGTGGAGCTGAGACTGGTGAAGCTGGGTAAGAGGCTGAGATGTGGAACTCATAGTACATCTGCTATGGAAATCCTGCCATTGCCACCAGCTGAGCAGGACTAGAGACACCCTGCGCAACCTGTGCTCCGCCTCTTCCGTTCTCGGGAGCTGTCAGCTCAGGATTACGTTCTTGATTTCTTTTTTAGATTGTTCGCTGTTGGCATATAAAAAAGAAACTGATTTTTGTATGTGGATTTGTATCCTACAATTTTACTGAATTTGTTTTTCAGTTCTAACAGGTTTTTTTTTTTTTTTTGATGGAGTCTTTAGGTTTTTCCAAATATGAAATCATATCATCTGCAAATAAGGATAATTTGACTTCTTCCTTTCCAATTTGGATGTCCTTTGTTTCTTTCTCTTGTCTGATTGCTCTAGCTAGGACATCCCCCTTTATCTAACTTTTTACTACATAAATAAAGGTTTCATTTTGACCTACTAAAGAAGCATACAGATATATTTCACTTAGACAGGGAAGTTACTCTTTCATTTAGTAATATGTATATAAAGCTCCTCCATTCCTTTTTATGGCTTGATAGCTTTTTTTTTTTTTTTTTTTTTAGATGGCGTCTTGCTCTATTGCCCAGACTGGAGTACAGTGGTGCAATCTCAGCACACTGCAAACTCTGTCTCCCAGGTTCAAGTCATTCTCCTGCCTCAGCCTCCCCAGTAGCTGGGATTACAGTGCGTACTACCATGCCAGGATAGCTTTATATTTATTTTTTATTTTTTTGTATTTTTGTAGAGATGGGGCTTTGGCATGTTGGCCAGGCTGGTCTTGAACTCCTGACCTCAGGTGATCTGCCTGCCTTGGCCTCCCAAACTGCTGAGATTACAGGTGTGAGCCACTGTGCCACACCTGGCCAGGTCATTTCCTTTTAGTGCTAAATAATAGTTCATAATAAACTGGATGTACCAGTTTATTCATTCACCTACGGAAGGACATTGTGGTTACTTCCAAGTTTTGGTAATTATGAATAAAGTTGCTATAAATATCCGTGTGCAGGTTTTTGTGGAGACATAAGTTTTCAGCTCTTTTGGGTGAACACCAAACAGTGAGACTGCTGGATCATATGGTAAAGACAAGTTTAATTTTGTAAGAAACTGACAAATTGTCTTTCCAAAGTGGCTGAACCATTTTGCATTCCTACTGTCAATGAATGAGAGCTCCTGTTACTTTACACTCCCACCAGCATTTGGTGTTGTCATTGCCAGATGTGGCAAAGTACAAGTTGCAAATCAAAGGTCAGTCTTTAGGACATCCAAGTTGCAAATCTTAGGGGTTTCATAGGATTGAAATTTCATAAGGCTGAAATCACACTTGGTGTGATACATGGTATTCCAGATGAAGGGATGAGAGCCAAGAAATTAATTGAGCTGCTTTCAGAATGCATCAGATATCAAAATAAAGAACTGAGTTTTTTTTTTTTTTTTTTTTAAAGTTAGGGTAGCTAGTCTTTGAAAAGGATCGGGTACTATTTGGCTTGATTTCCCCAAATCAGACCACAGGTCAGACTATTAAATTAGTTATGGAGTACATACCCCTGTTAAAAATGGGCACATTGAATTTGCTCCTGGAAAATTGATCTATATTAATTTTCAGAAGGGTTAAAGAAAAAAAAATCCATTCATACATACACAGAAAAATGATTAGAAGGATATATACCCAAATATTAAAGTAATTATCTTTAGGCGACAGGATTATGAGTGATATTTCTTTTCTCTTTATTTTTTATCCATATTTATATAAGATTCTTTAATAGGCAGGGACTAATACATTTTATTTAACATACATGCCAAGTCCAGGTGTGGTGGCTCATGCCTGTAATCCCAGCATTTTGGGAGGCCAAGGCAGGCAGATCATCTGAGGTCAGGAGTTCAAGATCACCCTGGTCAACCTGGTGAAACTCCGTCTCTACTAAAAATACAAAAATTAGGGCCAGGCACGGTGGCTCACACCTGTTATCCCAGCACTTTGGGAGGCCAAGACGGGCGGATCACAAGGTCAGGAGATCAAGACCATCGTGGCCAACATGGTGAAACCCCATCTCTACTAAAAGTACAAAAATTAGCTGGGTGTGGTGGTGCATGCCTGTAATCCCAGCTACTCAGGAGGCTGAGGCAGGAAAATCACTTGAACCCAGGAGGCGGAGGTTGCAGTGAGCCAAGATCACGCCACTGCACTCCAGCCTGGGCGACAGAGCAAGACTCTGTCTCAAAAAAAAAAAAAAAAAAAAAAAAAAAAAAAAATTAGCAAGGTGCACACCTATAGTCCCAACTACTCGGGGGACTGAGGCAGGAGAATTGCTTGAACCCAGGAAGCAGAGGCTGCAGTGGGCCAAGATCGTGCCATTGTGCTCCAGTCTGGGTGACAGAGTGAGACTCTGTCTCAAAAATAAATGAATAAAATAAAATAAAATACAATACTTGCCAGACCACTACATGTCTTTTAGAGTGGCAAAAATTCAAAACACTGACAATATCCATTGCTGGTGAGAATGTAAACAGGAACTGTCATTGACAGTGGGAATGCAAAGTGGTATAGTCACTTTGGAAAGACGTTTTGTCAGTTCCTTACAAAACTAAATATATCCTTACCATATAATCCAGCAATCTCTCTCCTTGATATTTACCCAAAGGAGCTGAGAATTTATGTCTCTACAAAAATCTGCACCTGGATATTTATAGCAGCTTTATTCATAATTACCCAAACTTGAAAGCAATCACAATGTCCTTCAGTGGATGAATGTGTAAACTGTGGTATATCCAGACAACGAAATATTACTGAGCACTAAAAATAAATGAGCTATCCAGGCATGAAAAGGCAGAGAGAAACTCTAAATACGTGTTACTGGCTGGGGTCACACCTGTAATCCTAGCACTTTGGGAGGCCAAGGCACGAGGATCACTTAAACCCAGTTGTTTGAGACCAGCCTGGGCAACATAGTGAGACTACGTCTCTATTTTAAAAAAAAGAAAATAAAAACATATA
The DNA here is from genome assembly GCF_043159975.1 of Macaca nemestrina. NCBI lineage: Eukaryota > Metazoa > Chordata > Mammalia > Primates > Cercopithecidae > Macaca > Macaca nemestrina. The sequence continues at coordinate 78,854,833 of NC_092127.1, read as the reverse complement.
AACACATGTTACTAAATGAAAGAAGACAATCTGAAAAGGGTATGTACTATATGATTTCAGCTATGTGATATTCTGGTAAAGGTAAACTGTGGTGAAAGTTGGCTGGGCGCAGTGTCTCACCCCTGTAATCCCAGGACTTCAGGAGGCCGAGGCAGGCAGATCACTTGAGGTCAGGAATTCAAGACCAGCCTGGCCAACATGGCAAAACCCCATCTCTACTAAAAATACAAAAATTATCTGGGCATGGTGGGTAATCCCAGCTACTCGGGAGGCTGAGGGATGAGAATCGCTTGAACTCGGGAGGCGGAGGTTGCAGTGAGCCAAGCCACTGCACCTCGGCCTGAGTGATGGAGTGAGACTCTGCCTAAAAAAGAAAAAAAAAAAAAAAAAAAAAGGCAACCAAACCAAAACCAAAACTGTGGTGAAAGTGAAAAGATCAATGGTTGTCAGGGGTTGGGGGAAGGAAGTGATGACTAATAGGCAGAGCACAGAAGATTTTTAGGGCAGTAAAACTATTCTGTATGATATTATAATAGTGGATACATGTCATCCTGCCTTTGTCAAAACTCATAGGATGCATAACACCAGGAGTGAACCCTAATGCAAACTCTGAAATGTAAAAACATGCTGGATACATATGTATGTTATCTATCTATCATCTCTCTAGATATATAAATATATATTGAAATAGCCATATCTACTGTCACTCTCCTCAATGCCTTTCCCTTTAGAGACAGAATGAGGAAAAGAAATAAGATCAATCTTGCTTTCCCAAGATATTGTGGCAAATTTCTTTATACCCGCCCCATTCAGCCACCTGTGGGTCTCACTGGGACTATTTATTATTTATGTGCCTCCAATTCTCCATAGGGCCTGGTAATGGAGGCCTTGGGCCCCACTGTCCACTGTCCTACGCACTCACAAAAGTACACTGGGTTATTCACAAGTCTGGCTGTGTGTTTGGTTTTTTTTGTAGGGGGAGGTGGTAGGGTGGGGTGTGGAGGGACAGAGTTTCGCTCTTGTCACCCAGACTGAAGTGCAATGGCGTGATGTCTGCTCACTGCAATCTCCGCCTCCTGGGTTCAAGTGATTCTCCTGCCTCAGCCTCCCCAGTAGCTAGGATTACAGGTGCCCGCCACCATGTCAGGCTAATTTTTGTATTTTTAGTAGAGATGGGGTTTCACCATGTTGGCCAGGCTGGTCTCAAACTTCTGACCTCAGGTGATCTGCCTGCCTTGGCCTCCCAACGTGCTGGGATTACAGACGTGAGCCAATGCACCCGGCCAGTTTGGCTGATTTTTAGAGCCGTGCTCAGCACTGATGTAGGGTCATGGAAGGGACTGCACTCAGGGAACGCTCACCGACTGGCACTGGGGGAAGAGCCAACCTTATCTGTTTACTCTATACGTATTAAGTATATCCAGGAAATTCAAAGACAGCAGACAAGGCTAAAAGAGAATGTCCACAAGAGGAACAAAAATTAGGCACTTTAAGACTAACTTAAAAAAAAAAAAAAAGACTCCTAAAATTTACAGCTGGAATTTTAAAATATTTGCAACAATTTTTTTTTTTTTTGGAAACAAAAATCTCATTCTGTCGTCCAGGCTTGAGTGCCCTGGCCCTATCTCAGCTTACTGCAACCTCTGCCTCCTGGGTTCAAGCAATTTTCCTGCCTCAGCCTCCTGAGTAGATGGGATTACAGGCACCCACCACCATGCTCAACTAAATTTTGTATTTTTAGTAGGGACAGGGTTTCACCATTTTGGCTAGGCTGGTCTCAAACTCCTGACCTCAGGTGATCTGCCTGCCTTGGCCTCCTACAGTGCTGGGATTACAGGTGTGCGCCACCGTGCCCAGCCTGCAATAATCATTAATTACACGTAAGCTTTTACATTAATGTTAAGTGATTAAAATATTATTAAAAGCTTATTTTACATTATTTAATTAATGTTAAATTAAATGTTAATTAATTAGTGTTAAATAATGTAACATCAACTTTAACATTAATGTTACAATCTTCGAAAACACACAGGTCAAGAAATATTAGAAACCCATTCTAGCTCTTGCTAAAATTTTCAGATGTTCTTATGCGGGTGCTATTCAGGAAAAGTTTTCTGAACAGTGATATTTTAATTTTTTTTTTTGAGATGTTGCTCACTATGTTGCCCAGGCTGGTCTCGAACTCCTGGGCTCGAGCGATCAACCCACCTTGGCCTCCCAAAGTGCTGGGATTACAGGCTTGAGCCACTGCACCCAGTCCCGAACAGTCAGATTTTAAAAATTCAGTTTTTCTGTCCTTAGATGCTCTCAGTCAGGGTTGGCCATCCTCAATTTGCACTTCTGCCTAAAGTTGTTTTAGTTTTTGAGAACAGTTTTCTTTCCTGTCAGTAAATGTTTATATATTCAGGTTGATTAGTGATCAGAAGAGTACGTCTGAGATAGTGCAGGTAAAAAGAAAGTTACATTTGGAGAGGCTTTTGAAATAGATATTCTTGGAGTTGTGCTGTCTCCCCCAGCCACTGTGGTGATGGATCTTGCCCAAAAGTCTCACAGAGGTGACTCACTCAGGCAAGAATTGCTTAAGTTCACAGGAGTTTATGTAATGGGCCCAGACGTCATGTTGATGCAGTCAGTACACCAAGGGGAAGCTTCAGTGCTCTGGTGGTCACTACAAAAGTAGGTGGTGGAACGGGAGGATCCCCCCTGCATTAGTATTATTGTTATTATTCTAACAATTTTGAGTTCTTATTGTTTTTTTAATTTTAATTTTTAATGTAACTACATGTATTTTACTCTTTACATTTCACAATAACTTTATGTAATAAGTGCCGCTGATATTTTCTTTGTTCACTTGAAGTTATACCAGTTTAGCCCCTGGCTTCCTTGACTGTAAAGCCCAAGCAATTACTGGTCATACTGTACTTTAATCCAGGGGTCCCCAACCTCTGGGCAGTGGACTAGTACCAGTCCATGGCCTGTTAGGAACTGGCCACACAGCAGGGGGTGAGCAGAGCGGGAGGGAGCATTAACCCTGAGCTCCTCCTCCTGTCAGATCAGCGGCAGCATTAGATTCTCATAGGAGCCTGGACCCTATTGTGAACATGCGAGGGATCTAAGCTGCATGCTGCTTCTGAGAATCTAACTCATGCCTGATGATCTGAGATAGTACAGTTTCATCCCAAAGTCATCCCCCCTATCCCTGGCCCGTGGAAAAATTGTCTTCCATGAAACCGGTCCCTGGTGCCAAAAAGGCTGCAGACCACTGCTTTAATCCACCAAACTGGTTAGATTAAATATATAGTGTATTAGGGTTCTGCAGAGAAACAGACCAACAAGATTTATATCTGTCTATATCTATACCTATATCTATATATTCTATACAAGGAGATATATATAATCTATATCTATTTATATCTATATCTATCTATATATAGATATATATCTCCTTACATAGAATATAAAGATATTTTTTATATACATATGTGTGTGAATATGTGTGTGTGTGTGTGTATATATATCTCCTTGTATAGAATATGAAGAGATTTTACATAAGGAATAGGGTCCCGGTGATTATGGAGGCGGACCAGTTCCATGATCTAGAGTCAGGAAGTTGGAGATCCAGGACAGGCAAGGGTGTAGTTCCAGTCTGAAATCCAGCAGGCTCAAGACCCAAGAAGAGCTGAGTTTCAGTTTGAGTCTGAAGGAAAGAAAAAATCAGTTTCAGGCCAAGGCAGTTAGGCAGCAGGGGCTCCCTCTTACTCAGCCCTTTTGTTGAGTTCCAGTCTTCAATTGACTGGGTAAGACCCACCCATATGAGTGAGGGCCGTCTGCTTCCCTCAGTTTCCTGATTCACATGTTTATTTCAGCCAGAAACACCCACACAGACACTGAGAAAAATGTTTGACCAAATGTCTGGAGACTCTGACCCAGTCAAGGTGACACAAAAATTAACCATCACATATGACTACATAAAAGGCCTGGAAAAACTTTCACTGATTGACAGTTACCACACCACAAAGAGGACAGATTGTAAATGGTTTAACAAGCTATAAGTGTGGTCAGAATGACCCTGTGACATTTGGAATGTCACATGGGTGAGGCCCTCAGGTTGGACCATGATGAAGGGTAATCCTCACAGCACAGAATGGGATAGGAGAGGAAGGCATGGCTCCTGTTGTACCTTTTTAGGTAGAGGGCATTGATAGTGGTGCCAGCCTAACTCTGCCCGGTTGCTTACACACCTGGCTGTAACTGAGGAGTACCTGTGTCACAAGAGGCTCTTAGGCTCTGAGGGAGCCAAAAGCAGAGCTCTGGGGATAGGAGGGGAACTAAGGGGTTACATGTTCCTCTGCAATATTGCATCTGCATGCCCTCGGCCCTGGGGGAAAATTTTGTGACTTTACAAAATTAAATAGAACATGAGAACACAAAACCAGACAGCAGATGCTGTATGCAATTGTGGAATGTAAGTTATAGTTTTGTTTATTCCACAACAATGTAAAAATCTTGGATTTTTCTTCAAGATGGAAACTGTATTAATTTGCTAGGGTTGCCATAACAAAATATCAACTGGGTGTCTTAAATGACAGAAATCTGTTGTCTCACAGTTGTGGAGGCTGGAAGTCTGAGATCAAGGTGTGGGAAGATCGGTTCCTTCCAAGAACTCTGAGGGAGTAACCTGTTCCATCCCTCTCTGCTGGCGTCTCTCATATTCCTCAGCCTCTGCAGCATCACCCTGATCTCTGCCTTCACCTGCACATGGCTTTTCCCCGTGTCTACGTCTGTGTCCAGATTTCTTTTTTATAAGGATACCTGTTGTTTTTTATCAGGGGCCCACCCTACTCCAGTACGACCTCATCTTAACAATTCCATTTACAATGACCCTGTTTTCAAATAAGGTCATATTCTAAGGAACTGGGAGTCAGGACTTCAACATATGAAATTTGGAGGGACACAATTCGACCCCACCAGAAGCTAATAACAAGCAAAGCCATCTTTTGTGGAGAATTATCTCTATATTATAAGGTTGGCTTCTCTCCTCTCTCTCCAGTCATCTTTGTTGTATTCCACGTAGAGAGGAGCGCACTCTTGCCAGTGATCCCTGCAGATACGTGGTGTGGTTGATACCATTAAATATTTATGTGGGCTGGGCGCGGTGGGTAGGCTGGGTGCCGTGGCTCATACCTGTAATCCCAGCACTTTGGGAGGCCAAGGCAGGTGGATCACTTGAAATCAGGAGTTCGAGACCAGTCTGGCCAACATGGTGAAACTCCATCTCTACTAAAAACACAAAAATGACAAAATACAAAAATACAAAAAATACAAATATACAAATATTTATTTATTTATTTACTACTTAAAAATTTCTTGGCAGGGTGTAGTGGCTTACATCTGCAACCCCAGCACTTTAGGTGGCCAAGGGTTCGAGACCAGCCTGGGCAATATTTTTAAAGAAAAAAAAATTAGCCTACTTGGGAGGCTGAGGTGGGAGGATAGCTTGAGCCCAGGAGTTCTAGACTGCAGTGAGCTGTGATTGCACCACTGCATTCCAACCTGAGTGACAGAGTGAGACCTTGTTTCTAAAAAAATATAAACATAAAATTATCCAAGTTAACCCAGTTCAAAATATTTCATTACTTGCGCTTCATGTAAGTGCATGAGTCATGAAGTCATTTTATTAGCGTGGAGCTTGATCCTATTGTCTTCCTTGCATTAACAGTGCTTCTGACCTCATTCTTGTCCCTGTCACCTAATGTGTGGGTGAATGTAGTTTTTCCCCACTCCATACCCTATTGTAATATTTTGATCTTATAATGTCATTCACTGGTCATAGAACTTCAGTGGATCCTTTGCATCAATTGTACAAATAAAGCTCCTGGTATTCAAGGATGGCTGATATGTATTCTTATCCTATTTATTCAATCCCCTGACCTCCTATAACAGGACTGCTGAGTACTGCTGAAGACACACATGGATTGGCACTATTTTTTTTTTTTTTTTTTTTTTTGAGACGGAGTCTCGCTCTGTCTCCCAGGTTGGAGTGCAGTGGCGCGATCTCCGCTCGCTGCAAGCTCTGCCTCCCGGGTTCACGCCATTCTCCTGCCTCAGCCTCGCGAGTAGCTGGGACTACAGGCGCCCGCCACCTTGCCCAGATAATTTTTTTGTACTTTTAGTAGAGACGTGGTTTCACCATGTTAGCCAGGATGGTCTCGATCTCCTGACCCGGTGATCTGCCCGCCTCGGCCTCCCAAAGTGCTGGGATTACAGGCGTGAGCCACCGTGCCCGGCCATGTATTCCCACTATAACAAACTCAATATCTTCATCTAACTTTATGAACTTTCCTTACCACCTGTAAATATATGACTTTCTCCATTCTACTCCTCAATAACTATTTTAAATCTTCCTCAAGCATTAACCTAACATACTTACTCTCAGGAGCCCATGTAGTTGTTCTGAAAAATGGAGAAATTGGGTGTGATTTTTCTCACGTAACTTCCCGTGAGCTTACAAACTTATTGACGCTTACTCATCTGTAGCATCTAGGATGGGATCTACATCCTCATCTTCCACAACTTGTTTTTTTCTTTTTTTTTGAGATGGAGTCTTGCTCTGTCATCCAGGCTGGAGTGCAGTGGTGCGATCTTGGCTCACTGCAACCTTTACCTCCCTGATTCAAGCGGTTCTCCTGCCTCAGCCTCCCGAGTAGCTGGGATTACAGATGTGCACCACCACGCCTGGCTAATTTTCGTGTTTTTACTAGAGACAGGGTTTCACCATGTTGGCCAGGGTGGTCTCGAATTCCTGACCTCAAGTGATCGCCATGCCTTGGCCTCCCAAAGTGCTGGGATTACAGGTGTGAGCCACTGTGACCGGCCCTTCCACAACTTGTTCTATGACACTTACCCTTGTTCCTTGACCCTGTTCCCTTGGCCTCTGAGCAATTTACTCTATTGGTCAATTCCCCTTCTCTCCCAATAGCATCCATCTCTCTCTCACACTGTTCTCCTGATCTCAGAATAAGAAAATAAATAAGCATTCACATCCTAAAGCATGAAAAGCTTTAGGATATAACAAGATGAATTTAAGATGCTTTGTAAACTTGGTGGAAGTACAATTAGAAGTAATGTGTAAATGTTTGTGTTGGCAGTTGTAATCAGAATTGTTTTAGGGTTGAATGTACAGGAAAGCTTTAGAATGCAGGACTGTGGTAAGTACTTTACTCACTACTCATCCTCTCACTGTGTTCAAGAGATGAATTCAGGGTGCCTTAGAACAAGGAGCATTTCTAGATATAAACTACATATTATCAAGAGATCTACACAAGCCAGCAAACATCTGCAGCTCTTCAGCATGGAGGGTGGCAGCTACAAGAGCAATAGCGTACTCACAAGCATCTCTCCCAGGGAATTATTTTCTGGTCTTGAGCACTTTCCCCCTCTAAGGCCTACTAAGGGGTCAAGAGGGCAAGAATCATGTACCTGTTAGCAGGTTTTTGTTGTTGTTGTTGTTTGTTTGTTTGTTTAAATACAAGGTACAGGTCTTTTCTCAGAGGAAAAGATAACTGAACAAAGCCCTCACCAAGGTCTTCGTATACTCTGCTAGCCCAGTTCTTTAAGCCCATCACTGTCTTGCCTAGATTGTAGCTTCTTTAGAACACAAACATGTTCTACAGCTTTTACTATGCCTTATGCACCTACATTAGTTACTAGCTGCCCAATAAAACTGAGATGCAAAAAACGTGAATACGGTCAAGGCTGATGACTGACAGCCATTTGTGCAGCTCAAGAAGGGATGACTGCAGAGTGTATTGTTGAAAAGTAAGCATTTGTTTTCAGCTAATATTTTAATATAATGGCCTGAAAAGTTATATAATTGGTTGCTATCTATGAGAATGCAGAAAAAGTATGCATAATCTATTTTGAGGCTGGGAGAACAGTCTCTTTTTTTTTGAGGTGGAGTTTCACTCTTGTTGTCCAGGATGGAGTGCAATGGCGCGATCTCGGCTCACGGCAAACTCCACCTCCCAGGTTTAAGCAATTCTCCTGCCTCAGCCTCCCAAGTAGCTGGAATTACAGCACTCGCCACCACGCCCAGCTAATTTTTTGTATTTTTAGTAGAGATGGGGTTTCACCATGTTGGTCAGGTTGGCCTTCAACTCCTGACCTTAGGTGATCCACCTGGCTTGGTCTCCCAAAGTGCTGGGATTACAGGCATGAGCAACTGCGCCCGGCCGAGAACATTTTTGATAAGCCCCACACACAGAAATAGTTTTGCAAACTTGAAGAGTAAGTCAACACAATTGAGATTTGTTAAGCATATATTGGGCCCATTAAGGAAGAAGTAGCCATTTCTAAATAGGCAGGTAGGAAAGCTGTACTCTGATGAGGAGAAAATCTTTTTCATTTCATATTGCCTTTGGAATCTGGTGTTTATATTACATTTATAACATAGTCAACTTGGACTATTTACATTTCAAGTGCTCAGTGGCTATTCGTGTCAAGTAGCTGCCATTTTAGACAATATAGGTGAAAAGGCACCTTAATCTTGTTTGTTGAGGGAAGGTTGTGAAAACACTTATCATTTTGGCTGGGCATGGCTGTGTGTGCCTATTGTCCCAGATGCACAGGAGGCTGAGGTGGGAGGATTGCTTGAGCATAAGGGTTTGAGGCTGCAGTGAGCTGTGACCACCCCACTGCATTTCAGCCTGGGAAACAGAGTGACACCCTGTCTTAAAAAAAGAAAATACTTAACCCACTTCTGTGCCTACTGCTTAAAACTTTTCTCATGGGGATTAATACCTTGCAATTCCAGTTTTGTACACGTATCAGTGGCCTGCAGTTTCCCCCAGGCACCTCTTTACGTGACACCAGGGAAGCTCCAAAGCAGGCAAGTCAAGGTGCTGTCAGATTACACTTGCTTAAAGTCTGGCTATCACAGCAAAAACTAGAGTAAAACTGGGCAGAGGAGAAATGAGATAGGTTACAACATATAACTAGAAAGTCAGGAAGTTAAAATTAAAACAATGAAGAGATACCATTTTTTATCCTATCAAGTTGACCAAGATTAAAAAGCGATAACCCATTTAGGAGAAATTGAACAGGAGCCCTGGGAATGAATGCAAAGGAGTCCAGTATCTCTGGGTAGATGGGATCGACAGGGTGAGGCTATTGATTAGATGTGGGAAGTAAGGGAAAGGCAGGCATTCCACCTGCCTCCAGCCTGAGTCACTGAAAGGATTCTTTTGCCATAAGTTTAGTTAGGCAGAGAATACAGGAAAGAGAGCTGGTTTTTCAGAAGCAAGAACGGATTGGTAATGTTGAGTTAAAAATTTATATTTGGGTGCTCACTTCAGCAGTGCATGTACTGAAGTTGGAACGATACAGAGAAAATTGGCATGGCCCCTGCACAAGAATGACACACAAATGTGTGAAGAAAATTAAAGTTGTATTTGGAACTTGTTAGTGAGATACAGGTTGTGAGTCACTGCAAATAAACAGCAGCTGAAACCTTCTCCAGAAGAGCAGTGAGGTTTTAAAAGGACTTAGGGGAACTTCATCAAATGCCAATTTTAGACGGTCCTCTGAAGATTGGGGGCTAGTTGTAGGAGGAAAATGAGGACATCAGAGTGTCATAGATTGGGGAGATACTTTCAGAGGAGTGAGTTTAACTCAGCTGAATGCTGCAGAAAGGTGAAGTGGTAAGAATGCCACAAAGAGGTCATTCAACTTATTTAATAGAAAATTATTTGAGACTTTTGAGGGAGAAATGTCTATAAAGTAAAATGAGCAAAAAAGACGTAACACAGGGTTGGAATAAATAATACCAGCTCATATTGAAGGAATCACAAAGTGACCTTTGTGTTAATGAAGAGAAAGAAAAATGACAGTCTGTGGTAGGAGGTAAAACTGATGAGATGGACTTTGAAATCTGGAATTGTGAATATGTTTTTCTTAGAAATTTAATAAGAATTAAAACTAATTCTTCTTGATTTTTTTTTTTTGCAGTTGCAAGATTTAATAGAGTGGAAACAGAGCTCTCATACAAAGGGAGGGGACCCAAAGAGGGTAGCCATTGCCGGCTCGAATGCCTGGGTTTATATCCTGATCAGTGTCCCTCCTGCTGTGCTCTCAGGCAATAGATGATTGGCTATTTCTTTACCTCCTGTTTTTGCCTCATTTGCATTTTAGTGAGCTCTCTTTACTATCTGATTGGTTGGGTGTGAGCTAAGTTGCAAGCCCCATGTTTAAAGGTGGAAGCGGTCACCTTCTCAGGTAGGCTTAGGGATTCTTAGCCAGCCTAGGAAATCCAGCTGGTCCTGTCTCTCAGTCCCCCCTCTCAACAGGAAAACCCAAGTGCTCTTAAGGAGGTTGGCCGATGACCGCTCTAACAGCTTCCTGCTGAACTGGGGTGTAGTAGGGGTTGTGCAGTTGAGATTTCTTTGGGAGGGGTACCTTTGATGTCATTAACATTGAAGCATGGACTAGTAGGCCGGTCCAGGGTCCATGGTAGATTTTAGTCATGGACTGCCTCTGGGGCTTCATTTGAAGAACATTTGTAGCTTTACAGCTTCGATTCTGGAAGAGACAAACTTAACAAGGAGGTTAAAGATACAGGGTCCAAAGAGGAGTAACAATATTATAGTTGCTAGAGGTCCTAAGAAGGGGAGGATTCAGGGCATCTATTGGCTGAGGAGGCCCCAGCGTCCAGTGTTTTGAAGCTCCTCTGCTCTACATTGTATTCGATCTTGAATTTCTTTAAATTTCTTGGTGATGATTATGGATTGATTGATGTAATAATAGCATTCTTCCCCTGAAAATAAACAGGTTCCCCGTCTTTCAGTGGTTACCAAGTCTAAAGCTCTTTGATTTTGAAGGACTACTGCTGCTAGGGGGTTAAGTTGAAATTGCAAGGTGACTAGGGAGTCGGCGACCCATTCCATGTCACCATTTAGTTCTTGAGATAGTTTGTAGAACTGAGTAGAGGTTGTGATACTGCCAATGCCACTACCTAGTCCACCTAGCACTCCTGCTCTGATAACAAAAGGAGGAATGGGTACTCTTTTGTTGCGGGTCTTAGGTACAACATGATTGTATAAATCTTATTCAGTGTAGATGGTCATGGGGACACTAAGAATGAGAGGAAGCACATAGATTCTGAAGAGCCATTCAAACAACGATAGTCTGAGGTACCACGGACAAAAAATATTCCTGAGGGCAGGCAGACTATTCGTGTGGGAGGAGTTACCCACCTGATTGCATTGGGAGTTGGTTGTGTCTATAGTATTGCTAAATTTTACACGGGTGAAGTTTGAGGTATGAGTTATTTCCAGATTGGAGACAAGAAGTCCTACTAAAATGGAAGTGGTGTTTATTTCTCTGCTGAAGTTGTTCCATTGTTGAGGTACAGGGATTGAAATGTATGGCCTGAAGTGCAGGGGGAGGCACATCCAACAGTTAGTAGGGTTTTGGGCCGAGACTTCATGGAGCCCAGTGAGGGTTACTAGGCAAGTATGGGTGCGGAGGGTTTTATGTAGTTTTGAGAGATCTAGTCCTTTGTAGGGGCTAGGGGTGCTATGTACCCGGGTCAGTTAGGAGATTACTTCCTTTATGTGTTTTTCTCTTGCCTGATCTTGTACTCCATCCCCATCAGACATACTGGTATGGGTGAAGTAAGTCCAACAGAGAGTGGCTCCAAGTCCTCCAGGACAACTAGGATTAATCATTTTCCCTGTCCAATAATGAGTATTTGCATGCATGCAAAGAGTGGCAGAGTTATAGCAGTTGTGGGGCATATGGGTGTGGGCAGTGAAGGTGGGTTTTCCCTTAGATAAGCTGCTGTATAATGGGGCATCAATATTTATGGGAAGCTGCATTCTCCACAGAAACTCTTGGTGAGGGGAGCTACTGGTCGTACAACGGCATGGAGGGGGTGCAGTGAGAGTGAAAGAGGGTAAGAGAACAGTGAGGAGAAAAATATGATAAGGGAGGATCATGGGGATTTATGATTTTAGTTACTTTCCTCCCGGTTGTCGCTTGAAGAGCAGGCGCAGATCCTCTAGAAGTTCACAGGAATAGCTAGCGTTGTCTCCTGGATTTTTGGGTTCCTTTGGCAGTATCCAGGGTTTAACTCGAGTGTGATGTATCCAAGACTCCACTCCAGCCACTTTAACCGCAGTTGGGGTAGATAAAATGACTGGGTAGGGTCCTTCCCAGGATGTGTCTAGGGATGTGGAATTAGAGGGAAGGGACTTGACTAATACTATGTCACCAGGGTGGAATAGTTCCTTTCCCTCTTCTCGGGCACAGGCTCCTTGTAATGTTTTAGGAACTTGTTGATATTTGGCTAAGGAGGTGATGTCTGCAACTAAGTTGGCCATCTCTTGGTCAAACATAAGGTTAGGAAGGGCAGTCCATATAGCATTTCCTATGGGTTAAGTCCTGCTTTTTGGGGAGAGTTTCTGATTCTTAGTAAGGTTATAGGCAACAGAGCAGGCCATGCGAGGTGGGTTTCCTGGGTTAGCTTTTTTAGATGTCGTTTGAGTGTTTCGTTCATTTTCTTGACCTTCCGTGAGGACTGTGGCCTCCAGGCACAGTGTAAGTGATATTGTATACCTAACACCTGGGATACTCCCTGAGTTACTGTAGCCTTGAAAGCAGGGCCATTGTCACTCTGTAAACCTCAGGGAAGTCTGAATCTGGGAATTATTTCATGAACTAATGCCTTTATTACCTCTTGGGACTTTTCTGTCCTACAGGGGAAGGTCGCTGCCCAGCCAGTGAAAGTATCTACCCAGACTAGTAGATACTGAAATCCCTGAGATTTGGGCATGTGGGTAAAATCTAGTTGCCAGTCTTCTCCTGCGTAATGGCCTGTTCTTTGTTCTCCTGAAGGAACTTGGTGATAAGGCAGGGGAGTATGTCTTTGGCACACTTCACAGGCCCTGACTATCTGCTTGATAGTTTTGAAAAGGCCTGATCCAGTAAATAATAATTTGGCCATCTGGTGGGTGCTATCAATGCCTAAGTGAAAGGTTTGGTGAAGGGTTTTAAGTAATTTCCATTGGTTAGCTGCAGGCAAAAGTATTTTTCCTTCTTCGGTGGCTAGCCATCCTGAGGGGAGGAAACTATGTCCTCGTGAGGTTCCCCATTCTATTTCTTTTTCTGAGTACTGGGGCTTGGTTTCCCGGAGGGGATTACCCCATACTACGGGTCCTTCTATAAGCATTTCTAATGGAGAGTCCCGCCTTGTGGCTCTTTTGGCTTCAATATCCACTTGGCGGTTCCCTTTCATTTCCCTTTCCTTTCTGATGACCCCAGCAATGTAAGACTGCCACCTCTTTAGGTTTCTGTATAGCCAATAATAATCTCCTAATGGCTTCTTGAGGTTTGATAGGTGTTCCCTCGGAAGTTAGGAATTCCTTTTCTCTCCATATTGCTGCGTGCACATGGAGGACGAGGTAAGCATACTTGGAGTCTGTTTATATATTTACCCTTTTTCCTTCTCCTAATTCTAGTGCCCGAGTGAAGGCTATTAGTTCTGCCAGCTGAGCACTAGTAGTTCCTGGAGTGCGGGGATTACTTTCAAGTATTCCATTGTCACTGAACACAGCATACCCTGCTTTTTGAAGTCCTTTTTCTACAAAGGAGCTTCCATCAGTGTACAAGTTGAGTTCGGGATCAGTCAAGGGAACCTCTAAAAGGTCCCCTCGAGTGGCGTAGGTTTGAGCAATTACTTGTTGACAGTTATGTTCTATCTTTTCTTCATTGTCTGGAAGAAATGTGGCTGGGTTAAGAGCTGCACAAGTGCTCAGTCATAGCACTGGTCCTTCAAGTTATAGAGCCTGATATTTAAGTAAACGGTTGTCTGACCGCCGCAAGTTTCCTTTAGCAGTGAGTATGCTGTTCACATCATGAGATGTCCACACAGTAAGATCTCTTCCCTGTATTATTTTAACTGCTTCAGATGCTAAGACTGCTACTGCCACCACTACCTGTAAACAATGAAGCCAACCCTTTGCCACTGCATCAATTTTCCTACTCAGGTATGCCACAGGTTGCATGCTCGTCCCTTGGACCTGTGTAAGGACTCCTAGAGCCATTCCTGTTTTTTCTGTGACATATAAAGAAAAGTCTTGCCCCATTGGCAAGCTTAACACTGGGGCTTGGGTTAGAGCCTTCTTTAGGGCCTGGAAAGCCGCTTCTGCTTCAGGTGTCCATCTTACTAAATGGGTATTGGCTTTCTGAGTTTCCTTAATTAGTGGATATAATGGCCTGGCTATTTCGCCGTGCCTGGGAATCCATATTCGGCAGAAACCTGTTATGCCAAGGAACCCTCTTAGTTGCTTTAGGGTTTTGGGATGAGGATAAGCCAGTATAGGCTGGATACGTTCCTCACTGAGGGCCTGGTGCCTTTGGGTAATTTTAGCCCTAAGTATTTAACCTGCTGTGAGCAGAGCTGAGCCTTTGGTTTGGAAACCTTGTAGCCACAGGTAGCGAGGAAATTTAAGAGCACTTGGGTAGCTTGATGGCACAAGGTTTCCAAACGGGCGGCTAAAAGTAAATCATCCATGTGCCAATGGACAGGAGTGTCCAGGTATGAGAATTGGCTCAAGTCTTGGGCTAATGCCTGGCTAAATAGATGGGGGCTATCCCTGAACCCCTGGGGTAAAACAGTCCAGGTGAGCTGAGACGTTGAGTTCAAAGGATCTTCAAAGGCAAGCAAGAATTGAGAGTCAGGATGTATAGGGATGCAGAAAAAGGCATCATTAAGGTGCAGGACTGTAAACCACTCTGCTTCCTCTGGTATTTGGGAAAGCAGAGTATAAGGGTTAGGTACAGCTGGGTATAGGGGGACAATGGCCTCATTGATAATCCTGAGATCCTGCAATAACTTCCACTGTCCATTGGGTTTCTGTAATCCTAAAACTGGAGTATTGCAGGGGCTATTGTGTGGTTTTACTAGGCCTTGGACTTTTAAGTCCTTTATCTTTTGGAGTCCTTGTTGGGCCTCGGTCTAAGGGGGTACTGCCTTTGGTAGGGAAAGGAGGCGGAATCCTTCAGTTTAACTTGAACAGGATGGGCATTCTTTGCTCATCCATATTGTCCTTCTGTTGCCCAGACTTCAGGATTAATTCCTTCCTCAAGTAGGGGACAACAAATGGGTGTTCCTTCTCCTGTGTCAGGGTGTATAATGGTCCCTGCTTTTGCTAGAATGTCTCTCCCTAACAAGCGAGTGGGACTTTCAGGCATAATTAGAAAAGCATGTGAAAGGAGTAAAGCTCCCCAGTCACAGCTTTGTGGCTGGGAGAAGTATCTAGTGACCGGCTGTCCTAGGAACCCTCGGATAGTGATGGATCTGGAGGACAGTTGTCTGGGACAGGAGAGTAGACTGAGAAGGCCGAGCCAGTGTCCAGGAGACAGTTAACCTCCTGGCCTTCAATGGTCAAGCATACCCGGGGCTCTGTGAGGGTGATGTCATGGGCTGGCACTTGCCCCGGGCACCCTCAGTCCTGCTGCTGGATCATCTGGTTACTGGCTTCTGACTCAGAGGACCTTCATCCCCTGGGGCAGTGGGCCTTCCAGTGATTCCCTTGACATAAGAGGCATGGATGAGGGGGCGGCTTACTTCTACTTGGACAATCTTTTTAAAAGTGTCCTTGTAGACTGCACTGGAAGCAAGCCCTATTAGGCATTCGATTTGCCCAGCTTTTCCCTTTTCCAGAGCCCCCAAAGTCCACTTGCCTGAGGGCCATGACTAAAGCAGTGGCCTTTTTTTTCCCCCCATTTGTCTCATTCTGCCTGTTCCTCCTGATCTCTATTATAAAAAAACCAAGGTTGCCAAGTTCAATAGAGTTTCTAAGTCTTGTTTGGGGCCTAAGACAGACTTTTGAAGTTTTTTTCTAATGTCTGCAGCTGACTGAGTGATAAACTTACCCTTTAAGATTAGTTGGCCTTCAATAGAGTCAGGTGACAGGGAGGTATGCTTCCTCAATGTCTCAGTCTCTCCAGAAAGGCAGTAGGATTTTCTTTCCTTCCCTGTGTTATAGTGGACATCACTGAATAATTCATAGACTTCTTCCTAGTTTGCCTTAGTCCTTCTAGCATGCAAGTTAGCAAATGTCTGCGGCACCAATCTCCATGTTCTGATTCTGTGTCCCAGTGAGGGTCTACACTGGGAACTGCCTGCTATGGGGAATCATTCTCTTTCCTCTGTTGTCATCCTGTCATTGACCTGACTGACATACCAGAGATCGCCAAACTCTCGGGCTGCAGTTACAGCAGCACTTCTCTCATTTGGGGTTAGTGTCTGATTTAGCAGTAACATTATATCTCTCCATGTCAGATCAAAGGATTGTCCTAACCCTTGCAAAACATCAATGTAGCCATCAGGGTTATCTAAGCATTTACCTGGGTCTATTTTAATTTGCTTTAAGTCTGAGAGAGAAAAAGGTACATGCCCTCTGGCTGGGCTGAATTCTCCTCCTCCCACTGCTTGGAAGGGGCATAATCGGGGAATACTGGCACTCTCTGGTTCATTGTTTACCCCTTTGTCTATCTCCTTTTTGACCGTTTGGGTTGAAGGGGGTCCTTATTAGTTGGAGAAGGAGTCAGGGGGACACTGGGGTAGGGAGGTAGACTCTGAAGGCTTCCTGCAGGGCATAAATCACACTTTTTACATAATTGCGAGTTGTCTCTTAATGAAAAGAAAGTTTGTACATATGGCAATTCACTCCATTTGCCTTCTTTTCTACGGAAGAGGTCTAGCCGTAAGATGGTGTTATAATTTATACTTCCCTCAGGCGGTCAGTTTCTCCCTCTTGAAGAGGATATCATGGCCAGGTGGTACTGCAGAAGAATATAAGTCATATCTTTCTTAGCGTCTGAGGGTCAAATTGGTCCCAGTTCTCCAGAATACATCTTAGGGGTGTTTTTGCCTTGGGGGGAATGTTTCCCATCGCTTTTGGAGGTCCTTTCATGGTCACCAAAATGTTACCGGGGGTCCTTGCTCCCAGAGCTCCCAAGACGGTGGCAGGCCACTTCCAAGATGGTGGCAGGCCACTTCCAAGATGATGGCAGGCCACTTCCAAGATGATGGCAGGCCACTTCCAAGACGGTGGCAAGCCTCGTGTTCTCTGACCTGGGATTCTTGGCCTCATGGATTCCAAGGAATGGAATCTGGGGCCATGCAGTGAGTGTTATAGCTCTATTAGAAGTTGTGGGTCATGGAAGAGAACCGTGGAACCCAGTGACTAGTGTTCAGCTCGATTAGGATGAACCCGGGCACTTAGCCATGCAGGAACAATGACAGGCCTCTAGCCTGATCAGGAGCGGCAATGGGCGCCTTGCTGGATCAGGAGCACAGCAGACACCCTGCCAGATCTGGAGGGATGGAAGTCGGGGGGATGTCTGTGATGCGGCAAACAGCAGTGGTGGACAGCGAGCAAAAGCTTAGCTTGAGCCATAACAAACACGTAACAGAAGAGAGTGCAGTTGCAAGATTTAATAGAGTGGAAACAGAGCTCCCATACAAAGGGAGGGGACCAAAAGAGGGTATTTTTATTTTAATTAAAAAATTCTTTTAAAATTAAAAAAATTTAACTTAAATTTAAAATTTAAAAATATTAAAATTAATTAATTTTAATAATTACAATTTCATATAATTAAAAATTTAGCCAGGTGCAGTAATCCTAGGACTTAGGAAGGCCGAGGTGAGAG
Source organism: Macaca nemestrina (assembly GCF_043159975.1). NCBI lineage: Eukaryota > Metazoa > Chordata > Mammalia > Primates > Cercopithecidae > Macaca > Macaca nemestrina. The sequence goes on along the minus strand of NC_092127.1, from coordinate 78,837,118 downwards.
GATCACTTGAGCCCAGGAGTTTGAGACCAGCCTGGGCAACATAGTGAGACTCCTATCTCTACAAAAAAATAAAAAATAAAAAAAAAATAACCAGATGTGGTGGTAGGCACCTGTAATCCCAGCTACTTGAGAGGCTGAGGTGTGGAAGTTGCTTGAACCCTGGAGGTAGAGGTTGCAGTGAGCAAAGACCACGCCATTGCACTCCAGCCTGGGCAACAAGAGTGAAACTATGTCTCAAAGAAAAACCCCCAACAACAACAACAAAAACACATGGGGCTACATCAAACTGAAAAGCAAAGAAAACGCAGCAAAGAAAACAACCAAATGAAAAGACAATCTACAGAATGAGAGAAAATATTTGCAAACCATTAATCTGGCTAACATCCAAAATATATAAGAAATTCATACAACTCAATAGCAACAAAAACAAAACAAAAACCCAAATAATCTGATTAAAAGATGGGCAAAGGACCTAAAAGACATTTTTCCAAGGAAAACATACTAATGGACAACTTATGAAAAGGCGCTCAACATCACTAATCATCAGGAAAATGCAAATCAAAACCACAATGAGATATTGCCTCGCACCTGTTTAGGATAGCTATTATCAAAAAGGTGAGAGACAACAAGTGTTGATGAGGGTGTGGAGAAAAGGAAACCTTTGTATACTGTTGATGGGAATGTAAATTGATATAGCCATTAGGCAAAAAACTATAGAGAGTTCTGAAAAAATTAAAAATAGAGGCAAGGCATGGTGGCTTATTCCTCAAATCTGAGCACTTTGAAAGGCTGAGGCATCAGGATCACTTAAGCCCAGGTGTTTGAGGCTGCAGCGACCTGTGATTGTGCCACTGTAGTCCAACCTGGGTGAAAGAGTGAGACCTCATCCCTAAAAAACAGACAAAAAGGAAATAAAATCAGTATCTCGAAGTGATATCTGCACCTGCTTGTTCATTTCATTGTTCATATCACAATCAATGTGGAAACAATCTAAGTGTTAATTGACAGCTAAATGGATAAAGAAAATCACACACACACACATACACTGTGAAATATTAGTCAGGCTTGAAAAAGGAGGAAATTTTGCCATTTTTGACAACATGGATGAACTTGGAGGACATTATGTTAAGCGAAACGAGCCAGACTCACACAAATATTGTATGATCTCATTTATATGTGGAATCTAAAAAGTCAATCTCATTGAAGAAGAGAGTAGAGCAGTGACTACCAGCTGCTGTGGGGTGGTGAAAATGGGAGATGTTGGTCAAAGGTTACAAACTTTCATTTATAACATGAGTAAATTTTGGGGACCTACTGTATAGTATGATAACTATAGATAATAATAACCATATTGTTTACTTAAAATTTGCCAAGAGAGCAAGCCTTAAGTGTTCTTATCTCACACACACACACACACACACACACACACACACACACACACACACAGAGTACATATATATGGTGATGGATGTGTTAATTAATTTGATTTTGGTAATTATTACACAAAGTATATGTATATCAAATCAACTGTTGAACATGTTAAATAGATATAATTTTTATTTGTCAATAGTACTTCAATAAAGCTGAAAAAAAAAGAAATATAACATGAGTCACAAACATGAGCCACATAGTGATTCTAAGTGTTCTAATGGTCACATGAAAGAAGTAAAAAAAGTAAAATTAATTTTAATAATATATTTTATTTACTAGTATATTAAAATCATTACCATTTAAATATGTATTCAATATAAAATTATTAATGAGATAGTTTGCTTTTTTAAAAAATTAAGTCTTGGAATAGGTACGTATTTTATACTTGTAACACATGTCAATTTGGACAGGCCACACACTTCAAGTGCTCAGCATGTACCGTATATGACAGTGTATCTTTAGGTCACTGTTGTCAATAGAAAAACAAAATATGTGAAAATCTTTATTATAAGAATTGAATTCATGATTTTCCTCAAATGAAGGCAAATAAATAAAATTTTATGAAATAAGTATACTATAAAATGATTTATATGGTGTATGTATCCTTATTTTATTATTCAACCACACATCAATAGAATACTCAGATATACACACATGTGTGAATATATTAGTTGTTTTTGATGTTTTTCAGGCACATGAAAAGCATAGCTTTACATTTTTTTACTTAGTCACTGTAAAGTTATATTTATCAAGGTAGGCGCCTAAAACATTTTATTTTATTTATTTATTTTTCAACTAACTTGTTTATTTTGTTTTATTGGAGGGTGTTGATTGGGTATTTTGTTTTGCTTTGCTTTGTTTTAGAGTTGGGGTTTCGCTCTGTCATCTTGGCTGGAGTGCAGTGGAACAAACATAGCTTACTGTAGCCTTGAACTTCTGAGCCCAAGGGATCCTCCTGCGTTAGCTTCTGGAGTCGGGGGGACTAGAGGCACATGCCACCCCACCTGGCTAACATTTTATTTAAGAGTTTACTAGGTCAGGTGCAGTGACTCATGCCTGTAATCCCAGCACTTGGGAGGCTGAGATGGGAGGATTCTTTGAGGCCAGGAGTTCGAGACCAGCCTGGTCAACATAGTGAGACCTCATCTCTAAGAAAAAAAAAGTTTGCTAACTTGATTTCCAACAATTAAATATTTGGGCATATAGTAGGCATTCATCTATAACCTTGCCACAGGACCTGCAAAAGCTGGACTTGGGCCTGGCTTGGAACTCTGCTTTCAAATGTTGGCATGACTCATTCCCTCACTCCTTTGAGAATGAGCTCAAATTTCTTTTTGTCAGTGAGAACCGAAACTGTATACACTCACATAGCTTACTGTGTATGTTTACAGGCCTTTGTTATTCTAGATTTCATTAACATAGCTTTACTATTCTAGGAAACTCTTGCTGAAGAAGATAAAAGTTGTGAATAATATTATCATTCATTTCAGCAATGTCCTAAAAGGCCATCAACTCTTCATGAAAAGCATCAATTTGTTCCTCCAGTCTTGGGAGCCGTATCAAAACTACAGTTGAAACCCCAAGACTGCTTGAACCCAAGACTCTTTGAAAACCTTGTCTTTACATCTTCACTTTGCTGTGACCACAAATCTTAAACTATTAAGTCATAATCCTTACAGAGTCTTAATTAAGCACTGCTTTGGATAAGATCTGCCTTAAACTGACTCAGAGTCCCAATAAATAGCCCAACTTCGTTCTCCCTCTTCTGAGATGCTCTAAGATTCTGTGGAGGGAGTACTCCCTTACCAAGATCAGTATAAGCTCAGTGTCCTGCGCGTCCGTGTGAGGAGACCACCAAACAGGCTTTGTGTGAGCAACAGAAGTTTTTAATCACCTTAAAGGAGGAGACCACCCCTCATATTGTCTTATGCCCAGTTTCTGCCTCCAAAGAAAGAAGAAGTAAAAACTAAAAGGCAGAAGTGAAATCCACAGGCAGACAGCCCGGTGCCGCACCCTGGGCCTGGTAGTTAAGCATTGACCTCTGACCTAATTGGTTCTGTTATCTATAGATTACAGACATTGTACAGAAATGCACTGTGAAAATTCCTATCTTGTTTTGTTCCGATCTAATTACCGGTGCCTGCAGCCCCCAGTCACGTACCCCCTGCTTGCTCAATCAGTCACGACCCTATCACATGCACCCCCTTAGAGCTGTGAGCCCTTAAAAGGGATAGGAATTGCTCACTCGGGGAGCTCGACTCTTGAGACAGAAATCTTGCTGATCCTCCCGGCCGAATAAACCCCTTCCTTCTTTAACTCCGTGTCCGAGGAGTTTTGTCTGCTGCTCGTCCTGCTACATTTCTTGGTTCCCTGACCGGGAAGCGAGGTGAATGGTGGATGGTGGAGGCAACTCCTTAGGCGGCTTAAGCCTGCCCTGTGGAACATCCCTGCTGGGGACTCCGACCAGCCCGACCGTTCTCGGGTAGGCATTTCCCCCGGCGGGACGCTTCACCAGAGCAGTGCGTGGCAGGCCCCCGTGGAGGATCAGCATGGTGGCTGAACACCGGGAAGGAACAGGCACTTGGAGTCTGGACATCTAAAACTTGGTAAGACTAGTCTTTGAAACTTGCCCATTCTGTTTGAGTGGAAGCCTGGCCTGATCACCCATGGTGTGCCTTTACCGGCACTTTGGTTTTGGTTTTGATATGGTTTGAACTGCTTGACAGGACCAGTCTTGGGAACTTGTCCACTCCATTTGAGTGGAAGCGTGGCCTGATCACCCAGAGTGTGCCTGTACTGGCACTTTGGTTTTTGTTTTTGATTTGACTTGGATTGCTTGATACTTTGGTTTTGGTTTTGACCTGGCTTGGATTTCTGGATACTCTGATTTTGGTTTTGATTTTTGTTTGGTGTAAACTACAAAAGTGTGCGTGTGCCCTTTTTACCCGTTCTTTGTTTTGTGGTGTGCATGTGGTGTGAGCGTGGTGTTTTGTCTAGAGGAAACATGGCTGAGGCACAAAGTCAGCCCACCCTACTAGGAACTATGTTGAAAATTTTCAAAAAAAGGATTTAAAGGAGACTATGGAGTACTGTGACACCAGGAAAACTTAAAACTTTGTGTAAGATAGACTGGCCAGCATTAGAGGTAGGTTGGCCATTAGAATGAAGCCTGGACAGGTCCCTTGTTTCAAAGATATGGCACAAGGTAACCTGTAAGCCAGGGAACCCAGACCAGCTTGTTTTAGATCCCCCGACCCCAACACACGGCGGTTGAGAGAACAGTAGCATAAGCAGCTGGCAGAGGCAAGGAAAGACCAGCAGAGAGAGAGAAAGGAAAGAGACAGAGAGGAAAAGAGGCAAAGAGAGAGAGAGGAAGAGACGGAGAAGAAGAGAAAGACAAAGAGGGAGTCAAGCAGAGAGAGAAAGACAGAGGCAGAGAGAGGAAGAGACAGAGGCAAAAGGAAAGTCAGAGAGAGACAAAGTCAAAGAGAGGAAGAAAGAGAGAGAGAGATACAAGTAGTTAAGAAAAAAAAAAAGGTTATAAAAAAAGTGTGTTAAAAAAAGAATTTATGCAAAAAATATTTTATAATTTAAAAGTAACTAGGTCTCCTGAATGTAAAACTATTGAAACAAAACAAAACAAAACAAAAAAAACCAGTTTATGCACAAGGTGTATAAGAAAAGCAAAATATACCTTTGGTAAAAGGATTATAAGGAGGTGTAAGAATGTACATTTTTACCTACATTGAAAAGTTAAAAATTGCTGTTTTGAAGGTTTAAGCAAGGTTTAAAACATTAATTGTAAAGAACATTCTGTGTGTAAACATATTAGCTAAAGTTAAAGAAGTATCATCCAGTTTTTCTGTGAACTGGACATTAAAGTAAAAGCATAACAGGTTTTTCTTAAAGCACCAACCTGCTCTTTAGCAAAAATTATAAAAGATTAAAAAGAGTCTATAAAATCTTACCTTATGGTCAAGCATTGAAAATTAAATAAATATGTCCGCAAGGTTTTATTAAAATTAGGTTTAACATTAATAACACACTAATATGAAGATACAATTTAGCTTATCTGGTATAAAAATCATACAAGAAGCATTGTTAAATGTAAAATGGTATTTGACTTTCTTTGGTTTAAAAACGAGTAAAAATAGGTGCTAAAGGAAATTTCTCAATAAAAAGACACTAAGGACTATAAAGTCCACTGCCAAGGTCCCCACATTTAAAACAAAAGGTCATTTCTTAAAAATTATGTACTTGGTTTATCTTCCACTTTCCTTTCTCGCAAAAGAAAAAAACAAAAAAACAAAAAACAAACTAAAAGTCTTTTAGCACATGTACCACCCTTAGAATTTCCGGTAAACCAACACCAGCCTGAAGATCACATTCTCATCGAAAGGTGGAAAGAAGAAAACCTCAAGTCAGCCTGGGAAGGACCCTACCCTGTGCTGCTAACCACCAAGACTGCTGTTTGTACAGCAAAAAAAAAAAAAAAAAAAAAAAACAAAACAGGATGGACTCATCACACCCGAGTCAAGAGAGTGCCACCCCCTCCAGAGTCGTGGGCCATAGTCCCAGGGGAAAACCCTACCAAACTAAAGCTAAGAAAAATTTAACTCTTTTAATCTATTCTATTACTCTTTCTTCTTTCCTCATTCTGTTGCTGACCATCTAGTTATTAATATAACCAAGTCAATTTCACCTCAAATTATTGCATTTAATGCTTACTTTGTTACACCCTGTGAGGACTTGCCAAGTCAAAGACAGCTTTCTACTTCAGAAAAGTACTTCTGTCCCTCCTGACTCTCCTCAGACTAGGCATTAGTAAACTAGTACCATTTAATCCGGGGAGATTTCGATAAAGACCCCAGTGCCAACAAGGAGTGTTGTCCCCCGATGTACGGCTTTCATGCCATAGTTGGTCCAACGTTCTGTGGACCACTAAAGAGCAAGGATGGACTGCCCCAACTGGTTTTTGTAATTTCCCTAAAACCATAGGTTCATTTTACTAGAGGATCATAGAAGTTAAAGACTTAAAACAAACTTTAGCAATTAAGACAGGATACCAAGATGCAAATGCCTGGTTAAAATGGATCAAATATTCCATCTGCACATTAAGCAAAAGCAATTGTTATGCTTGTGCACATGGCAGGCCAGAGGCCCAGATTGTCCCCCTTCCACTACGGTGGTCCCCCAGTCGACCAGGCGTAGGCTGCATGATAGCTCTTTTCCAGGATTCTACAGCCTGGAGTAATAAGTCATGCCAAGCTCTCTCTGCTACATCCCAAAGTCCCTGTGGGTCAGCCCCCGAGGGCCATCCAGCTTCTGTCTCCCAACACTAAGTTCACTTCGTGTCTCTCACAACAGAGAGGAAACTTAGCATTCCTTGGAGACTTGAAAGGATGCAGTGAGCTTAAGAATTTTCAAGAGTTTATCAATCAGTCAGCCCTTGTTCATCCCTGAGCAGATGTGTGGTGGTATTGTGATGGACTTTTACTAGGCACTCTGCTGAATAACTGGAGTGGCACCTGTACTTTAGTCCAATTGGCTATCCCTTTCACCCTGGCATTTCATCAACCAGAAGGAAAAATAATAATAATAATAAGACATCATAAAGCGAGAGAAGCCCCTTATGGGTCTTTCGACTCCCATGTCTATTTAGACGCAATTGGAGTCCCACGAGGAATATCAGATCAATTTAAAGCTTGAAATCAAATAGCTGCAGGATTTGAGTCAATATTTTGGTAGGTGACAGTTAATAAAAATGTAGATTAGATAAACTACATCTATTACAACCAACAGCAATGAACTTTTCATGAGTTAAAAGAAAAACTCATGTCGGCCCCAGCCCTGAGGCTACCTGACCCGACAAAACTCTTTACACTCTATGTGTCAGAAAGAGAAAAAATGGCAATTGGAGTTTTAACCCAGACTAGCATCTGGCCAAGGACAGTGGCCTATCTCTCAAAACAGCTAGACAGAGTTTCCAAAGGCTGGCCCCCAGGTCTAACGGCCCTGGCAGCAATGGCCCTATTAGCACAAGAAGCAGATAAACTAACCCTTAGGCAAAACCTGAATATAAAGGCCCCTCATGCTGTGGTAACTTTAATAAATACCAAAGGACATCACTGGTTAAAAAATGCTAGATTAACCAAGTACCAAAGCTTGCTATGTGAAACTCCCCACATAACCGTTGAAGTTTGCAACACCCTAAATCCCACCACCTTGTTTCTGGTATCAGAGAGCCCAGTTGAATATAACTGTGTAGAGGTGTTGGACTCAGTTTATTCTAGCAGGCCAACCTCCGAGACCATCCTTAAACATTAGTAGACTGTAAGCAGTACATGGACGGGAGCAGCTTCGCCAACTCCTGCAAAGTGACTCTGAAAAAGACAACAAGCCCTGCTCCAGTCACACCCAGAAGCTGACTGGTCCACGCATGGCTGAAGCATGAGGAAACTCATCACAGGACTCATTTTCCTTAAAATTTGGACTTGTATAGTAAGGACCTCAACTGACCTTCCTCAGACTGAGGGCTGTTCCCAGTGTATACAGCAAGTCACTGAGGTAGGACAAAAGGTTCCTATGGTCCTATTATTTTATGGTTATTATAAGTGTACTGGAACTCTTAAAAGAACTTGTTTGTATAATATTATTCTATACAAGGTATGTAGCCCAGGAAAAGACCAACCTGATATGTGTTATGACCCATCTGAGCCTCCCATGACCACAGTTCTTAAAATAAGATTAAGAACTAAGGACTGGTGGGAGCTCATAAATGATATGAGTAAAGTGTTAGCCAAAAATAAAAAATAAAAAAAAGGGTGCCCAAACAAGTCACCTTAAAATTTGACGTGTGTGCTGTCATTAATAGTAATAAGTTAGGAATAAGGTGTGGTTCTCTTAATTAGAAAAGAGGCTATATGGCAGAAAATAAATACATCGGTCATAAATTAGGACTGTGTGGAAATAAATGTAAATACTGGTCTTGTGTCATTTAGGCCACTTGGATAAAAGAAAAAAAAATGATGAAAAGGATCCAGTCCACCTTTAGAAAGGAAAAAATGGCCCTTTCTGTACTAAGGGACAATGTAACCCCTTAGAGCTAGTAATAACCAATCCCCTTGATCCTCGCTGGAAACAAAAGGGGAACGTGTAACCCTAAAAATTGATGGAGCTAGACTGGATCTTCAAGTAAATATCGTGGTTTGAAAAAAAGTTTATAAACGCTGTCCTGAGCCAGTATTTCAAACATTCTATGATAAACTAAATGTGCCAGTACCAGAAATTCTAGGAAAAACAAGAAATATGTTTTTGCAATTAGCTGAGCATGTAGCACAGGCTCTCAATGTCACTTCATGTTATATGAATGTGGAGGAACTGTAATAAGAGATCAATGGCCATCGGAAGCCCGAGAATTAGTCCTACAAACCCACTTCCTCATGAATTCCCAGCTCAAAAGAATCACCCTGATAATTTCTGGGTCCTAAAAGCCTCAATTATTGGACAATATTGCGTGGCTAAAAAAGGAAAAGAATTCACTCACCCCATAGGATGACTTAGTTGTCTGAGACAGAAATTGTATAATGGTACCACAGAAACAGTAACTTGGTGGAGTTCAAATCACACAGAGAAATCCATTTAGCAAATTCCCAAAGTTGCAAACTGTGTGAACCCACCCGGAGTCCCACCGGCGCTGGACAGTCCCCACTGGATTATACTGGATATGTGGGCATAGAGCTTGTGCCAAATTACCTGACCAGTGGGCAGGTAGTTGTGTTATTGGCACTATTAAACCACCTTTCTTCCTACTGCCCATAAAAACAGGCGAACTCCTGGGCTTTCCTGTCTATGCTTCCCGCAAAAAGAGAAGCATAGCTATAAGAAATTGAAAAAATGATAAATGGCCCCCTGAGAGAATCATACAATATTATAGGCCTGCTACTTGGGCACAAGATGGCTCATGGGGATACCAGACCCCCATTTACATGATCAACTGAATCATACGGTTACAAGCTGTCTTAGAAATAATCACTAATAAAACTGGCAGAGCCTTGACTATTCTTGCCAGGCAAGAAACTCTGATGAGAAATGCTATCTATCAAAATATATTAGTTCTCGACTACTTGCTAGCAGCTGAAGGAGAGATCTGCAGGAAATTTAACCTTGCTAATTGCTGCCTACACATAGATAATCAAGGGCAAGTCATTGAAGACATAGTTAGAGATATGACAAAACTGGCACATGTGCCCATGCAAGTGTGGCATGGATTTGATCCTGGGGCTGAAAGGACACAAAGATAGATGTGTACCCGCCCCCCACCTGCTACACCCTTGTTCTGCTCTCTAATCTTTGCACATACCAGAGATTTCGTAAGTTCTGTGAGTACCTGGTTTTCTGCACGTACCAGAGATTTTGTTTTGCACATACCAGAGATTTTGTAAGTTCTGAGGCAAGGTCACAAGACGTGTTTAAGTAAGATAAACTCTTGCTGCCATAAACCTGCTCTCCCGCCTCAAAGTTTGAACCAAAATATCAGAAATGGCGGGAACCAATCATAGTTAGCCAAATCGCCTTGTTCAAACACTAGCCAATCATATATCTGATTTGTACAATAACTCTATGCCCACTTTTCTTAGACTATATAACACTGCTCGGAGCTCAGTGGGGGAGCTCTCCTGCCCGTCTCGTTTCACGAGCGAGGGAGAGTTCCAGGTTCGAACCTGTAATAAAGATCCTTGCTGCTTAGCTTTGACTCTGGACTCTGGTGGTCTTCTTCGGGGAATAAACGGTCTGGGCATAACAAATGGGGGCTCGTCCGGGATTTCCCCCAAGCCCACCAGACCCCCAAGTCAATGGATCTTAATCTGTAGGTAAGCCGGCTTTGTCACTGTCTCTGTCTTTGTCTCTGTCTGTCTCCCTGAAATGTCGCGAAATCCGTAATCTGTAATCTGTATTGGTCTGTTTTATAAGTGGCATGGTCTTGGCGGACGCGCTAAAAGACAGCCACTCGGGACTGGTGGGAGACGTTCCCCAGTGCCCATCTGGGGGCCTCCATCCTTGGTTGCCCCGTCTGACTCAGGTCGGAAGTCCGACACGCGCTCGCGAATGCTCATCGTTTCTCACTGTCTGTCCGTTATTGTTAAGTGTTAAGTGTAAGTCCAAAACGAAACATAAAACCTTTTCTTCCCCTTCCAGGACTGGACCTGTCGGATACTCCCCTCTGCTTCACACTCATTTTCGTCCCTCCTTCTCTTTGTAGGAGCAGTCCAAAGATGGGCAACAACCAGAGCACGCCGCTCTCACTCCTTGTTACCAATTTTAAGGATGTGAAGGCTTGGGGTTGTAACTTAAGCGTAGAACTAAAGAAGGGAAAGCTAGTTACTTTCTGCCGTTCGGAGTGGCCCTCTTTCGGCGTAGGGTGGCCCTCCGAAGGAACTTTCTGTCTCTCTATTATTACTAAGGTAAAAACTAAGATTTTCCTGCCAGGGCAGTCAGGACATCCTGATCAAATTCCTTATATTCTAGTGTGGCAAAATCTTGTGGAAGACCCACCGCCCTGGATAACTCCATTCATCCTTGAGCCTTGCAAGGTCCTAGTAATGCGACCTACAAGACAAAGGACTCCCTCTGCTCCCTCGGCCCCTGTGCTGCCAGACAGCCAGGACCCCCTAACGTTAGAACCCACACTTCCCCCACCATATCCGCACCTTATCCCGCAGGACCCAGTCCCCCAGGGTGGTGCTTCCGTAGAGGGAAACCGAGAAGCGGAAGCAGCCGAGAGTGAAAGTAACCCGGGGGGGCCAGCCGGCCGAACACGAGGCCGCGTACTGCGGGACCAAGCTTCCCGACTCCCTGACTCCACCGTAGCCCTGCCTCTCAGAGAAATAGGATCGCTCGATGATACCGGGCTCTCCCGTCTCATGTATTGGCCTTTTTCCACTAGTGATTTATACAATTGGAAGTCCCAAAATGCTCGGTTCTCCGATAATCCCAAAGATCTAACCTCGTTGTTAGACAGTGTCATGTTTACTCACCAGCCAACCTGGGATGACTGTCAACAGCTCCTCTGAATCCTGTTCACAACGGAGGAGCGGGAAAGAATCCAAGTTGAGGCCAGAAAGCTGGTTCCAGGAGATGACGGCCAGCCAACTGCAAATCCTGACCTCATTAACGCGGCTTTTCCTTTGACCCGGCCCAGATGGGACTACAACACGGCAGAAGGTAGGGGACGACTGCTCATTTATCGCCAGACTCTAATGGCGGGTCTCCGGGCTGCAGCTCGCAAGCCCACCAATTTGGCTAAAGTATATTCTGTGTTACAAGGTAAGACAGAAAGCCCCGCTGCGTATTTAGAGAGATTAATGGAAGCTTTCAGACAGTATACCCCTATGGACCCGGAAGCACCGGAAAATCAGGCTGCGGTAGTAATGTCCTTTGTAAACCAGGCAGCATCAGATATTAGAAGAAAACTACAGAAATTAGAAGGTTTAGAGGGAAAGCAGATTCAGGACCTCCTTCAGATGGCCCAGCGAGTTTATAATAATAGGGATACTCCAGAAGAAAAACAGTTCAAGGCAACCAAAGAAATGACCAAAGTTTTAGTAGCAGCTTTCCCCCAGGCAGGGAATGGCCAAAGCAGAAAGCAGACAAAGCAAGGCTCTAGGCAAGGATTAGAAAAGGATCAGTGTGCTTATTGCAAGGAACGTGGTCACTGGATTAAAGACTGCCCAAAGAAACGGAGACCAGCTAACCCTACCTCCGTACTCGTTACCCAGGACTCTGACTAGGGAAGACGGGGTTCAGACCCCCTCCCCGAACCCAGGGTAACTTTGCAAGTGGAGGGGTCCCCAGTTCGCTTCTTGGTCGATACTGGGGCGGAACGCTCAGTCCTAACCAAACCAATTGGAAAAATGTCTAAGAAAACATCCTGGGTGCACGGGGCCACAGGCATCAAAAAATACCCCTGGACAACCCAGAGGACTGTAGACTTAGGAACGGGAAAAGTCTCCCATTCCTTCCTAGTCATCCCAGAGAGCCCCTGCCCTCTACTAGGGAGGGACTTGCTGACAAAAATGGCAGCCCAAATCCACTTTGAGCCAGAAGGGCCCAAGATAACTGATTCCCAAAACAGGCCAATATCTATCCTGACTGTCACCTTAGAAGATGAGTACAGACTCCATCAAGAGCAAAAGCCCCCCGATCAGGAAATTGACTCTTGGCTCCAGCGTTTCCCTGAAGCGTGGGCAGAAACTGGGGGCTTAGGGCTAGCTAAACATCGACCTGCCATATTTGTGGAAGTTAAGCCAGGGATGGACCCGGTTCGGGTTCGGCAATATCCTATGCCCCTGGAGGCAAGAGAAGGAATTACGCCCCATATCCGCAGACTCCTACGACTCCTACGACCAGGGAGTCCTACGGGCTTGCCACTCATCCTGGAATACTCCACTGTTACCTGTTCGTAAACCCAACAGTACGGAGTACAGGCCAGTACAGGATTTAGTAGCTGGTACTACAGATGTGCACCACCACACCCAACTAATTTTTAAATTTTTAATTTTTTTGTAGAGGTGGGGTCCAACTATGTTGCCCAGGCTGGTCTCAAACTCCTGGGTTCAAGCAATTGTCCACAGGCTGCAGCTTTAATTCATACAGAATTGTCCTCAAAGAATGTCATAGTCTGGGCTACATTTTGGGCTTATTTTCCTTTCTTCTTTATGGGGGATGTTCAATCTGTGATTTTCTGAGTTCCTCAGATGAAAGGCTTCTGCAAGTCTGTCAAGGTTTTTTAAAGTCTTGAATTTAAGATGAAGAATTGTTGAAATTGGTCTGGGACATCTGCTTTGATGAAGAGTCTTGACAGCCAATCAAAAGATAGCAGGTTTTCAGCTTCTCTTTTTAGAACCAAGACTATCTTGAACTTACTCTCTTTGAGCAGGATTTTTCTGTTCATCATTTAACACGGAAAGACAAAAGGGATGGAACAGGGTGAATTGAAGCTCACAAGGACATGCTTGAAGACTTATGGGTGTACAAGCAAACCAGAGTGTAGGAGAAAAAAGAATTATAGGTGAATGCTTCCTTTAACATTTTACTAAGTGGGGTTCGGAACGCAAGAGAGAGGTGAGGAAAAGACCTGAATCAATAGAATGGATGTAGAGTATGTGTTACTCAGGATCCAATAAGGAAAGGAGAAACCATAACAATTATTTTAACAAGGAAGTTTAACATAGGGAATTGAGCCAGGTGTGGTGGCTATGCCTGTAGTCCTAGCACTTTGGAATGATGAGGCGGGCAGATCACTTGAGGTCAGGAGTTTGAAACTAGCCTGGCCAACATGGTGAAGCCCCATCTCTACTAAAAATACAAAAAAAAAAAAAAAAAAAAAAAAGCCTGGCGTGATGGCGGACGCCTGTAATCCCAGCTACTTGGGAGGCTGAGTCAGGAGAATTGCTTGAACCCAGAAGGTGGAGGTTGCAGTGAGCCAAGATCATGCCACTGCACTTCAGCCTGGGTGACAGAGTGAAACTACGTCTCAAAATAAAAAGGTTGGGGGAGGGCAGAATTGGTTAAAAGGGTATTGGAGGGAATTCAGATAACACAGAGAGTAACTGCAGGAAGCAGCTTACATCCCATAGTAGTGGTAGAACCAAGAGGAAATATTGGGGTTCTCAAAAGCTTATGGGCTTGGAGGACAGGCACTGTTAGAACCTCTTGGCTTGTGCTGGTATCTCTTGGCTTGTGAGGGGTATCATTATAAAGCTAGTTCTAATGGGTGGAAAAAAGCTTGAATCTGGAATCATTTGCTTCTGCAATCAACTGTGCTTCTAGGGTGAGGATGCATTTCTGTGGTGACCAGAGAATAATAGAAAGCAAATAGAAAATTGCGAATTCCTTCTTCCTCTTCCTGCTTTCTTGTCTCCCTCTAGTTTCTTCTACCAGCAGAACCTAACAGGAAAACAGATGGTAAAGGAGAAACATGTTTGCAGAATCCTAGTCCCACCATCACAGAGCTAGAAGAGAAGGTTTGAAGCTGACAGACAATAGCTTAGTAACTAACACAGAGATGCCAGATGTGGATAAAAAAAGGAGAAGAAAAATCTGAAGACTGAATTATGAGAGAAAAACTGGGAGCTAGAGAGGAGATACATTTAAAGATGTGTTTAAGAAAACTAAATTAACTGATAATGCATTTTGGAGTAGGTTTGTGATTTACTGGGTTACAATAAAGTTCTGTGATTTTATTTCACTCTGAGTATGGAGTAGAAGTTCAGCCCACCCAACAGGGTCAGGGTCAGTCTAGTCACAGTTGCCTTACTTGTGGATAAAATGAAGTAAGATAAGCCTTAGCTAAAATAAAGCAACCAAATAAAAAAACATAAAAACTATTAATACATTTAATAGATTCTCAAAGGGTCAGGGCTCTGTCTGCTTTTTTTTTTTTTTTTTTTTTTTTTTTTTTAAGGAAAAGCAACCAAAAAAGTAGAAAATACTTCTATTGTTAAGACTAAGATGATAGTGAACAAGTGCACTCATACTAGAGAGTATTGATGGGAAATGTTTTTGTATGGAACCGAATAATTCAATAATAGCCACTATACCGACTGACCTCAAATAACATCTTTGGGTCTTTTTTTTTCTTCTTTGTAATACATGAATTGAACTACATGTGTTTTACCCTCTCTTTTAGCTTTTGACTGTTTATGTATATTAAAATGACTGCTTTCCCCACAAAGAGCTATTATCTCAGGTATTTATAGTCTAAACCCAGAGAACAGGAGATTCTTTTTTAGTTTTGATTTTATCATTCTTAAGAAAAGTTTTTGTCAACACTTTGGAAAATATAACCACAGTGCACGCAACTGAGCAATAGCAAGCTTCTACTTCATTCCCAAATCCTTGGATAACAGGATGAATGGCAATGGTACCAAAAATTATGAAAGTGATGAGTCAAGACAAGAACACATGGCACCCAAGGAAAGACTCAGTTTTAATTTCATGATATGACAAGTTCCGTGCCAATTTTCTCTATTAAGGTAATATATTCAGTGTTTTGAGAATTCCAGGCACTTGAAAATCTTTTCAATAAGAACACTATAAAAAAAGAACACAGAGCCATTTGAAAAACTAGGTTTTGACTACAAAAATCTTAACTATGTGAGGTAATAAATATGCTGATTGGCTAGATCTACTCATTCCACAATGTATATGTACTTCAAAACATTATGTTGTGCATGATACATATAATTTTATCTGTCAATTAAAAAAATAAGGTATTTATTAAATAAATACATGGAGAGACATACAATGTTCGTAGATTGAAATATCCAGAATAACAAAGATGGCTTTTCCTGTCTGCCTGGGATGGCCCTGCAGGTCTACATAGCTGGTGCCCTGGTGATTGTGGCACAGCTGCTATGCAGCTGCCTAAGGACGGGTGGTGCCTTCCTAGAGCCGGGTCCCCACAAGTGAGTGGAAGTTCAGCAGGCAGGGTCTCATGGAGAAGCAATGGAGAATAAAGACCTGGAACTCCCAGATAGACCTGAAGTTACAGGCCCACCCCTACACCCACGGCAAGATGTGGAAGTGTTGCAGCTTGAACACCAACACCAAGTCATGAGTCTTGCCATGGAATAAAATCTACTGCTGCATCTGCCTGACCCAGATCACTTATTATGAAACACCTCCAACCTGTCCTACCACCTGAAGGAGATGACCTCCAAGAGTTTCACAGTCACCCAGCAGATGTGGGAAGCCTTCACTCCCACCTCCTCCAAACCGAAGCCCAAGTAATCCTAGCAGCTGGCACAGGACCCGCTGGCCACAAAGGCTGGCCACAGTGATGAGAGCAAGCAGCAGTAGGAACTGATGTCCACTGTCCTTGCGCTCATCTTCAAGGGGCAAGGACATCCAGAGAGGATGAGCCCACTTCCAAGGTGCTGCTGAAGATGGCCGACCCCAGGTACCAGCTCCTGAGCAGAAAGTACATCTCCACCAAGGCCATCCCTGAGAAGCATGGAGGGTCAGTGAGGTGATCCTGAGAAGCTGGCCAATGCCTTGTGGTGTGGCATCTCCAGGTACAAGTGGAGGAGTGAGAACCAGAATCAAGACTTGGTGATATTGGCTGTCCACTTCCTCAGTGTCAGCTCCCCTAACAGCCTGTATGTGGGTTCCAGGTGCCTGAAGACCTTTGAGATGCTCGAAAAGAACACAGCAGAAACCATCATGCTGGTGCTCTTCATCAAATGGGGCATCAGCACCAAGGAGTGCAGGGCCACCACCGACTATGGCAAGGACATCATGAAGGCGTGCTCCTTGCTCAACATTGCCGTTCAAATGCATTACCTGTGCAAACCTTCTATGCTGGCCTCCAGCAGGCTTTCCAGCTCCTTAATCTGGAGAGCCTGCTCTCTTGGTGCTGCCCACTGGTGGACTACTACCAGCAGCGCACCGTGGCCTTTGACATGCTCTCGCAGAGAAGCAGAAAGAGCAAAACATGGGTACCGCATGCTGGTGAGCAATCATCTCCTGGTAAGAAAGCACACTGGCCATGCTGCAGTCACTCAAGGAGCAGCAGTGTGTTATCCCTGGTGTATCTGAAGACAGCAACAACCACGACCTGATGTTGGAGGCTACCAAGTGGTCCACCATCCAGGGGCTGGTGGAATTCCTACAGTTCTGCAAGCAAGTGGCTGAGATATTGTCTGCCTTGAAGTATCCTACCATCAGCACGGTGAAGCTGCTGTTTCACATGCTGCTAAATATCACATTCAACAACAAGGAATCTGACTCCAAGGAGATCCTCATGGCCAAGATGATTGCCAAGGAGCTCTCCAAGACCTGCCAGGAGACGCCTAAAATAGGCATGTTTCCAAATGTCACCATCTTCCTGGACCCACACTACAAGAGGCTGCCCTTCCTGTTTGCCTTCGAGAGGCAGCAGATGGAGAACTGTGTGGTCAGAGGCCAAGGCCTCCTGGACAAGGTCAAAGACAGCAACTACTGGCTGGCCAATGCAAGATCTACCTTTTGCCAGAAAAACATCCCGTGAAGAAGCTCTTGGGGACGTCAGTGCCTCAGCCCTCCTGCATGATCGATAGCATGCTGGCTGAGATCTGCTGCCAGACCAGCGGCCTGGAGGACCAGGAGGAATGACATGCCCGGGTGGTGGAGGAGCTGAGGAACTTCAAGTCTTAGGAGGAGTTTGGCCACCTGTGTTGTGCTGGAGTGTCTCTTTGATTCCGCAGCCAAATGGTCAACACCAAGAGGACCTGGCTGGCCCCCAACAAGCAGGTCTTTCTGTACCTGAATGACCTTAATTGGGTGGAGGCGGAGCCCGAGGCCCAGGACAAAAAGCAATGGGGCTTGGATAGAGAGCAGATGTTCCCTTGGGAAACAGTGTCAACCACGGCTTCTTTGGCATCTGGGACAGTGGCTTCCTGTAGGGAGGAAGACTTGTCTTATGAGTCATAGCCTCGAGGTAGTCTGTTGCATGTGTTGCTGTAAATACTGCGAATATAGCTTGGTTTCGAACCTCAAAGGCCAACCATGGCCTTTGAAATCTAAAGGGAAAGGTGGAGAACAGAAAGAGATGTAAGAAGAAAGAGACAAAGGCTTTGAGTTGATGGGTCCTCTTCTCCTCTGCCAATCAGGCAACTCCTGCTTGGAAATTGCCAAGGGGAAACTCCCCAAAGACAGCAGAACCTGGAGGAGGTTTTGGATCACAGATACTTAGGACACGGCACAGGCACACCATTTGCGATTTCTGATTGAAGTTCTTCCTGGGAGGGTTTAGAATAAATCCAAGAAAATTCTGGGTGGGATCATCTGAGGGATTTTGGAGATCTGTAGATGAATGAATTAATGTTTACCTTTTTTTTTTTGAGATGGAGTCTCATTCTGTAGCCCAGACTGGTGTGCAGAGGTGATCTTGGCTCACTGCAACCTCTGCCTCCCAGGTTCAAGTGATTCTCATGCTTCAGACTCCTGAGTAGCTGGGATTACAGGTGCGTACCACCACATCTGGCTAATTTTTGTATTTTTAGTAGAGGCGGGGTTTCACCGTATTGGCCAGGCTGATCTCGAACTCCTGACCTCAAGTGTTCCACCTGTCTCAGTCTCCCAAACTGCTGGGATTCTCATCTGGGACAGGTAGACACAGACATCAGCAGTGACCCTACAGACAGCACACCAGATCTTCCTCAACTTTCCCAAGTTGTATAAATACTAGGAGTCTTGTACAATATTAAGAGAACGGTAAGGGACCCAGAAGTGATCCATATTGGATTTCCTTCCAACAAGTGCTATTAACAACTAGGGAAATCAAGTTCTATGAACAACAAATTCATACCTTACAAATGGTACACACTTGCTGAAGGGCACAGAGCAGCGTTATAATCTAACTGTAGAAAAGTTTTCTTACTAATAATTTTAAATTTATAAATCTATCCATAATTATTTCTGAACCCATACCATGTGGCTAGTATGATTAGACACTTATGAAAAAGAAATTAATGACAACAATAATAATGAAAACAATAATTGAACTTTGTGGTTTGCAGCATACTTTCATAATTATCATCTCTTTTCATCTTCCAACAATTATATGAGGTGTCATTGTCTTTGCTTATAAGTAAAAAAGATGAAGGCCAAAAGGTTACTCAAGCTACTTCACATAGTTATAAAGTGAATAAATCTATGAGTCAGATATTGTCAACAAGGTATCTTTGAACTCAGTACTGTTAGCGTTCTTATTTGACAAAAGAGAAAACCAAGGCTCAGAAAAATGAAATACCTTTCTAGAGAGATTTCACAATCCCTTGCATGTGGCATAATTAGTATCTATGACTCTAAACTTTACCATGATGACAAACTCTGGACAAAGAGGGTGAAGGGAAAGCCTTCCAGGGGAAATAACAGCTTGCAGGAGGTACTGAAGGGAGAGAAGAGAGAGAATATATTCTGCCTCCCCTCACCAGCTTTTTATTTTGAAATGTTTTAATTTAGAGACAAGTTATGACTATTTCAATGAGCATCCTTCCCTTAGATTCAAAACTGTAATATTTTGCTAAATTTGAAAATAAGTTGAAAAGGTGTACAAAGATACAGTTAGACAGAAGGAATAAGTTCTAGTATTTGATAATACAGTAGGGAAATTATAGTTAACAATAACGCATATTTCAAAATAACTAAAAGAGAAGAATTGCAATGTTCCCAACACAAAGAAAAGATAAATGTTTGAGGTGATGAATATCCAAATGATCTGAATTTGATCACTACACATTGTATACAGGTATGAAAATATCATATGTACCCCCAAACATGTAAAGCTGTTATATATCAATAAGAATTATAAAAAAGAAAATAAGTTGCAGATGTAATTACATTTCACCTTTGAATACTTCCCCATGCCCTTTTAACAGTATGGATATTTTTGTAAAAGAAAGTTGTGAGCTGAGTTTTAAAGAAGAAAAAGAATGTATTTTAATTAAAAAAAACTAGGGACACATTATTATACTACTGCTTTAATCACTGATATATGAAACAGAATAAGTCTGACTTTTTCAGGGTGTCAGTTAGCTTTTGGGAAATAATAACTATTTTACCTTAATTTTAATGTGTGTATGTGTATTTGCGAGTGTATGTGTGTGCATGCATATGTGTAATTTGCACACACCTTTGCTATTGATTTTCTTAGTAGGCTTTGGAGATAATTAAGGCTGATTTTTTTTTTTAATCAAGTAAGAAATCTGAGGTGCTAGAAGCTTAAAAAAAATCCCAGGTTATTCACATATTTGGCAAATATGTGAGCAAGTTACGTCTTAGGTTGTTACAAACAAGGTTCCTCCAAATTTTTCCAGCTTCTGTAAATGTACAGCTTGTATCCAAAAAGCATTCTACAAACCGGAGCTTTTGGCTTAGTTATGTCTCTAGATGCATACTTCTTGGTTGACTGCTTACTTTTTAAAACATTTTACTTAGCTTTCTGTTAACTCGAAACATTTTATTTGTTTATTTTATTTATTTATTTATTTAGTTGTTATGGAGTCTCATTCTGTCACCCAGGCTGGAGTGCAGTGGCACGATTTTGGCTCACTGCAACCTCTGCCTCCCAGGTTCAAGTGATTCTCCTGCCTCAGCTTCCGGAGTAGCTGGGATTACAGGCGTCCACCACCACGCCCAGCTAATTTTTGTATTTTTAGTAGACATGGGGTTCCACTATGTTGGCCAGGCAGGTTTTGAACTCCTGACCTCAAGTGATTCACCTTGGCCCCCCAAAGTGCTGGGATTACAGACATGAGCCACCATGCCTGGCGGAAACATTGTATTTTAAACTGCAGTCTTTGAGCTGGTGTCACAGCTCTTGCATGCAAGCACAGCATTACCCTATAGCTGTCAATGCAATTGGTTCTTGAGGTGTTTTAAAATATTTTTATTATACTTTAAGTTCTAGGGTACGTGTGCACAATGTGCAGGTTTTTTACATATGTATACATATGCCATATTGGTGTGCTGCACCAGTTAACTCGTCATTTACATTAGGTATATCTCCTAATGCTATCCCTTCCCACTCCTCTCACCCCACAACAGGCCCTGGTGTGTGATGTTCCCCACCCCGTGTCCAGGTGTTCTCATTGTTCATTTCCCACCTATGAGTGAGAACGTGTGGTGTTTGGTTTTCTGTCCTTGTGATAGTTTGCTCAGAATGACGGTTTCTACCTTCATCTATGTCTCTGCAAAGGACATGAACTCATCCTTTTTATGGCTGCATAGTATTCCATGGTGTATATGTGCCACATTTTCTTAATCCAGTCTGTCACTGATGGACATTTGGGTTGGTTCCAAGTCTTTGCTATCATGAATAGTGCTGCCATAAACATACGTGTGCATGTGTCTTTACAGCAGCATGATTTATATTCCTTTGGGCATATGCCCAGTAATGCAATGGCTGGGTCAAATGGTATTTCTAGTTCTAGATCCTTGAGGAATTGCTACACTGTCTTCCACAATGGTTGAACTAGTTTACAGTCCCACCAACAGTGTAAAAGTGTTCCTATTTCTCTACATCCTCTCCAGCACCTGTTGTTTCCTGACTTTTTAATGATCACCATTCTAACTGGTGTGAGATGGTATCTCATTATGGTTTTGATTTGCATTTCTCTGATGGCCAGTGATGATGAGCATTTTTTAATGTGTCTGTTGGCTGCATAAATGTCTTCTTTTGAGAAGTGTCTGATCATATCTTTTGCCCACTTTTTGTGGGGTTGTTTGATTTTTTCTTGTAAATTTGTTTAGGTTCTTTGTAGATTCTTGATATTAGCCCTTTGTCAGACAGGTAGATTGTAAAAATTTTCTCCCATTCTGTAGGTTGCCTGTTCACTCTGATGGTAGTTTCTTTTGCTGTGCAGAAGTTCTTTAGTTTAATTAGATCCCATTTGTCAATTTTGGCTTTTGTTGCCATTGCTTTTGGTGTTTTAGTCATGAAGTCCTTGCCCATTCCTATGGCCTGAATGGTATTGCCTAAGTTTTCTTCTAGGGTTTTTATGGTTTTAGGTCTAACATTTAAGTCTTTAATCCATCTTCAATTAATTTTTGTATAAGGTGTAAGGAAGGGATCCAGTTTCAACTTTCTACATATGGCTAGCCAGTTTTCCCCATTTATTAAATAGGGAGTACTTTCCCCATTTCTTGTTTTTATCAAGTTTATCAAAGATCCGATGGTTGTAGATGTGTGGAATTATTTCCAAGGGTTCTATTCTGTTCCATTGCTCTATATTTCTGTTTTGGTACCAGTACCATGCTGTTTTGGTTACTGTAGACTTGTAGTATAGTTTGAAGTCAGGTAGTGTGATGCTTCCAGCTTTGTTCTTTTGGCTTAGGATAGTGTTGGTAATGTGGGCCCTTTTCTGGTTCCATATGAACTTTAAAGTAGTTTTTTCCAATTCTGTGAAGAAAGTCATTGGTAGCTTGACGGGGATGGCATTGAATCTATAAATTACCTTGTGCAGTATGACCATTTTCACAATATTGAGTCTTCCTATCCATGAGCACGGTATGTTCTTCCATTTGTTTGTGTCCTCTTTTATTTCGTTGAACAGTGGTTTGTAGTTCTCCTTGAAGAGGTCCTTCACATTCCTTGTAAACTGGATTCCTAAGTATTTTATTCTCTTTGTAGCAATTGTGAATGGGAGTTCACTCATGATTTGGCTCCCTGTTTGTCTGTTATTGGTGTATAGGAATGCTTGCGATTTTTGCACATTGATTTTGCATCCTGAGAGTTTGATGAAGTTGCTTATCAACTTAAGGAGATTTTGGGCTGAGACGATGGGGTTTTCTAAATATACAATCATGTCATCTGCAAACAGGGACAATTTGACTTCCTCTTTTCCTAATTGAATACACTTTATTTCTGTCTCTTGCCTGATTGCCCTGGCCAGAACTTCCAACACCATGTTGAATAGGAGTGGTGAGAGAGGGCATCCCTGTCTTGTGCCAGTTTTCAAAGGGAATGCTTTCCAGTTTTTGCCCATTCAGTATGATGTTGGCTGTGGGTTTGTCATAAATAGCTCTTATTATTTGGAGATACGTCCCATCAATACCTAGTTTATTGAGAGTTTTTAGCATGAAGGACTGTTGCATTTTGTCGAAGGCCTTTTCTGCATCTATTGAGATAATCATGTGGTTTTTGTCTTTGGTTCTGTGTATATGATGGATTACATTTATTGATTTGTGTATGTTGAACCAGCCTTGCATCCCAGGGATGAAGCCAACTTGATGGTGGTGGATAAGCTTTTTAATGTGCTGCTGGATTCGGTCTGCCAGTGTTTTATTGAGGATTTTTGCATTGATGTTCATCAGGGATATTGGTGTAAAATTCTCTTTTTTTTTGTTGTGTCTCTGCCAGGCTTTGGTATCAGGATGATGTTGCTCTCATAAAATGAATTAGGGAGGATTTTCTCTTTTTCTATTGATTGGAATAGTTTCAGAAGGAATGGTACCAGCTCCTCTTTGTACCTCTGGTAGAATTAGGCTGTGAATCCGTCTAGTCCTGGACTTTTTTTGGTTGGTAGGCTATTAATTATTAGATTCTTGAAGTCTTTATAGTAAACACAATACACATGCTATGCCAGCTTGGGGTTTTAACAGCTCTGGGTAGCTCTTTGCATATAGATGTAGAAAGGTGAAAGAAAAGTGGAAGCATATCTACATTCTTGGGTAAATATTTAGAGATGAACAATGAATCAACTGTTCAACGGACACTTTGCATATGTGATAAAAATATTTCAATAGAAATAGGATGGCTAGACACTTGCCAGATAATCTGATGGCCTGGGTTCTCTTAAAGGCTTGTAATTGACACCTAGTTTTTCTTCAGTTTTGCCATTTGTCTCCAAATAAGGAAACAACCAACATAACATTTTCTAATTGCTATAGACATGTGGAGAGATATCTTATTTTTTGCACGGAGTTTTTGAGGTCCTGATAAAGGTATTAAGAAAGGTGGCATTCTCCTCACATTTTTTTCTTTCCTGAGTTAGGTATAGAGAAATAGAGTATTGAATCTTTTTCTTTCATTTTTGGATAATTCAGTGAAACTGAATAATCAGTCCTGGTCATGAGGGACAATGAGCTATGAGTAAAGAGAGAAAAAGAGCAGCTGAAATGACCCAGTCTTCTGGTCTTCTGGATTTCTCAGAGGCACAGCTTTTCTGACTGGTTGTAAACTCTGCCAACTAACCATAGTCCAAAAAAAAAAAAAAAAAAAAAAAAAAAAAGAGAGAGCGAGAAAGAGGAAGGAGGAAGAAGAAGAGAGGAGGAGAGGAGAGGGGAGGGGAGGAGAGACAGAGAGAAAGAGTACACAACAAGGAGGATATTTTCTTCCATGGACCAAAGAGGATGGCCTTGCAGGCAAGCCTGAGGCCAGAGAGCCTGAGGCAGAGGGCAATGATGAGTTGGATAACAGAGAGGAGCCATTGTGGAACTACCAGTCTGAGCCATAGAATATATAGATGAAGAATACGATCTAAACCTGAGGTCAAGGACTTTTCGGTGCTTTAGAGCAGCACGTGTTCATGCCTGCTATGGACTAACTGTGAGATTGTTCCTATTGGATTTTTACAATTTCTTTCTTTCACAAATATACTGAGGCAAGTAATAGACCTATGCTCACAATATAGTACGTGTCTAATAGGGGGAAACATTCACTTCATCCTGTGGGTTTGAGGATGGGAAGAAAAAGATCATGGGCATCTAAAATCAAGCATAAGAAATGGCAAGAAGGAGTCTAGGGAGGTAGGAAGAGGCCTGGTAATACAAGATCTCACATGCCATGCTCAGGAGCTCACACTGTTTTCTATAGGTGATAAGGAGATACTCAAGAGTTAAAGAGAGAAGTAGCAGGGTCAGAGTTTCGTTTTAGGTACTCAGCTGGGGGGAAGCATGTGGGAAAGTGGACTGGAGTCTGGTGGCTAATGCAACAGTCCAGATGAGAAATAAGGCCTGTGGCTGGGTGTGGTGGCTCACACCTGTAATCCTAGCAATTTGGAAGGCCAAGGTGGGTGGATCACTCGTGGCCAGGAGTTCAATACCAGCCTGGCCAACATGATGAAACCCATCTGTACCCCAAAAAAAAAAAAAAAAAAAAGAGTAGCTGGGCATGGTGCTCCCTTGTAGTCCCAGCTATAGGGGTTGCTGAGGAAGGGGGGTCGCTTGATCCCAGGAGGCAGAGGTTGTTGTGCTCCGAGATCACACCACTGCACTCCAGCCTAGGAGACAGAGTCTTGCTCTGTCTCAAAAAAAAAAAAAAAAAAAAAAAAGAAAGAAAAAAAGAAATAAGGGCCTGAATTGAGGGAAGTATACTAGGTTTACAAAAGAGGAAGAGAATAATAGAAATAATTATGGGGTAAAATTACAGACCTTTATGATAAAATTATTTTAATTTTACTAATAGGGAATTAATTATATTATAATTATAACATCAGTGAATAGAGAAGAGGGAATTGTTTATTTATTTATTTATTTATTTTTTTGAGACGGAGTCTCGCTCTGTCGCCCGGGCTGGAGTGCAGTGGCTGGATCTCAGCTCACTGCAAGCTCCGCCTCCCGGGTTTACGCCATTCTCCTGCCTCAGCCTCCCGAGTAGCTGGGACTACAGGCGCCCGCCAACTCACCCGGCTAGTTTTTTGTATTTTTTTTTTTTAGTAGAGACGGGGTTTCACCGTGTTAGCCACGATGGTCTCGATCTCCCGACCTCGTGATCCACCAGTCTCGGCCTCCCAAAGTGCTGGGATTACAGGCTTGAGCCACCGCGCCTGGCCGAGGGAATTGTTTAAAATGGCCCCACCTTATTGGGTAAAGGAAGTTGTCATTTACTGAGACAAGACAGAAAGACTAGCTGTGCTCACCAGGATAAGGAGGTGGGAGCGCAGTGGAGGGAGTGGGTAGAGATGATGTATTCAGTTTTGGACTTGTTGAATTGAATGTATTAAATAGTCACATAGAAATGTCCATCAGGAAGTTGGGGATGAGTCTAAAACTTAGAGAAGAGGTCAGAATTGTAAATAAGAATTAGAAGTCATTTGCACTATGGGTGCTGGTTGAAGTGAGTATGGATAAGATCAGGTAGGGAGATTATTTTTAGCAAGAAGCATTATATAGACTGAGGAATAAAACCTGGTATAAGATTATTCCAACTATGTTTTAAGACTGACTAGAGGATAATGAAGTCAATATAGTGACTCTGGAGAGCGGTCATTTTTCTTTTTTACTTTAAACACTTTTTTTGAGGTATAGTTTATATATAGTAAAATGCAGCCATTTTAAGTGTTGAATGCAGTGAGTTGCAAGACTTGTATAAACCTGTGTAACTATCACCCAAACAAGTTATAGTACATGGCCATTGTACCCACCCTGAGTGATCTGCCGCCCCTTTCTAGCCAATCCTCCCACAAAAGGAAGCCATGTCCTGATTTGCATCACCATAGATTGATTTGGCCTGTGCTATAATTTCATACCAATGGAATACAGTTTGTCCTCCCTCATTTCTGGCTCTTTTTGCTCAACATAAAGTTTTGAGATTTGTTTTCCTTGCTCTCATGTCTCAGCAGTCTTTTATATTGCTGAATAGTAATCTTTGACTTAACACACCACAAAATGTTTTGTCGTTTGAGTTTGGAAGTCTGGCACATTTTTCATTATATTTATTCCAATGTGTTTCAGGTTTTTTGATGCATATGGCAATTATCTTTTTAAAAATTTTGTTCTCTAGTTGCTATTGCTGCTATGCAGAAATAGGATAGATTTTAGAGGAAACAGTTTTGTGAGATATAATTCATATTCCATACAATTGACTAATTTAAAGTGTATAATTCAATGATCTTCAGTATATTTACAGAGTTGTGCAACCATCCCCACAATTGATTCTAGAATATTTTCATTGCCTCAAAAAGAAAGCCTGGTCAGGGCATGGTGGCTCACGTCTGTAATCCCAGCACTTTGGGAGGCCAAGGCAGTCAGATCACTTGAGGCCAGGAGTTGGAGACCATCCTGGCCAACATGGTGAAACCCTATCTCTACTAAAAATACAAAAATTAGCTGGGCATGGTGGCGGGCACCTGTAATCCCAGCTACTTGGCAGGTTGAGGCAGGAGAATCACTTGAATCCAGGAGGCGGAGGTTGCAGTGAGCTGAGATCGTGCCATTGCACTCCAGCCTGGGTGACAAGACTGAAACTGCACTCTCAAAAAAAAAAAAAGAAAGAAAGAAAGAAAGAAAGAAAGAAAACGTGTACACATCATTAGCTCTTACCTCCCCATCTCCTCCTTGCCTCCAGCCCTAAGAAACTGTGAATCTACTTTCTTTCTGCCTATTTTGGACATTTCATGGAAGTGGAACTGTATGCCAGGTAGTCTTTTGTGACTGGTTTCCTTTACTTAGCATAATGTTTCATCCATGTTGCAATATGTGTCAGTACTTCATTACTTTTTATAGCCAAATATTCTATTGTACATATACATCATACTTTGTTTATCCATTTATTAGTTGATAGACACCTCGGGTTGTGTCTACATTTTGACTATTATGAAGAGTGTTACTGTAAACATTGGTGTACAAGATTTGGGATGGACATATGTCTTCATTTCTCATGGGAACATACCTAGGTATACATAAGGATTCTCATGAGTGTACATCTAGAAGTGCTGGGTCAAATTGTAACTCTATAAACTTTTGGAAGAACTGCTGGACTCTTTTTTTAAAGTGGTTGCAGTTTTATATTTCTATTTTATACTTCTACTAGTAGTTTATGAATATTCCAACTTCTCTACATCCTTAGCAACACTTGTTATTTATTTTTTGTAGAGCAGAGTCTCCCTATGTTGCCTAAGTTGTTTTCCAACTCCTAGCCTCAAGTGATCCTCCTACCTCAGCGTCCCAAAGTGTTGGGATTACAGGCATGAACGAGTGCACCCAGCCAACACTTGTTATTTATTTATTTTTGGGACAGGTAGATTTCACAGAGGCCAAACTTGAGTGAGATCTGCAGAGGCTTCTTGATGAGCATTTGAAAACCACTTTCACTGCTTTTGTGGCAGGAAAGTAGGATCTGGAGGCAGGGAATATAAGACAGATTCACACTTCAGCTATGACAGGAAATATTCTCCTCGTAGGGTGTACGCCCAGTAAAAGACTTTGTACCTTTACTCCATCCTCTCAAATTACATAGGGTGTACACTAAGTAACCAGTGGAATCCTCTAGAGGGTATTAAAACTCCCCAAAATTCTGTAACAGGGCCCTTGAGCCCCTATGCTCTGGCCTGCTCCCACACACCATGAAGTGTACTTTCTTTTTTTTTTTTTTTTTTGAGACACAGTCTCGCTCTGTCACACAGGCTGGAGTGCAATGGCGTGATCTTGGCTCATTGCAACCTCCGCCACTCAGGTTCAAGTGATTCTCCTGCTGCAACCTCCTGGGTAGCAGGGATTACAGGCATGTGCCACCACGCCAGGCTAATTTTTGTATTTTTTAGTAGAGACAGGGTTTCACCATGGATGTCAGGCTGGTCTTGAACTCCTGACCTTGTGATCCGCCTGCCTCGGCCTCCCAAAGTGCTGGGATTACAGGCATGAGCCGCCGTGTCCGGCCTGTACTTTCATTTTGAATAAGTCTCTTTCTTCTTTCCTTGCTTTGTGCATTTTGTCCAGTTCTTTGTTCAAGACACCAAGAACCTGGACACTCTCCACTGGTGACACTTTGAAGTGAATTCGCTGATGGAAACGTTTTCGACTTTAAAATTCCGCGTTTTGCCATGAACTTTAGATGGATAACCTGTTTCCTTAGAGCTTCAGGTTGTGGTCATGAGAGTTGGTTTCACCTTTCCTGACCTTTGGTGGTGAATTCCCTGAACGTGGCTCCCTCAGCACTTCTACATTTCCATTACATCCTAATTCTTATATTAAACCCTTTATTTCTGGAATTCTTGGAGTGGATTTGCTTTCTTAACCAAATAGACCGAAAAGGATTCAGTTCCCAGAGCAGATGTTTTGGTGGTTGTTGTTCAGCCGAGAGAGCCTAAATACCAAGAAGAAAGTTGGAGGTATTAGAAATAAGAATGGGAGGGCGTTGAGGTCCTGGAGAAGAAAATACAGGTAAAGTCAAGAGGATTGTTGAAGGGGCTATCCTTGAGCAGGAGGAGGGAAGGAAATAACCTTCAGATGAGAAAGAAGCTCAGAATGGATGTTGTGTTACTTTGGCTCCTTTGGGGAGCAGACATCAGGGCGAAATTAAATGTCCTAGATATTCATTAGGGAAAATGCTTATTAGAGAAAATAGGAAGGAAGGGAGAGGAGGCTGGAGAACTTTGATTTGGGTATGACTCCTGTGAAGGAGAGATGGGGAAAGAAAGTTTGAATAGAAGGTGTCTTGGAAGCAGTACAGTTCTCAGAAAGTTTTGACAAGGGAAGTCCTTCGGTCAAAGTCAGAGCAATCCTGCTTTCTTATCTCTGCCATTTCCGTCATGGGCTGCCACGTGGGAATCAATGCCACACCTCAAACTCTGTGGTAGATTTGGAGTACAGCAGTTGAGACCATCAGCCAGTTATGCTCCCTGCAGTCAGGAAGCCAAGAGGCACATTTTCATGTTCACTACAGGTGGAAATATCAATGTTGGTGTAGGTTTTGGAGTGAGGAACAAGAGGTTGAGGTGGTCTATGCCTCAGTTTTTTCATTTATGAAATGAGGTAACTGGAATAATAATCTGAAAAGTTGCTTACACTTCTAAATCCTAGTATTTCCAAGTAAGTCTTTTTAAATTTTTTTTGAGATGGAGTTTCACTCTTTTTGCCCAGGCTGGAGCGCAGTGGTGTGATCTTGGCTCACTGCAACCTCTGCCTCCCGGGTTCAAGTGATTCTCCTACCTCAGCCTCCCAAAGAGCTGGGACTACAGGTGCCTGCCACCATGCCCAGCTAATTTTTTGTATTTTTAGTAGAGATGGGGTTTCACCACGTTGGCCAGGATGGTCTTGATCTCTTGACCTCGTGATCCACTCGCCTCAGCCTCCCAAAGTGCTGGGATTACAGGTGTGAGCCACCATGCCTAGCCTAGTCTTTTTTGTTTTGCTTTGTTTTTTGTTTTGTTTTGTTTTGTTTTTAATAAAGAAAGTAAACCAAAGTAATTAATCTATGGTTTAAATGATATCAAATACATAGACAAGCCTATAATGTTAATAATGTTACTAACAATAATGATGGTGATAATAATGGTGTCTAACTTGTCCCGAGTGCTTTCTAAGTAGTTTTTATGAAATTACTCAATCTAGGCCCTACTCTTTTCACACCTGATTTTGCTTTCTAGGGCAATTTCTTTTAGCCATTTCTGTTTTGAGTTCTCCTAAGGGTGACTTCCATATCCTTAAAACAATATGTTTAGATTGCTATTTCTTGGTTTATCAACTTTGTCTATTATTATATGATAGGTGATCACTTTTGAAAGCTGATGGTTCCAAGCGTTAGGTGCTATAAAAAGGTAGCTTACACTGAAGGAATATGGTTGAAAAGGATTTGGTGTGTGCAAATAAGAAATATGTAGTAGATTTAGGGCTATAGATGAATACATATCAAATACATCTAAAACAGTCACATGCAGACATAGCCAAATACAATGAGCTAATCCTATTAGGTAAGATGCACCAAAGTGTAGATTTTCCTTATTGCCTTGAGGAAATAAAAGATTGCACAGAGCTGCCATTCCAAACCTTAGCCATGATATGCTATAAAGGGTCTGGGATTAATTAAATACAGGATTGATGTGTGCCATGTGTCACAAGGGGCACACATTGAGCATTTGTAAAATAATGAGTGTTTCTTTGTAAATTAGTTTTAACTATGTGTTCATATTTAACCTAATTCCTGAGTAATACATTTATAAAAGTGTTCATTTATTTTTTGAATTATAAATATTAAGAGTTACTCATGATATAATTTGTGTATATATGGAAATATTTTTTTTCTTTCTAATAAAGGTAAAGGATTCATTAAAAAACAAAAAAATCAAAGAAAATGTGAAATAATTATTTAAAATTTTAAATTATTTATATCTAAACTTCTCTCACACAATAAAAAATGGTATAAATAATTTTCCTCCACTGGAAGTACAGCTTCTAAAAGAGAGGAGAAAAACCTTTCTATATATTTCTAGTCAAATTCCTGGCAGTCGAAGCATTATTTTGGTAATTTAATTTTTTTTAGTTTTGTTCTTTTTTAAGTTTATTAAGAAAGTGAAGGAATAAAAGAATGGCTATTCCATAGGCAGAGCAGCCTGGTCATTTAAAAACTGTAATTTAAACTGATTTATGCAGGGAACAGTTTGAACAATTATGCTGGCCATTTAAAGTAGGCTCTGTCAACACTGAACTGAATTATTTCAATAGTTTATTTTATCTCTGTGTGACTTTCTTTGGGCAGCTAGCCAAATTGGAGGGGATAAGATGGGTTCAACATTTACATTGAAATTATTCCAATTAGGACTTTGGCAGCAGAACTACAATCTCTCCAGCCATGGGTGAAGTGTTTCAGAGAGATTTGCATGTGGTCAAGGCATGCACATGGAATGCCTTTGGCAATGGGTAGAGGCCATCCAGAGCATGATAAATTGGCCAGTGATCTTTATTCACTCCGGGTTCATGGACTAAAAATACCTTTGTCACCTAGAGGATTTTACCATGTTCACTGGAGAACTGATGATACCAAAGTTATATTATGCCCTTTTCCATTTATGCCAATGCCATGCTTTTATCCATATTGATGTAAAGGACTCTGGATTGTTAATCCTTAGAATAGCAAAAAAAGTCTTAGATCCTGATTTCTGGCGAATACATTCACTACTCTTTGTAGTGGCTTAGAGCTCCTGATTTTACGTGCACATAACTGAATTTTATTTGATTTAATATATAATAACGGTACATTATGAAGATCTTGTCAACAACAGATACTGCTACTGGAATAACTCCTGAATAGGTAACACAATTGTGGGCAAATTATAATGTTTGTTAACAGTTCATTGTTTTTTTCTTGTTCCAAGTTGGTGTTTTTCAAAAAGTTTTCTTAAGACTAATAAAGGAGAGTATATTTCAAACTTAACACTATTCCATATGATAGCCACTAGCCACATGTAACTGTTAAGCATTGAAATGTAGCTGGTTTGGATTGAGATGTTCCTTAAGTGTAAAATACACCCTGGATTTTAATTTAAAAGTGTAATATGTTTTATTTTTTATTGATTACATACCAAATTGGTAACATTTTAGCTATATTAAATATTATACACAAGTTAATATATTTTTTTTTTTGAGGCAAGATTTCACCTGTTGCCCAGGTTGGAGGGCAGTGGTGTAATCACAGCTCACTAGCCTCCATCTCCTAGGTCCTGGTGATTCTCCCACTTCAGCCTCCTGGGTAACTGGGACTACAGGTGCACATCACCACACCTGGCTAAGTTTTTGTATTTTTTTTTTTACAGACAGTGTTTCATCATGTTGCCCAGGCTGGTCTCAAACTCCTGGGTTTGAGCAACCCATCCGCCTTGGCTTACAAATTAATTTTAACCCTTTTTTACTTTAACTTGAGGCTTACTTTTTACTTTAACTTTAGAGATATTTAGGTGAGGGAAATGTGCTCATGAAAGAAAGAATATCTTTTTCCATTTTGCAAGCTCTTCTGTGTTTTGGATGTTGGCATGTTGTATTTAGTCTCCTCTCCTTATGCTGGAGTCACTGACATACTATTCTGGAGTGGGGCAGGTGGAGAAAAATTTTAGAACTAGACTGGGGAGGAAAATATAGACTTCATTTAAAATCATATTTTATTGTGAAAGACAAGGAACTATATAATAGCTAATCATTTCACTAGTATTATCGCTCTGAGTAGTGTATTACTACACTACCAATTTCAAAGCCTTTTCTATTTAATTTCTGAGATTCTATTCCTAGAAGACTAACTTGCAGACTAGCATTCTGAAAATATGCAAGGAATTGTATGAATAATTGTTCGGTTGAATAGGAGAAAGGGTTATATATAATCATGTTTATGTAGTATGTTCTAAGTTAAACATGCTCATCTGTAGCAGGCCATTGGTAGCTAGCGACCTTAGACTGTTTACACTTTCAGTTTTGACCAGAATCATCTAACATCTGGCATCTTTGTAAAACTAGACAGAGTTATAATTTGCAGCAGTAATAGAACTGATGATTTATTAGCTCAGTAAAATTTTCATTTGGATTTAAAGGGGGGAGAATGTCTGAATATCACAAAAAGGACATTTATAACCATCAAACCCCTTATAATCTAATGAAGAAGTGGTGTTTCTGGCGCAAACATGACTTGTAAACAAGTCAAAATATGTAGTTGAAATGTCAAGACTAGTTATGGTAAAGAAAGGCTTTGACAGAGGAATTGTTTTTGGATAATTTCTTGCTTATATAGTAAATTAATTTTGAATTCAATATTATAAAATAGTAAAACTGTTTACTCCAAATAACTTACTTTAAACCTTGTCATCATTTACTTTATGCAGAGAATAATACCATATAATGCCATTTATATTACATTTTTATTCATTTCTTCAGTATTTGTCTACCACAAAATATCACATGTACCCCATAAATATGTGCACCTATTACGTATCAATAAAAATTTACATATTATGTGCCCATAACTTAATACTGTTCTGTGTTAAAAATTCAGAACAGCAGAAGACATGTTCCCTGATGTCACATTGCTGTGAATCTGGTGGAGGAAATAGCCGGATACGTTGAGAAGTCAAATCCAATTAGGGAACGGGTGAAAGAGGGAGCTGAGCCAAGCGTAGTGGCCACAGAGAAGAGCAAGTAGCCTGCCCGGTGTGCAGGAGGGAGGGGCTTCACAGAAGAGGAGCCATTCGAAGCAGGTCTGGAAGGATGAGTAGGAGCTGATGATTCTTGCCAGGAGAGGAGTATATCAAAGCAAGGAGACATGAAAGAACTTAGCGTTGTGGGGAAAGGAGGGATGAGAGAGTGGCGAGTTTAGACTTTGTATTTCACAGATGAATTTAGGAGCTATCAACAATTTTGTAAAAGACAGAAAACTTCATTTTCCTAAAAAAAAATCTGACTGGGTGCAGTGGTTCATACCTGTAGTGCCAGCACTTTGGAAGGCTGAAGCAGGAGGATCGCCTGAGGCCAGGAGTTCAAGACCAGCTTAGGCAAAAAAGGGAGACCCACTCACGACAAAATATTTAAAAAGTAGCTTGGTGTGGTGGTGTGCACCTGTAATCCCAGGTACTAGGGAGGCTGAAGTGGGAGGATCACTTGAGCCCAGGAGTTCGAGGCTGGGAGACTGAGGTGAGCGGATCACCTAAGGTCAGGAGTCCGAGACCAGCCTGGCCAACATGGCAAAACCCCATCTCTACTAAAAATACAAAAATTAGCCAGATGTGGTGGTGCGTGCCTTTAGTCCCAGCTACTCAGGAGGTTGAGGAAGGAGAATCCCTTGAACCCGGGAGGCGGAGGTTGCAGTGAGCCGAGATTGCACCACTGCACTCCAGCCTGGGTGATAGCACAAGACTCCGTTTCAAAAACAAACAAACAAACAAACAAACAAGATTTCTAATTAGATGCTATAGGTGGGCCTATATTTGTGAATAGAGAATTTCATTTCCTTCTATGATGTACATTATAGATTAAGAACACATATAAAACAGAAGGAAAATCCCTGTGTATCAGGAGGAAAATAATTTCATAGAGAGCACACCATGCTGAAGCTGAGCTTCCTGTTGCCAAGTAGCAAAGAAATGGTTACAAAGAAAAGGACTGTGGTCAGATGGCTTATACAAGTGGCAACCAGCCATCATCTGTTTTCATTTATGTTTACATAGTAGTGAAGACCATAGAGTTTGGTGCCAATCAAGCCTGGGTTAATGTGTTCTGGTTTAGCCATTCACTAATTGTGAACACTTGGGAAAATCAATCAATTTCTTGAAACTGTTGTTTCCTTAAATGAAAAATGAAAATATTAATAATACTTCATAAGGTTGTTGTGAAGATTAAATGAAATGATTTCAGTATGACTCTTAGTACAGAACTTGGGACATAGAATGTGTTTAATAAGTGGTAGATATTACTACGAATTTGCTTTGTCAAGTTATTTTTAAAATCTTCACATTAGTTATTGATCATCTGGCACTATATATAGGACTTTTCCTCTTTGAGGCTAGAAGGCAATCAAAAAAGGGGAGGAATTGTGGAGAGCTGGCTTCAGATCTAATAGAAATGACCACCTATATCATTGGCTTTCTCTGATTTTCACTTTATCTACAAGGTGTTAGATTAAATAATCTCTAGCTTGAATTCTGGATTGTATTAGTTAGAATTAGTGTGGCTATTATCAAAACAGAGAAATAAACAACACAAAAGTTTATTTCTCTCTCAACAAAAAAGCTTAGGGCATTGCCATTAAGGATGGTATGTCAGGTCTGTTCTGCAGAAACCTCCAAGAACTAAATGTCTTTCAGGGATCCCCAAGGAATAGCCCCATTCTCTTCATTCAAGACAGTGGCTGGAGTGCCAGAGCTCCAGCCAGATGTGACATCTACACACTAGGCATCAGGGACAGAGTGACAAAGAATAATGGTCAGTGGGCTCACTGGCCATCTCATGAGGAAGGTGCCCCATGACATTTCTATGCGTTGGCCAGAATTACTCATAATACTGCTCCTGGCTCCAGGGGCAGTTGGAGAAATTTAGTCTTTATCCTGGAGAGTCACGTACCAGCAAAAACATATTAGCATTGTTAAAGAAAAACTTCAGCCCAATTAAGTGTAAAGGAGTTTAATTGAGCAATGAAAGATTCACAAATTGGGCAGTCCCCAGAATCACAGCAGATTCAGGGAGACTCCAGAACAAATTTGTAGACAAAACAAAAGGGAAGTGACCTACAGAAATCAGAAGTGACGTACAGAAACAACTGGATTGGTTACAGCTCCACACTTGCCTTATTTGCACACAGTTTGAACACTTATCAGTGTATGAGTAGTTGAAGTATGGCTCTGGGATTGGCCAAGACTTAGCTGTTGTCACAGGCTCATACTCCCAAGTTAGGTTTTCAATCTTGTCTACCTACTAAGTTAGGTTGCGGTTTATCCACAAGAACTCAAATATAGAAGAGTGGAGTCCTTCTCAGACCACATTTAGTTTGCTTTGACACCATGGAAAAAGTAGAGAAGAGTTATTGGGAGATAATTAACACTTTCTGTCACATAAAATATAGGACCAGTTATTGATTCTGCTTTCAACAGGCCATGATGTAGTCACTGAACTCTGCATTGCTTTGGTACCTTTGGGCTGAACAGATCGGCTCTTCCTATGCAGTTGAGAAGTTTCACTATTGCATAACGAATAAGGATCCTAAGTGGAAATCACTTCAAATTTAGTGCCAACATCCTTTTGATCCAGACATTTTTGTTTGAGAAACTTATTGAGCTCCTGTCCTCATTTTCCGCCCACCTAAAGCTGCTTCTCTACAGTGGTTCTCATCTTGGTTAAGGACAATTCCACTCTTCTAGTTGCTCAGCCCAGAAACCTTGGCATCAGCCTTGCATCCATCTCTCTTTTACCGCATCCAATTCACCAGCAAATCCTTCTCACTCCCTTCATTGCTATCACCTTGTCTTTTACCTGTGTGATGGCAAAAGTCACCTAAGTCCTTTCTCTGTTTTTACCTTTTCCCCCTTTTCTATCAATTCCCAGCATAGCTGCCAGAGTGATTCTGTAAATATGTAAGTCAAAAGGCTTATCTTTTAAGAAACACAATGAAGTATTTACAAGTAAAATTGTATGGTGCTTGGGATTCATTCTAAAACACTAGAGCAAAAAACATTGGTGTGGAAAGAGATAAGAAAAATTGGCAAAATATTGATGAATGTTGAAGGCAAGTTACGTATGCATAGGGCCTTATTGTTCCATCCTTTATAGTTCAAAGTTAAAAATGTCCATAATAAAAAGATTTTTTAAAATGTCAGTCACTTTTAAAACACATGCATATAGTCCTTTCTCTTCTCCATTCATTTATTGCTCATATAACATGTATTTCCTGAGTACCTACTATATGAATATGAACAAAACAATTCTTACCTCCTGTCCTCATAGAGCTTATACCTTCAAGTCTTTGCTAATATTTCACCTTCTCAGAGAGGACTTCCCTAGACACAGTTTTTTTAAAAAATTGAGATAAAATTCACGTAACATAAAATTATTTTAAGGCTGGGCATGGTGGCTCACACCTGTAATCCTAGCACTTTAGGAGGCAGAGGTGGGTGGATCTCTTGAGCTCAGGAGTTCAAGACCAGCCTAGGCAACATACTGAGACCCTGTCTTTACAAAAAAATACAAAAATTAGCCTGGTGTGGTTAATTTTTGGTGGCGTGTGTGTGCCTGTAGTCCCAGCTACTTGGGAGGCTGAGGTGGGAGGATCACCTGAGCCCAGGAAGTGGAAGTTGCAGTGAGCTGAGATTGCACCACTGTACGCCAGCCTGGGTGACAGAGCCAGACCCTGTCTCAAAAAAAAAAATATTTTAAAGTGTACAGCTTAGTGGTATGTAGGACATTGACAATGTTATACAACCATCACTTCTAACTAGTTCTAAAACGTTTTTTATCACCCCCAAAGAAAACACTCTGTCCCCATTAAGGCAGTTGCTCACTCCATTTTAAATCATAACTGCCACACTCTGTATCCTCCTTCCCTGCTTTAATTATTTCTGTGTAGAACTCATCTCCATTGTATTAGTTTCCTAGGACTGCCGCATCAAAGTACTAAAAACGAGGCGGCTTAGAACAACAGAAATATCTCATAGTTCTGCAGGCTCCCAGCATGAGATCAAAGTGTTAGCAGGGTTGGTTCCTTCTCAAGGTTTAAGGGAGAATCTGTCCATGCCTCTCTTTTAGCTTCTGGCTTTGTTGGCAGTGTTGGTGTTCCTGGTTTGTAGGCCCATCACCCTGATCTCTGCCCTCATATTCACATGGCATCTCCCTATGTGCGTGTATCAGTGTGCAAAGTTCCCCTTGTTATAAGGATACTAGTCATATTGGATTGGGGTCCACCCTACTCCATATGACCTCATCTTAACTGATGAAACCTGCAATGACCCTATTTCCGAATAAGGTCGCTTTCTTAGGCTCTAAGGGATAAGACTTCTACATAGGAATTTTGAGAGGACACTACTCAATGCATAACACCATGCTATAGTTTTAATTAATTCATTATTTTATTTTATTTTTGGAAACGGAATCTCACTCTGTTGCCCAGGCTGGAGTGCAGAGATACAATCTCAGCTCACTGCAACCTATGCCTGCCAGGTTCAGACGATTCTCCTGCCTCAGCCTCCTGAGTAACTGGGATTGCAGGTGCCTACCATCACACCTGGCTAATTCTTGTATTTTTAGTAGAGATGGGGTTTCACCGTGTTGGCCAGGCTGGTTTCGAACTCCTGACCTCAAGTGATTTGCCTGCCTCAGCCTCCCAAAGTGCTGGGATTACAGGCGTGAGCCACTGCTTCCAGCCGACATACTATATGTTTAAATTATCATGCTTACTGTTTGTTTTCCCCCAGTTGACAAGAGGGCAGGGATTGTCAGTCTTCCCAACCGAGCTAAAAAAAGAAGGGAATGAATGAATAACCAACAACTGGAACATAAACTCCTTGAAGACAGGGAATTTGTCAGATTTGGATTCTGTTGAATCACCATCACCTACCACGGAGTGTGGCACACAGTAGGCACCCAATAAATATTTGTTGGATGAACCAATGACATTTAGAGTTAGATAGACTAACGTTGCCTTTATTGAATAGACTCTATGATAAGTAATGAACATAATAATCACTTATGGGGAAAAAAAGATGTCTATATTTCTAAAAATCAGGACATAAGCACATTTTTACTGCAGGAAATATTCTATTATCTTTACTCGGGACCATTAACCATTATGTCAAATGACTAATATGCTAGAAAAACTGGAATTACTACCTTAACTCTTTCCTTAAGTTTCCAGAGATGAGATCTGAAATTTACTACATTTCCCTGGATAAATTATTTTCTTTTTTATTTAAGTTATAAAAGTTATTATATTATTATAAAACTCTGTATTTAAGTTAGACAAATTTTTGGGTGGTAATTACAAACTTACTTTGTATAGAATAAATACAGCCAGGTGAGGTGGCCCATGCCTGTAATCCCAGTGTTTTGGGACACTGAGACAGACAGATCACTTGAGCACTGGGGTTCTAGAACAGGTTGGGCAACATGGCAAAACCCCATCTCTACAAAAAATACAGATTAGCCAAGTGTGGTAGTGCATACCTGTAGTCCCAGCTACCTGGGAGGCTAAGGTGGGAGGATCATGTAAACTCAGGAGTCAGAGGTTGCGTGCAGTGAGCCAAGGTCATGCCACCACGCTCCAACCTGAGCCAGACCCTGTCTCTAAATAAATAAATAAATGAATAAATGGAGGTAAGGTAGTTTAGCTCACCTGAAGGATAATATGCCCAAGGAGACAAAATTTTGTCTACATTCACAAGGACATTTTCAAGAAAAATAAACCATTTGTGCTTGGCAACCTTGGGGGCCCTTTGATCTAATGTCTGTCTTGTTTAGTCATTCATAACTGGAATTATCTTGGAAAACTCCACTGACTAATGTGAACCTGCTAGGAGGTGCATTCCAGGCCAGAGAATTGTAATTCATGCCCAAGTATTTCCACTGCTCAACTGTGTCATTTCACTTCTCTAAAGCAGTTGAAAACAGAAGTGATTTAAACTATAAATCTTGAAATCACTGTAAAGGTGAGTGTAGTAATGTAATTTGCAAGAAGGATAAAGAGAAGAAGAAGAAAGAAGAAAGAGAAGAAGAAGAGGAAGAGGAAGAAAAAGAAGAGGAGGAGGAGGAGGAGGAGGAGGAGGAGGAGGAGAGACAGAAAGACAAAATTTAGATTGCCAGATTGAAAAATTCTGTGTGCAGCTAGGCTCAGTGACTCACGCCTGTAATCCAGCACTTAGAGTGGCCCAGGTGGGAGAATTGTTTGAGGTTAGGTCTTCAAGACCACCCTGGGCAACATGGTAAGATCTCATCTCTACAAAAAAATAAAAATTGCCGAGTATAGTGATGGTGGTCTCAGCTACTTGGTAGGCTGAGGTGGGAGGATCCGGAGGAGGTCCAGGCTGCCATGAACCATGATTGCGCTGCTGCGACAGAGTGAGACACTGGCTCAAAAAGAAAAAAGTACGGCCAGGCGCGGTGGCTCACGCCTGTAATCCCAGCACTTTGGGAGGCCGAGGTGGGCAGATCACGAGGTCAGGAGATTGAGACAATCCTGGCTAACGCGGTGAAACCCCGTCTCTACTTAAACACAAAAAAACACAAAAAATTAGCCAGGCGTTGGGGCAGGCGCCTGTAGTCCCAGCTACTCTGGAGGCTGAGGCAGGAGAATCGCTCGAACCTGGGAGGCAGAGGTTGCAATGAGCCGAGATCGCGCCACTGCACTCCAGCCTGGGTGACAGAAAGAGACTCTGTCTTAAAAAAAAAAAAAAAAAGAAACAAAGAAAGAAAAAGAAAAAAAAAGAGAAAAAAAAGAAAAAAATTTGTATGATAACAAGGGAATTATAACAAAGTTCAAGAAGCTAACAACCCAAATAAGTAATTCCATTGAGATCAGCGGGCTGACAGCAGATGGCGCTATTCCATCTTGACTCAGTAATTGTTCAAGCAACACCTTGAAACGGCTGAAAGCCAACCGCATCAGCCTCCTTTTTTTTTAAGCATCGTAATTTGGACGAGTGACCCAGAGTTACAATTTTTAGATGAAGGAATATTTTATCCTAGTATTTTATTTTCATAGAAACGAACTAACGCAGTGGCTCACGCCTGTAATCCCAGCACTTTGGGAGGCTGAGGCGGGCAGATCACTTGAGGTCAGGAATTCGAGACCAGCCTGGCCAACGTGGTGAAACCCCGTCTTTACTAAAAATAGAAAAATTAGCTGGGCGTGGTAGTGCGCGCCTGTAATTCCAGCTACGCGGGAGACTGAGGCACGAGAATAGCTTGAACTCGGGAGGCGGAAGTTTCAGTGAGCCGAGATCGCGCCACTGCACTCCAGCTTGAAGCATAGAAAAATTAAAGTACTGAAGTAGATTAAAATGGGAAAATGTGTTAGAGCTTATGTGTGGGTGTTTTCTTACCATGCCTGGAAAACTTATTCTTGTTTGGCATTTAATTAATTCAGTTCACTAAAAATCAATTGAGTGCTCACATGTATCCAGCACAGTTATGGTTGCTTGGTGTACATCCATGAACAAAAAAGACAACGATCCCTGTATTTGTGGAGCTTCTATTGCAGCAGGGAGAGAAAGACAATAAAAATAATAAATAAGAAAATAGTGCAGTGTGTTAGAAGGGGGTAAGTGACACTTTGGAAAAATAAAGGCCGAGCATGGTAAGGGGGCTCAGGCATCCTGGGCAGTGGGGAGGGTTTGATTTTGTATAAGGTGTTTTATTCATTGAGGAGATGACATTTAAACAAAAATATAAAGGATGTAAGGGAGTTAGCTAGGTGAATATCCAGGGAAAGAGGAGTTCCTGCAGAGGGACTAGGCTGTACAAAGACCTCAGTTTGGGAGCTTGTTTGGTTTGTTTAGAGAACTCAGCAAGATGGCCAGTGTGGCTACAGTGGAGTGAACCAGAGGGGGAGCAGGAGAAGATGAGATCAGAGAGGTGAAATAGCGAGCAGATCCTGGAGGTCTTGCAAACTATTCTAAGAAATCGAGTGCCATTGTCAAGTCTTGAACAAAGGAGTAATGAAATCTGATTTATGGTTTTTTTTTTTCTTTTTTTTGAGGTGGAGTCTTACTCTGTTGCCTAGGCTGGAGTGCGATGACATGATCTTGGTTGACTACAACCTCTGCCTCTCGGGTTCAAGTGATTCTCCTGCCTTGGCCTCCTGAGTAGCTGGGATTACAGGCACCCGCCACCATGCCAAGCTAATTTTTATATTTTTAGTAGAGATGGGGTTTCACCAGGTTGGCCAGGCTGGTCTCGAATTTCTGACCTCAGGTGGTCCACCCGCCTCGGCCTCCCAAAGTGCTGGGATTACAGGCATGAGCCACCGTGCCTGGCCTGATTTATGTTTTTAAAAGATCATGCAGTCCTGTGATAAGAATAGCAGACTTTAGAGGGTCAAGCATAGAAGTTGGGAAGCTAGAGGAGGGGCTATTACAGCAGTCCAGGCAAAAGCCCAGAGTGACTCAAACCACGTATTAATGAAAATAACAATGGAGATATCAGGAAGTAGCTGGATTCTGGCTATTTATTTTGACATTAGAGTTGACAGATTTTTTTTTTTTTTTCTGATGGATTGGATATTAGATGTGGGGATAAGAGAGGTGTCAAGAAAGATTTGAAGGCTTTTGCCCCCAATTAACTGGAATGACTGGGAAGACTGTGGGAGAAGTGAGATTTGAAACATAAACTGGGTGTTGTGGGCAGGGTGTGGTGGCTCACACCTCCCAGCACTTTGGGAGGTCGAGGCAGGTGGATCACGAGGTCAGGAGTTTGAGACCAGTCTGACCAATATGGTGAAATCTCGTCTCTACTAAAAATAAAAAAATTTAGCTGGGCCTGGTGGCCCACACCTGTAATCCCAGCTACTTGGGAGGCTGAGGCAGGAGAATCACTTGAACCTGGGAGGTGGAGGTTGTAGTGAGTTGAGATCACGCCATTGCACTCCAGCCTGGGCAACAAAGTGAGACTCCATCTCAAATAAATAAAAACATAAATAAATAATAAATAGGGTGTTGCAAGTTGAACACATTGATTTTGAGATGTCTACCATCGACTGCAATAGAAAGATTATGGAAAATAAGAGTTTGGAAGGAAAGTCCAGGGCCATAGTTTTGGACATACTGAGTTTGGATGACTATTAGCCATCAAAGAGGCAAGAAAGACCTTCTGAAATTTTTGAATGTGAAATTGATAATCCATTTCCATCAGTGCAGGACACCTCAAAACAGGAAAGACTGGACTAGAGTAAATGGCCTAGATGCTATTATAACCTGGGCTGGATAGATAGGAAAAGCCTGAACTTGAACTGGCAGTAGACGTGGAAGTGGGCAGAAGGACAGTGACTATCCTGCGGGCAGAATGTCCAGGACTCAGTGACTGGTTTCATCTGTGGGGGTGAGAAAGAGGTAAAATGCCTGATTTATGGCACAGTGGTTAATGACATTAGTAAAAGAGAAGAGATGAATATCAGAGGACGTCTTTTTCTCTGTGTTTTCATTTTTATATTTCTTCCTAAATTCTCTTGTATCCTGGAAATTAAAACAGAAAATTCTCATTGTATTGTTTCTATAAAATCTCAAGGTCAAGGGAGGAAACTGGGAAATACACCCTATCAGATTTAAGAGAAAAAGACCTCTGATACTGCCTTTCCTCCAGTGATTCTTTAAAAAAATTAATTTTAAAAATTGATAAAGAAAAATTGTATGTATTTACGGTACAACATGATGTTTTGAAATATGTATACATT
The DNA here is from genome assembly GCF_043159975.1 of Macaca nemestrina. Lineage (NCBI taxonomy): Eukaryota > Metazoa > Chordata > Mammalia > Primates > Cercopithecidae > Macaca > Macaca nemestrina. The sequence goes on along the minus strand of NC_092127.1, from coordinate 78,793,584 downwards.
GTGGAATGGCCAAATGGAGCTAATTAACATATACATTACCTTATATAATTATCAATTTTTGTGGTGAGAACACTTAAAATCTACTTTCAGCAATTATCAAGAATACAATACATTGTTATTAACTGTGGTCACCATGTTTTTCAATAGGTCTTTTGAACTTGTTTCTCCTAACTGAAATTTTGTTACCATTTGACCAATGTCTCCCCAACCTCCTACTCCTTCAAACCCCCAACCCCTGGTAACCGTCATTCTACTCTCTGCTTCTATGAGTTTGATTTTCTTAGATTCCATGCATAAGTGAGACCATGCAGTATTTGTCTTTCTGTACCTGGCTTATTTCCTGTAACATCACATCCTCCAGGTTCATCCATGTGGTTGCAAATGACAAGATTTCTTTCTTTTAAAAGGCTGAATAGTATTTCATTGTGTCTATGTATCATATTTCCTTCATCTACTCGTTCATTGATGGACGACACTTAGATTGGTTTTATATCTTGGCTATTGTGAATAAAGTTACAGTGAACATGAGGGTGCAGATAACTCTTTAACATACTGATTTCATTTCCTTTGGATATATACTCAGTAGTGGGATTGCTGGATTGTATGGTACTTCTATTTTTACTTTTTTGAGGGAGCCTCATAATGTTTTTTTATAATGGTTATACTACATGATTTTTTAAAAATTGTACTTGAGCCATGTATATTTTATTATCACAAGAAATTCACGTTGCTTTTTTAAGACAAAGTAACTCATGCTGCTTTTGGAAATGAGTAACATAGGGAATGCATCTTCTACCAAGAAAGCAGGAAATAGCTCAAGATCAACTCTGTTGAGAAGAAATGGCAACAGAAACTATTCCACAATGGCAGTGAGGTATTTGCCCCTTCAATGTATATATTTGCAAAATACCATCTGCCTTTCTAATTTGCACCTTTCCTGCAATAATTGGTAATGCCAATGTCAGAATATAAGACAGAACAAGGGTGACATTCTGCTGACATTTATAGACATTACCAGAGGAAGGGAGCTCTTGTCTTTTAGACACATTTCCAATTTACAAGGTATTTTAAATTGTAAATTGTAACCAAAGGTTATCATATTAGTTATTATTCAACACATATTCACATCTACTCTGTGACAGGCACTATTCCAGGATGTAACCAGGCACAATTTTAATATGCATATTTCACTAAGCCCAAGACACTTGGCTGTTGGTGCTTGCTTGATCTTAGCAAATGGTGTCAAGGAAAGGCATTTAAACAATTACATCAGCACTGCCTCTGGCTGAAAGATATTGTAAGATACCATGGATTACAGGATGCATCCTGATTCTGTAAGTTAAAAGGTGAGCAAAGCAGGTACATCTTAAAAATTGATGAAATAGGTAGTAGGTAACATTTATTGAGTGTTAACTCTGTGCCTGGCACTGTGCTAAATGCTCAGCATGCACTGATTTTAGTCTAGAGCATTTGCATTCAGAATAAGATTTTGTCCAAGTAACAGTTTTCCCTAAGAATATGAGAGATGCCTGCTTTACAGTTTTGTAATGAAATCACCTAACATTACAGTTTGCCTACTTGAAGCTTAGAAATGTAAGGTTTATTTTCTTTCATAACTTTACTTATTGAGAACCCTTAAATTCTAGGGCCTGAGTTTTCAGCAAGAAATTTATTAAATAATTGTGTAAATTAAATTTAACCAATGTTTCTTTATGATTATTTTATAAGAACTATAGTAGATACTTTAAGATTTTTGTCAGCAAAATCTTAAAATTCAGTGGAAGCACAGATATATCACTAGAATCCATGACACCTATAGGTTGTAAGTATAAGTCACATGTGGACATAGAAAAGAAAAACAATGGGCATGCGGTTGGGGAGGGACATCAGAGAAATCTTGAAGGAGACAATGGCAGTTGAGCTGGGCATCATGAATAAGCAAGTGGAAAACTTGTGTGATCAAATACCTTTTAAATCCAATCAAATATTAGATGGCCAAAAGCCAAGGGCTATATGTATGACATTGGGTACACTTTCTTGAATTGAGAAGAAAACACCAAGGAGCATTCTGCATACAGAAATTAAAGAAGCAACTAGCAGCTAACATTGTAGACAGCTACATTGTTCTTGCCAGCCTGTGTGAACTAGCCTGAACTTTAATGATCAGGAGTGGACACTTTGCGGATTTCTTTCAACTCGGAAGAAGAAAGAGAAGAGGCAATTGCTCAGACTACCAGACAAAAGCCAAATTGGCTCCTGAGTGGTCCTGAATGAGGTCAGACTTCAACTTTTTCAGAAGCCATAGAACAATATTTTAGACTTGATTTTTGATTAAAATCTATGCAACTCTAGACTCCACTGAAAATTCCATACTATTCTGTAAAGTATAAATATGTTTTAATAACATCAATTCTGTTTGTGTAAGTTCCTCTGATCAGAAAAAGTGGAAGATAATTTTTTTTCTAAGGTCCAGAGACCCTCAGTACGGTTTAAAAATCTTAAATTGAAAAAAAAAATTAAAATAAGTATAGATTCACAGAAAGTTGCAAAAATAGTACAGATGGATCTTATGTACCCTTCACTCATTTCTCCCAATGGTTCTATCTTACATGATTATAGTATAATATCAAAACCAGAAATGTGGTGTTGGTACCAATGTGTTATGTAGCTCCATGTCATTTTATCACATGTGAGGATTTGTATAACCAACATCAAAGTCAAATTCCATCCCACACAGGTGTCCCATGTGCCTTTATAGTGAAACTCATCCCACTATCCCCCAGCATCCCTGACACCTGGAAATCACTAATCTATTTTTCATCCTTACAATTTTGTCATATAGAGAATGTTATATGAATGGAATCATACAGCATATGACCTTTTAAGATGGGGCTTTCCACTCAGCACAATGTCCTCTTGATCCATTCAAGTTATTGCGTGTATCAGTCAATAGTTTGTATCTTTTTATTGTTGAGTAGTTTTCCATAGTATGGATGTGCCAGTATTTGTTTTACCATTCATCTGTTGAGGGGCATTTTTGTTGTTTTCCATTTTTAAGTGTTACAAATAAAGCTGCTATGAACAATTACTTACAGTTTTTCTTGTGTGGGCATCAGTTTTTATTTCTCTGGGGTAAATGCCCAAGAATGCAATTGCTGGGTTGTATGATAAGTGCACGTTTAGCTTTTAAGAAACTGACAAATGATATTCCAGAGCATCTATCTCATTTTATGAGAAATATATGAGGAAAGACTGTTTTTAAAAAGGTCAACTCTACTTAACTTTCCCTTGTAAGCTGGAAAGGACTGTAATACCATGTTCCTGAAACAACTGATTGTCTTTTTACCCTAGTTGGTTGCCAAATCATTCTCCTTCCTGTTTTGTTTTCCTCCCTAGTGCAATTGGGCTTATTCCTAATGCATGGTGGAAACAAAACAAAACAAAACAAAAGACCAATTCACTTCCAGAAGCAATGTTCTTAGCTTTATGTTCGTCAGGCAAAGGTGAGTAAGTTGTCTCAAGCAAAAAGACATTGCTCTGATAAAACCAGCCCAGAGGGCTTCCAAATCTCAGCCTCCTAGACTCCACCTTCTCAGTGTCTTCCCACAGTACATCTCTCCACATCTAAGACACACAGGTTTGTTATTTGGTACTTCTATTTGTGTCAGGTTGTGTTTAAACACTATCTCAAATGATGGAGATTCTCCAACCCATTTGCTTTAACACGTATTCCCAGCTCCTGATTTCTGCCAAGTACCATCTTCTCACTGAGATCGGTCATGGCTTACTTCACTTTGTCCAAGTCTCAGTACAAATGGTACCTCATCTGATAGGACTTCTCTGACTGCCCCACCCCAAAATCATTCTCTGTGCTCTTACTGGTTTTATTTTTCCTCAAAATGTTGATGGCTGTTGTGAAAGCTGGGTCCTTTTCTGATATGGTTTGGCTCTGTGTTCCCACCCAAATCCCATGTTGAATTGCAATTCCCATTGTTGAGGGAGAGACCTTGTGGGAGATAACTGGGTCATGGGGGCAGATTCCCCCTTGCTGTTCTCATGATAGTGAGTGAGTTCACATGAGATCTGATGGTTTAAAAGTGTCTTGCACTTCCCCCTTCTCTCTGTCTCCTGCTCTGGCCATGTAAGATATGCCGGCTTCCCCTTCACCTTTCACCATGATTGTAATTTTCCTGAGGCCTCCTAGCCATGCTTCCTGTACAGCCTGTGGAACTGTGACTCAATTCAACTTCTTTTCTTCACAAATTACCCAGTCTCATGTAGTTCTTTATGGCAATGCGAGAATGGACTAATACAGAAAATTGGTACCAGGAAAGTGGGACATTGCTATAAAGATACTTGAAATGTGGAAGTGACTTTGGAGTTGGGTAAGGGACAGAGGTTGGAAGAGTTTGGAGGGTTCAGAAGAAGATAGGAAGATGAGGGCAAGTTTGGAAGTTCCTAGAGACTTGTTGAATGGTCTTGACCAAAATTCTGATGGTGATATGGACAATGAAGTTGAGGCTGAGGTCTCAGAAATGAGGAACTTATTGGGAACTGGAGTAAAGGTCACTCTTACTATGCTTTAGCAAAGAGATTGGTGGCATTTTGCCCCTACCCTAGAGATCTGTGGAAATTTGAACTTGAAAGAGATGAGTTAGGTTATCTGGCAGAAGAAATTTCTAAGCAGCAAAGCATTCAGGATGCAACCTGGCTGTTTCTAAAAGTGTATGCTCATATGTGTGAACCAAGATTATCTGAAACTGGAACTTATATTTGAAAGGGAAACGGAGTTTAAAGTTTGGAAAATTTGCAGCCTGGCCACGTAGTAGAAATGAAAAATGCCTTTTTTTGGGGAGAAATTCAAGCCTGCTGCAGAAATTTGCACAAGTAACAAGGAACTGAATGTTAATAGCCAAGACAATGGGGAAAATGTCTCCAGGGCATTTTGGAGATTTTTGTGGTAGCCCCTCCCATCACAGGCCTTCTGGAGGCCTAGGAGGAAAAAATGGTTTGGGGCCCCGTGCCTTATGCAGCCCCAGGACATAGTGTGCTATGTCCCAGCTGCTCTAGCTCCAGTCTTGCCTAAAAGGGGCCAAGGTACAGCTTGGGCCATTGCTTCAGAGGGTGCAAGCCCTAAGTTTTGGTGGCTTCTACATGGTGTTGGGCCTGCAGGTATGCAGACAGAAAGAGTTGAGGCTTGGGAACCTTTGTCTAAATTTCAGAGGATGTAGGGAAATGCCCAGATGTTCAGGCAGAAGTCTACAGTAGGGCAGAGCCCTCAAAAAGAACCTCTACTAGGGCAGTGCAAAGGGAAAATATGAGGTTGGAGCCCTCAGACAGAGTCCCTACTTGGGCACTGCCTAGTGGAGCTGTGGGAAGAGGGCCACTGTCCTTCAGACCTCAGAATGGTAGATCAACTGACTGCTTGCACTGCACACCTGGAAAAGCTAAAGGCACTCAATGATAGCCTGTGAAAACAGCTGCAGGGGCTAAGCTGCCCAAGATCTTAGGAGACCATCCATTACATCAGCGTGGCCTGGATGTGAGACACGGAGTCAAAGAAGATCATTTTGAAGCTTTAAGAATTGATGACAGCCCTGCTGGGGTTCAGATTTGCATGGGGCCTGTAGCCCCTTTGTTTTGACTGATTTCTCCCTCTTGGAATGGGTCTATTTATGCAATGCGTGTACCCCCACTGTATCTTGAGAGTAGCTTAACTTGTGTTTTATTTTACAGGCTCATAGGTAGAAACAACTTGCCTTGTCTCAGATGAGACTTTGGACTTGGACTTTTGAATTAATACTGAAATGAGTTAACAGCCTAGGGGACTGTTGGGAAGGCATGATTGTGTTTTGAAATTTGAGAAGGACATGAGATTTGGGAGGGGCCAGGGTGGAATGATATGGTTTGGCTCTGTGTTTCCACACAAATTTCATGTTGAATTGTAATCCCCAATATTGAGGGAGAGACTTGGTGGAAGGTGATTGGATCATGGGAGCAGGATTTCCCCCTTGCTGTTCTCATGAGTGAGTTCTCATGAGATTTGATGGTTTAAAAGTGTGTGACACTTCCCCCTTCTCCCTCTTTCTCTCCTGCTCTGCCATGGTAAGATGTGCTTGCTTCCTCTTAAACTTCCACCATGATTGTAAGTTTCCTGAGGTCTCCTAGCCATGCTTCCTGTTCAGCCTGCAGAACTGTGAGTCAATTAAATCTCTTTTCTTCATAAATTACCCAGTTTCAGGTAGTTCTTTATAGCAGCGTGAGAATGGACTAATACATTGTCTTCTTAGTTTAAAAGAAGTTAAATAGGGGACACACAGCAAAAGAGATGCAGCATAAAGCAATTTATTGCAAAGGAGAAAGAATACTCCAAAAGTTATTTGTAGAATAGACATCATGCTCTGAGAGAGAGGATTCCAGGCAGGTTGCTTGTGAGGATGACAGCATTGACTGTTACTGGGTAGATACTCTTTATGGGAATATTGCATGATTATTCCTAAGAGGGTGGGAGGAAGTGAAACTAGTAAGCATGTTGTGGGTAGCCCTCTGGGTGCACGTTCGCAGTAGCTGTACATGCTTGTTCTAACGACCAAAGGGTCAATTTGAGGACAGGCAAAATCAAAACGCACTTGCTCTCTATGGAAGAAATTCCCTACTGGAGATAGCTATACTTGAAGGAGTTTGGCTACGATGCAAATACTGGGGCTTATTGTGTTGACAGTGCAGTGGCCACACTTCTCATATCCTGAGAACCTGGTTACTTCCTTGACTACCTATCTTGCCTCAAGAGTGCATATCATCACCTGGCACAGCATATGTCTGTTTGTTGTATTAGTTATCTCGCCTTGTTAGAATATAATCTACCTGAGGGCAGGGATTCTGTGTGATTCACTGTTATTTCCACAAACCTGAGACAGTTCCTGGCACATCATAGAAACTCAATAAATAGGTGATGAATAAATAAATCAACAGAAATTTTTCCATAGTTTTTTTCTTTTAAACTGATCTAGTTTATCACTCTCTTGCCTCTACAATTTATCTTTCACTCAAAGAACTAAAGTTATCTTCCAAAAACACAGAATGACTCAGCTCACTCTCCTCAACACTCTTAAATGGTCCTTCATTACTTGTTGAGAAAAGCCCAGACTTGTTTAGCGGAGCAATTAAACTCCCTACGATTTATCTGCCAGAAGACTTTCTGGAATCATGTATGATTTTTTTGCCCTCCAACTTACAGTCTTATCGGTCCACTTATTTTTTTCTCATCATGCCACACACTTTTGTGTCAAGTAATTTTAGTCTTTTGGCCTTGTTCTTACTATCAGCCAACTTCACAGTTGAAGTCCAGAGTTGCTTTTTTTTTTTTTTTTTTGTCTATTTATGTAGGAGTTATAATTTTTATTTGCTTTGTGGCAGCATTATTTTCTGACATGTTTTCTTCATATTCTTTTGAAGAGTTTCTTTTTAAAACCCATGTTATTCAAGGTTAAAAAAATAAAGAGTTTCTTTGTTTGGATGTTATGCTTACACTTACTTGAATATGTTTTTTTTTCCACACTAGCCATTAGCAAGATTCCTGTGGAGTAAGGGAGTGCCCAGGGTGGTTCTCCAGATTCTTCTGCTCAAGTTCTTCCTCTTCTGATGCTGCAGTGATGAATTATTTCTTCAAAACTATGACCCCACTGTGTAGCTCCACCTTTCCTTGTTCTCACAAGAGTGTACAAAAGCATTGAGTCTTCTGAGCCATGGCTAACAAGAATCCTAGCTACTGCCGTCCACTATATCTTTCCCTTTTTTAAAGGAGCGTTTTCTGAGTTTAGTCATCTTAGGCCTTCCTCGAGCTCTCCCCATGGTTTTTCCCTCTGCCTTCTCCAGTTATCGCTCCCTATTCCATCTTGGCCTGGTATTTCCCATCATGGCAAGACTGCATGGTTTTAGGAGAAAATGATTGCTGTCAGTCTCTGAGATTGACCACTACCAGACCCCTCTTTCTCTCATTCTTCCCAATGCTGGGACTGCACCCATGCTGCTTCTTGGATCTGCTTTTCAGGTCTTTGATGTTTTGACCACACCTCAATGTCGTTTGGAACTTTGGCATTGTCATTTTGCTGAGGATGTAGTTTGTATTTTTTATTGTGGTTGATAGTGTTGTTATCCTCATCGCTCTATCTGATTTCCAGAAGTGAGAAGATTCAAAACTATGCTGTTGCCATTTTGCTATTCAATTTATCCAATTGAAAGGACAATGCTGAAAATTCATGTCCTTCTTACTAATTTGGGGTTAATATGTCCTTTCTCATGTCAAGTGAAGATGGATAGGAAGACTGTTTTGTGGTGTTTTTAATGCTCTGATTTAGACAAACAAAACCTAACAACTTTGTACTTGTCTCCAAATTTTTTTGAAATGTTATTGGTCTATGAAACAATAAAGTCCAGAAACGACTGATATGTATTTGTTTATCTATCATCTATCTCTCTATCTGTATCTATGTATCTCATCTTCTATCTCCATCATCTACTGACCTATGTGTCTATCTATCTATCAATCAATCAATCAATCTATCTTATGTATTTCAACAAATATATACTATGGTCTAGGCACTCATCCAAGATGCAAAAAGAACATAGAAATTAAAAAGAGCCATGGCTGCTAAGGAACTCAAAACTAGGGAGAACATAGAAATGCAAATGATAAACTAGCCTATAAGAGAGGGACCAGATGTATGCAATATGCTGCAGCAAAAGAGACAGGAGCTATGCTCACTAGATAAATTCGAAATTTGAGAAAGCTGCATGGGGGCAATACTAATAATTTGGACTTTGGCTATTTGGTGGCTGAAATGGCAAAAGACAAAACCACTTTAATATAAAAGTATGTGGCATGGTTAGAAAAAGTAAATGACCAGAGAGCCTGGACAGGAAGGTGGAGGAAAAAAAAATCACACACAGTGCCAGAAAGATAAATTTTGGACAGTTTAATTGCATCCTAAACAAGTCTGGGAAGGCCAGGCGTGGCGACTCACACCTGAAATCCTAGCACTTTGGGAGGCTGAGGCAGGCAGATCACTTGAGGACAGGAGTTTGAGACCAGCCTGGCTAACATGGTGAAACCCCATCTTCACTAAAAATTCAAAAATTAACCAGGCATGGTGGCATGCACCTGTAACCCCAGCTACTCGGGAGACTGAGGCACAAGAATAGCTTGAACCCAGGAGGCAGAGGTTGCAGTGAGCCAAAATCATGCCACTGCAAATTGCATGGCTCATTGATGAGAACCTTTCGTCTCCTATCTGAATAAAATGATCATGAGTAAAGACTGTATTTTGAGGTTTATGTATACTTGTCTCTTACTCTTTTTCTGTCCCTCTCTTTCTCATTTTCTGGCACTTCTTAGCTTACTTTTGAGGAGAAATCAGTTTTAGGTAAATAAACTCATCTATTGTTGGTGGAAATTATAATTACTTTGACCTTTATGTGCATTGACTGTGTTTGTAATTCTAACACTTACGTTGATAACATGCTTTATGACACTTCCAAAAACCTAAGAAGCGCCCTCCAATATGTCAACTTTCTTAAATCAACTTTCGTAAATGGATTTTTGTTTTTCCACATTACCACCTCTTCTAAAGATCTCTGATACCATGTGGTTAGGAAAAAATTTTCGTATAATAGAATTGTTTCTGACCTTTTATCTTACTGTACCTTCAAAATTATGCCAGGCTTTATATGCTATGGTGTGTGATATAAATTTATTTATAGATGGAAGAGCTTACAGTCATTTTTTCAGAAAATAATTCAGAGTTATTATCATTTTTCACAAATGAAGAAGTTAACATTCAATGAAATAAATTATAGACATGGTAATAAAAAAGTATAGCTCTTTCTTCAAATGGAAAACTATAGACATTAAAAGTGTTATGAATTAAAAGAGAATTAAAAGGCAAAAACTAGATGTAATAGGTGGACTTTTAATACTAATTTGAACAAATCCAACTGTAAATAGATAGATATTTTGAGGACCTAAGGTAATTTTGGATATGAACTGGATACTAAATTATTATTGAAAATAAATTATTATTGAGTTAGGTACAGTAATAGTATTACAGTTAGGTAGAAAAATGCCCATATCTTTTAAGGGGGCACCCTGATACATTAAGGTTTAAAATGTCAGTAAAAATAGAAACAAATGTTAAAAATATTAATAATTGTTACATCTGGGTGATAGGTATATTTTGACTTGTTTTTATAATAAAGTTAAAAAATGTCAATTAAAGTGTATGTATTTAGTAAAGAGGGAAAATATTTTTGGTGAGATTTTTACTGAAAGCCTTTATTTTTTCTTTTAACATTAGAGAAGATTTATATTTAGAATTCAGGAGCTATTTCCAGTGAGAGATCACTTTAGCTTTTTCTGTCATTCAATTAGAAGCTAGTGACATTTCAATCTGAATGAAACATACTCTGAAATTCAAGGACCACCAAAGCACTCCTGAATCTAACATATTTCAAATGCAAAAGATTTCTGAAATTAAAGTAATTGATGGCAAAATCAGGTGAGGATGCTGTCTTATTTTTTGTTTGTTCTTGCAAGGCAATGATGGAATATTCAGCAATGGCTATGTTAGCAGTCTCTCTTTTATGGTTATTGACTCTGTCTTCCACAACTTGCTGCAGTACTAGTGATAGTGACAGGAGACAGACAAATTCCTAGGCAGACAGGGATGGGACCCTGATGGAACCAGACCTTCAAGCCAAAGCCAGTTTAAACTTTGAAAACCAAAAGGCTGGTTCAGGATAGAGCCTCTCCATTGATTGCTTCTGGATAATGCCTTTTAACCAATCAAATTGTACTTTTCCAAGTTTGCCCATGGACCAATCAGCACACACTCCCTCATTCTCAGCCCATAAAAACCCCAGACTAAGCCTCACAGGCAGCTGCATCTGCTTTCTGGGTTCCCTCTTGCAGCTGTGAGCTTTTCTTCTGTCACTCAATAAAATACTTCTCTGTCTTACTCACTTTCTGGTGTCCATGCACATCGTTCCTCTTGGTTGTGGGACAAGAGCCCAGAAGTTGCTGAGCTGCAGACAATGGGAATAAAAGAGCTGTAACATGCTCCCGCTCATGGGACCACAGGAGAAAGAGAGTTGTAACACCCCTCACCTCACCAAGCTGCAGGAACAAAGAGCTGTGACATTTCTGGAGGCTCAGACGTTGGGACTCCTTGAGCAAGAGCTGTAACACCCTTTGGGGCTCCACAGTTGCTGTCATCTCTGAGTTTTTGGGTGCCACCATGTTCCCTTCATCTAGATGCTGGCACCCAGCATGGAAGCGGTTCACAGCATGCCCAGTCCAGCAGTGGGCTGAATGTGGAGCTGTGGCAGGAATGGGATCTAAGTGGGCATGAACCAAGCACAACCTGCAAGGCTGAGCAGGTGGAGTGAGCCCAGTGGGCCCAAGCAAGACCTGGATAGAGGCAGTGGTGGCTGCAGAGATTTCCAGCTGGCAAAGCAGCACCGAAGAAATCCTGTAACACTAGAGCCACATCCAAGTATAGAGCAATATCAGGGTGGTAATTCTTCAAGATTAATATTCTGTTACAGGAATCACCAAGTCAAGTGGTACAGTCTACTGGCAAACAATCAAGTGCAGAATTTCCTTGGTTTGGTCATCCCAAAGAATTAAGTCTAAATGCTGGAAGCCCAGGAGTACAGCTTGGTGGATGGAATTAGGGCAAGTCAAGAGAACCTATTAAAAAAGAGTTGAATTGAAGTAATAATTAAATCAAATTGTTTGCAACAGTCCTGCTTTTTTCCCTGCAACGTTACAGGATGTTTAGTTCTTTCCCTGAATAAATTATTCAAGACCATGTTCACCTTGAGCCCTCTTGCCTTTCTTTTCAAAGTCTCCATATCCTACTATAGTTCCAACAGATGGAAGCTAGTATTATATTTTACATATTTTTAAGAGTTACTATGGCAGATTGAAATGAGCACAAGCTTTTGAGTTGGAGTTGGGCATGTTAAGTTTGTGTTGAAAGTTATACATGCAGGTGGAGTTATCCAGAAAGAAGTTAAAAATGTGGGACTGGAGATGGCGGTAGAAGTTAGGATTGAAAATCTTAGAGGCAGGGGTTGAAACTGTAAAAATGAAAGAGGCCTGGTGGTGGGGGTAGAGTGTAGAATATAGAATAGTATGGAACATACATGTTTGAACCTAGATGAAAAGATCCATTTAAAAATAACTAGAGAAATGAAGCATGAAAATCAGCCTCTGAAGAGATAGGAAAGGCAGGAGAAAAACAACATAACCCAGAATACTCCAGCAGTACCAGAAGTAAATGGTTTCAAAAAATATTGCATTATGGAGATGTGAGCTTTAGGGAGACTACTGAGGAGGTTGGAGAAACTACTACTGAATCTGACATTTAGGAGATTATTGGTGACTCTCAAGGGAGGAAGATTTAAGATATGACTAATTAGTAATTAGAAATTCCACTCCTGCCCAAGAACAGTAAATAGAGTTTTGTTTTGTTTTTAAATTTGAGATGTTTGAGTACACTTATAGGTCAAGGAGGATTCACAGAAAGGGGAAGAATGATGATGCAAGAAAATAAAAAATAGATGATGGATTCAAGAATTCAGAATAAGAAATTTTCTAGCAAGGGAGAAGGAGGAATATCCAAAGAAAATTTTAGTTTGCAAACTGAGGTGTTTATTTTGATATGATCTTTTTCTTCCTAGTGAAAATAAGAAGCTAGGAAGTTCTAATGAAGAGAAGGGGAGGTCATCTCAACAGCTATTAACAATTTTAAAATCTGGTTCATTTTCCTTTAAGATTGGTGGAAGGAGTTTTAAGCTCTCATTTATTAAATGACTGGCCAAGATCACAAAGCTGGTATTAGAGCTGGTGCTAAGCAGTGTGGGACTAGGGCTGGGAGTGATCATGGTATAGCAGTGAGTTTTTCTCTTCTTTTTATTTTCTTTTGTCTTTCTCATGTCTTTTTTCCTTCTTTCCTTTCTTCCGCCTTTCCTTCCCTCCTTATTTTCTTTTTTGAGTGACTTTATTGAGGTACAATTATGAAATCACTCACTGTTTGTATCATTAGATGATTTCTAGTAAGCTCATATAGCTGTGCAACCATCATTGCAATCTGGGTTTAGGTCATTCCTATTACTCCAAAAAGTTGCTGTGTGCCATTTGCAATCTGTTGCACTCCCACCCTTAGGCCCAGACAACCACAGATCAGCTTTCTATCTCTATGAATTTGCTTTGTCTAAGAATTTCATTTAATGAAATCATAAAATATCTGATCTTTTGTGTACTTCTTTCTTTGCATTGTTTTTCAGGTTCATCATATAGCATGTATCGGTAGCTTCTTCCTTTTTCTTGCTGAATGATATTATGTTGTATGAATCGACATTTTGTTTTCCCATTTCTTCCAGCAACCTGAGTGTGTTCGTTTTACAGGAGCTGGCATCCTCTTCAAAAATAAATTAATAGATGATTCAATTGTGAAATATTTTCATAATTTCTGCTTTAGTTGACCTATAATTTGTTCCTTACACAGTAGCCAATATATTCTCATTTATGTTGTGAGGAACGTATTATAAACATTTTTTTCTAAACCCATGCAATTCTTGAACACAAACTTTACAAACCCACTATTAAAGAGCCCTTCTAGTTTTTGTTGGAGAATAAAAGATAATGAGTTTCTCTGACATGCTTAATACTTCCTTCTGGAAATGAAGATTAGTTGATATTAACTGAAGCAAGTAAACCAATTAAGACAATGATGATACGATTAAAACCCTTAACTATATTTTACTGTTTATAAAACTTTTATATTATTTCAGTCAATTCTTTTAACAGCCCTGTTGTGGTATGCAGGAGTGGTATTTTAATCCTCATTACAGGTAATGAAACAGATTAAGAGAAGTTAAGAGCTAAAATCTTATAGGGCTGAAACTCAAACCTAAGTGCGCCGATGCTCTTTATATTCCACCGACACACTATTCCATTCCCCATGTGTCTTGTTTTATTCTAGGTGTCTGTGTGTGTGTGTTAGTGTGTGTGTGTGTACACATGTACCTGTGGAGCCCAGTGCAAAATGAATATATGGGGCACCTTGTTAAAAATTATTGAGTATTTCAAGATGGTGACAGCAGAGTCTTAAAACAAATACAGGGCCCTTGTGGGCACAGGATCCTCTTGGGCCACACAGGTTGTGTGCCCATGAAGCTGGCCACGACCTTGTGAAAGAATGTCCTATTCAGGCAACTACCAGTAAGATTGGAGTGTCAGATATGGAGGTAGAGAAGCAAGGCAGAGTTACTGCTGCCATTTATTTACTCTGAGATGGGAGTAGTAATATATAGAGAAGCCAGGCCACTAAAATTTTATGTTCCATGCTAGTATTTTTAATGTATTCCAAAGGCAGAGAAAATCACCTAATAATTTTAAGTGAAAGAATTGCAATTACATTTATATTTTAGAAAAAAATCAATCTGATCTATATTTCAAGGACGGATTTTTACGTGTGAAAATGAAAGGAGGAAGATAAACTTGGGAAGAAATATCTGTAATCCAGGTTAGAGGAGAAGAGGGCTTTAAGGCAGTAGGATTTGAAATGCTGAAGAGGGGGTGAGGTGGGGGATCCTGCTCCTTGCCTTTGAATTCCATGACAGTCAGAAGCGCTCTGGCACCTCATTGTGTCTCAGTCTGCAAAGTCCCTCCAGAGAGCAAGATGGGGGTTGATGGTCAGGCTGACTGCATTTGCGCCCCCTCCATTAGGAAGCATGGTGGTGGGCTGCCAATGTCTGAAAATGATCACTTCATATATTTTTCCCAGTTTGAATTTCTTTTAGTTGTCAAAGGGCAAGCCCAGTAACAGTTTGTTCATTATGGTTGAGTGGAAAACTGTGGTTTATTTTTAAACTTAGTAATTCAGTAGCTTCATTTGAGATAGTATTGCCCCCGGGGGGTTAGTTCTCTAACATCCTGGGAGTCATTTCTGGAGGGTGGTGAAATAAGAAAGCATTTTAAAAATATTAAATTAGGTATCAACTACCTTTCTCTCTCTCTTTCACACACACACACACACGCACACACACATACACATTCTCGAATGCTTTATAGAATGGGAGAAAAAGGCTCAGAACTACAGATTCATTCACATAATGTGAGGCTTATTTTAGTATACTCATGAATGTGTCACACATTTGAACTTCATCTTTTATGTGTAGCAACAGCAGATGTTGAAAGTATAACCCCCACGCAGGTAGACATTATGGTAAAGCTTCCAATGGGATAGGGAGTAGAGATTTATTGTCAGCACTAAACATGCAAATGATTTCACCATTCACGTGAAGTGCTAAATAAGATTAATTTGTTGATCAACTGGAGCCCTGTGTGAACTTTAGTATATGTCAGTAGTCTCCTGTGAAAGGATGTTCCTCCTTATGATTAGGAAGAGAAGACTCAGGTTAGGTTTAGGGGATCAGGAATCGTGGGTGGGAAGAGAGCATGATCTATCTCTGAGATCATGGCTTACTCCTCTGGTAATTCCGAAGGAGCAAGCTGCAAACAAAGGCCATGTAAGGCTAAGAGAGAATTACAGATCAGTTGTATTTGCCAGAGAGGTGGTCTCTGCTATGCTATCTGTTTATACTTGGGATTAGTGAGAACTCCCAACTTCTTGCAGTTATCTGATGAAACAAATGACATTTGCTATACTACAAAGTCATTTTCTCATGAGTATCATGTACAACTTCTAGGGAAACCATGTAGTTTTGCAATGGTAGTGAAGTAAATGTTTATTTGGGCTTGGCATAGAACTAGATACCAAATTTCCTGTTCCTCAAGAGTGTTTTCCTTTGAGAGAACTCTCCCCTTCTTTCCTTTTTTTAATGTGACACTTTGTCCTTTGGCCTCTGGTCCCACAAAGGCATCCGTCTCCACTTCAATAACTTCTATCCTATAATTTAAGAAAGCTGACATTATTTGGAATTCTGAAATCAATACCTGCCCATTCAGCATTGCCCCTTATAGAGAAAACGGTCTGTATGATTCACACAGCAGAGAACACATAAGCTTTAAATCAACCATCCTGCACTTGTTCAGCAATTCTATATCCTTGCACTAGTATTTAATTAGTTTATGGGAGCAAATCTATCATGTATGTATGTTAACATAATCAGGTATAGCATGAAGGAAAGTGTTGTTCTTAATAAATCTCTTTGCATTGCATTGTATTGTGAAACATTGATTTTTCAGAAGAAAATTATCTTCCAGGAAGAGAAAAAGGGTGGCAAAACTCCAGATCTCCAATTTCCAAATTCCACTACTTCTCTACACCACACAGTATTTTGGCTATGACTTTTACTTTAGCTCTTCAGGCTAAGCTTTCCAGGAGTGGCTTTTTTTGTTTGTTTGATTTTAGCAGTTAGAATATGATGCCATTAGATGACTTTAGATACTTTAAATTGTGTTGTCTAAAAATATTTACCAAATATTTACTGGTGCTTACCATGTATCAACTGCCAGGTGCAGGGGTTAGCTGTAGTTTTTACAAATCAAAGCAAACTGTTGCTTTAAAAACAAATTATCTTTTTCTGTGGAGCCTAATGTGGTAAACAGACAATCTGGAGCAACCTACACCCCACAGGGCTCCAATGCCTATGATTGTGTCTGATGCTGGCTTAGGTACCGTACTAGTCAGAGTTCTCTAGATAAACAGAACTAACAGAGGATCTGTTTCTATGTGTATATGTGTATGTATGTATATCTAGATCTAGTTACCTAGAATTATCTATCTATATAGATTATCTATTGAAAGAAATTTATTTTAAGAAATTGGCTCACAGAATTATGGAAGTTGGTGAGTCCAAAATCTGTAGAGTAGGCTGGCAGCCCAATGACCCAGGGAAGAGCAAATATTGCAGTTCAATTCCAAAGGCTGTCTGCTGGCAGAATTCATTCTTGTCTGGGGAAGGCCAGTCTTTGCTCTGTGAAGGCCTGCAATTGGTTAGATGAGGCCCACCCACGTAATAGAGGGCAATCTGTTTTACTCAAAGTCTATCAATTTAAATGTTGATCTCATCCAAAAAATGCCCTCACAGAAACATCCAAGAGAATGTTTGACCAAATATCTGGGCACTGTGGCCCAGTCAAGTTGACACATAAAATTACCCATCTCAGGTAGCATATTTTACATAAAGATAATAACGACAAATACTATATAGTACTTATTAACATGATAGGCCCTGTTTTAAACACTTCATATGTTAACTGATTTATTTATTTACTGTTTTGTTTTTTTAATTCTTTAAACTTTTATTTTGGCTTCAGGGGTACATATGCAGGTTTGTTATATAGGTAAGCTTGTGTCACGGGCGTTTGTTGTACAGATTATTTTGTCACTCGGGTATTAAGCCTAGTACCCAAGAGTTATCTTTTCTCCTCCTCTCCCTCTTTCCACCCTCCACCCTCAAGCAGACACCAGTGTGTGTTCTTCTTTATGTGTCCATGTGTTCTCATTACTTAGTTCCCACTTATAAGTGAGAACATGCGGTCTTTGGTTTTCTGTCCCTGCGTTACTTTGCTAAGGATAACGGCCTCTAGCTCCATCCATGTTCCCACAAAGGACATGATCTCATTCTCTTTTATGGCTGCATCATATTCCATGGTGTATATGTAACAAATTTTCATTATCCAATCTGCCATTGATGAGTGTTTAGGTTGGTTCCATGCCTTTGCCTTTCTGAATAGTGTTGCAGTGAACAAATGCATGCGTATGTCTTTATGATAGAATGATTTATATTCCTTTGGGTGTATACCTAATAATGGGATTTCTGGGTTGAATGGTAGCTCTGTTTTTGGCTCTTTGAGGAATCGCCACATTGCTTTCCACAATGGCTGAATTAATTTACACTCCCACCAACAGTGTGTAAGCATCTCCTTTTCTCTGCAACCTTGCCAGCATCTCCTTCCACTCCTTATTTTTCCTTTTCCTGTGCAGGGATGGAAGCTTCCTTGTGCCTGGTGGCTGATGGCCAAAGCCAAGCCCAAAGACCACTGCAGCCCAGTCCTCAGGAAATGAAGTCCATCTCTGCAGCACCGGAGGAGGGCAAGAGAAGCAGTTGGTGGGTGCCGTTTATTCTGGCCTCAGTCCTGGAAGAGCCACAATCTTGGCTGCTCCAGGTAGCAGGCACAGCCCCCTATGTAAACTAATTTAATTTTCACTATAATCCTTTAAGAGACTATTATTATTCTCATTTCACAGGTGAGAACACTGACGCAGGAAGAGATTAATAACTCATCTATGGTCCATCCGTAGCTAGGATGTGGCAGAACAAGGCAGTTGTGTTTATAACCATTACGCTATATTGCAGGGTTAAAAAAAAAGGGTTAATAAAAAGATTGTGTGGAGTCTGTTTTTTATTTTTTAATTACAGAAGACTTCTCCATTCAAGCAATGAGATGGCATACGTTGCATCCTTCTCTGCTCAGAGAACATGCTGTTAGGTCTACTCATTAAACATTTCCTACCAATGACTTAGCTGATATGAAATATCAATTTCAAACTTCCTCTGACACACATACTACTATCCCTGAAACTATTTTCACAAAGAAAAATTATTTCACATCCTCAACTGAAATTTTATCAATTTTCATTTTTATTATTTTATCACAATCTGTATTAAGCCTAATATAAATAAATAATATTTGGATAATATTTATTCATTCATCCATTCTAGACTTCAGTGAAAATTTACTGAATATCTCTTATGTGTCAGACACATTAACCTATGGTCAAGTGCTTTATTTAAGCAGTTTGGGAGGCCAAGGCAGGAGGATTGCTTGAGCCCAGGAGTTGGAGACCAGCCTGGGCAGCAAAGTGAGATCTCATCTCCAAAAACAAACAAACAAACAAACAAACAAACAAAAAAATTAGCCAGGTGTGTTGGCATGTGCCTGTGGTCCCAGCTACATGAAGCTGAGGCAAGAGGATCGCTTGAGCCTGGGAGGTTGAGGCTGCAGTGAGTGAGCCATGATCGCACCACTGCACTCCAGCCAGGGGGACAGAGAGAGACCGTGTCTCAAATAAATAAACAAATAAAAAGTAAATGAATGAATGAATAAAGAAATACATAAATAATCTCATTGATTTCTTGACACCAGTTCTATGAGATAGGTTGTTTTTAAGTAAACTATCAGTCGGGGCAGTTAGAAACCACACTAGGTTTTTAAATAGAGGGGGTTTAATATAGGGAATTAGTTAAGCAGACATTGAAGTCTGAAAAGCAAATAAAAAGATGACTGAGGTAACCCAGAGAAGGGATTACCATAACCTAAAAGCTTAGAGGAGGAGCTCTACAGAGGCAGGACTCAGACCTCTAGGGACTGAAGAAGCTAGAAGCTTGAATCAAGGCTGCTGTTGGGGAGAGCTGTTTTCAGAGTGACCTGACAGGAACAGCATGCAAACACAAAGGCCTAAGTCACTTTTACCTCCAGCCTTCCAGTCTTCTTTTGTGCTCTCATTATTGGATCCTAATAAAAAATAGCAATTTGCCAACAAATAGGAGGGAGGGACCGGCTGTGGTGGCTCACGCCTGCAATACTAGCACCTTGGGAGGCCGAAGGGGGCGGATCACTTGAGTCCTGTTCAAGACCAGCTTGGGCAACATAATGAAACCTTGTCTCTACAAAAAGTACAAAAATTAGATCAGGTTTGTAGTGCGCACCTGTAGTCCCAACTACTTGGGGAGCTAAGGCAGGAGGATCTCCTGAGCCCAGGAGGTCAAGGCTGCCAGGAGCCATGATCGAGCCACTGCACACCAGCCTGGGTGACAAAGTAAGATCCTGTCTCAAAAATACAAAAACAAAAAAGCCACACACAAAAAAATCCCCACCAAAAACAAAGGAAAAAAAAAAAAGAAGAAGAATAGGAGGGAGGGTTTGGAGCTGAGAAACAACTTAATTATTGGCACACACATATTTTATAAGTGCTCGCAAGAATACACTTTCCTGACATGTAGAACTATGATAAAAATATATTTAAAATAAGCCTTCAGAAATATTCTGTGATGAGTATGTAGAATTACTCAACGCTAATTTATTTAATAGAAATATTTCCCACCACTCTTTTTTATAACTAGACCGTATGATGTTGAAACAGCTATTTACTTTTGCAGAACATAATTTTCCTGTATCAATGTTTGGTTTGGATTTAAAACTTAGTCAAGTAGTTTAGTATCCA
Source organism: Macaca nemestrina (assembly GCF_043159975.1). Taxonomy (NCBI): domain Eukaryota; kingdom Metazoa; phylum Chordata; class Mammalia; order Primates; family Cercopithecidae; genus Macaca; species Macaca nemestrina. The sequence goes on along the minus strand of NC_092127.1, from coordinate 78,773,326 downwards.
GGACGTTTTCATACATTTAAAAGGCACTTTAGCTGATCTTAATGCCAAACTGGAGTAGGGCCATCTTCTTAAAGCTTGGTAAATGAGATAGATTAAGCAGTTTAAGCTGGTGAGAGTTCAAACAGAGAGAAAGAGAGAAAGGGAAATAGTTTTTCTTTGTGTTTTCCCAAAGCATTCTATTCAGTTTTGCTACTTTCATTGTGGTTTTCTTTCTCACTGTTACATGAACACCAGACTTGCACATGATGCTGATGTTCAAGTGGAGCATATACGTGAGTGGGTTGACATTGCTTCTCACTAAATTGTGATCTTATCCAGCTCACCTAACCTATTTAATTGTTAGTTTTCTCATCAGTAAGATGGAAATAATCATATTCTTTACTTAATAAAACAAGTGCTACATGTGAAGTTCTCTGACTCAAATCAAATGCTCAATGAATATTAGCTCTCATATTATTATTATTATTATTATTATTTTGAGTCAGAGTCTCACTCTTTCACCCAGGCTGGAGTGCAGTGGTACCATTTCAGCTCACTGCAACCTCCACTTCCCTGTCTCAGCCTTCTGAGTAGCTGGGACTACAGGCACACGCCACTATGCCCGGCTATTTTTTGTATTTGTTTGTAGAGATGTGCTTTTGTCATGTTGCCCAGGCTGGCCTCGAACTGGGCTAAACTGATCCTCCAGCCTCGGCTTCCCAAAGTGCTGGGATTACAGATGTAAGCTACCGCACCTGGCCTTATGTTAGTTCTTATGGCTATAATTCCCCTACTCAGTTCTTGGAATTTGATGGCAAGCTGAAAGAGACTGAGATAACAGGCTACTAGGAAAGGACAGGACACCATTTGTCCCAGTCTGTCTCAGGATAGGCTGCTAGGGACAGATGGTGAGGCTTCTGCTGGCAACCAGGATGTGGTAACTGCTGTCCCTGAAACAAGGACAGCAACCAGGAAGTGATAACTGCTCTTCTAAAACCCAAGACACCTGGCTCAGAAGAACAAATATGCATACTATTATGAGGTAGGATATTCAAAGAACATCAGGAAAGCCAATGTAACCTTAGTGGTGTGAGCAAGGAGGAGAGAAGTAGGAGATGAAGTTGGGGAAGTAGCCAGAGGCTTACTGTGTGAGTCCATGTGGATCATGGCAAAGACTTACAATTTTGTTCAAAGTAGAAAGGAAAGCCATTGGATGGTTTTGAGCAGAATTCTGTTGTGATCCAATTTACATGTTTAAAGAGATAATTTTGATTCCTCTGTGGAGAATGGATTATAGAGGGAAATGTAGGAGCATAAAGACTAGTGAGGAGGCCATAACAGTGATCTGGGAAGAAAATTGTAAGGGCTCGTACTGATGTGGAAGTGGGGTGTGAAAAGTACTTATGTTCATGGTATTCATTGAAGGTAGAGCTTATAGGACTTCCTGTAAGATTAAATTAGCCTTTGAGAGAAAGTGAGAAATCAACGATGATGTTTTATTTCTTTGTCTAAGCAACTGGGTTTATAGAGGTGTCATTAACTGAGATGGGATAGAATATGTGAGGAGCAGATTTGTGTGGAGGAATGTTAGGAATTATGTTTTGGCCATGACATGTTTGACACAGCTGTTAGACATTTACTTAAATAAGATGGAATTTCATTTTTCTCTATTACAAAAGTCTGAAGGTTGACAATTCAAGCCTGGAGAAGCAGCTCTGATCCATTAAGTTGCTAGGGATTTAGGCTGTTTTCAACCAGCTGTTCTGTCATTCCTTGGATATGGTCCTCATGAGCTAAGCTTGAATTCTGATAATTACATCTGTTTCAGGCAACAGGGTACAGGAACTGGGGAGAGGTGGCAAAAAGCATGTGCCAGCTGGTTCTTAAGGAATGTTCTTGGCAGCTGAATATGACACTTAAACTGATATCCTAGTGGCCTTAAGTCAATCACATGGTCACTCCTAGCTGCAAGGGAGGCTGGGAAATGGAGCTTTCATGCTGGGTGTCATATGCCCATCTAAAAACCCTACTACCAAAGAGCAAGGGAGGAACAGATACTAGAAGACAATCAACATATTTCTGCCACACTTGGTTTGCCCACTCCTCATTTCTCAGGACCTCCATATCTCAAAATGTACTGGGCAGTTTAAGGCTTTGTCTTCTTTGGCTTCTCAGCACATTCAATACTGCTGATAGCTTCTTCCTAAGAACACACCCTTCCTGTGGCTTCTGTGTCACAGCATTTCTGGTTTTGTTTGTTATTGTTTTCTTCATGTTGTTTTTGTACTCCAGGTTGCCCTTTTATCTCCAAAGACTAGTGGAGACTAGTGGAGATAAAAGGGCAACCTGGAGAACAAAAATAACACAGAAGGCAAGCCAATCATAATCCTGAAAGACACAGTCCCAAATGTTGAAATCTTGAAATATCAAAATCCTGAAAATATCATTCTGGAAAAATAATTTTTAAAATGTAAAGATATTTATTTACATTTTTATTTTTTTTAATTTTTTTTAAGCCAGGGTCTCACTCTATCACCCAGGCTGGAGTACGGTGATCGGATCATGGCTTTCTGCAACCCTGGCCTCCTGGGCTCAAGTGATCCTCCTGCCTCAACCTCCTGAGTAGCTGGAATTACAGGCAGGCATTACCATGCCCACCATGCCCACCATACCATGTTCATGGTATTCATTGAAGGTAGAGCTTATAGGACTTCCTGTAAGATTAAATTAGCCTTTGAGAGAAAGTGAGAAATCAACGATGATGTTTTATTTATTAAATTAGCTGGCCTCGAACTCCTCACCACTCTTTTTAATAACTAGATCGTATAATGTTGAAACAGCTATTTACTTTTGCAGAACATAATTTTCCTGTATCAATGTTTGGTTTGGATTTAAAACTTAGTCAAGTAGTTTAGTATCCAGGATGTTTTCATATATTTAAAAGGCACTTTAGCTGATCTTAATGCCAAACTGGAGTAGGGCCATCTTCTTAAAGCTTCACAAATGAAATAGATTAAGCAGTTTAAGCTGATGAGAGTTCAAACTGAGAGAGAGATTAATTTTTTTAATTTTTGGTAGCGGCAAGGTCTCCCTATATTGCTCAGGCTTATTTACATTTAAAAAGGTAGTTTACTTGAGAAACACGTAAAAACATGACAGAATACTTCATAGGCCACTTTACACAGTAAAATAAGCAATGATAACATACCTATTTTTGCAAGCATAAATACTCATACATACTAAAAACAGTTGTGTGGGTGTAACAGTATGAGTAGATGAAACATTTATGAAGAAACAGGTCAAAAAGAGAAATGAATAAAAGCATGTCACTATGGTTGGTAATTGTGTGCACTCCACTTTATAACTGTGGTCATCTGAAATACGGTACTAAGCAACCGGAACCTTTGACGGGATCTACCAAAAACTGTAATGGGTCACCACTGCATATAACGTCACCCAGAGAGCTGAGAAATTTTGTCTTTCACAAATGTAGATGATAAAAAAGGACATCTCTTCATTTATTGAGGGAGTTTCAACATTTATATGTACACACACAAGTCAACACTGTGTGTACTTTTGTCAAATCAAATTTGCATAAAATAAATTAGAACTCTCTAAAAATCTCTACACAATTTATACCTCCAACACTGGAAATGATGCCAAGAAAAAATACAGAGCACAGTGAATTGTCAAAAATAATGCTGACAATTTAAAATAGCATGAAAAGCTAAAAAAAAAAAAAAAAAGAAAACAACAACAATAAAAGAACTAAAAAAACAACATATGAAAAAGTATATTACAGGGATAAGTTATGGGCAATTGCACAGAGATACTCTATAAGAGCTGGCCAGCTTTCACAATCATTAACTGTGTTTTGAAGCCTTGTACCACAATGAATAGCTGCTTTTTCTTTCTTTTAGGACATGGCTTTTCTTGGAGAATATGTTCATATTCATTTTCTATGTGATGATGCTCTTTTTAAAATTTATCTATGATTCCTGTGATTGTGATTTTGGGGATTTTAGACTTTAGGGATTTTGATCTTTTGGGATTTCAACATTTGGGATTGTGGTGTTTGGGACTGTGTCTTTTGAGATTATGATCCAAATCTCATGAAAGGAATGCCCCTCCAGGTGTCAGCCTCCTTTGTGGGTACTTCTCCAGCTCCAGTGCTAGTTTATCTTCTTCTGGCCCCAACATCTGCCCATTTGGTCCCAATTCAAGACTAGTTCTTAAGGATCTCACAGACTCTCCTAATTAGAAAGAAGATCTTTGTGCTTCTGTCAAGTCCTAACTGGGTTTATCCATGGCTAAATTTTGATCTAGCAGGGACCAGAGAGTCGACACTAATGATTATAATCCTAGAACAGCCCTCCACACAGGTCAGTGGTGTGGTGTGAGGGGCACTGAAATATGCCCCCTCTGAGGGTCCCTCCTCAATTTGCTTATCACTGAGCTGTAGTTCACGCCTGACTGACCTCTAATTCCCTATTCAAATTTGGCATCGGGGTTAAATGATAAAGATGTAGATATTGTTTGTAAATAGTCCTTGTAAAAATGTATGTTGCCTGAGAAGGGACAGAGACTTCAGGGTTACTTACAAGCCAAAAACTGTGGTTCAATAATGTTCCTTTTGAGTCCCTGACACTGTATGAAATAACGACTTAGGGCAGGATTAGCCCAAGGTAATTTTGTCGCAATGAAGGAACATCTTTGGAACCTGCTTTTTTCTTATCGATATTATCAGGACTCATTACGAAATGTCTTCTAATGCCAATAAGAATCCCTTTAAAAGCAGAAAGCTGGATGGCTGCAGGCAAGGCAAATCAACTTTTAAGATCAACAGTCAATTCAAGACAAGTACTGGTGCTTGAAAATAACTACCTTAGAACATAGTGATGTTTGGTACTTGAGATTATTGAGTTATGAACTACTTTTCTTGATTCCCTTGTGGGTTACATTTTTTCCCCTCTAAGCTTTGCTTCTCTGGGACTAATGTCTTCCATCACTATTAAAAGCAGTAGCTCTTCTGCCAGTGGCTACCAAGGCCATGACCTCTAATGCCACCCACTACTTTTGCTCATGGCTGTGCCATGTCTGAAGCCAAGAACATTGATGTTGGTGTAAGGGTGCAACCTTCCGAAGGTGCCAGCCCTCTCTCTGGCCACTGTTCAGACTTCTGTCAGCAGTTTAGCAGCTGTGTTGTGCCTTCAGAATTTGCCAAACAGGACTATGCTTTCGTTTTTGTAACTCCCTCATATGACCATTCAGAGAAATCTGTGCAATTCATTCAGTTATTCAACACATACTTACTGAGCTCCTGCAATGTACACACATTGTTCTAGGTTTAGGGCCACATCAGTGAACAAAATAGATGAAGTCCTTGCTCTCATAAAACCTACATTCTTCTCTGTGGTGGGGGAAATGATTGTAAACATATGACAAATATAGTGCTCAATTTCAATTCCCTTCTCCCTTCAGAAACTTCCTCATTGTTCTTGAATGAAACTTGTGAGTCTTGACGCTTTTTCCTCTAAAGAAAAAAATGAGTTTTTCTCAGGATGCTCCTGGACCACTGATATAAATAGACTACTCATGATAGTTTACCCACTGTGAATCCTGGGGTAAACATGATATAAATTAAATTGTGACCCTGGCTATATAACAGACAAAATGAGGGTTTGAAAGAAAAGAAACTTGTTGATAATCTTTTAATTTGTAGAACACATAAACATCACCCAAGGTACAAATACCAGATAAACTTGACAACTTAAAGGTGAAACAACTTTAATTTCTCAAATATAATCTATAACTTAGAGAAGACATTGCTGGTTGTTGCTCCAACAACCTCAACTGTATGGTGTTAGAGCCTTGTTGGGGACATGTGGCAGAATTGCCTTATATTTAGAGTTTGAAACGGAGTCTTTCAAAGATATTTCCTGATAGAATACAACTACTGTATTTAAAAGCCCTAGTTGATGAGACAGCCTCACTTCTTAGAAGATGTAAAAGAACATCATCTAAAACAGAATTGTCTGAAGTAGAGCACACTTGTTGACAAGGTCAGCAGAACACAGGAAATAGTCTCTATGAGGTATCTTCAGGCCATCATACTAACCTTTACCAATACTTGCTTAGCTGCCAAATACTTACTCTACTTGCCCTTGTGAGGGTTCAGACTGAGATGTCTACAACAGAGAAGGGTGTCTTGTAGGAATGGGCCTTTTGGTACCTGTTGACAGGAACAGGAGGCAGGGGAATTCTGGGCGGAAGAGGGCAGGTCCCTGGCTAGGACCCCACCCTCAAGCTGGACCCTCAGCACAAAGTGAGAACTTCACATCCCGGTTTCCCCGCTTGAATGTTGCCTTTCCCAAAACCACCCATGGCCCACCCTGCCCCCGATTCTGTGCCCATAAAAACCCCAGGCTCTGCTGGCAGAGGGAGAAGAAGAGAAGCAGCTGGATGCCGGAGACTACAGTTGGACATCAAGGAGACGCAACTTGACTTCAAAGGAGCAGTTTGACACGATTGCTTTGGAGAGGAGTCTGGCTAAGGACAGCTGGACTTTGGGGGACGATTACCTTCCCACTCTGTTCCACTCTGTCCCATTTTCAGCTCCCTTTTCCACTGAGAGCCACTTTCATTGGCAATAAAATCCCCCTCATTTACTATCTCTAATTTGTTCGTGTGACCTCATTTCTCCTGGGCGCTGGACATGAACTCGGGTGCAGGTTCAAAAGGCTGTCACACTGACCCCCCACTGAGCTGTTAACACTTAAGCCATCCAAGGATGGCAAAGCTAAAAGAGTACTGACTATAACACTCCTTCTGGGGCTTCAGGGGTCGTGGGCACCCTCCTAGATGCTGCTGCAGATCAAGCACGGAGTTAATTCCTGCTGGTGCCCAAAGCACTCGCCCCGGCTCCTGCACCCGCTCACCTGCATGCTCTCTCCTGTGGAGAGGTTGAGTGCAGTGAGTTCGAGTGAATGGAGTTTGCCTCTGCTGGTGCCTGTGCACTCCAGTTCCTGCCTGCAAAGGGATCAGGGAAAATTTCCTGCTTCACCGTTACAAAAGTCCAGGAAATACCACTGTCTCTCACATCACCTGGTTCAAATTGATCCTTCTGCCTTGGCCTCCCAAAGTGTTCTTAGGAGTGAGCCACCATGCCCAGCCTCCTTTGCCAAACACTTTTAATTTCCATTTCTTGATTTGTTTCTTTCTCTAACACACTATACAGACAATCCCCAAATCTAGCAATAGTTAGTTACACATGATTTTTTGAATTTACAATGATGCAAAAGTCACGTGCATTCAGTATGCTCCTCAATTTATGACGGGTTTACATCCAAATAAACCCATCTTTAAATTGAAAATGTCATAATTCAACTTATCTTATTTTCCATTTACAATGGGTTTATTGGGATGTAGCCCCATCATAAGTCAAGGAACATCTGTATATTTTACTTTAAATCTTGTTTATTGTGTGTCTCTCCCAGGACTTCATGTGACTTTCATGGGCCTTAGGCATGTTGCTTCTGTGGGACCCTTCCTCTATGGAAAAATACTAGAATTTTTATTTGAAGACTGTATTAGTATAAAAACAATTCTAGTCCAGGCTGGATTCATTATTTTATATTCTTTTTTTTCTTCTAATTTTAAATGAAGTTAAAATTAAAACAATTATGTGGGCCCCTGAAAGTATTATAGGTCCTATACATTGTAATTACTCTGCCTAATGAGTAAATCAGCTCCTGAGAGTTCACCACCTGCCTGGGCAACACAGCAAGACCCCCTCTCTGCAAAAAAAAAGTTTTTAAAAAATTATCCAGGTGTGGTGGTGCATGCCTGTAGTCCCAGCTACTCAGGGGACTGAGAGGGATGGATTGCTTGAGCCTGGAGTGTCAAGCCTGCGGTGAGCTGTGATCATGCCACTACACTGCAATCTGAGTGACAGAGCGAGAACTTGTCTCAAAAATAAAAAAAGTGTTAGGAGAAGGACAGTTGAAGTTTCAGATAGGACACCCCAGGAGCAAGGTTTCCTGAGCAGGGGACTTCTGAATAAAGAGCTGGAAGAGGCAGGGATATGACGTGTTTGAAATGCAGACAGAGATTGTTCCTGTAAGAAGGATCAGCAGGTGCTTAGGCCCTGAGGCAAGAAGGCACTTGCTATGTGAATGACAGTGAGGAGGCCAGTGTGAACAAAGGGAACAGAAGTAAGAGATGAGGTCAGAGAGTTGACTGGAGGCCAGACCACATGGAATTGTGTAAGGTTACAGGAAGAATTCTGACTTATATTTTGACCTGATTTATATTTTAAAGAGATCTCTCTAGGTGTTGCATTTATTGTGAAGAGAATAAATTGAAGGAGGCACAAGCACAAGGTGAAAGAGCAGTTAAGAGACCACAGTAACAATCCAAGTGAGTAACAATGGTGACTTGAACCAGTGCAGTTTTAGTGGGAGTGGTGAGAAGTGGATGGATTCTGTAACTATTTTCAATGTAGTGGTAACAGACTTTGCTGATGGGTTGAATGTGTGTTGTGAGAGAAAAGGAAGGGTCAAAGATGAATACAAGTGTTTTGGCCTGAGCAAAAGAATGGGTAGAGTTACCATTGATTGAGCTGGGGAAGACTGAGGGAGGGAGAGAGGGAGGAGTAAGATAGGTTGGATGAGAAGAGCAAGTTCTCAATTAAAAATGCAGATGACCATGCTGTAAAAGCAATTGAAGATATCTTCACTAAAAATATACTTCTGGGAGTCATCAGTTTGATCTCATTCAGTCATCAATTGAATATCATCAGGGGATGGTATTCAGTGCCTTGGGATGGGAAGAGATCACTGAGAGAGTAAGTCCAGAGAGTTGCAATGTCTTTTAAATTTTTGTATGTTCAACAACTAACTCAGTACTTGACTTTCAATACATATTACTAATTGAATGAAGATGTTTGTACTTGTCCCCCTAGGAGAAAGCTATGCACCATACTTGCCAAACTAGTTACTGAGGAAATATTAAGACCTCCTTGTTATATACACGTAGCTCCCTGATATTGTTCTTAGGACATTTATTTCACTTTGCACTTCTGTGTTTATCTGGGTGATTATTGAAGTTCTGGCTCTCCACCTAAGCCTTCTGAGGTTAAAGACCACACCTGCTATTCTCCTTCCCCCGGCATCCAGCACGGTGTCTAAAATGTAATGGCTAATTTGTTGAGCAAAAAAAAAAAAAAAAAAAAAAAAGGAAAATACTTTTTTATATTAAAGTCATTTTATTTGGACTTATCTATTGAATAAACTTGCTTGGACTCTTAAAGTCTATTTAAAAAAAAATCTAATGGGGAAAACCACAATAACCTAAATCTTCATTTTCAACTAGTAGCATTAAGTTGATACTCCTTCCTTATCTGCTCATCTGCCCATCCCAATCATCAATAGATAGAGAGTTCACCACATACTCTCCTTACAAAGTCTGTGTATAACCTCACACCCTCCCCAGACACTGTTTCAGTTGCCCACTACCGCATCATCTGATTGGTACTCATGACAAAACTCATCTGCTATCCTTTATCTAAATCACATCAGGTGACCTCAAATCAGCTGTATGCCTCCACTGGGCTAAATCCATAAAAATAATATCATATTTATGGATATTATATCTGCAAAATCAACATGGCTAATTAGCAACCACATCCAGCAACTTCTTATTGTTCTTGCCGAAAGGCAAGAACATTGCTTTGCTATCATTGGGCCAGCTGTCACTTAGTAATAGTTGGTCTATGATGCTACTGCAGCATGTGCTTCCCAGCTCTCCCTCCCCACAAATAAAACCCACTACTTAGTGAAGCGTTCTTTGGTGTCTAACTTTTATAGTTCAGAATTTCTCTTGAGTCCTAGAATGTTATTACATTTCAAAAAAAAAAAACCATTCTTTCTGAGATGTCTGTATATTTCTCTGATATCACGATTTAATATAGTGTTAGCTCTCAGAAGTTTTTAACCCAAACTAGCAAGGGTATTGGTGGTCCATTGCAACCCCTAAACTATAGGATCCCTTGTAGCCTCCATTCAATTCAAACGATTCTAGCCCTGAGAAATCAAATAAGGAGACTAGAATTTGGATGAGTTTGAGTGCTCCACAGTGCAAGGCTTCACAGGTTGGGAGAATCTGATTTGAAAAGCATGTATCGGTGGAGGATGCTAGTGGTGCTTTTGAGGTCTGGTCAAGCAAAAGATGGTGTGAGGCCCCAGGTTCTGGAGCAACGTGTGCTTGTTGTTTTCGTTATTTTAATTACTACTGATTGTGCATTTTCTTTGTGCTTAATAACTGTATAGATTTTATCATTCAATTCCCTCACAGATCCTACAATGCAGGTATTATCATTGTTTCCCATTTTACGGATGAGGAAACTGGGCACTAAGTTATATACTTCAAAAAGTCTCATAGCTAGCAGATGGTAAAACCAATATTTGAACCCGTATATCAGAATTTGTCTACTTAACTGTTTCCTTATTTTTACCTCTTGTAGTACCAAAGAGACTTGTTACTGAAGCCATACCTTAGGGCATAAGGATTGGAAAAGACTTGAAAGGTACGCAATTCCGGTTTTCCTATTTTTATCTGAGGCTAGTCTTACAATCCCAGATAAAAGGAAAGAACTGAACTATCTTGATTACTGCTGTTTCCAATGCCTAGGCAATATTTGGTGCACAGGTGCTAGACAAATATTAGTGGAGGGAATACATGATTTGGAATCAGAAGTTCAAAGTCATCATCACATAGTCCTTTTTCCTAGCACCCATATTTCCATAGGATTTTAAATAAAGACTTTCATGAGGTTTTTAAAAAGAAATGGCATTCAGTGGTTATCTGTGGTTCTTTTATGTCATGGTGCTCACAGTGGATCTTTGCAGAGCACACTGTCAGAGGACCCCTGTTTATCAATTTTTTTTTTTTTTTTTTTGAGACTGAGTCTCGCTCTGTCGCCCAGGCTGGAGTGCAGTGGCCGGATCTCCGCTCACTGCAAGCTCCGCCTCCCGGGTTCACGCCATTCTCCTGCCTCAGCCTCCCGAGTAGCTGGGACTACAGGCGCCCGCCACCACGCCCAGCTAATTTTCTTTTTTTGTATTTTTAGTAGATACGGAATTTCACCGTGTTAGCCAGGATGGTCTCGATCTCATGACCTCGTGATCCACCCGCCTCGGCCTCCCAAAGTGCTGGGATTAAAGGTGTGAGCCACCGCGCCCGGCCTCAACTTTTTTTTTTTTAGAGTCTTGCTCCTGTCACCCAGACTGGAATGCAGTTGCATGATCATAGATCACTACACACTCAAAACTCCTGGGCTCAAGTGATCCTTCCGCCTAAGCCTCCCAAGTAGCTAGGACTAGAGTTATATGCCACCACATGTGGCTTGTTTATTAACTTCTTGAGTGATCCGTGTGATTTTAATTGGAAAAGTTCCCTTTGCTTTCTATTCTAAACTTCAGCGCAGTACACCGATGATGTTTAAACAGCTGCTAGTTTCCACTCTAGAGGAGTCTACTTTTCAAGGATGAGCAGGAGAGTGCCAGTAAGTAGGGCTGAGGCAGGGTTCCTGGAGCAAGGTGTGAGCCTCAGCTTATTCTTATGAGATGTGTCAGGTGAATCACAGGGCTGTCATGGAACTCGTTGCTCATCTATGCTCTTGAGAGTTTAGAAGATGTCCTCCATATCGTTAGTTACAGGACCTATCTGTATATAATTACTTCCTGGTTTTGACTTAGATGACCCAAATGACCAAAATCTTCTGTCATGATCAGGCTTTCTTCCAGTGTTTCAGTCAGTTTTGCTGATAGACGATATTTAGATAAGCCTTTTAAAAACAGTCATCTTACCTAACTTTTAAGCTCTGTGCTACCTGAATATACATCTAGCCCATCCCTTGTATTAGTTTACTACTGGGCAAATATTCATAAAAGAATGAAAAACAGTTCTGTATTCTACTATTGAAAACCATACTTGAAGCTAACCCCATATCCTTGATTGTCCATTCCCCTGTCCTGATGGATCTCTTTCCTATCTTCCCTTATTTACCAGAAGAACCCCCTAGAGTAATGGTTTTCAACTGGAGGTAATTTTGCCACCAGAGGACATTTGGCAATGTCTGGAGACATTTCTGGTTGCCACAACTTGGAGGATGCTATGGGAATCTACTAGGCAGAGACCAGGGATGCTGCTAAACATCCTTCAATACACAGGGCAGTCCCACACAAAAATGATCCTTCTCAAAATGTCAACAGTGCTGCTGTTGAGAAATTTCACTCTAGATTATGGGGGATGTTAATATCATGGGGATCCCAATAAGGACATCTCTTGTTTACACTTATCAAATTTAATTTTATTGACATTAAAATAATAAACCTGGTATTCATAAGTAGGTAGAGGAAAACACATGCTCTTAACAGAAATGATAAAGAAGCACCAACTTCATGCTAGCCACTCTGTTGGGTCCTTTATGTGTATCTTCATCTCATCCTTACAATTCTATGAAAGAAGTAGTGCTCTTTCTCCTGTTTTACAGGAAGGTAACTGCAGTTCATAGGTGAACAAATGTGCTTAAGGCCACATGAATACAAAGGAGTAGAGCCAGGATTTGGATCCTAGTATGACTACAAAGTCCACATTCTTTCCACTATAGCTTCAGAACGATCTTTTCCGATTCAGAAGGAGAGCACAGAAATAAAATTCTCAAAAGTTTCAATCTGATCTTCGATGACTTTTCTAGTTTTCTTTCAATTAATTCACTTGACCAGAAATTCCTGTTCCACAGCTAGTCAGGCAGAGCAGCCCATCCCCTGACTCATTTCCACAGTTTGCAGCCTGCTGTCTCCAGTTTGCCTCTCAAGCACAGTCCTCCCATGCATGGGAAAAGCTGTGGTGCACTGGACACAACACATTGTTCTTGTGGTTTGCGGCCAAATTCCCTCACTGAGCCTCCTTTTTAACTGTTTCCTGGCTCGTTTGTGAATGACTTTGTGGCCTTTTTCCCCAGAAAATATCAAAGACTATCATTTTGACATTCCCTGGTGAAGGCAGTGGCCTTTTTTCAATTTTCTCACTTATCTAATATTGTTGGGATAATGTTCAGCCAAGCCTACCCACCCCATTTCAGAATATCTGCTTAGCTAGGTCTAAATATGTATATAAAACTTCTGAGTCACTTTAATACTGTACCATAAGGATGTATACTCTTTTACACTATTATAAATATTTCTTCTGGTTTTCTCAGTATGAGTAGCCAGGGCTAATACTTCCGGGAGATCTTTCTCTTCTCCTTAAACTAAAATCATGATTCTTGGGCTGTGGGGCCTTGAAGATGATGAAATGAAGTTCATTAAATTATCTAACTGTGACCTCCTAAGAACAAAAGATTGACTACTTGGCAAAACAATTTAATTGAAATCCTCATCCACATCTCAAAATAAATTTCACTAAGCATGATGTAAAGAAATAAAACATTCTTTTTTTTTTTTTTTTTTGAGATGGACTTTCATTCTTCTTGCCCAGGCTGGAGTGCAATGGCATAATCTTGGCTCACTGAAACCTCTGTCTCCTGGGCTCAAGTGATTCTCTTGTCTTAGTCTCCCTAGTAGCTGGATTACAGGCAGATGCCATGATGCCCAGCTAATTTTTGTATTTTTAGTAGAGACAGGGTTTCACCATGTTGGTCAAGGCTGGTTTCAAACTCCTGACCTCAGGTGATCCACCTGCCGAGACCCCCCAAAGTGCTGGGATTATAGGCATGAGCCACCACACTTGGCCAACATTCTTAAAACTAGACGAAAATATGGTTGAGTATTCATTTTATCTCTAGATGAAGAAAGACTTTTATGTACAAAAGCAATGAAAATATTCTCAAAGGAATAGAGCAATAAGTTGAAGAACCAAAGCATAGTAGACCTTTCTTTATCAAAAATTAGAAATAAAACTAGAAGTCAGACATGGAGGTAGAGATTGAAAGGGGGAAGGGGAGGTGTCTGGGCCTAGGATGCTGATAGTGCTGTGTTTGTTGATCTGGGTTTGATCACATGATAGCTATACTTCTCACTGAACAGTACACTTATTTTATATTCATCCATACCTATATAGTCAATAAAAAGTCAAAGGCAAACAGGTAAAAATATATTTCATGGGTATGACAGATAAATGTAAAATAATAATGAAACTGCAATAATAAAAAAATTGACCATGGAAAACATAAATGACTAATAAACACAAAAACAGTTTAAAATGTAATCATTTTTAAAAATAAAAGCAATGCATGCATACGATTAAAAACTCAACAATGCAGAATAACAGAAGGAAAATTAAGTTTACCTCATTCTTCCTTGACTCAGTTTTGCTCTTCTGGAAGAAATCACTGTGAACAGGTTCTTCTTCATTCTTCCAGAAAACTTCTATGTATATTAATAATGGAATTATACTATGGTAATGTTCATATTATTATCCTTCCTGAAAATGTCTATGCATACACATATATATTTAAATGAAATGAAATCATACTGTACTGCATATTCAATTACTTTTTTTTAGCTGAACAATGTCTTCTGAAGGTTGTTGCTTATTAGCACATGCAATTCTACCTCAATTTTTTTATGGCTTCAGATTATTCCAGTGTATCATGGTCTAGTTAACTATTTCTCTATTAATGCACATTTAGGCTGGTTTTTGTTTTTATTTGCAATATAAGCAATATAAGCAATGTTGCAATTAAAATTTCTACATTTGTCTTTGGATATTCATTTTAAAAATTGTCAGAAAAATTCTTAGAAATGGAATTGCTGAGTCAAAGGGAGTTATATGTATATACACATACATACCTTTTGCATTTTGCAAAATATTTTTCAAATTGCTTTCCATTACAATTATTTGTCAGTTAAAAAAAATTTAAAAAGACAGGAAAAAATTGTTTTCTAAGGAGTTTGCTCCAAAATTTTGTTCTGCAAAAGTGTTGTCTTCCCATACCTTTCCAAATATTAGGTATCTGCAATTTTATTATTTATTTACATATTTTTATTTTTTAGAGATGAGGATCTCACTCTGTCACCCAGGCTAGAGTGCAGGCTAAATTTTTTTAAAAAAATTTTTTGTAGAGACACGGTTTTGCTATATTGATCAAGCTGGTCTGAAACTCCAGGCCAGAGGCAATTCTTCTGACTTAGTCTTCTGAGTTGCTGGGATTATGGGCATGAGCCACTATGCCCGGCTTAATTTTATCAATCTTTGACAGTCTAATAGGTTAAACATGGCTTTTTATCTTAATTTGCATTTTGTAATTATATGCAAAGTTGAGCATTTATGAAGAAATATTTAACCTCAGAACTTGAGCAGAGGGAGGAGGTTGTCCATGATGGAGTGGGGTGGGGAGAGAAGAGGGAGCAGCATTGAATGGAGCCCAACTGGGTACATCACTGACATACGGGAAGTATTTAAAGCCACAGTGGATGAGAGGACCATGGTGAGAGAAGAAGAGAGAAAAGGCTGAGGATGGAATCTGCCTTTGGTTTTAACCTGACCACAGCTTCTCTAAAACCAAGATATCCATTTCTTTCTTATCCTCACTAAGACCTCCCAACTCACCTAATTTTCTGACAAATGACCTGCCAATAATGTTTGGGGCTATTTCATAGGTGATGGGGGTCAGTTCATAGGTTTGACCTTTGCTTTAGGAGCAAGGAATTGCTAACATTCTCCTTTCAGGTCCCTAGTGGTTTTGATTCCATTTGATTTCTGGCTCAACAGCTACGGCCTTGTAGAGAGGCCCTCACCTCTCCCCTCATACTTATCTGCATCCCTTTGAATTTTCCCAGCCTCTCGGAGCAGCTCTGTGGCTGAGAAACAAAGCTGGTGGATATTCTCACCAGTTCCACAGCCTGTTGCCAGAGGACTGCTCTAATTTGGTATCTGGCTCCAGCTCACCATCCTCTGACCTGCTTGGATTCAGCTGGGACTCTGATTTCCTTGGTTCTACATAGGCTATTGCTACCACTCTGGCTCTGAGTGGAGCTTCCTCAATCTGCCTCTCACCCTCCTACTGCTGCCGAAGGAGATATTTCTGAAAATGTGCTGCAGATGTGAATATTTTCTGCAAGTGCCTGTGGCTGACCCAGGCTACTGACGCAGTCGGCCTGCTCAGTACTGCTTCTCTGGAACAAACCCTTGACCCCTCTTCCTTTCTCTCAACTTGGACGTTCAGCCCTTTCTATCCCACTTTATCCTGAAGCTCTGCTTGGCTGGCTTAGCTGTTAAATTTTTTTTTTTTTTTTTAATTCCATAGCTTTAACTCTTCTAAGAATTCTGCCATTGTCTCTTTTGATAATTAAGTCCTCTCCACTGATAATGCAGTCCCCTAGGAAGGGAGGGGTTCAGGAAAGAGGAGAAGAAAACAGAAGAAAATCAACACGAATTAAGCAAAGATTCTGTGCCAAGCACCAAAGCTAAGGTGCTTCACACGTTATCTCTTTAATCTCAAAACTTTGAGAATGGGTCATTGTTAGCTCATTTTTCAAACAGGAAAATGAAAGATTTGAAAGGTAAAATTATTGGACTCTAATCATTCAATAGAAAGAATTGAAACTCAGCTAATATAAATGTACAGGCTGTTCTATATTTAGTGTGTGAGGAAGCTTCATTTTCCTTAAGTTGGACGATATATTTCTATTATGGCAGACCAAAACCCCGGTGGATGCTTTGGTTTTGTTTGTTTTTGCTTCTGTAACCATGTCAGATTATAAAAGTGCTTGGATTTTGTGAAGTCCCTTAAAACATTTTTATATGAGTGGAATCATCCTGAGAGTACTGTTTTTCAGCATTAACCTATTGCATTAGTTGCCGGCTAACGCCATAGGTGTTCTTCCACATGGGCATTTGCATAGCGGCCTGTATCCACTCTGTACTTGCTGCATTTGGACTTTACATTTATCTGCATCACAACCATTTTATTAGCTTATGCTCTGAAAATTTATTGTCTTTGGGACTTTTTTTCTTAAAAAATTTCAAAAGTTTTAAAATGGCAATGTAATTTGCTAAGCAAATTTAACATTTTAGGGTAGTTTCATTTTGGATAGGCTCTAATTATGGATGAGATTAAGCATCTTTTGACTATTATGTAAAAGCCGTTTGTAGGTCCCTCTTGTGAAAGATACTCATTTTCTTTGTTCATTTTTCTAGTGGATCATTGGTCTATTCTTACTGATTCACAGAAATTCTCCATGTATATATTGAGGAAATTCGCACTTGTGATAAGTGTAGTAAACATTTCTCCCAGCTTGTTGTTGGTGTGTTGAACTTTATATTTTAGGATACACAGAACTTTCTGTTTTTCTGTTGTCCAATTTATCATTGTTTTGAGAGTTTTATAACAAACTTAAAAAGCATTTTCTCTACTTAAAACTGTAAGGAGATCTTTTCATGTTTTCCTCTAGTATTTTTACACATTTCTTTTAAAACTATCATCATTTTGTCATGATTTTGTGATAGGCTCTTAATGAATCTCCCTGCCTACAATTTCAGGAGCCCTTGAATCCATCTTTCCCCTAGTGGCCACCATGATCTTTAAAATGCAAGTTGGATCCTGTTACTTTTCTGTTCAGAATAGTTCATGGTTTTCATTACCCACAGATTAAGACCAGCTCCTTAACATGGTGCACCCAATAATATGTTTGTTATTGTTTCTCCTCTGTTCTCTCTTACTTTGATGACTATTCACAAAATGCTCCTTTTGTCTGGAAGCTTCAGCTATATGCCATCACAAGTTCCATCTTCTTGGAAAACCCTTGTAAATCCACCACTGTTAGGCTTAGCCATCATCTCCTTGATGAAGCCTATCCCTGACCTCTGCCCAAGGTAAGTCTTTCCTTGTCTGAGCTCCAGAACTCTGTATGTACTTCTATTGTATGTTCCTCATGTGGTGGCGTTGGCTGGTTTACTTTTCTTCTCTATCATCAGGGCAGGGCTGTGTTTTATTAATATTTGCACTCCCAGGGCATGCACAGATTGTGGAACATAGCAACAACTCAATGGTGGTTTGCTGGAATGAATGAGGTTCCCTGGTTTGTTTCAGTATTATTCAGAGTAGAATTAGGAAACACTTACATCAGAATAAACTAGGGTACTTATTTTGAAAAATGGAAATTATTGGACCCACCCTAGATATACCACATCAGACTCTCTAGGGAATGAAGCTCAGGAATCCTCATTTTTTTTTTTACTAAACTCCACACATGATTTTTATACATACTAAAGTTTGAAAACTACTGTTACTGCTTATGCCTACAAAGGGCTTTTAAACATGACACCTTAGAATGGAGGACCATTTGGAGAGAAGTACTAGGTATTAAGGTACAAGGGAAGTGAAATAAATTTATGGTATGTCCATAAAATGGAATATTACGCATGTGTTAGAATCTATAAGCTAGATATATTTTCTCTTATGAACGTTCTCCAAGAGCTGCTGTTAATTGACACACACACACACACAAAAAGAAGGAAAAAAACAGGACCATATGCTTATACGTATGCTCAGAAAACCTTCTGGAAGATTACATAGAGAACTGTTAAAAATGCTTATCCCTGGGGAGTGAGATTGGGGTGGCTGGAAAGTTGTAAGCTTGTGTTGTTATCTGTGCTATTGTATACTGTTTAAACTTTTTCATGTACCTACTTCACTTTTATTTTATTTATTTATTTATTTTTTGGACAGGGAGTCTCGCACTGTCACCCAGGCTGGAGTGCAGTAGCACGATCTCAGCTCACTGCAAGCTCTGCCTCCCGGGTTCACGCCATTCTCCTGCCTCAGTCTCCCAAGTAGCTGGGACACAGGCCCGCCACCAAGCCTGGCTAATTTTTTTTGGTATTTTTCGTAGAGATGGGGTTTCACCATGTTAGCCAGGATAGTCTCGATCTCCTGACCTCGTGATCCACCTGCCTCAGCCTCCCAAAGTGCTGGGATTACAGGTGTGAGCCACCACGGCCGGCCTTCACTTTTATATTATTTAAACTTAAAGTCTTTCTTGTTGTATCACATATTAAAGCAATGAAGTAAAAAAGTAATAAGGTAATAAGTTGCTTTTCTATATCTAATTTTACAATGTAAGAGAAGATAATAAAATTTTTATGTATCTTCAAAGTTGGCAAACAAGTAATTCAGTGAAGGAAGTTCAGGCTGTGGAAATCCAAATACCTAGGTTTTTTTAAAAAAAGATTGACATGAAATTCACATGACGTAAGTGTAACCATTTTATTTTATTTTATTTTTTTAGAGATGGGCGTCTTGCTATGTTGCCTAGTCTGGAGTATAGTGGTTATTTACAGACACAGTCATAGCCTCAGCCTTCCAAGTAGCTGGTACTACAGGTGCGGCCACCATGCCTCACTAAGCTGAACCATTTTAAAGTAAGCAATTCAGTTCATGTTACGCAACCAACACCTTTATCTAGTTCCAAAATATTTTCATCACCAGTTTCATTATCAGCAATTTTATGGGCAGCTAACAATCTGTGTTCTGTCTCTATGGATTTACCTATCCTGAGTATTCATGTGCATGGAATAATTTAATGTGACCCCTTGTGTCTGGCGTCTTTCACTTAGCATAATGTTTTCGAGGTTCATCCACATTATAGCATGTCCCAGCACTTTATTCCTTTTTTGATGAGTTATATTCTATTGTACAAGACTATTGTATAAGACTTGGTTTTGAGACCAGACTCCACTTAGTTCTTGCCTTGAGGTGGACAAGACACTAACCTTTCTGAACATCAATTTCCTGAACTCTAAAATGGGGATGGGAATAAGAATTTGGTTATCTGTGTCACAAAATCGTGTGTATATGAAATGGGGGACTGAACATGAAAGTGCCTGCTACATGATCAGGCCAAACAGAATGTGCTGGACCCAGATCCAGACCCAGACCCACACCCAGACCCAACCACCGGAGTGGAGCTGGAGGGAAGAGCTGCAGGCAGCAGCCCCGGCTGCAGGCTACAGAAAGAACTCTAGCCAGAAGGGAGCGAAGCACTGAGGGTGGTAATCTATGCAAATTGTCAGCAAGAGAGAAGCTTGTCAAGAGAGAAAGTCAGTGTCTCCTTGATGGCTGGAACTCAGCCTCATGGCATCTAGGGATCTCCAAAATCTGAGATTTCTATGAGGAAACAGTTCCCTTTGGGGGTTAGGGACCGGTTTGTTATCTCAGTGAGGACAGGCAAGAGTGGTCATCCAAGTCGGAATTCTGACTATAGGGAAGCCGACTAGCAATAGGTATCCAGACTTGAGGGAATGAAGTGGACCTCAGCAATTAGAATAGGGGTCCCAAGTCAGTCTGGCCCTAAGACGGACTTATGCTGCATTGTTGAACGAGGGTTTACTTTCCATCCAGGGGCAAGATTGATCCCAAAGACTTCCACCTTAGGAGGGAAAGGGGAGCCATGGGTGGTGAGGCAACGAAATACATAAATGACATTTTGCAGATATTCAAGTGATATGTGGTCATGGCTTTATTTCTCTTCCTCATAATTCCATATGTTATAGAATTGATTCATATAACAACCTATATATTGTAAGTTGGTACAAAAGTAATTGTGGTTTTGCATTGTTGAAATTTGCCATTTGATACTGAAATACATTCTTAAGTAAATGTGGCTATGTTATACATCATTCTAATGCATATTTCTCATTTTTTTTTGCTAATGACTTATTACTTGCTGTTTATTTTATATTTATTTTAGACTATGGAAATAATGTTAGACAAAAAGCAAATTCAAATGATTTTCTTATTCAAATTTAAAATGAGTCATAAAGCAACAGAAACAACTCACAACATCAACAATGCATTTGGCCCAGGAACTGCTAATGAACAAATGTACAGTGCAGTGGTGGTTCAAGAAGTTTTGCAAAGCAGAAGAGAGCCTTGAAGATGAGGAGCATAGTGACCAGCCATTGGAAGTTGACAACGACCAACTGAGAGCACTCATGGAAGCTGATTCTCTTACAACCACATGAGAAGTTGCCCAAGAACTCAACGTCAACCATTCTATGCTTGTTCATCATTGAAGCAAATGGAAAGGCAAAGAAGCTCGATAAATGGGTGCCTCATGAGCTGAGCAAACAAAACAAAATCATCATTTTGAAGTGTCATCTTCTCTTAGTCTACACAACAACAACGAACCATTTCTCCATTGGATTGTGCAATGAAAAGTTAATTTTATATGACAGCCAGCGATGACCAGCTCAGTGGCTGGACCAAGAAAGTAAGTCCAAAGTCCCAAAGCCAAACTTGTACCAAAAAAAGGTCATGGTCACTGTTTGGTGATCTGCTGCCAATTATGATCCACTACAGCTTTCTGAATCCCAGTGAAACCATTACATCTGAGAAGCATGCTCAGCAAATCGATGAGATGCACCAAAAACTGCAATGCCCGCAGCCAGCATTGGTCAACGGAAAGGGCCCAATTCACCACGACAATGTTTGATGGCACATCTCACAACCAATGCTTCAAAAGTTGAACGAATTGGGTACCAAGTTTTGCCTCATCCACCAAATTCACTTGACCTCTCGCCAACCAACTACCACTTCTTCAAGCATCTCAACAACTTTTTGCAGGGAAAATGCTTCCACAACCAGCAGGATGCAAAAAATGCTTTCCAAGAGTTTGTCGAATCCCAAAGTTCAAATTTTTATACTACAGTAATAAACAAACTTATTTCTTGTTGGCAAAAATGTGTTGATTTTAATGGTTCCTATTTTGAGTAATAAAGATGCGTTTGAGCCTAGTTATAACAATTTAAAATTCACGGTCCAAAACTGCAATTACTTTTGCAGCAACCTTAGATAGTGACTCCATAACATAACAATAGGCAGTTCAGTCATCAAGAGTAGGTTAAACTGGTTATTCAAAAAAACAAATTTAAGTATTTTTCCATTTTTCAGCTAGCACTTTTATAAGTACAATCATATAATAATATTAATTATTTTAACAAAATAATTACATAATTATAATTATATTATTTATATAATATTTATATATCATATAAAAATTATAATTTAATAATAAAAGCCTGTAATTCTTTTAGATCATCTAACAGCTTATGTGATTTGAGAATAGCAATGATTTGTACCGATTCCCCAAAATTCACAAACTCATCATCAGAAGGGGGAGAAGTTGGATGAAAAGGAGGTACTGACTTGTTTGAGAATCATGTGATGAATAGCTCCTATGCTTCCAGGATTACTCTTCTGTCACTGGATGATATGTCTGCAATGGAATTTGCTGACAAAGGACAACTTTGCTTTTATGTGCCTTTGCTTATGGGATGGTTAATAATCTCCTGTGCCTGCCTCCTCATTCAGCTGTTATAAGACTGCTCAGGGGACTCTGAAACAGAAGGCCTCTGTGCTCCCCTCTGTTTAATTATACTCTGTACTCCCAGAGAAATGAAGTGAGCCTTCTGACTTAGAACAACCTTGTGACCACAGCCTTGACCCTTGGTCCTGTGTGGTGCCACTTCTCCTTTAATCATATTGTGCTTACTCAGCTGTCTAGAGTACAGGTGTTCTTAGCTTAGCTGCATACATATAGTAGAACTAGAGATGGTCAGCTTAGCTACAGACTCCCCTGCAGTTCACAAGCTTACTTTTTCAGTTTTAATGTCCAAGATAACAGCATCCTCCACCTCTGAAACCTGCTCATTCTCTGACGCCCCCAACCTCTTGAGATTGAGTTTAATAACGATGACAACTACTATCAAAACACCTACCGCGGGCTAGATATGTCCATCACAACTGCTATACCTTTTTGACAGCTTCCTATGTGCCAGCTGTTATTCTAGACACTTTACATATATTATCTCCTTTGATCTCCCCAACAACTCTATGCATAGGTACTATGATTAGTTCCATATTAAAGATGATAAAACCAGAGACCATAGAGGTTTAGTAACTTTCCCAAGGTAACATGCCTATTAAGCATTAAAGTTAAATTGGAACTTACATAGTCTGGTTTCAAAAGCTGTACTCTGGACTGATACCCTAGACTTTTTTTTTTGCTTTACAAGCACTATCTCTAATTATTGTTCATTCATTCAACAAATATGTCTTGAGCATCTACTATGAGTCAGAATAAATTATTGGTGCTGGAATACAAGTGATGAGAATAGAAAGAAATCCTTGTCTACATGGAGCTTCTGTTCTAGTTGTAGAAATAGACAGTAGCTAGCATAAGTAGGTAAAATATATTGTATGTTAGTGTCTTAGTCTGTTCAGGCTGCTCTAACAAAATATCATAGACCAATTGGCTTATAAACAATAGAAATGTATTCCTCCTGGTTGCAGAGGCTGGGGATTTCAAGATCAAGGTGCCCCCAGATTTGTTGTCTGGTGAGAGTCAGCTTTCTGGTTCGCAAATGGTGTTTTCTTGCTGTGTTGTCACATGGTGGAAGGGCCGAGGCTTCTCCCTGGGGTTTTTTGTGTAAGGGCACTAATCCCATGCATGAGGGCTCATTACATAATCACCTCCCAGAGGCCCCACCTCCTAATGCCATTACATTAGCGGTTAGGGTTTCAACATATGAATTGGGGGGAGGACACACTAGGTTCATTGCCGTTAACTAGTGATAACTGCTAAGAGGAAAAACCGATGCAGAGAAGGTATCTGGGAGAAGGAAAGGTTGAGTTTTTTGGCAGAACACCAAAGAGAGATCCTAACTAAGAGGGTGATATTTGAGTACAGAAAGCCAAAGAGAGACCTGGAGAAGAGCACTCCCGGCAAAGAGTAGAGTCAGTGCCAAGGTCCTGAAGTAGAAGCGTGCTTGGTGCGTTTGAAGCATAGCAAGGAAGCCTGTGGAGCTGGTCTGTGGTGAGTGAGGGGAGAGAAGCAGAATAAGAGGTCAGAGACCTAACAAGAGATCAGATCTGGTAGGAGTCTAGTAGTAAGGACTTGGGCTTTTACTCTAAGTGAGATGGAGGAGCCCCTCTGAATCTCAGAGACTGACACGATCTGACAGGCTGACGGGCAGGAAATAGACTGGAGGGACAGCAGAAGTGAAGGCAGGGAGAGCATTCAGGAGCTTTGCATTAATCCAGTGAGGGCTGATGGTGGCTTGGGCCAAAGTATAAAAGATAGTCATCATTATTATTTTCAGAGGAGGTGTTCTTATTTCAGTTTTACAGGTTAAGAAATTGAGACTCCGCTGGGCATGGTGCCTCACGCCTGTAATCCCAGCACTTTCGGAGGCCGAGGCGGGCGGATCACGAGGTCAGCAGATCGAGACCATCCTGGCTAATACAGTGAAACCACGTCTCTACTAAAAAAAACCCAAAAACTTAGTCGGGCGTGGTGGCGGGCACCTGTAGTCCCAGTTACTCGGAGGCTGAGGCAGGAGAATGGCGTGAACCAGGGAAGCGGAGCTTGCGGTGAGCCGAGAACAGCCACTGCACGCTCCAGCCTGGGCGACAGTGCGAGACTCCGTCTCAAAAAAAAAAAAAAAAAAAGGTTATGTAACCAGACCAAAGTAAACTGGCTAGTGAGAGCAGCACCGGGATGTAAACCCAATTCTGATTTTCTAATTCATGTTTTTTTCTCTGCTGAACCAAGAATCTTTGAAGCACAGTCTTCAGTTCAAAGTCAAAACTAAATTCTCTCTGGGATACTGAGGATAAAGATCCCTTGAATTTTGATGAATGATGTCTCCCAATTCATTGACCTATTTATTAATTCATCCATGAACTCACACCTCTAGGGAGAGTTGCTATTGAATGTTTCCTGCATCAAGTCAGGACTGGGATGGGAATTAGGAAAGGGCAGTGGATATATGGTGGTGGGACACGAGTAAGCCATGAGAAAGGGAATTGGGAAGGCAAGAACTAGAACATCAGAGAAAGACATGACAATATCCTCATATATTCTCATGCACATTTCCTAGATTTGGGGGCCTAAGTGTCCAGCTTGCCCCCTCACCTCATTTCATCTCATCAAGCAAATCTGAATTACTACTCTCAAAATAAAAACATGTCAATTTTTTTTCCCCTAATGATCAAAGGAATACCTGGGACTGGGTTCAATATGGTGGATTGAGCCCATCTTCCTGCCTCCCACTCACCCCAATGACAGATGATGTCTCTCACTAGAAAATGAGAAGGGGTTCTGGTGTGTTCTGTAGACCAGAAGTGGTGAGAAAGTCCTAAAAGATGGGAAACAAATGAGAGAGAACTACAGTCCCAAACTTGCTGCCAAAGATGGGAGTGGCTTTAGCCGGGTCTTAGAAGGAGGGAATACATGGGGCAGGAAGGTGCTCTGTTGACATGGTCAGAGGAGCAATTGGGTACCAGAGTGGGAGCAGCTAGGTGCTGTGCCAAGCAGGAGCCAGGAGAGGCACCTCCCTAGGAGGAGCTGTATGTGGAAGCCCCAGAGGCAGAGCAGATGTCCTGGTGGCTGCCATGCCAGGAGAAACCAGGAGCCCGGAGGCCAGCTCCTGAGATCATCTGTAAGCTCATTCTGTGTGTCTTTCACCATCTCAGAAGACAGGTTGTGATAAAACTTGATTTTTTAATAGGCTTTTTGGCACCATCTTATTTTTCTAATGTATGTGAAAGTATTACTTGGATAAAAATCAAATTTAAATGTCTATAAATTTTGTAAGTAGGATTAACCACTAGAAAAGACATATGAAATAAAAGAAAGAAGATTTTATTTACTGAGTAAAAGGATGTGAAGAGAAAAAATGAGAAAGCATAGTACAAAGAAGGCAAAATATAATGGTCATAAAGTCCAAAAATATCAGTAATCAATAATATTAAAAGACAAACACTTCTAGGTTGGAACAATAAAATTTCACCATGAAATAACTCAGAAAAATAGAAGATAAAGAATCGGCAATAGATATATCAGTAGTAACAAAAAAAGCAGCTATAACAATATTTGTATCATACCAAATGAAACCCAAGTTAAGAACGTTAAAAGGGGCTGGGCGCTGTGGCTCACGCCTGTAATCTCAGCACTTTGGGAGGCCGAGGTAGGTGGATCACTTGAAATCAGGAGTTTGAGACCAACCTGGCCAACATGGTGAAACCCCATCTCTACTAAAAACACAAAAATTAGGCGAGGGTGGTGGTGCCAGCATGTGGTGCCAGTTACTTGGGAGGCTGAGGTGGGAGGATCACTTGAGTCTGGGAGGTCAAGGCTACAGTTAGCTGTGTTCACACCACTGCACTCCAGCCTGGGTGACAAAGTGAAACCCTGTCTCAAAAAAAATGAAAAAATAAAAAATAAAAATGGATGTAATGATCTCAAATCTATTTATTTTGCAGTCTTCTGCCTTAGCAAATAGCAGATCTCACCTTTTCAATGAAGCCTTCCCTGACCACCATATCAAAATCACATACCTTTGCCCAGCCAGGTTGAGTGAATGAGTAGATGGGCAAGGACAATTCCAAGGTTTCTGTTTCACCTACTGGAAAGATGGAATCACCATTTACTGAGTGGGGCAGACTGTGGGAGGAGTAGATTTAGAGCATGGAGAAGAATCGAGTCCAGCTTTGGACATACTAAGTTTGAGGTGCCTACTAAAAATCCAAGTGGAGATGTAGTGTATGCTGCAGCGTATAGCACATGAGGTCTGAGGACAGGTTTATGCTGAATATCGTTTTGTTTGTTTTTATTTTTGTTGTCGTCGTTTTTGAGACCGAGTCTCACTCTGTCACCCAGACTGGAGTGCAGTGGCACAATCTTGGCTCACTGCAAACCTCTGCCTCCCAAATTCAAGTGATTCTCCCACCTCAGTTTCCCATTTCATTGGGACTACAGGCACGTGCCACCACACCCTGTTAATTTTTGTATTTAGTTCTTTAGTCGAGATGGAGATCTTGCTATATTGACCAGGCTGGTCTTGGACTCCTGACCTCAACTGATTTGCCTGCTTCGGCCTCTCAAAGTGCTGGGATTACAGGCATGAGCCACCGTACTCAGCCACACTGAATACATTTTAAAATCATCAGTCTACACGTGGAATTCAAAGTCATGAGAGAGTTGGGATCACCCAGCGAGAGAATGAAGGTAGAGAAAAGAGCATTTCCTAGGATTGAACCTTGGAATGAATAAATGTGAGCAAGAATAAAGGAATCAAGTAATTGAAAAATGATAAATCTATCCTGTCCTGAAAGTAAAGAAAGTGTTCCAAGCAGGAAAGAGTGATGTATCATGCCAAATACTACCGATACATCGCCTACTATGAACACTGAGAGTTGACTCTTAGATTAGCCACACAGAGATCACTCAAATCCAACAGAGAATCAAAAGAAAATCTTCAAACCATAACCAAGTAAAATATATTACAGAAAATCAAGAGCGCTTCAACATCAGAAAATCTATTAATGTAATTCCCTACATTCACATTCACAGACTCAAGGAAAGAAATCATATGATCATTGCAATAGATTATTTCAAATTTTATCAAAATACATTTGATAAAATTTAACCCTCATTTCTGATTTTAAAAACAATTAGGAAACTAGGGATTATTTAATTTCTTAAACTTGATGAAGGATATTGGTATGTTAGAGCATAATCTATAGCAGGGGTTGTCAAGCCTTTTCTAATACGGGCAGATAGTAAATATTGTAGGCTTTGCAGGCTACTTGCTGTCTCTGTTGCATGTTCTCCTTCCTCCTCCTCCTCCACATTTTCCTCCTGCTTTCTCCTTCTTTTTCACTGCTGCTATTTCTCTATGATCCTTTAAAAACATAACAGCTGTTCTAGCTCTCAGGTCATACAAAAACTGGTCACTGGCCAAGGGGCCTTTAATTTGTCAATCCTTAATCCACAGTTAGTAATATTCAAATGGTGTAGAATTATTTATTACATACTATTCAAATGGTGTAGATGTATTTCAGTTAAATTTAAGGCAAGGATTCCACTATTGCTGCTATTACTGTGATGAAAGAAATTGTAGGTAATGTGTTAAGGCAGAAAGTGAAAAAGGAAACAATAATTATATGTATTGAAAAGGAGTTACAGATCCAGCATTTATTCGCCTCTCTTCCTTGCTGATAAGAACCCAAATTTTGTCCAGTTTTAATTTTCATGTTGGATGTGCTCTCTGGAGTCATTTTGTAATTGTGAGGAGAAGTAGCCTAAGAAAAAGCTTATACATTGCAGTTGGAAAGATGTAAAAACCTGGATCAGCAATGACATCCTCAAGATGCTGTACTAACGAACTCTGAAGCATTTGCCTCAGGGATGTGCATTATGTACATTATACATCTCTTTATTGTCTGAGTCTGTGGCTATTATTTACAGTCAAAAGCATTCTGATTAGATATTTTTATTTGTAGGCATTATCATTGTCTATCTAAAAAAAAAAATCCAGAGAATAAACTGACTCATAGAACTGCTAAAGTTGATGTATTCCAGAAAGTTCTCTACCATGATCAAGTTAGAAAGAATCAATAGCTCTCCTGTGCACACCAATAACCAGTTAGAATCTATTACAGGAACTAGTTTTGTCTTTAACACAAGTGCCTCAACTGGATTTAACATTTAAATAAGAATCTTAGACAAATTCAAATCTTTTTCTTTTTAAATTTAAATATAACATAAATTTAAATGATACAAAACTTTTAAAATCTTAATAAAAATAAATTTAAAATGAAAATATCATAGGAAAATGTCTGATTGAATAAGAGAAAAACCATAAACTGACTTACTTTCTCTCTCTTCTTTCTTCCTTTCTTCCTTCCTTCCTTCCTTCCTTCCTTCCTTCCTTCCTTCCTTCCTTCCTTCCTTCCTTCCTTCCTTCCTCTCTCTCTCTCTCTCTCTCTGACAGAATCTCACTCTGTTGCCCAGGCTGGAGTGCAGTAGTGCAATCTTGGCTCACTTCAACCTCCACCTCCTGGATTCAAGCGATTTTCGTGCCTCAGTCACCCGAGTAGCTGGGATTATAGGTGTATGCCACCATGCCCAGCTAATTTTTATATTTTTGGTAGAGTTGGGGTTTTGTCATGTTGGCCGTGGTCTGGTCTCAAACTCTGGACCTCAAGTAATCTGCCCACCTCAGCTTCCCAAAGTCCTGGGATTAGAGGTGTGAGCCACCATCCCTGGCCCTCAACTACATTTTAAAAACTAACAATTAATGAATAAGAGACATTCATGTAAAAGTTTACTGAAAGATATAAAAGGAGATCTGAAGAAATAAAAAAGCTTACTACATTCTGGAAAAAGGAAGAGTCTTTGTTGAAAATTGTCAACCTCCAATTAATAAACCATTCCAACATATTTTTTCATGGAAATTAACTATCTCATTCTAAAATGAATCTGGAAAAGAAAAATGGATAAAAATAGACAAAGTTTTTTGTCTAAAATGAAAGGGAAGGCTTGCTCAATGAGATATCAAAACTTCATGTAATAATACCCAAAATAGTATGGTATTTTTACAGGAATACATAAACAGATGAAATAAAAACATGGTCACATATCAAAATCTACCCAGGTAGATATGGAAATTTATTTTAAAAGTGGCATTTAAACTCAATAGAAACCTGATGTCAATTCAATTTTTACTGAATTTATTTTTATAGGGACAAT
Source organism: Macaca nemestrina (assembly GCF_043159975.1). NCBI lineage: Eukaryota > Metazoa > Chordata > Mammalia > Primates > Cercopithecidae > Macaca > Macaca nemestrina. The sequence goes on along the minus strand of NC_092127.1, from coordinate 78,743,747 downwards.
TAACTATCAATGTTTTTTACTTAACTTGTAACCATTTACAAAAAATAAATTCCTGAAGGAATAATTATGTAAATTTAAAGTCAAAATTGTAAAAGTGATAAAATATATCTGTTTTTCTAAAATTAGGAGAGACAAGGCCTCTTAAAATTTGACAAAATCAATACATTGAGGAGCAAGATGTCCAGCTAGATGGTGCCAGGAGGAACAGCTGCCACCAATGAACTGGGGCACCAGGAGGACTGGCAGGTCCATGGCAGGACCCCTAGCAGATCTTCAGAGGGAAGGCATTGAGAGCAGATGGAGGAAAGATACAGAAGCAGGGCTGAAGGGGAAGGAAGCTGAGAACCATGTGTGGGGCTACCACACATACCATGACTTGTTCCTGGCCCCAGTGACTCTGAGGGAATGGGTTAATTGAATAGGCAAGGAACAGCCCACTCTTGCCACAGGCCTCTGGAATCCCAGCAGAAGGAAAGCTCATGACCACCACAGACACTTGCGTTGACAGGGAGAGCTGCTTAGAGAAGTAGTAGGGGCAGAACTCCAGCCAATGCAGAGCCCAGAGGCTTTGGTGCGGGAACATCTGTAGTGGAGCATGAGCAGGAATGCTTGTTCCCCTAGGCTCAACTTGCTCCCAAAGGAGACTTTATGAAGAACTGTCCGACATGAACTCTGCAGGATGAACCTGCCCATGAGAGGGAGCTGGTCTGAGCTGAGCATCCTTCAGTCTGCTGGTCTCTCCTGAGGCCCCAGCCTGGATGCACCCCTTTGCAGTGCAGCCCAGAGGGGAGGTACCCCCTGGGGCCTGCATGACAGTGCCTGTCCTGGCAGACAATGTCTGACCAGCAGAGAGCTCCAGCACAGTGGCCCACATGAACATGTGCCAGGCTGCCCATGCCCCGCCCCCCACCTTTCAGCCTCCCCTGTGCTGCTTTGCCTATATGCACTTGTCCGCAGCCACCCCCTGCATCAGTTTGCCAGCATGTGTGTGCATGGGTAGTCCTCGCTTCCCCTTTTCTGTCAACCTGTGGGTCTGCATGCCCCTTACTCCCTGTCATGCAACTGCTGCCAGCATGAGTGCACTCTCCCCTGCCAGTACCCCATCCGTGTGCTGACATTGCCACAGTGCAAATCTAGGCACAGAGAACAGCTGAGCAACCCCCATCAAACAGCACCCCACTCCTGTGCTAACACCACCACTGATGAGAATATATGCACAGACACTGGGCGAGAGCAACACCCCCATGCTGTGCTGCCACCACTGCGAATGCTGCAAATGCTGTAAACACTGCCACTGCTGTGAATGCTGTGAATGCCGCAACCACTGATGCAAATGCTCACATGGAGGCTCTCGCCCTGGCACCTGCTAGTACTCTGCCACAGGTGACTAGCATGTACCCTGCCATGCTGCCACTGCCACTGCCACTGGTATGGGTGAATGAGGATGGATTCTGCTGCTATCACCCTATAAAGAGCTTTGGCTGGCAACACTCATGGAAATGTTGTGACTAGTAGTGTGGGAGCACCTCAGACCCTCCGGTGCAGCCCATTCTCAAATATAAGGGGTCAGAGAACAATAAGAGGCGGATTCTACTCCCCCAGAGTTAGACCATGCAGTCCAGGGATCTTGAGCTGAGGCTTTCCCCTCATAAAGTCTTCAAGAAAGGAAACCTGCCAACTGAACCCACCTTGTATCACAGTCAAACACCCAAATACAATAAGAGGAAAAAAAAAACCCAACCCATCGAAAGTACAGCAACTTCAAAGATTGAAGGAACATCAGCCCACAAAGATGAGAAAGAATGAGCACAAAAACTCTGACAACTCAGGAAGGCAGGAAACCTTCTTTCCTCCAAACAACTGCACTAATTCTCCAGCAAGGGTTCTAAGCTGGGCTGAGATGGCTGAAATGACAGAAATAGATTTCAGAATATGGATAGGAATGAAGATCATTGAGATTCAGGAGAACGTTGAAACCCAATCCAAGGAAGCTAAGAGTCATAGTAAAATTATACAGGAGCTGACAGACAAAATAGCCAGTCTAGAAAGCAATATAACTGACCTGATAGAGAAGAAAAAAACACTACAAGAATTTTATAATGCAATCACAGCAGAATAGATCAAGCAGAGGAATCTCAGAGCTTGAAGACTGGATTTCTAAAATAAAACAGTCAGACAAGAATAAAGAAAAAAGAATAAAAAGGAAATAATGAAACCTCTGAGAAATATGAGATTATGTAAAGAGACCAAATCTGTGACTCATTGGCATCCCTGAAAGATAGGGACAATGGAAACAACTTGGAAAACATATTTCAGTGTACCATGCATGACAACTTCCCCAATCTAGCTAGAGAGGTCAAGATCCAAATTCAGGAAATGCAAAGACCCCCCAACCTCAACTACACAAAATACTTCACAAGAAGATCATCCCCAACACTCGTAATCATTAGATTCTCCAAGGCTGAAATGAAAGAAAAAAATGATAAAGGCAACTAGAAAGAAAGGACAGGTTACCTACAAAAAGAAGCCCATAAAACTAACAGCAGACCTCTCAGCAAAAACCCTGCAAGCCAGAAGAGATTGGGGGCTTATAGTCAACATTCTTTTTTTTTTTTTTTTGAGACAGAGTCTCACTCTGTCACCCAGGCTGGAGTGCAGTGGTGCAATCTCAGCTGACTGCAACCTCTGCCTCCCAGGTTCAAGCGATTCTCCTGCCTCAGCCTCCCAAGTAGCTGGCACTACAGGTGCCTACCACCACACCCAGCCAGTTTTTGAATTTTTAGTAGAGACAGGGTTTCACCATATTGGCCAGGCTGGTCTCAAACTCCTAACCTTATGATCTGCTCCCCTTGGCCTCCCTGAAAGTGCTGGGATTACAGGCATGAGCCACTGCACCTGGCCGTAGTCAACATTCTTAAAGAAAAGAATTTCCAACCAAGAATTTCATATCTGGCCATACTAAGCTTTATAAGCGAAGGAGAAATAAGATCCTTTTCAGACAAGCAAATGTGGAGGGAATTTGTTACCACCAGACTTGCTTTACAACAGCTCCTGAAGGAAGTTCTAAATATGGAAAGGAAAGATTGTTAGCAGCCACTACACTGACACACTTAAGTACACCAACCAGTGACACTATAAAGCAACTACACAAACAAGTCCGCAAAACAGCCAGCTAACAGCATGATGACAGGATCAATCCACACATATCAATACTAATTCTCAACATAAATGGGCTAAATGTCCAGTTGAAAGGCACAGAGCTGCAAGCTGGGTAAAGAAGAAAGACTCAATGGTATGCTGTTTTCAAGAGACACATCTCTCATGCAACAATACCCAGAGGCTCAAAATAAAGAGATGAAGAAAAATCTACCAAGCAAATGGAAATCAGAAAAAAAGCAGGGGCTGCAATCCTAACTTCAGACAAAACAGACTTTAAACCAACAAAGATCACAGAAAGCACAAAGAAGGCCATTACGTAATGGTAAGAGATTCAACTCAACAAGAAGACCTAACTATCCTAAATATATATGCACCCAACACAGGAGCACCCAGATTCATAAAGCAAGTTCTTAGAGGCCTTCAAAGAGTCTTAGGCTCCCACACAATAATATTGAGAGACTTCAACACCCCACTGACAGTATGAGACAGATCACCAAGGCAGAAAATTAGCAAAGATATTCAGGACCTGAACTCAACACTGGACTAATTGGACCTGATTGACATCCACAGAATTCTACAACCATAAGCACCAAAATATACATTTTTCTCACCACGACATGGCACATACTCTAAAGATAACCACACAATTGGACATAAAAAAATCCTCAGTAAATGCAAAAGAACTGAAATCATACCAGCCACTCTCTTGGACCACAATGCAATAAAAACAGAAACAAAGACTAAGAAAATTGCTCAAAACCATACAAGTACATGGAAATTAAACAAGCTGCTCCTGAATGACTTTTGGGTAAATAATGAAATTAAGGCACAAATCAAGAAGTTCTTTGAAACTGAGAACAACGATACAATATACCAGGATCTTTGGGACACAGTTAAGGCAATATTAAGAAGGAAATTCATAGCACTAAACACTCATATGAAAAAGTTAGAAATATCTCAATTTAAAAACCTAACATCACAACAGAAAGAACTAGAGAAGCAAGGGCAAACCAATCTCAATGCTAGCAGAAGATAAGAAATAACCAAAATGAGAGCTGAACCAAAAGAGATTGAGATGTGAAAACTATGCAAAAGATCAATGGACCCAGGAGTTTGTTTTTCTGAAAAAAATAATAAAATAGATAGATTACTAGCCAGACTAATGAAGAGAAAAACAAGCAATGGGGAAAGGATTTCTTATTCAATAAATGGTGCTGGGATTCAATAAATAGTATGCTTCTGCATACACAGAAGATTGAAACTGGATGCCTTCCTTATACCATACACAAAAATCAACTCAAGATGGATTAAGGACTTAAATGTAAAACCCAAAACAAAAAACCCTGGAAGACAACCTAAGCAGTATCATTCTGGACGTAGAAACTGGTAAATATTTCATGATGAAGACATCAAAAGCAATTGCAACAAAAGCAAAAATTGACAAATGGGATCTAATTAAACTAAAGAGCTATCTTCATCATGAAATTTTTGCCCATTCGATAGTTTCTTTTACTGCGTAAAAAAAGAAACTGCGTAAAAAAAGAAACTATCGAATGGGCAAAAATTTCATGACGAAGATAGCAAAAGCAATTGCAACAAAAGCAAAAATTGACAAATGGGATCTAATTGTACTAAAGAGCTGCAGTAAAAGAAACTATCAACAGAGTAAACAGACAACCCACAGAATGGGAGAAAATATTTGCAAATTCTACATCTAAGAAAGGTCTTATCCCTAGTATATATAAGGAGTCATATATACTTATACCTAGTATATATAAGGAACTTAAACAAATTTACAAGGAAAAAAAAACCATTAAAAAAGGTCAAAGGACATGAACAGACACTTTTCAAAAGAAATCATACATGCAGCCAACAGTATATGTAAAAAGCTCAGTATCATTGATCATTAGAGAAATGCAAATCAAAACCACAATGAGATACCATCTCACATCAGTCAGAATTACTACTACTAAAAAGTTAAAAAAAACAACAACAAAAAAAAACAAGAAAACAAACAAACAAACAAAAAAAACAGATGCTGGTGAGGTTGCAGAGAAAAGGGAATGCTTATGCACTGCTGGTGGGAATGTAAATTAGTTCCACCATTGTGGAAAACAATGTGGCGATTACTCAAAGAGCTAAAGACAGAAGTACCATTTGACCCAACAATTCCATTACTGGATATATACTCAAATGAGTATGAATCATTCCATTGTAAAGATACATGCATCCACATGTTCACTGCAGCACTTTTCACAATAGCAAAGACATGGAATCAACCTAAATGCCCATCAATAGTAGACTGGATAAAGAAAATCTCTAGTATATATACACCATGGAATACTATGCAGCCATAAAAAACACTGAGATCATGTCCTTTGCAGAAGCATGAATGGAGCTGGAGGCCATTATCCTTAGCAAACTAACGCAGGAACAAAACAAAATACCATGTTTTTACTTATAAGTGGGAGCTAAACAATGAGAACACATGGACACATAGAGGGGAACAACGCACACTGGGTCCTACTCGAGGGAGGAGGGTGGGGAAGGGAGAGGATCAGAAAAAATAAACTATTGTGTATCACAGCAGTGTATAGAAAATACATACTGTTGGTGTAAGCGAAAGTTGTTTTGGTATGCATTTGGGCAGTGCCTATTCAAAATTATTAAGAATTTTAATGGGTTTTATACCGACTAAGCAATTCAATTCCCAGATACCTATTTAAAGAACAGCTAGGAAATGTGTGTAAGAAGTCTTATTCAAAAATTTTAACTGCACCAATGTTTTAATTAGGCCAAGTCTGAAAAACAAAACAAAATACCTGAATTTCTATCAATAAAATAATGGTTACATAATTTTAGGGTACAACTATAGTTTTTAATGTCATGCTTCAGTTAAAAAAGAGTAAGATACGCCTCTATATCTTACATGTAAAGACTCCTAAGACATATTGTTAAATAAAACCAGAAAGTAGCTGAGTAATACACACAGTATGATATAATTTAAGGGGAAAAATAGCACCCATTAAAACTAAACAAGTGTGGTTAAACACATATAAATAGGTCTAGAAGAATATGCTGTCAATAGTCTTATTTCTGGAAAGGGGACTGGAATTGGAGGTTTGTCAAGAGAGCGCAATTACATTATATAGCTTAATATTTAAAATATGCGACTGTATTCATATATTAGTTATACAATTAATAAACTCATAAATAAGAGCAATATATACTCACTGTAAAAAGAAGCAAAAAAAAAGTACTTCTGTACTTTTTGTATTAAATTGTGTATTAAATAGAAAGTGAAATTTTCCCTGTCAAACCTCTGGAACATAACCACCACAAAACCTTACATATCTTCTCCTAAAAATGTTTGTGCATGTACACAAACAACTCATTTTTGTTTTAGAGAAATAGGATTATGTTCTAACTCTTAATATTTTAATGTGTTATAATATCTGACACCTTTTAAAAATAATTCACTCATTTAACAACTATTTATTGAGCACATACCCAGTACCAAACACTTTTCTAGGGTTGCTACTATTGTAGGCATGTAGATCTAACTCTTCCCTTTGACAAAATTGTGCAATGTTCTACTGATCGGATTTCCTGTGATTTTGTTTTGCCAATACCTGATTGATGGAAATTTACGTTATTCTTACTTTTATACATAATAAACACTGCCGTGATACACTTCAATGTTCAGAACTTGTACAGACATCTTTGCACACTTGTTTTTGTATTTCCCTAGAATAAATTATCCATAGTGGGGTTGCTGGGCTAAAGGGAATACACAATAAAATATTACTATGCCTTTTCACATTGCCTGTAGAAATCTTGTAAGATCAAGGTATGAGAATTCTTGATCCCAAATGCTTTCAACAATATTAGAAATTGTGTATCTTTTAAGTCTTTGGTGATGTGGAAGTCAGAAAATTATACCTCTTTTGTTTGAACTTGTATGTCTTTGGTGATCAATGTGGTTAAGCCTATTTCAAGGCTCTATTAACCATTTACATCTTTTTGTGAATTGCCTGTTCACATCTTTTGTTTGTTTTCTGCTGAAATATTCATCTTTCTCTTATTCAAGTATTCTAAAGACATTAATCTGATGTTTGCCAAATATTTTCAAAATCTTGTACATTGAAGTCTTGTGCTTGCTTTAAAAACATGCATGGCTGAAGACTGGCTGGGCTAAATGATTGCATAACTAATTAGTGGTAGGACAGAAATGGACTCTAAGGGACCTGACTCCTAGTATAGGGTTTTATCCCACTTCACCCTAGTGCTTCCCAGAAAAGATAAAAGAGTTTTGTAATAATCAAATGTAAAAATATTAACGTATCCGTCACTGTTTTATTAGCTTAAAGCAGCAAAGGGTAAATTATGTTGTTTGCCAATGTTTTACAACACTTCTCAAAACAGCTTTAAAGCCACAAATTCTTGGCTAAGTCTTGCTAAATTCTATGAATATCAAAGTCCTAGGTATTACAGTTTTGAATTAGTCAGAATTCTTTGGGTTACAAGTTACAGATAACTAACTTGCATCAGTTTAAGGTTAGCAGAGGCATATTGGAGAGATTTTAGGACAAGCCACTATCTGTGGGAAGAGCTGACATGTGATGCTGCTTTGAGGCTTAGGGTCTTGATCACCAATAACCTTCAAGACCTGCTCTTTATCACACCTGGTTTCTTTCTTGTGGCAGATTGATTCGTCAACATGGAGGTAAAAATGGTGACCAACGGTTCCTGAGCCTCACTCTCCTTGATTATACTACTACACAATGACTTGATTATATAGGTTGGTGAAAAACTAATTGCCGTTTTGCCACTAAAAGTAATGGCAGATTAGAAGTAATGGCAAATTTGAAGCAATGGCAATGCCATTAATGGCATTTAATGGCATTAAAAGTAATGACAAAAACCGCATTACTTTTGCACCAACCTAATACTACTACTAGATTATATCCATTTCACTTTACCTCTGCTATTTTAAAACTCAACACTGATAGTGACACTAATAGTGTTGAGTTTTAAAATAGCAGAAAAGGTTTATAATTAAGTCACGTTTAGTCTTGTGCCCACTGCCTGCCTATGAGAAAAGGCAGCATCCATCCAAGCCCTGTGTTTGGAGTGGGCAAGGACATTCTCCAGAAGGAACAGGGGAGACATTCTGAAGATGGAAGGGACACTTCCACTTTCCCAGTCTAGAGGGACCCATGTGCTAACCTGCTCCCCGTCTCCCCTCCAATAGTTTTGGGTTTCTATGTCACACATACCTATTAATCCAGTTCAGGGAGAGCACATGCTGACTGAGTAGTTGTGGCTGTCTCGTGGGCTGATAGGAGACTGGTTCTGAGATCTCAGAGAATAGAGTGCTGTCACAGTTATGTCTCCCGTAAATGTGAGAAGGGAGGAGCAGCACTTGTGTTGGGTAATTTCCATTCCTGTTCAAGCTCTTCTGTGTTTTAAATATAATCAAAAGGTTAAAAAAGGTGCTTCATTTTTTTCCCCCAGTAGAACTGTTGAGAACGAGGATGTACTCTTCACTATGTCAGCGTTAATCTCAAACAGTAAGAGATGAGTGAAAGGTGGCTGGGAGGTGGCTGTTTGTTTGTTTGTTTGTTTGTTTTGAGTATGCTATTATGGGTACTTGCTAAAACTGATACTGCTTAATATTCCAAACTCTGTGATTCTTCCCTTATGTTGCTTACCAAAGTTTTATTCAGCATCCACTCTATGACAGACACTGTGCTGGGCTGTAGGAATATAAAAGAAAAAAAAAATTGCTCCTGTCCTCCAGGAGCTCTTTATTAGTGGTGAGACCCAAGTAGATGAAGGGGTTTCAAGAGGTCAAGTAGAGTGACTTACTTCTAGAGGTATGCGGGGTGATTTAGAAGCACAGTGGCTGGGTGGCTAAATGAGACAGGTAGGAAAAGAGGGCTTCTTTGAAGGGTAGCACTTGAGCAGTTTGGAAAGACAAGACAAAGATGCTGAAGAATTGAGGAAGAGAATGGAAGGGATTCCGGCGGAATTCTAGAGGGAACGGAACTGAAATGTCATGGAGGTAGTAAACAGCATGACATACGTAGGGAGTAAATAGTTGTTCAGTGAGGTTGGAGCAAGGATGTGAATAAGGGTGTGACAGGGATAAGATTAGAGTGACAGGCAAAAGCAAGGCCAAAAAGGCCTCAAATGCTAAGCCAAGGAGACTGGCCTTTATCCTGAAAATTGTAGAGCCATAAAGGATTTTCAACAAGAGAGTAGTGACAAGTTCAGATTTGTAATTTAGAAATGTCTCTGGAACTCTAGAGGATTTGAATGGATTGAATGAGTTGAAATTGTGGGCAGAGGGACCCCATCATAGACTCTTGCTGAAACATGGTCAGCAAGAAAAAGGAAAAGGAGCCTGGAAAAGGAAAGTACAGAGCAGATGCAATTAGTACCAGAAAGGTGGAATCCTCAGGACAAAATAACTGGCTAGATGGGGGTGGGCACGAGAGAAAGGAACAGTCTAGGTTGGTTATCAGGCTTGTTAACCAGAAATAAAATCCTTAGCCTTCCCACCAACTGAAATGACCCCCTCTTGGTCAAGGGGACCCCAGGAAAATCTGAAAAACTGCATTCCGTCCATGATGAAAAGGGAAGTCATACTTTCTTCCTTTTGGGGTTTAGGCACAATTGACCAGCATTAACATGGAAATAGTGATCATAAGACTGACAAAACAGACTCTTTGTGTCAATAAGATATCAAATTCCAACCTGACTCTGGTATAGCATCACAAGACGGATAGCACACCCTGAAGGCAATGAAAATATTTTACCCCTGAATGTATTTCTTTGACATATTTTGAAATGGCCTGCAAAGCCATGTCTTGTGGAGGAAACCTGCATCTGTAAAGAATCTTCATTAATGCAGCCAGAACTTCCCTTTCTAGGTCTTTCCTGGATCTAGGAGAGATGAAATGAGAGTCTGACACCTTAAAAGTCTGAAGAGAGACATTTACCATCTATTCTCTCTGAAGGCTGCTATCTGGAGTCTTCATGTACGTTATTATTTTGTTAGAACCTTGGTATCCACAACCCCCCCTTATCTTAACTCAAACATTTCTTTCACAGACTTCAAATCTTTAGACTAAGTCTAATTCTTTCAACCAATTGCCAATGAGAAAACCTTTGAATCCACCTATCACCTGTAAGCCCCCTCACCCAACCCCTCACCTCTCCTCCCACCTCCCAACTTCAACATATCTTGCTTCTTTAGGCTGAACCCATGTATACCTTCCATGTACTGATTTATGAATTTACTTACAATTCTTGTCTTCCTAAAATGCATAAAGCAAAACAGTACCCTGACTGCCTTGGTTACACTTTTTCAGAATAGCTTGAGGCTGTACCCTGGGGCATGGTCACTCATATTGGCTCAAAGTAAACCTCTTTAAATATTTTACAGAATTTGGTTATTCTGTTAACATGCGTCTGGCCTGGATACCGGGGAGAAGGCTGATGTCTGTTTCCAAGACAGAGAACCCAGCAGGAAGTGCTTGATTGATGGCCAAATGTAAGGAAGGCTTGACTTTTAGAGGGATTTTTAATTTATCTAACCTAATGGCATTAAAGCTTACAAAAGTTAATGATAATCCCATATTATAGATGCAACAGCATCATTTTAATCATCTAAATTTGCATATTGTCATTTTTAACATATTTAAATTTTTTCGATTCTAAGCATATATTAAATAATTCCAGTAACTGCAATTACTGGAAAGATCCCTTTGTTTCTATTTTCCCAGATGACAGGTTATAGAAGGTCATTTTGTAGGCCTGATAATCATTAACTAATACAACTCAACTGAAGTTTCTAATTCTGTGTTAACAGGAATTGAATATTCAAAGGCAATGTCATTGATTAACTGCAAGAGATAACTTCTTTTCAGATGATGCAATAACTGATGTTATTTTCAGATGAAAAAGAAAGGGATTTACATGCTAAGTATTTTCCTTGTGTTGCTTTCAGTAGGGCCATCTAGAAAGAATAAAAATGTCAGGTTTTCAGTGCAGCATCGGAACCAAGGTGAAAAACTTCCCTTTTCTAATAACAAAACTGTTACCCCAATCAATACTCAAAAGAAGTCCAACTAGATGAATAAAAGAGCCCATCATCTCCTAAACTGGAAGCAGACATTCCAGCATCTTCCAGGGTCTTCACTCTCTTATTATCTGCCTGATACGCTGACCTTCAAAAGATAAAAGTGTGTTGTGTTGCATGTTGGTTGAAACCATCCACACTCCTGTGAAGGTCTAGATGTAGGGTAAGCAGAGTCAACAGTGAAGTGTCTGTGTGCTCTACCCATGGGGGTTATTCTTTTGGCTGAGACTGCTGGTTGCCTTCCCAGTCTCTCCTCCCTCTCTACCTTAGCAACAGATTGTATTTGGGACAGCCATATACCAGGCTAATGATAGCCATATACCAAGCTGCATTTCTAAACTTTCCTGGCATTTATAGGTGGACAATCAATAAGATGTATGAGGAATGTCATTGGATGGGGCTTCCTGGAAATCTCCTTAAAAGGGCCTGATTCAGCTGGGATGAGTTCCTTTTTGCCACTAATAATAAACAGCCCTAATTTATAGACCACCGTAGTCAGGTCACATTGCAAACAGACAGAAGCAATTCCTCACTGGTAAAAATTACCTTAAGCATTGAAAAGTTGTGCTTCAATACTTCTCTGAACCATAAAACAAATTCTCTCAGCATCTTTATGTGATACAAGAGGGTAAACACTGCTATTTACATCTGAAGGACCAGTTACAAAAAGTCCTCAGGCCTGGACGTTTTTAAATTCAGTAGGTAAGGGAAAGAAAACCCTGCTACGGCTGCATCTGGGCCCTGAGTGAAAAGATCTTTGTTCTTTTCACTGGATCCTTCAGTAACTGAAATAAAGTAATTAGAAAGTCTTTTTAGAAAGTCAGTTTATCTAACAGATTAGTGGTTTATAATGTCATAACATAGCAGTCTATATGTTGTTTTGAAGTATCTGTGAGAGGAAGAAGAATGGAGATGTGGTTAAGAGTGGAATCCCAGCTCAATCACTTTGCGACTCTAGGACCCTGAACCAGGTGCTTTAAAAGAAAAAACTTCATCTAAAGTGAGAATGAGAGTAGCAACCAACTCAGAGAGTTGTATGAAGATTAAATGAGGTAATAGATGTTCGGTTCTTCACACCTGTCTTGGAAACTAATAAATAAGCCGTTCATGTTAGCCATTATTATTTTATGGCCCACAGAAGCCAACATTTTAGCTATAATTAGGTTCAGAGATAAGTAATAGAAAGAGCTCAAGTAGCAGTAGCTTAGCTAAAGTAAAAATAATTGTCTGTCGTGTAAAAGTCCAGATTTCTGTTATCGGTGTCTGAAATGGTGGCTCTTCTCCATGAGGTTCTTCCTCCAACTTAAATATTATCTCTGCTATTTACCTTTTCCTAGCCAAACCTGGATTTTTTTTTTTTTTTTTTTTGGAGATGGAGTCTCACTCTTGTTGCCCAGGCTGGAGTGCAGTGGCACGATCTTGGCTCACTGCAACCTCCGCCTCCCGGGTTCAAGTGGTTCTCCAGCCTCAGTCTCCTGAGTAGCTGGGATTACAGGCGCCCACCACCATGCCTGGCTAATTTTTGAATTTTTAGTAGAGATGGAGTTTCACCATCTTGACCAGGCTGGTCTCGAACTCCTGACCTTGTGATCCACCCGCCTCGGCCTCCCAAAGTGCTGGGATTACAAGTGTGAGTCACCGCGCCTGGCCACCTTGATTTCTTTAGAGTATATGTTTAGTTACTTTCTTTCTTTTGTTGTACATGCATATTCTGCTTATGTAACTACTAACTTTAAAAATTGTGAATTCAAAGAACAATGTCCAAGTACAAAAGCAATTAAGATGTTGTCATTAGAGGTGGGCAGAGATTAGAAATCTACTATAGCATCACTGGAATCCAGGTAAGAGGTGAAGGTTCTGGAGTTTGAAGCCTGAGGGACTCTAGTCTGTGAAAAAAAGAGTTGCTAGAGAGAAAAGCAGAAAGTTAATTACTGTTTGAAGACATCATTGTTAGAGTGTGAGAAGAAGAAAAGAGATGAGCAAAACAAAACAAAACAAAAACTAAAGCGTGAATATTCTTAATCCAATGGTTTTTTTTTTTTTTTTTTTTTTTTTTTTTTTTTTTTTTTTTTTTTTTTTTTTTTGAGATGGAGTCTCTGTCGCCCAGGCTGGAGTGCAGTGGTGCGATCTCGGCTCACTGCAAGCTCCGCCTCCCAGGATCACGCCATTCTCCTGCCTCAGCCTCCCGAGTAGCTGGGACTACAGGCGGCCGCCACCACACCCGGCTAAGTTTTTGTATTTTTATTAGGGACGGGGTTTCACTGTGTTAGCTGGGATGGTCTCAATCTCCTGACCTCGTGAGCCGCCCGCCTCGGCCTCCCAATCCAATGGTTTTTTCAGACACACATGCAAACTGTATAGGAGCACACACAGATGCAATAAACCCATATATAGAGGGCAGCAAGACTGAGTATAAGGTTCGGCATAAGGAGAGATTGTGTATGAAGTGGTGTGGAGAGATTGGACGAAGAGGACTGTATCTTCATTTGTAGCATGTTGTGGACAAGGCCCTAGATTTTGGTTTGAGTGGTGGTTTCACTGCCACCAAGTTACCACATAGTACTTAACGATAGCTCTTATACAAAGATGAACACCAGAAAAGAAAGAAACTCTAACAGGCCAATTATTACAGAAGAAATCGCTTCCCAAACAGAAAATATGAAGGGGGAAAAGAACACAGTTGCAATATGAACAAAAAAGATGAACTCAGAAATAAATTTAATGAGAAATGTACACTCTTAGGGTTTTGGAGATTGGAGGTTTACACATCAGCTTTAGAAGTAATGCCATTTTTTCTGGGCTCTGCATCCTCATCTAGAAATAAGAGAATCAAGTTACACAATTTTAGAATCTCTTTCAGCTTTAATAGACTATGTCCATACACACTTCCTTGTTGAAATTTTCAATGAACTTGATGTAGCATAAGTAATTCCATGACCTTTCACTGCCTCTAGTAAATATCTTGACTAATCATCTAGAACATAAAAACAAAAACATTGCTTTTAAAACCTGAACAGGAAGAATTGTTTAAAGTAGTTATCTTTTTATTTCTCCATTTTGTTTGGGGGAAATAAAGATCTGAGTGTCTGGGATGTGAGATGTCTCTTGATGGTTAGTATGATTTGCAGTGGTATATCCCTTCTGGCTTTATTTTTATGAATGTATTTCTGAAATTATAGTGAAAGGCAAATAATGGAATGTGGTTGTTTTGTAATAGAGGGAATAATACATTTAGGTCAAAAGAACTATGTCTGACTCCAGCTTTGCTGGTTAGTAGTGGTTAGTACCATTTGACCTTACATAAATCAGTTCACTACTAAATAGAAGAGTCCTAATCTACACGATGAGATAATAACATAACCTCTGCAGGGTTGCTGTGAACATGGAAAGGAGTAGTGTAATATCATTTTATAAAATGTAAAATGTTATGTATACTTCATAAATTATTTCACTAGCAGATTGTGAAAACCCTATTTTGAAATTTTCCTATGTATGCATGTCTTACTTGATCTGAAAGGAAGTACCCAATTGTTTGTGCAGTCAGTATTGGCTTGGCGTTTTGCCCCCAAATTGAGTGCTTTTTCAACATGCTGGAAGACATTTTTAGAGGTAGTGTTTTCCCCCTCTGTTGACTAGATGATTTTATGTATTCAAATGCCTCCTCTGAATTGCACTCCAAGAGTTTTGATAAAGAATGCTGCTTGGGCAAAGTTATACAAAATGGAAAGCCTACGTTTCTGACAAAGCAACCACATCTGTCTAGATTTTGCAAACAGTGGGGTCAGGATGGCTGGGATTATGGGTTCCTTCAACATTGCTAGAGTTTTCAGACTCAAATGCTTCCAGGGGCAGGGCCATGCGGGTAATGAATGACAACCCCTAGAATGATAATCTTTTTCCTCCTCCTCCTCCTCCTCCTCCTCCTTCTTCTTCCCCTTCTTTTTCTTCTTCGCAGAGACAAGTGAACATTTATTTTTGTGCCTTTCTCCCTATGTGTATTTCAAGTCTTTTTCAAAACAAGGCCCTAGGAATCTCCAGATTCAGTTATGTCCCTGGGCTTGGTTGACTGCTGCAGGAGTCTTAGGGAGGCTTGCACGAACGCTAGAGTTACTCATTTACCAACATTAAACCATGGGGTAGAAGATGCAACAAAGCAGGATGCCTTCTTCCATGGAATGTGCTGATTTCAGATGAGGCGGCAGCCAATGTAGAAAACACTGGAATTTTTCCTTGGAACTGGACTGTGAAGAGAGGTGCCTGCCACGAACATAAGCTACTGTCTTTTTTTTTTTTTTTTCCCAACAGAGTTTCACTCTTGGTGCCTGGGCTGGAGTGCAGTGGCGCGATTTCGGCTCACTGCAACCTCTGCCTCCTGGGTTCAAGCGATTCTCCTGCCTCGCCTCCCAAGTAGCTAGGATTACAGGCATGCTCCACCACACCCAGCTAATTTTTGTATTTTTAGTAGAGGCAGGGTTTCTCCATGTTGGTCAGGCTAGTCTTGAACTCCCAACCTCTGGTGATCCACCAGCCTCAGCCTCCCAAAGTGCCGGGATTACAGATGTGTGCCACCACAGCTGGCCAGCTACTGTCTTTCCTTTGACCCTTCCTTTCTAGTTTTTGAAGATAAAGCAGGAAATAATCTCTGAAGATACTCAGTAAAAATTTCCCCCCAAAACACAAAAACACATGCTTCCCCTTCACTGATAAAAATTTACTGCAGTTTGGCACCTGGGTCTAGTTCAGCTGGTGGATGAGCTGATTGATGCGTTCACCCTGATAGCCAGGTGTGCCCATCTCCTTGAGGAAGCCCACTCTATTTTGGGTAGCATGATGGACCACTGAGAGGTGGAAAGGGAGCAAGAACCATGAGATCTCCTGGAAATGCTTCCCTGGGAAGGCAATTTCATCAATGAGGTTTTCCAAGCAAATGATGCCAAACTTCCCCAGGTGCTCCTCAATCACTGTGTTGTGTGTCAGAGGGATGGTCTTATTCTTGACCTCAGATTGTCCATGTTTCAAAATGAGTTCCCGGACACACTTCAGATTTGGAAATCCCCAGGTCACGTAACGTTCCACTATATGCAGCATTTTTAGGTTCTAGGGGGTAACTTTTACAAAGACACCACTAAAAATTTTCTTTAGGCGAAGTCTTGCAATGGTTCTCTGCACCAGTAAACTCATGCTATTGATCTTTTCTATGTGTCCAGCAAAGGCCAAGGAATGTTTATCTGGTAATTCCAAGGTGTGAGGTTTCACTTCTAGTCATCTGAGACACACCTCGTCACGTTTCTGCTGCCAGGAATCATGTAGGAATGATTCCAGTCGTTTAAATCTGAGTCTTTTTCCTTTCCTCTGCTCCTTCTTTGCCGAACTGCCTGCTTCGCCTGGGTGGCTCTGAGGGCTTGATAAGCCTTCCTCTTTTTCAGGAGATTTTCTGGAAACAAAGGAGTTTTTCTTTGCTCTTGCTCCGCCATCTTTCTAGTGTTGCTCTTTTACTTTCTTCTTAATCAAACAGCAACAAAACCAGCATAAGCTTATTGATAAATGTCAAGTGACACTTTCATCCTACTGGGGAGAAGAGAGAATGTTGGGGATATTGTAAAATGAACTCCAAATACCCATCTAAAGGGGGTGTCTACTACTCAGTGACAACCAATTATTGCCGATCTGACTTTTCAGGAAGGACTCCATATCTTTTTATGTTTAAAATGCTCATAGATAATTCAAATTTCAACAATCACTGTGCTGATCAATGCTGTTTATGGGGGAAAATGTTCTGTGGTGGCTTCCAGTGGCCAGGTGATGACCACTAAGTGAGACTTATATTATTGGAGGAAAAACATATTTTTGCAATTAATAAGAGTGTCTTGAGCATCCCTTTCTATCCAGAATTCTCTCTCGCATTTTAGCTCCCATAACACTGAATCTATAATTATTTACTAAGTGCATTGTTTCTTCTAGTTTTCTCCTGACTAGAAGGTAGATTGGAGAAGGCAAGGAATTAGATTTCTGAGGTCCCCAGGACAGTGTTTCTTAAACTTGAGTTCAGCAGAAGAGTCTCTTAAGGTCTTAGTAGCAGAGATTCTGGTTCCTTGAATCAAGGTGAATCGCACATATACACTTTTTAAAAAAAATACAGTTTCAAGATGATTTGGTTGCAGAATAAATCTTCACATGACACTTTGAAAAACGTTGCCTTAAAGCAGTAGTTGGGCTTTTCCATTTTTCCCCTTTGGCCAGGACCTATGGACTGTTCAGTTTGCGCACATTTCCTTCCTTCCTTCCTTCCTTTCCTTCCTTCCTTCCTTCCTTCCTTCCTTCCTTCCTTCTTCCTTCCTTTCCTTCTTTTCTTTCTTTCCTTCTTTCCTTCCTTCTTTCCTGCTTTCCTTCCTTCCTTCCTTCCTGCTTTTCCTTCCCTTCCTTCCTTTCTTTCCTTCTTTCCTTCTTCCTTCCTTCCTTCCTTCCTTCCTTCCTTCCTTCCTTCCTTCCTTCCTTCCTTCCTTCCTTCCCTCCTTCTTTCTTTCTTTCTTTCTTTCTTTCTTTCTTTCTTTCTTCTTTCTTTCTTTCTTTCTTTCTTTTCTTTCTTTCTTTCTTTCTTTCTTTCTTTCTTTCTTTCTTTCTTTCTTTTCTTTCTTTCTTTCTTTCTTTCTTTCTTTCTTTCTTTCTTTCTTTCTTGTCTCGCTCTGTTGCCTGGCTGCAGTGCAGTGCTGCAATCTTGGTTCACTGCAACCTTTGCCTCCTGGGTTTGAGCAATTCCTCCTGCTTCAGCCTCCCAAGTAGCCAACACTACAGGCGCGTGCCACCATGCCCAGCTACTACTTTTGTATTTTTAGTGGAGACGGGGTTTCACCATGTTGGCCAGGAAGTTCTTGCTCTTTTGACCTCATGATCTGCCCACCTTGGCCTCCCAAAAGTGCTGGATTACATGTGTGAGCCACCGCGCCTGGCTGGAACTGCCCCACTGCCACATTTCATAAATAAATGTGCTCACTCAGTCCAGTGGATCACAGTAAAGAAGGCCAGTTTTGTATCATGCTCTTCTCCTCCTGCTTGATGAGCGGGAGCAGAGGTGGGGCAGGGCACAAGCAGGCTTCATGACCCACTGCTCTGTGTTATCTAGCACAGAGCTGGGTCCGTTTATAGGATACTTTTTACTGTTCTTTGTTTTAAAAATTTATTGTTACACCAATG
The DNA here is from genome assembly GCF_043159975.1 of Macaca nemestrina. Taxonomy (NCBI): domain Eukaryota; kingdom Metazoa; phylum Chordata; class Mammalia; order Primates; family Cercopithecidae; genus Macaca; species Macaca nemestrina. Next base: position 78,725,248 of record NC_092127.1, on the reverse strand, counting down.
CATGACTTTAAAATTCTCACTTTTAGGAGAGTGATCAAAAGAAGCCAACTTGCTTTCTTACTTTCCTGGTCAATAGCAAGAATTCACGTATGATTTGAAGCTCCTACAGCATATTAACCCAAACAAAGCATTGGTAAGCCAGAGACAGTGCAACCTTCCAGGTACAATTCTAATTGTTCCAGGAAAAGGCCAGTTCTGTGAGATATGAGTGCTCAAAAAAATTATTATTATTATTTTTTTTTTTTTTGAGACGGAGTCTGGCAAAAATTATTTTTTTGGTAAACCGGTATTGTCTATTCCTTATTTCAGATGGAAAAGTAACATTTATGTAAAGCAGCATTGTAAACAGAGATGTCCTTCCTTCCTTCCTTCCTTCCTTTCTTCCTTCCTTCCTTCCTGCCTGCCTGCCTGCCTGCCTGCCTGCCTCTTTCCTTCCTTTCTTCTTTCAACAGGGGTCTCACTCTATCACTCAGGATGGAGTGCAGTGGTGTGATCATAGCTCACTGCAGCCTGGAACTCCAGGGCTCATGCAATCCTCCTGCCTCAGCCTCCCAAGGAGCTGGGACTACAGGTATGCACCACCATGTTTGGCTAATTTAAAAAATTTTTTATAGACACAGGTCTCACTCTGTTGTCCAGGCTGGTTTCAAACTCCCGACCTCAAGCAATCCTCCTGCCTCATCTCCCAAAGCCACCATGCCAAGCCTTTTCTTAAATATTCATTAGGAAACTTTGTTACGCTTTATTGCCAACAAAGAAGAAGTATTGTTAGGATTAATATACCATGAAAATCTAATTCTGACCTCTGCCAAGCACAGTAATAAGGGGGAAATGTATTTTGACTATTAAGTATAACTTTCTTACAAAATCTCTGATTTTAAATGATTGCCTGACACTCCGTCTTGGCATCGTTAGCCAAATGACCATTTTTCATAGTTTGTTTTGTTTTTTGAGACCGAGTCCTTCCTCCTGCCGCCAGGCTGGAGTGCAGTGGCGCGATTTTGGCTCACTGCAACCTCTGACTCCTTGGTTCAAGTGATTCTCCTGCCTCAGCCTCCCAAGCAGCTGGGATTACAGGCACGTGCTACCGTGCCAGCTAACTTTTGTATTTTAGTAGAGACGGGGTTTCCCATGTTGGCCAGGCTGGTCTCGAACTCCTGACATCATGATCCACCTGCCTTGGGCCTCCCAAAGTGCTGGATACAGACATAAGCCACCACGCCCAGCCTAATTTTTCATTGTTAATGAACCACTTTGACATGGAAATTCACAGATTTTCTTTGCAGGTAAGCTAGCAGGCTTTCACATAAATGCCCATTTAATTCCCATTGACAACCTGGAAGGAGGTTTTGTTTCTCATTCTACAGGTGAAGATGCTAAGGCTCAGTGAGGCTAATCTAGTTTCTCAGAATCACAAACCAAGTCAGTCCAAGAGCAGACATCAGCCATGCTTTTATTGTATACTGCTTTGCAGAGGGCATATCAATTGAGATTCTTTTGTTGCAGTTAACAAGAACCAGCGGGAGTTTTGTAGTAACTCTCAGAGTGGATGGGAGGTTAGACAACCAAAGAACCAAGACAAGTCTTAGAATAGCTACCAGATATCTAGCCAGCAGGATCCACTCTGGGCTTCTCTTTAGAATGAAAAGCTCAAAAGTTGTCTTCCTTATCTTAATTCAGCTTGCTGGCAATTCAAAGTACCAGGAGAGAAGTTCCTATTGTGCCAAATGAAATCACACACTCTTTGCTGGGAAAAGGCAAAGGTCCCGATCACATTTAGTGCCACCAAGACTGCTTATCCCTGGGAGAAATAATTCCCCTATGTGAAATAAAGGTGCTCTTAGGAAGGGAAAATGGGTGCTGAGATATATCCTTCCTTCAAAAAGTCGATGAAAGTCCATATGCACTGAGTGAGGGAGTTAGTTACATACACGAAAAGGAAAAGTCCACGTGCAGTTGTCCTTCAGGACATCTACTAAGAATATTCCCTAATTTCTCTGAATAATCCATTACGGAGCTTTCGTACCTGGATTTGCTCAGATCCTTCATGAATATCTTCTTATATCATGGATCCACAACCACCAACTCCGATAAAATTTTTGCTGGTAGTTTTTACATAACTACTTTAGGCAAAAAATAGTACAATTGACCCTTGAACAGCGTGAGGATTAGGGATGCCAACCTCTGTGCAGTTGAAAATCTGAGTCTAAGTTTTGACTTCCCCAAAACCTAACTATTGGTACCCTGCTGTTGACTGGAAACCTTATTGATAACATACATAGCCAATTAATACATATTTTATATGGTGTATGTATTAAATACTGTATTCTTATAATAAAGTAAGTTGGAGAAAAGAAAATATTATTAAGAAAATCATAAGGAAGAGAAAATACATTTTCTATTCAGTAAGTGGAAGTGGATCATCACAAAGGTCTTCATCCTCATCGTGTTCGTGTTGAGTAGGCTGAGGAGGAGGAAGAGGAGAGGTTGCTCTTGCTGTCTCATGGGTGGCAGAGGCACCACATACAAGTAAACATGCACAGTTCAAACCCATGTTGTTTGAAGGTCAACTCTACTTTGATTTGATCTGAATGACCACCTCTGAGATTCCAAAAATATCTATATTCAGAACGTGATGCACAAAGACTTTTACTCACAGACTTCATGATTTACAAGACATGATATGCCCTCTCCTGTTCTTGGAAGTTTTGTCACATTTCTGACTCTTTGCATGTATCACTCAACTGCAACAGGATGAAGCAGTCTAGTCACAGCCCAGGCCAGGTAAGTCCCAACCACTCAGGTGGCAACAGACAGAGCTTGATGTCCAAAGAGTGTGACAAATGATCTTAGACTTCCAAACGAAATTTGTAGAGTGTCTGGATGGAAAAATCTAAGAATGAGAAATACCCTTCATTTCTAGTCAGGTTGGGAGTCAATATCAGAAAAGTTTGTCAGTGGTAGTAGGGTTCACACTACCACTAGCTGGAGTTTGGAGGTAAAACTCCAAGTCACTCATTCGTGCTCTAAATGCCCCATCAGTCTATAGAAAAGGCTGTCCCAGATAGGTACCTTTTGTCAGTGGAACTTCTCCAGTCCAGCTCGTACTTGGTTCACCAGTTACTTTAATTGTGGCTTTCCTAATTCATTGATCTCCTGCATTTGGACTTTGTACTGTGAAGGGAAAATTAATCTTGGGACCCCAAAATCACTAAGCCAAGGGAAAAGTCAAACAGGGAACTACATCAGGCAAACTTGTCTCCTATTTTAATTCCTAAATAAGATAGCTAAGAATACGAGTTACCTCCCTCACAATTTGCCCACGAGGAAATTCATTGTAGGCCTCAAGATCTTTACCCTAAAACAGTTCTGTTGAATTTCACAGCTTATCTTCACAGGTACAAAAGTCATCCCTCTGCTCATCTGAGGCAAATGCATATCTGACTGCTTCTTCTACCCTGTATATGTAAAAATGCAGATTCACTGAGCCAGTGTATTCAGTGAATACACTGTGTATTGTGTATTCAGTGAAAGGCTGATCAAGGACTCAAAAGCATACAGCCTTTTGTCTCTTACCCACCTATGACCTGGAAGGCCCCCACCACTATCCACTTAGAATTATCCTGCCTTACCTGACTGAACCAATGTACATCTTACACATATTGATTGATGTCTCACATCTCCCTAAAATGTATAAAAGCAAACTGTATCCCAACCATCTTGGGTACATGTCATCAGGACCTCCTGAGGCTGTGGCATGGGTGTGTCCTTAACCTTGGTTAAATAAACTTTCTAAATTTACTGAGACCTGTCTCAGATATTTTGGGTTCACAGTACCTTAGCCCCCTTTGCCAGAGCTGGCTTGCTTTGTAACACGCTCCTGGCTTTTGACCTTGGTTGCATGTCTGCTCTCCATCCTCTGTGTCCAGTTCACTGTGGCACTAGATAGGGCACTAAGGGCACTTTCTTCTGGACCCTGGTTGGACTCTCCTTCAACTAGGGGAAAATTGGACAAGGAGGAGCTAGGCCATCTGTAGCGATGCTTTATCCCTCCTGTTGACCCTCAGGGTTAGTCCTGGGACAAGCTGTGAGGACGGGAGGAAAACAGAGGCTGGAAATTGGCCAAAACTTAACATTTGCCTGGGAATATCCCCACCTGGGTCAGCCTTTCAGCCTAGTTGATATTCTATTTGCTCTTCTTGACTTTACGAGCTCCCGAGGAGAGGTGACGGTAAGTTTACGAGCTCCTGAGGAGAGGTAATTGTAAGTCTACATAGGAATCAAGATGCAGCTAAATCACATGTGTGACCTGGCTAAAAGTTTTGCTCTGAGTTTTCCTCACATATCTACTAGGCTTATTTAGCCTTAGTAATACAGGGGGATATTTGGGGAGGGAGAATAAATTAGATATAGTACTTCTTAATTCCTATTTTAAGAGTCTCTATTCTTAAAAGATTATCTTGTTTAAACATTCAGATTATACTCCTCTAAAGATATCTTTTAGTCTCTTTTTGGCCTTTCAAAAACTTCTGACAGTAATTTCTACGCACTTGGAAATTAACTCTCACAGGGGGTTGCAAAATTGTGCCCCAGGCTTCTACTGGACCATCAGGCATGATTTGTTTTGCCATTTACTATGTTTGTATTTCAACAATTACATTTAAAAAATATTTCTAAGTGGTTCTTCGTAATTGCTTGTTCATGCGTCATGTTCCTGACATTCTTCCTTATTTTTATAAAGACATTTATTATGTTTATTTTTAATTCCCATTCTGTCTGTTCTACTGGTTCTGCTTTCTGTTTAGTAGGGTGTTCTGTTTATCGTCTGTCTGTTGCAGGCTGTTGTTCCTCAGATGTCACATAATTCCCACCCCCCCACCCCCCTCACCACCCCGCTGTAACTTTATCTTTATCGCTTTGGGACAACAATAGTCCTATGGCAGTACTTAGCTGTGGATTTTGTTTTTCCCCTTGAATGTAAAACATTTAGAATAGTGACTGGTGAAGAAAGCACTCAATACTTGCTAGCTAGGGTGTATTTTCTATGGCTACATAACAAATTACCCCAGACAGCGGCTTAACACTACACCTGTTTATTATGTCATAGTTCTGTAGGTTAGAAATCTGCCTGGGTTCATCCAGGGCCTCTAGCTCAGGGAATCCATGTCAGGCTGGCCTCCTACATCTGGAGGCTCTGGGAAAGAATCCACTTCCAGGCTCATTCAGGTTGTTGGCAGAATCGCTTCTTGCAGTTGTTAGATGAATTTAGTCTTTTCTTGTCTTTAGTTGGATCACTGTTACCTTATAGAAGCTTCCCTCTGTTACTTGCCATGGGGCCCCCCGTTTCAGAGCCCCTGTGCCACCTCATCAACTCCTTCTCATGGTTGGAATAGTTCTGACTTGCTCTTTGGCTACTCTTTTAAATGAGTTTAAATGGCACATGTGATTAGATTGTGCCCACCTGAGAAAACCTCCCTTTTGCTTAATTCAAAGTCAACTGTGTAGTGCAATAATTTGCTAGTGTGCCATCACAAAATACCGGAAACTGGGCGGTTTAAACAACAGAAATGTGTTGTCTCAACAGTTCTGGAGGCTGAAAGTCTGAAATGGAGGCGTTTGGCAGGTTGGAACGTTCTGAGGACTGTGAGGGAGAATCCGTTCCATGCCTCTCTCCTACGTTCTCCCAGCCTTATGCATTCCTCGGCTTGTAGACGGCCTTCTCCCTGTGTCTTTACATTGTCTTCCCCTTACTACTATCTGTCTGTATACACATTTCTCCCCCTTTTAAAAGTCAGGACATAAGTCATAATGGATTAGGGCCCACCCTAATGACCTACCTCATTTTAACTTGAACATCTTTAAAGACCCTTCCTTCCTTCCTTCCTTCCTTTCTTTTTCTTTCTTTCTTTCTCTATTTCTTTCTTTTTCTCTCTTTCTTTCTTTCTTTCTTTCTTTCTTTCTTTCTTTCTTTCTCTCTCTTTCTTTCTTTCTTTCTGTCTCCTTCCTTTCTTTCTTCCTTTCTTTCTTTTCTTATTTTCTTTCTTTCTTTCCTTCTTTCCCTCCCTTCCTTCCTTCCTTCCTTCCTTCCTTCCTTCCTTCCTTCCTTCCTTCCTTCCTTTTCTTTCTTTCTTTCTTTCTTTCTTTCTTTCTTTCTTTCTTTCTTTCTTTCTTTCTTTCTTTCTTTCTTTCTTTCTTTCTTTCTTTCTTTCTTTCTTTCTTTCTTTCTTTCTTTCTTTCTTTCCTTCTTTCTTTTTCACAGAGTCTCACTCTGTCACCCAAGCTGGGGCACAATGGTGTCATCACGGCTCACTGCAGAGGTTCCAGGGTTCTAGCAATTCTCCTGCCTCAGCCTCCTGAGTAGCAGGAATTACATGTGCCTGCCCCCACACCCAGCTAATTTTGTAATTTTAGTAGAGACGGCGTTTTACCACGTTGGTCAGGCTGGATCACTCAAGTGATCCACCTGCCTTGGCCTCCCAAAGTGCTGGGATTATAGGTGTAGGCCATCGTGCCCGGCCCATGTTTCTAAATAAGGTCATATTCACAGGGACTGGGAGTTAGGAATTCAGCATCCTTTACAACCCATAAGAATTAGTAACCTTAATTAATCTGCAAAGTAAATGAGGGAACAGAGGCCAAAGAGGGTAAACCACTATCAGATGGCCTAGAACCCAGGCACGAGGACTCATTACTTCAGCCCTTCATCCTCTGTGTGTGTTCACAGTTCCCATTTAAATATGTATGTTATATTAAGGACTCCAACAGTAATTTGGAGTTTGGGAAAATTTCATATTCTGCCTTGATGGATTGGCAGATGAGACGTGTTTTAGGCAGAACCTGTTTATCAATAGGTGAGTGGCTATGAAATGGGGGTAGAAACACACAGGGAAGAAACTAGATGATCTGCTGAAAATGAGAAGAAAAATGAGCTGCTGGACCTGCCAGCTGGCACCACTGCTCAAGTGGATTATGAGCTGAATATAGAAAATGTTAGGGAACAAAGAGCTGTGTGAGTGTTCACAGCTGCTCTCCTCACATGTGTGACCCCTTCCCAAACATATTTTTTGAACGAACCACTTTCAGCAGGAAAGTGGTCTCTCTACGAGGAATAACAAACAAGACAGTCTCTACAACTGCTTGGGCAAAGAGAAGCTTTGCCATGGAGGGGTCTGCTCTTACCTGTGTTCTACAGAATGCTCTGCAGAGAAACACTCACTTTGTTCATGATTTGTCTAATTCCTGGAAAACATCAGCACTATAATTTAGGATTAGAGTCTATTGAAAAGATTTGCCGGCATTTAAAAAATATCAGGAAACAATGCGGTGAACTGCAGAGTTTCTGAGAAATCCAGAATAATTTGGCCCACACATTTCCTCTCAATTGAGAACACAAGGTTTGGAATCAGGCCAGGTGACCTAGGTTATAGCTCTGGATCTAACTACATGACCTTGTCCAAGTTACTTAATGTTCATAAACCTCCATTTATCTATCAATAAACAGGCCTAATAATACATACATACCTCATGGGGATGCTGTGAAGATGAGATGAAATCCATCATCAAGGAATGTTAGCTAGAATCAGAATCCTCATCACTACTACATTCTCGAAGTCTCCTTAGATTCAAATTGAACATTTTTAGGAATTATTTTTAAAAATAAAATCTACCTTTTCTTTGTAAATTTGCTTTTTAGTTTAATGCTTAATGTTTTGGTCAGTTGAATGAACTCTTTCAGCATCCTAAAATTATGTTAATATTCAGGACAATATTGCTTACTAAACTGTTTGGATTAGAAAATACTGCATGAATGCAGTAAATTCTCTGGATTCAGAGTCCAGAGTGCTCACCATTACATCACAGAGCCCTATGATAAAATGCAGTAAATTCTCTTGTCAGGATTGCAAACTGACTCAATTGAAAGAATACTGTTTTATTTTTCTTATTTATTTATTTAGACAGAGTCTCTGTAGCCCAGGCTGGAGTACAGTGGTGTGACCATAACTCACTGCAGTCCTGAATATCAGGGTTCAAGTGATCCTCCCATCTCAGCCTCCCAAGTAGCTGGAACTACAGATATGCACTACCATGCCTGACTAATTTTAAATTTTTTTGTAGAGATGGTGTCTTGCTCTGTTGCCCAGGCTGGTCTCAAAGTCCTGAACTCAAGTGATCCCCCACCTTCGCCTCCCGAAGTGTTGGGATTACAGGTGTGAGCCACTGCACCTAGCTAGGGAAAAGAATACTAAATGTGAACATCAAGAACCTTGATGTTATTTAACAGCCTTGTCACTAGCCAGTGATATGTCCTCCAGTGCCTTAAATCTTGGCTTCCTTCTTCATCAGATTTAGTAACTAAAGAAGCATAAATGAGTAAGCAATAAAGGACTCATAAAAGAAAGGGTCTTGAGTTCTCTGGTGCTGCTATACCAGGGAAGTGGGGTCCCCACAGACCTGGAAATTCTGGCCCCTCTTTCTCAACTGAGTACAAATTGAGACGTCTGGGATTGATTTCCAAAGACTCATGTTATGTAAGGAAGCCACCAACAAGAGCAAAGAAAAGGAGCCAGGGATAGCTCTTCCTCAGGGACACTTGACTTTCAGGGATGTGGCTATAGAATTCTCAGTGGAGGAGTGGAAATGCCTGAACCCTATGCAGAGGGCTTTATACAGGGAAGTGATGTTGGAGAACTACAGGAACCTGGAGTCTGTGGGTAGCTCTTTAAAATCCATGATGGAGTTCTCATCAACAGGGCAAGGCAATACGGAAGTGTTCCACACAGGGACGTTGGAAAGACATGAAAATTATCACATTGGAGATTTTTGCTTCCCAGAAATTGAGAAAGATATTCATGACTTTCAGTTTCAGTGGCAAGAAATTGAAAGAAATGGCCATGAAGCACCCATGACAGAAATCAAAGAGTTAACTGGTAGTACAGACCGACATAATCAAAGTCATGCTGGAAACAAGCCTATTAAAGACCAGCTTGGATTAAGCTTTCATTTGCATCTGCCTGAACTGCACATATTTCAGACTGAATGGAAAATTGGTAATCAAGTGGACCAGTCTATCAATGATGCTTCCTCAGCTTCAACATCCCAAATAATTTCTTGTAGGCTCAAAACCCATATTTCTAATAAGTATGGGAAGAATTTCCTCCATTCTTCATTATTCACACAAATACAGGAAGTACACGAGAGAAAAACCTTTCCAATGTAATGAGTGTGGCAAAGCCTTTAATTATAGCTCACACTTAAGGAGACATCACGTAACCCATTCAAGAGAGAAACAATATAAATGTGATGTATGTGGCAAAGTCTTTCATCAGAAGCAATACCTTGCATGCCACCATAGAGTTCATACTGGAAATTAGTCGGCAATCTAAAACTGGGATTTCAGCAGTAAAGACTGAAAATGTCAAAATTAGGATAATTGCTTGGACAGAATATTTGATGTTATTAGAGTGAATTATAAGTTGGATGATAAATTTATAGATATGAAAAGAGCTAGATGACCATAAATTATCTTTGGGAAGAAGAGTGGGAACTAGAGGGAGAGAGGTCAAGAGAGATTCACAATAGTCTATGCATCATTATAAATGTGCACATGTCCTCGTGGTCAGGCAGTAATGTTTGAAGATACAGGTGAGTGCCTGAAGTGAAGAAATACAACTTTTGCTAAAACAACATGCTGACCAAAAATAAAAATAAAAAGAAGAAGAAGGCCGGTCACGGTGGCTCACGTCTGTAATCCCAGCACTTTGGGAAGCTGAGGTGGGTGATCATTTGAGGTCCGGAGTTCAAGACCAGCCTGGCCAACATGGCGAAACCCTGTCTCTACTAAAAATAAAAAAATTAGCTGGGTATAGTGGCATGTGTCTGTAATCCCAGTTACTGGGGGGCTGAGGCAGAAGGATCGCTTGAACCTGGGAGACAGAGTTTGCAGTGAGCCAAGGATAAGAAAAAGAAAAGAAAGACAAGAGAAAAAAGTATTTGGGCCTAACAAAGTACTGAGTAGGCATGAGGTCGGAGAGTCAATGTCCATTGAATTTAACCCTTAAGAAATTTTTTTGTGGCTTTCAACACTGCTGGTTCATCAGAGGAATAGATGGGTTACAAACCATCTTGCTGGGAATCAATAGGAAAGTAAATGATGTGAAAGTAGAGAGAAATCCTTTGAGTTTAGGAGTGAAAAGAAGCAAAGACTCCATACGGTAGTCAAAAGGGATGAGGAGGGGAAGGGAAGAGAAATATGTCATCTATGGAGATAGAGGGAAGGAAGCATATTATCAGGGAAAGGTTGAGGTGAGATCACAGGGCACTCACATAATCAAGTGGAATTAAGCTTTGAAATGTTAGCCTAAAATAGTAATAATCTTTACATATTTACTTATTTGGCAGAATGATTAGCTGAGAAGCAAACTCTTTGTTAAAAGCAACTTCTCTGTTTCTGGAATTCATCCTTATTATTTTAAATAAAGGTAGACTGTAACTAGACTAAGTTATAAATGTGTTGGTGTTAAAGGTGTGATATTACCTTATTAATTTGAATGACTGGCACTGATTTCCTCCAATTTAAAAATTTTATTTAGCTAGTCCAGGGAGTCTTGTTTTGCTTGACAGCTGCCTCTGATGCTGGCACACAGTGACCTCTTTCCAACCTTTTGCATCCAGCCTTTATGAGAAGGGGAGCTAACAAACTAATTAGACTGGTAGCTTAAAAAAATATCAATCTTGGTGCACACCCAGGCCAAAAAGTCTTACATATACAAAAACAGAACATTTGCATCTGCCCAACTGTGCAAGACTGCTAGCCTCAGGCTTTTATCTCACACTTAAAAACCGGTTTTATTTCGCACTTTGGAATACTGTGTAGAAGTCTGACACATTTGTAGGATTAAAAATGACATTTGAAATGATGAGATCTACATTGGGAAAATTAAGTGTGAACAGATTTGGAGATATAACTGAACAATTTGTCACTGATGGAAATGTGCAAGCTCTGCCTCCCAAGTTCAAGTGATTCTCCTGCCTCAGCCTCCTGAATAGCTGGGACTACAGGCGCCTGCCACCATGCCTGGCTAATTTTTGTATTTTTAGTAGAGATGGGGTTTCAGCACACTGGCCAGGCTGGTCTCGAACTCCTGACCTCATGCCATCCACCCACCTTGGCCTCCCAGAATGTTGGGATTACAGCCGTGAGCCACTGCACCCACCCAAAAAGGGGTTAATTTCTTATACCGCATAAAGAAAAAAAAAATGTATTAATAGTTGGCTTGTGAAATATGGTATTTTCTGCCCAGCTCCTGGTAGAATTGCTTTTGCTGAACATGACTATCATGTCAGTGGGGTTTTAGTTATCAGTGCCAGAAGGGAAGTCAAAGATAAGGCACAATATTTCTCAATCCACTGGCCACCTGCATCAGAATTACTTAAGGTGTTGTTTAAGGAAATGCAGCTTCAGGCGGGGCATGGTGGCTCACACTTGTAATCCCAGCACTTTGGGAGGCCGTGGCAGGTGGATCCCGAGGTCAGGAGTTTGAGAACAGCCTGGCCAATATGGTGAAACCCTGTCTCTACTAAAAATACAAAAATTGGCTGGGTGTGGTGGCACACACCTGTAGTCCCAGCTGCTTGGGAGGCTGAGGCAGGAGAATCGCTTGAACCCGGGAGGAGGAAGTTACAGTGAGCAGAGATGGTGCCACTGCACTCCAGCCTGGGCAACAGAGCAAGACTCCATCTCAAAAAAAGAAAATGCAGATTCCAAGTTTTCATACTGGATCTACTGAATCTCTGCAGGAGGGTCCTGATAATTTACTATTTTAATAAGCACTTAGGTGTTTCTTATGAAAACCAAAGTTTGAGAACTAGATTTTGAAACATACAACTAAGATTCAGTACTGTTCAGAGGGAGCAAAAATTGGTGTATCCTTTATAATGTGCCAATTTTTCATGCAATCTCTTTACCAGAATTTAAAATGTACACATCCTTTGACGTAGCCATTCCATTTCTAGGAATTTATCTAACAGAATAATTGAATAAGTGTGCATGGACATTTGTTAAAACAAACTGTCCATTACAAAATTGGCTATTGTAGGAGAAAAGTGGTAATAACGTAAATGCCTATGAAGGAATGTTATGTATCAAATACTGTTCTAAGCACTTCAAAAGCAGTTAAGTCATTTAATCCTCATAACGTTATATAGTAATAGAATATAAAACATATATTAAAATATAATCTTAATACTATTATTATCCCTCATTTTACAGATGACAAAGCTGAGGCACAGAACAATTAAGCACTTATCCAAAAATCACACTGCCGGTAAGCGGCACAGCCAGGACACAAAGCCAGGTAGTCTGGCTCTAGAGTCTGTGGGCTTAATCCTGCACTATTTTTCTCTCTCAACATTCTACTGCCTTCACATAATCATTATATATATTTTTAATTTACAAAAATTAAATTTAAACATGAGTGAGCTAGTATAGGTGGCTTTCTTTTTCTTTTTCTTTATTTATTTTATATACTTTACGTTCTGGGACACATGTGCAGAACATGCAGGTTTGTTACATAGTATACACCTGCCATGGTGGTTTGCTGCACCCATCAAACCGTCATCTGCATTAGGTAGTTCTCCTAATGCTATCCCTCCCCTAGCCCTCCACCCCACAAAAGGCCCCGGTATGTGATGTTCCCCTCCCTGTGTCCCTGTATTCTCATTGTTCAACTCCCAATTATGAGTGAGAACGTGTGGTGTTTGATTTTCTGTTCCTTTGTTAGTTTGCTGAGAATGATGGTTTCCAGCTTCATCCACGTCCCTGCAAAGGACATGAACTCATACTTTTTTATGGCTGCATAGTATACTGTGTTGTATATGTGCCACATTTTCTTAATCCATTCTATCATTGATGGACATTTGGATTGGTTCCAAATCTTTGCTATTGTGAACAGTGCCACAATAAACATACGTGTGCATGTGTCTTTATAGTAGAATGATTTGTAATCCTTTGGGTATATACCCAGTAATGGGTCAAATGGTATTTCTGGTTCTAGGCCCTTGAGGAATAGCCACACTGTCTTCCACAATGGTTGAGCTAGTTACACTCCCACCAACAGTGTAAAAGTGTTCCTATTGCTCCACATCCTCTCCAGCATCTGTTGTTTCCTGACTTTTTAATGATCACTATTCTAACTGGCATGAGATGGTATCTCATTGTGGTTTTGATTTGTATTTCTTTGATGACCAATGATGATGAGCTTTTTTTTCATGTTTGCTGGATGCAAAAATGTCTTTTTTTGAGAAGTGTCTGTTCATATCCTTTGCTCACTTTTGAATGGGGTTGTTTGTTTTTTTCTTATAAATTTGTTTAAGCTCTTCATAGGTGGTGGATATTAGCCCTTTGTCAAATGCATAGATTGCAAAAACTTTCTCCCATTCTGTAGGTTGCCTGTTCACCCTGATGGTAGTTTATTTTGCTGTGCAGAAGCTCTTGAGTTTAATTAGATCCCATTTGTCAATTTTGGCTTTTGTTGCCATTGTTTTTGGTGTTTTAATCATGAAGTCTTTGCCCTTGCCTATGTCCTGAATGGTATTGCCTAGGTGTTGTTCTAGGGTTTGTATGGTTTTAGGTCTTATGTTTACGTCTTTAATCCATCTTGAGTTAATTTTTGTATAAGGTGTAAGGAAAGGGTCCAATTTCAATTTTCTGCATATGGCTAGCCAGTTTTCCCAAAACCATTTATTAAATAGAGAATCCTGTCCCCATTTCTTTTTTTTGTCAGGTTTGTTAAAGATCAGATGGTTGTAGATGTGTGGTGTTATTTCTGAGGCCTCTGTTCTGTTCCATTGGTCTATGTATCTGTTTTGGTACCAGTATCATGCTATTTTGGTTACTATAGTCTTATAGTATAGTTTGAAGTCAGGTGGTGTGATGCCTCCAGCTTTGTTTTTTTGTTTTGTTTTTTTTTTTTTGCATAGGATTGTCTTGATTATACAGGCTCTTTTTTGGTTCCATATAAAATTTAAAGTAGTTTTTTCTAATTCTGTAATGAAAGTCAGTGGTAGCTTGATGGGGATAGCATTGAGTCTGTAAATTACTTTGGGCAGTATGGCCATTTTCACCATATTGATTCTTCCTATCCATGAGCATGGAGTGTTCTTCCGTTTGTTTGTGTTCTCTTTTATTTTGTTGAGCAGTGGTTTGTAGTTCTTTTTGAAGAGGTTCTTCACATCCCTTGTAAGTTGGATTCCTAGGCCTTTTATTCTCTTTGAGGCAATTGTGAATGGGAGTTCACTCATGATTTGGCTCTCTCTCTATTATTGGTGTATAGGAATGCTTATGATTTTTGCACAGTGATTTTGTATCCTGAGATTTTGCTGAAGTTGCTTATCAGCTTAAGGAGATTTTGGGCTGAGATGATGGGGTTTTCTAAATATACAATCATGTCATCTGCAAACAGGGACAATTTAACTTCCTTTCTTCCTATTTGAATACACTTTATTTCTTTCTCTTGCCTGATTGCCCTGGTCAGAATTTCCCATACTATGTTGAATAGGAGTGGTGAGAGAGGACATCTTTATCTTGTGCCAGTTTTCAAAGGGAATGCTTCCAGCTTTTGCCCATTCAGTATGATATTGGCTGTGGGTTTGTCATAAATAGCTCTTGTTATTTTGAGATATATTCCGTCAATACCTAGTTTATTGACAGTTTTTAGCATGAAGGGGTGTTCAATTTTATTGAAGGCTTTTTCTTCATCTATTGAGATAATCATGTGGTTTTAGTCATTGGTTCTGTTTATATGATGGATTATGTTTATTGATTTGCATATGTTGAACCAGCCTTGCATTCTAGGGATGAAGCCAACTTGATGGTGGTGAATAAGCTTTTTGATGTGCTGCTGGATTCAGTTTGCCAGTATTTTACTGAGGATTTTCACATAGATGTTTATCAGAGATATTGAACTGAAATTTTCTTTTTTTGTTGTGTCTCTGCCAGGTTTTGGTATCAGGATGATGCTGGCCTCATAAAATGAGTTAGGTAGGATTCCCTCTTTTTCTATTGTTTGGAATGGTTTCAGAAGGAATGGTACCAGCTCCTCTTTGTACCTCTGGTAGAATTCGGCTGTGAATCCATCTGGTCCTGGGCTTTTTTTTGGTTGGTGGGCTATTAATTACTACCTCAACTTCAGAACTTGTTATTGGTCTATTCAGGGATTCAACTTCTTCCTGGTTTAGTCTTGGGAGGGTGTATGTGTTCAGGAATTTGTCCATTTCTTCTAGATTTTCTAGTTTATTTGTGTAGAGGTGTTTATAGTATTCTCTGATGGTAGTTTGTATTTCTGTGGGATTGGTGGTGATATCCCCTTTATCATTTTTTATTGTGTCTATTTGATTCTTCTCTCTATTCCTTCTGTATAAGTCTGACTAGCAGTCTATGTATTTTGTTGGTCTTTTCAAAAAACCACCTCCTGGATTCATTCATTTTTTGAAGGGATTTTTGTGTCTCCATCTCCTTCAGTTCTACTCTGATCTTAGTTATTTCTTGTCTTCTGCTAGATTTTGAAGTTGTTTACTTTTCCTTCTCTAATTCTTTTGTGATGTTAGGGTGTCGATTTCAGATCTTTCTTTCTTTCTCTTGTGGGCATTTAGTGCTATAAATTTCCCTCTAAATGCTGCAGTAGCTGTGTCCCAGAGATTCTGGTACATTGTGTCTTTGTTCTTATTGGTTGCTAAGAACTTATTTATTTCTGCCTTAATTTCATTATTCACCCAGTAGTCATTCAGGAGCAGGTTGTTCCGTTTCCATGTAGTTGTGCAGTTTTGAGTGAGTTTCTTAATCCTGACTTCTAATTTGATTGTACTGTGGTCTGAGAGACTGTTTGTTATGATTTTCATTGTTTTGCATTTGCTGAGGAGTGTTTTACTTCCAATTATGTGGTCAATTTTAGAATAAGTGCAATGTGGTACTGAGAAGAATGTATATTCTGTTGATTTGGGGTAGATAGTTCATATATAACTATTAGGTCCGCTTCGTCCAGAGATGGGTTCAAGTCTTGAATATCCTCGTAAATTTTCTGTCACGTTGATCTGTCTAATATTGACAGTGGGGTGTTAAAGTCTTTCACTATTATTGTGTGGGAGTCTAAGTCTTTTTGTAGGTCTCTAAGAACTTGCTTTATGAATCCAGGTGCTTCTGTATTGGGTGCATATATATTTAGGATAGTTAGTTCTTCTTGTTGTATTGATCCCTCTACATTATGTAATGCCCTTCTTTGTCTTTTTTGATCTTTGTTGGTTTAAAGTCTATTTTATCAGAGACTAGGATTGCAACCCCTGCTTTTATTTTTTTGCTTTCCATTTTCTTGGTAAACCTTCCTCCGTCATTTTATTTTGAGCCTGTGTGTGTCTTTGCATGTGAGATGGGTCTCCTGAAAACAGCACACTGATGGGTCTCGACTCTTTATCCAATTTGCCAATCTGTGTCTTTTAATTGGGGCATTTAGCCCATTTACATTTAAGGTTACTATTGTTATGTGTGAATTTGATCCTGTTATTATGATGCTAGTTGGTTGTTTTGCCCATTAGTTGATGTAGCTTCTTCATATTATCAATGGTCTTTACAATTTGATATGTTTTTGCAGTGGCTGGGATGGGTTTTTCCCTTCCGTATTTAATGCCTCCTTCAGGAGCTCTTGTAAGGCAGGCCTGGTGGTGACAAACTCTCTCAGCATTTGCTTGTCTGTAAAGGTTTTTATTTCTCTTTCACTTATGAAACTTAGTTTGGCTAGATATGAAATTCTGCATTGAAAATTCTTTTCTTTAACAATGTTGAATATTGGCCCTCACTCTCTTCTGGCTTGTAGGGTTTCTGCAGAGAGATCTGCTGTTACTCTGATGGGCTTTCCTTTGTGGGTAACCTGACCTTTCTCTCTGGCTGCCCTTAACATTTTTTCCTTCATTTCAACCTTCATGAATCTGATGGTTGTGTATCTTTGGGTTGTTCTTCTAGAGGAATGTCCTTGTGGTGTTCTCTGTATTTTCTGAATTTGAATGTTGGCCTGTCTTGCTAGGTTGGGGAAGTTCTCCTGGATAGTATCCTGAAGAGTGTTTTCCAACTTGGTTCCATTCTCCCCATCACTCTCAGGTACACCAATCAAACGTAGGTTTGGTCTTTTCACATGGTCCCATATTTCTTGGAGTCTTTGTTCGTTCCTTTTCATTTTTTTTTCCTCTAATTTTGTCCTAACGCTTTATTTCATTAAGTTGATCTTCAATCTCTGATATCCTTTCTTCCACTTGGTTGCTGTGGGTATTGATACTTGTGTATGCTTCACAAAGTTCTTGTGCTGTGTTTTTCAGCTCCATCAGGTCATTTATGTTCTTCTCTAAACTGGTTATTCTAGTTAGCAATTCCTCTTACATTTTTTCAAGGTTCTTAGCGTCCTTACATTGGGTTAGAACATGCTCCTTTAGCTCGGAGGAGTTTGTTATTACCCACCTCTGAAGCGTACTTCTGTCAATTCATCAAACTTATTCTCCATCCAGTTTTGTTCCCTTGCTGGCAAGGGGTTGTGATCCTTTGGAGGAGAAGAGGTGCTCTGGTTTTTGGAATTGTCTGCCTTTTTACACTGGTTTTTCCTCATCTTCGTGGATTTATCTACCTTTGGTCTTTGATGTTGGTGACCTTTGGATGGGGTTTCTGTGTGGACGTTCTTTTTGTTGATGTTGGTACTATTCCTTTCTGTGGGTTGTTTTCCTTCTAACAGTCAGGCCCCTTTGCTGCAGGTCTGCTGGAGTTTGCCAGAGGTCCACTCCAGACCCTGTTTGCCTCGGTATCACCAGTGGAGGCTGCAGAACAGCAAAGATTGCTGCCTTTTCCTTCCTCTGAAAGCTTTGTTGCAGAGGGGCACTGGCCAGATGCCAGCCAGAGCTCTCCTGTATGAGGTGTCTGTCAACTCCTGCTGGGAGGTGTCTCCCAGTCAGGAGGCACAGGGGTCAGGGACCCACTTGAGGACATACTCTGTCCCTTAGCAGAGCTTGAGCACTGTGCTGGGAGATCTGCTGCTCTCTTCAGAGCAGGCAGGCAGGAATGTTTAAGTCTGCTGAAGCTGCACCCATAGCTGCCCCTACCCTGAGGTGCTCTGTCCCAGGGAAATGGGAGTTTTATCTATAAGCCCCTGACTGGGGTTGCTGCCTTTCTTTCAGAGATGCCCTGCCCTGAGAAGAGGAATCTAGAGAGGCAGTCTGGCTACAGCGGCTTTGCTGAGCTGCAGTGGGCTCTGCCCAGTTCGAACTTCCTGGTGGCTTTGTTTACACTGTGAGGGGAAAACCCCCTACTGAAGCCTCAGTAATGGTAAACGCCCCTCCCCCCACCAAGCTTGAGCATCCCAGGTCGACTTCAGACTGCTGTGCTGGCAGTGAGAATTTCAAGCCAGTGAATCTTAGCTTGCTGGGCTCCATGGGGGTGGGATCCTCTGAGCTAGACCACTCAGCTCCCTGACTTCAGCCCCCTTTCCATGGGAGTGAACGATTCTGTCTTGCTGGCATTCCAGGTGCCACTGGGGTATGAAAAAAACTTCTGAGCTAGCTCGAAGTCTGCCCAAATGGCTGCCCAGTTTTGTGCTTGAAACCTAGGGCCCTGGTGGTGTAGGCACCTGAGGTAATATCCTGGCTTGTGGGTTGTGAAGACTGTGGGAAAACCATAGTATGTGGGCCGGAATGCACCATTCCTCACAGCACAGTCCCTCATTGCTTTCCTTGGCTAGAGGAGGGAGTTCCCTGACCCCTTGTGCTTCCTAGGTGGGGCAATGACCCACCTTGCTTCGGCTCACCCTCTATGGGCTGCACCCACTGTCTAACCATTTGCAATGAGATGAGCCGG